>NC_044332.1:127918-1327918 GCF_007399415.2 Gopherus evgoodei
GTCAAACCAAGGGTCCATCTGGCCCAGTATCCTGTCTTCCAACAGTGGCCAGTGCCGCATGCCCCAGAGGGAATGAACAGAACAGGTAAATCTCAAGTGATCCATCCCCTGTTGCTCAGTCCCAGCTTCTGGCAAACAGAGGGTAGGGACACACTTTATAAAGGGGACTTAAGATGGCTCTGAATATTCGTTCTCATAGTTGTATGTCCAGTTAGTAGGAATGTGGCTTTTCTTTCATTAACTTGCCTTCCAAACCCTAGATCTTTGGAAGCCACATACTCACAGGTCCATATTTACTGGGAAGTGGGAAAACAGGAACTGAGGTTGGCGCTCTGTGTCCTGTCCTTCTGAAGTCTAGTGTTAATGGTTAGGCTGCAGTAAGACTATGTCACTTAACCTAGTTCTGTAACTGGAAACTCCAATATTTAAACAGGAAGAGCATTAAAGGAGGATAGCACTCCTAACTTTCTCATCATAGGCAAGGAGATAATTTGGTCTTTACTTAAATATGATGCATTCAGTCTGAGCCACAAAAGTGTCCAAGGTTTACATGTAACTTCTGTTAAATTGCAGTGACACCACTGAACTGTGGAGATCTCTGGGGGAAGACCCCTTGCTTGCCACTCAAGTCCTACAGGTCCTAATAGAAAAAATAAAGACTTCAACAAGCCAAGAAGGAAGCGTCACCTCAGAGACTGAAACTGACAGGCATTTGGCAGCTGCTGAACCTCTCTCAGTAAGTTAGGTGACAGACACGTCTTTCAGGCTTTCCTCTGCCCTGTGACAATCCTGCTGATGGAAAGCTAGAAATGTGGTAGAATATTGCTGTGTGGGCACTTCTCCTCTGATGTACTGTTTCCCTGAGTCCAGCTCTGCTGTCTGTGGAACAAATACGGCAGGTTTAGAGTACGTGGCTGATTTACTTAATAACATCTGGCAATAAGAAAGTCTTTGAACCAGGTTTCTCACAGTGCTTTGCAAATATTCCTTAGGACTCACAACATGCCTTGGTAGGTCATACACATTTTTATAGACATGGGAAACTGAGCCATGAGTTAAGGGAGTTGCTCGCAGTCATTCAAGTTACTGGCAGAAGTGAGAATTTAGTAGAGCAGATATCAGAAGGGGAGAGAGGGCGTGATGGTGTTGGGAGGAGATCTCATTTTTTACCATGCTTTCCTTTCAGGCAACATGTGCCATCTTTCAGGTGGTGTCAGCACTGCAGTCGAGCAAAGCCGTGCAGGAGCTGCTCCCAGAGTTGTTTCCTGTTCTCCTGCAGCAGGTCAGCCGAACCTTAGGCCAAAAGATGCCTTTGCCAGTGATCAGCAGCCCGAGCCTAGGCCAAAGAGACCGACAACATACTGAAGGCAACCCTTGCCGGTAATTAGAAGGAAGGAAGAGAAACAAAGAGAATTCCAATAGAGTTGTGTGACGCTCCCCAGGAGTTCCCAAGATTATGGTTACACATATAATGAAATCATAACATGCTCCTAGAGACTAAACGTAACCAACAGGGTTAACCTCCTGTCTAAAGATGTTTCTCACCCAAGCCTGATAGTGACCCCGCTGTCCATCTACTTCCTAAGTGAAAGATGCCAGAGTGTCTTCTTTGTCCCTCAAATATACTAGAGCAAACCTTTGATGTGTACCCCAAAATTGGGTCCCCACCCCCTGTTACTTTTCTTTCTTTGAAGTTCTCACAGTCCTTCTGAACTGATTGTGAATCCTACATGCTTAATTTACATGTAAACAAACAGGTAGGAGAAACATTTCTTGCCTGAAAGAAAACCATTTTTTCAGCTTTTCTGGTAACTAGTCCCTAGACACAGATCATAAGAATGTAATTTTCAATGCATATGCGTGGCTCTTTACACAGCATCTGTAAGCATTTCACAATGATATTGGTGACATGGGCTTTTATTTGAGACTCATATGGCAATCTTTTAGTGAACTAGAATGTACATACCAGACCACTCGGCACCCACTTTCTGTGCCCCTCCCCAGTTAACACTAAGAGATTCCTGTATCATCAGTTGACTTCAGCTCTGGTAGCCCATTAATGTACATTTCCCACCAACCTCACAACATTATTAGTTTCTATTGTTATTGTGTTTCTTTATTCCGAGCCAACAAGGTGCTCAAATTACAGACTTCCTGGTTTTAGAATGTCTCTGACTTTTCCTCGGAAACCAGGATCTAAATTCTGTTCATGAATGGGCAGCAGGTATAAAATAAACATAAGGAAGTACTACTTCACACAACACACAGTCAACCTGTGGAACTCATTGCCAAGGAATGTTGTGACAGTCAAAAGTATAACTGGGTTAAAAAAAGAATTAGATAAGTTCATGGAGGACAGGTCCATCAGTGGCTATTAGGCAAGATGGTGAGGGATGCAACCCCATGCTCTGGGTGTCCCTAGGCCTCTGACCACCAGAAGCTGAGACTGGACAACGAGGATTGGATCACTTCACGATTGCCCTGTTCTGTTCATTTCTTCTGAAGAAGCTGGCATTGACCACTGTTGGAAGACAGTGTACTGGACTAGATGGACCATTGGACTGACCCAGTAAGGCTGATCTTATGTAGTGGCCACAGTGAGTCAGGTTTTCAAGCATGGGTGCCTAAGTTTTGTCCACAAAACTTGAATTTGTTCCCATGGATGGCTACCTAGCTGTGTGATTGCTGGCGCTGCAGACACAAGTGTATATTCTACTCGTGCTGTTGGCCCATGCGCAGGACAGATTTAGGTACCTCTATGTGATGCGGTGGTATGCTATGCCCCAGCCTCTTCCATGAACACAGACTGCTCGGAGTCCCTCCAAAGTGTTCTCGGGATGCCGGCTCCTGAGATCCTGGTGGTCAGGGATCTGCTGACTGTTTGACCCCAGTGGATGATCTTCAGTCACCTTTACTCTTGACTTTTTTGTTTTCTATCTCCTCCCTCTTGTCTCTCAGGGGACTTCTCCATCCTCACCTTCTCTGTGGCTTGTACTTTCGTGTCTAGGTTCCTCCAGCTCCTTTACATATATTTCCTCTTTACCTGGCCCTGCAGGTTTTAGTTCCACCCTTCTAGGCCTCCACACATGCCTTGGTGTCCCGGTTAGAAAGGGATCCCAGTCCATGCCCAGCAGAAGGCAATGGGGCAATCCATCCACTGCCCCTACATGCTCCTGCCTAAACTTCCCCTTGATCTCCAGAGTCACCTCTGCCATTGGGCAGAACGTATTGTTCCCATGGACATATTCAGTTTTGATCCTACCTCTGGGAAGTATCCAGTGGGGTTTCACTAACTCCTGCCTGATCAGCAAACAGGATGAAGCTGTGTCCATTATTCCCTTTGGTGGCTCCTCCCTACCCATACCGGTATGGTAGCTACTTTCTTTTTTCTTCCCTGCCTGGGAGTCTTGTCCCTGCCACAAAGCTGTGCAAATTCACAGTCCATTTTAGGACAGTCTCTTTTTAGCTGTCCTTCACGTCCATGTCAGAAGCACACTGCAGGCCAAGCTCCCACTACAGTTCCTTGAGGCTCCTCCCTCTTCTTCTTGCTGCCCTTCCCATCTGGAGGCACTCTGGTCCTTCTCAAATCTAGTCCCTTAAACCACTGGCTCACTCTGGGAATGTCCGTCTCTGCAAATGCCTCTGTAACTTTAACTGGCTGGCGCCACGTAACCCATACTCAAGTATGCTCAGGGAGACTCTGAAGAAACTTCCAGAATCTCCCCCCCAGTTTGAGTATCTGGCCTTACCAGTGAGTGGCCCAATCTTTCAATTTCTATCCAAATGCCCAGAAGGATAATTCCTCAATCCATCTTTCAACTCTCCATTTCTGGCAGTACTTTTCTGTGGACAGGCCCCACCTAGTCCAGCATGGCTGCTTTAATCATGTCATAATCTCTTGCTCGCTAATCACTAAGAGCCATATATGTGCTTCCCCAGTTAAATAGGGTGTCAGTCAAAGGGCCCACATTGTTCTGTCCCTATGAGTTCTCACTGCTGCTCCTTTAAGAGTAACCAAAACCACATCAGGGTTGTTTGCATGTCTCCTTTTACAGAGTCTGATCTCCTGTGCCTGGTTTCCATTTCCTGTCCCAGGACTTGCCAGACTTTGGAGGAGTTGTTGCCAGATCTGGGCTTGCTCCTATATCAATTCTTGAAGGCTCTTTTGCTGTTAAACCTAGCAGGCAAGCAAAGGCTGTTCTTCTGCATGGTGGGATTGTTGGAAGGTCTGTAGGGTATTCTCAACCAGGCCAGTTTTAGGGGGTCTGCCAAGCAGGGCTGGCATTAGACTAGTTGGGGCTCAGGGCAGAAAGCTGAAGCTCTGAGCCCAGCCAGGCTGGAGCCCTGAGGCCCAGGACCTGCACTAAAGTCCCGAGCCCCTGCACCCTGTGCAGTTAAAATCCAGAGCCAGGAGCCCCAAACTCTGATGCCTGGCAGGGCCGAGGCCTGGAACGGGGCCATGGAGTATTTATAGCATGTTGGGGATGGGGGGAGGCTCAGAAACAGAAAGGTTGAGAACCCCTGTTCTACACTTCTCTTTGCTGCTTCGCCATCCATTTCAAGGTGTTCCCTCCATCACCCGGACTGCCAAACCTCTACCCTGGCTTCTCCAGCAGGCTCTCCATTTGCATAGATAACAGGGAAATCCCTGACGAGCCCCGTGCTGTGACAGAGAGGGCTGTTGCACCCTTACATCTTCTACAAACCTTGAGACTTTCTTGTTTGTAAGCATCAACGTATAGTCTATTTAATCCCCCTACCAATACATAGCACCTTTATCTTGTATCTCAACTTTCTAAACTCTTCTCCAAAATGGGGAGTAAGGTATTTCCACTCAGAGACCTCATTTTGTCAGGCTCTCTCAGCTTTTTCTCTTTTTGTTTCTCTTAGGGTGACCAGACAGCAAGTGTGAACAATCAGGACAGGGGGTTGGGAGTAATAGGCACCTGTATAAGATAAAGCCCCAAATATTGGAACATCTGGTCACCCAAGTTTCTTTCTCTATCTGTTCCCCTCAAAGGGCTCCTGCCCATGTCCTTTTACACAGTTTCCCTGTTAATGGAATGATTGGTTCCATGACTCACTAGCCCCAGTCAGACCTCATAATCAGGTACACCTCTGACCAATTAGGCCTTCTGTGAGGAACTGAATTAGTACTAATGGTCACCAGAATGCTGACTCAAGTGCAAACCCTTAGCACTCTGTCACATCATATCTGGAGATATCACCCCAAAATGTCCATTAGTGATCACCACACTCTATGCCCCCAGTTTTTGGGTCCTGATCATGTATTTTTTCCATATCATTGTAGTCTTAGTGCCCATGTTCCATGCAGAAAGGGAAAAATGACTGCAAAATTTTGTCCCTAGCAAAACTAGTTATATGAGATGTATGAGACTGAAACTTACCTCCCGGCATCAAGTCCTTCCAGGAACGCTGCTGTCCAGGATATTGCCAATGGATGAACTGTCGATGAACAGCAGATTTGACAAATAACCGGGGTTTCCTGACTCTGTTCAGGCTGCACCTTCCTACCAATTGCTGCAGTTCTGTGCCTCTCTTTCCCCAGGTTTTCTGTCCAAGCATTAGAATCTGTGCTTTTCAAAGTTGGGAATGCGAGACTGATGAGAGAACTCAGGGAGCAGAGAACGTGGATTCTGCTTGAAAACCCTCAGACTCACCATGAGGGAGTGTGTCTGCTGGTGAGGTAAGAGATCTAGGAGGCATCATTTTATCCTTGGGAATCAGTAGCAACTAAAGTGGCTGAGAGGGAACCTCCAGTTTATAGCTTTGTGGGGGGTGCCCTGGGTGGAAACACACAGCTCCCACTCATAGATATCAGAGCAGTCTGCTCAGAGCAGCTGAGTTTTTGAAATGTGCAATCGACCCCATAAGCAGTTTCTTTTGCCTTCCAGTGTTCTGCTAAAATCTGAACTAGTAACACCTGAGATCATCCAGAACCTCCTCCCCTGGGTGAATTCCCCGACAGAAAACTACCGAGTCACGGGCACAGCTTTCCTTGCCCAGGTAAGACAGCGGGCTCTGAAGAGCAGTTTCACCATTAGACCATTGTCTGTTTGCCTTTCTTTCGGGAGTTGTACAGTTCAGTTCATAGGAGTAATTGTCATTTTAGATAGTAGAATGGGTCCCCCTTTATATGGAAACCTGACAAGGAACTTCATTCTACCTTTCGGAGTCGTTCTCTCTCTGATATTTATATTGCTGTCATTGCCTATACTAGCTACACAACCACAGGGGCTGGCTGAGAGAGATACAGACAGAGTTTGGATTCCTGGAACTCTTCTGCCAAGTCCTAGTGCTGATACTAACCAACAGCTCCTGATTTTGGTTTAGCTCAGCAGATCTTCGGAATGAACCTAGTGTCTTAATACTATAAAACAAGCAACATACAAATACATTCACATCTATCATAGGTTCTCATTACTGTAATATCTGAGTACCTCAAAACTCATTAATGTATGTATGCATCCCCACAACACTCCTGGGAGGTAGGGAAGCACTCTTCTTCCTATTTTACAGGCAGGGAGCTGATACACAGAAGGGCTAAGTGATTTGCCTAAGATCACCCAGGAAGTCTTTGAGGGAACAGGAAATGGAAGCTGGGTTTCCTAAATCCTAGGCTAGTGTGATAACTGCTGGACCATCCTCTCTTTCTACCTCCTTCCTCTAAGATCTGCATCATATTTCTCATTTATGCTAAGCAACTATCTTAGGGACTCATCTGGTTCTAAGCAAAACAATCGATCTGTGCCTGGGATGGGCTGTACCTGGGCTTTGAGGCTTCTTATAAGATGCCCCATGGTCCTACTACACCCTGCCCCAGGAAAAGAGCCACAAATCTGGGTCTGTCTAGAGAGGCCTCGTGAAAGCAGCCAATCAGAGCCCATCAGGCTCAGCTAAAAGGAGCTGCAGGGCCTTAGCGGGTCAGTTCCTGGCAGGAACTGGAGGGGAAGAAAAGATGCTGCTCTCTGGCCACCGGAATTCAGGGGATAGCCAGAGTTTGATTCTTGCAGCATTTGCTTAAGTTGGGCTTGCAGGAAGAGAGTCCTTAAGAACTTTAACCTTGAGGTGAGGGTGAAGCTAAAAGTGGCCGGTAGGAAGAAGCAACAGTGAACTGAAATCAAGCAGTGCCTAACTACTGTTTACAGGGTCCATGGTTTGGATCTCAGAGTTATGGGCAGGCTCAGGTTCCCTTATCACTTACAGTGCCATAAGCCTCAGGAAGGGGACAATGCTTATGGAGAGCTTGAACAAAGGGTAGAATTTCAAGGACCCAGAGTTGGGGTTGGAAACCCTAGTGAGGGCAGTGGAACTGTTCTTGAAGGGGTTCATTTGGCCTTTGGGACTCAGAAAGAGCCCTGAGCCACAGAAGACTCACTGAGGTCGGCTGGCAGGGTGCACCAGAGGTGAGAAAAGGACTGTGGTACGAGACCCAGCCACTCAAGAGGTGAGTGGATCCCTATTATAGTGCCCAAAAGGAAAACTGCATGGTTGGAAGACATTTCTCATTTGTGTGGAATGATAAAGTTACAGTGTGTTATGTGCCAAGTGTTAGAGGGGAAGCCATATTAGTCTGTATCCACAAGACTGTGGCTGTAGGAGGACTCCTTGTTGTTTTTAGTGTATTCCATGTCGGCTCAAATTCTATTCCCAATCTTTATGATCATATTGGGGCTAATGGATGTGTTGATTTTATTTCAGCTAATGAGTGATCCCATGCTCAGGGAGAAGAAGTTCCTTAAGAGTGTCTTACGCGTCTTGGAAGAAAGGTCACAGGATAGGAACAGCATTGTCCGTCAGATGGCTGTAAGAGGCCTGGGAAATATAGTCGATGGGGCGCCTGAGAAGGTATGAGAGATTACTGAATAGGATGCAACGTAACTAGAGAAACCAAGGGAAATAATCGTTCAGAGTTTACAGAGATTGAACACAATGCACTAGGGCAAATTCTGTTCTCTCCCATACCCTAGTAACCTTTTTGCAGTCAATACAGATCAAGCTGGCTCCTTTGGTAAGCTGGGCATAACTAAACAATGTGCACTTTAATATGACCATATGTAATGTATACATCTAGGAAGAAAAAATGCAGGCCATACTTACAGGGTGGGAGTCTCTATCCCAGGAAGCAATGACGCTGAAAAAACACTTGAGTCATGGCAGAGAATCAGTTGAACATAAGCTCCCAATGCCAAGCTGTGGCCAAAAGGGCTGAAATGATCCTTGGAGGCATAAACAGAGGAATCTTGAATCAGAGTAAAGAAGTTATTTTCACTCTGAATATGGCATTCATGTGAGCATTGCTGGAATACTGTGTCCAGATCAGGTGTCCACAATTCAAGAATTATGCCGATCAATTAGAGAGGATTCAGAGAAGAGTCACAAGAATTATCAAAGGATTGGAAAATAGACCTTTAGTGATAGATTCAAGGAGCTCAATCTATTTAGCTTTGCAAAGAGAAGGTTAAGGAGTGAACTGAGGGCCATCTATAACTACTCACATGGGAAACAAATTTTGGTAATGGGTTCTTCCCATTAGCAAGCAAAGGTATAACAAGATTCAATGAGGAAAAACGAAGCTAGACTCATTCAGACTGGGAATAAGGCATCCATTTTTAATGGTAATTTTAATTAACCATTGGAGCAATTTGCCAACGGTTGTGGTGGATTCTCTGTCACTAGCCATTTTAAAATGAAGATTGGATGTTTTTCTAAAAGATACACTCTAATTCCAATAGAGACTATTTTGGGGAAGTTCTGTGTTAGGCAGGAGGTCAGACTAGATAATCACCCTGGTCCCTTTTGGCCTTGGAATCTAAGTAATTAGAAATCTAGTAATAGGATTACACAGATGTATTATGGCACCGAGTTTGGCTCGTTGTAGCTAGCACCTGGTCTGAAATATAGCTATAGGTCTCTGGGGTGAGAGGGGGTTGATGAAATTCCCACAACTTCATAACTACTAAAGAAAACTTCTTAGAATTGTGATTAGTGATAATTGTTCTTTAATATCATCTGTTTGTACAGGTGAAAAAGCACAAGAAGTTTCTTCTGGACATACTGATCGGGGCCTTACATGACATTTTCAGTTCTGAAGTCATTGGCGAGAGCATGAAAGCACTGGCCAAAGTCCTGAAGGAGCTGAAAGAGAAGGACATCGGTTCTTCCTTCAGAGACCTCACCCAACAGATCAGGACCTACTTTGACGATGTATGTGAACAGAACTCTCTAACCTCAGTTCAATCAATCTTGATTAGACTCCAGGGCCAGCTCTAGCGAAAACGCCGCCCCAAGGACGGTAGCATGCCGCGGGGGGCGCTCTGCCGCTTGCCAGTCCCACGGCTCCGGTGGACCTCCAGCAGCCGTGCCTGCGGACGGTCAGCTGGTCTCACGGCTCTGGTGGAGCTGCCACAGGCATGCCTGCGGGAGGTCCAGCGGAGCCACCTGCCACCCTCCCAGCAACTGGGAGAACACCCCCCGCAGCATGCCGCCCCAAGCACGTGCTTGGCGTGCTGGGGCCTGGAGCTGGCCCTGTTAGACTCCATTTACGATGTGTGATGTGGACTCCCTGGGCATTGCTCATGTCAGAGTGAAGAGATTTTAGGCCCTAGGGAAGAGAGGTATTTTATGGAGGAGGAGAACGTTAGGAGGATGGGGATGACATCTCTGCTCCCACAGTCTCACCCTTCTGTTCTTCTTTATTGCCACTGATAACCTCAAAGAAAGTCTGAATACTAGATTAGGTAGCTAGATAACCATGGAAAAGGGGGTTACAGAGTGCAATAGAGAGTGTTGGGCCTGCTCTATACCATTTTTATAGGAGAGGGTTGGAATGATAATTCTGTTTAGCAGAGAATTTTGAGATTTCAAATTTTGGTTTTGTTCCTATTTGTGGGAACCCCTCTCCCCAAACTTCAAAACTCCTTGTGAAACAGAATTACTATTCTCAGCCTAGCTCTATTGGAAGCCTTGGCCCAGAGCAGTCTGCTCTCAGACTATCCCAGTGCTGGGAACCTGAGAGCTAGAGGTGCAAATTTGAGAGCCAGGACTCCCAGGGTCATAGAATCAGAGAACACTAGGGTTGGAAGGGACCTTAGGAGGTCACCTAGTTCAACCCCCTGCCCAAAACAGGACCACTTCCCAGCTTTTTACCCCAGTTCCCCAAATGGCCCCCTCAGGGACTGAACTCACAACCCTGGGTTTAGCAGGCCAATGCTCAAACCACTGAGCTCTCCTTCCCCCTGAAGCTGGGGGCCTGGAAGTCTACAATCCCAGTCAGCCTGCCAGATCGGCTGCCAAGGAGCTGGATGAGTGCACTGGCAAGACACCAGGTAGGTTTCTAAGGATCCCTGCCTGGCTTCCGGAGGAATTTCATCAAAATTGAACTGGCTCTAAAATATTTTCATGAATCAGCAAATTCGAACAAAAAATTGGTTAATTAAAGTTTTTCCGACTAGCTGTAGTTGGAATCACTCTACTTTAGCGTAGAAGAGATGGCTGTGTGAGGTGCGTGATGGGATTATCCCTTACTTACCAAGTTGTGGGGTTTTCTTGGCTGTAGGAGGATGATGCTCTTCGCTCAGTGGCCTTTGTCCTATTTGGCATCCTGGCTCAGTTGACAAAGAAAAAATGGAAGGCCTATTTCACCGAGGAGGTTCGAAAGAGCTGGGTCACGCTTCTGCTGCACCTGCAAGACCCAAACCC
Source organism: Gopherus evgoodei (assembly GCF_007399415.2). Taxonomy (NCBI): domain Eukaryota; kingdom Metazoa; phylum Chordata; order Testudines; family Testudinidae; genus Gopherus; species Gopherus evgoodei. The sequence continues at coordinate 138,641 of NC_044332.1, forward strand.
CCAGGTTTCAATGGTAAGACTGACAGTGACTTGTTTACTAAGCCAAAGAAATCTTCCTCCCAATGCCAGGGGAGCTCTGCTATTCCTGCCTGTTGTGGAGGCCCAAATTCTCCCCTTAGTTCATTGCCCTCCTGCTGAGTCAGTTCCAGCCAGCTTGGTCCATGGCTGCTTCACCAGAATTCAGGATAGGTCATGAGTCTGACTCCTACAGGTCTCTGTTCCTGTCTGTCTCTGCACCCCAGGCCCCTACCTCCCCAGAACAGAGGAGAGACCACAGCTGTGGCTGGTGAAGCAGCTTTCAGTATAACTGTTCCCAAAAGACATGGATGCTACCTCCAGGTTTCAGTGGAAGCTCTCTCCTCTATTAGTCATTCCTGCATGTTTCTGCCAGTTACACCCAGATGAATCCCTTTTTATCCTGGAATAGATGCGCAGTCACGCAGGTGAGTTCCCTTTGATTGAACACAGCACTCGGTAGGGAACAATTCAATGGTGTGACACTCTTTTTCAGAAATGCAGAGCTACATTTCACCTCTGTTTCCCGTTTTTGGGACTGAAGAGACTCCAACACATGATTAATAAGCACCTTGATGACACAGCCGAGCTGAATCCTACAGAGCTCCAGGAGGACATTTGCAGACACCTTGTGAGTGAGCTGTTGAACTGTATGAGATTATTGACTGGAGAGGCTTGTGGTGGTGTAGAGGGGTGAGTTGGGGGGGATGTGTGATGGACAATGTAAATAACTGCAAGGGTGGGATATATGAGGGAGGGTGATGGGAAATGTAAATCTGCCGCAGATTCCCATTTTTCCCACTTCTACCCAGGCACCTGTTCTGTCCCATATTTACCTGTGGTTCATAAAAGCATGTGCTGGCAGTCAAAGGGCACTTCTAGCCAGAGAGAGCTCATGTGTCCCTGATTTCCTCTAGGCCAAAGAGAATTTAGAACTGCTGCAGGACTTATACAAAACCACCCTCACGTACTTCTACAGCAGCTGGGAAGGGATCCGGGCAGCTGCCGCCAAGTTAGCTGGTGAGAGATGATGCCCAGTGTCCCTTGTGATATTCCCATTGAGGGGGACAGAAAAAATCCCACTGTGCCATTAATGTCTCTATGCCTCAGCGTCCCACCCATAGATGGAGATGTTAATGTCCCTGCCTCTCCAGGGTGGTGGGAGGAGGAATTCATTAGTTGCTCTGAAGTGCTTCGGGATTGTTGCAGGGAAGGCATGGTACAATCATTTTGCAGTAGCGGCTGGGACACCGTCACGTAGGGCATGGTTACACTTTGAGCTGGGGGTATAATACCCAGCTTGATGAGACACACCCGCACTAGCCCTGTGTGCTAAAAATAGAGAGTAGCTGTGATGGCAGGAGCAGCACGAGGTTCAACCACCCCAAGTATGATCCCATCCCAACCCCAAAGTCTATTCCCAAGGTGGCTGTTCCTCCCACTGCTTGTGCTGCCTTAGCCACATACTAATTGTAGCATGCCAGCACTGCCAGAGTTGTGTGGGCCCGTCCCATTGAACTGGGAGTGATACCCCTAGCTCAAAGTGCAGACCTACCCAGTGCTGTTCACTGCTCCTCACCGCAACTTCATCACTGGGAGGCATGCAGCCCACCTGCCCATAGCGCCTGCTGTTTCACCTTCCTGGCCACAGCACCTTGTCAAGGAACCATTAGGTTCCTCCTCTTTGGCCCTGTGCCCTCTTCTCCCTAGCACACCCATGTGAGACAGGCAGGCATTTGTGGCTCATCTGAGGCTCACTTGTCAGTCACCTTGTGAGATCCCTGCTTAGAACTCACTCATTCCTGGCCCCAGTCCTTTGCTCAGACCACTAGGCCAAGACACTCTCTTAGTATGTCTCCAGTAACTGACTGCAGTGGCAAGAGGCGCACAGACTGTTTCAAGCAAATAGGGTTTCTGTAAACAGTCTTTTTAAAAAAATGTCTCTCTCATTCTCTTCAGTGTGGACTCTAACCTGCTCCAGAATCCTCTTGCCCACAGCTCACCCGTAGGCCCACAGTAAGAGTCGCCAAAGACCTGTCTAGGGGCTGCCAATATCACTTTGCACTCAGCAAGGGAAGGTTTTATTATTGTTGCTGTTATTTATTTTACATTTTGTATTTAGGCATCATCCTGGAACACATAGACATTTACCTTATGAAATGGCTGTACCGGGGATATCTGCTGAAGTGTAAGTAATAAATACAGCTGAAGTCCTGCTCATTAGTGAGTTGTTATAAAGGAATTTAGCTGACAAGCAGCAGTAACTGATACCACTGGTGCAAAGTGCATCAGCCACACATCAAAGGACAAATTCACTCTTGCCCAGTAGAAAGTCAGCTTTAATTTCCCCTGAAGGAGGAAGCTGCAGAAGGTATGATATGAGTCAGTGCATCTCCTGGTTGTCCTGGCAATGCCCCCTCCCCAGCCAGTGCTATCCACACTTTGGGCTTTATTGGCGCTCTGTGGACTCCCCAAGTGAGAAGAAGTTGTAGCCACTTTCTGCTACCCCCAATTTCCCACCAGCAATTTTTCTTCCTGTACGTGCCCTGTATCATGCACAAACCAGCTTGGCCCTGGCCTCTGTTAAATTCCAGGTTTAGTTGAGCTCAGGCAGTGGCTCCTGAATAGAGCTGGAAAAGTGGAAACTATTGAAACAATGGATCTTCTTCCATTTGCTGCAGAGTGGATGACTTTCTGGTAGAGTCAGGGTCTCCCCACAGTTGGGAGCATGGAAGGGACACAATGGGGGAACCTAAAGCTTTGTTTGTATTGGAGAGCTGCTGTAGCGTGGTATTCAGAGGTAATAAGTCTCCAGCTATCTCAGGCACAGGGGACTATATGAAAAGTGAGGCCTATTCATCTCTCATGTATTTTCCACCCCAGTAGAAGGACTGAGCCCAGTTTCACATTTTTCCATGTGATCATTTTGCTCACATACTTCAAGGTTCTGTGATCACACTTAGCTGTGATTTGAGAGTCTGTTCACTAACGTGTTGTCCTCTGTAATTTCAGATCTCCGGGTCCTAGAGAAAGATCCAAGTCCCACTGTCCAGCTGGTGGCAACTGAGATCATAAGTGACATCCGTTCTGGTGGAGTGCTTGAGGAATGAAGCGGAATGGAGACAAACAGAACAAGGCACTCCAGTAGTATAAGGGCCCTACCATTAATCAAATGTTAAACCCACCCCTTTACTCAATAAGCCCTGCCCACCAGTCATCGGAAGCCCCAACCCATGGGGTATTACTTCTGGGGCCAAGGCGGACACATGACCGGAAGCAAGATGTGTCATGTGACCCCTCTAAGAACTCCTCCCACTGTCCTCTACCAATCAGGATGGGTTTCACCCCGATAGGAATGCCCCGAGAGAAGATTTGACCAATCAGGGGGAGTTCCGGGGCAGGTGACCTGTACAGAAGTGATTTGTGTGACCCCTCTAAGAACTCCTCCCACTGCCGTCTACTGATCAGGAGGGGTTTCAGCCACTGGGGATCACTCCAAGAGGAGATTTGACCAACTGAGGGGAATTCTGGGGTGGGGTGACCTGTCCGGAAGTGCTTCATGTGACCCCTCTAAGAACTTCTCCCATCACCCTTTACCAATTGCGATGGGTTTCAGCGGCAGAGGATTGCCCCAAGAGGAGAGTTGACCAAAATAGGGTAGGTTCTCGGAAGGGGTGAACCGTCTAGAAGAGGGTCGTGTGACCCCTCTAAGAACTCCTTCCAATGCCCTCTGCCAGTCGGGGTGCAGCACCATCACCCCATAAGTCCCAGCGCTGGGCAGAGGAGGCCATCTCTTACCACGAAGATGTGTTTTATGAATTGTGGAAAGGCTGAGAGGAGACATGGACTCCTTTACCACCCCCCTGAGAACTTCGGACTTTGTTTTAGCCCTGAGGACCTTTGGGCTTGTATGGATAAAGCGCTATAGCAGTGACAGTTCCGAGGAGGGCCCTTTGACTTGACCATTGATAGATACCTCGGAACCCGACCCAGAACTCTCGTGACAGGGCCGGCTCCAGACACCAGCCCACCAAGCACATGCTTGGGGCAGCACCTTGGGACAGGGCGACACTTGAGGTTTGGCTTTGGTTTTTTTTGGTTCGGCCAGGCGGCGCTGGGAGGAGGCGGGGCTTGGGAGGCGTGGCGCCATGCTGGGTGGCAAGGACTTGGGTGACGCGGCACTCAGCTGAGGAGGGCTTCAGTGGCACAACACTCGGGGGGGCGGGGACTTGGACGGCAAAACATGACGCTGGGGGAGGCGGGGAATTGGGCGACCCGACGTTTGGGGGCAGGGACTTGGGCGAGGCGACACTTGGGGGGGCTCGGATTTGGGGGACGCGACACTTGGGGGGGCTCGGATTTGGGGGACGCGACACTTGGGGGGGCTCGGATTTGGGCGACGCGACACTTGGGGGGGGACTTGGGCGACGTGACGCTCAGGGGGCTCGGACTTGGGCAATGCGATGTTCGGGGGGCAGGGTCTTGGACGACACCGCGCTCGGTGGAGTGGGGACTTGGACGACGCGACGCTCGGGGGGGAGCGCTCTTTGTTTTCGCTTGGGGCGGCAAAAATGTTAGAGCCGACCCTGCCTTGTGAAGAACCCTGATGAGTGTGATGGCCTCTCATTGTCCACCGCCCCAAAGTTGGAAGACGATCATGGCTTGGGGGAGTCACCAGCGGACAAGGTGAATGGGAAAGACGTCACTCAGGTAAATGAATGATTAAGAAGCGACGGTTAATCATGGGGGTATAATGAGGTTAAGAATCGACCTGGCATTGCATAAATCTAAGAACAAGCAGTGGGGGGCTAACACTGTTTTTTGTCTGAAAATCTCTCAACAGCTCGACGATGCCTTTCAAGAGGTCTTTGAGAACTTACACATCGGTAGCCCTGTTGTGCATCAGCTGTTTTTGCTCCTGTCTGAGACGCAGATCTCGAGAGGAAAATCCAGAAAAGGACAAAATAGAAGAATGAATCAGCTCAGAGTCCCTCGTTGTAGGGGTCATGGTGTCCATTTTTACAGGCGGCTGTCAAAGGTTGTGTTAAACCAGGCAATTAATTAAACTTATTTAAATGTGTCCATAATGACCCCTCCATACTTGTGTTAGTAAAAGACGGTACCAGGAACAGTCCTGTCTCCACAGACGGCTCTGTTAAAGAAAATATATTATACACCCAGGGAAGTTGGGATCTTTGGCAGAGTGAATCCTCTTTTTCAAGTGGCCAAAAAGCATAGTAAACCTTTAAATAGAAGACAGGCAACGGCTTGGCTTTCACACCAGGAGGCTTACACTTTACACAAACCGGCTCAAATACGTTTTAAAAGAAACAAGACCATTGTTTCAGATGTGGACGCGCAATGGCAGGCAGATTTGGTAGATGTGCGCCGGTTCTCCAAACACAACAGAGGCTTTAAGTACATCTTAAAGGTGATAGACATTCTTTCCAAATATGCCTGGGCCTTAGGCCTAAAAGACAAGACGAGTGGTGAGGTACCCAAGGCCTTTAAAGCTATTTTTAGCAAAGGTCGTGCCTCAACAATTACAAACCCATCGGTGGAAAGAATTTTTAAACAAACCTTTTTACCATGAAGAATTACAGAAAGTAAACCCCAAACAAGACAGGATTTACAGGATCAAAAAAGTTCTAGCGGATAAAGGAAAAGGGAGAAAAAAGCAGCTACTGGTGAAATGGTTGGGGGGTAATAAGTTTAACAGCTGGGTGGAAGCTTTTCAAGTCTGTGACATTTAGACATGAACAAAACAAACAAACAAAAAGATTCCTCCTGCAGAGACAGAGAGAAAAAATGAGCGACAGCGATTCTACATTACTTTGCCCAGCAATGCCAGCTCTGCAGTTTTTCCTCAAAACACAGCTTGAACTTTACAATGTGGCTAATTAAGCCCTGGGATCTCCGGAGTGCCTGGGAGGTGGGCATAGTGGAAATACAATACCCGCACAACTGGAACACTATCAACGAAGACACCTCTTTTGAAATCACCTTTGGAGATATGGCATGGAATTTTATCCTACGACGAGGTTATTACTTGTCCATACCCGAATTATTGGATCATATGAACAGTACTGTGGCTTATCATCCCAAACCACCTGAGGTGGTCATGAACTACGACCCTGTGGGTAGAAAAGTTAGTCTTAAATCCGCCGATTTTACTTATATGTTTTCTACCAGCAGGGAGCTAGCTAACATTCTAGGTTTGGGTCCCAAGCACCGCCTCCAAAAACTCCCCTTCTCAGCAGACATCACAGGGCTTTTAACTTTTTGTGTCTGTTCACAGATATTGTAGAACACCAGTTTGTGGGGGATTTTTCTGTTCCCCTGTTACGCTGTGTCCCTGTCTAAGGAAGGAACAAGGAGTTTGTCACCATCACCTACGATAAACCTCATTACGTTCCTGTCAGAAAAAACCACATCGATACCATTACCATTGAAATAAAGACAGATCAGAACAGACACGTCTTATTTCGCTTTGGCAAGGTGATCATCAAGGTGCACCAGTGTCCCCGGAGAGAGTAAGGTTTCTAAAAAGCAACACATTATGGCGATCCTAAAAAATTACAGCGACCCCACCATCTACAGGAACTATTACAAAGCCCAGACGAGATATGCCCTTCCTGGATGTACGGGGCTGGCGTGGGTGGAATATTCTGTAACCAAGGCTCTGCAACCAGGCTTCGAGGCAGGACGCTGCGTGAGAGAATACATGAATCTGGTACAGACAGCTGATAAACACATGAAAGATCGTTCTCTGTTAATCAACCGTGAGGAGTTTGCACAGGGTTACATCTTGTTTGCCTTTGACCTGTCTCCCGACCAGGAATGCGCCGATCACTGTTCCCTGATTAAAACTGGGAACCTGAGAGCAGAAATAGGTTTGGGGATGGCTTTAACCATCACCGTCAGTATGATCGTGTATGGGGTTTTTGACAACGTCATAGAGACAAATCAGAGAAGAAATGTTCTGCTTGGCTATATGTGAACATGGGCACCGTGCAGCTCTCACGTGTCTCATCAACGACCTCTTACACAAAAAAGAATCCCCTTATGATTGGCTCCCTGGCAGCAATCTGTCTCAGCGACCCTTAGGTTTAGTGGTCAACACGCATCCATGTAACCAATCTGGTGAATCCTGGCTCACCTTGTATCTGGCGAAGTGTAACCTTGGAGAGTTTTTTGACTCATACGGGCACCTCCCCGAATAGCGTGTTGTTTCCTAAAAGCTTCATGACATTTTTAAACAAAAATGCCACAGACAATGTGTTTCACAATAGACAATTACAAGACCCTCACTCTGTCGCCTGCAGCGATCACTGCGTGTTTTTTTACATCATCGTGGCAAGGGTTTATCTTTTGACCAGATTTTAAACTTGTATTCTGACGACTTAGTGCAAAACGACCGGATGGTGATGAATTTTGTAAAAACTAAATTTAAATTCTTGGGCATATCTAGCCTTGCTCAAAACATGTTTCAACAAGCATATCTTGCAATGATTTTTATAGCCATGTTATTCAGTACTCTCAGGCATAACAGACAACGTTTGTTTGGCATTATCCAACACATTTCTTGTAAAGTAACTTTTCCCTCAGTTGCTAGGCCGCACAAGAATTGCAGAAAAGGGGTGTTTCCACCTCGGATCCATTTTAAAAGCCGTAGGACAGGGTTTTAAACTCTTCTTCTAGGACCCTCTTGTTGGAAACGACTTTCTGTGTTTTCTTAAGGGTTTTTGTCGTCTCTATTTGCCACTGATTTTTGTTCCTTATGATAGAGGGCTGCTGCACCTCTATCTTTTTGGAGGTGTTTTCTCACAGGCCTGTGCAATAGTCCAGGACTAGATCTTTCAAACTGTGGAAGTTGATCTTTTCACAGTTTGCTACGTTCAGGGTAATACCTTTGACTTTCATACAGGCCTTTCCTCCCGACAGCTTACACCCGTATGTTTTCGGGCCTGCCGACACAAACTCGGTGATGTGTTGATCTGGTGGGATCTTGCTCGTTAGGTCCCCTAAATAATCCCGCAGAGGGGGATTCCAGTCACCCTCCCTTTTCACAAATATCACCAAGTCAGTGTCATGGTACGGGCACCACTCTTGCAACCTATCTAGCAGGTTGTATAGTTCTAAGCGGGCATAAGCAGTGGTGAAAGAGGCTATGAAAACACTGGTATTTCCAGAGACAGAGTACCGGTCTTTTGCATCCTTCCAAGACACTCATGCTGTTTCATCGTCGATAAACTCACAGGATGAAACCTTGTAGTTGGGGCAAAACAGGTACTGAAAGAGTTCGTCAGGGTCTCTCACGCTGCTGGTATTAGGTAGGTTTGTGGAGCAGAGAATATTATTATTACTATTATAAATCACATGAAACTGTCTTGTAAACTTAAAAATAAAATATTCATTAGGGTATTTTTCTATTTAAAAAGTCATAGCTTTAAAACAAAATAATCCATTTCAGGCTGTACAACAAACAGGAGTTTTGAGTTTATTTCTACCACTTTAAAACAACAAACCCACAAACTTTTTTTTAAACACACCTCATTTTGCAAAATAAAAACCAAACTGCTTTTAAAATCAACTTTTAAAATCCAGTTTAAAACATTTTGCACACTAAAAAAAAAACCTTGTTAGTTTGAAACACACCATTACCATCAATTTGCAGCCATATACTTTAAAAAAAAAAAAAGCCCACCTATGTTTTACAGAGAGAGAGTTTAAAACACAGTTTGCAACAAAATAGTTTTCAGTAAACCCACATGCACTTAAAAGCCAATTGCAGAAAGTTACTTTCTATTACAAGATAAAGTGTTGCAGGCATATGCTTGTTCTGTTCCCCCCATGTGTGTTTGGGCCTTTGGATTAAAGAACAAGCAAAAAACTGTTAGTTAGTATTAGCCCCAAATCCCTACACAACCTGTGTGGTACCTGAAGTTATAAGCAAAACTACAGTTAAAATGGTTTTTACCTTGGCCTGGTGATGAAATGCAATTTAGAGTTACTGGTTCCATGCTAAACAGATCACACTGCAATAAACACAGGCATCATTATTTACTAAGACAGCACAGCCAACGAGTGATATTATATAATATATATTCAGGGCCGGTGCAACCATTTAAGCGAACTAGGCGGTTGCCTAGCGTGCCAAGATTTGGGGGCGCCAAAAAGCACCCCCAAATTTTTTTTAAATGGTTGACTGGCTGGTGCTGCCGGCGGCAGCTGGCAGCCCAGGGTGTCCCCCGGGTCAGGGCGCCGCCGCGGCAGCCGGCATCCCAGGGTGTCCCCCGGGTCAGCGCGCCGCCTGTCTGAGGTGGAAGGGCAGGCTCAGAGTCAGTCTGCCCTGCCAGACAAGATGGGGGGCAGCAGTTGCTGCAGGGAGGCAGCACGGAGGAGTCAGAGATGCTTTGCTCCGGGGGCTGTCCGTGGAAGCAGCAAGTTGGGGCCAGGGGACATTTGGGGGAGGGGGCTGGCAAGTGGGGCCGGGGGGACACCCAGCCCCAAATATTGGTGGAGCTGGGTCCGGGCCCCACCTGGGAATATATAGCTCGCCCCCTATGTGCTTGAGTACGTAAAGTACGGTCATAGTGTTTTACTAGAAACAAAACTTTTACTGAACAATCAAAAATGTTTTCATTTCATTTCATTACTACACTGTGAATGATGCAGGGCCTGTGAATGCCAGTTTCAGAAAAAGGAAAGAACAAGTTTTGCATAATTTCATGAGTCTTATTTTATTAGGTAGATGCGTCAGTGTGGCCCCACCTTTTTCCCCTGCAAAATGAAACAGATTTTTCCTAGTAAACTACTACTTTCCAAACTTACTTATGAGCAGAGTGGGAGCAGGCGCATCCTGATGTGATGCTGCATTCCCACTTCTATTATAAATACTTTTCTCCTCCTTCCCTTTTGCAGTTGCTCATTACTTTCAAATGAATTCCTTGCTAGAGGCAGTTGTTCATGCTTTGGCTTAACCAGAGGTAAAGGCTTTTTGGAAAGGAAGTGCAAATGTAATGCACTTAAGAACATGCTCAGTTCCATACATAACAGATACCAAGATAGCCCTTGCCCCAAACAGCTTACAGATTATGGCTCTGATCATTTGTAATGAGCTTTGTGTAGGCACAGAGGTACACCTGTGCTAAGCTGGTTGCAGCATCACAGCCAAAGAAAACTCTTTCTCTGATTGTGTGTGGGTGCAGTAGTGTTTTGTACTTTTGTTTTTCATAGTCAGACTAAACTTGATCTGAATTTTGAAATGGTCACATTTCAGCACAACCCACTCCAGAAAACTTCAGAGGTAAAAAAGGGGCAGGAGCTGGTGTGGACTGTTATGGAAACAGAAGAAAAGAGGACTGGAGCTTTACAAAGCGCCACATCTCTCTCTCATGTAACAAACGGGGTCCTGCCTGGAGTCCATATTCTGCTTCATGCATCTTTATATATAACCTTCCCTCATCTTACACAAAGGACTGAGAAAAACATTCTCCAAACACATTAGAAGCAAGAGTAAGGGCAGGGACAGGGTAGGCCCATTAGTCAATGGAGGGGGGGGAGGCAGAAGTGCTAACTGATCTTTTTGGTTCCAATTTTCACCAAAAAGGTTAGTAGCGATTGGCAGGGCTGATGCTACCATTTAGGTGGACTAGGCAGTTGCCTAGGGCACCAAAAAGCGGCGCCTTCTATTTTTTTTTAAGTGTTTGAGCGGTCGCTGCCCTGGGAGGGAGAGGGAGTCTGAGTTGCGTTCCCCGGGGTCAGCGCGCCACCGCCGGCAGCCCAGGGGTTCCCTGGGGTCAGCGCGCTGCCGCCGGCAGCCAGCAGCCCAGGGGTTCCCCTGGGTCAGTGCACCACTGCCAACAGCCCGGGGGTTCCACCGTGCAGTCGCTGCTTCGCTTCTCCTGCCTCCCAGGCTTGCGGCGCCAATCAGCTGTTTGGCGCTGCAAGCCTGGGAGGAGAATTAGAGCAGGAGCGCGTGCTCGGAGAGGACGCGGAGCAGAGGTGAGCTAGGGTGGGGAGGTACCGCAGGGCTCCCCGGGCCTGGGAATGGGAAGCTGCTGAGGGGGCGGGAAGCTGCCGCGAGGGGGAGGGGCGCCTCAGGACAAATGGGAGCTGCTGCAGGGTTGGGGGGGCGGAAGGTGGAAGTTTCACCTAGGACGCAAAACTTCCTTACACCGGCCCTGTCTATATTTTCAGAGTTTAAAACAGGAAGCATACCTCCTCTTGCAGTCCAGCAGCCATTCAAGAGAGTTTCTGTTGGAAAAAAAAAAAAGTCTCCAAAATACCTGAGGTTTTTATATCATCCTAATCCTTTGTTTCAAACAGACTTCAAAATAGTAGCTAGCAGGTTGATTTGATCTCTACAACTCTGAAATACTAGATACTTAAGGACTTTAGGCCCCTTCCTAACATTCCCTTTTGTGAGGTGGGGTGGAGGAATTAAGCTGTCTGCACAACCGAGCTGCTTTCAGTATATTTTTTTCTTTTAGTTAAAATATATTTTTCTGTAGGGCCTTCTTCCAGTATTAAACAGTGAATCCTTAATGTAACTGTCCCCATTCCCAAGTGGGGACCTTTTGCGGATATCAGTACATCTCTTTGGGGCTTGTTTTTTAAAACATGTTTCTTTCATGCATAAAGTTTGGGTGGCGGTTGAAATAAAATGATTGTATCACAACCGTAATAAGCCCCCCAGAGCTTTTAAATGTTTGATTGTCTTTAGAGCAAATGCTCGTTCTAAAGTATGGTGAAGGTTTGTGAACCCTTGAGACATTTCAGTTTTGGCTTAGACCCTTGTGTGTGCGTGTGCGGGGGGGGGTGTTTGTTTGTTTTTTGTAAATATATTAATTTAAACTTTTAATGGCTTTGAATTGCTAGAAAGAGTGCCCATAGCATTCAGACAACTCCCAGATCATATTTAAACTGTCCAATAGAGTTCTGCCAACTCCTGGGTCCTTTAAACTGTCCAATAGTGCTCTATCAACTCCAGGGGTTATATTTAAGCTGTCCAACAGCATCTGCGAATTCCAGAGGTTTCATTTCATTTCATATTAATCAGAACTCACCCACTCACCTCCCTTCCTATGGGTGCACACCAGTCAAATTTATCCCTATGGCAACAAGGGTAAGTAATCACAATTACCTTTGCTATTCAGTGGGGGTGTGGTTAAAACCATTCAGTTCATCAGAATGAGTCAACTCTATTGTACTCAAGCACATGTCTGAACCATCCCTGTTTGTTTTACTGTTGTAAGCAGAGTCAGGATGAGATCTACCCTGACATCTGGTGGTGAGTTGTGGAAAAGAACGTCAGGGGCTGATCATGAGCCCACAGTAGCCCAAATTGTCACTTTGGCTGCTGTGGGATCCCCAGTTTCTCTCTTATTGAGGCAGGAAGAATAAAGTGTTGTTATCCTGATTATGTGAATCAAGGACAGTGGAACTGTACTTGGCCTTTTGTGATGGAGGGACTCGCCATCAATTACGTAGCACTCGCTAGGCAAGGGACATGGGTTCCAAAACTCAGTAAATTGAGAGAGACTGGGGACAGGTATTTGTATGTGGTGATGTACTGACCTATCCCCCAATTCCATTGCCTCTACTGTGTAATGTTAGTGCTAATTTTGAGTCCAAGAGGAGTTTGGTTACAGACTGCAGAGCGGAATTCACTTTGGGCTAATGGTGAACAAGTACTGAGGCCCCCCTGACAACTTAACGCAGTAAGTGGTGATTTTAGCTTGTAGTAGGGGAGTCTCAGTGCCCCACTGGCTGGGGGCTTGAGCCAGTTTTGCATTGTGTTATTGGAATGGAGTTCCTAGATACTGAATCCAGTCCTTGTTGTTGCCAACTCTGATGGGCAGAATGGTTACACTGTAAACCCATTTTTAGGATTTCCCCCCTCCCACAACATACATTTCAGCTTTTTGCTGTAAATGGATGTCTTTTTTACACAAAAACACAAAAATTAGATTCTCACAAACCATTTTTTTTAATTTAAAAGACATACAGCTCCTTGAAAAGAAACCAAGTGGCTCCATTAAAACTTTTAGTTCACTTAAGGGCCAGAGACCTTCTAACAAAAATGCAGATAGTCACAAAGTCCCTTTCAATAGATGGTTTTTTAAATGTACATATTTAAATTTACAAATTTACATATAAAGTTGAAGTCCAAATCACACAGTCATGGTGCTGTTGGGATGAGGCATCTATGAAACAGCCCTCACAATCTTCAAAAAGCTTTTCCCTAAGACAATGATTAAGAACAGCATAAACAGCAATGCATACAATAGTCCACATACATTTTTACGCTCACGCTGTGGTACTGGCTCAGCGAGTTTCATGACAAACCTTCTCCTAAACTCCTTATAACCTTCGTCCTCTAAGTCCTCTTCAACAATTTTTAGCAGCGTTCAGCAAAAACAAGGCGGGCCCAGTTCATCTTTGCTGCTTGATGCAACATTGTCCAGGGCCTCCGGGTCCTCTAGAAAGGCATCATCAAGCTGTCTCAGACAAGAAACAAGTGTAAGTTCTCACTGCTTGTTTTTTAGATTTACACAACCCCAGGTTCCTAACTCCATTACACCTCATCATCAACTGTTGCTTCTTAATCTTTCATTTACCTGAGTGACATCTTTTCTCTTCAGCTTGTCCGCCGGTAACTCCCCCAAGCAATGATCGCCTTCCTCCTCCAGGGCGGTGGACAACGAGAGGCCACCATGCTCATCGGGGTGTCTCATGAATGGTTGGGTTTTGGGTTCAGGTTCTGGCATATCCATCAATGGCTGGGCCAAAGGAATCCTCTCGCCTGCTCCCTCATCCTCTTCCGAACTGTTGCTGCTGTAGCAATTCTCCACACAAGTCCAAAGGTCCGTGGGGCTGAAACAAAGTCGGAAGTTCTCAGGGGGGTGGTAAAGGAGTCCACATTTCCTCTCAGCCTTTCCACAATTTCTGAAACACGTCTTCTTGGTAAGAGATGGCCTCCTCTGCCCAGCGCTGAGACTTATGGGGTGATGGTGCTGCACTTTGATTGGCAAGAGGGCATTGGGAGGAGTTCTTAGAGGGGTCACATGACCCTCTTCTGGGTGGCCGCACCATCCCTGAACCTGCCCTGTTTTGGTCAAGTCTCCTTTCGGGGCAGTCCTCTGCAGCCGAAATCCATCGCGACTGGTAGAGGGCGGTGGGAGGAGTTCTTAGAGGGGTCATACGAACCACTTCTGGATGGTCACCCCATTCCAGAATTCCCCCCAATTGGTCTAATCTCCTCTCAGGGTGGTCTCTAGTGGCTGAAGCCCCTCCTGATTGGTAGAGGGCAGTAGGAGGAGTTCTTAGAGGGGTCACACAAACCCCAGAACTCCCCTTGATTGGTTAAATCTTCTCTCAGGGCGTTCCTATCAGGGCAAAACCTATCCTGATTGGTATAGTGGAAGGAGTTCTTAGAGGGGTCACATGACACACCTTGCTTCTGGTCATGTGTCCGCCTTGACCCCAGAAGTAATACCCCCATGGGGTGGGGCTTCTGATGACCGGTGGGCAGGGCTTATTAGGTCAAGGGGTGGGGTTAACTTTTGATTGACAGTAGGGCCTTTACACTCCTCGCTCCTGCTACCCAAAATGGAAACAAGACAGAGGCAACTATAATACTGGGCAGTATTCGCCATTGTCCTACTGCTCAGATGCTGTAAGTAAGAGAAGGATCAGGCCCTGTAAAGTAGCTTGTGTTGATTTTTATTACTCAAAGCATTTTTATTACACAGCAGGACATCTGGTCATTCTGATGGACATGCAGCCTCTGGACAAGCTCCGTGATAAGCATGTACATTATACTGCTTGCTCAGGGGTCATTACTATAGTAACAGCCAAGTACTAGCCCAGATCCTCAAATACACCTGAGCTCTAGACTCGGAGTTGTTCTAAATTATGCTGTCTCGTAACATCCATTGCTGCACTGGAGATAGCTATAGCACAATGCACACCGTGTGCGCCATCTTCTGTTCCCAGCTCACAGCCCATATACTTGGGTGGGAAGCTAGGAGTTGGTGACATACAGCCAGCTACACTGGCTGTACACTCTATATGCTGGTTCTCTGGGTGTTAGGGATTTGCACATGCTGGGGAATTCCTAGCTGCCTCTTAGATCAGCTTTATGGCTACTTTGCCCTGCTCCACTGCAACATAGGGCAGCAAAAGGGTGACTTTACAACTAACCCCACCCCTATTGATGCACCTACCCGTGGTTGTTAGGCATCTGAGTTTAGGTATCCAGGGTTGGAAAACCCACTCACCTGGCATCAAGTTGTCTGATGCCTTTAAACATCAGTCGCCTTGTTTTTCAAATATCTATTTGAAACACCACAATGCTGATAGAGATTTAAATGCCCTAATCGGGACCTCTGCAGGTGGCTATAATGGGTATTTAGGCTTCTACCTGCAGATTTCGGTGCTTAATTCTAGCCGCCCAAGGCCCTTGTATTTGTCTTTCCCAAGCCTATGAGTTGCTGAGTGTTCTCAAACTCCCACTGGTGTTACTGGGAGATAAGGATGCTCTGCCCTTCAGAGAAGGTGCTCAGCAGATATAACTCATCCTCCAAAGTTAGCTCCTTTGATCCTCCACCTCAGAGCAAAAGGTCACTGAATGCTCAGGTTTCTAGTCTCCATCATCACCTCATTCTCCAATTTACAGGGCCTGTGAGGATTCACCAGGCAGCAGTTAGCAGAGGAGGGCGAAACTCAGAGGGAGTCTGGGATGTTGTTGCTTATAGTTCTCAATGGGGAGACAACGTTCATGTAACAGTTGACTATTGGAAGGAAATCAGTAGAGACCCCTGTTGAAATGACACATTCTGCTAATTCAAAAGTGACTCTATTAAGTAATATGGGTTCCCCTAATCTTGTAGTGTTTCCTGTTTTGGTGATTGTTTTCTCTACCGTATCCAGCAGCTTATCCCCGGTCCATGTTCTCATGTTGTTATTCCCTAGTATTCTCCACTCTGTTTATGTGTATTAAGGGGCACTGGACAAATCCTGATGACTCTTCACATTTCTTTTTCAGGTGCTGGCTGTGTATCACACAAACAAGGTCATATGTAAATAACCCAACTCCAGATTTTGTATATACTGTGTACACATTTCCTATTAAACTGTTTGAAGTATCTGTTTCAATTCAGAGGCCTGATTTCATTTTTCAGAGAAATTGGGGCTTCTTCAATGTCCACTGTAACCATGAAGTGGGGGCTTCCTCCCTTGCCCTTTCTCCGTGGAGCTGAAAGAATTCAGCTCAACGCCTCTCTAGGGTCTCTAATCACTCTTCCGGGATCCCCACAAAATTAGAGCTAATCCCTGTAGTTAGTGATCGGGAGTTTGGTTCTTAGTCATATTCTCTTCTTTGTTTTTCTGGGAATTCAGTGTTGCTGATGAATTCTGGGTTGTAAGTGGAATGGACTGTGTTCTGGTGAGTTATCCTCCCTCCTGTCTAGCCTATTTCTGGGTCAGAAGGCTGTCTGTGAACTGTCTGTTTACTTACAGACTTAGGATAGGTGCCTGTAATAGTGTGTGAGGGAAGGCATCTCTGCTTTTCTAAACCAAGTCCCTGTTTGTGTACTGCAAGACTTTATCCGAGAGGAACCATAGGATTCCCTAGCTTCCCCCACTGCACTACAAGGGAACGACTGTCATTGGGTATCTCTGATAGGGAATGTCCTGCTGTGCTCACTGGTCTTGTGACTTCTTCATGTCGGGGACCAGTTCATTTTGTTAATAATTCACATTGGACTAGAGCTGGGTGAAGGCTGATGGGGCAGTTCACTGCAGGGCTCACCAGTTAAACTCCACAGTTCAGAGAATCCTAGAAATGTAGGGCTGAGAGGGTCCTAGAAATATCATCCCATCCAGCACTCTACTTAGACCGTCCCTGACAGCTCTTTGTCCAATAGGTTCTTTAAAACCTCCAATGACAGGGATTCCACAACCTCCCTTTGAAGCCTATTCCAGAACTTAACTACCTTTATAGTTAGAAAGTTTTTCCAGTTGATCAGGAGGAAAATTTTCTCATGGAGCTGATATCTAGTCAAGCATAACACCACCGGTCTGTTAGCCAGCCTACCAATCTCCATAGGGCTCTGTCAGCCCTTGCTCTGCCTTGCATGGTAACACTAGTTGCACCGCAGCCCCCAAGCCCCTCTGAAAGTGTCCCCCAGTAGCATCAGGTTACTGTCACAGGACACTCACAGAAATTACCAGGGAATCTAAACAGCTTGATTGGTACAGCTCAGGATCAGATCTTTATAAGCTCACAGCACTGAGACATAAGTATAGTGGAATAATCCTAAATTTATTATCAAAGATTAAGATTTAAGAGGTACCGAGTCAAGATCATGGAAACAGAACTGGTTACATATAAAATGAAAATCATAATATGCTTCTTAGCGTCTAAAATCAATTATTACAGCAGTTTTTCACCTAAAGCAATCTCCCAGCAGCATTAACCAACATGCCTGGGATCCAGCTTTCCTGAGGAAGGAAAAGGGCTTTTTGTATGCTGTTCCCAGATGTGCCCGTCACTTTGGCGGTTGGCTCATTTATCAGGGTTACTCTTCTGGGGGAGGGGTTCTGTAATTCTATCAACGTGCTGTGAAAGTCGCTTGTGTGTTCATATGGAGCTCTGCTCCTTCCTTCTGCAAGTCCCCTCCCAATGGAGCTACCCTGCAGGACCTAGGATCCCCAGGGCTCGGTTCCTCCAGCCCTAGAACTAGATGAACATGTGCACACACACGCTAGCAGAGCAAGTCTGAGAGGACCAGGTCAATCACGACTCTCCAGCTGATCCCCTCATGCGTTCCTCTATTCACTCAGCTTGGCTGAGCAGCACTTTCAGCTCTCTCCCCCCACCCCCATGTTCCCCAAGTTTAACACATCTCTATCCCATTTTCACATTACAATTGAACTGGTAGTAACCCACTTGATGAGCAAACCTCACAGTATTTTTGGGGCACTACAGGGATCTTTAGCTTAGATACAAGAAGCATCGCTGCAGAGTAAATGGGGGAAGCTAAAACACAAAAGATTAAAATTTAGAGAGAGAGAAGCTACCAGCTGAACCATAGAGGTTATTTATTGAATCTTAGTGATAACTACATCAGGAGGGCTAAACAAACATAACAGTTACATTTTAAAGGTTAATACCTGAGGTAGAAAAGAAAACAGAGAGAGAGGGATGGACCTCACCCACTCCATAAGGTTTGAACTGGTCGGAGTTCCCAAGTGATGGCGGTAGCTCAGGGTCCTGAGTGCTGGAGACAGGCAGAGCCCCCAGCCCAATCAGTCAGGAGATGGAATCCCAGTGGAACTGATGCAGAGTTTGGGTCTATACATCAGAACCCTTACTTGGGCATAGGTAGGGGAGGGAGTTGTAGAGAAAATACAATGGTTCAAGGGAGAACACTAGCTTTGTTTATGGGTAAACTGATGACTCAAGGGTTTTCTTCTTTGCCTTTGTTCCTGTCTTTCCTGAACAGCACATACCCTTCAATCCCTGGACTCCAGCCATGTCTGTTCCACCAGGTTTCTGTTATCCCTACAGTATCTGGTTTCACTTCCTGCAGCAGTAGCTCTAGTTCCTCCATTTTGTTACCCAGCCTCCTTGCCTTGGTGTACAGGCATCTTAATTGGTGTTAGCCTCACCCACATTCCTCGCCCAATTGGGTACAGTCATTCTGCTTCCAGAATCGCCTTCCTGTATGGAGGGAGGGGAGAATCCCTCCGCTCTCCAAGCCAGACATGAGCACGCTGGTGGCTGTGGCTCTGAGACAACTGGAAACACCCCAGTGGACGGACAGGCTGGGCTGGAGAGAGGTGAGGGCTTTGAGGATGAGCCCTCCCCAGCTAGGGTTGAGACTCAGAGGGACCCCGTCCATGGGGAGCAGGGGGCCTGGTGAGACATGCCAGACCTGTTCTCAGCTCCCTGCCCTCTCGGGCAAGACCTCTGCCTATGTAGCTTCAGACTCTGCTCAGCCCCCTCAGATGCTCCTCCATGCCCTTCGTGGCAGGACCCACCTTGGCACAGGGTTGTGTTCCTGTTGGAGGGGACGTAGCCAGCCCGGCACTTACACCAGTAGCTCCCATTGGTGTTGATACACATGACCTTGGGACTGCAGATATCTGAGATCTTGCAGCATTCATCAATGTCTAAGAAGGGACAGCAGGGTGGGAGGGGGTCACACATAGCAGGGCAGGGGGCGCACTGGGGGCGAATGACCATGGAGACACCCCCAACCCATTGCAGGGGACGTGGTCTGTCAGTCAGTCTGTCTGCTCCATCTACCCTCCCCCTCATTTTATTCTCCTTTCTTCCCTGCTATTTGCAGGGCCCCAATCCCTGCAGCACAATGCCTCCCACCCCATCCCAGACTGGGGACCAAATATTATCCAGACCATGACCCTGCGAGCCCCTCCCTGCATTAGCCCTGACAGAATGGGGTTAAGGGGGGGCCATATCTGTCAGTTAAGCTGCAAAGGGAAAGTGACTTAGGCTGCGTGCAGGGCACTAGCTAGAAGGAAGCTTGCCTGGGAGGGGACAGGTGGGGATTCTCTACAGCCCGAGGGCTGGGCCCGATGGTGGGGCCCTGAGGCAAGGGGGGCTAGGAGCTCCAGAGGAAGGGTTTCACTAGCAGGCATAGGAGAGAGGGGTCTGACTTTGAAAGGCTCCCCCAGAATGGGGATCACAGCATGACCTGGCCGGACGGTTGAGACACGGGGCAGCCGCGAATCCGGGAGCTGCAATGATGGAGAGAAGAAAGGAGGTGCTGAATTGGAGCTAGTCACAAGAAGGGAAGCCACACTCATTGTTAAAGACCCCAGCCCGATGGATCCCCTCCCCATTTGGGATACACCCAGCCCCACCTCTCCCATGGAGCACTAGGAGAAGGGTGGGTGGGCTGCGCCCAGGGGAGTGAGGGGGAATTGGATGGTGTTCCTTTAAATTAGTTTGTTTGCTCTCTGATGGCACTCGGGGGTCTATGACCGAAGCCCTCAGACCCCCGACATGCGGCCAGTGCACCCACCTGTAATGACCTGCGCAACGGGAGTCCCAGGACCCAGGTGACCGGTGTCCTGAGTATTAAACAGTCAAAGGTCAGATTCACAGCTACACCGAGGCCCTGCTGGGCCACTGTGGCAGCGTAATGGTCTCTGACAATCCCCCCATCCTGTGCAGGGGCCTCCCCAGCCAGCCTGGAGCTGTTGTAAGGGCCCTACACCCACCATGCCGGCCGCCTGTTGAAGGGGGTGGTTCGGGGCATGGCCGTAGTACCCTGCGCTGTGGCTATTCTCAGCACCCTGGGGCCAATCAGGGCAGATTGGGGACCAGGCTAGAGCATCAGGCACTGTGCCTATTCTCTGCTCTCCAGGACCCATGGCGGAGGATCGGGGGCATGGCTGGGGCACACTGTGCTGTGCCTATTCTCTGCTCCCCGGAGCCCATAGGGGGCAGAGCGCACTGTGCTATGGCTATGGACCATATATGAGGCTTCTTCCCAGGCTCAGGGGTGCCCTAGCAGCGAGGCTTCCCACCCGTCTCCTTGGTGCTTTTCTGCAAACCTAGGGGTTTAGTCCCAATCCAAACACCGAGCCAGGGGAGATCCTGGCCCCCATGTGCTGGGGCAGCAGTTGAGGGTCACAGCTGATTACAGCCCCGGTGAGTGGATCGGGTGCCTTTGCCGCAGATGGCAGCAGCCTCGGCTGCAGCACCAGGCCTGGAATGAACCCAGGGCTGTGGGGGACTGAGCAGGGAGTAGTGGCAGCAAGGGGAGAGTTCACCCTGGCAGCTGTTCTCACTCGCGTGCGGGAATTTGGCTTTCCCAGGCCTGGACTCGTATCCATCGATGCAGCTGCAGGAGTAATTCCCAGTCACATTGGTGCAGTTGGTGTTGGGTCCGCAGTTTACTCCACTGAGCCCCAGACACTCGTTAATATCTGCTTCCCAGTCTTTATTCAGGCCATGTACATTGGTCAAACCGGACAGTCTCTACGCAAAAAACTAAATGGACACAAATCTGACATCAGGAATTATAACATTCAAAAACCAATAGGAGAACACTTCAATCTCCCTGGTCACTCAGTAACAGTCCTAAAAGTGGCAGTTTTTCAACAAAAAATCTTCAAAAACAGACTCCAACGTGAAACTGCAAAACTAGAATTAATTTGCAAACTGGACACCATCAAATTAGGCTTGAATAAAGACTGGGAGTGGTTGGGTAATTACAAAACCTAATTTCCCACATACTAATTTGACCCTACTGTTACTTACACCTTCTTGTCAATAGTTTGAAGTGGTCACTCTCATTACCACTACAAAAGTGATTTTTCCTCCCTTGGTATCCTATTGTTAATTGAATTGACTGACCTCCCACTTGGTAAGGCAACTCCCATCTTTTCATATGTTGTGTATTTATACCTGCTATTGTATTTTCCACTCCATGCATCTGATGTAGTGGGTTCTAGCCTACAAAAGCTTATGCTTTTCAAGAAAGATGTGGAGAGGATCCAGAGAAGAGCAACAAGAATGATTAAAGGTCTTGAGAACATGACCTATGAAGGAAGGCTGAAAGAATTGGGTTTATTTAGTTTGGAAAAGAGAAGACCGAGAGGGGACATGATAGCAGTTTTCAGATATCTAAAAGGATGTCATCAGGAGGAGGGAGAAAACTTGTTCACCTTAGCCTCTAATGATAGAACAAGAAGCAATGGGCTTAAACTGCAGCAAGGGAGTGTCATAACCTAATCCCAGATTTGGACCTTAGCGTCCAAAATATGGGGGTTAGCATGAAAACCTCCAAGCTTAGTTACCAGTTTGGACCTGGTAAAGCTGCCACCACCCAAAAAATTAGAGTGTTTTGGGGCACTCTGGTCGCTCTAAAAACCTTCCCTGGGGACCCCCAAGACCCAAATCCATTGAGTCTCACAACAAAGGGAAATAAACCTTTTCCCTTCCCCCCTCCAGGTGTTCCTGGAGAGATACACAGAAGCAACCTCCGTGAATCTAAACAGAGGGATTCCACCCTCTCTATTTCCAGTCCTGGAAACAGAAGTACTTCCCTCTTCACCCAGAGGGTATGCAAAGTCAGGCTAGTAAATCTAACAAACACAGATTTCCCCCTGACTTCTTCCTCTCACCAATTCCCTGGTGAGTACAGACTCAATTCCCTGGAGTTCCCCACTAAAGAAAAACTCCAACAGGTCTTAAAAAGAAAGCTTTATATAAAGAAAAAGAAAAAGTACATAAAACTGGTCTCTCTGTATTAAGGTGACAAATACAGGGTCAATTGCTTAAAAGAAATATGAATAAACAGCCTTATTCAAAAAGAATACAATTTAACACATTTTAGCAACTACACACATGTAAATACAAAATAAAAAATATGTAAATCACTGTCCTATCTTTTTTGTACTTACAACTGGGACACAGAAGATTAGAAAGCAAGAGACAGAAATCCTCCCATAGCCGAGAGAGAGACAGGCACAAGACCAAGAACAAAGGACTCACACACAAACTTCCCTCCTTCCAGATTTGAAAAAGTCTTGTTTCCTGATTGGTCCTCTGGTCAGGTGTTTCAGGTTACTTCTTTCCAGGGGAAAGAGACATTAACCCTTAGCTATCTGTTTATGACAGGGAGAATTAGGTTGGACAATAGGAAAAAGTTCCTAACTGTCAGGGTAGTGAAATACTGGAATAAATTGCCTAGAGAGGTTGTGGAATCTCCATCTCTGGAGATATTTAAGAGCAGATTAGATAAATGTCTATCAGGGATGGTCTAGACAGTATTTGGTCGGCCATGAGGGCAGGGGACTGGACTCGATGACCTCTCGAGGTACCTTCCAGTCCTAGAGTCTATGAATCTATGAATCTATGCCCAAATCAATTTGTTAGTCTCTAAGCTGCCACAAGGACTCCTCGTTATTTTTTGCTGATACAGACTAACACAGCTACCACTCTGAAATCTTTTCAGTTCTGAAGATTCTGGGTTTCCTTTCTGTTTGTAAACCCTATGGTCAATTGCTTGACCACACCTTGGTTTGTTATGCAATATGCACAAGAGACTAAATAAGCAATATCGGTCCAGTTTATTGCTAAAAGTCAGTAACAGCATATTACAGGAACAAAGGTTTGTGACGAACTAGGAATGTTCTTAATGTTTGCTCTGAATACTGTGTTGGTGCCTCAGTGTCCCCATAGCAGTTCTTAAGTATCTGGCAGAGCAAAGGGACAGTGCACCTAAATGCCTGACCCTCTGTCTCCTAGCAACTGATGGCCTGGGCCCCTCCTCTGCAAAGGTGCCAGCTGAAAGTGTTGGAGACAAAGGGATCAGGTGACCTCCTGGCCAGGGAAAGGGGCTGAGCAGAAAGGAGGGGCTGGGAGGGGTGGTTAGTCTGGAGCTGGCTGGGGTCAAGGGTGGAGGGCAGACCTGGGGGTCTGGCTCACTGCCCCCCAGAATGGACCTAGCCGAGGGGTCCGGTTCGCTGTATCTACAAGCTCTGTTTTAGACTCTGTTCCTGTCATCGAATAAACCTCTGTGTTACTGGCTGGCTGAGAGTCACGTCTGACTGCAAAGTGGGGGTGCAGAACCCGGTGGCTTCCCCAGGACCCCGCTGGGGTGGACTCGCTGTGGGAAGCGCACGGAGGGGCACAGGATGCTGAATGCTCCAAGGAGAGACCCAGGAGGTGAAGACGTGTGAGCTTCTTGCCCTGAACAAGTATGCTCCAAGGGAGAGGAGGCTCCCCAAAGTCCTGACTGGCTTGGTGGGGAGCAGTTCCAGAGCATCGCCCGGTGACTCCGTGACAACTGGTGGCAGCGGCGGGATGTACTGCACCCCGTGAATGGCGCTGCTTGCAGTAAGCGACTGGGGAGCAGTAAAACAAAGGAGGGATAATGAGGACCAGGCGGGCTGAAGGCTCAGAGAGGGACGGTTTCAGGGGGCGGTTAACCTCTGGGAGTGTGTGACCAGCGAGAAGGACTGTTGGAGTAACGGGGTTCCCCTGAAGACTGCAGCGAGCAGTCTCGGGGCAGGGGAGCTTGCCGCTCGACCCTGGGAGAGAGAAGGATTTTTGCAGTAGCAGGGTTCCCCTGAGGACTGCAGCGAGCCGTCCCAAGGGCGGAGGAGTCTGCAGCTCGACCCTGGCAAAGAGGTGGTGATCACGAGAAGGGCTGGCACACCAGGGGTTCTTCCTGGAAACCATGGGGGAGCCAAGAGCACACAGGCCTGTGAGTCCAGAGCCACTTGGGAACGGTGAAGTGATGGCCTATCACCATCTCGAGGACATTGTGATCCTGTGCACAAAAAGGGTTATGCATGGGGACGTTCACCAAGGCACAGTTAATCGTGCAGTTGGAGGAGAAGCACCGCTCTGAGGAGCAGATTCCTGGCCCAGATGGGGCTACAAGAGGATCTGAAAGCAGCTGGAGCATCAGCCAGGCATCCCCGGGAGTCTGGTCCCCAATCAGACAAGGGTCTTTACGATTGGGTTCCCCATCAGGAGATTGGAAACGGATGGGATGGGAGCAAAGCCCAAAAGAGCAAAAGAACCATGAAAAAAAGGAAGAGCCCGAGAAAAAGCTGCAGGAGAAGCAGCAGCAGCGTGGATTGGTGATGGTGGAGCAGAGAAACATAGGGGGCTGCCCAGGGGTCAGTGGGGAAACACGCCTGCAGGGGCGAGACCCTGGGACAGAGAGAACTGTGGTGGTGCAGCCCCAGATGCTGAGGGACTGTGGAACCTGGGTGAAGTTCCCTGGGGTGAAGCCCCTCGCCCTGCCTATGGCCCAGATCCCTGTGCAGACCCAGAAGGGGTCAGGCTGGCTGGTAGTTGGGGTTCTCCAGGATATCGGCTGGGAGGCCCTGTTGGGGGATGACTGTCTCCCCATGGGACAGGATCCAGACCCTGCTCCTGTAACGGCCGAGGGTTTGAATTTAAATCCAGGGAACCAATTGGCTAGGATGGAAATGGTCAGTGAAAATGCAAATGACCTGGCTGGCAGTGGGGAGGGGCTGCTGGGCTCAGGATACCTGCCTACCTGTAACCAGCCCCCTGGGGCTGAGTGGGAGGGAGAGATGCTCCCTGCCCCCCTGCACACCGGAGAGGGGGCTCACACTGGCTCTGATGCTGTGACCAGAGCAGAGAGCTCGCTGCCTGTCCCCACTGGGACAGCAAGGGCAGCGCTGAGCACGGGGGGAGCTGAGATCCCAGCTGAGTGGGGGGACACCCGGGCAGGACAGGTCAGCTGCCAAACAGGTTTGCCTGGTCCAGACATGCTGCTGGGAAGTGATTACACAGCAGGGAGGGAGCTACCAGGGACAGGGCTCAGGGGGACTGTGACCCCAGGCCCAGCCAGCGAGAGGGAGCAGGTCCCACTCCCTGCCCCAGCTGCTGAATCCCAGACTGAGCTGCAGAGGGATCCCTCCTTGGAGAAGCTGAGAGAACTTGCTGGCCACAGGGCTGCAAACACCCTTGGGAAAGGCTGCAGGGACAGAGTCCTGCAGGAGGAGGGATTCCTGTACCAGGAATGGGCTCCCCAAGGGGAAGTAGAACTGGGGGAATCGGGAGGCAGCTGGTGGTGCCCCAGGAATCCACAGGGTTCTTCCCTTTCGAGCTGCTGGATGGGAGGAGAGTGAGGGGACCCCTGAACCTGAAGAGGGAGGATTGGATGAAGAAGGGGGAAGACCCCCGGGGGGATCTCTTCCCTGAGGTGGGAGACAATCTCCCCATCAGGTGTTCCCCATTAGGAGTCATTGGGAAAGCAACCCAGAACCTGGAGAGAGAGGTCAGGAACATCCTGGCTTTACATGGGATCCAGCCATTGTACAGCCCATGGGCCTCACCCATGGGGCTGATCCCCAAGGAAGACAGGAAGATCTGGTTTTATGGGGGCTATCAGAAGCTTAAGGCCATCACAGTGTCCGATGCCCACCCCATGCCTAGGCCTGGGGAGATTCTAAACAAGCAAAGGGCAATGGAGAACTTGGCCCTGGCAGACACTGATAACATGTGCATCTTTAGCCAGACCTGGGAGGAACAGGTGTCCCAGGTGAAGAGGGGGCTGGGCTGCCTCAAGGAGGTGGGACTGACGGTAAAAGCTGGAAAGTGTAAGGTGGGAACGGCAGAGGCGTTGTGTCTGCGCCACAAGGTGGGAAGCGGCTGCTCAAGCCCAGAGCTGGCAAAGGCCAAGCTGAGGGCTCTTAACCAAGACAGCCCGAATTGCAGCCCAGAGTGCTGGGAGAAGACCCCGTCCCAGTTTGAACCCCATGGGTATTGGGGATAGCAAAAGGGTTCAAGCCGCATAAACCTTCCCACATGCGGCCTGCAAGTGCCATCAAGCACACCCGACCTAAGGGAGGGCGTGAGACTGGACTGTCCTGGTGTAACTCACATCAAGGAATGGGAGAGATGCTGGGGCATCCATGGGAACGTTGGTGGGTTCAAACTTCCCCAGGTCACTGGCTGAAGTGACCTCGCTCAGTTCGGTCTCGAAGGGGGGAGAGATGTGATGAACTAGGAATGTTCTTAATGTTTGCTCTGAATACTGTGTTGGTGCCTCAGTGTCCCCATAGCAGTTCTTAAGTATCTGGCAGAGCAAAGGGACAGTGCACCTAAATGCCTGACCCTCTGTCTCCCAGCAACTGATGGCCTGGGCCCCTCCTCTGCAAAGGTGCCAGCTGAAAGTGTTGGAGACAAAGGGATCAGGTGACCTCCTGGCCCGGGAAAGGGGCTGAGCAGAGAGGAGGGGCTGGGAGGGGTGGTTAGTCTGGAGCTGGCTGGGGTCAAGGGTGGAGGGCAGACCTGGGGGTCTGGCTCACTGCCCCCCAGAATGGACCCAGCCGAGGGGTCTGGTTCGCTGTATCTACAAGCTCTGTTTTAGACTCTGTTCCTGTCATCGAATAAACCTCTGTGTTACTGGCTGGCTGAGAGTCACGTCTGACTGCAAAGTGGGGGTGCAGAACCCGGTGGCTTCCCCAGGACCCCGCTGGGGTGGACTCGCTGTGGGAAGCGCACGGAGGGGCAGAGGATGCTGAATGCTCCAAGGAGAGACCCAGGAGGTGAAGATGTGTGAGCTTCTTGCCCTGAACAAGTATGCTCCAAGGGAGAGAAGGCTCCCCAAACTCCTGACTGGCTTGGTGGGGAGCAATTCCAGAGCATCGCCTGGTGACTCTGTGACAAGGTTCAATAAAACTCCAATTTTCAGGAACCCCGTCTCCTGCAGCAGTGCTGAATTCACCTTACAAAGAAGGCTTGCGACCCCAGTCACACCCCTAAAGCTGTCCTTTTTATACCCAACCTGTTTACAAGGAAAGAGGTACTGTATGCACCCTGTGAGGCTAGCCTTAACCAATAACCTTTCTACCTTGTTTTTCCTGGTACCACACGGTACCCCTTAGCTCTTTGTTCTGGACTCAGGAATTCCAGGTACCAAGAGTGTGATGCAGCTCCTAGGCTTGTCCCATATATATTATCCTTATCTTTGGGACATTCCAATGAGAGTAACTCCCTGCCTGTTACTACAGTAGAACACCCATGTGTGCTGATCCTGACAGTTTTCCTGGCTAATGCAAGGTGTTATGGGGTACTTAGCATAGGTGAATAAGATTATAGGAAGATACAGGCCACTATTCCAGGCCATGTAACTGCTAGAGGTGTATATACAATGGGATGTTATATGTGTTGTTAGATAGTTTATTCTTTCACTCTCACCCTTCTACGGTCCTTCTCGCATGCAAACAGTTCAATGTTTATCGGGGTGAATGTCCAGCAAGCTTAAATTCAAGTTTGTTTTTCCTTATTTTCAAATCCCAACTTACTTCCTATTTGCCCCTAGTTTATATAGTAATAGTCACAGCTATACCTTAACCCATCATTCTAATAAAATTTACCTAACCAATCCTAACAAATTGTAACATGATTAGCTAACCAATTATATCCCGCCACCTTAATTAATTTACATCCAGCAAAATTAATTATACAGCAGACAGAAACAATCACAGACCAGACAGAGACCATGCAAATAAACATACAAAACAATACAGAAGTGAGGATTTCACAACTACATTTCTACAGACATAAGGGTTTCCCAGCTGTGTCTATTAATAAGTAAGTTCTTACCAGATGGAAAACTATCAAACTAAATTTCCTTTCATATCTTCTAGGCTCTTCCCTTTCTCTGGAGGTGATAGATCGGATCACCTTCCTAACAGCCCTTGATTGCCTTATTTCCATATGACTAAACAGGGACTCAGACTGTCCCAGCGAGAGAAGGCCCTTACACAGATAGACAATGATTTTGATTCTTTCTTTTATACCTCTGTAAGTAGCTAAGGGATAAGAACACACCTAAATTCTTAAAGTTTAGGCCTTTGCAGACAGGCTTGAATATCTATATCCTAACATGTATTAAGCACATATTATCCATATTAATATATGTAATTTGAATCATACGTATTGATCATGTAATACATTAGCCCAGCATATATGGGTGAAAACTTCGAAATAGATTTTAACCAGATCAATCCATAGTTATTCCCTGTGATTCAGTAGCTGTGAAAGGAGTGAAAAGCCATCTGGGACCCCACCATGCTCTGGTCTCAAAGTGAGCCCATCTCAGCCAGCCCCAAGAATCTGGTCCAGTAAATCTAAGAGTGTTTTAGAGAATCTGCATTGAGTCTCAGCTGGTGCAACATGAGCATTGGAGTTAGCAGAGGAAATTGCATGTTACACCAATGTAGCGTATGCCTAGGGGTAAACTCTAGCTCGAGGAGACAGACCCAGGCTTGCTCTGCAAAAACTTGAAGTGTGGCCATGCATGGGCAAGTAACAGGACAGTCTCCCTGCCCCGACTACAATCCTGTCCAATCCACAAGTGTGCACACAGTGCGGCCAGCCTCTCCTACCACCACGGTGACACACCTATTCCTAGCTAGATGACAGCTAGTGTGACTATGTCTTCTCGAGCTGGAACACTCACCTTCCAGCCCCGATGTAGACAGACCCGTAGGCCCCTCTGCACTCTCCTAGCCCCACCCTAGTTCAGCCCATGGACTTTGTTCCACTCACCCAACGGATACACGTTACCTCGAGTTCCCACGGTGGCTCAGATGCTATCAGGGCAGGAGGTCAAATTCTGAGGATTTTGAGCATTGCAGCCTCCTAATCTTCGATGACTTAGACAGGAAGCCAAGCTGACTCATGTTCTGTAACATTCTAATGTATCAACCGATAGCACTGCACGCAGGAAAGCACTGTTTTCTCAGCATGCCCTGCTCTCCTTCCTTCTGCCCTACCACTTCTCCCAGCCTGAAAAGCATTTACCTTGCTGAGTACCTGATAGCCTAAGGGGGGAAATGACCACAGTGCAGAGGGCCTATCACCACTTCACAGAATCACAGAAATGTAGAGTTGAAGGGACCTCAGAAGGTCAAACAGTCACCACCATGCGCTGAGGCAGGACCAAGTGCACCTAGAACATCTCTGGCAGATGTTTGTCCAGCCTGTTCTTAAAACCCCCCATTAATAGTAGCGCTGCCACCAACCAGCAATTCCAGTGCCTGGTACACTCTGGTCCCCCCAAGACCTTGCCCGGGGACCCCCAAGACCCAGTCCCTTTGGATCTTAACACAAGGAAAGTAAACCCTTTCCCTCACCGTTGCCTCTCCCAGGCTTCCCCTCCCTGGGTTACCCTGGAAGATACTGTGATTCAAACTCCTTGAATCTTAAAACAGAGAGGAAACTGCACCGTTCCCCTCCTTCTCTCTCCCCCTCCCAGACTCTTCCTGAGAGAGACAGAAATTCTAACACAGAGAGAAATTAACTTTTGTCTCACCCCCTTCCCTCCTTTCTCCCCATCAATTCCCTGGTGGATCCAGACCCAGTCCCCTGGGATCTCACACCAGAATAAAAAAAAATCAGGTTCTTAAACAGGAAAAGCTTTTAATTAAAGAAAGAAAAAACAGTAAAAATTATCTTTGTAAATTTAAGGTGGAATATGTTACAGGGTCTTTCAGCTATAGACACTGGGAATACCCTCCCAGCCTAAGTATACAAGTATAAATTAAAATTCTTCCAGCCAAATACACATTTGAACTCCTTTCAGCCAATTACACATTTGAACTCCTCCCAGCCAAATACACATTTGAACTCCTCCCAGCCAAATACTCACTATTTTAAATCTATAAGAACCTGTATCAGGGAGATTGGAGAGAAACCTGGTTGCACGTCTGGTCACTCTCAGCACCCAGAGAGAACAACAATCCAAAACTAACGGCACACACAAAGACTTCCCTCCCTCAAGATTTGAAAGTATCCTGTCCCCTGACTGGTCCTCTGGTCAGGTGACAGCCAGGCTTACTGAACTTGTTAACCCTTTACAGTCAAAAGAGATATAAAGTACTTCTGTTCTATTAACTCCTATTATCTGTTTATGACAGAGGAGCTCTCAGAGTTTCGCTTTTTCAAATACGGTAAATGTGGCTCACTCCGAACAGGGATGAGCTCGGACTTTCATCCGCCCCCATTGTCAGAGCAGCCGCCCCAGAACAGCTCTGGCTGCCAATGCCTGCTTGAAACATACTGCCGGCTCCCACGGAGGCTGAGCACAGGGAAAGACATCTGTCTCTTGTGCCCTCTGGAGACCAGAGCAATGGATTAGCCCAGAAATTAGAGGCAGCGAAGTGAGAACCAGTGCAAGGGGACTCTTTAAACATGCAGGGCCAGGCGCACGAATGCTACCCAGCCCTGTTGTGCTTTGATGGGGCAGAGGAGCCACAATCAGGTGGCAGATCATTCCCCTGGCAGAGCGGATCTCCCTAGCAGAGCCGACTGCTGCACCAGCCACACACTCCACCTGCCATAGGGGAAGACACGATGCTACAGGGTCTTTCAGGTATCTTAAACCAGTGGCGTAGGTTGGAGCAGTCCCATGGATGTTCTAGTTTACACTAGGGCCAGCAGAGACCAGAATCCAAGATAAGGGGCCCACAGTCAGCTCCGTTAGGCACACACGCCTGTTCCCCCCACACACATGCTGCTTTCCGCCAGGCAATGCTTGGAGAGAATCTAGGCCATAATAGTATTAACTTGTGGAACTCACTGTCTCAAGGCATTACCGAAGCCAAGAGCTTGGCATGATGCTTAAAAAGGACTGGACATTTATGGCTCCAATTCACCTGGCCCCTTGAATAGCCACTCACACTAGTGCAAAGCACTTTTACACGCCCACATTGCGCTGGTGGGATGTGGACCTGGGGCCCTCTCTCTGGGCATCACATCCATGCCCTTGCTGTGTGGAAGCAGCAGCTGCATTATCTGACAGCTCAGCAGCAATGGGCAGAGGCAAACTCGATGTCAGCCTTGGGGAGTATTTCCCATTCTTAATGCTACGAACCTTATTTAACGTGAGCAAAGTCCCTCACAGTTTATATCACAAGTACCACTGCAACCACCCCCAACAGGGCCCCAGCCTTGGAAACACCCCATGGCCAATTGAGACCCATCCCCAAATACCACAGGCTGACAAGTCAAGGGAGATGAATTAAACAAGCAGTTCAGATAAACCCAGCCACACCGTAACCAAGGGGGAACGGTACCAGGCTACCACCAAGAGCCCATGGGTTCTAATCCCATCTCTTCTACCTACTGATCTTAATATTTCTGTGCCCTTCACAGCCATTATTAACCAAGGCCTCAGACCCCAGTCTGAGGGCAGGCCACAATTGTTCACCCATCTTGCAGCAGTTGGGCAAGGTCACTGCAACCAGAGCTGGCGAAAGAACACAAGTGCCCAATACTGCACAGCCAAGTCTGTCCATTTTCCCACTCTGCCTTTCAGGCCAGGTCCAGACTAGAGCTTTAAATCGATTTTAAGAGCTCTAAATCGATTTAAAGCTGTAACCGTCCACACTACAGAGTGCATAAAATCGATTTTATGGGTCCCTAAAATCGATTTTGGAATTCCATCTAAACGAGAGTAACCCCAAAATCGATTTTTTAAAATCGATTTTATGCTAGTGTGGACGGACATCGAAGTTAATGGCCTCTGGGACGTATCCCACAGTGCTCTAGTGGCCGCTCTACACAGGTAAAGGAACTCTACTGCTGGCCAGGTAAACAGGAAAAGCCCTGGGAACTTTGAAATTCCATTTCCTGATTGCACAGTGTGGAGCTCTCAGCAGCAGAGAGAACAATGCAATCTCCTGAGAATAGGAAAAGAGCTCCAGCATGGAACACACAGGAGTTATTCGATCTGATAGCTGTACGGGGAGAAGAGTCAGTGCTTTCAGAACTGCGCTCGAGCAGACGAAATGAGAAAACCTTTGAAAAAATTTCTAATGCCATGCGGGAGAGGGGGCATACCAGGGACTCGTTACAGTGCCGAGTGAAAGTGAAAGAGCTCAGACAGGCATATCAGAAGACCAAAGCAGCAAAGGGCAGGTCAGGCTCTGCCCCTAAAACATGCCGGTTCTACGACGAGCTTAACGCAATATTGGGGAACAGCGCAATGACGAACCCCCCCTTGTCTGTGGATTCAGAGGTGGGCGTCGTGATTCCTGCCACTACGGAAGATTTATTTGACGGCGATTATCAGTATGATGAGGACCAAGAGGAGGAGGCTCCAGCAGAGAGCACAGAGCATTTTATCCCCCCAAACAGCCAGGATCTTTTCCTCACCCTTACTGAGGTTCCCTGCCAGCCATCTCAAGCCAGTACTCCAGAAAATGAAGCTGAGGAACTGTCCTCTGGTGAGTGTAATTTCTTTTAATAAAAGCTTCGGTTTAATGTAAGCCTTTTTTACTGGGTGCTTCAAATCACTACCTGTAGTTAGAGTCACTGGAACAGCCTGTTAACATGTCTGGGGATGGAGCGAAAATCCTCCAGGGACATCTCAATGAAGCAATCCTGGAGGTACCCGAAAAGCCTTTGCAGAAGGTTTCTGGGTAGGGCGGCCTTGTTCCGTCCGCCATAAAAGGAAACTTTACCACGCCATGCCTGCAGCACATACTCAGGAATCATCACATGACAAATTCTAGCTGCGAATTGCCCTGGTGACTGCTGACATTCAAGAAGCATGATTTCTCTTTCTCTGTCTGTTATCCTCAGGAGAGTGATATCCTCCATGGTCACCTGTTACAGATTAACATACTTTTAGTAAAAGGGAACAGAGATGCGCATACAGTCGGTCCTTCTGTGCTGACCAAGTAGATTAAAAACCTTTCCTAAAACAGTGACCCATGAGGTGGTTTTTAGAAAAGTCTCCATTGTAACAGGGCGGATTCCTCCTGCACTTGGCCATCATGAATCACGGCAATTTGTTGCCATGGTAGAAGGGGGATGGTGTGAGGTACATGGATTTCATGCGTGCTGTGAAGTGCAGCACAAGTGGGAGGGAAGTGGTAGTATGTCCCTGTCCATGGCTTAAGAAAAGAAAGCAATGTTGTTCCTTAAGGCACTTTGCTCCGTTCATGCTACCTGACTACAGGGATTACTAGCCATTAACTTACCATTTTCTCCGGACACGGTCTTTGTGCTCCCCTGACCTGCGTCTGAGCAGAAATCTCTGTCCTCAGCCACAAGCAATAAGTATTAAAGGAATCCTAAGGCGACCTTGTAGTAAAGTAACATATTCAAGGTTCGGTAACAGGCACAGGTCAGTGAGGAGAAAGACTGTATGCATTGTTGTGTGAAATGTGTCTCTTATGATTCTTTTATCACTCTTTCCTATCCCCACCCCCCCACACACAGCTGCACATTTCTCCAGCCTCCCTCTCCTTTCTCCTGTACGTAGGGGCGGTATCATAAGAAGACTGAGGAAAAGGAGGACGCGTGAGGACATGTTCACCGAAATTATGGCAGTAACCCGTACAGAGAGAGCTCAGCAGGGGGACTGGAAACAATTGGTCGCAAAGTACAGGGAGGCTGCCAGTCAACGCGAAGACAGGAGGGACCAACGCGAAGACAGGAGGGACGCAAAAAATGATGTCAGGTGGCAGGAAGATCAGCGCTGGCGAGCAGCAACGGTGGATCTTCTTCGTGATCAGACTGACATCCTCCGCGATATGCTGCAAGAGCTCCGTGGTATCAGAATGCCCCTACAGCCCGTTTATAACCTCCCTCAGTACTCACCCTGTCCCACACCTTCCAGAACCAGGCGTGTAAGAACGCGTGGGGGAAGGCTCTCTGCACCAGCCCCCTCCACCGCTGCGGACACTCCAACCAGAAGGCTTTCATTAAATTGAAAAGCCCTTTGTGTCCTGTTTTTTCCCTCCTCTAATGCTCCAAACTTCTCCCATGGCACCTTTGCCTATTTTTACTCTCAGGTCATGCTATTAAGGCAGTGTGAGTGTAGTTTGGTAATGAAGTAAAGCAAGCAGCTTTGGAAAGCTGCACGGAAGCTAGTTATCAGCATCAGGATTTGACAATTGGGGATATGGGTAATAAAGGGAAAACAAAGAAAGCAGCCATACCGTACCCTGGTCCATGAGAATTCTTGTTCTGTCTTCTCTGATGCACTTTCTTCTTTCCAACCTCCCTCCCCCTTCCTCCAAACCTCCCTCGCTCCGTCCCCCATAGAACGCTGAGTTATGAAATTTCATGAACAGTATTGTAACAACAAGCATGATGCTTGATTGCTGAAAGGGTCTGATTTTAAATAAAGAACACAATTCTTTTAACAAATAATAGTAACTTTATTTTCAATAAAAAAGCAGTTAAGGAAGGTTGCAGGTACGGTGCCTTGCAGCAGACGGAAGCAGCTAATGGTGGAGGTAGGTAATAATTGGGAAATACAGAATTATATGTTTTTCAATGGACAGCTCTTGCAAGTAACCTAAGCAAGCAGTTGAGGAATGCTGCAGGGAAGGTATCTTGCAGCAGCAAGACTGCATAGACGAGGAGGGCAGCAATCAATTGAAAGGAAAATCAGCATTCAAACTGTACCCTGGCCCATGAGGAAGCTACTTTTCAGTGCTTCTCTGATGTGCACAGCATGCTGGTGTGATCTTCTAATTGCCCTGGTGTCTGGCTGCGCATAATCAGCGGCCAGGTGGTTTACCTCAGTCTCCCACCCCGCTATAAAGGCCTCCCCCTTGCTCTCACAGAGATTGTGGAGCACACAGCAAGCAGCAATGACAAAGGGGATATTGGTTTGGCTAAGATCTGAGCGAGTAAGAAGCGTTCACCATCTCACCTTAAGCCTGCCAAATGCACATTCTACCACCATTCTACACTTGCTCAGTCTGTAATTAAACAACTCCTGAGCACTGTCAAGGCTGCCTGTGTATGGCTTCATTAGCCAAGGCATCAAGGGGTAGGCTGGGTCCCCAAGGATAACTATAGGCATTTGGACATCTCCAACTGTTATTCTCTGGTCAGGGAAGTAGGTCCCTTGCTGCAGCCGTTTAAACAGTGTAGTGGACCTGAAGACACATGCGTCGTGAACCCTTCCTGGCCATCCCACGTGGATGTTGGTGAAACGTCCCTTGTGATCCACCAGGGCTTGCAGAACCATTGAAAAGTACCCCTTGTGGTTTATGTACTGGGCACCCTGGTGTTCCGGTGCCAAAATAGGGATATGGGTTCCATCTATGGCCCCCCCACAGTTAGGGAATCCCATTGCAGCAAAGCCATCCACAATG
This sequence comes from Gopherus evgoodei, assembly GCF_007399415.2. NCBI lineage: Eukaryota > Metazoa > Chordata > Testudines > Testudinidae > Gopherus > Gopherus evgoodei. The sequence goes on from NC_044332.1 coordinate 174,320, forward strand.
GCCTGCACGTTTCCCAGAGTCACAACCTTTCGAAGCAGCAGCTTAATGATTGCTTTGGATACTTCCAGCACAGCAGCCCCCACAGTAGATTTGCCCACTCCAAATTGATTACCGACTGACTGGTAGCTGTCTGGCGTTGCAAGCTTCCATATGGCTATTGCCACTCGCTTTTCCACTGTGAGGGCTGGTCTCATCCTGGTATTATGCCGCTTCAGGACAGGAGAAAGCGAGTCACAAAGTTTAAAGAAAGTGGTCTTACGCATGCGAAAGTTCCGCAGCCACTGCGAATCGTCCCACACCTGCAGGACTATGCGGTCCCACCAGTCAGTGCTTGTTTCCCGTGCCCAAAAGCGGCGCGGAATGGGTAGAACCTCCCCTATAACCGTCAGGAGCTCCAACGTGCACGGGGCCGGGGTGTCGGAAAACTCGTTCTCCAGTTCGTCATCGCTGTCGTCCCCGCATTCAAGCATTCTCTCTTGCATTTCTGCATCATTGGTCAGCATTGATAGAACGAGAATGCGTGAAGTATTTACAGTATTCGCGATCAAGGACAAGAGCAGACCTGGATCCATGCTTGCTGCAAAACGGCGTTTTCCTCACTGCAGCCAGTAAAAACCGCGCGAACTGACTGTGTGCCGCTAACAGGAAGGGAGGGGGTGAGGCTGTACCCAGAACCACCCACGACGGGGACTTTGATCCCATCATGCACTGGGCTAGTAACCCATAATTCCAAAGGGCAGGGACCCCTGCAGGAACTGTGGGATAGGTACCCAGAGTGCAACGCTCAAGCAAAAGATGGACGCCAGGGAAAATGGACGCTCAACATCGATGTAAGTACCTCTAGTGTGGATGCACTAAATCGATTTTATAAACCCTGCTTTATAAAATCGATTTTAAGCATATCGATTTTAGGCTGTAGTCTGGACATGGGCTCAGAAAGAATGAGTCAAATTATGTGCCTGTATAACCCACACCAGCACAGGATGAGACTTTGTCCCTTTCTAGTGGCTAGATCACACAGACAGGTTTATGAGGCTGCTACTGCTTCCTTACTAATGTGTGTTCTTTAGCTACAGTGGTAGGTGATCCATGACTTGTTTTATAATGTGTAAACAGAATAAAGTCCAGACCGGCAATTTATATACTTGGTGCTTTAAAAGAGATAATTTCACAAAGCTGAGAACAATTATGAGCCAAATCAGCTAGGAGGAAAATTGTAAACAGAAAAATGAGAATGATCATTGGGAATTGGTTAAGAACACTTTACTAGATGCTCCAAAAGCCTTAGGGCTAGTCTACACCGGCAATGCTAAAGCGCTGCCGTGGCAGTCCTGCTGCAGCAGTACTTTAACTTGCCTTGTGTGGTCGTGGTGCAGCGCTGGGAGAGAGCTCTCCCAGTGCTCTACAAAACCACCTCCACGAAAGGCGCTGCTCCCAGCGTTCATAACCTGTCTACACTGGTGCTTTACAGACCTGAAACTTGCTGAGATCGGGGGGTGTTTTTTCACACCCTTGAGCAAGAAAATTGCAGTGCTGTAAATTGCCAGTGTAGACAAGCCCTTAGACTCACAATTAAGGAAGAAGGATGCACTGGTTAAAAAAAAAACATGGTTTAAAGGAGAAGTGAATGTAGCTATCAAAAAATTAAATAGTAATCTATAACAAATGGAAAAAAGGAAGTTGACAGCATAAATCCGACATTAGGAATTGTAGAAAATTGATACGGGAAACAAAAGTACACAAGGAGCACTCTATGGCCAGCAGAGTTAAGGACAATAAGGAGTTTTTTTAAGTATATTGGGAACAAAAAGAATCCTAATAATGGTATTTGTCCATTACTAGATGAAATGGTAGAATTAGCAATAATAATGAAAAAGGCAGAAGTAGTCAATAAATATTTTCCATTCAACTAGTATCTCAGGAGGATGTTAAACAGCAGCTACTGAAATTAAACATTTTTAAATCAGCAGGCCCAGATAACCTGGAGCCAGGAGTTTGAAGAGAGCTGGCTGAGTAGCTTGTTGGACAGTTCATGCTGATTTTCAATAACTGTTGGGATGCTGGTGAAGTTCCAGAAAACTGGAAGAAAGCTAACGTGCCAATATTTAAAAAGAACAAACAGGCTGACCTGTCACTCTGATATCGACCCCAGGCAAGATAATGGAGCAGCCATTATGGGACTCAATTCATAGAGAATTAAAAGAGGGCAATGTAATTAATGCCAATCAAGATGGATTTATGGAAAATAGATCCTGTCAAATTAGCTTGATATCCTTTTTCATGAGATTACAAGCTTGGTTGATAAAAAAGTGGATGTAATAGACTTCTGGAAGGTGTCTGAGAGGGTACTGCACATCATTCTGATTAAAAAGCTAGAATAATATAAAATTAACATGGCATATATTAAATGGATTAAATGCTGGCTAACTGATAGGTCTCCAAATGTAATTGTAAACCATCTAGCAAGTGTTTTTCTAGTGCAGGGCTGCCCAGAGGCGGGGGGGGCAAGTGGGGCAATTTGCCCCAGGCCCCGCAGGGGCCCCCACAAGAGTATAGTATTCTATATATTGCAACTTTTTTAATGGAAGGAGCCCCCAAAATTGCTTTGCCCTGAGCCCCTGAATCCTCTGGGCAGCGCTGTTCTAGTGGGGTCTTGCAGGGATCAGATCTGGGCCCAACACTATTTAACATTTTTATCTAAGCCTGGAAATCTAACAATTTCATTAAAGCCTCAAATCATCACTGATAAGGTTTGCTGGTGACAAATAACTGGGGGGTAGTGAATAATAAAGGGGACTGGTCACTTGTACACTGCGATCCAGATCGCTTGATAAGCTGGGTACAAGCAAACAATCTGTGTTTTAATATGGTTACATGTAATGTATATACCTAAGAACAGAGAACGTCGGCCTGATTTACAGGATGGGGGACTATCCTGGGAAGCAGTGACTCTGAAAAGATTCGGGGATTGTAGTGGATAATCAGTTAAACATAAGCTCCCACTGCAATGCTGTGAGCAAAAGGGCTAATGCAATGAACAGGGGAATCTAGAGTAGTAGAGAGGTTATTTTATTTGGCACCGGTGCCACCGCTGCTGGAATCCGGTGTTCGGTTCTGGTGCTCACAAGTCAAGAAGGATGGTGATAAAGTGGAGGGTTCAGAAAAGAACCACAAAAATTATTAGAAGATTAGACAACCTGCCTTCTCGTGATAGACTCAAAGGGCTCAGTCTATTCAGCTTAACAAAGAGAAGGTTAAGAGGTGACTGGATTGTAGTCTGTAAGTACCTGCATGAGGAACAAATATTTGATAATGGGCTCTTCAATCTAGCAGAGAAATGTATGACACCATCCAAACGGGGCTGGAAGTTGAAGCTAGACAATTTCAGACTGGAAATGAGGCATAAAGTTTTTAACAGTGAGGGTAATTATAGGCTATATATTATATTCACCTCAGAATGATACTAGCCTTTTCCACAATTGCATCACATTGTTGATCATAACGTGAATATGAGTCAATAATGGGATGTGATTGAGAAAAGGCTAATATTATTCTGGGGTGTATTAACAGGAGTGTCGTATGTAAGACGCAGGAGGTAATTGTGAGGCCTCAGCTGGAGTCCTGTATCCAATTCTGGGCCCACACTTCAGAAAAGATGTGGAGAAACTGGAGAGAGTCCAGAGGAAAGCAACAAAATATATAAAAGGGTTAGAAAACCTGACCTATTAAAGAAATGGTTAAAAAACCTGGGCTTGTTAAGTCTTGAGAAAAGATGCCGGGGCGCGGGGGGGAGGCTGTTAAGTCTTCAGCTAAGGTAAGGGCTATTATAAAGAGGATGGAGAGCAGTTCTTCATGTTCACTGAAGGTGGACAAGAAGTCTGCAGTGAGGGAGATTTAAGTTAGATATTAGGGAAAACTCTAAGGGGAGTTGCGCTCTGGACTAGGTTCCCAGGGCAGTTGTGGAATCGCACCATTGGAGGTTTTTAAGAACAGGTTGGACAAACACCTGTCAGGATGGTCCATGTTTGCTTGCTCCTCCATCAGTGCAGGGGGCTGGCCTTGATGACCTCTCAAGGTCCCTTCCAGTCCCACATTTCTATGATTAATCATTGGCACAAATTACCAGGGTCATGGCAATTTTTCAGTCCAGACAGGGTGTTTTTCAGAAAGCTCAGCTCTAGGAATCATTTGGGGGCAGGTCTCTGGCCTGTGCAGTGCAGGAGGGCAGACCAGATTATCACAGTGCCCCCTTTTGTCCTTGAAACCCATGAACCTATAAAACCAGCTCCATGAACGTGGGAACATCAGCACCAACAGGGACTAGCTGCCTCAGGGCATCACTAGTGAGTGACAGAGCCACAGCTATGAGTCACTGGTCTGAACCAGCGCAACTCTGCAGGGGTTATAGACTGCTTCCATCTAAGACCTGTTCAGTGGCTCTAATGATGAGTTGAAGGGGCAGTTTCAGCTCCAGCTCCCCCATCGCAAACTCACTCCCTGCAACTAAGCAGAGAGGCAAAAAGCTGCGTGGCTGAAATGACACTGACACAAGGGTCCCCCAGATTAGGGTCAGCTGTGCTGGCAGGGCAGTGCAGAGAGTAAGCTGACCCTGCTACTGCCTCAGAGATAAATGGAGGGTTTCAGTCACCAACATATTGCACCTGCACTAAATCCACCCTCTATCTTTAAACCAGAGTTCATGGCTACATACAAATTAGTTACAAATATGTAAATCCTTGCATTAAATCTGCATAAAGTGTCATATGGGCTGTGCAGAACAGGGCAGCTCTGCCCCACCCCTCCGTCATTGAAACCACTGCTGCTTTTGCTAGCACAGAGGCAGCCCATGCTGACCCTTAGGGTTGGAGTGATGGGTGTGAACCCACAGCAGGCTGCAGAATGTATGACTTAGATTGGAGCAGCGCTGAGAGGTCCCTTCCAGGACTGGGGCTGCATTGGGCTAGGTGCCTGGAGCCAAGGTTTACAATCCAGCTAGACAAGGCAGACAGGCAGGGCGAGCATCACGCCGAGACATAGAGACTCAGTGACTCACCCAAGGTCACCCAGAGAGTATGCAGCAGAGCAGGGAATTGAAGGCAGATTTCCTGAGTGCCAGTGCCTTCTTCAACCACAAAGTCACCCTCTGAGCCCTGGACAGCCCTGTTCCTGCAACAGCAACCTCCTCCCTCACCTCTGTCTTCTCATGCAGGGGTGCACAAGTCTCTCCACAGGCTGCTGCTGAACTCACTTGCCCTAGCTGCAGTTGCCGGCCAGCTGGAATTGGGTGGGGGTGAGCTGAGGAGACAAAGGCGGACTGGGGGAAGGGGGCCTGAGGTAGGCCTAAGGCGGATCGTGGGCAGGGGGCTGCAGTGGGCCCAAGGAGGGCCGTGGGCAGGGGAGGTGAAGGCTGGCCATGGGCAGAGAGCTGCGGTGGGGCCAAGGCGGGCCGTGGGCAGGGGAGGTGAAGGCTGGCCATGGGCAAAGAGCTGTGGTGCACCCAAGGAGGGCCATGGGCTCTCTCAGAGTTTAGCCTGGACCCAAACAGAAAGGGATTCAGTGGAGTCTGAAGATGGAGTTGCTGGTTGCACTCCACAGCATTTTCAATGGAGTCTACAAATCCCAGCCAGGCTCAGACTCCAGCCCTCACAGCTCCACCACGCACAGGCACACAGGGCTGCTTCAGTCATAGCCAGAGCCTCAGGCAGCAGCAGCTCCTGGATTCGTTATAGCAACCTGTCAAAGGCTGCCAGAGCCCATATCATTCAACACCAACTGCCCCATATGCACCTTCCCGCCTCCTGACCCAAGCGGCAGATTAGCCACAGCAGAACCAGCACCATGCAGAAACGGGATCTGTCATAGCAACACACAGCATCCTCCTGGGAGCCAGGGGCTGTAACATTAGATGAAGGGGAAAACTGAGCCACAAAACAGTAAAGGCCATAGCAAATAATCAGCACAACCAGGAACAGAACCCAAGAGTCCGGCCTCCCAGTTGCATGATCTAACTGGTAGATCAATGGACAAGCTAATTAAAACAATGGATGAATTTCTTTCCCTATCAGCCTCCACGTTCTAATAAATCTGTAAATTGCAAGACCTGGCTTCCCCATGGAGCACATGCATGCATCCGACGAAGTGGGTATTCACCCACGAAAGCTCATGCTCCAAAACTTCTGTTAGTCTATAAGGTGCCACAGGACTTTTTGCTGCTTTCGCATGCCAACTGGCTCTCGGAGCCTTTTCATGGAGCTAAAAGGGGTGAATAAGAGTCAAGACCAGCATTGTGGTCTTGATTCACGGACACCACTCACACAACAGACTCAGGGAGGAGTCCTGCCTCAGTAGCTCTTCCAGAGAGGAGTCCAACCTCGGTAGCTCTTGGGGTGAGTGGTCCGGCCTGTCCATCAAACACCCTGATTGACAGCTGATGGTTGAAACAATCTTCAAACAGACCCTCCTACTGTATCAAGAAGTCAGCCAATGCAGGGGCATCGGCATCAGAAGCTGACCAATCACGTCCCAAGTGGGAATCAGAGCCAGGAGTGCAACTCTGGTGGTTGGGGTAACGTGAGCTGGGGGTACTGGGGCTGGATGGAGGCAGCTGTGAAGGGGCAGAACAGTGTCTCTGGAGAGCTGCAATGCCCATGGTATCTCAGGAGAAAAGTAGCCTTTAAATGGACTCCCTGAAGCCAGGGAAGCTACAGTAAATTCTCATAGAGACTGAACCTAAGAAGAAAGTTCTGAAAGTGAGCAGCAAAGTGACAGTGATACTAAGAGGGTAATAGGGGTCTCCCTGAATCCACATGGCCTTAGAGCACAGAGAACAGCACTGCTGCGTCCAGAGAGGTGGCTCAGAAATAGCCCATGCCATGGGCTTCATGAGCCATGGCATTAAGGGGTAGGCTGGGTCACCCAGGATAACAACAGGCATTTCAACATCCCCAACTGTTATTTTCTGGTCTGGGAAGTAAGTCCCTTGCTGCAGCCATGTGAAAGCCTCAGATGAAGCTCAGATGAAATGAGTCATCCAGCACCTAGGAAACCTGAATCTGTAACAAATCTGTGGCCAAGCAGGACTTCACAGTTGTCATTTTGCTGCTCACCATGAACAATCAGAACTTTGCAGTGACAGAGCTAAGATCTTCCAGATTCAAAAGCCCAGCCCCTCACGACTCAGGCAACAGGAGAATCCCCATCAGCTGTCGACAGTACCGGGCTCATGACATATGGCTGAACAGTTCTAATGCCATCCAGAAGAAGGCGGCAGTGCCCCCCACATACACATGCCTGCCCACTGCAATGCTAAACTTCTTTCCCCAAATCCAGCTGCAATGGAGCCATTATAGCTTTGAGAGAAATCAGCCCAAGCGTTTATAAACCCTATACCTGAAGCCCTTGATAGTAGGGAGCTCGCTACTGACCCCTATTGATGAACAGGGAGAAGAGCAACCTAGAGTGAGTTTGGAATGCAGGATGGATGGATGGGGGTATCATAAGGAAGGGAGCTCTCTGCTGACATCTGTCCAAGGGGCCAGGACTCATTTCCATTTCTGGTATGTGATTGTTCCGGTCATTCTGGGCAAAAGTTTGGTACAGTTTTAAGTTTGGGGCTGATGAAGCTTTATTAGCCCTGTGGGGAAAATAAAGGATCAGAGAACTGCATCCAGTGTACGTGGGGTGGCAGCCTGGCATGCTAGGGTGCAAGAGCCCGGTAACAACTCCCGCAGGAAAGGATCTGCTTGGTAGTGAGGGTTGTTTTAGGTTCCTATAGGCCAATGATTTCTTTGTGAAGATTTAGTACAGGGCTCGGGGATCTTTCAAGACAGTAGATAGCCTGGAGGCAGCAGGCCATGCAGAGGCGGATTGGGCTGAAGCTGCAGACAGCAGAGGGATTCCAATGAGGGTGTCTCTACCCAGCACGTCAGCTCTTACGGGCTACATCACTGGATATTCTTAAGAGCAGGTTAGATAAACACCTATCAGGGATGGTCTAGATCAGAGGTGGCCAATCTGTGGCTCCAGAGCCACATGCATCTCTTCAGAAGTTAATATGCGGTTCCTTGTATAGACACTGACTCCGGGCCTGGAGCTACAGGCACCAACTTTCCAACGTGCCAGGAGGTGCTCACTGCTCAACTGCTGGCTCTGCCACACAGGGCTGGCTCCAGCATTTTTTGCCACCCCATGTGGCAAAGAAACACACACCAACACCCTATTGAACTGCCGCTGAATTCGAGGAGAGGGAGTGAAAGGCCCCTGCTGAACTGCCGAAGTCCCCGGACATGCTGCCCCTTTCTATTGGCCACGGCAGGTACCTGTACTTGCTTAGCCTGTAGTTGAACAGCTCCTGACCACTGTCCAGGCTGCCTTTGTATGGCTTCATGAGCCATGGCATTAAGGGGTAGGCTGGGTCACCCAGGATAACAACAGGCATTTCAACATCCCCAACTGTTATTTTCTGGTCCGGGAAGTAAGTCCCTTGCTGCAGCCATTTAAACAGAACAGTGCTTCTGAAGGCGCGAGCGTCATGAACCCTTCCTGGCCATCCCACGTGGATGTTGGTGAAACGTCCCTTGTGATCCACCAGTGCTTGCAGCACCATTGAAAAGTACCCCTTGCGCTTTATGTACTGGGTGCCCTGGTGCTCCGGTGCCAAGACAGGGATATGGGTTCCATCTATCGCCCCCCCCCCCACAGTTAGGGAATCCCATTGCAGCAAAGCCATCCACTATGACCTGCACGTTTCCCAGAGTCACAACCTTTCGTAGCAGCAGCTTAATGATTGCTTTGGCTACTTGGAACACAGCAGCCCCCACAGTAGATTTTCCCACTCCAAATTGATTCCCGACTGACCGGTAGCTGTCTGGTGTTGCAAGCTTCCAGAGGGCTATTGCCACTCGCTTCTCCACTGTGAGGGCTGCTCTCATCTTGGTATTATGGCGTTTCAGGGCAGGGGAAAGCAAGTCACAAAGTTCAAAGAAAGTACTCTTACGCATGCGAAAGTTCCGCAGCCACTGCGAATCGTCCCACACCTGCAAAACTATGCAGTCCCACCAGTCTGTGCTTGTTTCCCGGGCCCAAAATCGGCGATCAATGGGTAGAACCTCCCCCATTACCATCAGGAGCTCCAAAGCGCGGGGGCCCGTGGTTAGGGAGAAATCAGTGTCCATGTCCTCATCACTCTCGTTGCCGCGCTGCCGTAGCTGCCTCCTCCTCTCCTGCCTTTGCAGTTCATGGTTCACCATAGACAGCACGAGAATGCATGAGGCATTTACAACGTCCACAATCATGCTATTGAGCTGAGCAGGGTCCATGCTTGCTGTGCTATGGCGTTTGCTCAGTTCACCCAGTAAAAAAGTCGTGAAATGACTGTCTGCTGCTTTCAGGAAGGGAGGGGTGAGGCTGTATCCAGTACCACCCACGACAGTGATTTTTGCCCCATCAGGCACTGGGGTATTAATTCCAAGGGTCAGGGAAGACTGCAGGAACTATGGGATAGCTACCCACAGTGCAATGCTCCGGAAATTGATGGTAGCCTAGGACCATGGACGCACACCGCTGAATTAATGTGCCTAGTTTGGATGCATAAAATCGACTTTATAATATCTGTTTTATAAAATCGGTTTTAGTTAATTCGAAATTATGCTGTAGTGTAGATGTACCCTTAGAGAGACTGCTCTGCTGCCTCTGGCTTCTTTGCCTTCTTATTAGGACGCGTTGCTCAGTTTGGGGCATGGCCCCAGCTGCAGCCACTTCCCCCAATCAGTCCTGCCCTTCAACCTGCAAGCCCACAGGTACAGCCAGTTTCAGAGGCCGGGCACTAGACTTCTCCCCAGCCCCAATCTGTTTCCCCTGATTGGGGCTGGCTGAGCAGGGACTAGTTAGGTATCCTGGCAACAGCACCCTGCTACATGCTGGCACGCTGCTATTTCAATAATGTGATGTATGAGCTGCAGTGTCATGTGAAACCATGGAAGCTGCCTGAAGAGTTTATTTTAGTTACACTTGGCAACCTGTCATCAGCCTGGGGCAGACTACAGTGTTTCAGCCAACCATCACAGGCAACAAGGGGTTTGGACTGGCTGCCTTTACCCACCCTCCGGCTGCCCCTCTGCAAGTCCAATACCTAGGAGCCCTAGAACTAGGCCTTGTAGACTGGGGAGTTCCTGGCCTAGAGCTTCCCAGCTCCTAAGGCCTTTCAACAGCTCTTACTCCCTCTAGATTTCCTGGGTGAGTTCCCCCGCAGCAAGGCCTGTCTCCCTCTCAAGTCAGAGAGAGACTACTCTGCTGCCTCTGGCTTCTCTGCCTTCTTATTAGGACCCGTTGCTCAGTTTGGGGCGTGGCCCCAGCTGCAGCCACTTCCCCCAATCAGCCCAGCCCTTCAACCTGCAAGCCCACAGGTGCAGCCAGTTTCAGAGGCCGGGCACCAGACTTCTCCCCAGCCCCAATCTATTTCCCCTGATTGGGGCTGGCTGAGCAGGAGCTAGTTAGGTATCCTGGCAGCAGCACCCTTCTATATGCTGGCACGCGGCTATTTCAATAATGTGATGTATGAGCTGCCTGAGTTCCCCCCTTGACTCTGTATTGTAGCTCAGCCCCGAACCCGCGGCTGGAACTTTGGACCTTTGTGTTTTGTTGCCCCAGGACCTGCCTGGCCCGACCGCATGTAGCGAGCCGGAGTGGCTCCCTCCGCCCCTCAGGGAGGGTCGAGCCCCAGTCCCACAGCTTTACAAGTGGCACCTGACCATGGACTTTGCACCATCGCCTCTGTGAGAAGGGGCTGGACGGAGGGCAGTGGTCCACCCCTCTCCCAGCCAGGAGTATGCATATGGAACGGCTATTCCAGGTGTTGGCAGAAAGCCAGGAACGCTAGCAGGCAGCCCAGCAGCAGCAGCAGCAGCATGCCGCCCAACTCGAGCAGCAGCGACAGCGAGATGCCGCTCATCTCCAACAACAGCAGCAGCAGCAGCACACGGCTCAGCTTGAGCAACAACAGCAGCTGGTGCAGCAACTGGGAAGCCAGCTTCAGCAGCTCTTGGTCATCGTACCCCGCCCCGCCGACGGGCCAGCAGCGCGGGAGGGCGCTGGGGGGGTCATGCTCAGCCGCCCCCCTGCGCCTAACCAAGATGGGCCCGGACAATGACCCCAAGGCGCCTTCTTGGTCATCTTTGAACGCGTGGCCCTTGTCGCGGGGTGGGCCCGAGACCAATGGGCCACTCTTCTGGCACCGTATTTGACCGGGACGGGCCTAGACGGCCTACCGCAGACTGGTAGCGGAGGAGGCCAGGGACTATGACTGGGTGAAAGCTGCGGTCCTGGACACCTTGGACGTCAGTCCCGAGACCTTTAGGCGGCAGTTCCAGAGCCAGGCCTACCATGCAGGCGCCCGCCCACAGCTGGTGGCCCAGACCTTGAAGGAGGCGTGTCGCCAATGGCTGCAGCCGGAGGCCAGGATGGCCGAGGAGGTAACCGAGCAGGTCGTCTTGGAGCAGTTCGTCCAGACTCTGCCTGCTCGGGGGAGGGCCTGGGTGCTCCGCCACCGGCCGGCGACGTTGGCTGCGGCCGTCTCACTTATGGAGGACTTCCTATTCGTGGAAGCCTCAGTGGGGGCCTACCTTCTGGCCACCCACCTCCGGGTCCGAACGCCCCCACAGTGAGAGCTTGAGAACAGAATTCCCCTTCCTAAGTCACTCAACATGGAAAATCACACAGAGCTGGTCTATTGTATAGTTCTGCTAGGTAAGGGGAAGAGACTCTGAGTTACACAGTGGTTTCCTTGTAACTTCCTTTGTAAGGTATGGTAATGTTAGGCCTGAATAAAGATATTGCAGACACAACCAAGTATGCCAACCTGACCAAAGTCAGGCTAACAGAGGTTTGTGGGTAATTCCTGAGTGGAAAACACTGAGAAGCAGCAGCATGTCTCACAAGCGCTAGGAAAAAGTGAAATAAGAAAGAAGCTGCATTCCTGGCATAGTACCAGATGTGCTGTGTTAGGGTAGCTCCTTCGAAGAACTGATAAGAGCCCTAGTTTCCCAGCCTCCTTGTTTTCACTCCCTGGTTTTGTTCTTTGTTTGTTTTTAACTCCCCTACATTTCTAACTTTAGGCATGCATATATACTAAAGGTGTCTAGTTTCTAGTTGTTAGAAGAAGGGGGTGGGTTGCTCCAGTGAATAATTTATCACGCGACAGAACTGTCTATATAGGCTTATACTAAAATGTAAAGAGCAGGCTGGTTCTCTCTGGAGACGAGCTGCTCTCTATTGATGCGTGCACTTGTCAATAAAGAGCTTTTGATCAGACCTTGCTGGTGTTGCCTGTCTCTCTCACGGTCAGACAATGAACTTTGCCGTCTGGGTTAGAGTCCCTGATAGTAAGAATAAGAGTTCTGTTGTCAGTGAGGATGTGATTTCTTGCCTTGCAGCCCGTTCCTCTCTTGATGATCTGATAGCTTTTCTGCACTCCATCCACTACCCCTACATGTTTCTGCCTAGACTTCCTCTTGATTTCCAGAGTCACCTCTGCCACTGGGAAGAATTTATTGTCCCCATATTCAGTTTTGATCCTACATATGGGAAGTATCCAGTGGGGTTTCACTAACTCCTGTCTGATTAGCAAACAGGATGAAGCTATATCAATTAGTCCCTTTGGCAGCTCCTCCGTACGCATACCAATATGGTAGCTACTTTCTTTTTTTTCCCCTGCCTGAGAGTCTTGTCCCAGCCACAAAATTTTGCAAACCCACAGCCCATTTTAGGACAGTCTCTTTTTAGCTGTCCTTCACATCCATGTCGGAAGCACACTGTTGCCAAGCTTCCACTACAGTTCCTTGAGGCTCCTCCCTCTTCTTGCTGTCCTTCCCAGCTGTAGACACTCTTGTCCTTCTCAAATCTAGTCCCTTAAACCACTGACTCACTCTGGGAATGTCTGCCTCTGCAAATTCCTCTGTAACTTTAACTGTGGGGTCCAGATTAACTGGCTAGTGCCATGTAACCCATACTCGGGTATGCTCAGGGAGACTCTGAAAAAACTTCCAGAATCATGCAGTCCATGATTTTCCCCACAGTTTGGGTATCTGGCTTTGCCAATGAGTGGCCCAATCTTTTAATTTCTGTTCAAATGCACAGAGACCTAATCCCTCAATCCATCTCAACTCCACATTTCTGGCAGTACTTTTCTGTGGAGAGGCCTCACCTCGTCCAGCATGGCTGCCTTAATCATGTCATAATCTCTTGCCCGCTAATCACTAAGAGCCATATATGTGCTTCGCTGGTTAAATAACGTGCCAGTTGAAAGGCCCACATTGTTTTGTCCCTATGAGATCTCACTGCTGCTTCTTTAAGAGTAACCAAAACCACACCAGGGTTGTTCGCAGGTCCCATTTTACAGAGTCTGATCTCCTGTGCCTGGTTTCCATTTCCTGTTACAGGACTCGGCAAACTTTGGGGGGAGTTGTTGCCAGACCCGGGCTTGCTCCCATATAAATTCCTGAAGGCTCTTTTGCTGTTAAACCTACCAGGCAAGCAAGGGCTGTTTTTTCTGCATGGTGGGATTGTTGGAAGGTCTGTAGGCTCTTCTATACCAAAAGTTCTCAACCGGACTGATTGCTGCAGTTCTGTGCCTCTCTTCCCCCAGGCTTTCTATTGAAGCATTAGAGTCTGTGCTTTTCAAGGGTGGGAATGAGAGACTGGTGAGAGTGCTCAGGAAGCAGAGAACATGGAATCTTCTTGAAAACCCCAGAATCACCTTGAGGGAGTGTGTCTGCTGGTGAGGTAAGAGATCTAGAAGGCATCATTTTATCCTTGGGAATCAGGAGCAAATAGAGTGGCTGAGCGGGAACCTCCAGTTTATAGCTTTGTGGGGGGTGTCCTGGGTGGAAACACACAGCTCCCACCCATAGATATCAGAGCTGTCTGCTCACAGCAGCTGAGTTTTTGAAGTGTGCAATCGACCCCATAAGCAGTTTCTTTTGCCTTCCAGAGTTCTGCTAAGATCTGGACTAATAACACCTGAGATCATCCAGAGCCTCCTCCCCTGGGTGAATTCCCCAACAGAAAACCACCGAGTCACCGGCACAGCTTTCCTTGCCCAGGTAAGACACAGGGCTCTGAAGAGTACTTTCACCATTAGACCATTGTCTGTTTGCCTTTCTTTCTTTTGGGAGTTGTACAGTTCAGTTGATAGGAGTAATTGTCATTTTAGATAGTAGACTAGGTCCTCCTTTATATGGAAACCTGACAAGGAACTTCATTCTACCTTTCGGAGTCATTCTCTCTCTGATATTTGTATTGCCTATACTAGCTACACAACCACAGGTGCTGGCTGAGAGAGATACAGACAGAGTTTGAATTCCTGGACCTCTTCTGCCAAGTCCTAGTGCTAATACTAACCAACAGCTCCTGATTTTGGTTTCGCTCAGCAGATCTTCTGAATGAACCTAGTGTCCTAATAGTATAAAACAAAAACCATACAAATACATTCACATCTATCTTAGGTTCTCATTACTGTAGTTACAGAGTTTAAGTACTCAGATATGTGTGTATGTACGTACGAATCTCCACAACACTCCTGGGAGGTAGGGAAGCACTATCATTCCTATTTTATAGGCAGGGAACTGATGCACAGAAGGGCTAAGTGACTTGCCCAAGGTCACACAGGAAGTTCTAGGCTAGTATGATAACTGCTGCACCATCCTCCTGTTCCACAGCCTTCCTCTAACATCTGCGTCATATTTTCCACTTATGCTAAGCAACTATCTTAGGGACTCATCTGGTTCTAAGAAAAGCAATTGATCTGTGCCTGTGATGGGCTGTACCTGGGCTTTGAGGCTTCTTACGAGAGGACCTGTGGTCCTATTACACCCTGCCCCAGGAAAAGAGTCACAAATCTGGGTCTGTCTAGAGAGGCCTCAGAAAAGCAGCCAGTCAGGCTCAGCTAAAACGAGCTGCAGGGCCTTAGCAGGTCAGATCCTGCCAGGAACTGGAGGGGCAAGAAAGGATTCTGCTCTCTGGCCACAGAAATTCAGGGGATAGCCAGAGTTTGATTCTGGCAGCATTTGCTTAAGTTGGGTTTGTAGGAAGAGAGTCCCTAAGAACTTTAACCCTGAGGTGAGGGTGAAGCTAAAAGTGGCTGGTAGGAAGAAGCAACGATGAACTGAAATCAAGCAGCGTCTAGCTACTGTTTATAGGGTCCATGGTATGGAAGACAGAGTTATGGGCAAGCCCAGGTTACCCTACCATCTACAGTGGCGTAAGCCCCACGAAGGCAACAATGCTTATGGAGAAATTGAACAAAGGGCACAATTTAAAGGACCCAGAGTTGGGGCTGGAGACCCTAGTAAGGGCAAGGGGAATGTTCTTGACTATCCCAGGAGAGGTTCATTTGGCCTTTAGGTCTTAGCCACAGGCTTGAGCCACAGAAGATTCACTGAGGTTAGCTGACAGGGTGCACCAGGGGTGAGAAAAGGACTGTGGTACCAGACCCAGCCACTAAGAGGCTCTCAAGAGGTGAGTGGATCCCTATGATAGTGCCCAAAACGAAAGCTCCATGTTTTTAAGGTATTTCTCATTTCTGTGAAATAATAAAGTCCAAGGCCAGCTCTAGGTTTTTTGCCACCCCAAGCAAAAACATTTTTGGCTGCCCCACACTCCAGTACTGGGCTCTCAGCATTATATTAGTTTATATGCTGGTACCTGGTCAAAGGGGACTTTTTGCTTGCTTTATTATCCTCTTGTCTGTCTGTTGTGCTGCTAATATGTGTTAATTAATGACAGTTAAGGACCATCTTGTTCTATGTTTGTACAGGCCCTAGCACAATGGGATCCTGATCTGCGACTGGGACTATGAGGCAGTACTGCAATACTGATCTACAGAAATACCATTCCCACTGGTTTAAGAGATTAGTTACTGAAAATGGAAGTATGAGAACTTGACATCTGCAGTTTAACTCAGTCCCCTCATCTCCTGCATTGAGTGTTCTTTCTACTCAGTACATGCTGTCTGAACACACAGCAGAACCGTGATGGATGGTGACAAAAGTGTTTTTTCTTCTTCTCTCTCTTCTCTTTACAAATCAGGCTGCAGCTAAGACCTGTGACACATGACCATCCCTGGCTGCCACTCAGATGGACAGCCCTGAGGCTGTGTCCAGGGGAGTCTTTATGTGCTTGCCCAGGAAACCCCTTAGAGAAGGCAGGAAGCTCCTGCTGGGAAACCCCTTAGAAAAGGCAGGCCCCTTAGAAAAAGGCAGGAAGCCCCTGCTGGGAAACCCCTTAGAAAAGGCAGGCCCCTTAGAAAAGGCAGGAAGCCCCTGCTGGGAAACCCCTTAGAAAAGGCAGGCCCCTTAGAAAAAGCAGGAAGCCCCTGCTGGGAAACCCCTTAGAAAAGGCAGGCCCCTTAGAAAAAGGCAGGAAGCCCCTGCTAGGAAACCCTTTAGAAAAGGCAGGAAGCCCCTGCTGGGAAACCCCTTAGGAAAACTGGTTCTGACTGGAACTTGTTTACAACTTCCAGGAGAACTGCTCAGACTGAGTAAGGGCAGAGAGACCCAGTCTATGCACTAATGTCTGCAGCCCTTAGTTAGGCAGAATAGAAGTCAGAAGGAATTTACCTGAATGAGGATTGAAGGGTCTGTCCCCTGGTATCCTCAAAACTTGCTCTGGCTCCAGCTGGCATTTTGTTGTGTCAGAAACAGCCTGAGCCCAGAGAGAGCTGCACTATGTGGCTTTGTGAGGAAAAAGGAGAGTGAGTCACAGCAGTAATACATCTCTGAGGGCTGGTCTTGTGGTGAGGGTGGCACACACTGGACAATGTCTACTGACGTGATCATGAAATGCCATATTTCATCAGAGATGCTATTAAATTAAATCCCAAATCTAACCTCACAGGGGCAAGGTGTTGATTGATGTTACAGATAGAGATTGGCTGCTGCACATCATAGAAGGGCTAATATTTTGTGGTGCCCAGATGGACTTTTTAGAGCGTTGTTTACAATGAGAGTTCTCAATCTTTTTCTTTTGAAGCCCCCCCGCCCCCAACATGCTATTAAAACTCCATGACCCAGCAAGGGAGGGCCCTCCAGGATTCAGAAGTGTGTGTGTGTGGGGAGCCTCTGGGCTTCAGCCATGGGCAGGATTCTGCCCTATGGAGCTGGGAATGGGGGGGCTCGGGAGCTCCATGGGATGTGGGGGGCTCAAGACTTGCCCCACAAAGCACGGCCATTGGGGTCCAGTGGCCCATGAGCCCACAGTTGAGAACGGCTAATTTACAACACAGGTCTAGAATAATGAGAGAGAGCAATTAATCCAAAGAGAGAGACAGTTTGTTTGAATATGGGTGTAATTAGGCATACCAGATTGTCTAATTTTCCAGATGTCTCGGTGAATAATCCAGTCCCACATGCATCCTCCCTATGGACCCAGCAGGATTCGGTGTGTGGGAGCCCACACCCCCCTAACCGGTCCATATGGTTGGAAAGAGCACTGTGAATGTCTACACTTCCACCCAGAAAGTCTCCAAGTATGTTTTCATGACCACAGATCAGAGGGTACTCCTGTTGGCCAAATAGGGCCTGTTTCCCCCTGGAGCTTACCTAATTACACCAAGGAGGCACGGAGGACAAGAAGACGGATACCACACCTTTATTTTCGTTCAGCTGAGCGGGTATTTCTTCTTGACTAGTGCCAGAGAAGAAGAACACACCTTACATGGGCGACATGAGCCCCTTTTATAATCAGCAACAAATAACTTAGTTTACGTCATTATACTGACCCATCGATAACAGGTTACACAGAATACATGGATTATTTTGGGGAGGGGGATACAAAAGACATCTGTTGCAGATACATTTATCATTTTGAAGGGAGGGTAAGATACATGCCTTGAACCCTGGCATTAAATATCTTTGAGGATACATGAGAAAACAGCTGTATATACTTTTGGGCCAAGCGGGCCAATTAGTAAATAGCTAACATGGTTAAATGTAAGATTAAATGCATGCCCTGTCCTTGATTCCCAGGTCCCGTCTATCATTCAAATCCCTAGGCCTATCCTTTAGCTAAAAGCAGAAAGAGCAGAAGCCGAAGATGCAGGCCTTTTAATTCTTAGGCCTTTTCTATCAAGTTTCCCCCCCCCCTAAAAACATTTTAAGAGCTTATGGGCTTTGCACCTCAGTTCCTTCAGGCTTGTACAATATCATCATTTGCTGATATGTAACTTGACCAGCCAGCTTGTGGACCACTGCAATTAAGCACCGGGTGAAGCAAACAATTGTTAATAGGATGGTAATAAAGAGTATGAAAAGGAGGAAACCTTTTCGTAACCATCCCCACTGTGGTAGCCAGGAGGTAAACCAATCCGTGTCCCAACCGCCCCAGGTCTGTACTGGGACATGGGCTATTTTTCTCATTTCCTTGGTTAACTGTTTTACTGCCCAGAGGTGGCCCAGAGGTGCAAAGGTGGGGGAAGAGGCCTTTGCTCTCCCATACTTCCCCAGGCAAATGTGTTTAGCTCTTAACCTTTCTGTCTCAGCTTGCCTAGATGGAAAATGGGTCTAATTTAAAATCCACCTCCCTAGGGTGCTGTAAAAGCCAGCAAATGTCTGCCAACTGTTTGAAGAACCTTGGTCTGAAAATGTTAGAGCAACTCAAATGTGAGGCTGTGCACAGTAGATAGGCAGAAGCCATCTGTTAAGGGCCAGGTTGTCTAACAAATACATGGGCTTGAGGTAGAGGGGGCAGTACAGAGCCAAAGCTCTCCGAAGAGACAGAAGCCTCCTCTGAGTGCCAAGCAATGTAGGCGAATGACACCACACTCCTTGGTACAGGCACCATGACTGCCTGGTTTGTGTGGCAGCGTGGGAGACCCCTTGGGCCACCATCCTCACTCTCCTGGCAAAGGTCAGGGCCCTTCTTTAAAACAGGAAGAAAAGGGTCTTTCTGCCTATTTCTGACGTAAAGACACAGAGCCAGATCCTTGCTTATGTAAATTGGCCTTGCCTCCATTGAATTCAACATCTAACCGGTGGGGATCAGTCCCATGAACATCAATGGCGTCCCTAGCTCATACCAGGGTATGTAAGCTGCAAAACTTCCTAAAGAGACTTAACTGACCCTGTGTTGACATCTCCAATAAAAACTGAAGCCATGTTTTCCACCAGTGTTGCCTACTGAGATGAATCTTTTTGCATCTGATGATGGGAGCACTTAGCAGAAATGGGTGAATAATGGTGGTTTGGTTTTGTTGGTGGCAATTTGAAAAGTCAAAAAGAAAATTCATTGCAAGTCCAACACCACATGAAATGTTTCAAAGATTTTGACTCTACGTCGAGAGAAATTTTATGCTGGGTCGAATGAAACATTTATTTTAACTATGACCATTCTAAATAATTTTTTAAAAATAAGACTAAAGAAATTTTTTAAAGTCATTTCAAACCAAAAAAATTAAACATTGTGATTTTTTTTTTCAGGTTTTTTTTTTAAACAATTTAGTGAAACTACCATGAACTCACAAGGTGGGTGAGATAAGATCTTATCTCGGACCAACCTCTCTGTTGGGGGAAGGGACACACTTTCATGCTACACAGAGCTCTTCTTCAGGTCTGGGGAAGGAACCGGCGTGTTACAGCTAAATACTCCGCTTCCTACCCAGACCCTGAAGAGCTCTGTAAAGCTCAAAAGCTTGTCCCCTCTAGGGTGACCAGACAGCAAGTGTGAAAAATCGGGACGGGGGTGGAGGGTAACAAGCACCTAGATAAGATAAAGGACCAAATATTGGGACTTTCCCTATAAAATCGGGACATCTGTTCACCCTAGTCCTCTCGACCAACAGAAATTGGTCCAATAAAACACCCATCTTTTCTCCAATATTCTGGGACCAACCTGGCTACATGAACACTGTTACCATGAACTCATAAAATGTGGTGGTGTCCCTAGATCTGCAGCTTTTTCAGTAAAAATCTTCAGCTGAAATTTCACCTAGTTTTAGTGTGAGTGGGTTTCTATTGAAACACCAGGAAAATGTCAAAGGCAGGTTTGCTGATCACATTGGGGAGGCTAGATGAGGTGCTGTGATTAGACTGAGTGGAGCGATATAATGGGCAGAGCTGCTGGGAGTCTGGGAAGATAGCCTTTTAAATGTCATCTGTTGGAGGCTCCGTTGTCATACGTCCTCTGTCCTCCGTCCCAAACAGGGCAGAACAGAGTGTTACGTCTGTTTTTCTGACACCCAGCAATTATACAAGGGGCGATTCCAACCCAAACTCACTGGATCGGACTCTGAAGCGCAGTTCCTAGGATTCCAGGATGTGCCTGTGTCAGTTTCTGCAGCGCGAGTGAGAAGGTGGTGCAATTTCGCAGTGAGCGCTGGGCCTGGGACTGGCATCCATCCAGAGCTAATGCAGTGCGATTGGTAGTATTTCTGTGGGGGCAGCTGGGAGAGCCAGGGCTCGGGGGAGAGCTCAGAGAGAACGCAGAGGGGAAAATCTACAACATTTAATAGTAAATGGTGAACGCTCTCTTGGGTTACTCAGAACTGCAGGTGTAGACCAAAACTCTCCGCTGATACGACCTATGTAAATGCCGCACTACCTGCAATGAACCACTAGATGTCACTCTAACGCCACAATGAACACAGCTGTGGTGCTGGTCCCCTGTTCAGGATTTCTTGGTCCCCGTCTCCAATCTACCCCAGCAGAGAAATGTGTCCTGCATGTGGCCTGAGCCTCCCAGCCAGTGAACTCCAAAGGCACTTTGCCACTGGTGTCGGTGGAGTCGTAGATGCTGAGGCCTGACTTTTTTCAGACGTGCTTCTTAGGTTGGTGCCTAAAGATCCAGCTCTGAAGAGCAGCATCAGACAAGGCCCAGCTTTTAAAATGGGCACATCAGCCTGCACAGCTTGTGCTACCTTAACCAGACTTTTCTGTATCTCACAGTTGTCAATCCTGTGCTTGAGCTGAGAAACTAGACTAACCCCGCGCTCACGGGCTGTAACATTGGGGGTCTGTTGGGTCACGTTCCATTAGCCGCCAGAGCTGCCAGCTGGAGCCCCTAACCCTGCCTCCTGAGTGATGTCCTGCTGCTTCTCTGCTGGGCCTGAGAGCTTAAGCAAAACCAAACTTCACACTAGCATAGCTCCGCTGACTTCAGCAGAGACACTCCTGCTACAAGGGAGACGCAGATCAGGCCCTTTGTGTTACACCAAAGGATTTGGTCATTGCTGCCACTCACTCACATCCCACAGTGGGCACGGATTCCCTGATGTCATTTTTCACATAGCGGAAGGCTGTGCTTGACTTTCCCATGGCCGTGCTCCCCAGCAGAACCACCTTGGAGATGTAGGCTTGCTCCGTGGACGGCCTCCCTGCCCCCACCTGCTGCGTTCTTCTCGGGGCCATATTCTGCAACGAAGAAAGAACCCTGTTCAAAAGGCATCGATAGTGTGCTCCAGGGCCCTCAGATGATTAGCTGCATACACTCTAAAGAGTTAGGCCCTAGGCCTCGATTTCCCACTCAGCACAGCAGGAGACGTGGCTCCAGTTTAATCCTTCCTACACCCCTGTTCCAATCAATCAAGCTCAACATGCTTAAAAGAATCATAATGGGAGTCTAACACTACAGGTACATGTACAGTAAGTGGAGGCTGTACCGGCATAGCTCTGTCGGTGTATAGGCCAGTATAATGCAATAGTATAGACACAGCCAACACCAACAGAAAGGGGGTTTCCTTTAGTGTAGGACACCACTTCCTCATCAGACAGGCGCTTCAGCGATGGAAGCATTCTTCTGTTAACACAGCTGCATCCACCGTGCTGGTTAGGTTGCCATGGCGATGTCACGCAGGAGTGTGGCCAACCATATGGCAACGTGCTGACCTAACTTAGGTGTGAACCAAGTCTAATCCATAGACTCATCAACAGCCTGAGCTGCTGTGGCCACAGTCACAATGTCAGGCGGCCTCTCTTAGCTGCGCTGTGAACTCCATAGTCCCTATCCTAAATACTGATCATAGCGCTCCAACCTGTTTTTCCCCTCCCACCAAGTACCTGACCTCCTGAGAGAGCTCTTCCATCAATACGCTAGCTTGGGCTCTTGGAACAAACTTGATACAGGTGGTCCCAAAGCTTCCAGCGCTAGGCTCACAAGGGGCAGTCCGGATGCACAGCCATGAATCAGTCGGACATTTTCCTTGCCAAGAAACCTCACTGGCCCTATACCTGTGGTTCTCAGGAGTCTCAAAGGCCAGGTGAGGTTGGCTATGGTGGGAGGCTAGGGGGAAAAACCCATCAGTGGCTGAATTTTTAACCCTAGCAAATAGCTTCTCCTGAAGTCAATTTCTCATGCTTGGTGTTATGAAGATGGGCCACATTTTCAAGGCTATATTCAGTCTCTGGTCTGGCTCAGCTCAGTGCACCAACGGAGTGTGTGGGGGAGAGGTGTGCAAAGAGGTCGTTCCTGCAGCTGGGGGTCCTGTTCTGCATTTTAGGAGCAGAGGGTTGCTTAGAGTTCTTGCTAATCAGCCATATAGGGTCTGGGCATTTCGCTACATCAATAAATTAGCACAGAAGTCTTAGCAAACTGTATTTCACCCCTCTAATGTTGGGCAAGATATTCATGGTGCCTCCATGGGGCTTCACTGCTGAAACCTATGAGACACCAATGGTGCCCAGAGATCAGCAACCACTCCTCTGTGGTGTGGTTCAGCCTGCCTGCCCTTAGCCACTGTGCAGTCACTGGAGCCCGCTAGGCAAGAAATGGAGCTGCTGAGTGCAAAGCCGAACTCAAGGCATGTGACTAGGTGAGCAGCAGCATGCATGAGACCATGACATTCTGATTTGACAAAATTTGCATTTTGGGGGTTAATAAAAAACAAATGTTGATGAAAATTTTCCGACTAGCTGTAGTTGTGACCAACTAATAGTATTTGTATCCTCAGCCTACTGTTCTTATTCTCTTGGGCATGAGAGCTGAAATGAACCAATGTGACTTCTCCGCAGCTGCTGCCTCATTTTTAGTAGAATTCATTTAGAAGCTACTTAAACGCTCAGATTCCCTTCATGATCCTTTAGAAGTCATTTCCATTCTCACTAGTATAGTCCAAGCTGAGATCTTGAGCTCTCTTTAAGTTGGCATATGGCTAGGCTGTTCCAGGAAATAAGTATAATTATCTCTATGTTAGAAACCAACTTCTAGCCTCAACCATGTCATCACAGCACCCTGCAAATAAATTAAATGACTCGTATATATCTCGCCACTGAGCTGACATCAAGCATAACCCAGTGCCCAGATCCTCAACTGGTGTAAGGCAACTCAGCTGAAGTCAATACAATGATGCAGATTTATACCAGTTGAGGACCTGACCTGGTGTTTTTTTAAAGCCACAGTACAGTACCACCTTGACTATAAACACATCCTCTGCTATGCGCAGTGTGATGGGTTGGATCCCTTGGGAGCTGCCACCTGATGTGCCACGACTACTTCTGCCCCTGCTTTCCCTGCCAGCCTGGGACTCCAGCACCTTGTCTTGTTGACCTAGGCACGCCTGTCTGCTCCAACACAGACCCAGGGTCTGAATTACTTGCCCCAAACTGCAGACTTGACTGAAAGCAGCTAACAGAAGTGTTTCTGTCTTTAACACTCAGATGCCCAACTCCCAGTGGGGTCTATACCCAAATAAATCCATTTTACCTTGTATAAAGCTTATACAAGGTAAACTCATAAATTGTTTGCCCTCTATAACACTAATAGTGAAATATGCACAGCTGTTTGCCCCTCCCTCTGGTATTAATACATACTCTGGGTTAATAATAAGTAAAAAGTGATTTTATTAAATACAGAAAGTAGGATTTAAGTGGTTTCAAGTAGTAATAGACAGAACAAAGTGAATTACCAAAGAGAATAAAATAGAACACGCAAGTCTATGTCTAAGAAACTGAATACAGCTATAACCTTACCAGTTCCAGTAAGCTTCCTTTTACAGACTAGTCTCCTTCTGGTCTGGGTCCAGCAATCACTCACACCCCCTGTAGTTACTGTCCTTTGTTCCAGTTTCTTTCGGGTATCCTTGGGTGTGGAGAGGCTCTCTCTTTAGCCAGCTGAAGACAAAATGGAGGGGTCTCCCAGGGGTTTAAGTAGACTGTCTTTTGTGAGTGGAGACCTCCTCCTCTCTCCTATGCAAAGTCCAGCTCCCAGATGGAGTTTTGGAGTCACATGGGCAAGTCACAAGTCCCTGCATGACTCCGTTTTTACAGGCAGTAGCCATGCCTTACCTGCTACCTTGAACGTCCTCGTGTAGACTTCTTATGTGGATGGGAGCCTCCCAAGATCCATTGTCTCTTAAGTGCTTCTTGATTGGGCACTTAACTTGCACATTCCTTTCTCAAGAAGCTACTCAAATGCTTTACAGAGGCAACTTAGAAATCAAGCAAGTATACAGCCAGTATTCGTAACTTCAAGTACAAAAATGCTACATGCATACACAAAGGAGGAGTGTATTCAGTGGATCACAACCTTTACGTAGATATGTTACATGGCATGTGTAGCATAAAACATATTCCTGTTCTATCATATATACAGTCATGAGCATATTCCCATGAAGCCTTCTGGGGTTCACCATCACCCGCAGTTCCACCTTGTCATAGCATTCCCTCTCAGATCTGAACCTTAGAGTTCAGAAAATGAGATACTAGCACCTGAATCGTCTAAGCTTAATTACCAGCTTAGATCTGATAGCACTGCCACCAATCAAAACTATAGTGTTTTGAGGCACTCTGACCTCCCCAACCTTCCCTGGGGACCCCAAGAACCCAGATCCCTTGGGTTCTTAAAACAAGGAGAAATAAACCATTCCCCCACCTTTCCCCCTCCCAGAATTTCCCTCCCTGGGCTATCCTGAGAGATACTGATCCAACCTCTAAATCACCATACAGAGAAGCATCTCCCTTCCCTTCCACAAAGAGGCAAACAGATTCAAGGAAAACAGAGAGAGATTCTATCTCTCCCCCCTCCCGTCCTGGTGAGTTATCCTAATCCCCTGGAATAAAACAAGGGAACAAGAAAAAAAATCAATCAGGTTCTCTAAAAGAAATCCTTTAATAAAAGAAAGGAAAAAGTAAAGAATTATCTCTGTAACTTCAAGATGTAAATATTACAGGGTCCTTATAGCTTACAGACACCAGAAAGAGACTTTCCCCCCAGTACCAATACAAATCAAAATATTTCCAGCAACTACACATATAAAAGTTAACCAGCCAGATCCACAATTACAAATAGAGTAAAACAATCAAAAAGCCTAAACCGCCTGTTTTTACTTACTATTTGAAAAGAAACTTAGAGAGCCTGTAGTAATGTCTGGTCTCTCTCAGACCCTCCAAGAGAAGAACACACAACGGACAAAGAACACACACAAAAGCTTCCCTCCACCCAAATTTAAAAGTATTTTGTCTTCTGATTGGTCTTCTGGTCAGGTGTCCAGTTCCCTGCTTGTAACCCTTTACAGGTAAAAGAGACATTAACCCTTAACAATCTGTTTATGACACACCTTTAGTTCAGTACCAGTCTAGCAGAATCTCATGACAAACCTCGGCAATGTAAAATAAGACTCTAGCTTTCAGGCCATTTTATTTATCTGCTTTTATCCGCCTCTGTCTCTATATATCTGAACATATGTTAAGTCTTACAATAAAGCCAATTTTGTGGTAGGAGATCCTAGCACCCCATTTTGCATCTGTGTTTCTCCCTTTGGATCTTGGCAGAATTATTTGTCTCTCCGTTGACTTTCCTCACTTAACCAGGCAGTGCAACTGCATCATATTTGCAAAATGTAATTATTAAAGTACAGGAAATGAAGCTGTGGCATTGAAACAGATGATTTGGGGGCAGGGGTGGAGAGAAATACATCCATTTTCACACTCATTCAGGAGCGACAGAGGAGACGTGTAACGAGGCAGTGTGGCTTCCCTCCTCATCCGGTAGGGTCGAGCCTCGTCAATCATCCAGAGGGACGGGGCCTCTAAGCAGAAGTCTCGCCCCCCAGAGGGTCAAGCGGCTACCCAGAAGAATAAAAGCCGGCCCTCGGCCCTGAGCCCTCAGTTGGAGCCTAGCCACCTTCAGGAGCAGACCTGTCTGCGGGAGCTCCTGACTGGGAAGCCGCTGAGGCCGCAGGCCGGTGTCCGGACTGGCCAGAACCTCCCCGTGCCTGCTACAATGAGGAGCTGCCGGAGCTGCCCCGCGCCTGCTACGACGAGGAGCGGCCGGAGCTGCCCCGCGCCTGCTACGACGAGGAGTGGCCGGAGCTGCCCCGCGCCTGCTACGACGAGGAGTGGCCGGAGCTGCCCCGGCCCTGTTGCCGCCCCGAGGACCCCCCGGAACAGGCCTGGCCAAACTTCCCAGAAGAGCTGCCAGACCTGCTGCCTAGCCCTGGCCGTGAGGAGCCGTTGTGGTGGGACGTCCCTGAAGGTGATCCCACAAGCCAGGTAGGCTCGGAGGGGGATGCAGGAAGTAGCCTGGGGAAGCCTGATGCCAGTCAGGCTGTAGAGCAAACCTTGCCGATGTCAGTGTGTTTCGGTCAGGATTCCCTTCCCCACTGAGCGCTACTAGCGGCGTCAGCCGCTATCAGGGCCCCGGGCTGGAACGCAGAGGAGTGGGTGGGCCTGCTTGCCCCCTGCCACCCGTAACTGGGTGGCAGACTCCCCCTTTGACTTTGCCACTGCTCTGCCCTGCTCTGAAGGGCCAGAGCTGTTAGAACTGTGTTTGGTGCCCCGCCCAAACCAAGGGCTGGGCCCCTTTGACTTTGCCACTGCTCTGCCCTGCTCCAAAGGCCAGAGCTGTTAGAACTGTGTTTGGTGCCCCGCTCTAACCAAGGGCTGGGCTCCTTTGACTTTGCCACTGCTCTGCCCTGCTTCAAAGGCCAGAGCTGTTAGAACTGTGTTTGGTGCCCGCCCGAACCAAGGGCTGGGCCCCTTTGACTTTGCCACTGCTCTGCCCTGCTCCAAAGGCCAGAGCTGTTAGAACTGTGTTTGGTGCCCGCCCGAACCAAGGGCTGGGCCCCCTTTGACTTTACCACTGCCCGGTCCTATCCACAGGGACCGACTACCCGCGCGGTGGGCGATAGTCCCGAGAACCGAGACCCACAGAGGACAAGACGAGGCCAGTGTGTCTCCCCTCCTCATCCGGGAGGGTCAAGCCCTGGCGAGTCTCGCTTACACTTATCAAACAATGCCACATAGCGTACATGCCCTCTTGGCTGCATTTTGTTATCTGGGCCTGTGCCCTTGTGTTTTAAGCACAGGAGCTCCCAGATCATACATGGATTAACAAATGGGATTGATGCATAAAAGGAAGTAGGAATGGAGAAATTCTTTAGAACAACCCTGCCCCCAGCCCAACAAAAAGGTTTGATTTATTGGCGCATTAAGTTCTCTGCTTATTTGAATGGCCACACCTCTGCAAAGACCAAACAAATCACATTCCGATGCTGTGATCTAATTAGGGCTCATGCAGTTTGTGAGCAGGCAGGTTTCATCGTGAATCCCATCAGTTGAGCTGGCGAGCTGTTCAAAACGGCAAGCTGTAAAGTTGAAAACCATGAAAGGATTCCTGGATACCCAAACCAGAAGGGCTGTGGTTTATTTTTTTCTTTAACGACTTCCTTACAAATTGTGGGACAGAACGGCTGATTTATGTAGCTTAACTACAGTTACACAGTAATTTCCATGAGAAACATCCTCGCCTCTCAACGCTGCAGTGCATTTCAATTCTGGAACAGGACAAGGGCTTCCATAAAGTAACATTTCCTCATCAAGGCTCCATTGGTGGAAATATCCCACGCTCTATGACTAGTTTAGCAATATCTGTGTCTATTGCCACTGTAGCCAAGACCTTTAGAATCCAGCTTTTCCAGCTGAGCAAAGCATATACTGAGGTTTTGTCCTGATTCCAGTCTTCAGTGTAGCTGGTTTAATACGGTCCCATTGTAGACAAAGTCAATGGTGTCTTGAACTGGTGTAGCTTATCTCTGCATGAAACCAGGATAAGCTACCCTGGTGACAATTAGCAGCATTACCTTGTTTACACTTGGGGTTTTGCACTGGGGCCTGGAAACAAGCCAGATCTCTCAGTGTAGAGCAGTGGTTCTTAATCCACGGCCCAATCAGCACACAGCTGCGGCCCAAGTGACACCCTCAGAGCCATTCAGGCAGTATATATGTTGTGTGGATGCGGCCCACATAACACAGAGAGCTGCATGTGCAGCTCACAATGGTAAATACGTTGAAAACCACTGGTGTAGAGGAAGCCATAGAGAGGATGGTGGGATATAATTGATTAAATAAGCATGGTACAGTATGTTAGGATTGGTTAGTTAAATTTCAGTAAAATGACTGGTTAAGGTATAGCTAAGCAGAAGTCAAGTTTTTCTATGTAGTCTGCAGTCAATCAGGAAGTAAGGGGGAGATGGGACCAGGGACTTGGGATGGGGGAACTGGGATCATGCTTTGCTAAGGGGGGAATGAGAACAGGGAATAGAAACAGGGACACAGGCAAGGCTCTGTGGTGGGAAGGGGGACACTAAGGAAGGAAACTGGACTCATGCTTGCTGGAAGTTCACCCCAATAAACATCAAATTGTTTGCACCTTCAGACTTCGGGTATTGTTGCTCTCTATTCATGTGAGAAGGACCAGGGAAGTGAGTGAGTGAAGGAATAAGCCCCCTAACATCTCTCAAGGACTAATTCTTGAAAATAAATATCAGTGAACTGCAACGCAATATAAAATCACTGCCGCTAACATGGGTGGGTGATAAAATACTAGCAGAGTGGTAATTAATGCTGAGGACAGGGCAGTGACACAGAGCGATCGGATCCCTTGATAAGCTGGACCCATTCAAAGCAAACAAGTTTGAAAAGAACCAGATGAAAGGTTCTATACCTAGCAAGAAAGCATGCAGGCCACACCTACAGAATGGGGAAGTGTATCCAGGAAAGCACTAACTGTGAAGAGGATTGAGAGACCATGCTGGGCAAGCCATTCAACATGAGCACCCAGTGTGATGCTGTGGTGAACAGGGCTAACGCCATCATTGGATGTATGAAAAGAGCAGTGAGTAGCATAGGGAGGTGACACACCATTGGTAAGACTGATCCTGGAATACTGCATCCAGTTTTGGCGTCCGCCTTTGAAAAAGATTTTGAAATATTGGAGATGGGGCAGCAAAAAGCAATGCAACGTTCTGAGGGCTGAATAAAAATGCCTGCTAGTGAACTACTGAAAGAGCTCAGCTTGTTCAGATTATCAAAAAGATCAGGAGGTGATGTCATTGAAGTGTTGAAGTGACTTCATGGAGAGAAAATATCTGATATTAAAGGGCTCATTAAGCTGGCAGAGAAAAGCACAACAAGTCCCAGTAGCTGGAAACTGAAGAGACCAATTCATATTAGAAATAGGGCACAAATATTCAACAGTGAGGGGGACTCACCAAAGGAACAAACTAGAAAGGGAAGTGGTGGGAATTCCCCATTTCTTGATGTCTTCTAATGAAGACTAGATGCCTTTCTGGAACGTGTTTAGTCAAAAACTAGCTACTATGCTCTACAGAAAGCGTGTGATATGCAAGGTGTCAGATTACATGCTCTAATTGTCTCTTCTGTCCATAAAGTCTACTGATTTATGAACAACTGAGTGTAGCATGGGGAAGAGCGTCTCGTGTTCTACTGTGTAGTTGCTGTCATCCTCACAATGAAGACTCATCAAGTGGGTTGATCCAGGGGAAGCAGCTCAAACATCCAATGTGGCTGGACAAAGGCAGGAGATGAGCACTGCAGGGAAGGGGTGGGTGTGGCAGTGACATCACAAGGACCTTTGGCAGGACCTCAGCCTATTGGACAAAGGTGGTGGGGAGGCGATGATCTCACAGAGAGATCTTGACATCAACCAGGCAGGACAGGGGTGCAGGACAGGGGCAACCTTGGAGATCCCTGTGGCTTTGCTTCAGCACGTCTCTATCTCAAGGTGTCTCCTGGAGGACCGAGAGTATTCACAGTCACCTACGTGAGCGCAAGGAGGACCCCTTTCTGTGTTGTCTCCTTTTCGTATATTGATTTTGCCAGAAAAGATACGTCCCTGTATAGAAGGTAAGAGCCTCGGAAAGATTTGGAACCTCTTCAGTCTGATCCATCAGGTGCCGGCTGATTTTTAGGAAAGGAAAACACTAGCTTGTGGGGGCAGCATTTTATTTCCGACCTAGGACTTAGTCCCTTAGAATCACTGGAGACATTGGGGTTTCTCCTTTTTGTTTTCCCTTTTCTCTCTCCCTCCTACCTTTCTCTTCTTGCTTCCTTTCTCCTTTTCCTCTGCTCTCCTCCTACCACCAGAAGCTCTGTGTGTGCAGTGGGGGCTGGGGGGTTTGTGGGAGGCCCTCACAGAGAGGTGAGACTGGAACAGTGCTCTGAGAGTGATTCCCTCAGTGGTGACTTGTGCCATTTTAGGGCTTTTTGATGAGAACCCTTAGCCTCCCACCCCTCAAAGTCTCAACCTTGATGGCTGAGGAGGGGGCTATTGACAGGGAGGAAACTCTGGTCTTTGTTGTTCTCTTTTATGACCAAGCAAATAAGTCACAACCAGTTATATGTTTCACCAATGTTGATGCTGCTCTCCATTAATTGTCTTGGAGAAGTTCATGATCCTCTCTAACATTCCAATTCTTCTAAAATACTTGCTGAATAATTCCTGTAAATAATTGTTGGTCTGTAGCTCATTTGAGAGCAACTCTGCTACTGACTGGCTGCATCAGCTAAGACAAGTCACTGCTCCTTTCTCAGCCTTAGTTTCTCCTTCTGTCAAGTACAAATAACAATCCTCTCCCACCTACCTCACAATGGGTGTATGATGGGGATCCACTGATGAGCGTCACTAGTAGCAGTGCAGAATAGGAGGTGTCCTATCACATTGAGTCATATCAGATTATGACATACAGTGAAACCCTGCTATAACGCGACGTTTAGGGTCCAAAAACTTCCATTGCGCTAAATGCAGGGTCACGGAATAGCGAGGTTTGTCAGTGGTCCCCAATGCGGTGCATTGATGTGCACCGCCTAGTGCCCCTAGTGCCAAGTAGGGGAGAGGAGCTGCGGCTCCGTGCCTGCTGGGGACAGAGAACTCCGGGGCTACAGCCGCCGGTGCTCTCTGTCCCCGGCAGGCGGGGAGCTGCGGCTCCTCTTGAAGCCAGAGAGAAGTTGCGGCCTCGCGCGAGGCGGGACAGAGAGCACCGGCGCCAGCAGCCCTGGATTTCTCCGTCCCCGGCAGGTGCGAGGCTGCAGCTTCTCTCCCCAGCCATAGTGTTGGGGACCATTGGTACAGAGCCGTACTGTATTATACCTTAGAGGGGAGCCAACCTGTGATCACATTACATGCGATTTCGCGTTATTGAGGGCGCATTATTGCCAGGTGTGACTGTAATATTCTATTTTATTTGTATTTTATTCTTTTGAATTTGTTAAGAGCAGCAACTACTTAGCTCAGACTGAAGCATCTTTTCTAATTTTCTAGATCCCAGTGTCTTCTCTGTGTGTACAACGAGACAGTTTAATGCACTGTGACAAACAGGAGATGCTCTTGTTTTGCAGACAAATATTTGTTTGCAAAGAATTTTCATCCTATGTGTTATGATTTCAAGAAACAAAGTGGTTTAATCTGAATGGATTTTCTGACAGAAAACGGTTTCCATGAAAATGTTCACTCCTTATTTCCTGGGCTCTGTCCCTGCCTCTGTGGGGGTTGTTGTCTGTTAGTTAGAACAAGAGTCAGAACTGTTGGCTTCTCTTTCTGGCGCTGTCTCCACTTTGCTGTGGGACTCCTTGGGTAGGTCCGATGGGAATAGGGTCGATTCTCTAACTCTTGGCAGCAGTGAGCCTGAGTGAGGAGGGAGGCTCAAGCTGTCTGCGAAGGAGAAAAGGATGTTTCCAGGTGTCCAGAATTGTAAACTTTGCTAAAATGGCTGGTGGAAAGAAATAAGAAAGAGTTGGGGCCAGACTTTAACTATTGTATTATTTAAAGCCCATTTGCAGATGTGAGGCCCAGAGAGCCTTAGAGAGGGGGAGCAAATTGCCCAGTCCGACAGATCAATAGGCAGCAATGGAGCCAGGTGTGACACTCCCTCTCACAGGCTGTGGGACTAGACATTAGGGCCTGGTTGCAATTGCCAATTGTGGGAGGGAGTGTGCAGTGGAGAGTGAGGAGGAGGGCGAGGGACATCTGCTGACCCTGAACATCTGCCATCCATCCTACCATCACCTCGGGCAAGTGAGTAGCATTAGGGTTCCTCAGTGGCTTCCCCTGTCTGTCTGGAGAGAGGCAGAAAGAAGGGGAGAGAACATCTCCAAAGGGGGATTTCATTTGCAAACAACCCCCAAGAGCCCCTCACTCTCCGATTGGGCAGGGGCTTCTCCAGAGCCGTCTCCAGTGTGTTTGGAAAGGTCCCAGCAATGGGGCTCCCAGCCCTTCCCTTGTGGGACACTGTTCCCCTGGCTGGGAGTCTCTGAGCTGGGCGAAACCCTATGAACTGCAGAGCATGAAAATCAATGGGGAAAGAGGACAGCCCTATGCTTCCTGTGCTTAGGGTCTTTGTGACTTTGATGTGGGAAATTGTTCCCAGGAGAAGTCCGGACTCCTGGGTTCTATTCCTTCTCTAGCCTTGGCGGGGGACTGTGGCCTGGGATGACAGGAGGAGGCTGCTTGTCCAGGGTAACCGATGGTCTTTGGGGCTGGCCCCATTGCTCTGAAAGCAATGAGGAGGGAGAAGGTTGAGGGGGAGAAGATCATGCAATGAACTCCTGCCAGTGTGTGTAGCTTGCACTCCCTACGCTCCTATGGGGGGAGAAAGGGCTGCTCTGGTTGGAGCAGGGCTGAGGAGGGACCTGTCATAAACAGATAGCTAAGGGTTAATGTCTCTTTCACCTGAAGCACCTGACCAGAGGACCAATCAGGAAACTGGATTTTTTTTCAACTTTGGGTGGAGGGAATTTTGTGTCTGAGGTCTTTGTTGTCTGTCTGCCTGTTTTCTCTGAGCATTGGAGAAGTAGTTTCTGCTTTCTAATCTTTTGTTTCTAAGTGTAAGGACAAAGAGATCAGATAGTAAGTTATATGGTTTTTTTTCTTTGGTATTTGCATGAATATAAGTGCTGGAGTGCTTTGATTTGTATTCTTTTTGAATAAGGCTGTTTATTCATATTTCTTTTAAGCAATTACCCTGTATTTTGTCACCTTAATACAGAGAGACCATTTGTATGTATTTTTCTTTCTTTTTTATATAAAGCTTTCTTTTTAAAACCTGTTAAAGTTTTCTTTACTGGGAAATTTCAGGGAAATTGAGTCTGTACTCACCAGGGAATTGGTGGGAGGAAGAAATCAGGGGGAGATCTGTGTGTGTTGGATTTGCTAGCCTGATTTGGCATTCCCTCTGGGTGAAGAGGAAAGTGCTTTTGTTTCCAGGACTGGGAACGGAGAGACGGGAGTCACTCTGTTTGGATTCACAGAGCTTGTGTCTGTGTATCTCTCCAGGAGCACCTGGAGGCGGGAAGGGAAAAAGGATTATTTCCCTTTGTTGTGAGACTCAAGGGATTTGGGTCTTGGGGTCCCCAGGGAAGGTTTTTCAGGGGGACCAGAGTGCCCCAAAACACTCTAATTTTTTGGGTGGTGGCAGCAAGTACCAGGTCCAAGCTGGTAACTAAGCTTGGAGGTTTTCATGCTAACCCCCATATTTTGGACACTAAGGTCCAAATCTGGGACTAAAGTTATGATAGGACCGAAAAGGCCCATGAGTGACTCCAGACTCACACCTGCTCCCCGCTCGATTCCAGGATGGCCAAGCTCCTGCGAAGGTTCAGGAGGAAGGCTCTGCAGGTGGCCCTAGAGCCTTCGGAAAAGAGCGGCCATCTTCCCAAGGGGCAGAGCCACCTCTCCGTCCCCGCTGGCGGGGAAGCAGCTCCCACCCAGGCCAGAAGGCGGAAGTTCCCAGCCTTCTGGAGAAGAAAGCCAGCTCCCGGCGCAGGGGCCGAGCTGGGAGAGGCCCCGACCAAGCCCAGGTGGAGCTGGCTCAGGGAGAGGTTTGGCAGACAAGACCCAGCCCAGGAGGGGTGCTGGGCAGGGAGGCTCTGGGGCCTGTTATGTGGGCATCAGCAGCCCCAGGAGCCCAGCCCTCATTCCCAGCAGGGGGCATCGCCCTGCCCGGGCACTGAGGATCTTTCAGCCTCCTCAGACCAGGAGCTGGAAGATCCCAGCCCCAGCCCCAGCCGCTCAGCACGGGACAGCAGCAGTGCCTGGGGCTCTAGCAGCAGCGAGGCCGATGGACGCTGCTGCTTTGTTCCAGGTGAGGAGCCAGGCTGGGCTCAGGGAGGGGTGAGGACGGGGATATGAACACCCTGGGCCCAGACACTCTCCCAGTGATATGGCGGGGGGGTGGGTCCCCAGCCCAGGTGTCTGGCCTGAGCCACGTGAACCCCACTGACACCAGCAGCAGTCACACAGCTGCCCCTGCAGCAAGGGGAACTGGGGGTATGAGCATCAAGAGCTGCTGCCACTTTGTCCCTTGATGCTCCGGGGCTGGGGGAGTCGGCACCTCCCACGGAGTCCTGGACAGTGGAGGGCGAAGGGGTCTCTGCTATGGGCTTCTGAAGCTGCTGGGGGCTGAAGGCATCCCTGAGAGGGAGGTGTGGGGCCCGATCTGCCCTGGGTGCCTGCAGTGGGAAGGGGGGTCTTTAATCCTGCTCTCCCCACCACGCCCCTGTCCTTCCCCCAAGGGGCAGCAGACATCATCCTGCTCCCTTCTCTCCCTGGTGCAGGGACCCCCACGGATTCAGCGCAGGAGGAATGGCTGGAGATGACCACAGAGGAAGCTGCTCTCAAGGTCATCAGAGAGCAGCTCCAGTGCAGAGAACAGGTACAAATGTTCCCCACCTGGGCTGGGACCAAGATTGTCCTGTCCCTTCTCAGCATCCCCACCCCCTGCCAGAGGGTCTTGTCTCTGATGATCCACCATCCCTAAGGGGGCCCTTTTCCATCTCTGATGTGGGACCCCCAAGAAGGGAATGTTTGTCCCACAACAGCCGAGATCTCCTCCCCCCACAAGCACTGTCCCAGTTCCCAATCCTGCTTGTGTAGGAGTTGTGGGGTATTTGGAAAATAGGCGGCTCCCCACAGTCCCCCATTGAGGCCTGAGCCCTGGAGCTGGTGTGGGTGGGGCAGGAAGGTCCCTAGCTAACAAGTTCTCTCTCGCTATCTTCCACTCCCGGTGGATACAGGATGAGGGGCAGCAGCTCAGGTTCCTGCGGGCCATCTACCCCGCGTGTCTTGCTGCACAGGATAGAGGGCAGGACACGCTGGAGCCGCACTGCTGCAAGGTGGCTGTGGTGGAGAGGATTTTGGTGAGTGAGACACGTCATCCGGCAGCTGGAGGGAGCAGAGAGACATGGGATTGGCAGGGGTATCGCCGGGATAATGGGTGGGGGCTGGGTGGTGGTGGAGGTTGGCAGCAGAGGGCAGGGATTGCTGAGGCTGAAGGCTGGGGAGAAGAGAAGGGAGAATTGTGAGATTGGGCAGTGGGGGAATTGTGGGGCTGGAGGGCAGCTGTGACTGGGGGACAAGGAATCCCATGGTCCCAGCTCGGTAGTGGGTTGGTGCTGAATGGGGGCAGGTTTGACAGGGAGGAGGAAAGAAGGGGATTGGGACTGAGCTGGGCAGGAATCCTGGAAGGGGGACAAGTCTGATGGGCAGGAAGAAATGGGCGGAGCAGGAGGTAGTAGGGGATCCTGCTGGCCATGTGGGGCACTGGCTGTGTAATCTCCTCACTGGGAGGTGTCAGTAGGGCCCGAATCTCTCATGCTCCTTTGTCTCCTTCGCGTCTCACAGGAGCTCATTGAGGAGCTTCCGAAAGACTCTCCACCCAGCGCCATCCTCGCCAGCTGCCTGGCTGCAGTGGGCAACCTCAGGTACCGAGACAGCCCCCTCTACCCCCCCCACAGCTCCCGCTGGCTCCCCTAACCCCAGTGCTGCTCAGGCCCAAGGCTGGGAGTCACTGTCCCTCCCACTCCCAGGTCGGTCACCTCCCAGGAGTGGCTCCTCTGGCAGAGCTGGTGGGGCAGGAAGGTTCACTCTCTCCTGGCTGGGCTCGTCTTTTCACTCCACTAACATTCCAGGGGCCTTGGGGAGGGGCTCACTCCCGGGCTCAGATACAGGAGGGGCAGCAGGCTCCAGGGAACAGACGCTGTTCCTGTCCTGCCACTGTCTGTCTGTGACGCCTTGGCCTTGTCATTCCCTAGCTCAGTGCCTCACTTTCCATTCTCGTCAGCCTGTGCCTATATCCCTGTGGTTTCATGTCCGTGTTAGTGACAGTCCCACCCCGTACTGCGCAGTCTAATAGCAGCTCCTCTCTCTTGCCAGCACCATGAAACCAGCCCTTCAGCCTGACCTAGAGTCCCGCCTCTTGAAAGCTGCCCTTGGCTCGGTCTTCACCCTGGGCACAGAGATGGACACCATCGACACCCAGGTACATCCCCCTCCTCTTCCAGAGTGGTCCTTGTCCCTGCTCCCTTGAGTCGCTGGAGCTCCAGATTTAGGGTGGGGTAAGCAGAGATGGAACAAGCTGCAGGCTTGGATCCTTCCCTCCAGAGGATTACCCCCTTCTTTCTTTCTTTCTTTCTTTCTTTCTTTCTTTCTTTCTTTCTTTCTTTCTTTTTCTTACATATGCCGTGTTTTGCCCAGCAACCCAGCTTCCATCCATAGCAACTTGGCTGTTTCCTACTCTTCTGCCTACAAGGCCTTCTGCAGAGACCTGCTAAGCTCATGGATCAAAGATCCAGGTGGCATCAATCCTTGCTAATTGCCTGCAGTGGGATGTGAATGAGAGAGGCCAGGACATGTGTTTGGGAGTCTCACCAGTGCTTCCCAGAGACCCCTCCTCCCATCCTGTGGCAGGTGTTGGCCCAGTTTCCCTAACTCTGACCCATGCTTTGCAGACTCTGCACAAAGTCATACCAGAGGTCCTGGATGCCGTGCTGGGGAACCTGCTGGCAGAGTCCCCAGATGCAGACAGGCTCCACTTCATCGTGGAGGTGAGTCCCATAAGGAGGGGTAGGAACTACTTTTATCTTAACTCTTTGGGGGGCTGGTAAGGAGAGACTGGCAGATCCATTTCCTATTCTCTCTTCCTAACTGGGTCCCCAGTGCGGCGTCCTTGGCCGGGGAGGTCAGAGCAATGCAGGGTCAGGTCCTGCTTTCTGGAGGGATAGAGGAAGGAGCTGGGACTTCAAGCCAGAGCTCTGCCTGGTTCTGTTGAGAACTAACCAGAGGGCCCCTGGTTGTCTTGGGGAGCGAGAGTCTGAAACCCCCCCTTCTCCCACCCCCCCAACACACACACCCCATGAGATTCCAGAGATGGTTCTCAGAGAAGAGGCACACGCTTCTTCCTAGAGAAACAGGAGGACCCCAGGGAATCAGCCCTTCTCTCTGACATGCTCTGAAATTTCTGGGGGGATTGTGCTCTCGGTGACTCCTTACATCCCACCAAGGATTTTAGTGGCAGGGAAGGGAGAGGATTCAGTCTCCTTTCTGGTGAACTGTTCAGGAATCAGGAGTTCTGGGAGGATGGGAACAGCCCCGATACCGAACCATGTCCCAATCTAGACAGACCCTGACAAGTTGTGACCTGCAGGATACAAGCTGCGTTCTGGGGGAAAGAATCCCTTTCTAAAGCTCTGTGATCAATGACTCAGCTATTCTCCCTGCGCATAATGTCTCTGTCCCCTGGGGCTGGGGCAGGGGTTGGAGCTCATTTGCAAAGCACCACCTGCCCATTGATCCTGACCTGCCTCCTTTCCCCACAGCGTGTCAACCTCTGGATTATGTCCAGGGTGCCCCAGGAAAGAGTCAGGGCCATTAAGAGCAGCACGGCCCTGCTGAGATATGCAGTCACCCTCCCCGAGTTTGACGTAAGTGACCTTTGACCCCAGCTTCCTGACTCCAGGCGTAGGCGGGCTGGCTCCAACGGGCTGTAGGATCTGCTGCTGCAGGGGCTGTGGGTTCGGAGTGTTCCTCTTGGGGAGGCAGAGTCAGAGCAGGGAATGACATAGGCTTGAGTTTAGGCTGTTAAGGGTTAAGAAGCTCAGGTAACCTGGCTGACATCTGACCCAAAGGACCAAGAAGGGGGCAGGATACTTTTGAATCTTGGTAGGGGGAAATCTTTTGTTTGTGCTCTTTGTTTTGGGGGTTGTTCGCTCTTGGAAATTAGAGGGACCAGACATCAATCCATGCTCTCCAATTCTTTCTGAACCAGTCTCTCATATTTCAAACTTGTAAGTAACAGCCAGGCAAGGTGTGTTAAGTTTATCTTTGTTTTCTCAACTTGTGAACGTTCCTTTTTGCTAAGAGGATTTACCTCTGTTTACTGTAACTTTGAACCTAAGGCTAGAGGGGGCCTAGTGTCCATGTCACCCGAGCCACCGCCTAGAGTTGCTCCCATCACTGGCAGCCTGGGAGGCCAAGGACTGATGGGTGATGGCGACTGGCCAGGCAGTTATGAGGGTGGGGGAAGCTTGTCCTGCTGCTGGCAGGGCTGGACTCACTCCAGAGGGAATGGGAGGATTCAGTCAGCAGGGGCTGCTGACCTGCCCCGTTCACAGGGCTGCCATCCTGTGGCATCAGCATTTGTCACTGGGGTGACTTGGGGTAAGGTCTCAACCTCCCCGCATGCCACTTCACTGCTGTCAGAATCCCTCCTGCCCTACCCGGGCGGGGATGGAGGTGGGGGTGGAGGAGAGGGTTCTACCAACTTGAGCGGTGTCCCCAGGTGGGTTGGAGGTGGAACAGCTGTCAGGGGCGCTGAGGGGGAGGTGGCTGGAGCTAACCCTACAAGGAGGGGGGCTGGCACTGGAGGTCACTAGAGAGGACAAGAAGCCTCCATCCTGGGGATCAGGAGGGTGAATCCACCACTCAGACATGAGCAGCTGCTGGGTGGAAATGGTGCTGGTTCCAGGGGCCCTTAATCCTCCCTGATTCCTGGGCAGTGTCTCAGTCTCTGACATGTTCTCCTTCCCCTGCAGGGGGAGGATGTCACCGCCAAGCTGATGGGTCAGCTCCGCAGCATCCGGCATTTGCACCAGGTGCCTGAGGTGCTGCAAGGGCTGAGCCTCTTCTGATGCCCTTCAAGGTTCCCCTCCCACGTTCAGCAACTCCCGCTCCCTGCTGCAGGTACTGCTCTGTCTCACTGTAAATGGGGGGCTAGTGGAAGGGGAAATGGAGGCCCCTGTCACTGACAGAACTCTCTCCCCTCTCTGTGGACCAGGGTCCTTCCCTCTCACCCCAAACTTCCTTCATCTGGGGCATGAGCTCTTCCCCTCACTCCCATACCCCTCTCCTCTTTCCTTGCTCTGACCCCCATCCCATTCCCCGTGCTCCCAGGCAGAGATCTCCCTGCCCCATATGGCTCAGAAGGACCTTTGTGCCAGAGCTGCAGACTGTCTGCCCAAGTGAAACTCAGGAAGCTCTACATTTGAGGAGGGGAGGATGGGACAGAGGCTCAGGGCCTGCTTCACCTCTTGCCCTTTATTCCTCCTTTGGCCCTTCTATGGGCTCTCAGAGGGTGACATGAATTGGAACCTCCTCCCCTCCTGTCTTCTAGGCCCTGGGGTGTATTACAGCCTCCCTGATGGGGGCAGGCAGAAGCTGGGCCACCTCAGGGAGCAGTGGGGACAGGTCACCTTGTCTTAGGAAACAAACAATGCTAGTTCTCAAAGAGGCTGAGAGGGAAGACCCCGCTCCCTCATTGAGGTAAGAGCCATTGACTTCTTTGGGCAAATGGCAGTGGTGAGCTAGAACTGGTTCACAGGAACCGTTTGTTAAATTTAGAAACCCTTTTAGAACCGGTTGTTCCAGGACAACCGGTTCTAAAAAAGCTTTTACATTTAACAAACGCTCAGGCAGCTGTCCACCCCGGCCCCGCTGCAGCTCACCTCCCCCTCCTCCCCTGAACACTCTGCCTTCCTCCCCCTCCCTCTTCCATACTTCACGCGAACTTCTGATTCGCGGGAATCCTGAAACAAGCAGCAGGTAGGTAAACTGGGGCTGGGGGTGCGAGGAGGGCTCCAGGGAGGCACGACGCGCCCCTGTCTGGCTCCAGCTGAGCGGCTCCCCTGGCCCTGGACTGGCCCTGGCCGAACACCTCAGCCCAGTCCTAGCCAAGCACCCCTGTCTCTGGCCCCAGTTGCTCCGGCCTAGCTAGGGCCCCACGGTGCCAGTCCCGGTCCCGGCCGAGCGGACTTATCCCGGCCCAGCCCGGAGAGTCGGGCCCCATGGCGCTGGTCCCAGTCGAGCAGACCGAGCCCGGCCTGGCCCGGGGAGTCAGGCTGGGGGCACCGGTCCCAGTCCCGGTCCTAACTGAGCAGACCCGGCCCCAGACCCAGGCAGTGCGGTAAGGGGGCAGGCAGCGGGGAGGGAATGTTGGAAGAGGGCAGGGGAGTTCGGTGGGTTGTGGGGGGTTGGATAGGGGTTGAGGTGGTCAGAGAGCAGGGAACAAGGGGATTGAATGGGGGCAAAGGTCCTGGGGGGGTTTTCAGGAAGTAGCAGGGGTTGGATGAGGCGGTGGGGGGCAGTCAGGGACAGAGAGAAGGGGTGGTAGGATGGGACAGGGGTCCCGGGGGGCCATCAGGAATGATAGGAGGGGTTGAACAGGGTGGCAGGGGGCAGTCAGGGGACAGGGAAGGGGGGTGGATGGATCAGGAGTGCCGGGGGGGCACGGCCCCCTCGTGGGGTGAGGAGGAGGGACACCCTTTGAACGGATAGGTTGGACTTAGTGGGGCTTTTGGAGAAGTGTAGCTCTGGCCACAAGTATATCCTGGTCGTGGTTGACTATGCAACACAGTATCCAGAGGCGGTACCACTACGGTCCGCCACGGCTCCAGTTATCGCCAGTGAACTCTTGCAGATCTTCGCATGGGTCGACTTGCTGCGGGAGATACTGACGGACATCACCATCTACAGTGCCAACTGGAAGGAACACCTCCAGCATCTCACAAAGTGCTGCGGGCGCTGGGCAAAGCAGGGCTCGCCGCAAACCCAGCCAAATGTCACCTGGGCCAGGAAGAAGTGACCTACCTGGGATATATGGTGCTCTCTTCGAGAACAGCTGATGTGGGATCCAGTGCTGATCCAACCTGACTTCACAAGGCCCTTTATCCTCCAGATGGACACCACGGAGACAGGAGTGGGGGGCCGTACTGTCGCAAGAGATGGGGGAAGAACACCACCCCATTTTGTACCTGAGCCACATGTCCCTCCAACCCTATTCCGTCCAAGTGTTACACCGGCCAGGAAAGGCTCATGCGAATGTAGATTTCTTTTCCCGGGGGGGGAGGGGAAGGGGAGGAGACAACCAAGTGTCAGCCGGCCCAGGCAGCTGTCTTAAGGAGAGGGTGTGTGACGGGGCAGAGCGGCCCCACACTGGTATAGCAGGGGTTAACCCTTCCTTCCTGGCAGAGGAAGCCCTGCCCCAGAAGTTCTGCTGGCCATGCTCCAACTGGAGCTCAGATATAAAAGCCTGCAGATCAGCTTAGTCTGGGCTGACCACCGGAGGGGAAGGACGCATGCTGCTAGCTCCTGCAGAGAGAGGGCCTGCGAGCCAGGATCCTGGCATCAGCCCTGCCGAGGCAACACCAGAGACCCTGATGGAGGACGACCCAGGGGAGGAACAGACCGGAGGATCCCTCACCGCAGAAGCACTGCCATTCCCAGGAGGAAGTAGAGATAAACAGTGTTAAAGCTGTATTGCCACTCGGAGTCTTGCAGGTGGATCCCCGCCAAGTGAGCGGGAAGTAGAGCTTGCCGCTACCAGGGCCCTGGCTTGGGGCTCAGTAGAGAGGGTGGGCCCGAGTTCCCCTCCCCCTGAACCGTGCAGGATTATATGGACTCTGGCCGTTAGGCCATGCTACACCGCCGGCAAAGGGGGATTATATAGACTCTGGCTGGTAGACCACACTACCCCACCTGCAAAGGGGGATTAAATGGACTTTGGCTGCAGGGGAGGGGGAGAGGGGAGGAGGAGAGCAGGGGAGCGGCTCTGGTTACTGGAGGCCCGGATGTGAGCGGCTCAATCCAGCCTGGCCGCCGTGTCAGCTGAGTCGCGGTCTGCATTGGGCGGGGCTGCCCAGAGGATTCAGAGGCCCCAGGGTCTTTGGCGGCAAGTCCCAGGGCTGAAGGAAGCCCCGCCGCTGAACTGCCGCTGAAGAGCAGGAACGGAAGAAGCTCTGGGGGCCCAGGCCCCGCGACAGTTTCCTGCGGCCCCCAGAGCGTTGGGAGGGAAATTCTGGACTTTTTTAGATTTTTACAAATTCCTCCCAGATGGCTATTTAAAAACCAAAAAACTGGACATGTCCCGGAAAATCCAGATGCACGATAACCCTTCCATGGGGACTCCAGGATCTGCAGCTGCTGCCAGCTATACGATGAATCCTCCAACTCAGCACCAAACAACTCTTCCACATGCTGCAAACTGGCCTCACTGGCTGACTATGTAGGAGAACAGAAACCCTTTGTTACAGCAGGAGAGTCTCTCCAATGCTGCATTCTTTGCATGGCTTTCAGAGGTCACTGTGAAACACCACTACCCTGCCCCAGGAGTCTCTCAAGGAGCTGCCTGTGCACTCACCTGGCACCCACCAGTAAAGGTCTCTGATAATGGCATTGCAGAGGGAGCTTAGCAGACCGTCCCTTCTATAACTTCCTGAATTGCTGCCAGGACTGATTCTAAGAGAAGAGCAGATTTCTCCTCTGCGCTAGGGAGATTCCCATAGAAAAAGCAGCTGTGGTGGGGGAAGGGGCAATACAAGCACTACGCCTGAGCCCTTGAATAGCAGCAACTAGGACTTTGGGAGCCAGGGGGTTGGTGTGTCTTGCTGGGAGAGCAGAGCTGGACAGCAGAAAAGGGCATTGGAAGAATTGTAGCAAAGTCAGTGTCATGGCCGGGTCATGGGCAGCCAGACCTAATGCTCAGAGGCAGAGTCTACACTCAGAAGACAGGAGTCGAGAGTCAGCTGGGTCAGGATACTGGAAGAGCAGAAGCAAAAGACCAAATTGTGTTCAGACCCTCAAATCGGATGAATCGCAGCGAGTCACATGCTCCAGAAGACAGGGTAGCTCTGGTGTTCAGACAGCTTCCTGTTCCTTCTGTTGATTTAAGGAGGCCCTGGGGGCTGATTAGCTTCTCTAGGACTCTGTCAATAGGCCTCAGGAATGGAGCCTCAAACTGGGTCTGGACTTCGAAAGTCCTAGGTAAGCAGTTTTTCATAGGCTT
Source organism: Gopherus evgoodei (assembly GCF_007399415.2). Classification (NCBI taxonomy): domain Eukaryota; kingdom Metazoa; phylum Chordata; order Testudines; family Testudinidae; genus Gopherus; species Gopherus evgoodei. The sequence goes on from NC_044332.1 coordinate 217,644, forward strand.
CCAGGTGGCCTGCTGGAGTGTGGCTGCTCCCATGAACCCTGCAGACCCGGGTTAATGACCCATGGGTCATGACTCTGAGTAATCTCTCCCCGCTCAAACCTCCTGCAGGAAACAGTCTCCAGGATCCCGGACACATCCTCTGAGAAGAAAAAAACAAAGTCATGATGACAACTAGGCTATGGAACAGGAGTCCTCTCTTTGTTGCAACAGCCCCAAGTGCCCAGAAGAGTGAACGGTTCTTACCTCCAGGAGATACATGGGATTTTCCATCTAAGCCTCAATGGGACCCATGTTGCTTGGTTTGACAGGATGAGATCATCTCTCCTCACTGCTCTCTGAGCTGGGTTGGCTGCAGCATACATCTGTGGAAGAGGCTGGGCCAGAGACTGGAAGAGAGATGTTACAGTCAGGGTCCAGGCACTCCATAAGGAGAACAGAGGGTCTGAAACCGAAAGGCTAAGCAATCAAATCAGCAGATTCGACAGAGAAGTTTTGTACCATACAGGGACATCAAATAAGTTCTGTTAGGCAAGCGGAGATGTTAGTCTGGAAACTGCTAAGGCCACGATTGTGACTCTTAAGATTCAGTTGGAGTCACTACAAAGTGTGTTTTGTTTTGTTTGTCTGTTTGAAATTTGTCTCTCTCTTGCTTAGTATCACTTAAATCTCTTCTTTGTTACTATGCTTCCCAAAGCACCTCAGTGTTGTGTGTGTGTGTGAGTGAAATGTGAGTCTCCAGCCTACCTAACAGGCTGAGCTGTGCCCTGTTTCTTTGAAGGTAGCGAATAATTTCAGAGTGGTGCTGGGCACACAGTCCACAGGCAGTTCACGAGACATCTTCTGTGAAGCCCAAAGAGAACAAAGGAGCAGGAGAGATTCAGGCCCCACTGACGCATGGGAACTTCCCATAGAAGAGGCTACATAGTGCTCCAGACACAGCCAGCAGGATCCCACCCACAAGCTGGGCCATGTCCTTCTCCGCCCAGCCCCACAGCTTCTTCCCCACCCCAGCCTCAGTAACCCCTACCATCTCCCTGGTCTCCGCACCCACTCTCCAATACCAGGATGTTTCCATAATGGAAACAGGTTTGTACCAGAGTTCACTGGCCACTAGTTTGTGGCCACTAGATCCGAGGCTGCTCTTTTTGTCCATGGGTGTAGCAGGTTGATTTCCCTTTGCAGGATCTCTGACAGGTCTTACTGCTGCTCCCTCAAGATTCCCAGCTGCATCTGTAGCTCTGACTGCACTTCCTTCTGCTTCTGGTGAGTTTCTAAGAGCTGCTGGAGAAACCCCAAGCCCTGCTTTGGCTGCTTAACCAGTCCCTGGAACTCAAATGGGAAATCCCACTTGTGGGGAAGGACTTCCTTCAGTAACCAAGACTTCCATGAGCCCTCATGGATGACAGGGAATTCAATCCTGCTGACTATGCCAATAATCAATGAATCTACTCATTGTTAGGTGTCCTCTGGTCCTCCATCGATGGTCACCCCAGCACCATGGCAGTCTCTCTGCCTGGTAATTCAGCCCTCTGGCCGGCTCACTACCTTTAGTCCACTCTTCTGGGGCTCAGTTCGTCACACACTAAAAGTCCAAAGAGGTCTTCCCAGAGAAAAAAGTTCTTCTGCTCTTGCTGGGGATCTGGCTCAGCCTGCAGCCCCCTTGCTGGGCTTGGTAACCTCTCTGGGTGCATTTATGCCCCCTTCTTTGGGGCCAGTAGAGGAACCCAGTCCCACCCTGAAACTGGTAGCAGCCCAGGGCTCTGTACTCAACAGCTAGGTCTGCTCTTTTCTCTTTGCTGCAGGTTTCTCTAGGCGCATCCTACCTCTCTTCTCAAGTTCCCTTCTAGGTTTTCCTTGCTGCTTTCAACTTCCTACCTAGTTCTCGTTCCAGTGCATAGCCCAGCTAGGCTTTATCACCGCTGCAGTCTGATTCTTTCGGGGCCAATACATGGTCCCTCTGAGGTAGGACTCATTCTGTAATCAGTTTGGCTAAGCCCCAGGTTCTGCAGCCCAGGGGAAAGCACTCTCCTTTCCCTCTTACAAACCTGCTCTGCCCAGTCCTGCTCTTACTGGGTTGAGGTTAGTCTTGCCCACATGCTCAGGGTTTAGCTGATCGCCATATTTGGGCTTTTCACCTTTCTCCGCAGTCTAGGGCACGGTTCACTTGCTGGAGGATTCTCTGCACCTTAAAGTCTTTAAACCATTATTTGAGGACTTCAGTAGTTCAGACATAGGTCAGGGGTTTATTACAAGAGTGAGTGGGTGAGTTTCTGTGGCCTGTATTTTGCAGGAGGTGAGACTAGATCAGGAGTCGGCAACCTATGACACGTGTGCCAAAGACGGCACACAAGCCAATTTTTAATGGCACGCTGGAGCCTGCCAGGACTCCAGCATGCCATTAAAATCCTGCCCAGCCCGGCGCACTCTCCTCTGCCCTCCACTTCCCCCGCAGGGGCAGGAAGCAGAAGCATAGCCGTGTGCACAGGGTGGGCAAATGGCCCCAATCTCTTGGCATAGCAAGCCGCGGGGTCCGCGCTCCCGGGCCGAGCGCAGCAAGCTGCCGGCCCCTCCCGGTGCCTTCTCCGCTCCCCTGGAGCCCTGCTGCCGCGCGCAGCGCTCTGTGGGCTGGGGCTGCGCGCTCCTGCGGGGCAGCGTTTGGCTCCGCGGGGAGGCAGACATGCTCCCCGCTCAACTGGAGCCATGCTGCCCCCGCACGCAGAGCTCTGAGGGCGGGGCTGTGCTCTCCCGTGGGGCAGCGTGTCTGGCTCTGCATGGAGCCTCACGGGAAAGGGCCCAGGGCTGGGGGGTTGGATAAGGGGTGGGGGCAGTTAGGGGACAGGTAGCAGGGTGGGTTGGATGGGGGGGTGGGATCCCGGGGAGGGTCTAGAGGCGGGGGGGGGTTGGATGGGGCATGGGAGTCCTGGGGTTTGTGAGGGGGCAAGGGGTGAATAGGGGTCAGGGCAGTCAGGGGACTGGGAGGAAGGAGTGTCCTGGGGTGGAAGTTAGGGTGGGGGGAATTTCTGGAGGGGGCAGTCAGGGAGCAGGGGGGGTTGGATGGGGCATGGGAGTCCCAGGGTTTGTGAGGGGCAGTGGGTGGATAGGGGTCAGGGCAGTCAGGGGACCGGGAACAAGGAGGGTCCTGGGGGGGGGAAATTAGAGTGGGGGGGGTCTCTGAAGGGGGTGGTCAGGGCACAAAGAGCTGTGAGGGGTTGTATGAGTTGGGAGTTCTAGGGGTCCTGTCAGGGGGCAGGGGTGTGGAGAGGGTGGAGAGGGGTTGGGGCAGGAAGAGAGTTGGGGGGGTTGGATGGCTCGGGAGTTCTGGGGGTCCTGTCAGGGGGCAGGGAGTGGTTGGATAGGCATGGGAGTCCCGGGGGTCTGGCTGGGGACGGGGCTGTGGATAAGGGTCAGGGTAATCAGGGGACAGGTAGGAGGTAGAGTCCAGTCTGGGGACAAGGAACAGGGAGGCTTAGAGAGGGGGTGGGGTCCCAGGAGGGGATAGTCAAGGGACAAGGAGCAGCGCCCTGAGCCCCACACCCCCAGACCCCTGCTCTGAGCCCTGTACCTTCCTCATACATATCCAGCCCTCTGCTTGACATCTTCATCCCCCCGCCCACCCGCAATCCTAGCCCTGACTCTGGCACCCCTACCCATACCCAGCGCCCCCTCTGCCCTGACACCTACACCCCCTCACATACCCAGCCCTCTGCCCCCAGCCTTCTGGGTCCTGGCTGCCAGCCTCGCGAAGCCCACTGCTGGTCTGGGGTTCTGGCTGACGGACCCTTGCCAGCCGGGGTCTCGGCCGCAGGCCCCATTCAGCCGGCTGCCGGCCTAGGTGAACAGAACCCCAGACCAGCAGCGGGATGAGAGGGCCGTCAGCATAAGATCAACATTTTAATTTCATTTTAAATGAAGCTTCTTCAACATTTTGAAAACCCTGTTTATTTTACAGTACAACGCTAGTTTAGTTATATAATATATAGACACTTAGAGACCTTCTAAAAAATTTTAAAATGTATGACCAGCACGCGAAATCCTAAATGAGAGTGAATAAATGAAGACTCAGCACACCGCTTCTGAAAGGTTGCCGACCCCTGGACTAGATAATCATAAATGGTCCCCTCTGACCTTAAAGTCTAAGAGTCTGCAGCGGGCCTGGCACCGCAGCGCCCCTTTGTGGTAGGTGCTGGAAGGGGGCCGGGGCCTCCCCTCTCTGTAGTCTCGGTGTTTGCCTCTCTACAGGCCATCTGTTACTGTCGCTCAGTCTTACGCTCTTCTGTCCCCCCAGTAGGCACAGCAGCACGACCTGGTGGGCAGAGTCTATATAACCCCTCTTATTGGTGGGGTGGCACAGCCTAGCGACCCAAGTCCATATAATCCCCCTTTGCAGCAGGGTAGAACAGCCTAGCGGCCAACATTCATATAATCCCCTCTTGCAGGCGGGGTAGCGCTACCTAATGACAAGAGTCCACATAATCCTTCATAGTTGAGGGTGCAGGGGTAGTGGGACTTGGGCCCATCCTCTCCTCTGAGCCCCAAGCCAGGACCCTGGTAGCGGCAAGCTCTACTTGTCACTCGGTCGGCGGGGATCCGCCCAGAACACGCTGAGTGGTAATACAGCTTTAACGCTGTTTCTCTCTACTTTCCCCTGGGAATGGCAGTGCTTCTGCGGTGAGGGGTCCTCTGGTCTGTTCCTCCCCTGAGTCGTCCTCCGTCAGGGTCTCTGGTGGTGGCTCGGCAGGGCTGACGCCTGGATCCTGGCTCACAAGCCCTCTCTCTGCAGGAGCTAGCAGCATGCGTCCTTCCCCTCCGGTGGTCAGTCCAGACTGAGCTGATCTGCAGGCTTTTATATCTGAGCTCCAGTTGGAGCATGGCCAGCAGAACTTCCGGGGCGGGGCTTCCTCTGCCTGGAAGGAAGGGTTAACCCCTGCTATACCAGTGTGGGGCCGCTCTGCCCCGTCACATACCCTCCCCCTTAAGACAGTCGCCTGGGCCTGCTGACTCTTAGTCATCTCCTCCCCTTCAACTCCCCTTGACCCCCCCACCCCCCCACAACTTGGGAAAAGAAATCTGCATTCACATGAGCCTTTCCTGGCCGGTGTAACAGTCGGAAGGAATAGAGTTGGAGGGACATGTACCACCGCATGATCCGTGTGTTTGAGTCCTTCATGCTGTTAATCCACCTGAGGAGTGTGTGGTCTGTTACCAAGGGAAGGGGTTCTCTAATAGATAGTACATCAGCGCCTCGACTGCCCATTTCACTCCCAGGGCCTCCCGCTCTACGGCGGAATACCGGGTCTCCTTGGGGAACAGCTTGTGGCTCAGATACAAAATGGGGTGTTCTTCTGCCCCCACCTCTTGCGACAGTATCGCCCTCAACCCTACCTCTGAGGCGTCCGTCTGGAGGATTAAAACCGTTCCCCTACCCATGGAGTGTCCTCTTTTCTGAAAGTTCAAGTATGGTAACCCTGCCCTATGGGCCAAGCCTCCACTGCTGACAGTTCAGGGTAACCTCCCCCAGCTGCTTGGCCTGTCTGCCGATACAGAGGACTCAGGCCTGGTCCACACTACGCAGTTAAACCGATTTTAACAGCGTTAAATCGATTTAACGCTGTACCCGTCCACACTACAATGCACTTTATATCGATTTAAAGGGCTCTTTAAATCGATTTCTGTACTCCTCCCCAACGAGAGGAGTAACATATCGATTTAGGGTTAGTGTGGCCGCAAATCGAAGTAATTGGCCTCCAGGCGGTATCCCAGAGTGCACCACTGGCCGCTCTGGACAGGTATCTGAACTCTAATGCAGGGGCCAGGTATACAGGAAAAGCCCCGCGAACTTTTGAATTGCATTTCCTGTTTGGCCAGCGTGGAGCTCTCATCAGCACAGGTGACCACGCAGAGCTCATCAGCACAGGTGACCTTGCAGTCTCCTGAGAATAGAAAAAGAGCACCAGCATGGACTGCACGAGAGGTACTGGATCTTATCGCTATATGGGGAGCGGATTCAGTGCTAACAGAACTCCGTTCCAAAAGATGAAATGAAAAAACTTTTGAAAAAATTTCCAAGACCATGATGGAGAGAGGCCACACCAGGGACTCAGTGCAGTGCAGAGTGAAGGTGAAGGAGCTCAGACAAGCCTACCAGAAAACCAAAGCAGCAAACGGAAGATCCGGGTCAGGGCCAAAAACATGCCGCTTCTACGCTGAGCTGCATGCAGTTTTAGGGGGCTGCGCCACCACTACCCCCCCCTTGTCCGTGGATTCCGAGGTGGGGGTTATAATCTCAACCATGGATGAGGATTCAGCGGAGGGGGAAGATGAGGAGGAGGAAGAGGAGGACGAGCTTGCAGAGAGCACACAGCACTCCATTCTCCCCAACAGCCAGGAGCTTTTTGTGACCCAGACGGAATTACCCTCCCAGGCCTCCCAAGCCACGAGCCCAGACAGTGAAGCCATGGAAGCGACCTCTGGTGAGTGTACCTTTGTAAATATAAAACATGGTTTAAAAGCAAGCATTTTTTAATGATTGATTTGCCATGAGGGCTTGGGATGCAGCCAGTAAAGTTACTGCAAAAGTTTGTTAACATGTCTGGGGATGGAGCGGAAATCCTCCAGGGACATCTCCATGAAGCGCTCCTGGAGGTACTCCCAAAGCCTTTGCAGAAGGTTTCTGGGCAAGGCAGCCTTGTTTCGTCCACCATGGTAGGACACTTTACCACGCCATGCATGTAGCAAGTAATCAGGTATCATTGCATGACAAAGCATAGCTACGTATGGTCCTGGTGATTGCTGGCATTCAAGAAACATCAGTTCCTTATCTCGCTCTGTTATCCTCAGCAGAGTGATATCATTCATGGTAACCTGGTTGAAATTAAGGAATTTAATTAAGGGGACAGAGATGGCCATTTTCCTACTGGGCTGCTTAAAATAAAGCCTTCCTTGCACGTAGCAAAGCAGGGGGAGGGGAGGAAGGATAGCGCTGAGCTTTTTAGCGTTTGGCCGGCAGGAATCTTCCCAGCTACCAGCCATGCGGTGGGGGGAGGGACAAAGGGGGGTGATTAGCAGTGATCTTCCATGATACCAGCCATGCGGTGGGGGGAGGGATAAAGCAATCCTAGAGAATTGGATTGGGGAGGGGAGGGGTTGGCGTCTGCTGCTCCTTGTTAACAGGAAAGAAGCATCAAAGGGAACTGTGTATATGAAGGCTGGAGAAGCTGTGGCTTACCATGACCACATGCAAGCTGAATTGTGATGCCCGGACCTGCGTCTGTGAGATCTGTAACACCAGAGCTGCAGGCACTCAATATTAAAAGTTTCCAAATGCGACCTTGTAGTGAAATCACATGTGCTATGTAAGGCGAATAGTGTTGTTCACTGTGAAAGAGTATAACCATTGTTCTGGTAAATGTATCTTTTTAAATCCTTCTCTTCCTATTTTCCCTCCCTCGTGCAGCTGCACATTTTTCAAGCCTCCCTACTTTATCCCGAAGGCTAGCTCAGATAAGGCGGAGGAAGAAGAGGACGCGAGATGAAATCGTGGAAGTTACGCGCAATGAAAGAGCTCATCTGAAGGAGTGGAAGGACGTGGTAGCAAAGTACAGGAAAGATGCCAGTGAACGTGAGGACAGGAGAGACGCTCGAGATGAGAGGTGGCGGCAGGAAGATCAGAGGTGTAGGCAGGAAGATCAGCGGTGACGGGATGCAACGCCGGAGCTGCTGCGTGATCAAACTGATATCCTCCGACGTCTGGTGGATCTTCAGGAAGAGCAGCGGGGTCACAGAGTGCCGCTGCAGCCCATGTTTAATCACCCTCAGTACTCACCATGTTCCATATCTTCCACACCCAGATGTGTAAGAACGCATGGGGGAAGGCTTTCTGCACCCGCCCACTCCACCCCCATGGACAGTCCAACCAAAATGTTGTCATTACATTGAAATGTCCTTAAGGGCCTTTTCCTTCCCTCCTATCCTCCTCCCAAACCACACCCGGGATACCTTGTTAATTCTCTTCCTCTTTTTATAATTACATGCTTTTTAAACAATAGTGACTTTATTTCCTTAAGCAAGCTGCAATCGAAGGGGGAGGGTGGGTTGCTTAAAGGGAAGGAGTCAATAAACGGGGGGAGGTTCATGAAGGGGAAACAAACAAGGCAGTCACACCGTACCCTGGCCAGTGATGAAACTCGTTTTCAAGGCTTCTTTGATGCGCACTGCTTCCTGGTGAGCTCTTCTAATCGCCCTGGTGTCTGGCTGCGCATAATCAGCGGCCAGGTGATTTGCCTCAGCCTCCCACCCCGCCATAAAAGTCTCCCCCTTACTTTCACAGAGATTGTGGAGCACACAGTAAGCAGCAATAACAAAGGGGACATTGGTTTGGCTGAGGTCTGAGCGAGTGAGTAATGTGCGCCAGCGAGCCTTTAAATGGCCAAATGCACATTCTACCACCATCCTGCACTTGCTCAGCCTGTAGTTGAACAGCTCCTGACCACTGTCCAGGCTGCCTGTGTATGGCTTCTTGAGCCATGGCATCAAGGGGTAGGCTGGGTCACCCAGGATAACGACAGGCATTTCAACATCCCCAACTGTTATTTTCTGGTCCGGGAAGTAAGTCCCTTGCTGCAGCCGTTTAAAGAGAACAGTGCTTCTGAAGACGCGAGCGTCATGAACCCTTTCTGGCCATCCCACATGGATGTTGGTGAAACGCTCCTTGTGATCCACTAGTGCTTGCAGCACCATTGAAAAGTACCCCTTGCAGTTTATGTACTGGGTGGCCTGGTGCTCTGGTGCCAAGATAGGGATATGGGTTCCATCTATCGCCCCCCCCCCCACAGTTAGGGAATCCCATTGCAGCAAAGCCATCCACTATGACCTGCATGTTTCCCAGAGTCACAACCTTTCGTAGCAGCAGCTTAATGATTGCTTTGGCTACTTGCAGCACAGCAGCCCCCACAATAGATTTTCCCACTCCAAATTGATTCCCGACTGACCGGTAGCTGTCTGGCGTTGCAAACTTCCAGAGGGCTATTGCCACTCGCTTCTCCACTGTGAGGGCTGCTCTCATCTTGGTATTATGGCATTTCAGGGCAGGGGAAAGCAAGTCACAAAGTTCAAAGAAAGTGCTCTTACGCATGTGAAAGTTTCACAGCCACTGCGAATCGTCCCACACCTGCAAAACTATGCGGTCCCACCAGTCTGTGCTTGTTTCCCGGGCCCAAAATTGGCATTCAATGGGTAGAACCTCCCCCATTACCAGCAGGAGCTCCAAAGCGCAGGGGCTCGCGGTTAGGAAGAATTCAGTGTCCATGTCCTCATCACTCTCATCGCCGCGCTGCCATAGCTGCCTCCTCCTCGCCTGCCTTTGCAGTTCATGATTCACCATAGAGAGCACGAGAATGTGCGAGGTGTTTACAACGTCCACGATTGCGCTATTGATCTGATCAGGGTCCATGCTTGCTGTGCTATGGCGTTTGCTCAATTCACCCAGGGAAAAAAGGCGCGAAATGGTTGTCTGCTGCTTTCAGGAAGGGAGGGATGAGGCTGTACCCAGAACCACCCGCGACAATGATTTTTGCCCCATCAGGCACTGGGATCTCAACCCAGAATTCCAAGGGGCAGGGAAGACTGCGGGAACTATGGGATAGCTACGGAATAGTTACCCACAGTGCAACGCTACGGAAATCGATGCTAGCCTCGGACCATGGACGCACACTGCCGGAATAATGTGCCTGGTGTGGAAGCATGCAATCGACATTATAATATCTGTTTTATAAAACTGGTTTAAGTTAATTCAAAATTATCCTGTAGTGTAGACGTACCCTCAGGGATTTCCATCAGGCTGCTCCGTTGCAAAGGTAGCCACCCAAAGAAGTGAAGAATGGAAGTGAAAGTGCAAAGCTGGACCATCCGCTGAGCTGCTGCAATCAAGTGAGCAGAGCCTGGGAGAGAAGAGGGAAAGCTCAAAGGTGGCTGGTGGCTGTAGGGAGCCAGGGGAGGAGAAATAAATAGTTATTGAGGAATCCTACGGGCTTTGTCTTGTGTGGTGAAGGGTTTAAAATGGGTCTATTTACTAGCACATTCCACTTTAAAATAGCTGGGTATGGCTGAAGGGCAGGTCTATAAAGGTAAGAGGTCACTCTAGGAGCGTCAAGTCTCAGATTCTGTCCCTACTGCCTGCTTCGACCAGCTGATCTCGACCCAACACATCCCTCAGGTGGGAGCAGGGCTGAGCTCTTTTTCTGGAGTAGCCGCCAGACTCGGGACAGGAGACATATGGCCAAGGAAGTAGAGAGGCCTGGGGGTCACTTGCAAAGTTATCTGTTAATGCAGCTCTCATGGGGAAGCACGGTAGGGTACAGTGCACTTAGGGGCACTATTTCAAATGGGAGTGGTGGCGGGGAGGATAATTTAACCACGCTTACAGGGGCTACTTCGGCACCTGAAAACTCTAGTGTTTTGGCAGGTAAGTTAGCAATTAGCTGGCAGGAGCCTATATCTAATTCCTTTATTAAAGAAAGAAAATTCAATCAATATTGACCCACTGAGGTCCAATACTGACATGGTCTGACATCTTGTGGAAAATCACTTTAGGGACACAGGTTAAAATGTGAATGTATATTCTTACTTTGTTACTAACTCTGTAGGGAGAGACCCGGCCAGGATTCCTGGGTTCTATCCCAGCTCTAGGAGGGGACTGGGGTCTAGTGGGTTACAGTGGGGGGCAGATACAGCTTGGTTAGTTATAAGAACATCAGAATGGCCAGAGTTGTCAGATCAATGGTCCATATAGTCCAGTATCCTGTCTTCAAACAGTACCAATAAGTCTCTGTTTCCTGGCCTGGGAGTTGAGGCTGCATTAGGGGAGGGAGCTTCCCTCTGGGGTTTAAAGCTGGTACCTGCCTCTTCTGATCCCTCCTCACCAAAAGCATCTGGCACCTTCATTGCTGTGTCTCTGCCGCTGGGGATGGAGCCACCCAAGCAGCAGGGCTGGTGCAAGGATATTTTGCGCACTCGGCAAAACTTCCACCGTGCACCCCTCACGCCGTAACATTGGTTAATTGAAGGGCAAATCCCACCGAGCCTTTATAAACCCCAGGGGCCAGCCTGCCTGGGGCCAGCCATGCCCAAGGGCTGCTCCCCAGACCAGGTTCCACCCTCCCCCCCCCGAACTACCCTGGAGGGTGCACAGCCCCCCCAATGAGTTCTTCCCTCCCCTCCCCACCGCACCCCAGCAGCCCCCACCCCGAGTCCACTAACTGGCTTTGCCAGGCTTGGGCCACTGCAGCAGCTCAGCAGGGAGGAGCCGCCTTCTGGAGGCACCGGAGAGCCAGAGCGTCCCGCTTGCTGGGGCAGCAAGACCCAGCCATGGAGGAGGCTGTGCAGCACAGGGGGCAGCAGCCCTGCAAAGGTGGTGGCGGCACCGCTAGCGGGGAGCAGCCGCACCCCCGCCCCTCCTGCCCAGGCTGCACCCCGGCACCATCCCTCCTGGGGGCTCCTGCAGCAGATGCATTCGGGCAGAGACCCCCGTGTACCCCCCCAGCTCCCGCTTCACCACACTCGGGCTCTGCTGTGCCTGGGAGTGTGAGCCGCCGCCACCGCTGCCCCTCCTGGAGCAGGCTCAGGGCACCACGCCCCGGTGGTGGCTCACATGCCTGGGAGCCGCAGAACCCAAGTGCAGCAAGTGGGGAGCTGGGAGGTGCATTGGGGCCGGTGCCCACATGCATCTGCTGCAGCCTGCAGGAGCCCCAGGGGATGTGCCAGGATGCAGCCAGGGCAGGAGGGGCAGGGGGGCGTGGCTGTTCCCCGCTAATGATGCCGCCACCTTTGCAGCGCTCCTGCACCCCTGCTCCGCGCCGGCTCCTCCATGGCTGGAGCTCACCGCCCAGCAAGCCGACGCTCTGGCTCTCCGATGCCTCTGGAAGGCGGCTCCTCCCTGACGAGACGCGACACTGCATTTTGGCGCCCCCCCAGGGCCATCCTTAGGATTTATGGGGCCCTATGCAATATTATTAAACTGGTGCCCCTATGCCCCACGGCAGCCTGAGCTTGCAGCCTGGCGGGAGGCTGGGGGGTGGTGGGACAAGACAGAAAGAATAAGCAGACGCCCGGCCCGCCTCACGCTGGCAGAGTCACAGTTCCCCACAGAATCCCCTGTATGCTCTCCCTCACGCAGAATGGACGTGCAGAAGGTACATAATTAGAAGCACTACACTTGAGAATAAAAAAGGTCAGTCACAGGTTTTTTGATATGCCCTGAAGTTTGTCAGACATTTATTTGCAAAACCTTTGTAGTAAGGGTGAGTCAGCTGTCTTGCTGAATACAACATTCAATATTATGGAATACATGACGCAGCTCTTCTCTGGTTTACATTTTCTTCATCAGTAGTTCTAAGCTGATTTTATATTTTAAATGTACTCTTAAACCTTCATAAAGTAATCCTTCCAGATTACTACATATTTAACTCACTGAAACAGACATTATTTTAAAATAATCAGTCACAGAGGTTTAGTGTGTTCATAACAACGTTCATTGCTTTTAGAAAAAGGGAACACTTAGTTACTGGGTGTGATCTCCATAACAATACACGTTTAAGAAATTCTACCAACTTGAAAAAATATGTTTCCAAAGATTTTAGGCCTAACAAATGACTTTATCTCTTACTAAGGTACTGATTTTGCTTAAAACTAGTTTATTAGATAGTCAGAAGGAAAGAAAGGGAAACTCTTTGTCCAGCTGTCTAAGGGCTCTATTTGGGACAGGGCAGTGAAGGGAGAAATGGATCGACAGAAAGGATAGGAGGATTTTGGAAGTAAGTTCTTTTACTATAGTAATTAAAAATTGTCTTTTAGATAAGGGTGGTCTTTTGACAAATTTATTTAAAACACCATATGTCTGAAGATCCAAGCATTTGAGGCTGAAGATGATTGTGCATCTAAAAATCTATGCAAGGATTTTTTAGAGATGTGATTTTATAATTGTCACCAACTCACTAATAAAATATTTTTAAAGCAAATTTTAAACCAGGAGTAGGCAACCTATGGCATGGGTGCCAAAGGCGGCACGCGAACTGATTTTCAGTGGCACTCACACTGCCTGGGTCCTGGCCGCTGGTCCAGGGGGCTCTGCATTTTATTTAATTTTAAATGAAGTTTCTTAAACATTTTAAAAACCTTATTTACTTTACAGACAACAATAGTTTAGTTAGATATTATAGACTTCTAGAAAGCGACCTTTTAAGAATATTAAAATGTATTACTGTCATGTGAAACCTTAAATTAGAGTGAATGAATGAATGAATGAATACTCATCACAGCACGTCTGAAAGGTTGCCGACCCCTGTTTTAAACTAAGGTCCTGTAGACTGACATGTTCTAAGTAAGGGGTAAAAAACAAGGGCGATGTCGTGCTAGGAGTCTACTATAGGCCACCTAACCAGGTGGAAGAGGTGGATGAGGCTTTTTTTAAACAACTAACAAAATCATCCAAAGCCCAAGATAAACTAAAAAAAGAACAAGTTAAAAATCACTTAGAAAAGTTAGATGCCTGCAAGTCACCAGGGCCTGATGAAATGCATCCTAGAATACTCAAGGAGCTAATAGAGGAGGTATGTGAGCCTCTAGCTGTTATCTTTGAAAATCATGGGAGATGGGAGAGATTTCAGAAGACTTGGCTACACTTGCAGGTGTGCAGCACTGGGAGTTACAGCTGTCTTCGTACAGCTGTGTAAGGAAAGCGCTGGAGTGTGACCACACTGACAGCTACCAGCGCTGCAGCGTGGCCACATTTGCAGCATTTGCAGCGCTGTTGAAAGTGGTGCATTGTGGGCAGCTATCCCACAGAGCACCTCGTCCCATTTTGGCGCCGTGGGTTGTGGGAAGGGGACGGAAGGGTGCGGGTCATTCTGCTTCCTGTCCCAAAGCCCCGTGCTGCATCGCTTCACATCCCAGCAGTCACTGGTTTTCCATCCACGTTTGTTGCCATTGTGACTCTCCCAACGGTTTCTGTGCAGCGCGATGTCTGCGGGAAATGGAGCCTGAGCTGCTGAGGGGTATGCTGATGAGTCTTGCCAGCACATCACGTTTGGCAGTTGAGCTATTCCTTCAGCTCCAAAGTGACAGTGAGGAGTCCGACGATGATATTGAGTCGCCTGACGCTTATGACACTAAATTGCTTGTGGCATTCACGGAAATGCTCAGCACCATGGAACGCCGCTTTTGGGCTCGGGAAACAAGCTCTGAGTGGTGGGATCACATCGTCATGGAAGTCTGGGATGACGAACAATGGCTGCAGAACTTTCGGATGAGAAAAGCCACTTTCATAGGACTGTGCTGAGCTCGCCCCCACCCTGCAGTGCAAGGACACGAGATTGAGAGCTGCCCTGCCAGTGGAGAAGTGTGTAGCTATTGCAATCTGGAAGCTGGCAACTCCAGACAGCTACTGATCGGTCAGGAACCAGTTTGGAGTGGGAGAGTTGACCATTGGAATTGTGTTGATGCAAATTTGCAGGGCCATTAACAGCATCCTGCTAAGAAGAACCGTGACTTTGGGGAATGTGCAGGACACTGTGGATGGCTTTGCACAAATGGGTTTCCCTAACTGTGGAGGGGCGATAGATGGGACGCATATTCCTATTCTGGCACCACTCCACCTAACGTCTGAGTATGTTAATCTGAAGGGGTATTTCTCTATGGTTCTCCAGGCGCTTGTGGATCACTGTGGGCATTTCATTGACATTAACACAGGCTGGCCTGGAAAGGTGCATGATGCATGCATCTTTCGGAACAGTGACCTGTTCAGGAAGATGCAGGCCGGGACTTTTTTCCCAGACCGGAAGATCACAGTAGGGGACATTGAAATGCCCATTGTGATCCTTGGAGACCCCGCTTACCCTTTAATGCCTTGGCTCATGAAACCGTATACAGGGAAGCTTGACAGGAGCAAGAACCGGTTCAACTACAGGCTGAGCCGGTGCCGAATGTCTGTGGGGTGTGCTTTTGGCCGTTTAAAGGGGCGCTGGTGATCTCTGTATGGGAAGCTAGACTTAGGGGAAAGCAGCATCCCTGCAGTTATATCCTCGTTCTGTACCCTCCATAATATTTGTGAAGGGAAGGGTGAAACATTCAGTCAGGAATGGACCTCTGAGGTTCAACTCCTGGAGGCTGAATTTGCACAGCCAGACAGCAGGGCTAGTAGAGAGGCCCAGCACAGGGCTCCAAGGATTAGGGATGCCTTGAGAGAGGAATTTGAGTCTGAAAACCAACAGTAATGTTTGGTGCCTTGCACGGGAGTGAAGTGCAGTGGTTACAATGTCAGCAGGAATCTGTTTTTCCTGAAATTATTTACAGTGCCTGTTTCTTTCCCGGGCTATGGTATCTTTCACTTTCTGCAATAAAAAAGACTGTTTTCAAAGCCATGAATTCATTTATTGAAACGAAAATAACTTTCTTGACACACACACAACATTTTGGGAACCTAAAAGGGCAGGCAGGTGTGGTGGTGAACTGTACAGTCACAGGTTTGAATAGGTCCTGTCTGGAGTGTTGTGCAATGACTGCTGCACTTCAGGATGAAAATACTGCATGGTGATGGGGGTTGAGTGCAGAGAGTAAGGGTCGTAGTTCTCAGGGCTGGTTGGCGAATGTACAGGTGTTGGGGGCAGCTGGTGGTGGTAAGAACCTCGATGCTGGGGAAGGGGGTTTGGAGCTGACATTGGGGCACAAGGGAAAGAGCTTTGGGACTGGGGGGGGAGGCCGGCACGGTAGTGCTCTGCCTGCATGGCAACTCATAGACTCATAGACTCTAGGACTGGAAGGGACCTCGAGAGGTCATCGAGTCCAGTCCCCTGCCCTCATGGCAGGACCAAATACTGTCTAGACCATCCCTGATAGACATTTATCTAACCTACTCTTAAATATCTCCAGAGATGGAGATTCCACAACATCCCTAGGCAATCTATTGCAGTGTTTAACTACCCTGACAGTTAGGAACTTTTTCCTAATGTCCAACCTAAATCTCCCTTGCTGCAGTTTAAGCCCATTGCTTCTTGTTCTGTCATTGGAGTCTAAGGTGAACAAGTTTTCTCCCTCCTCCTGATGACACCCTTTTAGATACCTGAAAACTGCTATCATGTCCCCTCTCACTCTTCTCTTTTCCAAACTAAACAAACCCAATTCCTTCAGCCTTCCTTCATAGGTCATGTTCTCAAGACCTTTAATCATTCTTGTTGCTCTTCTCTGGACCCTCTCCAATTTCTCCACATCTTTCTTGAAATGCGGTGCCCAGAACTGGACACAATACTCCAGTTGAGGCCTAACCAGCGCAGAGTAAAGCGGAAGAATGACTTCTCGTTTCTTGTTTACAACACACCTGTTAATGCATCCCAGAATCATGTTTGCTTTTTTTGCAACAGTATCACACTGTTGACTCATATTAAGCTTGTGGTCTACTATGACCCCTAGATCTCTTTCTGCCATACTCCTTCCTAGACAGTCTCTTTCCATTCTGTATGTTTGAAACTGATTGTTCCTTCCTAAATGGAGCACTTTGCATTTATCTTTATTGAACTTCATCCTGTTTACCTCAGACCATTTCTCCAATTTCTCCAGATCATTTTGAATTTTGACCCTGTCCTCCAAAGCAGTTGCAATTCCTCCCAGTTTGGTATCGTCCGCAAACTTAATAAGCGTACTTTCTATGCCAACATCTAAATTGTTGATGAAGATATTGAACAGAACCGGTCCCAAAACAGACCCCTGCGGAACCCCACTTGTTATACCTTTCTAGCAGGATTGGGAGCCATTAACAACTACTCTCTGAGTATGGTTATCCAGCCAGTTATGCACCCACCTTATAGTAGCCCCATCTAAATTGTACTTTCCTATTTCATCTATAAGAATATAATGCGAGACTGTATCAAATGCCTTACTAAAGTCTAGGTATATCACATCCACCGCTTCTCCCTTATCCACAAGGCTCGTTATCCTATCAAAGAACGCTATCAGATTAGTTTGACACGATTTGTTCTTTACAAATCCATGCTGGCTATTCCCTATCACCTTACCACCTTCCAAGTGTTTGCAGATGATTTCTTTGATTACCTGCTCCATTATCTTCCCTGGCACAGAAGTTAAACTAACTGGTCTCTAGTTTCCTGGGTTGTTTTTATTTCCCTTTTTATAGATGGGCACTATATTTGCCCCCTTCCAGTCTTCTGGAATCTCCCCCGTCTCCCATGATTTCCCAAAGATAATAGCTAGAGGCTCAGATACCTCTTCTATTAACTCCTTGAGTATTCTAGGATGCATTTCATCAGGCCCTGGTGACTTGCAGGCATCTAACTTTTCCAAGTGATTTTTTACTTGTTCTTTCCTTATTTTCTCTTCTAAACCTACCCTCTTCCTGTAAGCATTCACTATACTAGACATTCCTTCAGACTTCTCAGTGAAGACTGAAGCAAAGAAGTCATTAAGCATCTCTGCCATTTCCAAGTCTCCCGTTACTGTTTCCCCCTCCTCATTGAGCAGTGGGCCTACCCTGTCCTTAGTCTTCCTCTTGCTTCTAATGTATTGATAAAAAGTCTTCTTGTTTCCCTTTATTCCCATAGCTAGTTTGAGTTCATTTTGTGCCTTTGCTTTTCTAATCTTGCCTCTGCATTCCTGTGTTATTTGCCTATATTCATCCTTCGTGATCTGACCTAGTTTCCATTTTTTATATGACGCCTTTTTATTTTGTATGTCACGCAAGATCTCAAGGGTAAGCCAAGGTGGTCTTTTGCCACATTTTCTATCTTTCCTAACCATCGGAATAACTTGCTTTTGGGCCCTTAATAGCGTCCCTTTGAAAAACTGCCAACTTTCCTCAGTTGTTTTTCCCCTCAGTCTTAATTCCCATGGGACCTTGCCTATCAGCTCTCTGAGCTTACCAAAATCCGCCTTCCTGAAATCCATTGTCTCTATTCTGCTGTACTCCCTTCTACCCTTCCTTAGAATTGCAAATTCTATGATTTCATGATCACTTTCACCCAAGCTTCCTTCTACTTTCAAATTCTCAACAAGTTCCTCCCTATTTGTTAAAATCAAGTCTAGAACAGCTTCCCCCCTAGTAGCTTTTTCAACTTTCTGAAATAAAAAGTTGTCTGCAATGCAGTCCAGGAACTTATTGGATAGTCTGTGCCCCGCAGTGTTATTTTCCCAACATATATCTGGATAGTTGAAGTCCCCCATCACCACCAAATCTTGGGCTTTGGATGATTTTGTTAGTTGTTTGAAAAAAGCCTCATCCACCTCTTCCGCCTGGTTAGGTGGCCTGTAGTAGACTCCCAGCACGACATCACCTGTGTTTTTTACCCCTTTTAGCCTAACCCAGAGACTCTCCACACTTCCGTCTCCTATGTCCATCTCCATCTCAGTCCAAGTGTGTACTTTTTTAATATATAAGGCAACACCTCCTCCCTTTTTCCCCTGTCTATCCTTCCTCAGCAAACTATACCCATCCACACCAACATTCCAGTCGTGTGTATTATCCCACCAAGTTTCAGTAATGCCAATAATGTCATAGTTGTATTTATTTATTAGCACTTCCAGTTCTTCCTGCTTATTACCCATACTTCTTGCATTTGTATATAGGCATCTAAGATACTGGTTTGATCTTGCCTCCCAGCTTTGCCCTGACCCTCCTTCCTCTCTGCCATTATAGCCCGTGCTCCCTCCTGTTTCCAACCCATCTCCCAGGTCTTGTTCCCCACTTACCTGTGGGTTTTGCTCACCTGTCCCCGTCGAACCTAGTTTAAAGCCCTCCTTACTAGGTTAGCCAGTCTGTGCGCAAATAAGGCCTTTCCCCTCTTCGAAAGGTGAACGCCATCTGTTCCTAGCAGTCCTTCCTCAAATAGCATCCCGTGGTCGAGGAAGCCAAAGCCCTCCTAGTGACACCATCTTCGCAGCCAGGCATTCACCTCCACGATGCATCTGTCTCTGCCCGGACCCCTACCTTCAACAGGAAGAATCGAAGAGAATACCACCTGCGCTCCAAACTCCTTAACCCGTACTCCCAGAGCCCTGTAGTCACTCTTGATCTGCTCAGTGTCACATCTCGCAGTATCATTTGTGCCCACATGGATGAGTAGCATGGGGTAGTAGTCAGAAGGCCGGATAATCCTCGACAATGCCTCTGTAACATCTCAGACACGGGACCCTGGCAGGCAGCATACCTTCCGGGATGAACGGTCAGGGCGACAGATGGGTGTCTCCGTCCCCCTCAGCAGAGAGTCTCCAACCACCACTACCCTACGTTTCTTATCAGTGGTGGCAGCAGACCTCCCAGCCTTAGGGGTACGAGGCTTCACCTCCTTAACTGTTGGGGGTGATTTCTTCTCTCCTGTATCAAGAAGAGCATAATGGTTATCTTTTACCATAGCAGGAGGGTTCGCAGCAGCGGTGGAGCACTGCCTGCTGCTAGAAGTAACCAGCTGGCTGTGTCCACCCTGAGCCTCCTCCTCCACTGGTGTGTCAGATACACCCTGAGGCATCTCCTCCTCCACTGGAGTGTCGGTAGTCCTGTCAACTGGGACAGCACCGTCAGCTGTCTCCACATGGATACTGTCCAGGAATTGCTCATGGATATGGATGTTCCTCAGCCTAGCCACCTCCTCCTGTAGCTCTCCCACCTGCTGCCTGAGAGATTCCACCAGTAGGCACCTTTCACATTGGATGCCACCCCCAGCCTGGATATCAGTAAGTGGAAATTGCAAATTACAGTCTTTGCAAGCCCACACCAGAATCTGGGTAAAAGCATCCATGCTTTGGTACTCTGTCTGGCTACAAGCGCAGGTGGAGGAGACAGAAACAGTGCTGGCACAGGTGTTGCGGGTCCTCCTCACCATTGTAAGCCTCCCTCTGTCAAACTCTCTCAAATTTCCGTCTACAGCTCCCTGTAGTGACTGGATAGAATCCGCTTGGCGTGATAGGATGCTTATCAGCTGTTTTGTGCTTTTCTTCTTAGCCACTGTGTTTCTCTGGCGGATCCTGCTCTCCCTTTCCCTCCAGTCCTGCAGTTTTTTACTCTCTCTGGCAGAGTGATCCATAACTGCTTTCTGCATGTCTTCTTTGCTTTTTCGCGGCTTCTTCCTGAGGTTTTGTAGCCTCTGAGCAGTCGATGATGCGGGCAGTCGAGTAGTGAAGGACACTTTTCAAAAGGCAAAAATGGCAACAGTTAACAGAGGCAGCATTGTTTATAATCTCCTCCAGACAGTTATTCCCATACAGTGAAGGAGTTTACAGTCTTCACTTTAGCATGCTTTTCCCATACCAAACAGAGCGCACATAACCCACGGAAGCCACAAAATGGTGAGTAAGGGGGACTGATTGCTTCACGGATGTGCAGGGGTTTCTGTGCGTTGGGGAAAGCAAACAGCTGCTACACTGAACACTCTCCCAACATTTTCCAGAGGAGTTAATCCTGGAAGATATCTCGCTGCTGTGGGTCATCTAGGAAGGGGGAATGATTGCTTCAGGGCTGTGCAGGGGTTTCTATGCCTTGTGGAAAGGAAACAGCTGCAGGGGGCACCTACACTGAACACTCTCCCAACATTTTCCACAGGAGTTAATCCTGGAAGATATCTCACTGCTGCGGGGTCACCTGGGAAGAGCGGGAGGGTCTTCTACAACAATGTGGATTCTGCCCTGGCCCCTATGCAGCTTGTCTGTGTGCAGTAGTGGTCACCCCACCCCTCGCGACACAGTGGCACGGACGCGTTAGCCTGACTGGGACAAGGACCACAGTGGAGCTCCCTATAAACTTGCACAAGCGCATTGCCCACGCTCTGGCTGAAACTTTTGAAGAGATTACAGAGGCCGATTACCGCAATGTGATAGACCACATCAATGGGCTATTCCACATCTAGGCATGCATGCATGCAGCTCTAACCCCCCCTCCTCTCCTGAAACATTTCCAGCCTGAAAATAAAAGCCGCTTACCGGTAACCCACTTCTCTGCTTCTCCTTCACCAAGTACCGGCTGCTGCGACTGGCTACCTTCCTCCTGGCTTGAGAAGAGCTCCTGGCTGCATGCCTCCTGGGACTGCGGGGTGTCTCCCTCCACCCTAGTACCCTCACTCTTGGTTTCCTCCCCCCCACCCTCCCTCCCCCACGCTGAAGTGTCCATCATAGTTGTCGGATTGGCAGTGGGGTCTCCCCCAAGTATCGTGTCCAGCTCCTTGTAAAAATGGCAGGTCGTGGGGGCAACGCCGGAGTGGGGGTTTCCCTCGCGGGCTTTGCAATAGGCACTCCGCAGCTCCTTCACTTTAACACTGCACTGCACTGCGTCCCGGTCATGGCCCCTTTCCAGCATGGCCCTTGATCTCTGCCCATAGTTATCGTAATTCCTACGGCTGGAGTGCAGCTGTGACTGCACAGCTTCCTTCCCCCAAACACTGATGAGGTCCAGCAACTTGTCATTGCTCCATGCTGTGGCTCGTTTGGTGTGTAGAGGCACGTTTGGCGCGTGGAGGCAGGTCACCTGGAAAGATTCACTGATTGCACTCCACACCTGGCTAAGCAAACAGGAAGAAGATTTTTAAAATTCCCGGGGCATTTAAAGGGCAGGTCACCTGAGGCCAGGGCAGTAGAGTGTGAACTGATGAGCAGAGTGGCTGAACAGGAATTCTGGGATACCTCCGAATACCTCTGGAGGCCAATTACAGAGTTTTTGGTGGCCACACTGGTGGAGCAGCGCTACATCACCAGCGTTGCAATCGTTATACCCCAGGCAGAGCAGGAGTACAGCCAGCGCTGCAGCCAGGGAGCTGCAGCGCTGTATGTGCCTTGCAAGTGTGGACGGTGAGTAAGTTGCAGCCCTGTAAACCCACCATCAGCGCTGCATCTCTCCAATGTAGCCAAACCCTGGAAAAGGGCAAATATAGTGCCCATCTTTGACAGGATAACGAGTCTTGCAGCTAAGGGAGAAGTGGTGGATGTGGTATACCTAGACTTTAGTAAGGCCTTTGATACGGTCTTGCATGATATTCTTATCAATAAACTAGGCAAATACAATTTAGATGGGGCTACTATAAGATGGCTGCATAACTGGCTAGATAACCGTACTCAGAGAGTAGTTATTAATGGTTCCCAATCCTGCTGGAAAGGGATAACAAGTGGAGTTCTACAGGGGTCTGTTTTGGGACCGGCTCCCTTCAATATCTTCATCAACAACTTAGATCTTGGCATAGAAAGTATGTTATTAAGTTTGCAGATGATACCAGACTGGGAGGGATTTCAACTGCTTTGGAGGGCAGGGTCATAATTCAAAATGATCGGGACAAATTGGATAAATGGTCTGAGGTAAACCGGATGAAGTTTAATAAAGACAAATGCAAAGTGCTCCACTTAGGAAGGAACAATCAGTTGCACACATACAGAATGGGAAGAGACTGTCTAGGAAGGAGTACGGCAGAAAGGGATCTAGGGGTTATAGTGGACCACAAGCTAAATATGAGTCAACAGTGTGATGCTCTGGCAAAAAAAGCAAACATGATTCTAGGATGCATTAACAGGTGTATTGTGAGCAAGACACGAGAAGTCATTCTTCCACTCGACTCTGCACTGGTTAGACCTCAACTAGAGTATTGTCTCCAGTTCTGGGCACTGCATTTCAAGAAAGATGTGGAGAAATTGGAGAGAAGAGCAACAAGAATGATTAAAGGTCTTGAGAACATGACCTATGAAGGAAGGCTGAAAGAATTGGGTTTATTTAGTTTGCAAAAGAGAAGACTGAGAGGGGACCTGATAGCAGTTTTCAGGTATCTAAAAGGGTGTCATCAGGAGGAGGGAGAAAACTTGTTCACCTTAGCCTCTAATGATAGAACAAGAAGCAATGGGCTTATATTGCAGCAAGGGAGATTTAGGTTGGACATTAGGAAAAAGTTCCTAACTGTCAGGGTGGTTAAACACTGGAATAAATTGCCTAGGGAGGTTGTGGAATCTCCATCTCTGGAGATATTTAAGAGTAGGTTAGATAAATGTCTATCTAGACAGTATTTGGTGCTGCCATGAGGGCAGGGGACTGGACTCGATGACCTCTCGAGGTACCTTCCAGTCCTAGAGTCTATGAATCTATAAAGAATGTTTTCACCTCTTAGCCAGAAGTATTACAGTCATGCATGACTGTTTTTGTCAGTACATTCAGAAACTGACAGTAGATACCTGGAGGTTGGCAAATGCCTGTAAAATGTCTTCATTACCCCTTGAATGGCTCTTTAACAGTTTCAGTGTTGTGCTAAGAGGTCTTGGAGGCTGGAGGCTTTTTCTCTTTTAACGACTAGATCCCCTTCCCAGGAAGACTTCCCAGGAACCTGCAGGAAGGGTCAGAACAGGGATAGGAAAAGCAGGCGGGTGGACACTGTCACGGAGTCACCGGGCGATGCTCTGGAACAGCTCCCCACCAAGCCAGTCAGGACTTTGGGGAGCCTCCTCTCCCTTGGAGCAGACTTGTTCAGGGCAAGAAGCTCACACGTCTTCACCTCCTGGGTCTCTCCTTGGAGCATTCAGCATCCTCTGCCCCTCCGTGCGCTTCCCACAGCGAGTCCACCCCAGCGAGGTCCTGGGGAAGCCACCGGGTTCTGCGCCCCCACTTTGCAGTCAGACGTGAAGGAGGCTGGGCTGTGGGGGTGGCCGGAGAGTCTGTGAGGAGGAAGGGACAGATCAGCCCTGAGGATGGGATCTGGGCTGTGGGGGATGTGTTGGATCAGTTCTGGGCTCTCCCCTCCCCTGTGACCCCCCTGCCCCTGAGCCGGCCCCCAGCAGGATCCAGGTTTGTCTGGACTGTGACAGGGGGCAGGGGACATTTATCGATGCTGGTGATGAGGCCCCGATCTTCGCTTTCCCGCCGGGCTCCATCCCTGGGGAGAGAATCCGACCCTGGCTCCGGGTGCTGGGGGTAGGATCCCGGCTCCGCCTGTGTCCCTGAGACCATCGGGGTGCGGGGGGGGAGAGGAGCCTGACATCAGCCCTTCTAGCCTCACACAGTCTGGTCTCTAGGACCTGCCCCTGGGACTGTCTATCAGGAAGTCTCTGTGCCCCAGGCAGGTGCACCCGGGCTCAGCTCTGGGCAGTCTCTGGTGTCACACCATAGAGACCATTAGGGCGGGGAGGCAGAGAAGCCGATCTCGGCACTGCCCAGGGATGGTGCAGCCTGTTTGCTGCTGTACTCTATGGTACAGGAGGACTCTGGGGATCCCTGGTCAGTGTCACTCACATGGGGGGAGGAGCCCCTGGGAATGAAGAAATGGGCTTCTCTAGCCACAGTCATCCTAGTCTCCATGACCTGGAGGTCTCCTGTCTACCCAACCCCGATAGCTCATCTCTATGGCCCCTGAAAGCTCCTCCCCCCCTGCACCCCAGGGATGGGAGGGGGAGGGGGCAGAACCCCTGGGGCTGCAGGAGGAGCAGAGGGGCCCTGAGGGCAGACGTGGGGCTGCAGGGGCAGAACTGAGGTCGCGGCTGGGGGCAGAAGTGATGTGAGGCTGGAGGAGTAGAATTAACAGCCGGGCTGGGGACAGGCAGACGTGGGGGTGGCAGGGACACAGAAGTAATTAGGATTTGGGGTTTGGGGGAGAAGCTGGAGGCTCCCCGGGAGCAGGGAGCCTGGGAGAGGGAGACCCAGAAACTGGAGAGTGTGACCTACAAGTCATGAGAGAAGGGAGGCTGTAGTGGGAAGCGCTTATAGGGTGTGGAGGGTCAAGTACAGGGTAGGTTGAACCAAAATGGGGGAAAGAAATGAAAGAGTAAAAGAGAAAAAATAAAGTAAAACCAGTGCAAGGACAGAAGCCCGGAGAATTGGCGGGAAACTCAACTGAAGAGTGAAAGCGAAATTGTCCTGAGAGGGGAAATGCTGTGGGGCAGGCAGCAAGAGCGGAAGGGATCTCAAGCTGCAGTGGGGATTCAGGATCCAGATGCCTAGCAACTTTAATAGCTCTTAGGCATGGATGTCAGTCATGTCCATATTGACTGTTACCGGACAAGAATATCCATGGTTGTTAGGAAAGTGATACTCTCACCACTGGAGCCTATTCAGTTGCACTTAGTATTGGGCAAGTAACTGACTTTTTGGTTCACTGGCAGTTTTGCACACACACAAAAAACCCAGCAAACCAAACAGAAAAATCATTATTGGGACGGCAGGACTGACCTCGTTGGCAGGAGCAATTTTAATTACTTGGACGCATTTTAATGCTACGTAGGACTTGCTGATTATGTTTATAACATGTCTCCATTTATTATTAATTGCCCAAACATCTTCTCATTGTCTCTCTTGCTGAAGGCAGATTTCCAAAGGCGGTCAATATCCCAGCCATGTCATTTTGTCCCTCCGCTTCATACACTAACAGGCCTCCTTCTCCAGCATTTTTTCCCCTTGCTGGATAGAGAGATTCACTTACTCAGCCACTAGGTCTAACAGATCCTGATAAGATCACAGTAAGCAGTGATCAGTTACTCACAAGTGGGCAGCTCATCAAGATGATTTCGTCACACTTGCCCCCAGTGCCGGACAATGCAGCTTCAGCCTCCGTTGGTTTCACAAATGTATTGATCCCTTTGTGTTAGCTTTTCTTAGATTTCTCATCTCCATGCAGGGTGACCTGACAGCAAGTGTGAAAAATTGGGACAGGGGTAGGGGGTAATAGGCGCCTATATAAGACAAAGCCCCAGATATCAGGACTGTCTCTATAAAATCACGACATCTGGTCTCCCTATTTCCATGTTAACTCCCCTCCCAGGTTTGGGGTTAGTTCAAATCAGCTGCTTCTAGCTTTGTAGCTCCTTTATCTTTTATTGGCCTCACAAAGGTGATTACTCTGTAGCACTAAGCATCACTGCTCTGCCATTCCTTATACATGCATCATTCTCCTAAAGATTAGGCTGTGAAATGCTGTCAGAACAGATTCTTAAAAGTCCCAGCAGGCTGTATCAGGGCTAAATGAGCTTCCTCCCCTGTACCAGCTGTTCTTATTCCATGTTACTCTTTTGGCTTTTGTCAACCCATGCTGATTTGCGGAGGAGGAAGGGGGAATACTCTGTTCACTGTGATGGGGTCTACGGGCCCTTCACTGATCCAGTATTGGACTAGGGGTGCCCTGCCCCTCAACAGGTGCATAGCCTCCTCCCAGCGGAGGAAGAATTTAAAAGGACACCGATAGCCGAGGGGAAGGGGGAATGAACTGCATGTGCCACCAGGCAACGAGGCTGGTGCTGAGAGCTTTGCCAGGAGCGGCAACAGCTTTGTGAGAGTTTCTCCAGCAGCAGGGACTTGGATTCCTCAACACCCCCGCCCCTTTGGGAGATGAACCCTGAGAGAGATGGACTGACTGAACTGGAAACAGAGACAGAGGAAGTCTGCTACGCCAGCGACAGTGCCCCAAACTGAGGAGCTCCAGATGGGTAGGCGGTGACAAAATTTGAGGCTGGTCAGTAACTGAACTGGACACTTTGAGAGACCCTCAGGGCACTGGGCTAACCCCCAATGGAGTGGACAGGCCTGGGCCTAGGTTTGGGATGTATGAACTGTACAGGCTTGTCGGCAGTAAAGAAATTGACACTGCTACAAACTCCTAACATAGAAGCACCAAGTGGGATTTCCACCACTGTAGCTTAAGTCAACAACCACATGCAGATACTTACCAGTGTGCGCCTTCTGCAATGCGTCTGCACAACATACATTCCCTGATGAGGTCCAGCTCCTTACGTAGGAAATAATGGCTGACATGGGGGAAAGATTAGCATATTTCCAAGCTATCTGATTTGTCCAAATGAAGAAAATATTAGAATCCCAAGATAAATTAAGCGCCCTCATGAGTCATGAAAATCCCTTTCTTGATTTGATAAAAATTAACATAACGTGAAAATGCCCTGGCTTTGTTGAGGGCTGGCTTTGTCTGTGAGATCAGCATTAAGGCAAGGATAAAACAGGGGCTCTTTGGCTCACAGAGTCCAATCATTGGAGGAAGGAAGCAGCATCGCACTCCAGAACTCCTGCTTGACACACAGTAAGTACGTTAGCACGTCTGTGTGCCAACCACACACTCGCAGCTGAGGCGAAGGCATCCTGCTGAAAGCAGAGAGAGAGCAAGGTAAGCCAGAGGTAAACTGGAAGGGGGTTGAACTGCACCTTATTTGAATCCACCGGTTTTTCCCTGCAATCTTTGTTCACTTGTGTGATGTGTTATCTTGGGGATGCAGCTAGGTGTTTTCATGCAGTGACCCTTGTGTGCTGTGGCCATGTGCTTGTTCGCATGTTTGAAGTTTTTGGTGTAGGTTTTTCTGCACATGAATGTCTGTGTGCTATCCATCCATGTGAGCAGTGTTACACGTTCAGCAAACAGTATTTCCCACAAAGTGCTCTTTGCTGAAAGTACATGAAGCGTGCAACAAAAGGTAAGTTTCCATTCACAGTCTGAGCCTTGGAGCTTTTATCCAAATGGCTTCTAATTCTGTTTTCCCATGACTGAACTATAACCGCTACTACAATGTTGTTTTCATGGCAAAATAGGTATTTTCTGTCAATTCAGTTCAGAGCTTTAGAATTTTCCAATGGCCTGCAAAGTAAAACTGACTTTATCTGAGTCTGCAGCCGATGCTAAGAACTTCTTAAACAATCCCTCTCATCCCTTGTAGGTTGGGCATGCTCGGTTAGCTCCTGGATTCCAGGTGGTGGAAGAAAACAACACTGGCTATGTTAGGCATCTAGCCTGTGCATTGATACTCAAATAGTAACCTCATTGTTTAAGACTCATGAAACCTCTTGTAAAACCCAACTGGAAAAGAGTAAAATGGATCATAGTATCACTTGCAAGGGCGGCGATTGTACATGAAGTTATACCCCCGCCACTGGTGCACTCAGTTTTAAAAACTGTGCCCTGTGTGTCTTAGGCCACACCTGCTTCCTTCCCTGACCTGGTTTCTGCATGAAGTTCCCACTGCAGATTGAGCCAGCTCTGGAAAAGCAAAGTGGAGTCTTTTCTGTCTGTTGCATCAGTGGCAAATTGCCAAATTCTAGATGTCCTGATGGCAGAATCTTTATTGCTAATGTAAAAAGCCCTTTGATTTTCAGAGCCTGGCTTGGATTTTCAGGTTTCGCACTTTGCAGGGGGAAATGGCCTTTTGATTGAACTGAGCACTCTGCTCAAGCTGTAACAGCCACAGGTGGCATCACTGTCATTGAGAGGTCAACTATGTGACCCTTGAGCATCCCAGGAGCCGTAGGAACTAGAAATGGGCTGGGTGGCAATGCTGTTCTTCCACTGATACTCAGAGTTACCAGCTAAACATCTGCATGTTGACTGGTGTCCCCGGGCCATGTCCTGCAGCAGTGGGGCCTGGACTGCCCAAAAGTCTGTCTTTGTACTGAATGGGGCAATGGACAAATGCAGCAGAACCTGCAGCCAGATCCCACTCTCATTCCTAGTGCATCGGCTCCAGGGGCCGTCTTTTAAATGTCCAGACTCCACTGGAATGCTGAGGGCGATGCAGTGAGAGTGTGCCAGTTGCACGGGGAAGCATTGTTGAGGAGTTTTGACTCCCATGCCCGGTATGTTCGGTTGCATGGTTGCCATCACTTTGAACAAGAATGTAAGAAGCACGGTGTAAATTGTGCCATAAGGGGTGTGAAGAAGCCTCAGTGCTCAGAGTCCGTCTCTCTCAAGGTGCCAGAATGTATCTGTTATCTGTAGCTCAGAATTTCACATTTTAAAATGGAGTGCACACAGCGGCGGGTGCATAACTTCCTGTACAATTATCGCCGCATGCAGGAGAGAAACTGTGAGGACTAAAAAGGAGGTGATCAGTGGTGATACAGCCCAGGGGAAAAGAGCAGGTGTGGATGGACAGAAGGTTCTATAAAGATTAGCACATTTCCTTCCATTGGATATTTACTGCTCTAAGATTCAAACTCAGCAGCCTGCTGGCAGCGCTATAACTGCAATCAGCTGGCCTTTCTGGTAAAAGATTTCCAGAGTCACTTTGTTTCTACCTGGAGTCCCAGGGTGATTCCTGGCAAGGGGAAGGGCTATGTGACTTTGTCAGAGTAAATCACGCTGACAAATTGAAACCACACACCAGCTTGGTGGTGGGAGACATCGGAGTAAACACAAATCCTGCCTAGGGCCACCATCCGGTGATGGCTCGGCCAGTTACAGGTATGAGAGTCAGGGCGTATGCGGCTCTGTCACGGGACTCATCCTGCTCTCCCAAAGGGGTGCTCCTGCACTTCATAGGAATCAATGGTTCGTGATTTAGAGAAACAAGGATGTGGCAACTAAGGGCTACTCGAAACTAGGAAATTAACTCAACTCAGCTCACGTTGCTTCGGAGTGTGAAAAATGCACACCCTTCTGAGGGTAGTTAAGCTGACCTAAGTTCCCTTGTAGCCAGTGCTAGGTTGCTGGAACCATCCACCTAGCTACCACCTCTCAGGGAGGTGGATTAACTACACTGATTGGAGAATCTTTCCTGTCAGCATAGGGAGCATCTACACCAAAGCGCTACAGCGGTACAACAAGTGCGCTGCTGTAGCATTTCAGGTGCAGATAAGTCCTAAAGCACCTGACTTCCAGCCCTTCACTAAGGCACCTGAAACCCTTCTTAGGATGCCCACTAAGGGCCTGCTGATAGGGCTGGTGCAACCATTTAGGCAACCTAGGTGGTCGCCTAGGACACTGACATTTGAGGGGCTCCATTTTCTTCGGCAGCGACCGTGGCAGCCGGTTCTTCGGCCGCCCTGGTCGCCGCCGGCATTTAGGTGGAGGGAGTTGGGGCAGGGGAGTGCGGGGAGGGCTGCCTGCAGCAAGTGTGTGGGTGGGTGGCATGCAGGGGAACTCCCCGCCCCAGCTCACCCCTGCCCTGCCTCCTCCCTGAGCACACTGTGGCTGCTTCAGTTCTCCCATCTCCCAGCCTTGCGGCACCTAAGCTGATTGGCCCTGCAATCCTGGGAGGTGGGAGAAGTGAAGCAGCCACGGCATGCTCGGGGTATTCGTACGCGAAGCAGGGGTGAGCTGGGGCAGGGGGGTGCCTCAGGGCGGAGGTGGGGAGCTGCCTCGGGGGGGTGCCTCAGGGCAGAGGGGAGGAGCTGCTGCGGGAGGGGACACCTCAGGGCGGGGGTACGGGGCAGGGAGGGCGCAAGGTGGAAGTTTCTCCTAGGGCACGAAACATCCTTGCACCGGCCCTGCCTGCTAACATCCATGGAAAGACTCGCAGTGGGCTTTGGGCTGGGCCCTAGAGCTCCAGTGTCTGCAGTGTCAGACCTAGGGGTGTAGAAGGAGTCAGTCTTACAGTTGCCTTCGGTGTCACTGGGAACTTTTATTTTATTCTTTTATTTTTTATTATTATTATTATTATTTTTAACTGTGTGGCTCCTTTCCCACGCACAGCTATCAACAGGTAGCCTTCCCCACCGAACACCTTAATGGCATAATCCAGTTACATGGATTTCATAGCATAATTCAGAACAGTAGTTTGCAGGTGTACAGCCCCTCCCATCCTCCAAGGATCTCAGCGTGCTTAACAAACATTCATTAGGCTTCAGAACATGCTGTCGGGAAGTGTTGTTATGCCTGTTTGACAGACAAGAAAGTGAGGACTTAAGAGAGTGAGGGCCTGGCAAGGGTCAGTGATAGAACCAGAACCAGAAATCTACCAGTTCTGGGCCCCAGCCCAATGGTCTCAGCACTACCCCAACCAGCTTCGGGTTCTGCTGGCCTTAGTCATGCACGTGGGCTCACTGGCTCAGATCTCGGATCCCCTACAGCTTCCCCTATATTTTTCTACCCATTGCTTCATTAAATGACAGCCTGCCTCTCCTCCCCCACCCACCCCCAGCCCGAGTTTCCTTTTTATTCACATCAATAAGAAATGGCTTCCAAAACCCCCTCTCTGATGTGCTAGGGAAAGAATTAACAAGGTAGTAGGACTTGCCACTGAGACTGTAGGTTACAATGAACACTTACACTTGTGGTGACTCCTCCCGCAGCCAGATGACTTGGTCATTTATTTCCTAGGATGAAGACATCTGTCTATTTCTGAACCACTTCTGTGTTTTAAGCAGGTCAGTAACTTGGATAGAAAATAACAATGAACAGAAGTAATAGACCAGGAAGCTTTGCAAAGCAATTCTTTTCTTGCAATGTCTTATTGTCATTCACCAAGGACTATACAAAAAGAAAGAGCAATCAGAGCTAGTCAGGAATGGTTTTTCCTCAGTGTTTATCATCAGAACAATCTGATTTCTCAAAAACCAAAATTTATCATGCAAAAGGGTCAATTTTGATTAATTTCTTGACTTGACTTTTTTTGAAAATGTTCAGAATGTTTCATTTTGGCATTTCTTGAAATGAAAAGTTCTGATTCCTAAACAACTTTTCATTTCAAAATTTCAGCCAGAGATAGTTAAAAAAAATAAGGGTCAAAACTGAAATAAAACACTTTGAAATGATCAAAATGAAACATTTTGATTGATCCACACTGATTTTTTTTTTTTTTTTTAAATTTTCAGTTCAGGAAATTTTTGAGATTTTGACTTCTTATCCTAAGTCAGGATGGGGACAAAATATAAATATTGAAATATTTTTATGGAATGGGGAAAACATTTTGTTCTCACTTCCAATAACCGTGACCAGAGCGAGGGGCAGGAGTTCACCCCTTGCTCCTAGAGAGGAAGGCAGAAAAATAAACAGCAGAGGGGGTGGGGGGAATATGACAGGAGTATTTTATTTATAGGCAAAGCACTTTGTTGGTGCTTCAAAAATATTACAGAAGTTGGGTAAGTGAGGTTGTGGGGCCTGCAGTGTGCAGGAGGTCCGATTAGATGATCCTGATGGTTCCTTTTGGCCTTAAAGTCTATGAGTCTACACACATTGGCAATTGACAGTCAGCTTAGGACAGTATACTGACTGCGGTTGTTCCCTGACTTCAAGCTATTCCAGGTAGCACATTAGGAGATGGACAGAGGGGGAGACTTGTGCTATGATCCTTAAGATCTTGAGATGCCTCTAGCTGTACTCAGGTTGCACGATCGAGGCCATAGATGATGAGGGCTCAGAGAGTTTTTATGGTCCTTGGTGCCTTCAAAGTATGTAGCTTTTGCTGCAGGGCTCCGTCATCTCCAGGGCAAAGTAATCTCAAAACTCTGGGTCCAGAGCATTTACTCCCACCAACACCCCTGGTGGAAGGAGCAAATCCCATGGATTTCCCCAGAGGCCCCACTGCCAGGACTTCCAAACCCAGCAGCTACTCCGCGACTTTATGGATGGGTGGGCAGCAGAAACGTATTAGCCCTGGCTGTGTTCCATCTCTGCTATGAGCAACGCAAATGGATGGGACAATGCTGGCCTGCCCACTGCCCCCTTTGCATCCCCCCACTGCCTGCCTCTGCGCCAGCCAGCTCCTTGAACCCATGTCACAGATACAGTTACCAGCTCAAGGCATCGGTGCATGTGTCACTCTGGTGGTCGGGCTTGCAGCCTTTCAGTGTCCTTATCTGCCCTATAGTGTTGCTGCTGCGCAAGCGTCACCTTGTGGCCAGGGATGCTGTCATAAACAGATAGTAAAGGGTTAACAAGTCCCGAAAACCTGGCTAACACCTGACCAAAGGACCAATCAGGAGACAAGATACTTTCAAATCTCAGTGGAGGGAAGTCTTTGTTTTGTTCTGCTTTTGTTGTTCTCTGTTCTCTCAGGGATCTACGAGGGACCAGACAGGTATACAGACTCTCCAATCTTCTGTTCAATTTAGTAAGTACCAGTTAGAAAGGTGGTTTAGTCTTTCTTTGTTTGTTTTCTTTATTTGTAAAAGTGTATTTTGCTGGAAGGATTGTATCTCTTTTGCAACGTGTATTTGTGCTCGGGGGAGGATTCTCTCTGGTATCTATAAGCTGAAAGACCCTGTCACATTTTCCATCTTGATTTTACAGACATTTTTTACTTTTTCTTTCTTTTATTAAAAGCTTTTCTTTTAAAAAAAACTGATTGATTTTTTCCCCTTGTTGAGGCTCAAGGGAATTGAGTCTAAACTCACCAGGGAGTGGTGGGGGGAAAGGAAGGGAGGGAAAGGTGAATTTCCCTTTGTTTTAGATTCACAGAGCTTGAATCTGTCTCTCTCTCCAGGATAGCCCAGGGCGGGAAAGCCTGGGAGAGGACACGGTGGGGGGAAGGGTTTATTTTCCCTTGTGTTAAGATTCAAGGAATTTGGATCTTGTTTCATCAGTGAGTTGGTGAAGCCTCTCCAGACGACCCAGGGAGGGAAAGTCTAAGAAGGGGAGGGGGATAGTCAGTTCCTCCTTGTTTTAAGATCCAGGGGGTCTGGGTCTTGGGGTCCCCTGGGAAGGTTTTGGGGAGACCAGAGTGTACCAGGAACTGCAAGTCCTGGTTGGTGGCAGCGCTACAAGATCTAAGCTGGTAATTAAGTTTAGAGGAATTCATGCTGGTACCCCATCTTTTGGACGCTAAGGTTCAGAGTGGGGGTGCATACCATGACAATACCATGACAGATGCCTCTGCAGTGTCTTGCCTCTAGCAGCCCCTTATGGGCCCCTTAAGCACTCCAGAGAGTCTTGTACCCAAAGCCGCCAGGTCTCAGCCCTCTGGCAACTTTGCTTGCCCTCCTGCTCCTTCCTCCCTCTCAACCAGCCACACACCTGCCGCATCCTGCTGCCTCTTATATAAAATCACCTGCATCCACTCAGATGAGGCTCCTCTTTACTCCAGCCTGGCTTAGCGCCAGACTCTAGAACGCAGGCAAGCTGCCCTGTTACATGCGCACAGAGGAGGCGGAGTCACATGTGCACCTGTGTGTGGTTTCACAGGTAAGTTTAGGTCTCAGGTTTAGTTGCAGCTCCAAAAAGGCAACTACTCACTCACTGCTTAGAGTGATGTCAACTCTCGAAATTGTTTATCCAGTTTTCGGAATCCAGAGATCACACGAGACTCTTGGCTTTCATCAAAAATGGTTTTTCGCTCTACTGGCTGAGGAGAAAAGCTTGAAAATATAACCCAAGTGCACTGTAACAGCTCAGAAACCAGACTGGCAAATAAAAAGAAACATATGGATATATATTATGATCATGATCTCATGATTTGGGGGGACCTGACTCATGACTTTTGAATGACTAAGATGTCGTTGACAATGCTGATCCTGCATCCATTTCCACTGATGCTGGTCAAAACACTTTCAGGGGAACCTTTTTTCCATTGGAAAATGCAGTTTTGTCACAGTCTAGCTGTTTTGCGGGAATGTGTCAATTCTGACAACATTTTGGATGCATAAAGAACCAAAATGAACTGTTTTGACTTTCTGGTTTCATTTTGATAATGTTGAAGTGTTTCATTTTGATAGGTTCAAAACACAATGTTTTGAATCTCCTCATTTTGATTCGTTTAGTTTTGACTTTTATATTAAACCATTAATTTTAATGTCTTTAAGATTGATGATTTAAGAGTGTGTATTGTTTGGACATTAACTAAACTAAACTAAACAAAACATTTTAGGGAGGGAGGGAGGGAGGGAGGCAGGGATAGCTCAGGGGTTTGAGCATTGGCCTACTAAACACAGGTTTGTGAGTTCAATCCCTGAGGGGACCATTAAGGGAACTGGGGTTAAAAAAGATCTGGGGATGGTCCTGCTTGGAGCAGGGGGTTGGACTAGATGACCTCCTGAGGTCCCTTCTAACCCTAATAGTCTATGATTTAAATGGTTCCAAATTTTGAAAAATCTTGGAATTTTTTATTTTGCGGGAAATTTCAGCTTTTCAGTCCATTTTGGAACAAAAACCCATTTCAGAACATTGGTATCTCCATGTTTCCTCCATTTTCCGGGAAAGAGCTGTAATTCCTGTTATTCAGTGGGTGTCTCTCCAGAGAGTGGATTCATTTGCTTACCCTACCCCCACCCAAGATGACCGTCTCATTAACTCTCCTGGCTTCTGTTTCTGCAGGCTGGACTCACACCTTGCTAAATTCTGGCACCAGCCACAAGCCTTGGGTGAGCTGAAGGGAATGAAACTGCTGGCTGCCTGCTTCACGTACCTGCTCTCATCTGTCTGGCCTTGCCCAAGGCTGAATGCCAACTCCACGAGCGATCCATGGAAATCAGGGGTAAATCCCTGGAACTGCAGCAGCCAGGCCAGCTCCTCAGCTGGTGCAGACTGGAGCAGAGCCACCCCAAATGGCTATGCTGCCCCACACCCCCCTTATCTCTGCCCTTTCCCAGATAATTGGCTCCAGCACAGAAGAACCTAGGAGGTCGGGGACAGTATCAGTGGGTGGCATGGCAGGGTCAGTGTTTAATAGAGAGGCTTCTCCTGTCTCACTCGTGGTAGCCTATGTTCAGAGCCTGGTTTAGTCACATGGTGGAGAGTCTCCAAAGCGTCCAGGCGTTGACCAGTGTGTAGTGCCGAGGTGCAGGAGCAGTGCTGTGTGCGTCTGAAGCCTGCCCGCAAACAGAGCAGCTCAAGCCGCTCTGCCTCCTCTCGGCTCCCAATTGGGATGGTCCCCATACCTCCCCATGCACACTGACCGCAGCTGGGAGTGGGCCTGGCATGGCAGAAGCGGGATCCCCTTGCACACACACACACACACCTGTGTAAGGACTTGTCCCAACCTGACCCCAAACATGTGGGGTTGTTCAAATGCAGCAAAATTTTTGAAAAGACCTCTGGGTTAAGGCTGTCATTGCTGCCACCGTGTGCTCGGGCCTGTGTAGTCGCGCCCTCTGCCGGTAAACGTGCAACATTACGGGTTGCTGCAAGGCTAGAAGGCTGCAGCATGAGATGTCTGAGCTTTCTGTCCTTTTATTATCTAGACTTTGTTCTTGTCCCTCCAAAATCCCCCTCTGACTCCCCTCTCATCTTCTGCAACCCAATCCATCCCCCCCACCCAGCCACTCCGCTCTGGCTCAGTCCAGGAGCTGGACTTCAAAACGGTCCTTTCGAGGGACTTTAGACACTCTAAAACAATTCCTTACATCTTTTAACCCCGTTCCTCCATCCCATCCTGAAGGCCGTTCTCCCCAGCAAGGCCTACAAAGGGCCTGCAGACGGAGTTTCCTGGCCCAGCTGTGTTGCAGGTTCAATGAGCCAGGAAACTGCTAAAGGAACTTTCCAGACAGCAGAACTTCAAAACTTGCAGTTTTTAATCAGCCTGTCCAGCAAATCTCTTCCTACAACATGTGTCACGGCAGCACCCAGTGGCATCCAACGCGATCAGGCCAGCTCTGTGCTAAGCGCCAGGCACACCCCTGGCAGTAACAGCCCTTCCTTATAGATTCATAGATTCATAGACTCTAGGCCTGGAATGGACCTCGAGAGGTCATCGAGTCCAGTCCCCTGCCCTCATGACAGCACCAAATACTGTCTAGACCATCCCTGACAGACATTTATCTAACCTACTCTTAAATATCTCCAGAGATGGAGACTCCACAACCGCCCTAGGCAATTTATTCCAGGGTTTAGCCACCCTGACAGTTAGGAACTTTTTCCTAATGTCCAACCTAAATCTCCCTTGCTGCAGTTTAAGCCCATTGCTTCTTGTTCTATCATTAGAGGCTAAGATGAACAAGATTTCTCCCTCATCCTGATGACACCCTTTTAGATATCTGAAAACTGGTGTCATGTCCCCTCTCAGTCTTCTCTTTTCCAAACTAAATAAACCCAATTCTTTCAGCCTTCCTTCATAGGTCATGTTCTCAAGACCTTTAATCATTCTTGTTGCTCTTCTCTGGACCCTCTCCAATTTCTCCACATCTTTCTTGAAATGCAGTGCCCAGAACTGGACACAATACTCTAGTTGAGGCCTAACCAGTGCAGAGTAGAGTGGAAGAATGACTTCTTGTATCTTGCTCACAATACACCTATTAATGCATCCTAGAATCATGTTTGCTTTTTTTGTAACAGCATCACACTGTTGACTCGTATTTAACTTCTAGTCCACTATAACCCCTAGATCCCTTTCTGCCGTACTCCTTCCTAGACAGTCTCTTCCCATTCTGTATGTGTGAAACTGATTGTTCCTTCCTAAGTGGAACACGTTGCATTTGTCTTTATTAAACTTCATCCTGTTTACCTCAGACCATTTCTCCAATTTTCCAGATCATTTTTTAATTATTTCAGAAATGTAAAATGAACAGGTAGTTATGCAAGTTTCTGGGTGTCTATAACCCATGACGTGCACACTATCCCCATGACATAGACTGTTGTCTTCTCCTTCCTAATTCAATGTCTGCAGTATCTTGGCAGAATTTCTTTTGAAATTCTTAGACAAGAAGTGTCTAAGCACTGTAACTTAAGTTTTGATTCTTTATGACAAGACCAGCCATTTTAAGGCTAAAGGTTTAAAGAGTGGCTCCCATGCCTCCATTTTATAAATTCTTTAAGCTGTGATTTTTAAATTATTAATGCTTCAAGGGAATGCAAAGCCCGCACTGCACCACTGATTTTCAGCAGACGTCATCAGCTCACTGTCAAAACAAGGCATTTTTCTGCAATATGAAAACCTTTACATAACACAACCCAAACCAAGCTATATTTCTCTAAATCTGTTGCCATTGTTTCAGAGAGTCAGAGGATTATAATAGAGGTGGGAAACCTCCAAAGAGCTGAATTTTTTCTACAATGCTGCTGCTAAAAAATGTTTCATTTGATACATTCAGTACAGTGAGGGCTCATATACAGGAACCGTTTAATAGTGAAAATGCAAAGTTAAAAATAAAATAGAAATAGTTATCAGCTCAATGTCAACTGACTTGGCACTGCAGAGTAAAATAACTGATTTCTAATAACATTGGCTTTGCATTTCATCAGCCTGCCCATTCTTATAAGCACTGTATCATGTTTAAAGCAGATTTATACCAGAACAAAACTAAATGAAATTCAAATAAAAATTCTTGCAGATGTTTCTATAGTAAGTCAAATGAGTATCGTTTTCAAACTGATGCTGTGTGTATAGAAAAAGTCTAACCAAAGTCTAAATATGAAAACAGACATACTGGGTCACACCAAAGGTCCATCTAGCCCAGTATTCTGTCTTCCGACAGTGGCCAATGTTACATGCTTCAGAGGGAAAAAAAAACAAAACAGGGCAATTACCAAGTGATCCATCCTCCGTTATCCAGTCCCAGCATCTGGCAGTCAGAGTTGGAGGGACAAGAATGGAATATATTAATGTTATATTACAATGGCATGACAGTAGCACCAGATAAGCATGAAGCAATGCTTCAGTTTCAGAGTGCTTTTTACCTTCCCAGTGGCTTCCCTTAATATGAGTGTGACGTGGCAGATCCACATTACACTGTGTTGGTGGTTAAAATCCGTTTTAATGTCTACAGGTGTAGGGGCAAGTGAAAGGTGCTGGCAACATGCAGGAATCATTCTCACAATAACCACTCCCTTATGCAAATGAAAGGATTGTCCTCTGCTGGGCTGTTAACGCGCAGGGTGAGATTTCCCTGCAGTGCACACCTTGCTGGTTCTGTTGCAGTGCTGAAGGGAACATGGTATTGTGACGGGTTGGTTCACAGAAACCCCCTTTGGGACTGCCACTTGATGTGCTTTGAATACCTCTGAGTCTGTTTTCCCTGCCAGCTTGGGACTTCAGCACCCTGCCTGGTTTGAGCCAGACACGCTTGCCTGCTACAAACCCAGACCCAGGTCTGAACCATGTACCCCAAAAGCTGCAGGCTTAAGTGAAAACAGCTTAAGAAGTGCTCCTGTCTCCAGCACTTAGATGCACAGCTCCCAATAGGGTCCAAACCCCAAATAAATCTTAAATTGTTCGCCCTCTATAACACTGATAGAGAGATACGCACAGCTGTTTCCTCCCTGCCACCCCACAGGTATTAATACATACTCTGGGTTAATTAATAAGTAAAAAGTGATTTTATTAAGTACAAAAAGTAGGATTTAAATGGTTCCAAGTAATAACAGACAGAACAAAGTGAATTACCAAGCAAAATAAAATAAAATATGCAAGTCTATGCCTAATACAAACTGAATACACATAAAATCTCACCCTCAGAGATGTTTCAATAAGCTTCTATCACAGACTGGACGCTTTCCTAGTCTGGGCACAATTCTTTCCCCTGGTACAGCCCCTGTTCCAAGTCAGGTGGTAGCCAGGCGATTTCTCATGACTGCAGCCCTTTTTGTTCTGTTCCACCCACTTATATCTCTTTTGCGCAAGGCGGGAATTCTTTGTCCCTCTCTGGGTTCCCACCCCCTCCTTCTCAATGGAAAAGCACCAGGTTAAAGATGGATTCCACCTCAGGTGACATGATCATGTGTTACTGCAAGACTTCATTGTCCACTTGCCAGCACACAGGAATACAGGAAGACTCACAAGTAAAACAGAACCATCTACAGACAATTGTCCTGGTTAATGGGAGCCATCAAGAGTCCAAACCACTATTAATGGCCCACACTTTGCATAATTACAATAGGCCCTCAGAGTTATATTTCATATTTCTAGTTTCTGATACAAGAGAGGTACATTTATACAAATAGGATGACCACACTCAGTAGATTATAAGCTTTATAATGATACCTTACAAGAAACCTTTTGCATGAAGCATATTCCAGTTGTATTATATTCACACTCAATCTCCTAATTCATAGATTCATTGATTCATGAATCTATGAATTAGCACATTTTCATAAAATCATGTAGGGTGCAACGTCAGAGGTGTATTTAATGGGAACGGGCCCACTCCAGTCTCCCACCCTCCCCCCAGTTTGCTCTTACTGTTGAAGAAGTTCTTGGCCCTGAGATAGCTGACGCTGAGGCGCAGGATGGAGAGTTTATCCAGGGTAGAGATGACCTCCTCAGGCAAAGGCAACAAGCTAGCCAGCCGCTCCAGCTCCGAGTTCAGCCGATCCCTATGGCGCTTGGAGGGGTTCGACTTCACACCTTCTGGGGGCGGCGGCTTCACTCTGCCAGGGGAGGAGCCAAGGGAGACACATCACAAACACACCTGTGCCCAGGGAGAGGGTGGTCCTCAGCAGAGTTCACAGCACTTTCCAGCACATAGCAAGGGTGAGAGAGGCGGCTATGAGGACTGGCTGCTGACCTCCATTCTTGATTTCTTAACAGAATGGGAGCTCTTACTTCAACCCCTTATTCATTCCTACTATTAATATGCTTCTAGCACCATGCATGCTGATCCTCAGGTGAATAACATATGGCCCCTGTCCCTGAGCACTTACAATTAACCCCTTTGCCTCAAAACAAGAATGAACTCCAGCTGTTCTTCATGATCCCTGTCAAAGCCCTGCCAAGGGCAGAGGGAGGGCAGGGACTTCAGCAGACGTTACTGAGCATGCTCAGTCTGTGTGAGCACACTCAGTACAAGCCAAGCAGCAACTCGGGGTGGGGGGCATGTGACCTTGCATGCACCCCCCACGCACACATGGCCTCTGATTCCAGTTGTTCCTGCCATCATGCTACCAGACTTCCCAACCCTAACAATGGCCTTTGTCGGTCACTTGCCTTTCATTTACCTATGCAAAGGGCCATATCACTTTTTCCAAGGACATTTATCTGTTTCATTTTAAACAAATAAATCCAGGTTCAAGAGAGCACTTGCTCAATGCATGAGGTTGGGCGCCCTGCTTGCTTCCTTCCTAAACCCACTCGAGAAGCTTTACGACTTTGAACCTCTTCCCTTCAATATTTTAGCTTGCTCTTGGGGCTGCAAGGAAGCAAGTGTGAGAGTGTCACAGACTTTAACCAGGCAATCCTGGGTCACGGAGTTCCAGCCATTCAGTTTCTACTGGCCAAAAAGGCTTCATATATTTAATGTATTTTAAAGATTTCTAGTCAGCACTTTAACCAAACTTTTTAACTGAGTATTAAAATTGACCATTCGTCCCAATGAATAGATGCAAATCAACAGGCAAACCATTTGTGCCTGTTAAATTAATAATTAGCTCATACTACATAGTAACCAGTCTTTTATTTTAATTGCACTGACATTTTAGTAAATTGTGTCTCTTGTACCTATTCCCTAACCGTGAAGAAAAGCAAAAACATGAAACTCGGTTTAGATGGTACACATCTGGGTAGAAAGCACAGCCCTCAAGTTCATTTTCTCCTTCTGAAGATGTACCACAATATTTTATCAATAGTAATAAAATAATCCAGTCTCACTACTAGAAAAAGTGAAGGATAACCAGAAACTCACACACTCCAGTTACAAAAAGGACATTTGTCTTTTTTTCAGAAGTCTGTAAAATAACTAAAGCACCTCTTTTAATGCCAAATATCTGCCATGGTCACATTCACAGGATCTGATCTGGTCTAGCCAAGCAAGGGGGCAACATAATTAGTCTTTGGAAAGGTTATCAACTAACATTAGGTCAGCCCTGTGAAAGGAGAACTATTGTTCACTAGTATCTTGTTTTTCAAACAGAGGCTACCGATGATTCAAACAGAGTTCTTTATCAGAACATGCCCCATGCGAAGTCTTTGAAACCTTGATACAGAACTTCCCAGACCAGCCGTGGATGCTCTCTCTAGCCTATCTTGTATGGTGCAATGGCCATGCACTGACCGTCCCCCTGATGCACATGCAGGCAGACCAGAGATGGTGCATATGTTTTCAACAAATAGCCTGCACAGGTTCTCACGAAAAGGGTTTTTTTAGGGAAGGGAAGGAGTTCATCGGCACCATTTTACCAAGGCAATTTCAGCTTGCTGGCATTGCATCACAGCTGCTCACCAGCCTCAAACTTTGGCTTTTCCTCCTTGGCAAGGAACATCCGCAGCTGGGAAATACGCAGAGAAATCTAGTTTCGACCGCTGCCCAGCGGAAGTCCGTAGCAGCGGAGCTAGGGAGCAAGGACATGAACGAGCAGTTGGAAGAAAAGTCAAAGAGAGAAGTCGGCTTGTGAAGATTGCAATGGGGCGAACGTCTGCAGGACGGGGAGCGCTGGCAGCTCCGGGGTCAGCCACTGAGGGCACAGACTTTTGGCAGGCGGGTTGGACTCATTCTCCCCGCGAACCCAACACTTGCTCTGTCAAGTTTTGGGAGCTAAAAGGGCAAATTACCGCCTCGGGAGCAATACCACCTCCCTCCCCCATCCGCGCACGTGCACCCCACTCCAGACACCCCACCCCGCCCTGCGCTGCTGCCCCCGAGGCAGAGCTCCCAGGTTCGAGCCCCCCCACCCCAGGCTCCCCACTTACATCCTCTGTACCGGCTTCCTCCTCTTGCGCCCCGCGTACATTGTCCGTCTCCTGCGGAGCCGCCTGCCTGCCGGCTCAGCGCAGGAGGAGCGGGGCACCCCGGCCCGCCCGCCCCAGGCCACTCGGGGCAGCAGCCAGCAGCGCCTGGCTCAGCGCGCTGCGCCCAGGGCGCACCGGGGCCGTGCCAGCCGGGGGCGCATCTCCTCTGCGCCCGGCTGCTGCTGAGCGCTGAGCCGCCGGCCCGCGGGCAAGGCAGCCCTAGCTCCGGGGCACCGCAGCCGCTTCTGGCCGGCCCGGGCCTTCGGGGCTGCTCATCGCTGGGCAGGGCGCAGTCACGACCGCTGCCGCCGGGCTGCAAAGCTCCCTTGCCAGCCCCGCTTCTGCTGCTGCTCCAGGCGGCCCAGCCCGGCGCCCCCCTCCCGGCGGCTAGCGCACCCAGCCGCCGCAGCAGCACCTTAGGCGACCCCTGCTAGGCCAATGGGAGCGAGGGGAGAGCCGGACGCCGGGCATCTCCTGGGAGCCGGGCTGCGCCTCCCTCTCCGCTGGGCGGGAGAGGAGGGGGAGGGATGAAGGCGGGGAAGGCAGGCGGCTCCGGTTGGGTGAAGCCTCCAGGCTTGGCTGCTGTTGGCGCAGACGGGTCGCGGTCTGAGCAGGTGCCTTGTTGCGCTGGGACTGCGGGGGCAGGGCCAAGGCCAGGAGCGGAGACTGACTTGCCACTGAAAGTCCCTGGAAGGGCTGGTTGCCAGCTGAGCCCCGGCCACACACATTTGTGCCCAGCGAGAGCTGGAAAAAAGGGCAAACCAGCCAACTGAAAATAATGCCCCGGGCTGAGCTCTGTTAGGCCTGAATGCAGGAGTGCTTTTTCATAGCCACAGGGACCACCGTGACCAGCTAGTCTGACCTCCCACAGACCTGTCCCAAGGTCACTCCTCCAGCAGTCTTGAGTTCAGAATTGTCAGCGATGAAGAACTCTGCTCAGCTGGTGCAGCCGTTAATTACTCTCCCTGTTACAACATGCATCCAAGGAAGTGGGTATTCACCCGGGAAAGCTCATGCTCCAATCCCTGTGTTAGTCTATAAGGTGCCACAGGACTCTTTGCTG
The DNA here is from genome assembly GCF_007399415.2 of Gopherus evgoodei. Taxonomy (NCBI): domain Eukaryota; kingdom Metazoa; phylum Chordata; order Testudines; family Testudinidae; genus Gopherus; species Gopherus evgoodei. Next base: position 260,950 of record NC_044332.1, read on the forward strand.
TTAAAACTGTACATCTTTCTTCCAGTCCAAATGTGTCCAGCTTCAGCTTCCGGCACCTGGATCCTATTAGATCCTTCTCTGCTAAATTTGAGAGCCCGTGATCCACTATTTGTTCCCCATGGAGTTAGTTATGGACTAATCAAGTCACCCCTTCACCACCTCTTTGTTAAATTAAATAGATTGAACTCCTTGAATTTATCACCAGAAGGCAGGTTTTCTAAGCCTTGTGGCTCTTCTCTGAATTCTCTCCACCCTAGAACTGGACCAAGTATTCCAGCAGCCATATATAGAGGTAAAAGAACCTCTCTGCTCCTACTCAAGATTCCTTAATTTATTCATGCCAGGATTGCATTAGCCTTTTTGGCCGGAGTATTGCACTGGAGTGTCATGTTCTATAATTATCCACTCATATGTTTTTTCAGAGTCCCTGCTTCCCAGGATAGAGACCCCCATCCTGTAAGTACGGCCGACATTCTTTTCCCCTAGATGTATACATTTATACTTAAAACACATGTTGTTTGCTTGCGCCCAGTTGGCCAAGCTGTCCAGATGGCTCTGTATTAGAGACCTCTTCTCTCCATTGCTTAAACTGAAAGCATAACTTGGCTGCTTGTGCAAAAAGGACCCAGCTGGAAACTCCCAGGAATTTTTTTGGTTTTCAAGACATTTTACAAAATATTATTTTGAAAAATTGATTTTTTTCATTTTTCCTCTCTCTACCTTTTCACCACTGTGTGGAATAAACTTAATAATGTCCAGGCAATATCCCTCCAACTTTTTTTTTCTTCCTCTCTAACTTTTCAAACCTTCTCCAACTTTGGAAAAATTGCAAGGGAGCAAAAGAAAAAAACCAACAACCCTCTGGTGCTTTCAAAAACATTCTCAACTTTTGCAAACCATGCAGCCTTGATCCAGTCCCTTTGTACATAATTTTTCCACAGCATCCCAGGCTCCACAGTTTGAGAGCTGAATTAAGGTTGCCAGGACAACTATAAATCTGGCATTTCCCCAACTTTTGCATACTTAATTTTGAAACCTGAATAACATTCTTTGTATGTAGCCCTTGTATGTCATTTGTGTATATATTCGTTTTTGGGACAAGCACCCAGAGACTGGCGTAGGTGCTTATGATCCAACTGAAACAGAAAAATAAAGGAAAATGTGCATTTCAAAAACATTTTGAACATCCTGTAATGGAACAAATCCGTTGGTGGGCTGACATCTTTGTGACGTGCACTTATGAACATGCTTGATCCAAAGTGCATCAATGTCAGCAGAAAGACTTCATCATTCTACTCCAGAACCCCACTTTGAACAGCATACTTATTTATGCAAGCACTGAAGATTCAGTCCCCGTCCCAGGGTACGCCTGGGACATCAGCACTTGTAATGCACACCTTAGAGCTACTGCTCCTTTCCACCTTTTCCCCACCCTCCCTTTCTAAAGGAGAAACCTTCTGCACCAATAGCAAGTAAATCCCATGGCTGGCAGAGATGTTCATGCTAGGAGTGGTGACTCCCTCATGGACTGGCTATGGCAGTTCTGCAGCTTCATCTGACTTGACAATGAATCCCTGTTCGGAGTATCTCCCTCGATATTTTGATCAGCTGGAGTAAAAATCTTTCTGGTGTCACTTACCTGGTGCTTGAATTCAATTTACAGCTTTCTCTAGGGACCACACTTGAAAACTATGCCTTTAAAAAAGAAAACCGATAATGCCTTGAACATCTCAGCATATCACAGTTTGCTCTCTAAATCCTCCCCCTTAAGAGAGGAAATATTTAGCTTTGCGACAGACATAACACATTATATTAAGTGATATACTGTGCCTTGTGGTAACTGCCTTCACCTTTACGTCATTTCCCACCTCTCAGTATCACCAGCAGCGCAATCTGGTTAGGACAGTTGAGGAGTGAAGTGTTTAGAATCAAATAATTGTAGAGATAAGACCAAGAAAGCCAGACTGTTTAGATTCCAGTGCACTGTAGTGCTGGATAACGAGAACGGATACTAGGGACTGTGTTTAGTAGAACCTCTGCCATAGCGTTCAGTGTCTTCGAAGAGGGGCCACATGGAGCTCAGACAGATACATGGACAATGTCTGCATGTTAACATAACATAAGAACATAAGTGAGGTGGAGAAAGTGGATAAGGAAAAGTTATTTATTTATTCCCATAATACAAGAACTAGGGGTCACCAAATGAAATTAATAGGCAGTAGGTTTAAAACAAACAAAAGGAAGTTCTTCTTCATGCAGCACACAATCAGCCTGTGGAACTCCTTACCTGAGGAGGTTGTGAAGGACTATAACAGTGTTTAAAAAAGAACTGGATAAATTCATGTTGGTGAAGTTCATAAATGGCTATTAGCCAGGATGTGTAAAGAATGGTGTCCCTAGCCTCTGTTTGTCAGAGGATGGAGATGGATGTCAGGAGAGAGATCACTTCATCATTGCCTGTTAGCTTCACTCCCTCTGGGACACCTGGCATTGGCCACTGTTGGTAGCCAGATACTGGGCTGGATGGACCTTTGGTCTGACCTGGTATGGCTATTCTTATGTTCTTATATTATTAAAATGTATTACTGGCTCACGAAAGCTTAAATTAGAGTGAATAAATGAAGACTCGGCATAGGACTTCTGAAAGGTTGCCAACTCCTGTGCTAGAGCTTTCTCCAAGCAGTTTTATTAATAGGAACAAACATGAGAAGACTCTAGTGTTCTAGCTGCCATGGCAATGCAGTTTGCCATATGTGCACTAGTGCAGGGTGAAGCGGGAGGCATACCCCACATTTGAATCCCCATATGGTAATAGAGGGTCAGCTGGCTAACATCTGTGGGGTAAGCTACATATCAGCGGCCCAGGAAGCTAAGTAGGTGAGACAGAGACCCAGGGTTCCAGGCGTGCATGTGGGGAAGAAAAGGCTCATAGGAAGAGTCTACAAACTGCTGGCTCTGGTTAGCCTCCCATGAAACCAGTCATTGGTAGCTTGGCAGTGGTTTGCATTCCTGTGAAGGGAGGACTGACCACTCGGGGCTATCTCTGGGCATAACTGGTTCTTGGGAGGGGGCTGGATGTGTCTGTCCTCTGAAGAAAGAAGAAACCTCAAAGACTCTCTGGGCCAGTCCAGCTGAGTGATGCTGACTCAGTCTAGCTGAGCCTCTGACTCTGTTGCCTAGCCCTGTGGTTCTCAACCTGGGATATGCAGAGGTCTTCCAGGGAGTACATCAATTCATCTAGATATTTGCCTAGGTTTACAACAGGCTACATTAAAAAGCAGTAGCTAAGTCAGTACAAACTCAAATTTTATACAGACAATGACTTGTTTATGCTGCTCTGTGCACTATACACTGAAATGTAAGTAAATATTTATATTCTAATTAATTATGGTAAAAGAGAAAGTAAGCAATTTTTTCGTAATCATGTGCTGTGACACATCTGTATATTTGATTTTGCAAGTAAGTAATTTTTAAGCAAGGTGAAACTGGGGTATATAAGACAAATCAGGCTCCTGAAAGGGGGACAGTAATCTGGAAAGGTTGAGTGCCACTGTCCTAGCCGATTTGAGGGCTTTATTCTACACCCGAAGGAAGAAGGATGCAGGGATCTTGTTTTCCAGCCTGGGTGAGGCCTCTGATCTCTGGCCTGAGGGATGAAAGAAACATGGTGGTTTGTCTGGGGATCATAACTGGGGCCAAGGGGAATGGGTCTTGGAGAGAAGAGATCCTCTGGGAGTGACCGTGAGGAATCTGGGGAGTGGGGAGAGATTCCCACTTTCCCATTGCTAGGGTCAGTGACTGGTGTTCCAAAGGGTGGGTGAACCTCCTCCCATTCAGCTCTTGGCAGCTGTGATGCTTGACAGGCCGGAGTGTACCCAGTCACCTCTTTGCATTGCCTCTATGCATAGACCTGCTGCATTCACAGTAAAGACTTTCCAGTTCCTGGACCTCTTCAGGTCAAGTGACTCAACCCTAATTGCCCCTGAACAACTGGGAGTAGACAAGTAGTACTGTTCTATAGCTCACAAGGCAAAGAGCTGGCACAGACCTCAGCATCTCTCTACTGCTGTTACCTGTCCAATGGCTTCTCACTTGGAACTTACCTATGGCCATAAACACCTCGGTCACTTGGTTGGATTTTACTGACATTTCCATGTAGATTAAGCTTTTGCTCTTTGCAAACTCCTCCGCCTCCTAGTTGAGTGGGGAAGGTACAAAAACAGGGTTATTTCAAAGTAGACTTAGGTGTGTTCTGCCCAGTAATCACATCCAGCTTGGTAAATATCCTGGAAAGTGGTGGAAATAAGGGCTCCATTTACAAGGTATTGGATCTTGTCGTTAGGCCTGATGGAGAGACATAGCTCCTCCCTGTATGATTAGACACCGCAGGCATGACAGAGCCCTGCCCAGTAAGGACAGGGCTGCAGGGTGCCAACCTGGAGAAGCGAGCTCAGAACGGACACAAACGCTAGTGTAGCAGGAGTACCGCAACTCACCCAGTCTGACTAGTGGCTGAGAAGTAGGAAGAGGAGCATGCAGAAATTTCCAGGTATTTGCAAGGGTGGCTCTGGAACAGATCTCCAAGCTAGATGCTGCAAACTGCCTTAGGGCCTCGTACCCCCACTTGCACTGTCAGACTAATGATGGTGGTTGGATTTTGCTGACGTTTCCATGTAGATTAAGCTGTTGCTCTTTGCAAACTCCTCTGCCTCCTAGTTGGGTGGGGAAGGTACGAAAACAGGGTTATTTCAAAGTAGACTTAGGTGTGTTCTGCCCGGTAATCACATCCAGCTTGGTAAATGTCCTGGAAAGTGGTGGAAATAAGGGCTCCACTTACAAGGTATTGGAGCTTTTCCTTAGGCCTGGCAGGGAGGCACAGCTCCTCCCTGTATGATTAGACCCCTCAGGTGTGACAGAGCCCTGCCCAGTGTGGACAGGGCTGCAGGGTGCCAACCTGGAGAAGCGAGCTTGGAATGGGCACAGGAGGAGTGTAGCAGGAGTACCGCAGGAGTACTGCAACTCGCCCTGTCTGACTAGTGGCTGAGAAGTGGGAAGAGGAGCATGCAGAAATCTCCAGCTATTTGCAAGGGTGGCTCTGGGATAAATCTCCAAACTGGATGCTGCAAACTGCCTTAGGGCCTCATACCCCCACTTGCACTGTCAGACTAATGATGTACAAGGGAACCTTAAGACTCAGAACTCATCTGCATGGTGCATTAGTCTGCACTGGAGTGGGACACATTCCAGGGTGTTGTGCACTAACAGGCCTGTGCGTGCTGCAGTGACGCACACTAGGGAACTCTCCGTGCGTGTCAGCAGGTCCTTAGGGGCCAGTTAGTGCACAACACACAAGTGCACCCTAGACCTTGCCCCCCGCTCGTGCGGACAAGCTCTAAGTTTACACTGACTTTAGTTCCCCACCTTTCTGAAGAGCCGCATGTCCGGTGATAGAGCCACCGTTGCATTCCAGCAGATTCTGCTGCAAACCCTAAAGCTTTTTATTTCCCCAGCTCACGCTCCTTCTGTTCCAGTCACACGGTTGCAGCCGAACTGTTTAGGCCACGCTTGTTTTCTCTGTTGCACAGCTCAAGGCATTGCAGCCGCTCTCTGGCTGGAACCTGTTAAAACTCACTGGAGACACGAATCCGAGAGCTAAACCCTCGAGCTTCTTTTGTCCCATGCAGTTCTCATTCCTTGAACTTGGTGGTCAGTGACGCAGCATCAGCTTCTAGTGAGGCAGCTGAATTTTTTTAATGTAATTCAAAGCATCTATGTTTTTTTTTTTCTGCATCAACGCATCGATAGCAAATTTTGAAGCAAAATCTGGGAACATCCTCTCTGACACGGAAACCTACCGATGCACACTCTGAACCCTCTGAACAAACTCACCAAAGCTCAGGAAAGTCTCTAAGATCAAAGCAAGTTATGACCTCTAACATCCCTGACACCCAGTGGGGCCTTGCTATATTGCTTGCTGCTAGGGGCTAGGGGAATCGTGTTCACCTAAACATTTACTTATAAACTGTTTGATGTGAAAGCCTGAAGTGCAGCACTCGGTGAACACGCTGCCGTGGTGTTTTTGAAAGAAAGAATCTGCCAAGTGCTGAGATCTTACTGCAGTGACACTTTTTACCTCAAAGGTGACTTCCCGCTGAGCAGCAAGATCTGCCTTATTGCTGACTAAAACAATCACGAGCTCATCAGGAAGAAATTCCTTCTCTAATTCCCTCAACCATAGCTTTGCTCTCGCAAAAGTTGCCTGGAAAGGTGTGTGAGAGAGAGAGACAGACAATAAACCAACAGATACTCAGGAACTGTCACATGCCCCAAAGGAGATTGGCAGGTGAGGGCTAAAAACCGTAGAAACAAATAGGTTATGCGCATGGAACCAGCTCAGCATGGAACCAGCTCTAAATATACTTCCTTCCCCAAAGCCAAGGATGACTTCTCCTCCATCAGACATGACCCAACCACCATGGATCTCCAGTGGGTCATAGACCCAGCCTACAGGTGATGGGCTGAGGTGATTGGGCCCTTTTGTGATAGGGCAAGGATTCTTCGAAGCTTAGTCTACCTCTTCAATAAAGCTCTGTTACTGTGAGATGTTACTCGCGAGCAGCCTATGGTCTCCTCCTCCTGTAACTACCATTGCAGTAATAGAAGCATATGGCCCTCGGTGTTGCAGTTCCTGTGTGTTGCCTATTACAGGTCTCTCGCAACTTACGTGCATTTAACATGCAAGATTTCAGCTTTACGCTGAAAGGCCTGGAGTCCGGGAGGGGACGTGGCCTCAAGTAGAAGAGGCATCGCCTCAAGATTTAAAGGTCCTGGGGCACCAGCTGTGGCTGGGAGTCTCAGGGCCTTTAAATCACTCGGGGCTCCCCGCTGCAGAGGTGGCTGGTATCCCCTGGGGCGAACTAAAGGGCCCAAGGCTCCAGCCACCCTGGAGCTCCAGGCCCTTTAAATTCCAGCCCCAGCCCGACTGACAGAGCTGCGGACGGGATTTAAAGGGCTTCCCCGAGATCCCTGCTGCAGCGGGAAGCCAGGGGGAGCCCTTTAAATGCCCCCCGCCCCACCGCCAGAGCTGCAGGCTGGATTTAAAGGGCTTGAGGTTTTGACTATACGTCGTTTTCCTTTACATGATAACCGCGGAACGGAACCCCCGCCTAAGATGCGACAAACCTGGACCAGTAAAAGGGGAAAAATCCTTCATAACGTAGTGGGAGATCATGCAACATATCCCCCTGGAACAGTCCAGTCCATCAGAAACAGATATTAGTATAAGCCAACTAACAGATGCACTTAATCTTTGTCACTAGATCATCCTTAAAGTCTAGGGAGCTGAGAGTGAGTGTAATGCCAACAGACCCAGGTTGTCAGCAGGTGGGATTCAACCTGGGGCCTCTGGAGCTCAGGGCATGAGCCTCTACTGCATGAGCGAAAAGCCAACTAGCTAAGGTTGTACAACAGACTCATTTTATCTCTAAGTGGTCTCGGTGCCTCTAGATGGGACAGACGGCCACACTCAGGTGTGTGGGTTACATGAGGGTAGGGGAACAAAGAGCACTTAGTGATGCTCCCTCATTACCTACTTGGCTGGTGAGGTGGATTGGGCTGGGAGGTAGGGGTAGACAGAGAAATCTTGGCTTTTAGGGGGAAAAGGTGAGCATTTATTGTCCACTGTAAGTGAAATGTCTGTACAAGTTCCTTGCATGTCTTCGACCATCTTTACCAGTAGAGGAAGGATAAACCTGCCCATGATATGTAGACCTTACGTGATGTGTGCAGGAAAAAGCAGTCTTGGTTGAAATGTCTGGGGATCTATTGGGAAGACACCTTACACAAGAATTATTGCAGCCTACCAGCGGCGTGGCTGCATTAGCAGGATTCAATCTGGATATTTTAGAAAGTTAAAGGCAAACCCTTCTGGAGGAGAGAGGCAGAAGAACAAGTCATCACCGCTCTTACCTTTCTGGCTATGTCATATACAAGAAAGGCAGCATTCGCCCCCCTGTAATAAAGGTGACAAACACTATGGTACATCTCTTGTCCTGCAGTACCCTAGATCTCCAGCTTGATCGTGGCAGTCTGAAAACATACCAGCTGGGTGAAGAAAGAACCTGGAAGCGACAGAGATGAGACAGCTCCTTGAGAAAGCCATAGCATGCACTTTAATGAATGTTAACCTTCATCTCGGTGATCTGTGTGAAAGATGGGTGTCGAGATTTGGTTGGAAAGGGCTGCGTGGGGAGGGAGGATGAGAGAGAGAGAATTAAAACATCCCCTTCCCATCAAAAGCAATGTAACAAACAGACTGGTGAACTGGTATTACTCACTAACAGCCTGGTACTACACCAATGCCCGTCAGCAGGGTGTAGCTGGGAGAGGGGGAGGGGAAGAGAAATGAGAACAATGGTTCTTGCTCAATTCGTCAATATTGGTGGCATTAGCAAGCTTTGGTTTTGCAGCTGTCTAGCTGGAGGAAATGTGATGGCAGGGTGGGAATTAGGAGTCTTGAGTTCTAATCCAGCTGTATAGTGCCTGGCCCCTGTTGGGTGCTGCTGTAACAGAAATACTGCAGTCTCCCCAACACTGATTTGTATAACCTTGGGCAAGTCACTTAAGGCTCACATGGGCCCCTAAGCACAGCCCTGATTATATGTAAGCAGCGCTGTCCCAGAAGTAGCCCCAAGGAGGTGCTCACATGCTTCTGAGCTACAACTGCTTTTTCTTGCTCTTAGCCCATGCCAGCAAACCTGCCCCACCCCCAAACTGGCAGGGCTCTGCTGGCCAGTGGGCAGGGGTGGCACCAAGGCCATGCCTGCTCGCCCTGTCTACCTACTCTAGGAAAGTGAGAGATGCATGTTTACTCCTGCACACCTGGCCCAGAGGTGTAAAGGTGGGGGCAGAGGCCTTTGCTCTCCCATACTCCACCAGGCAAATGTGTTTAGCCCTTAACCTTTCTGTCTCAGCATGCCTAGATGGAAAATGGGTCTAATTTAAAATCCACCTCCCTAGGGTGCTGTAAAAGCCAGCAAATGTCTGCCGACTGTTTGAAGAACCTTGGTCTGAAAATGTTAGAGAAGCTCAAATGTGAGGCTGTGCACAGTAGATAGGCAGAAGCTATCCATTAAGGGCCAGGTTGTCTAACAAATACATGGGCTTGAGGTAGAGGGGGCAGTACAGAGACAAAGCTCTCTGAAGGGATAGAAGCCTCCTCTGAATGCCAAGCGATGTAGGCGAATGACACCACACTCCTTGGTACAGGCACCAGGACTGCCTGGTTTGTGTGGCAGCGTGGGAGACCCCTTGGGCCTCCATCCCCACTCTCCTGGCAAAGGTCAGGGCCCTTCTTTAAAAAAAGAAGAAAAGGGTCTTTCTGCCTATTTCTGACGTAAAGACACAGAGCCAGATCCTTGCTTATGTAAATTGGCCTTGCCTCCATTGAATTCAACATCTAACCGGTCGGGATCAGTCCCATGAACATCAATGGCCTCCCTAGCTCATACCAGGGTCTGTAAGCTGCAAAACTTCCTAAAGAGACTTAACTGACCCTGTGTTAACATCTCCAATAAAAACTAAAGCCATGTTTTCCACCAGTGTTGCCTACTGAGATGAATCTTTTTGCATCTGATGATTGGAGCACTTAGCAGAACTGGGTGAATAATGGTGGTTTGGTTTTGTTGGTGGCAATCTGAAAAGTCAAAAAAAAAAATTCATTGCAAGTCCAACACCATATGAAATGTTTCAAAGATTTTGACTCTACGTCGAGAGAAATTTTATGCTGGGTCGAATGAAACATATATTTTAACTATGATCATTCTAAATAATTTTTTTAAAAATAAGACTAAAGAAATTTTTGTAAGTCATTTCAAACCAAAAAAATTAAACATTGTGATTTTTTTTAAGGTTTTTTTTTAAACAATTTAGTGAAACTACCATGAACTCACAAGGTGGGTGAGATAAGATTTTATCTCGGACCAACCTCTGTTGGGGGAAGGGACACACTTTCATGCTACACAGAGCTCTTCTTCAGGTCTGAGGAAGGAACCGGTGTGTTACAGCTAAATACTCCGCTTCCTACCCAGACCCTGAAGAGCTCTGTAAAGCTCAAAAGCTTGTCCCCTCTAGGGTGATCAGAGAGCAAGTGTGAAAAATCGGGATGGGGGTGCAGGGTATCAGGCACCTAGATAAGATAAAGGGCCAAATATTGGGACTTTCCCTATAAAATCGGGACATCTGTTCACCCTTGTCCTCTCGACCAACAGAAATTGGTCCAATAAAACACCCACCTTGTCTCCAATATTCTGGGACCAACCTGGCTACATGAACACTGTTACCATGAACTCATAAAATGTGGTGGCATCCCTAGATCAGCAGCTTTTTCAGAAAAAATCTTCCGCTGAAATTTCACCTAGTTCTAGTGTGAGTGGGTTTCTGTTGAAACACCAGGAAAATGTCAAAGGCAGGTTTGCTGATCACATTGGGGAGGCTAGATGGGGTGCTTTGACTAGACTGACTGGAGCAATATAATGGGCAGAGCTGCTGGGAGTCTGGGAAGATAGCCTTTTAAATGTCATCTGTTGGAGGCTCCGTTGTCATACGTCCTCTGTCCTCCGTCCCAAACAGGGCAGAATAGAGTGTTACGTCTGTTTTTTCTGACACCCAGGAATTAAACAAGGGGCGATTCCAACCCAAACCCACTGGATTGGACTCTGAAGCACAGTTCCTAGGATTCCAGGATGCGCCAGTGTCAGTTTCTGCAGCGCGAGTGAGAAGGTGGTGCAATTTCGCAGTGAGCGCTGGGCCTGGGGCTGGCACACATCCACAGATAATTCAGTGCAATTGGTAGTATTTCTGTGGGGGCAGCTGGGACAGCCAGGGATGGGGACGCAGAGGGGAAGATCTATAACATTTAACAGTAAATGGTGAACGATTTCTTGGGTTACTCAGAACTGCAGGTGTAGACCAAAACTCTCCGCTGATACGACATATTTAAATACTGCACTACCTGCAATGAACCACTAGATGTCACTCTAACGCCACAATGAACACAGCTGTGGTGCTGGTCCCCTGTTCAGGATTTCTTGGTCCCTGTCTCCAATCTACCCCAGCAGAGAAATGTGTCCTGCATGTGGCCTGAGCCTCCCAGCCAGTGAACTCCAAAGGCACTTTGCCACTGGTGTTGGTGGAGTTGTAGATGCTGAGGCCTGACTTTTTTCAGACGTGCTTCTTAGGTTGGTGCCTAAAGATCCAGCTCTGAAGAGCAGCGTCAGACAAGGCCCAGCTTTTAAAATGGGCACATCAGCCTGCACAGCTTGTGCTTCCTTAACAAGACTTTTTCGTATCTCAGTTGTCAATCCTGTGCCTGAGCTGAGAAACCAAACTAACCCCGCGCTCACGGGCTGTAAAGTTGGGGTCTGTTGGGTCATATTCCATTAGCCGCCAGAGCTGCCAGCTGGAGCCCCTAACCCTGCCTCCTGAGTGACGTCCTGCTGCTTCTCTGCTTGGCCTGAGCGCTTAAGCAAAACCAAACTTCACACTAGCGTAGCTCCGCTGACTTCAGCAGAGACACTCCTGCTACAAAGGAGACGCAGATCAGGCCCTTTGCATTGCACCAAACGATTTGGTCATTGCTGCCACTCACTCACATCCCACAGTGGTCATGGATTCCCTGATGTCATTTTTCACATAGCGGAAGGCTGTGCTTGATTTTCCCACGGCCGTGCTCCCCAGCAGAACCACCTTGGAGATGTAGGCTTGCTCCGTGGACGGCCTCCCTGCCCCCACCTGCTGCGTTCTTCTCGGGGCCATATTCTGCAACGAAGAGAGAACCCTGTTCAAAAGGCATTGATAGTGCGCTCCAGGGCCCTCGGATGATTAGCTGCGTGCACTCTAAAGAGTTAGGCCCCAGGCCTCGATTTCCCACTCAGCACAGCTGGAGACGTGGCTCCAGTTTAATCCTTCCTGCACCCCTGTTCCAATCAATCAAGCTCAACATGCTTAAAAGAATCATAATGGGTATCTAACCTTATGGGTACATGTACACTAAAGGGGGGGGGCTGTAACGGCATAGCTCTGTCGATGTATAGGCCAGTATAACGCAGTGGTATAGACACAGCCAACACCAACAGAAAGGGGGTTTTCTTTAGTGTAGGACACCACTTCCCCATCAGACAGGCGCTTCAGCGATGGAAGCATTCTTCTGTTAACACAGCTGCATCCACCGAGCTGGTTAGGTTGCCATGGCGACGTCACGCAGGAGTGTGGCCTACCACAGGGCAACGTGCTGACCTAACTTAGGTGTGAACCAAGTCTAATCCATAGACTCATCAACAGCCTGAGCTGCTGTGACCACAGTCACAATGTCAGGTGGCCTCTCGTAGCAGCACTGTGAACTCCATAGTCCCTATCCTAAATACTGGTCATAGCGCTCCAACCTGTTTTTCCCCTCCCACCAAATACCTGACCTCCTGAGAGAGCTCTTCCGTCAATATGCTGGCTTGGGCTCTTGGAATAAACTTGATACAGATGGTCCCAAAGCTTCCAGCGCTAGGCTCACAAGGGGCAGTCCGGATGCACAGCCATGAATCAGTCGGACATTTTCCTTGCCAAGAAACCTCACTGGCCCTATACCTGTGGTTCTCAGGAGTCTCAAAGGCCAGGTGAGGTTGGCTATGGTGGGAGGCTAGGGGGAAAAACCCATCAGTGGCTGAATTTTTAACCCTAGCAAATAGCTTCTCCTGAAGTCAATTTCTCGTGCTTGGTGTTATGAAGATGGGCCACATTTTCAAGGCTATATTCAGTCTCTGGTTGGCTCAGCTCAGTGCACCAACGGAGTGTGTGGGGGAGAGGTGTGCAAAGAGGTCGTTTCTGCAGCTGGGGGTCCTGTTCTGCACTTTAGGAGCGGAGGGTTGCTTAGAGTTCTTGCTAATCGGCCATATAGGGTCTGGGCATTTTGCTACATCAATAAATTAGCACAGAAGTCTTAGCAAACTGTATTTCACCCCTCTAATGTTGGTCAAGATATGCATGGTGCCTCCATGGGGCTCCACTGCTGAAACCTATGAGACACCAATGATGCCCAGAGATCAGCAACCACTACTCTGTGGTGTGATTCAGCCTGCCCACCCTTTCCGGTGTGCAGTCACTGGAGCCCGCTAGGCAAGAAATGGAGCTGCTGAGTGCAGAGCCGATCTCAAGGCATGTGACTAGGTCAGCAGCACACACGAGACCATGACATGGGCATGCTGAAAGGAGGCAGTTGTATCTTCCAGGGGTATGTCTCCCCCGGAAGCCATGCTGGTGGCTTCATCTCCTGCTCTGGAAGGGGCAGCGAGGGCAGCCCATGGCAAGTGGAGATTGCAGGAGGAGAGGCACGCAGCTTGGGAGAAGGGAAATGGAAAGCAAACTGCGCAAGTCCTGGGGCGAATGAGATTCGTATGTTCGATCCTGTAGCCGTGAGGTTTTCAGTTCAGTGTCTTGGTGCCTTGCAGAAGCCTGTGATGACCCATCGACGCTGAAGAAGATGCAGCCTCACGGCACTGCAGTTTTACTAACAATGCCCAGCCTCAGCTCAGAGCTTCACCTTTATTTCCCTCAACACATTCTCCGAAGGACTGGACAGAGAGGAGGAGGCAGTCCCATGGGACAGGGAAATCCTGCCGAGTTGTGCTCACAGAGCTCTGGCTCCACCTCGCTACCCAAGCAACCATGTCCCAGTAAGAAACTTGCTGCCTCTTCCTGATAGGATTTCCAGCTCACAGTGTCTGGCAAAGCAGCCCTAGCTGTTACACCACACACCCACTCTGTCTCTTCTTCAAGTCTCCGTTGTTGTGAAACCAGGGCGCCTGTCTGCATTTGAAAGCAGCGTTGTCAAGGCTGAGAGCTGGGAGGGTTAACTCATTGGGCCAGATACATGCTGGGTGTAATTCTGGTGGCTTTAGTGGAGTGAGTTGTTTTCCTCTTGGGTTGGTGCAGAGAAGTCAGTGATTGGACCCAGCAGTATTCAAGAGTTTGCAGTGGATTTAAAGTGCCCACTTCCCCACTGCCTCGAATGGGCGTCACGTGGCTAAAAGCCAGCCCAACACTTTGAAACTGTGCTGCAAGACATTTGCAAAGGTCACTCTGCAGTTCTCCAAGTTCTGTTCATTCACCCGTCTCCCCCCATGGGCCGGAGCGACAGAAGCTTCCTAAAAGAGGGTTGGAGGCCACCTCAGTATTTTAAAATGGAAACATTTAGTTCAAGAATGATCCATGTGAATCCTTGTCTGAGTAATATGTCATTGCATTAGGCTCTGGTCATAAGTGGCAGTACCGAACCTCTGCATGTACGTCCTGCAGTCACTTCATTGCACCATCAGTGAGCAGGACCCAAAGTTACCACATCACAGGAAATTCTGTGCTTTTGGGCATTTTTACCCTTCTGAAATGGAACGACAACAAAATATTTGATCTCCAGCGGAACCAAATTCCAAAAAAAGGTTGGGAGTCAATCAAAATGTTTCATTTCAATAAAACTGAAACATTTAATTCCCATTTCGATCTCAAAACTTTCAAATGTTTTTAGATAAAAAAGGGTTTTTTTGAAAAAGTCATCTTGAACTGAAAAATGAAAATGTTCTAGTCTCAATATGTAAAAATTGGATGTTTCAACGTTATTAAAATGCTTCTTGGGATGCGGAGAAAATTCATTAAAATGGACATGTTTTTCAAAACATTCTGATTTGACAAAATTTGCAATTTGGGGTAAAAAAAAAACAAATTTTGATGAAATTTTGCAACTAGCTGTAGTTGTGACCAACTCATAGTATTTGTATCCTCAGCCTACTGTTCTTATTCTCTTGGACATGAGAGCTGAAATGAACCAATGTGACTTCTCCACAGCTGCTGCCTCATTTTTAGTAGAATTCATGTAGAAGCTACTTAAACGCTCAGATTCCCTTCGTGATCCTTTAGAAGTCATTTCAATTCTTACTAGTATAGTCCAAGCTGAGATCCTGAGTTCTCCTAAGTTGGCATATGGCTAGGCTGTTCCAAGAAATAAGTATAATTATCTCTATGTTAGAAACCAACTTCTAGCCACAACCAGGTCATCACAGCACCCTGCAAATAAATTAAATGATCATTTGTATATATCTCACCACTGAGCTGACATCAAGCATAACCCAGTGACCCAGATCCTCAACTGGTGTAAGGCAACTCAGTTGAAGTCAATACAATGATGCAGATTTATAGCAGTTGAGAACCTGGCCTGGTGTTTTTTTAAAGCCACAGTACAGTACCACCTTGACAATAAACACATCCTGTGCTATGCACAGTGTGATGGGTTGGATCACAGAAACCCCCTTGGGAGCTGCCACCTGATGTGCCAAGACTACTTCTGCCCCTGCTTTCCCTACCAAGCTCGGGACCCCAGCACCTTGTCTTGTTGAGCCAGGCACGCCTGTCTGCTCCAACACAGACCCAGGGTCTGAATTACTTGCCCCAAAGCTGCAGACTTGACTGAAAGCAGCTAACAGAAGTGTTCCTGTCTTTAACACTCAGATGTCGAGCTCCCAATGGGGTCTAAACCCAAATAAATCCATTTTACCTTGTATAAAGCTTATACAAGGTAAACTCATAAATTGTTTGCCCTCTATAACACTAATAGTGAAATATGCACAGCTGTTTGCCCCTCCCTCTGGTATTAATACATACTCTGGGTTAATAATAAGTAAAAAGTGATTTTATTAAATACAGAAAGTAGGATTTAAGTGGTTCCAAGTAGTAACAGACAGAACAAAGTGAATTACCAAGGAAAATAAAATAGAACACGCAAGTCTATGTCTAAGAAACTGAATACAGCTATAAACTTGCCAGTTCCAGTAAGCTTCCTTTTACAGACTGGTCTCCTTCTGGTCTGGGTCCAGCAATCACTCACACCCCCTGTAGTTACTGTCCTTTGTTCCAGTTTCTTTTGGGTATCCTTGGGTGTGGAGAGGCTCTCTCTTTAGCCAGCTGAAGACAAAATGGAGGGGTCTCCCAGGGGTTTAAGTAGACTGTCTCTTGTGGGTGGAGACCTCCTCCTCTCTCCTATGCAAAGCTCAGCTCCAAGATGGAGTTTTGGAGTCACATGGGCAAGTCACAGGTCCCTGCATGACTCCGTTTTTACAGGCAGCAGCCATGGCTCACCTGCTACCTTGAACGTCCTGGTATAGACTTCTTATGTGGATTGGAGCCTCCCGAGATCCATTGTCTCTTAAGTGCTTCTTGATTGGACACTCAACTTGCATATTCCTTTCTCAACAAGCTACTCAAATGCTTTATAGAGGCTACTTAGAAATCAAGCAAGTATACAGCCAGTATTCCTAGCTTCAAGTACAAAAATGCTACATGCATACAAATAGGAGGAGTGTATTCAGTAGATCACAACCTTTGCGTAGATATGTTACATGGCATGTGTAGCATAAAACATATTCCAGTTCTATCATATATACAGTCATGAGCATATTCCCATGAAGCCTTATGGGGTTCACCGTCACCCGCAGTTCCACCTTTAGTTCAGTACCAGTCTAGCAGAATCTCATGACAAACCTCAGCAATGTAAAATAAGACTCTAGCTTTTAGGCCATTGTATTTATCTCCTTTCATCTGCCTCTGTCTCTATATATCTGAACATATGATAAGTCTTACAATAAAGCCAATTTTGTGGTAGGAGATCCTTGCACCCCATTTTGCATCTGCGTTCCTCCCTCTGGATCTTGGCAGAATTGTTTGCCTCTCCGTTGACTTTTCTCACTTAACCAGGCAGTGCAACTGCATCATATTTGCAAAATGTAATTGTTAAAGTACAGGAAATGAAGCTGTGGCGTTGAAACAGAGGATTTGGGAGCAGGGGTGGAGAGAAATACATTCATTAACCAGGCATGGATCACATGCCTGTGTTTTCACACTCATTCAGGAGCTACAGAGGAGACTTATCAAACAATGCCCCATAGTGTACTTGCCCTATTGGCTGCATTTTGTTATCTGGGTCCTGTGCCATTGTGTTTTAAGCACAGGAGCTCCCAGAACATCCATGGATTAACAAATGGGATTGATGCATAAAAGGAAGTAGGAACAGCAGAAATTCTTTAGAACAACCCTGCCCCCAGCCCAACAAAAAAGGTTTGATTTATTGGCACATTAAGTTCTCTGCTTATTTGAATGACCACAGCTCTGCAAGGACCAAACAAATCACATTCTGATGCTGTGATCTAATTAGGGCTCATGCAGTTTGCGAGCAGGCAGGTTACATCGTGAATCCCATCAGCTGAGCTGGTGAGCTGTTCAAAACGGCAAGCTGTAAAGTTGAAAACCATGCAAGAATTCCTGGATACCCAAACCAGAAGGGCTGTGGTTTATTTTTTTCTCTAACGACTGCCTTACAAATTGTGGGACAGAATGGCTGATTTATGTAGCTTAACTACAGTTACACAGTAATTTCCATGAGAAACATCCTCGCCTCTCAACGCTGCAGTGCACTTTCAATTCTGGAACAGGACAAGCGCTTCTATAAAGTAACATTTCCTTGTCAAGGCTCCGTTGACGGAAATATCCCACCCGCTATGACTAGTTTAGCAATATCTGTGTCTATTGCCACTGTAGCCAAGACCTTTAGAATCCAGCTTTTCCAGCTGAGCAAAGCATATACTGAGGTTTTGTCCTGATTCCAGTCTTCAGAGTAGCTGGTCTAATACAGTCCCGTTGTAGACAAAGTAAATGGTATCTTGAACTGGTGTAGCTTATCTCTGCATGAAACCAGGATAAGCTACCCTGGTGACAATTAGCAGCATTACCTTGTTTACACTTGGGGTTTTGCACTGGGGCCTGGAAACAAGCCAGATCTCTCAGTGTAGAGCAGTGGTTCTTAATCCACGGCCCAATCAGCACACAGCTGTGGCCCATGTGACATCCTCAGAGCCATTCAGGCAGTATATATGTTGTGTGGATGCGGCCCACATATACAGAGAGCTGCGTGTGCAGCTCACAATGGTAAATAAGTTGAAAACCACTGGTATAGAGGGAGCCATCGAGAGGATGGTGGGATATAATTGGTTAAATAAGCATGTTACAGTATGTTAGGATTGGTTAGTTAAATTTCAGTAAAATGACTGGTTAAGGTATAGCTAAGCAGAAGTCAAGTTTTTCTATGTAGTCTGCAGTCAATCAGGAAGTAAGGGGGAGATGGGACCAGGGACTTGGGGTGGGGGAATTGGGATCATGCTTTGCTAAGGGGGGAATGAGAACAGGGAATAGGAACAGGGACATAGGCAAGGCTCTGTGGTGTCAGAGCTGGGAAGGGGGACACTAAGGAAGGAAACTGCACTCATGCTTGCTGGAAGTTCACCCCAATAAACATCAAATTGTTTGCACCTTCAGACTTCGGGTATTGTTGCTCTCTGTTCATGCGAGAAGGACCAGGGAAGTGAGTGAGTGAAGGAATAAGCCCCCTAACATCTTTCAAGGACTAATTCTTAAAAATAAATATCAGTGAACTGCAACGCAATATAAAATCACTGCCGCTAACATAGGTGGGTGATAAAATACTAGCAGAGTGGTAATTAATGCTGAGGAAACGGCAGTGACACAGAGCGATCGGATTCCTTGATAAGCTGGACTCATTCAAAGCAAACAAGTTTGAAAAGAACCAAATGAAAGGTTCTATACCTATCAAGAAAGCATGCAGGCCACACCTACAGAATGGGGAAGTGTATCTAGGAAAGCACTAACTGTGAAAAGGATTGAGAGACCACACTGGGCAAGCCATTCAACATGAGCACCCAGTGTGATGCTGTGGTGAACAGGGCTAACGCCATCATTGGATGTATGAAAAGAGCAGTGAGTAGCATAGGGAGGTGACACACCATCGGTAAGACTGATCATAGAATACTGCATCCAGTTTTGGCGTCCGCCTTTGGAAAAGATTTTGAAATATTGGAGATGGGGCAGCAAAAAGCAATGAAACATTCTGAGGGCTGACTAAAAATGCCTGCTAGTGAACTACTGAAAGAGTTCATCTTGTTTAGATTATCAAAAAGATCAGGAGGTGATGTCATTGAAGTGTTGAAGTGACTTCATGGAGAGAAAATATCTGATATTAAAGGGCTCATTAAGCTGGCAGAGAAAAGCACAACAAGTCCCAGTAGCTGGAAACTCAAGAGACCAATTCATATTAGAAATAGGGCACAAATATTCAACAGTGAGGGGGACTCACCAAAGGAACAAACTAGAAAGGGAAGTGGTGGGCATTCCCCATTTCTTGATGTCTTCTAATGAAGACTAGATGCCTTTCTGGAACGTGTTTAGTCAAAAACTAGCTACTATGCTCTACAGAAAGCATGTGATATGCAAGGTGTCAGATTACATGCTCTAATTGTCTCTTCTGTCCATAAAGTCTACTGATTTATGAACAACTGAGTGTAGCATGGGGAAGAGCGTCTCGTGTTCTACTGTGTAGTTGCTGTCATCCTCACAATGAAGACTCATCAAGTGGGGTGATCCAGGGGAAGCAGCTCAAACATCCAATGTGGCTGGACAGCGGCAGGACATCAGCACTGCAGGGGAGGGGTGGGTGTGGCAGTGACATCACAAGGGCCTTTGGCAGGACCTCAGCCTATTGGACAAAGGTGGTGGGGAGGCGATGATCTCACAGAGAGATCTTGACATCAACCAGGCAGGACAGGGGTGCAGGACAGGGGCAACCTTGGAGATCCCTGTGGCTTTGCTTTAGCACGTCTTCATCTCGAGGTCTCTCCTTGAGGACCGAGAGAATTGACTTTCACTTACGTGAGCACAAGGAGGATCCTCTTCGGAGTTGTCTCCTTTTTGTTTATTGATTTTGCCAGAAAAGATACGTCCCTGTATAGAAGGTAAGAGCCTCCGAAAGTTTTGGAACCTCTTCAGTCTGATCCATCAGGTGCTGGCTGATTTTTAGGAAAGGAAAACACTAGCTTGTGGGGGCAGCATTTTATTTCTGACCTAGGACTTAGTCCCTTAGAATCACTGGAGACATTGGGGTTTCTCCTTTTTGTTTTCCCTTTTCTCTCTCCCTCCTACCTTTCTCTTCTTACTTCCTTTCTCCTTTTCCTCTGCTCTCCTCCTACCACCAGAAGCTCTGTGTGTGCAGTGGGAGCCGGGAGGTTTGTGGGAGGCCCTCACAGAGAGGTGAGACTGGAATAGTGCTCTGAGAGTGATCCCCTCAGTGGTGACTTGTGCCATTTTAGGGCTTTTTGATGAGAACCCTTAGCCTCCCACCCCTCAAAGTCTCAACCTTGATGGCTGAGGAGGGGGCTATTGACAGGGAGGAAACTCTGGTCTTTGTTGTTCTCTTTTATGACCAAGCAAATAAGTCACAACCAGTTATATGTTTCACCAATGTTAATGCTGCTCTCAATTAATTGTCTCGGAGAAGTTCATGATCCTCTCTAACATTCCAATTCTTCTGAAATAATTGTTGAATAATTCCTATGAATAATTGTTGGTCTGTAGTTCGTTTGAGAGCAACTCTGCTACTGACTGGCTGCATCAGCTAAGACAAGTCACTGTGTTCATGTAGCCAGGTTGGTCCCAGAATATTGGAGACAAGGTAGGTGTTTTATTGGACCAATTTCTGTTGGTCGAGAGGACAAGGGTGAACAGATGTCCCGATTTTATAGGGAAAGTCCCAATATTTGGCCCTTTATCTTATCTAGGTGCTTGTTACCCTCCTCCCCCGTCCCGATTTTTCACACTTGCTGACTGGTCACCGTAGAGGGGACAAGCTTTTGAGCTTTACAGAGCTCTTCAGGGTCTGGGTAGGAAGCGGAGTATTTAGCTGTAACATGCCGGTTCCTTCCTCAGACCTGAAGAAAAGCTCTGTGTAGCATGAAAGCATGTCCTTTCTCAGCCTTAGTTTCTCCTTCTGTCAAGTACCAATAACAATCCTCTCCCACCTACCTCACAATGGGTGTATGATGGGGATCCACTGATGAGTGTCACTAGTAGCAGTGCAGAATAGGAGGTGTCCTATCACATTGAGTCATATCAGATTATGAGATACAGTGAAACCCCGCTATAACGCGACGTTTGAGGTCCAAAAACTTCCATTGCGCTAAATGCAGGGTCACGGAATAGCAAGGTTTGTCAGTGGTCCCCAATGCGGTGCATTGATGTGCACCGCCTAGTGCCCCTAGTGCCAAGTAGGGGAGAGGAGCTGCGGCTCCATGCCTGCCGGGGACAGAGAACTCCGGGGCTACAGCCGCCGGTGTTCTCTGTCCCCGGCAGGTGAGGAGCCGTGGCTCCTCTTGAAGCCAGAGAGAAGGTGCGGCCCCGCACCTTTTGGGACAGAGAGCACCGGAGCCCGCAGCCCTGGATTTCTCCATCCCCGGCAGGTGCGGGGCCGCAGCTTCTCTCCCCAGCCATTGTGTTGGGGACCATTGGTACAGAACCGTACTTTATTATACCTTAGAGGGGAGCCAACCTGTGATCACATTCCATGCGATTTCGCGTTATGGCGGGCGCATTATTGCCAGGTGTGACTGTAATATTCTATTTTATTTGTATTTTATTCTTTTGAATTTGTTACGAGTGGCAGCTACTTATCTCAGACTGAAGCATCTTATCTAATTTTCTAAATCACAGTGTCTCCTCTGTGTGTACGACAAGACAGTTTAATGCACTGTGACAAACAGGAGATGCTCTTTTTTTCCCGGCAAATAATTGTTTGCAAAGAATTTTCATCCTATGTGTTATGATTTCAAGAAACAAAGTGGTTTAATCTGAATGGATTTTCTGACAGAAAACGGTTTCCATGAAAATGTTCACTCCTTGTTTCCTGGGCTCTGTCCCTGCCTCTGTGGGGGTTGTTGTCTGTTACTTAGAAAAAGAGTCAGAACTGTTGGCTTCTCTTTCTGACACTGTCCCCGCTTTGTTGTGGGACTCCTTGGCTAGGTCCGATGGGAATAGGGTCGATTCTCTAACTCTTGGCAGCAGTGAGCCTGAGTGAGGAGGGAGGCTCAAGCTGTCTGAGAAGGAGAAAAGGATGTTTCCAGGTGTCCAGAATTGTAAACTTTGCTAAAATGGCTGGTGGAGAGAAACAAGAAAGAGTTGGGGCCAGACTTTAACCATTGTCTTTTTTAAAGCCTATTCGGGGATGTGAGGCCCAGAGAGCCATAGAGAGGTGGAGTAACTTGCCCAGTCCCACAGATCAATAGGCAGCAATGGAGCCAGGAGTGATACTCCCTCTCAAAGGCTGTGGAACTGGACACTAGGGCCTGGTTGCAATTGCCAATTGTGGGAGGGAGTGTGCAGTGGAAAGTAAAGAGGAGGGCGAGGGACATCTACTGACCCTGAATGTCCGCCATCCATCAGACCATCACCTCAGGAAAGTGAGTGGCATTAGGGTTCCTCAGTGGCTTCTCCTGTCTGTCTGGAGAGAGGCTGGAAGAAGGGGAGAGAACATCTCCAAAGGGAGATTTCATTTGCAAACAGCCCCCAAGAGCCCCTCACTCTCCGACTGGGCAGGGGCTTCTCCAGAGCCATCTCCAGTGTGTTTGGAAAGGTCCCAGCAATGGGCTCCTAGCCCTTCCCTTGTGGGACACTCTTCCCCAGGCTGGGAGTCTCAGAGCTGGGCCAGACCCTGTGAGCTGCAGAGCATGAAAATCAATGGGGAGTGAGGATGGCCCTGGGCTTCCTGTGCCTAGGGTCTTTGTGACTTTGACGTGGGGAATGGTTCCGAGGAGAAGTCCGGACTCCTGGGTTCTGTTCCTTCTCTAGCCTTGGCAGGGGACTGTGGCCTGGGATGACAGGAGGAGGCTGCTTGTCCAGGGTAACCGATGGTCTTTGGGGCTGGCTCCATTGCTCTAAAAGCAATGAGGAGGGAGAAGGTTGAGGGGGAGCAGATCATGCAATGAACTCCTGCCAGTGTCTGTAGCTTGCACTCCCTGCACTCCTATGTGGGGAGAAGGGGCTGCTCTGGTTGGAGCAGGGCTGAGGAGGGACCGAAAAGGCCCATGAGTGACTCCAGACTCACACTTGCTCCCCGCTCGATTCCAGGATGGCCAAGCTCCTGCGGAGATTCAGGAGGAAGGCTCTGCAGGTGGCCCCAGGCACCTCCCACGGAGTCCTGGACAGTGGAGGGCAGAGGGGTCTCTGCTATGGGCTTCTGAAGCTGCTGGGGCTGAAGGCATCCCTGAGAGGGAGGTGTGGGGCCCGATCTGCCCTGGGTGCCTGCAGTGGGAAGGGAGGTCTTTAATCCTGCTCTCCCCACCACGCCCCTGTCCTTCCCCCAAGGAGCAGCAGACATCACCCTCTTCCCTTCTCTCCCTGGTGCAGGGACCCCCACGGATTCAGCGCAGGAGGAATGGCTGGAGATGACCACAGAGGAAGCTGCTCTCAAGGTCATCAGAGAGCAGCTCCAGTGAAGAGAACAGGTCCAAATGTTCCCCACCTGGGCTGGGACCAAGATTGTCCTATCCCTTCTCAGCATCCCCACCCCCTGCCTGAGGGTCTTGTCCCTGATGATCCACCATCCCTAAGGGGGCCCTTTTCCATCCCTGATGTGGGACACCCAAGAAGGGAATGTTTGTCCCACAACAGCCGAGATCTCCTCCCCCCACAAGCACTGTCCCAGTTCTCAATCATGGTTGTGTAGGAGTTGTGGGGTATTTGGAGAATAGACTGCTCCCCACAATCTCCCATTGAGGCCTGAGCCCTGGAGCTGGTGTGGGTGGGGCAGGAAGGTCCCTAGCTAACAGGTTCTCTCTCACTATCCCCCACTCCTGGTGGATACAGGATGAGGGGCAGCAGCTCAGGTTCCTGCGGGCCATCTACCCCGCGTGTCTTGCTGCACAGGACAAAGGGCAGGACACGCTGGAGCCGCACTGCTGCAAGGTGGCTGTGGTGGAGAGGATTTTGGTGAGTGAGACACGTCATCCGGCAGCTGGAGGGACGAGAGAGACATGGGATTGGCAGGGGTATCGCCGGGTTAATGGGTGGGGGCTGGGTGGTGGTGGAGGTTGGCAGCAGAGGGCAGGGATTGCTGAGGCTGAAGGCTGGGGAGAAGAGAAGGGAGAAGTTGTGAGATTGGGCAGTGGGGGAATTGTGGGGCTGGAGGGCAGCTGTGACTGGGGGACAAGGAATCCCATGGTCCCAGCTCGGTAGTGGGTTGGTGCTGAATGGGGGCAGGTTTGACAGGGAGGAGGAAGGAAGGGGATTGGGACTGAGCTGGGCAGGAATCCTGGAAGGGGGACAAGTCTGATGGGCAGGAAGAAATGGGTGGAGCAGGAGGTAGTGGGGGATCCTGCTGGCCATGTGGGGCACTGGCTGTGTAATCTCCTCACTGAGAGGTGTCAGTAGGGCCCGAATCTCTCATGCTCCTTTGTCTCCTTCGCGTCTCACAGGAGCTCATTGAGGAGCTTCCGAAAGACTCTCCACCCAGCACCATCCTCGCCAGCTGCCTGGCTGCTGTGGGCAACCTCAGGTACTGAGACAGCCCCCTCTTCCCCCCCCCAGCTCCCGCTGGCTCCCCTAACCCCAGTGCTGCTCAGGCTCAAGGCTGGGAGTCACTGTCCCTCCCACTCCCAGGTCGGTCACCTCCCAGGAGTGGCTCCTCTGGCAGAGCTGGTGGGGCGGGAAGGTTCACTCTCTCCTGGCTGGGCTCGTCTTTTCACTCCACTAACATTCCAGGGGCCTTGGGGAGGGGCTCACTCCTGAGCTCAGATACAGGAGAGGCAGCAGGCTCCAGGGAACAGACTCTATTCCTGTCCTGCCACTATCTGTCTGTGACGCCTTGGCCTTGTCATTCCCTAGCTCAGTGCCTCACTATCCATTCTCGTCAGCCTGTGCCTATATCCCTGTGGTTTCGTGTCTGTGTTAGTGACAGTCCCACCCCGTACTGCGCAGTCTAATACCAGCTCCTCTCTCTTGCCAGCACCATGAAACCAGCCCTTCAGCCTGACCTAGAGTCCCGCCTCTTGAAAGCTGCCCTTGGCTCGGTCTTCACCCTTGGCACAGAGATGGACACCATCGACACCCAGGTACATCCCCCTCCTCTTCCAGAGTGGTCCTTGTCCCTGCTCCCTTGAGTCGCTGGAGCTCCAGATTTAGGGTGGGATAAGCAGAGATGGAAGAAGCTGCAGGCTTGGATCCTTCCCTCCAGAGGATTACCCCCTTCTTTCTTTCTTTCTTTCTTTCTTTCTTTCTTTCTTTCTTTCTTTCTTTCTTTCTTTCTTTCTTTCTCTTCCATATGCCGTGTTTTGCCCAGCAACCCAGCTTCCATCCATAGCAACTTGGCTGTTTCCTACTCTTCTGCCTACAAGGCCTTCTGCAGAGACCTGCTAAGCTCATGGATCAAAGATCCAGGTGGCATCAATCCTTGCTAATTGCCTGCAGTGGGATGTGAATGAGAGAGGCCAGGACATGTGTTTGGGAGTCTCACCAGTGCTTCCCAGAGACCCCTCTTCCCATCCTGTGGCAGGTGTTGGCCCAGTTTCCCTAACTCTGACCCATGCTTTGCAGGCTCTGCACAAAGTCATACCAGAGCTCCTGGATGCCATGCTGGGGAACCTGCTGGCAGAGTCCCCAGATGCAGACAGGCTCCACTTCATCGTGGAGGTGAGTCCCATAAGGAGGGGTAGGAACTACTTTTATCTTAACTCTTTGGGGGGCTGGTAAGGAGAGACTGGCAGATCCATTTCCTATTCTCTCTTCCTAACTGGGTCCCCAGTGCGGCGTCCTTGGCTGGGGAGGTCAGAGCAATGCAGGGTCAGGTCCTGCTTTCTGGAGGGATAGAGGAAGGAGCTGGGACTTCAAGCCAGAGCTCTGCCTGGTTCTGTTGAGAACTAACCAGAGGGCCCCTGGTTGTCTTGGGGAGCAAGAGTCTGAAACCCCCCCTTCTCCCACCCCCCCAACACACACACCCCATGAGATTCCAGAGATGGTTCTCAGAGAAGAGGCACACGCTTCTTCCTAGAGAAACAGGAGGACCCCAGGAAATCAGCCCTTCTCTCTGACATGCTCTGAAATTTCTGGGGGGATTGTGCTCTCGGTGACTCCTTACATCCCACCAAGGATTTTAGTGGCAGGGAAGGGAGAGGATTCAGTCTCCTTTCTGGTGAACTGTTCAGGAATCAGGAGTTCTGGGAGGATGGGAACAGCCCCGATACCGAACCATGTCCCAATCTAGACAGACCCTGACAAGTTGTGACCTGCAGGATACAAGCTGCGTTCTGGGGGAAAGAATCCCCTTCTAAAGCTCTGTGATCAATGACTCAGCTATTCTCCCTGCGCATAATGTCTCTGTCCCCTGGGGCTGGGGCAGGGGTTGGGGCTCATTAGCAAAGCACCACCTGCCCATTGATCCTGACCTGCCTCCTTTCCCCACAGCATGTCAACCTCTGGATTATGTCCAGGGTGCCCCAGGAAAGAGTCAGGGCCATTAAGAGCAGCACGGCCCTGCTGAGATATGCAGTCACCCTCCCCGAGTTTGACGTAAGTGACCTTTGACCCCAGCTTCCTGACTCCAGGCGTAGGCGGGCTGGCTCCAACAGGCTGTAGGATCTGCTGCTGCAGGGGCTGTGGGTTCGGAGTGTTCCTCTTGGGGAGGCAGAGTCAGAGCAGGGAATGACATAGGCTTGAGTTTAGGCTCTTAAGGGTTAAGAAGCTCAGGTAACCTGGCTGACATCTGACCCAAAGGACCAAGAAGGGGGCAAGATACTTTTGAATCTTGGTAGGGGGAAATCTTTTGTTTGTGCTCTTTGTTTTGGGGGTTGTTCGCTCTTGGAAATTAGAGGGACCAGACATCAATCCATGCTCTCCAATTCTTTCTGAACCAGTCTCTCATATTTCAAACTTGTAAGTAACAGCCAGCTGGAGAACAAGTCTGTCTCTGCCTCTGTTCTTCTCCACTCCGTTGGGCAGCCACCAATGGGATTAGAAGGACACAGAAACTGCAACCAGAATAATCAAAGTCTCTCTCTCTCTCTCTCTTCCAGGGCTGACAACACACGAGGCAGAAGATCTGTGGTGCTGCGACTGGCACCAGGACAGCAGGCTCCTGGGCTATAAAAACACCACCAGGGTGGGGGAGGTAAGGACACTGTGGCAGGGTAGGACACAGCTCTGGGCGTGGGGCTGGCTGGGGTCCCTGCAGTGGATGCCTCCTGGAGACAGGAGAAGGCGTGTTAGGTTTATCTTTGTTTTCTCAACTTGTGAATGTTCCTTTTTGCTAAGAGGATTTACCTCTGTTTACTGTAACTTTGAACCTAAGGCTAGAGGGGGTTCCTCTGGGCTCCTTGAATCTGATTATCCTGTACAGTTATTTTCCATCCTGATTTTACAGAGATGATTTTTCCCTTTCTTTCTTTAAGGAAAATCCTTCTTTTTAAGAACCTGATTGATTTTTCCTTGTTTTAAGATCCAAAGGGGTTGAATCTGCATTCACCAGGAATTAGTGGGGGGAAAGGAGGGGGAATGGTTAATTTCTCCTTGTTTGAAGATCCAAGGGTTTGGATCAGTGTTCACCAGGAAATTGGTGGAGAACTCTCTCAAGGCTACTCAGGGAAGGGTTCTAGTGTTTGGGAGGGAGATATTCTAGGGGGGAGGTCGACAGAGTTTCCCAAATTACTCTTAAATGCTTTGGGTGGTGGCAGAAAAACCAGATCTAAGCCGGTAATTCAGCTTAGAGGTTCTCATGCAGGTCCCCACATCTGTACCCTAGAGTTCAGAGTGGGGAAGGAACCTTGAGAGGGAGCATGCTCCAGCCCCTGCTTGGCATCCCAAAGCATCTCCTGGCTCCCTTGGCAGCAGAGCAAATGAAGGGTCTGTCTCAGGCTCCTCTCCCCCAGCATCTCCTGCAGAGGGGCTAAGGGGAAGGAGCCTTCTGGCCCAGAGGGGACAGGGAGCTGACAGGAAAATGCTGATGGAGTCTCCTCTCCTCTCCTTCCATTAGATCACAGCAGAGTTCCCTAGGCTGGGTCACCACGTGGCCCAGCTGGCTCTCTTTGTGAGTGACCCAGACCAGGACATCAGCCGACAGGCCAGGGAGGGGACTTATCGGCTGTACCAGCTGCTGCTCGAACAGAGGGGTAAGGAATCCACTGGGACACGGAACCCAAGACGGGACAGAGAGTGACCACAGGTGGATAATGAGACCCCAGAAAATTTCTCTCAGCCTGACCCCAGCTGGAGAACAAGTCTGTCTCTGCCTCTGTTCTTCTCCACTCCGTTGGGCAGCCACCAATGGGATTAGAAGGACACAGAAACTGCAACCAGAATGATCAAAGTCTCTCTCTCTCTCTCTCTTCCAGGGCTGACAACACACGAGGCAGAAGATCTGTGGTGCTGCGACTGGCACCAGGACAGCAGGCTCCTGGGCTATAAAAACACCACCAGGGTGGGGGAGGTAAGGACACTGTGGCAGGGTAGGACACAGCTCTGGGCGTGGGGCTGGCTGGGGTCCCTGCAGTGGATGCCTCCTGGAGACAGGAGAAGAGCCCATTCCTTATCTCCAGCTCAGAGTTCCTCATCCAGCAGCCAGTGGGACAGGCTGGTGCTAAAGGTCCCACATTGGAACCTCGCTAGTTGCTGTCATTTGAGTGTCTTACACGGAGCCATTGCTACGTGGCATAAGGAGAATCCCCAGGTGGGTGAGTTAATAGAGGATTATGGCTCTGGGTGTCTCTCTGCTCCTTGTCCCCCTGGCTGATCCCCAAGTGTCTGAGAGGAGACCACTGGGTCAGTCAGTCATTATTGCTTGGTCAGACCCTTGTTTAATTCCCTGCACCCTGTAGAAGCAGAGAAAGGAGGCGGGATTTGCCCAATTCTTTTGCCAGTCAGGAAGTAGAATGCCCCAACCTGGGAACTGGGTAGTGGATACAGTGAGCTGCAGAGCCAATATGCACCACATGCGCCCTCCTCGTGTCTCCAGACCCGGCCAGGGAACGGCAGAGTATCTGGACCTCAGCCACTGTGCCAAAGAAGCACATTGTCACTGACCCAACTTGCGACTACTTGCTGCACATGTAGAAAATCAAAGACCCCGCCCCCTCCCCCGTCTCACAACTGTGCTGAGACCATCCAAACCTTGGAACACACCATAACCCAGTGCCCCCAGATTGGAGTCAAAGGTGAAATGGGTGATTTCCACAACATCACGGAGGAGGCCTTGGAATGGCTCCTGGATCTACAAGTGCATCTACACAATGCTGCTCTATAGACGCCATGTGAGAGAGGCTGTGTGAGCTTGTCCTGCCTCCCACAAGCTGAATTGCTGCAGCAGAAAAAAAGTTTCCTAGGAGTGTCTGTGATGGGGACTGGGACATGAGTCTCCTTATCCTGCTCAGGTTATAGATTGGATAGCCTTTGGCAGATACCAAGGTGCTGCCGAGGCCATACCCAGCTATTAGAGAAATCACTAATTTGGGAGAAACAGACCTTTGGTCTGTCATCTCCAACCTCCCTCCCAATCCCGTCACGCACACTCCTCTAGCCACTGAGGTGCAGAAGATCTCTCTGTTGGAAGCAATACAGGGTCCCCTATCATCTCTGTGCGCTGCACAGCAGAGTGGGCCCTGCTCACCCACATTAGAGATCTATTTCCAGCCCATCATGGCCCCTGCGATCAATTGCCCTCCAGAAAGAGCCACTGGAGGCTTTGGTCCCTAAGCATCTGCCACCTTTTCATAAAGGGGTTTCCCTGAGCCATGGGACCCTCAAAGCCTCCTGGGGAATGAACGGCCTTGGCTACAGCAGCTCTCTTACCCTCCCTTTGGGGTACCAGATGCTGAGGCCATTCTATCTCCAGGGCTTGGAGGCTGGCTCTGGGCTACCTGCTGCAGCCTCATGTCCTGTTGGTTTTAGGTCTTTGGAAAATTCTTCTCTGCGGGGCAGAGAGAACACTTCCTTAAGACAGCAGTGGCAGCGATCCACCACCCCCTGCTGTGTATTTGCCAGGCTGGGCTTCTCCTCACATACGCCATCCTGGGGGAAGCCGAGCAACTGCTGGGGTACAAGGTAAGCAGCTGCATTTGACTCAGGATATCAGGGCAGGGCCCAGGCCTCATTCCCATCCGATCACCATTTGCTGGCCAGGGAGCAGGGAGCCTAGTGGGGACTTCTGAACTTCATGGACTTGTGTTCTTACGATGTGATGTTCTGCTCTCACTCCTGGGAAGGGCAGGAGACTCCTCTGAGTGCCCTCTGTGAACCTTTCCTGCCCCACAGAGCTGCACACATTTCCCTATGGCCTAGTGTCCATGTCACCCTAGCCACCGCCTAGAGTTGCTCCCATCACTGGCAGCCTGGGAGGCCAGGGACTGATGGGTGATGGCGACTGGCCAGGTAGTTCTGAGTGTGGGGGAAGCTTGTCCTGCTGCTGGCAGGGCTGGACTCACTCCAGAGAGAATGGGAGGATTCAGTCAGCAGGGGCTGCTGACCTGCCCCGTTCACAGGGCTGCCATCCTGTGGCATCAGCATTTGTCACTGGGGTGACTTGGGGAAAGGTCTCAACCTCCCCGCATGCCACTTCACTGCTGTCAGAATCCCTCCTGCCCTACCCGGGCGGGGATGGAGGTGGGGGTGGAGGAGAGGGTTCTACCAACTTGAGCGGTGTCCCCAGGTGGGTTGGAGGTGGAACAGCTGTCAGGAGCGCTGAGGGGGAGGTGGCAGGAGCTAACCCTACAAGGAGGGGGGCTGGCACAGGAGGTCATTAGAGAGGACAAGAAGCCTCCATCCTGAGGATCAGGAGGGTGAATCCACCACTCAGACATGAGCAGCTGCTGGGTGGAAATGGTGCTGGTTCCAGGGGCCCTTAATCCTCCCTGATTCCTGGGCAGTGTCTCAGTCTCTGACATGTTCTCCTTCCCCTGCAGGGGGAGGATGTCACCGCCAAGCTGATGGGTCAGCTCCGCAGCATCCGGCATTTGCACCAGGTGCCTGAGGTGCTGCAAGGGCTGAGCCTTTTCTGATGCCCTTCAAGGTTCCCCTCCCACGTTCAGCAACTCCCGCTCCCTGCTGCAGGTACTGCTCTGTCTCACTGTAAATGGGGGGCTAGTGGAAGGGGAAATGGAGGCCCCTGTCACTGACAGAACTCTCTCCCCTCTCTGTGGACCAGGGTCCTTCCCTCTCACCCCAAACTTCCTTCATCTGGGGCATGAGCTCTTCCCCTCACTCCCATACCCCTCCCCTCTTTCCTTGCTCTGACCCCCATCCCATTCCCCGTGCTCCCAGGCAGAGATCTCCCTGCCCCATATGGCGCGGAAGGACCTTTGTGCCAGAGCTACAGACTGTCTGCCCAAGTGAAGCTCAGGAAGCTCCACATTTGAGGAGGGGAGGATGGGACAGAGGCTCAGGGCCTGCTTCACCTCTTGCCCTTTATTCCTCCTTTGGCCCTTCTATGGGCTCTCAGAGGGTGACATGAATTGGAACCTCCTCCCCACCTGTCTTCTAGGCCCTGGGGTGTATGACAGCCTCCCTGATGGGGGCAGGCAGAAGCTGGGCCACCTCAGGGAGCAGTGGGGACAGGTCACCTTGTCTTAGGAAACAAACAATGCTAGTTCTCAAAGAGGCTGAGAGGGAAGACCCCGCTCCCTCATTGAGGTAAGAGCCATTGACTTCTTTGGGCAAATGGCAATGGTGAGCTAGAACTGGTTCACAGGAACCGGTTGTTAAATTTAGAAACCCTTTTAGAACCGGTTGTTCCAGGACAACCGGTTCTAAAAAAGCTTTTACATTTAACAAAAGCTCAGGCAGCTGTCCACCCCGGCCCCGCTGCAGCTCACCTCCCCCTCCTCCCCTGAACACTCTGCCTTCCTCCCCCTCCCTCTCCCATGCTTCCCGCGAACTTCTGATTCGCGGGAATCCTGAAACAAGCAGCAGGTAGGTAAATTGGGGCTGAGGGCGCGAGGAGGGCTCCAAGGAGGCACGACGCGCCCCTGTCTGGCTCCAGCTGAGCGGCTCCCCTGTCCCTGGCCTGGCCCCGGCCGAACGCCCGAGCCCAGTCCTAGCCAAGCACCCCTGTCTCTGGCCCCAGTTGCTCCGGCCCAGCTAGGGCCCCATGGCGCCAGTCCCGGTCCCGGCAGAGCGGACTCGTCCCGGCCCAGCCCGGAGAGTCGGGCCCCATGGCGCTGGTCTCAGTCGAGCAGACCCGGCCCGGCCTGGCCCGGGGAGTCAGGCCGGGGTCACCGGTCCCAGTCCCGGTCCTAACTGAGCAGACCCAGACCCAGCCCCAGGCAGTGCGGTAAGGGGGCAGGCAGCAGGGAGGGGTTGTTGGAAGAGGGCAGGGGAGTTCGGTGGGTTGTGGGGGGTTGGATAGGGATTGAGGTGGTCAGAGGGCAGGGAACAAGGGGATTGAATGGGGGCAAAGGTCCCGGGGGGTTTTCAGGAAGGAGCAAGGGTTGGATGAGGCGGTGGGGGGCAGTCAGGGACAGAGAGAAGGGGTGGTAGGATAGGACAGGGGTCCCGGGGGGCCATCAGGTATGAGAGGAGGGGTTGAATTGGGTGGCAGGGGGCAGTCAGGGGACAGGGAAAGGGGGTGGATGGGTCAGGAGTGCCGGGGGGGCACGGCCCCCTCGTGGGGTGAGGAGGAGGGACACCCTTTGAACGGATAGGTTGGACTTAGTGGGGCTTTTGGAGAAGTGTAGCTCTGGCCACAAGTATATCCTGGTCATCGTTGACTATGCAACACAGTATCCAGAGGCGGTACCACTACGGTCCGCCACGGCTCCAGTTATCGCCAATGAACTCTTGCAGATCTTCGCACGGGTCGACTTGCTGCGGGAGATACTGACGGACATCTTCGTCTACAGTGCCAACTGGAAGGAACACCTCCAGCATCTCACAAAGTGCTGCGGGCGCTGGGCAAAGCAGGGCTCGCCGCAAACCCAGCCAAATGTCACCTGGGCCAGGAAGAAGTGACCTACCTGGACTATATGGTGCTCTCTGCGAGAACGGCTGACGTGGGATCCAGTACTGATCCAACCTGACTTCACAAGGCCCTTTATCCTCCAGATGGACACCACGGAGGCAGGAGTGGGGGGCCGTACTGTCGCAAGAGGTGGGGGAAGAACACCACCCCATTTTGTAC
Organism: Gopherus evgoodei; assembly: GCF_007399415.2. Lineage (NCBI taxonomy): Eukaryota > Metazoa > Chordata > Testudines > Testudinidae > Gopherus > Gopherus evgoodei. The sequence continues at coordinate 294,032 of NC_044332.1, forward strand.
CTGAGCCACATGTCCCTCCAACCCTATTCCGTCCAAGTGTTACACCGGCCAGGAAAGGCTCATGCGAATGTAGATTTCTTTTCCCGGGGGGGGAGGGGAAGGGGAGGAGACAGCCAAGGGTCAGCCGGCCCAGGCAGCTGTCTTAAGGGGAGGGTGTGTGACGGGGCAGAGCGGCCCCACACTGGTATAGCAGGGGTTAACCCTTCCTTCCTGGCAGAGGGAGCCCTGCCCCGGAAGTTCTGCTGGCCATGCTCCAACTGGAGCTCAGATATAAAAGCCTGCAGATCAGCTCAGTCTGGGCTGACCCCCGGAGGGGAAGGACACACGCTGCTAGTTCCTGCAGAGAGAGGGCCTGTGAGCCAGGATCCGGGCCTCTGCCCTGCCCCTGCACCACCGGAGACCCTGATGGAGGACGACCCAGGGGAGGAACAGACCGGAGGATCCCTCACCGCAGAAGCACTGACATTCCCAGGAGAAAGTAGAGATAAACAGTGTTAAAGCTGTATTGCCACTCGGAGTCTTGCAGGTGGATCCCCACCGAGCGAGCGGCAAGTTGAGCTTGATGCTACCAGGGCCCTGGCTTGGGGCTCAGTAGAGAGGGTGGGCCCGAGTTCCCCTCCCCCTGAACCGTGCAGGATTATATGGACTCTGGCCGTTAGGCCATGCTACACCGCCGGCAAAGGGGGATTATATAGACTCTGGCTGGTAGACCACACTACCCCACCTGCAAAGGGGGATTAAATGGACTTTGGCTGCAGGGGAGGGGGAGAGGGGAGGAGGAGAGCAGGGGAGGGGCTCTGGCTACTGGAGGCCCAGATGTGAGCGGCTCAATCCAGCCTGGCCGCCGTGTCAGCTGAGTCGCGGTCTGCATTGGGTGGGGCTGCCCAGAGGATTCAGAGGCCCCAGGGTCTTTGGCGGCAAGTCCCAGGGCAGAAGGAAGCCCCGCCGCTGAACTGCCGCTGAAGAACAGGAACGGAAGAAGCTCTGGGGGCCCAGGCCCCGCGACAGTTTTCTGCGGCCCCCAGAGCGTTGGGAGGGAAATTCTGGACTTTTTTAGATTTTTACAAATTCCTCCCAGATGGCTATTTAAAAACCAAAAAACTGGACATGTCCCGGAAAATCCAGATGCACGATAACCCTTCCATGGGGACTCCAGGATCTGCAGCTGCTGCCAGCTATATGATGAATCCTCCAACTCAACACCAAACAACTCTTCCACATGCTGCAAACTGGCCTCACTGGCTGACTATGTAGGAGAACAGAAACCCTTTGTTACAGCAGGAGAGTCTCTTCAATGCTGCATTCTTTGCATGGCTTTCAGAGGTCACTGTGAAACACCACTACCCTGCCCCAGCAGTCTCTCAAGGAGCTGCCTGTGCACTCACCTGGAACCCACCAGTAAAGGTCTCTGATAATGGCATTGCAGAGGGAGCTTAGCAGACCGTCCCTTCTATAACTTCCTGAATTGCTGCCAGGACTGATTCTAAGAGAAGAGCGGATTTCTCCTCTGCGCTAGGGAGATTCCCATAGAAAAAGCAGCTGTGGTGGGGGAAGGGGCAATACAAGCACTACACCTGAGCCCTTGAATAGCAGCAACTAGGACTTTGGGAGCCAGGGGATTGGTGTGTCTTGCTGGGAGAGCAGAGCTGGACAGCAGAAAAGGGCATTGGAGGAATTGTAGAAAACTCAGTGTCATGGCCAGGTCATGGCCAGCCAGACCTAGTGCTCAGAGGCAGAGTCTACACTCAGAAGACAGGAGTCGAGAGTCAGCTGGGTTAGGATACTGGAAGAGCAGAAGCAAAAGACAAAATTGTGTTCAGACCTTCAAATCGGATGAATCGCAGCGAGTCACATGCTCCAGAAGACAGGGTAGCTCTGGTGTTCAAACAGCTTCCTGTTCCTTCTGTTGGTTTAAGGAGGCCCTGGAGGCCGATTAGCTGCTCTGGGACTCTGCCAATAGACATCAGGAATGGAGCCTCAAACTGGGTCTGGACTTCGAAAGTCCTAGGTAAGCAGTTTTTCGTAGGCTTCCAGGTGGCCTGCTGGAATGTGGCTGCTCCCATGAACCCTGCAGACCCGGGTTAATGACCCATGGGTCATGACTCTGAGTAATCTCTCCCCGCTCTAACCTCCTGCAGGAAACAGTCTCCAGAATCCTGGACACATCCTCTGAGAAGAAAAAAACAAAGTCATGATGACAACTAGGCTATGGAACAGGAGTCCTCTCTTTGTTGCAACAGCCCCAAGTGCCCAGAAGAGTGAACGGTTCTTACCTCCAGAAGATACATGGGATTTTCCATCTAAGCCTCAATGGGACCCATGTTGCTTGGTTTGACAGGATGAGATCATCTCTCCCCACTGCTCTCTGAGCTGGGTTGGCTGCAGCATACATCTGTGGAAGAGGCTGGGCCAGAGACTGGAAGAGAGATGTTACAGTCAGGGTCCAGGCACTCCAGAAGGAGAACAGAGGGTCTGAAACCGAAAGGCTAAGCAATCAAATCAGCAGATTCGACAGAGAAGTTTTGTACCATACAGGGACATCAAATAAGTTCTGTTAGGCAAGCGGAGATGTTAGTCTGGAAACTGCTAAGGCCACGATTGTGACTCTTAAGATTCAGTTGGAGTCACTACAAAGTGTGTTTTGTTTTGTTTGTCTGTTTGAAATTTGTCTCTCTCTTGCTTAGTATCACTTAAATCTCTTCTTTGTTACTATGCTTCCCAAAGCACCTCAGTGTTGTGTGTGTGTGAGTGAAATGTGAGTCTCCAGCCTACCTAACAGGCTGAGCTGGGCCCTGTTTCTTTGAAGGTAGCGAATAATTTCAGAGTGGTGCTGGGCACACAGTCCACAGGCAGTTCACCAGACATCTTCTGTGAAGCCCAAAGAGAACAAAGGAGCAGGGGAGATTCAGGCCCCACTGACGCATGGGAACTTCCCATAGAAGAGGCTACATAGTGCTCCAGACACAGCCAGCAGGATCCCTCCCACAAGCTGGGCCATGTCCTTCTCCGCCCAGCCCCACAGCTTCTTCCCCACCCCAGCCTCTGTAACCCCTACCATCTCCCTGGTCTCTGCACCCACTCTCCAATACCAGGATGTTTCCATAATGGAAACAGGTTTGTACCAGAGTTCACTGGCCACTAGTTTGTGGCCACTAGATCCGAGGCTGCTCTTTTTGTCCATGGGTGTAGCAGGTTGATTTCCCTTTGCAGGATCTCTGACAGGTCTTACTGCTGCTCCCTCAAGATTCCCGGCTGCATCTGTAGCTCTGACTGCACTTCCTTCTGCTTCTGGTGAGTTTCTAAGAGCTGCTGGAGAAACCCCAAGCCCTGCTTTGGCTGCTTAACCAGTCCCTGGAACTCAAATGGGAAATCCCACTTGTGGGGAAGGACTTCCTTCAGTAACCAAGACTTCCATGAGCCCTCACAGATGACAGGGAATTCAATCCTGCTGACTATGCCAATAATCAATGAATCTACTCATTGTTAGGTGTCCTCTGGTCCTCCATCGATGGTCACCCCAGCACCATGGCAGTCTCTCTGCCTGGTAATTCAGCCCTCTGGCCGGCTCACTACCTTTAGTCCACTCTTCTGGGGCTCAGTTTGTCACACACTAAAAGTGCAAAGAGGTCTTCCCAGAGAAAAAAGTTCTTCTGCTCTTGCTGGGGATCTGGCTCAGCCTGCAGCCCCCTTGCTGGGCTTGGTAACCTCTCTGGGTGCATTTATGCCCCCTTCTTTGGGGCCAGTAGAGGAACCCAGTCCCACCCTGAAACTGGTAGCAGCCCAGGGCTCTGTACTCAACAGCTAGGTCTGCTCTTTTCTCTTTGCTGCAGGTTTCTCTAGGCGCATCCTACCTCTCTTCTCAAGTTCCCTTCTAGGTTTTCCTTGCTGCTTTCAACTTCCTACCTAGTTCTCATTCCAGTGCATAGCCCAGCTAGGCTTTATCACCGCTGCAGTCTGATTCTTTCGGGGCCAATACATGGTCCCTCTGAGGTAGGACTCATTCTGTAATCAGTTTGGCTAAGCCCCAGGCTCTGCAGCCCAGGGGAAAGCACTCTCCTTTCCCTCTTACAAACCTGCTCTGCCCAGTCCTGCTCTTACTGGGTTGAGGTTAGTCTTGCCCACATGCTCAGGGTTTAGCTGATCGCCATATTTGGGCTTTTCACCTTTCTCCGCAGTCTAGGGCACGGTTCACTTGCTGGAGGATGATTCTCTGCACCTTAAAGTCTTTAAACCATTATTTGAGGACTTCAGTAGTTCAGACATAGGTCAGGGGTTTATTACAAGAGTGAGTGGGTGAGTTTCTGTGGCCTGTATTTTGCAGAAGGTGAGACTAGATCAGGGGTCGGCAACCTATGACACGTGTGCCAAAGACGGCACACAAGCCAATTTTTAATGGCACGCTTGAGCCTGCCAGGACTCCAGCATGCCATTAAAATCCTGCCCAGCCCGGCGCACTCTCCTCTGCCCTCCACTTCCCCCGCAGGGGCAGGGAGCAGAAGCATAGCCGTGCGCACAGGGTGGGCAAATGGCCCCACTCTCCTGGCACAGCAAGTCGCGGGGTCCGCGCTCCCGGGCCGAGCGCAGCAAGCTGCCGGCCCCTCCCGGAGCCTTCTCCGCTCCCCTGGAGCCCTGCTGCCGCGCGCAGCGCTCTGTGGCCTGGGGCTGCGCGCTCCTGCGGGGCAGCGTTTGGCTCCGCGGGGAGGCAGACACGCTCCCCGCTCAACTGGAGCCATGCTGGCCCCGCACGCAGAGCTCTGAGGGCCAAGGCTGTGCTCTCCCGTGGGGAAGCGTGTCTGGCTCTGCATGGAGCCTCACGGGAAAGGGCCCAGGGCTGGGGGGTTGGATAAGGGGTGGGGGCAGTTAGGGGACAGGGAGCACGGTGGGTTGGATGGGGGGGTGGGATCCCGGGGAGGGTCTAGAGGCAGGGGGGGTTGGATGGGGCATGGGAGTCCTGGGGTTTGTGAGGGGGCAAGGGGTGAATAGGGGTCAGGGCAGTCAGGGGACTGGGAGGAAGGAGTGTCCTGGTGTGGAAGTTAGGGTGGGGGGAATTTCTGGAGGGGACAGTCAGGGAGCAGGGGGGGTTGGATGGGGCATGGGAGTCCCAGGTTTTGTGAGGGGCAGTGGGTGGATAGGGGTCAGGGGACCGGGAACAAGGAGGGTCCTGGGGGAGGAAATTAGAGTGGGGGGGTCTCTGAAGGGGGTGGTCAGGGCACAAAGAGCTGGGAGGGGTTGTATGAGTTGGGAGTTCTAGGGGTCCTGTCAGGGGGCAGGGGTGTGGAGAGGGTGGAGAGGGGTTGATTCCAGGAAGAGATTTGGGGGGGTTGGATGGCTCGGGAGTTCTGGGGGTCCTGTCAGGGGGCAGGGAGTGGTTGGATAGGCATGGGAGTCCCGGGGGTCTGGCTGGGGACGGGGCTGTGGATAAGGGTCAGGGTAATCAGGGGACAGGTAGGAGGTAGAGTCCAGTCTGGGGACAAGGAACAGGGAGGCTTAGAGAGGGGGTGGGGTCCCAGGAGGGGATAGTCAGGGGACAAGGAGCAGCGGGGTTGTGAGTTTTTAGGGGGGCAGTCACCCAGCACTCTCCCCTGACCCCCAACCACCCCACGCAAGCATGCCCTCTGCCCTGAGCCCCACACCCCCAGACCCCTGCTCTGAGCCCTGTACCTTCCTCATACATATCCAGCCCTCTGCTTGACATCTTCATCCCCCCGCCCACCTGCAACCCTAGCCCTGACTCTGGCACCCCTACCCATACCCAGCGCCCCCTCTCCCCTGACACCTACACCCCCTCACATACCCAGCCCTCTGCCCCCAGCCCTCTGGGTCCTGGCTGCCAGCCCCGCGAAGCCCACTGCTGGTCGGGGGTTCTGGCTGACGGACCCTTGCCAGCCGGGGTCTCGGCCGCAGGCCCCATTCAGCCGGCTGCCGGCCTAGGTGAACAGAACCCCAGACCAGCAGCGGGGTGAGAGGGCCGGCAGCATAAGATCAACATTTTAATTTCATTTTAAATGAAGCTTCTTCAACGTTTTGAAAACCCTGTTTATTTTACAATACAACACTAGTTTAGTTATATAAAATATAGACACTTAGAGAGACCTTCTAAAAAATGTTAAAATGTATGACCAGCACGCGAAATCTTAAATGAGAGTGAATAAATGAAGACTCAGCACACCGCTTCTGAAAGGTTGCCGACCCCTGGACTAGATGATCATAAATGGTCCCCTCTGACCTTAAAGTCTAGGAGTCTGCAGCGGGCCTGGCACCGCAGCGCCCCTTTGTGGTAGGTGCTGGAAGGGGGCCGGGGCCTCCCCTCTCTGTAGTCTCGGTGTTTGCCTCTCTACAGGCCATCTGTTACTGTCGCTCAGTCTTACGCTCTTCTGTCCCCCCAGTAGGCGCAGTAGCACGACCTGGTGGGCAGAGTCTATATAACCCCTCTTATTGGTGGGGTGGCACAGCCTAGCCACCAAAGTCCATATAATCCCCCTTTGCAGCAGGGTAGAACAGCCTAGCGGCCAACATTCATATAATCCCCTCTTGCAGGCGGGGTAGCGCTACCTAATGACAAGAGTCCACATAATCCTTCATAGTTGAGGGTGCAGGGGTAGTGGGACTCGGGCCCATCCTCTCCTCTGAGCCCCAAGCCAGGACCCTGGCAGCGGCACGCTCTACTTGTCACTCGGTCGGCGGGGATCCGCCCACAACACGCTGAGTGGTAATACAGCTTTAACACTGTTTCTCTCTACTTTCCCCTGGGAATGGCAGTGCTTCTGCGGTGAGGGGTCCTCCGGTCTGTTCCTCCCCTGAGTCGTCCTCCGTCAGGGTCTCTGGTGGTTCCTCGGCAGGGCTGACGCCTGGATCCTGGCTCACAAGCCCTCTCTCTGCAGGAGCTAGCAGCATGCGTCCTTCCCCTCCGGTGGTCAGCCCAGACTGAGCTGATCTGCAGGCTTTTATATCTGAGCTCCAGCTGGAGCATGGCCAGCAGAACTTCCGGGGCGGGGCTTCCTCTGCCAGGAAGGAAGGGTTAACCCCTGCTATACCAGTGTGGGGCCGCTCTGCCCCGTCACACACCGTCCCTCTTCAGACAGTCGCCTGGGCCAGCTGACCCTTAGTCATCTCCTCCCCTTCAACTCCCCTTGACCCCCTCCCAACACACACACAACTCGGGAAAAGAAATCTGCATTCACATGAGCCTTTCCTGGCCGGTGTAACAGTCGGAAGGAATAGATTTGGAGGGACATGTACTACCGCATGATCCGTGTGTTTGAGTCCTTCATGCTGTTAATCCACCTGAGGAGTGTGTGGTCTGTTACCAAGGAGAAGGAGTTCTCTAATAGATAGTACATCAGCGCCTCGACTGCCCATTTCACTCCCAGGGCCTCCCGCTCTATGGTGGAATACTGGGTCTCCTTGGGGAACAGCTTGTGGCTCCGATACAAAATGGGGTGTTCTTCTGCCCCCACCTCTTGCGACAGTACCGCCCTCAACCCTACCTCTGAGGCGTCCGTCTGGAGGATTAAAACCGTTCCCCTACCCATGGAGTGTCCTCTTTTCTGAAAGTTCAAGTATGGTAACCCTGCCCTATGGGCCAAGCCTCCACTGCTGACAGTTCAGGGTAACCTCCCCCAGCTGCTTGGCCTGCCTGCTGAGACAGAGGACTCAGGCCTGGTCCACACTACGCAGTTAAACCGATTTTAACAGCGTTAAATCGATTTAACGCTGAACCCGTCCACACTACAATGCACTTTATATCGATTTAAAGGGCTCTTTAAATCGATTTCTGTACTCCTCCCCAACGAGAGGAGTAACATATTGATTTAGGGTTAGTGTGGCCGCAAATCGAAGTTATTGGCCTTCAGGTGGTATCCCAGAGTGCACCACTGGCCGCTCTGGACAGGTATCTGAACTCTAATGCAGGGGCCAGGTATACAGGAAAAGCCCCGCGAACTTTTGAATTGCATTTCCTGTTTGGCCAGCGTGGAGCTCTCATCAGCACAGGTGACCTTGCAGTCTCCTGAGAATAGAAAAAGAGCTCCAGCATGGACCGCACGAGAGGTACTGGATCTTATCGCTATATGGGGAGAGGATTCAGTGCTAACAGAACTCCGTTCCAAAAGACAAAATGAAAAAACTTTTGAAAAAATTTCCAAGACTGTGATGGAGAGAGGCCACACCAGGGACTCAGTGCAGTGCAGAGTTAAGGTGAAGGAGCTCAGACAAACCTACCAGAAAACCAAAGCAGCAAACGGAAGATCCGGGTCAGGACCAAAAACATGCCGCTTCTACGCTGAGCTGCATGCAGTTTTAGGGGGCTGCGCCACCACTACCCCCCCTTGTCCGTGGATTCTGAGGTGGGGGTTATAATCTCAACCATGGATGAGGATTCAGCGGAGGGGGAAGATGAGGAGGAGGAAGAGGAGGAGGAGCTTGCAGAGAGCACACAGCACTCCATTCTCCCCAACAGCCAGGAGCTTTTTGTGACCCAGACGGAATTACCCTCCCAGCCCTCCCAAGCCACTAGCCCAGACAGTGAAGCCATGGAAGCGACCTCTGGTGAGTGTACCTTTGTAAATATAAAACATGGTTTAAAAGCAAGCATTTTTTAATGATTGATTTGCCATGAGGGCTTGGGATGCAGCCAGTAAAGTTACTGCAAAAGTTTGTTAACATGTCTGGGGATGGAGCGGAAATCCTCCAGGGACATCTCCATGAAGCGCTCCTGGAGGTACTCCCAAAGCCTTTGCAGAAGGTTTCTGGGCAAGGCAGCCTTGTTTCGTCCACCATGGTAGGACACTTTACCACGCCATGCATGTAGCAAGTAATCGGGTATCATTGCATGACAAAGCATAGCTACGTATGGTCCCGGTGATTGCTGGCATTCAAGAAACATCAGTTCCTTATCTCGCTCTGTTATCCTCAGCAGAGTGATATCATTCATGGTAACCTGGTTGAAATTAAGGAATTTAATTAAGGGGACAGAGATGGCCATCTTCCTACTGGGCTGCTTAAAATAAAGCCTTCCTTGCACGTAGCAAAGCAGGGGGACTGGAGGAAGGATAGCGCTGAGCTTTTTAGCGTTTGGCCAGCAGGAATCTTCCCAGCTACCAGCCATGCGGTGGGGGGAGGGAGAAAGGGGGGTGATTAGCAGTGATCTTCCATGATATCAGCCATGCGGTGGGGGGAGGGATAAAGCAATCCTAGAGAATTGGATTGGGGAGGGGAGGGGTTGGCGTCTGCTGCTCCTTGTTAACAGGAAAGAAGCATCAAAGGGAACTGTGTATATTAAGGCTGGAGAAGCTGTGGCTTACCATGACCGCATTCAAGCTGAATTGTGATGCCCGGACCTGCGTCTGTGAGATCTGTAACACCAGAGCTGCAGGCACTCAATATTAAAAGTTTCCAAATGCGACCTTGTAGTGAAATCACATGTGCTATGTAAGGCGAATAGTGTTGTTCACTGTGAAAGAGTATAACCATTGTTCTGGTAAATGTATCTTTTTAAATCCTTCTCTCCCTATTTTCTCTCCCTCGTGCAGCTGCACATTTTTCAAGCCTCCCTACTCCATCCCGAAGGCTAGCTCAGATAAGGCGGAGGAAGAAGAGGACGCGAGATGAAATGTTCTCTGAAATCGTGGAAGTTACGCGCAATGAAAGAGCTCATTTGAAGGAGTGGAAGGACGTGGTAGCAAAGTACAGGAAAGATGCCAGTGAATGTGAGGACAAGGGAGACGCTCGAGATGAGAGGTGGCGGCAGGAAGATCAGAGGTGTAGGCCGGAAGATCAGAGGTGGCGGGATGCAACGCTGGAGCTGCTGCGTGATCAAACTGATATCCTCCGACGTCTGGTGGATCTTCAGGAAGAGCAGCGGAGTCACAGAGTGCCGCTGCAGCCCATGTTTAATCACCCTCAGTACTCACCATGTTCCACATCTTCCACACCCAGACGTGTAAGAACGCAAGGGGGAAGGCTTTCTGCACCCTCCCACTCCACCCCCGTGGACAGTCCAACCAAAAGGCTGTCATTACATTGAAATGTCCTTAATGGCCTTTTCCTTCCCTCCTATCCTCCTCCCAAACCACACCCGGGATACCTTGTTAATTCTCTTCCTCTTTTTATAATTACATGCTTTTTAAACAATAGTGACTTTATTTCCTTAAGCAAGCTGCAATCGAAGGGGGAGGGTGGGTTGCTTAAAGGGAAGGAGTCAATAAACGGGGGGAGGTTCATGAAGGGGAAACAAACAAGGCAGTCACACCGTACCCTGGCCCATGATGAAACTCGTTTTCAAGGCTTCTCTGATGTACACTGCTTCCTGGTGAGCTCTTCTAATCGCCCTGGTGTCTGGCTGCGCATAATCAGCGGCCAGGTGATTTGCCTCAGCCTCCCACCCCGCCATAAAAGTCTCCCCCTTACTTTCACAGAGATTGTGAGGCACACAGCAAGCAGCAATAACAAAGGGGACATTGGTTTGGCTGAGGTCTGAGCGAGTGAGTAATGTGTGCCAGCGAGCCTTTAAATGGCCAAATACACATTCTACCACCATCCTGCACTTGCTCAGCCTGTAGTTGAACAGCTCCTGACCACTGTCCAGGCGGCCTGTGTATGGCTTCTTGAGCCATGGCATCAAGGGGTAGGCTGGGTCACCCAGGATAACGACAGGCATTTCAACATCCCCAACTGTTATTTTCTGGTCCGGGAAGTAAGTCCCTTGCTGCAGCCGTTTAAACAGAGCAGTGCTTCTGAAGACGCAAGCGTCATTAACCCTTTCTGGCCATCCCACATGGATGTTGGTGAAACGTTCCTTGTGATCCACTAGTGCTTGCAGCACCATTGAAAAGTACCCCTTGTGGTTTATGTACTGGGTGCCCTGGTGCTCTGGTGCCAAGATAGGGATATGGGTTCCATCTATCGCCCCCCCCCCCACAGTTAGGGAATCCCATTGCAGCAAAGCCATCCACTATGACCTGCACGTTTCCCAGAGTCACAACTTTCGTAGCAGCAGCTTAATGATTGCTTTGGCTACTTGCAGCACAGCAGCCCCCACAATAGATTTTCCCACTCCAAATTGATTCCCGACTGACCGGTAGCTGTCTGGCGTTGCAAGCTTCCAGAGGGCTATTGCCGCTCGCTTCTCCACTGCGAGGGCTGCTCTCATCTTGGTATTATGGCGTTTCAGGGCAGGGGAAAGCAAGTCACAAAGTTCAAAGACAGTGCTCTTATGCATGCGAAAGTTTCACAGCCACTGCGAATCGTCCCACACCTGCAAAACTATGCGGTCCCACCAGTCTGTGCTTGTTTCCCGGGCCCAAAATCGGCATTCAATGGGTAGAACCTCCCCCATTACCAGCAGGAGCTCCAAAGCGCAGGGGCTCGCGGTTAGGAAGAATTCAGTGTCCATGTCCTCATCACTCTCATCGCCGCGCTGCCATAGCTGCCTCCTCCTCGCCTGCCTTTGCAGTTCATGGTTCACCATAGAGAGCACGAGAATGTGCGAGGTGTTTACAACGTCCATGATTGCGCTATTGATCTGATCAGGGTCCATGCTTGCTGTGCTATGGCGTTTGCTCAATTCACCCAGGAAAAAAGGCGCGAAATGGTTGTCTGCTGCTTTCAGGAAGGGAGGGATGAGGCTGTACCCAGAACCACCCGCGACAATGATTTTTGCCCCATCAGACACTGGGATCTCAACCCAGAATTCCAAGGGGCAGGGGAGACTGCGGGAACTATGGGATAGCTACGGAATAGTTATCCACAGTGCAACGCTACGGAAATCGATGCTAGCCTCGGACCATGGACGCACACTGCCGGAATAATGTGCCTGGTGTGGAAGCATGCAATCGACATTATAATATCTGTTTTATAAAACTGGTTTAAGTTAATTCAAAATTATCCTGTAGTGTAGACGTACCCTCAGGGATTTCCATCAGGCTGCTCCGTTGCAAAGGTAGCCACCGAAAGAAGTGAAGAATGGAAGTGAAAGAGCAAAGCTGGACCATCCGCTGAGCTGCTGCAATCAAGTGAGCAGAGCCTGGGAGAGAAGAGGGAAAGCTCAAAGATGGCTGGTGGCTGTAGGGAGCCAGGGGAGGAGAAATAAATAGTTAATGAGGAATCCTACGGGCTTTGTCTTGTGTGGTGAAGGGTTTAAAATGGATCTATTTACTAGCACATTCCACTTTAAAATAGCTGGGTATGGCTGAAGGGCAGGTCTATAAAGGTAAGAGGTCACTCTAGGAGCGTCAAGTCTCAGATTCTGTCCCTACTGCCTGCTTCGACCAGCTGATCTCGACCCAACACATCCCTCAGGTGGGAGCAGGGCTGAGCTCTTTTTCTGGAGTAGCCGCCAGACTCGGGACAGGAGACATATGGCCAAGGAAGTAGAGAGGCCTGGGGGTCACTTGCAAAGTTATCTGTTAATGCAGCTCTTATGGGGAAGCATGGTAGGGTACAGTGCACTTAGGGGCACCATTTCAAATGGGAGTGGTGGCGGGGAGGGTAATTTAACCACGCTTCCAGGGGCTACTTCGGCACCTGAAAACTCTAGTGTTTTGGCAGGTAAGTTAGCAATTAGCTGGCAGGAGCCTATATCTAATTCCTTTATTAAAGAAAGAAAATTCAATCAATATGGACCCACTGAGGTCCAATACTGACATGGTCTGACATCTTGTGGAAAAGCACTTTAGGGACACAGGTTACAATGTGAATGTATATTCTTACTTTGTTACTAACTCTGCAGGGAGAGACCTGGCCAGGATTCCTGGGTTCTATCCCAGCTCTAGGAGGGGACAGGGGTCTAGTGGGTTACAGTGGGGGGCAGATACAGCTCGGTTAGTTATAAGAACATCAGAGTGGTCAGATCAGTGGTCCATATAGTCCAGTATCCTGTCTTCAAACAGTCCCAATAAGTCTCTGTTTCCTGGCCTGGGAGTTGAGGCTGCATTAGGGGAGGGAGCTTCCCTCTGGGGTTTAAAGCTGGTACCTGCCTCTTCTGATTCTCCTCACCAAAAGCATCTGGCACCTTCATTGCTGTGTCTCTGCCACTGGGGATGGAACCGCCCAAGCAGCAGGGCTGGTGCAAGGATATTTTGCGCACTCAGCAAAACTTCCACCGTGCACCCCCCACCCCCTAACATCGGTTCATTGAGGGGCAAATCCCAAAGAGCCTTTATAAACCCCAGGGGCCAGCCTGCCCGGGGCCAGCCGTGCCCAAGGGCTGCTCCCCAGACCAGGTTCCACCCTCCCCACCCCCTGAACTCCCCTGGAGGGTGCACAGCCCCCCCAATGAGTTCTTCCCTCCCCACCCCACCCCAGCAGCCCCCACCCCGAGTCCACTCACTGGCTTTGCCAGGCTTGGGCCACTGCTGCAGCTCAGCAGGGAGGAGCTGCCTTCTGGAGGCACCGGAGAGCCAGAGCGTCCCGCCTGCTGGGGCAGCGAGACCCAGCCATGGACGAGGCTGTGTGGCGCAGGGGGCAGCAGCCCTGCAAAGCCGGCGGAGGCACCGCTAGCGGGGAGCAGCCGCACCCCCGCCCCTCCTGCCCAGGCTGCGGCCTGGCATCCTCCCTCCTGGGGGCTCCTGCAGCAGATGCATGTGGGCAGAGGCCCCCGTGCACCCCCCCAGCTCCCGCTTCACCACACTCGGGCTCTGCTGTGCCTGGGAGTGTGAGCCGCCGCCACCGCTGCCCCTCCTGGAGCAGGCTCAGGGCACTGCGCCCCAGTGGTGGCTCACATGCCTGGGAGCCGCAGAGCCCGAGTGCAGCAAGTGGGGAGCTGGGAGGTGCATGGGGGCCGGTGCCCACATGCATCTGTTGCAGCCTGCAGGAGCCCCAGGGGATGCGCCAGGCTGCAGCCAGGGCAGGACGGGCGGGGGCGTGGCTGTTCCCCGCTAATGATGCCGCCACCTTTGCAGCGCTCCTGCACCCCTGTTCTGCGCCAGCTCCTCCATGGCTGGAGCTCACCACCCAGCAAGCCGACGCTCTGGCTCTCCGGTGCCTCTGGAAGGCAGCTCCTCCCTGACGAGACACAACACTGCTTTTTGGCGCCCCCCCAGGGCCGTCCTTAGGATTTATGGGGCCCTATGCAGTATTATTAAACTGGTGCCCCTATGCCCCACGGCAGCCTGAGCTTGCAGCCTGGCGGGAGGCTGGGGGGTGGAGGGACAAGGCAGAAAGAATAAGAAGACGCCCGGCCCGCCTCACGCTGTCAGAGAGTCACAGTTCCCCACAGAATCCCCTGTACGATCTCCCTCACGCAGAAGGTACCTAATTAAAAGCACTACACTTGAGAATAAAAAAGGTCAGTCACAGGTTTTTTGATATGCCCTGAAGTTTGTCAGACATTTATTTGCAAAAACTTTGTAGTAAGGGTGAGCCAGCTGTCTTGCTGAATACAACATTCAATATTACGGAATACATGATGCAGTTCTTCTCTGGTTTACATTTTCTTAATCATGTGCCAGTTCCTTTAATATTCCTGGGTGAAGATTATCTGGGCCCTCCGATTTTGTCCCATTAAGCTGTTCAAGCTTGGCTTCTACCTCAGATGTGGTAATATCCACCTCCCTATCCTCATTCCCATTTGTCATCCTTCCATTCTCCCTAAGCTCCTCATTAGCCTTATTAAAGACTGAGGCAAAGTATTTATTTAGATGTTGGGCCATGCCTAGGTTATCCTTAACCTCCTTTCCATCCTCAGTGTGTAGCGGTCCCACTTCTTCTTTCTTTGTTTTCTTCTTATTTATATGGCAATAGAACCTTTTACTATTGGTTTTAATTCCCTTTGCAAAGTCCAACTCTACTTGGCTTTTAGCCTTTCTCACTTTATCCCTACATGTTCTGACCTCACGAAGGTAGTTTTCCTTGATAATCCCACCCATCTTCCACTCCTTGTAGGCGTTCTGCTTTTTCTTAATCACCTCTCTGAGATGCTTGCTCATCCAGCTTGGTCTACAACTCCTGCCTATGGTTTTTTTCCCCTTTCTTGGGATGCAGGCTTCTGATAGTTTCTGCATCTTCGACTTAAAGTAATTCCAGGCCTCCTCCGCCTTTAGATCCACAAGTTCTTCAGTCCAATCCAGTTTCCCAACTAATTTCCTTAATTCTTTAAAGTTAGCCCTTGAGAAGTCAAAACCCCTAATCCCAGATCTATTTTTGTTTATCCTTCCATCTAGTTTGAACTGAATTAGCTCATGATCACTCGAACCAAGGTTGGTCATTTATTTCCTAGGATGAAGACATCTGTCTATTTCTGAACCACTTCAGTGTTTTAAGCAGGTCAGTAACTTGGATAGAAAATAACAATAAACAGAAGTAATAGACCAGGAAGCTTTTCAAAGCGATTCTTTTCTTGCAATGTCTTATTGTCATTCACCAAGGATTATACAAAAAGGAAGAGCAATCAGAGCTACTTGGGAATGGTGTTCCTTACTGTTTGTCATCAGAACAATCTGATTTCTCAAAAACTAAAATGTATCATGCAAAAGGGTCAGTTTTGATTAATTTCTTGACTTGACTTTTTTTGAAAATGTTCAGAATGTTACATTTTGGCATTTTTTGAAATGAAAAGTTCTGATTCCTAAACAACTTTTCACTTCAAAATTTCAGCCAGCGGTAGTTAAAAAAATTAAGGGTCAAAACTGAAATAAAACACTTTGAAATGATCAAAATGAAACATTTTGATTGACCCAAACTGATTTTTTTTTTCCAAATTTTCAGTTCAGGAAATTTTTGAGATTTTGACTTCTCATCCTGAGTCAGGATGGGGACAAAATGTAAATACTGAAATACTTTTATGGAATGGGGAAAACATTTTGTTCTCACTTCCAATAACCATGACCAGAGCGATGAGCAGGAGTTCACCCCTTGCTACTAGAGAGGAAGGCAGAAAAATAAACAGCAGACGGGGTGGGGGGAAGATGACAGGAGTATTTTATTTATAGGCAAAGCACTTTGTTGGTGCTTCATAAATATTACAGGAGTTGGGTGGGTGAGGTTGTGGGGCCTGCAGTGTGCAGGAGGTCCAATTAGATGATCCTGATGGTTCCTTTTGGCCTTAAAGTCTATGAGTCTACACACATTGGGAATTGACAGTCAGCTTAGGACAGTATACTGGCTGCGGTTGTTCCCTGACTTCAAGCTTTTCCAGATAGCACATTAGGAGATGAACAGAAGGGGAGAGTTGTGCTATGATCCTTAAGCTCTTGAGATGCCTCTAGCTGTACTCCGGTTGCAGGATCGAGGCCATAGATGACAAGGGCTCAGAGAGTTTTTATGGTCCTTGGTGCCTTCGAAGTATGTAGCTTTTGGTGCAGGGCTCAGTCATCTCCAGGGCAGAGTAATCGCAAAACTCTGGGTCCAGAGCATTTACTCCAGCCAACACCCTTGGTGGAGGGAGCAAATGCCATGGATCTCCCGAGACCCCACTGCCAGAACTTCCAAAGCCAGCAGCTACTCCACGGCTTTACAGATGTTGAAGTGGTTCATTCTGATAGATTCAAAACACAACGTTTTGAATCTCCTCATTTTGCTTTGTTTAGTTTTGACTTTTATATGAAACCATTAATTTTAATGTAGTTAAGATTGATGATTTAATAGTGTGTATTGTTTTGACATTAACTAAACAAAATATTTTAATGGTTCCAAATTTTTTAAAAAATCTTGGAATTTTTTGTTTTGTGGGAAATTTCAGCTTTTCAGTCCAATTTAGAACAAAACCCCATTTCAAAATGTTGGTATTTCTATTTCCTCCAGTTTCCCAGGAACAGCTGTAATTCCTGTTATTCAGTGGGTGTCTCTTCGCAGAGTGGATTCATTTGCCCACCCCACCCCCACCCAAGATGACCATCTGATTAACTCTCCTGGTGCAGCCTGGCGCAGAGCCACCCCAAATGGCTATGCTGCCCCCTCACCCCCGTTATCTCTGCCCTCCCCCAGATAATTGGCTCCAGGACAGAAGAGCCTAGGAGGTCAGTGACGGTATCAGTGGGTGGCATGGCAGGGTCAGTGTTTAATAGAGAGGCTTCTCCTGTCTCACCCGTGGTAGCCTATGTTCAGAGCCTGGTTTAGTCACAGGGTGGAGAGTCTCCAAAGCGTCCAGGCGTTGAACAGGGTGTAATGCCGAGGTGCAGGAGCAGCACTGTGTGCGTATGAAGCCTGTCCGCATGCAGAGCAGCTCAAGCTGCTCTGCCTCGTCCCTGTACCTCCCCGTGCACACTGACCGCAGCTGGGCGTGGGCCTGGCATGGCAGAAGTGGGGTCCCCTTGCACACACGCACACACCTGTGTAAGGACCTGTCCCAGCCTGACCCCAAACACGTGGGGTTGTTCAAATGCAGCAAAAGTTTTTGAAAAGGCCTCTGGGTTAAGGCTGTCACTGCTGCCACTGTGTGCTCGGACCTGTGTTGTAACGCCCTCTGCCGGTAAACGTGCAACCTTACGGGTAACTACAAGGCTAGAAGGCTGCAGTGTGAGACGGCTAAGCTTTCTGTCCTTGTATTATCTAGGCTTTGTTCTTGTCCCTCCAGAATCCCCCTCTTGCTCCGCATAGCGTCCCCCTCCTGCCTCTGCATTTTCCCTCTCATCTTCTGCAACCCAATCCATCCCCCCCCACCCAGCCACTCCGCTCTGGCTCAGTCCAGGAGCTGGACTTCAAAACCGTCCTTTAGAGGGACTTTAGACACTCTAAAACAATTCCTTACATCTTTTAACCCCCTTCCTCCTGACCACCCCGAAGGCTATTCTCCCCAGCAAGGCCTACAAAGGGCCTGCAGACAGCGTTTCCTGGCCCAGCCGCGTTGCAGGTTCAATGAGCTAGGAAAAGTCTAGAGGAACTTTCCAGACAGCAGAAATTCAAAACTTGCAGTTTTTAATCAGCCTGTCCAGCAAATCTCTTCCTACAAAGTGTGTCACGGCAGCACCCAGTGGCACCCGATGCGATCAGGCCAGCTCTGTTCTAAGCGCCAGGCACGTCCCTGGCAGTAACAGCCCTTCCTTATAGATTCATAGATTCATAGACTCTAGGACTGGAAGGGACCTCGAGAGGTCATCAAATCCAGTCCCCTGCCCTCATTGCAGGACCTAATACTGTCTAGACCATCCCTGACAGACATATACCTAACCTACTCTTAAATATCTCCAGAGATGTAGATTCCACAACCTCCCTAGGCAATTTATTCCAGTGTCTAACCACCCTGACAGTTAGGAACTTTTTCTTAATGTCCAGCCTAAATCTCCCTTGCTGCAGTTTAAGCCCATTGCTTCTTGTTCTATCATTAGAGGCTAAGATGAACAAGATTTCTCCCTCCTCCTGATGACACCCTTTTAGATATCTGAAAACTGGTGTCACGTCCCCTCTCAGTCTTCTCTTTTCCAAACTAAACAAACCCAATTCTTTCAGCCTTCCTTCATAGGTCATGTTCTCAAGACCTTTAATCATTCTTGTTGCTCTTCTCTAGACCCTCTCCAGTTTCTCCACATCTTTCTTGAAAAGCGGTGCCCAGAACTGGACACAATACTCCAGTTGAGACCTAACTAGCGCAGAGTAGAGTGGAAGAATGACTTCTCATGTCTTGCTCTCAACACACCTGTTAATGCATCCTAGAATCATGTTTGCTTTTTTTGCAACAGCATCACATTGTTGACTCATATTTAGCTTGTGGTCCACTATAACCCCTAGATCCCTTTCTGCCGTACTCCTTCCTAGACAGTCTCTTCCTATTCTGTATGTGTGAAACTGATTGTTTCTTCCTAAGTGGAGCACTTTGCATTTGTCTTTATTAAACTTCATCCGGTTTACCTCAGACCATTTCTCCAATTTGTCCAGATCATTTTGAATTATGACCCTGTCCTCCAAAGCAGTTGCAATCCCTCCCAGTTTGGTATCATCTGCAAACTTAATAAGCGTACTTTCTATGCCAAGATCTAAGTTGTTGATGAAGATATCGAACAGAGCCAGTCCCAAAACAGACCCCTGCGGAACCCCACTTGTTATACCTTTCCAGCAGTATTGGGAACCATTAATAACTACTCTCGGAGTACAGTTATCCAGCCAATTATGCACCCACCTTATAGTAGCCCCATCTAAATTGTATTTTCCTAGTTTATCGATAAGGATATCATGCGAGACCGTATCAAATGCCTTACTAAAGTCTAGGTATATCACATCCACCCCTTCTCCCTTATCCACAAGACTCATTATCCTGTCAAAGAAAACTATCAGGTTGGTTTGACACTATTGGTTCTTTACAAATCCATGCTGGCTATTCCCTATCACCTTACCACCTTCCAAGTGTTTGCAGATGATTTCCTTAATTACTTGCTCCATTATCTTCCCTAGTACAGAAGTTAAACTAACTGGTCAGTAGATTCCTGGGTTGTTTTTATTTTCTCTTTTTATAGATGGGCACTATCTTTGCCCTTTTCCAGTCTTCCAGAATCTCTCCTGTTTCTTGTGATTTTCCAAAGATAATAGCTAGAGGCTCAGATACCTCCTCTATTAGCTCCTTAAGTATTCTAGGATGCATTTCATCATGCCCTGGTGACTTGCAGGCATCTAACTTTTCTAAGTGATTTTTAACTTGTTCTTTTTTTATTTTATCTTCTAAGAACAAGTTAAGAGTTTGCAATATAAACACACAAGAGACAGGGGTGGTGACTTTCTTGAGGTCACAGGCAGGGTTAGAACCCAGCTCTCCTGACTCCCCAGCCCACCTGAATTAGCTTGGGCCAATGCAATTGCCTGGTGCTCTGGTGGTGGGGCAGCCTATAAACACACCATGCTGTGGGCATTCTCAGGATGACAGGGCCTCACGTGCTCATAGTGTGTAGTAGCACAAAAGCCCATGTTCTAACTGCTGCAAGGACACACAGGTCGCATGTCACCAAGTGAGTCCCTGCAGAAGAGGAGAAATAAGCACATGGGCCAGATCCTCAGCAGCTGTGAATCAGCGGAGCCCCACTGATTTCAAAGGATCTGCTCCAAGCCAAGAATGTGGCTCTTGGTTCCCCTCATCCCAGCAGGGCCCTGTTTGCGCTGCGTGGCTCAGGGTTCCTGCTATTGGTTTTTAGCTGTGGCTGTGAAAGGGACTGGACGGCAGTCCCTGGAGAATGGATTCATGTGCTTCTCCATAGGCCTGGCACAATGGGAACCAGACAGGGGAAGTGGGTTGCACCCCATTCCCAGTGCCCTGAGTCACCCAATCCCTCCTCTGTATGGCTACCCCCTTCCTTCCCTCATTATTGTGCAAAAGACATTTTCATTTTAAAATAAGCGAAGGCCACACTACCTGCTCACCACAGGCAATGACAAGGCAGGTGCCACCCACTGGCAAGTGTATGTTACAGGTCGGGGCCTGAGCCACAGAGAACATGAGCGATCACAGTCTATAGCTTGGGAGCTTTAACTCCAGCTGGACCAGTCCATGGTTTTAGCTCTGGAAGTCCCTCCTTCTCCATCCCAAGCAGGTGGCTGTGACACGTGCTCAGGAGAATTAGTCCTCAGCCTCACGTTCTAAATATTTCCTGGCCTTTGCCTTCTAGACCCTGATATCGACCCTTCCTGGTACATGGGGCATGGGATCAGACCCGTGGGACGGTTTGGCCGGAGGAGAGCTGTCGTGGAGAGCTCCCGGAAGTCGGCCTATGGACACAGGCAAGCTTGCTTCCCTCTAGAAGAAAGCAGTGAATCCATTCAAGATGAATGAAATGGCTAAGACAAAGAATGAATTTGAATGATGATAAGAAAAGACCCTTCTCCTCTCTTCCTTCCACATCCCAGCCTCTCTTCTAGGCAAATGAAAATGTTTGGTCTCATTTCAATGTACAGTATCTTTGTGGCTATAAATGACAGAAATCAAAGAGCAGTTGATAACTCCAGTATTTTTGCAGACAATTTCTCTCTTGTCTGGTTTTTCTTTTTCTCTCCCCTGTTCCCCATTTGTCCCCCATCTCTGGCTTTTGCTCTCAATCTACGACGACTTGC
Organism: Gopherus evgoodei; assembly: GCF_007399415.2. Taxonomy (NCBI): domain Eukaryota; kingdom Metazoa; phylum Chordata; order Testudines; family Testudinidae; genus Gopherus; species Gopherus evgoodei. The sequence continues at coordinate 314,996 of NC_044332.1, forward strand.
ACCAGAAAATTGCTGGGGGAAAGAAATACAAATTCCCATGTTAATTATCTTCCTAGAACATGGGCTCTTTTATACAAACCAAAATAATAATAAAAAAATTGAGAAATCGAGCCCAGCACGTGTCTGCTGTGACTAGAAACGAATCAGACTTGTCTCAACTCTCGTGGGCAGTAGGATCTTTAGAACCGAGTGGCATCATTTTCCCCTGAGATTGTCTCTCTTTTCCTGAACAATTTCTCTTCCACACAATAAAGGCTTTTGACGTGATCACCAGGCAGAGAAGCCAGCTTTTTAGTCTGGATTCTGAATCCATCTGAAAACAGGTAGAATATAACTGGTCCTACTCCCCTGACTAATGTGTCATGCCAGCAGGAGTAATACACTGGCGAATCAAGATGACCATTTCAGCAGGCCCCACACAGCTGGCTCTGCAGCAGTCCAGATGGCAGACATCTTGCCATTGCGCATCTGTGCAGTTGCACCCACCTCCTAGGACAACAAACACTTACTGCTCTGCTGAGGCCTGAGCTGGCATCTCTAATTCCCGGCTCTGTTAGTCATTCACTGTGGGCCACCCATGCCGCTCTGCATGAGATTCGCCTATTAGTCAGGTCAGACCAGATGATCTAATGGTCTCTTCTGGCTTAAAAGTCTAGAAGATGCTGAATTAGGGTGACCAGACAGCAAGTGTGAACAATTGGGATGGGAGTGGGGGGTAATAGGAGCCTATATAAGAAAAAGACCCAAAAATTGGGACTGTCCCTATAAAATCAGGACAGCTGGTCACCCTGTGCTGAATCCATGTAGGCCTTACTTCTCACTTCCACCAAACTGCCATGTACAATGTTCCTGCTCTCCTTTTAAACAATGCGAGCCTGCTGCCGCGCATTGAGCTGGCTGGGCTGAGCTCCCCGCTGCTATCCTGCCGTCTGCGGCCCACTGGCAGCCAGCCCTGAGTGCCAGGCTGCACTACGTTACTTGAGAAACACTGCAAAGTAGGCCAGATCCGCTGCTGGTGAAAATCATCACAGCGCCATTGGCTTCAGTGGGGCTACAAGCGCCTCTGGAAAAGGGGGATACAAGTCGCGCACCACATTTGGCAGTGGGAACAGTACACAGCCGCTAGCACAGAATCAGAAATTAGGGTTGCCAGGTGTCCGGTTTTTGACCGGAAAGTCCAGTTGAGAAGGGAACCTGGCGGTGTTCAGTCAGATGTACCAACCAGACACTAAAAGCCTGGTTACTGCGGGCGGGGGGGTAGTGGCAGCCTGTTACCCAGCCCTGAAGTGGCGGGTCCCGTGGCAGCATGCACCAGCTTAGGCCACAGGCAGCCCCTTTGCAGAGCCTGGCTTGCAGGCCTGTGGCAGGAGACAGAGTGCGGGACCCCTGGCGAGTGGGGTAAGGGGCTCTCAGCAGGCACAGAACGTTCCCCGGGCGGGAAGGAACACGAGCTGCCCCGCCAGCCGGCGCTTACCCGGCTGCGCTCTCAGGCAGCTGTGGGACAGAGAGGGCTGGAGCGGGCGAGGAAGGTGGCTGCTGGGCAGGCAGCACAGGAGGCAGGAGACTGCTCTGTCCTCTGCGGGAGCAACTTGGGTGCTGACAGCTGTGCACAGGCCTCTGCTTCTAATGACCATGGAGAGCCCCACCGCGCAGCCTGCGGGGAAACAGAAGCCTAGGGAGAAAGCACAGCCCTGAGTTCCTGCAGCATGAACAGCCACTGCTGGGGAAACAGCAACTACTGCATAATCAGAGGCCCTGATTCTCCTTTCTCAACCCAGGGTAACTCAGGAGTCACTCCACTGAAACGGGTGGGGAAAATCTCCACCTCCAAAAGTGACACACAGCCCTGCACACAGTGAGGCTGTTGGGCAGGAAGCAAATGGAACGACAGCACAGGGTCTGAGCAGGCTTCTGGAGTGTGTCAGTGCTGGGGTGAATGTGTTCCATGATCAATCAGACAGGAAAAGGGTTAATTTTCTGCAAAGGGAGCCAGGCCCCAGAGGCCCCGTTCAGCCTGCCAGTTAGAGGCAGCCAGCTTCCAGCTGGGCTTAGCAGTGCAGATATTTAAGCAGGAAGAGGAGCAGCCTAGGAGTTCCTAAGAGGCTTTCCTCTTAAACAAACTCCTGGATTCTCTGAGTGTCCTAGAGTCCAGCCAGTGATCTGCTCCTACTATAGGGTGGCCTGTCTCCTGATGACCCTTTCAGATAAGCCTCTACATTCCCTTTAGGTTTTGAGCTGCCTGGGATGTGGGTGATGGATTCTCTGCCTGACAGGTCTATGCTGGAGGCAGGGCTGATTCACTTCCCAGAGCCAGATCACTGCATAGACAAACTATAGACCCAGGCCTAAGGCTTCAGCTCTTGGGGTCCCACTTCTGACCCTCCTGGCCACAGGTGAGTGGATGGAAAATGTGAACTGAGACTGACCAGCATGGCGATGTCTGCCTGAGGTCTGGGCCGCCCTTGAAAGGCTTTTCCCCCATGGATTATTCCAGATTCTCCCCACCACCGCAGGGGACACAAGCTGTCCCAGTAAAAGTGCAGTTCTGCTGTGTATTGGCACTCCAGGCTTGGTACAGGCACAGGTGTGCTATACAGGGGTCACACCCCCAATCCAGCCATCCTGGCAGAAGGCCGTAGTGTAGACCTGGCTTGAGCCAGCAGATGGCCAGAAATAACCACCCTGAGAGGTGTGAACTGCCCCATGCCTCTAAATGTGTCTTCACAACAAAACCCACTGCAAGGGGGGCTAATATCCTACCCAAGCAGGAGGGGAAGAGAGAAGAATGCTTAGCCCACCATCAAAACAGATACAGCCTGGCTCCTTGAGAAAATATACCAGGGGAATGGGGTTCCCTGACATGCCTGTGTGACACATCCAGGACCAAGCCTGTACACTGCTAGGAGCTGTCCTGGCCTCAACACAGGTGGTGGGAGGTTCCTCTTTCTCCATGTGGTGCTAAGTGCACTTGTCTGTAGTACTGGAGTTCATGTCTGATGCTAATAGCAAGGTGGCCCCCCTTGCTGTATCTCAACAGAGGCCAGTGATGGCCTCTGAATTCCCTATAACCTGACATACAGAAACAAGCTGGGAAGGTTTCTGGACTCTGTCTAGAGGAGATGCTCATATACAATTGACACCTTTGCAAAGCAATGAAGCTCAAAACCAGCAGCAAGATGCAGCACCTCAGTGTAGGAGTGTGGCCATTTGTCAGTAACTAATTGCGGTGCACCCACACCATGCAAGCAAAGTTACTAGGTTCAGCCCCAGCTGGGTCAATGTGGCAGACTTCAGCCATGGATCTCTGTAACGGTTCCCCCGGGCTGAGTCTGTCTGGGGTGGGATGACGTCTATAAGCAACAGCACGAGTTTAGCAGTGAGATCATGTGACGTGCTGTAAGCACATGGGTACAGGAGGATGACTTCACCCTCCTGAAATAACAGAGACTGGCTGGTGGCTGCTACAGCTGCAGTGAAATGAGCTCCTGCACTTCCCAAATGTGGTGTCATTGATCCAATTCACTGAGTCTTGAGCACTGGTTATAGCAAATGCCCTGTAGACCCTCAGCTGTGACCCATTCCAGGGGTGTTTTCTCACTGCATGTGCAGTACTCCTATCAACAGTACAGCTCACACTGGCTTTATCTTGCAATGTTGGCTGCAGTGTAAATACTGTAGCTCAGATGGTAAAATGGCTTCAGTTAAAGTCTGTTTTCACAAGCTCATGATCCTGTGCCTTTTCAGATCAAGCTTTCCATGCTTGGTCACCACTGGAAATTAGGTAAAAAATTCAGTGAAACTGAACAAAGTCCCTTCAGCTGTTTTGTGCTCCTCAGACATGAGAGAATCCACTCTCCTCTCCCCCATTAAAACTACTGCCTCTCTTCAGAGGGACAATTCACAAGTATCAGAGGGGTAGCCATGTTAGTCTGGATCTGTAAAAGTGGCAGACAGTCCTGTTGCACCTTATAGACTAATAGACGTATTGGAGCATCAGCTTTTTTGGGTGAATACACATGCATCTGACGAAGTGGGTATTCACCCACGAAAGCTCATGCTCCAATATCTGTTAGTCTATAAGCTGCCACAGGAATCTTTGCTGAATTTACAAGTAGATGATCTTTGAATCTTGACATGACCTTTGCATTGAGGCATTGGTGATCAGTTCACAAATAAATGTGCTGAAATTAACAAGGTTAGATATGTTAGTAAACTGTTTACCTGACAAGCACAAGACAAAATTTGATTTTTTGCGTAGTCTACAACATGAAAACTTTGCTGGGCTGGGGTAGTAACCTGGCAAACCCTTTGTGTGTAGATGCAGCACCACTGTGCCAGCTGGAGTTTCTAGTGTGGACCTGGCCTAAGTCAGAAGGTCTGATTCTCCTATTTACACCAATGTAACTCCACTCACTTTAGTGTTGCAACTGTGTAAGGTTGAGGAGAATCAGGCCCTGGTTTATTTCTTGATTAAATCTCTACTACTGCAGTATTGCCAATCCCAGGTACTCAACTGAGAAATCTGCCCCCATCTCCCTCCAAAAATTCATGAGACTTTTAAATAACATTCAGGGTCTCCTTATTTACAATCTGGTTCCTGGACCTTCAGGGTGTGCTTGTTTCATGTTCTCGGTTTTCTTCACAACCATGAGGGCTAGAAAGTGTTAGTTTTGGAGTTGTTGTTGGTTGTTTAAAGTTTCCCAAGTGATCATTTGACTCCAGCAGCTGGGGCTTTAAGAACCCCCCCCCGAAAATCACAAGACTCATGACAAAATCATGAGTTCTTATGGCAATATTAAACTTGAGCTGCATGTTCTGGCTATTCCATGTCTTGCATTAAATGATTGGGTGACCTTAATATTAACAGCCTCTGTAAAAGTTTTATAGAATTTGCAAAAGTGAAGGGGGTGGGGAAGAGAGAGACTACTCCTCCTTTTTGCTGTTCTTATTTGTGAAGCTACTTTGCATTGTATTCTTGTATAATGATAACCCTGAACAAACAAGCGAGAGGAGACTTGCAGTGCTTTTCAGGTTCCTGGCATTCGGCAATATCTCCTCTCGGACAGTTCTTCAATCGAACACTGACAATAATGAAAAAAAAAAGCAATAATCACAGTCTGACACACCAGCTGCCCCCTAGAACCATGCTGCCTGCACACAATACATAGGGCCAGCCTCCCTTCTCCCCTCTCCCCCAAAATAAAAACACACTTGATGGTAAACTTAGGTCAGTCTGCTGTTTCCTTTAGTTCATGCAACACTTCTTAGTGTGATTGCTTGGCTCTCGCAGATCCACGTGTGACTTCTTCCAGAGCTGAGGCTGAAGGGCTGGTTCCTTCTGTTGTTCCTGTTTCAAGAACTCAGGAGCTGTGAAGAAACTCAGAATAAGAAATTCTCCGTCCTTCTCTGCTGAGCTATTGTAACATTTTGTGCTACATACTTAGACCCTGCTCTGACTTTGTTAGGACAACTTTCCATCTGCTAATGGAGCAGCTAGCGGTTTCCCTGCTGTGTCCCCCTCCCATCAGCAGTGGGCTGGGGTGTGGCCAGAGCACCCCCAATCCCCAACCAGCAGAATGGTTCCTGGTAGTGAAACTTAGAGCAGCCCCAGGGCTGTTTCAATTTATGCCAAGGACTGACCCACAACAAGCAAGAGAGAGAGGAAAAGGAGCCTTAGGAGCCACTTTCTCCTTCCCTCATGTGCTATTTGGCTAGGCCTGGGGATCTGTCCCTCTAAATTTATTAAGATTTAAAACATCTAAATATGAGCAACAGGGGATGGATCACTTGATGATTACCTGTTCTGTTCATTCCCTCTGGGATGCCTGGCAGTGGCCACTGTCAGAAGACTGGATACTGGACTAGATGGACCTTTGGTCTGACCCAGTATGTTCTTATTTATAATGTTGATTTAAGTTAAGTTTACATTTTAACTTTATTAACCTTCCAATTTTTTAATCTTGAGACCCATATGTTTCTTGGCCTAGGACTCCTGCACTTACTACTTAAACTTCCATTCACAATTCTCCTCATGCTCCTTTGTTCTTTCTAGAAAATGGTCCCTCCCTCAGGACTCTCCCATACACCTCTTCATTCCCCGTCCTAGAACATCTACAGATTCCACTGCACCTGCATCATGGACATCCCCCTAAAAACATCTCAGGACAGCACATGCTGTATTGCAGCAAGTTGTCTCTAGGAAATCCCATTATCAACTAGAATGGTGGTGATGATGTGCAAATCACATCTCCATAAGCTTTAGTGAAATTCTTTAAAAAAGGAAGTAGAAGTAGGAGACTCTAACTTGAAACTGGCATAGGTCGGGTGCTAAGTGTCTCATGAATTGCCACTCTCAAACTGCTAGCATTATTAAAGACCAAGATCATCTATGGGGTAGTAAATGCTTATTATTTGGTCATGATATGCTGTACGTGGAATCTGTTGCTGCAGTTGTATCCTATTATTCTAGAGCAGGGGTAGGCAACCTATGGCACGTGTGCCAAAGGCAGCATGCGAGCTGATTTTCAGTGGCACTCACACTGCCTGGGTTCTGGCCGGTCCGGGTAGAGCTGCATTTTAATTTAATTTTAAATGAAGCTTCTTAAAACATTTTAAAACCTTATTTACTTTGCATACAACAATAGTTTAGTGATATATTATAGTCTTATAGAAAGAGATCTTCTCTCTCCTCCGTGCAGACAAACCCGCCCACCAACGTGCTCAGGCTTCGCTGTGTACCTCGGGTGCTTGCAAATCCAAAAGTGAGAGGTTCGCTCCAGTGAGCACGTTCTAGCGGGTGCATATAGTATTCTTGCTCTGGGCAAGAATTGAGTGGACAGTCCACCTTAACTACACCTTCACTTCACCTATTTAATATTGCATAAACCCTGTAATTCTCTCTGGGAATAACTACTGAGGGGAGGGCTAGGCCTGATAAGAAAAATCAGACAAAAGAACTTGGTTCAAGCATGGAGCTTCCATTTCAAGGACTGTGTCAGCTCCACGTGGGGCAACTAGTGCGGCCACCAACTCGTGTCACTGGTGTCCTGTCTCGAGGACTTGCTACAACACGTCACTGAAATGAGTCCCTGCTGAAATACAAACGCTTCAGGGCTTTCCAGCTGGATCACAAAGTGCTTGACAAGTATTAATGGACTCAGCCTCACAGCACCAGAGCAGCTGTGATGAGGACCCTGCCTCCAAAGCTCCCCCTCATGGCAGGAGGTGGCCCTACAGCACCCTACCCTGACTTGTCTCCTGGCTCTCCCAGTAACTGTCCACAGAATAAACTGTTTAAAACAAGATTCCCCTTCTGGGATCTAATTTGTTGGAGTCTTTATGCCGATTCCAATGTCCCTCCTGGCCTAAACCCTTCCCTCTTGGTCCAGTGACCCCATAGCACTCTTTCTAGGGTGTGTGCTGTGTTTCTTCCTGGTCCCAGCCAGGCCGGAAACAAAGTCTTTCAAGAAACAGAACTCAAAACAGAACCTGCACAATAACAGCCCTTCCTCCCAGGCATCACTGCTGGGTGCAGTCTTCCAGCCTCCCTCCACAACCTGGTCACACCACTGCAGGCTTTGCTCCACTGGTGTCTCAGGAGCCATCCTACTCCTCTAGCTCAAACCTCTGCATCACCCAAAATCTCTCTTGTTTACCCCAGAAGTCTGATTGGTCATATGACCATCATTTTCCACACCTGGGGAGAGGGGAACTCACTATGCCATTGATGGGGCTGCGATCCATACCCAGAAAGGGACAGCAACCTTCTAGCACAGTGATGCCCAACCCTACAACACCTAAGTACAACCTTTTGGCGTCAAACAGATTCTACATAGTTTAATAAGATTTAAAGTAGGGCTGTCCATTAATCCCAGGTAACTCATGCGATTAACTAAAAAAAACTGTGATTAAGAAAATTTGATTAAATCGCACTGTTAAATAATAGAATATCAATTGAAATTATTAAATATTTTCTACATTTTCAAATATATTGATTTGTTACAACACAGAATACAAAGTGTATATTGCTCACTTTATATTTTTTATTACAAATACTTACGCTGTTAAACAATAGATACCAATTGAAAATTATTAAATATTTTGGATGTTTTTCTACATTTTCATAAATATTATATTCTGTGTCATCATTGAAATCAAAGTGCACATTATTTTTATTACAAATATTTGCACTGTAAATGATAAACAAAAGCAATAGTATTTTTCAATTCACTTCATACAAATACTGTAATGCAATCTCTATTGTGAAAGTGCAACTTGCAAATGTAGATTTTTTTTTTGTTACATAACTACACACAAAAACAAAACATGTTTCCATGCTGATGATGCTCATTAAAAAATACGCAGTAACTAAATTTGTGACTGAACTCTTTGGGGGAGAATTTCTGTTTTATCCGCATTCAGGAGTGAGAGACAGAAGCGAGAGTCAGGAGACCAGGCCCCAGCTCCTCGAAGATGCCGAGTGCCTGCCGCTTTCATTGAAGGGATGTCTCTGTTTTAGGTCTGATGCCACAGGCATGAAAAATCCCACAGCGTCTCCTTAGCAATGGACAAAGTTGTTTGCTCATTGTGGCATCTCCAAGTAGAAAAAGGTCCTAGAAAGACCCTTTTCTGGAAAACCACGACCCAGGGATAGGATGGTACAGCAAGATTCACTCCCTCTTCTACTCGAGCCCTGTGTTCTGCTGAGAACTGTTGGGATTTGACACAAAGGACTTGAGTTTCACCCACTTGTCTCAGAAATGATTCACAATGCTGGCATCATAGGCAAGGGTGCGCTGTATGGGGTGCAGGGTTTGCTCGCTTTTGAGACGCTGAAGTAGACAAGGTGGGCATGGCCTTTGGAAAAAGGTGCATGTTCAGGGCTGGTCAGTATATTCTCCTTCAGAAAGAGCAAGGTCTTTTTCACTCACATCTTTTCCACCCCAGTCATATAGAGAGACCCGGTAGATGCTGATGCCAGTCCAGGGTCCTTGCTCCCGGGGGAATTTGAAGAATGTGTGAGTTGTGCGGTGCTGCTGTGATATGAGTGTGCTATTAATGTCTCACTGACACTACACATGTATTGGGACCTGTAAGCACTGGGAAATGGACTTTCATTGTGGGCACCCATTTATGTCTTGCCTCTGAATCGCTTGATGTGCGTTACACGTACGAAGATGAAACCTGTTGACGCTGCTGTGCTGCTTGAATGCAGCCGCACGCTGCGTTTCTAGCAGCACGTGCCCAAGTGAACACTCCACTCCAGAGCCGGCAGGGTGGAACTAACCGTGTGCAAGAAGCACTAGTAAACAGGATTCCGAGTAGCAGCTCTTGAGTACCTCCACACACCCATCACGGGTGCACTTCTCTGAGCCATTTCCGGGATATAATCTCTCCTGAAATTCTGGACCGTAGTCCCATTCCTAACTCCCATTCCCTATTGAGACATGCTTCTGTGGATACCCTTGGCCATGCCTACTCCAGCCCCCAAGAACTGTCAAAGCTGATCTGATTATCAGTCAGAAAACCCATCTGCTGCAGTTGGCTCTTCAGGCACCAGAGTGGAGGGTGATATGACAGCTTTTAGGTTAACGCTGCCCCTTTCCTATGCAGAATTCCTACTCTCTCTGAAACTGCCCCTACTGGTTGCCAGTGTGACAAAGCTTCCTCTCCGCCTCAGTGAGTCCCGCCATTCCATTTAGCAGCAGGCTGGGGTATTCCTCTTTTCCCTCAGGATTTTTCCCACACCCCTGCGTTTACTGTCTACACCCTCTCGGCCTCCCTGGTGGGAGGGTGGGGGGACGGGGAAGGGGGAGTGGAGCCTCTCAGTCTCTGGTAGCCCCTCTGGGTGGCAACAGACCAGACATGCAGTTCAGTCTCTCCCCTCTGGCAGGGTCTTTTCCCTCAGACCTCTGGGGCCCAGAAGGGCTGTCCGCTCTGTTGAGCAGGGATCTCCCATCCTTCACCTCTAAGTGTGTGGCTTCTCTCCTAATGCTTGCCAGCGTCTGTGCTGCCCAGCTCTCCAGTAGCTCACCTTCCTCCCTCAGCTCCTGTTGCATGCCCCTATCTGGCTGGATAGAGGCGTGCAAATTCAGTCAGGTCCTTGGTTGGCCCCAAGTGTCCTAATTAACCTAGAGTAACCCCTGTTCAGCTACCAAGGGAAAAGGGACTTCCTTATCCTGGGGCTAATATCCCTGCCTTCTAAGGAAGCATCTGTACACACTTGTGCTCCACATCCTTTATTTCCTCACCCTTGTGTCCTGCCCCATTACGAAGTGGCAGGACCTATTACCATCTCTTGAGGGTGAGGCACCCTGGTGGGCCAGCCTATATTCCACCCTAGTCCCACAGCCCGTCGGGGTATTAGTTGGTGGCTCCTCCACAAAGCCATGAGCACAGGCATGTACTTGGCGTGGTTCAGCCCCATCCCTGACACCTGCACCTTTTGCGGCACACGGGAGATCCTGGCACGTGTACCTGGAGTGTGCCAGATTACAGCCCCTATTCTGGCTCCTCCTGGACATCCTTTCATGTTTCTGGCTGTACTTTTCTTCTCACCTTTTCCTATAGTCGCACCCTATCCGTGGCCCCACACAGTTGTGGGACCTCCTTGTCAAACTCCGCCTAGCGATGACCAAAGGGGCCATCTACAAGACCAGTGAGAGAAGGTTGGCTGAGGGGATTTCCTGCAACTGTGGGACCTATTTCTGATTCTGCTTTCACTCACGTATCCAGAGTGGCATCCGCTGGCTTCGCTTGCCACCTTCGAGGAACAGTGGGCGCAGTCCGGGGTTCTCTGTTCTCTGTCCTCTTCAGGCTCCCTTTGACCCTTTGACTTTCACACCTGTCCCTGTTATATTTTTGGTTGTCCCCTGTAATACTCTGAATTCCTGGACCTTGTGGATTCTCCCCACAGGCTGTGGGAGGGTCCTTTAGCAGTGGGCCGGCTTGCACCCGCCTACTTCCCGGGACCCAATACGAGCACTCTCCTGTAGCCATCTGGCCTGACCCTGTCACACTAGTTATGTGGGCAATTCACATGCTTCTGATGGCAGAAAAGGGGATAACTTTCCTGCCTGCAGTAATTTATTGTTGGTCCATCTTTTTCTTTCCAAAATGTTTATTCCAAGGGGATATCCCGTTCCAGTCAGTCCTTTGCCTCATTACTGAGATGGGCACCAAGAAAGCCAAGTCGTGGCAGTCAGAGTGGCTTCAGGTTTGTGGACTCTGATCCACTAGAATCATATTGAGAGATTTAATGTAAGGCACCGAAGAGCTGCCATAAGGTGACTTCTAGCAAGCATGAACCTGGCCTGGATGAGAACAACAAACTTGATGAGAACCGCTGGGTGCCCCATCTCAGCTTCCTGGCCCATCCCTGCTGGTTATTTGTACGTTAGCTGTTCAAGACAGAATTAGCGAGCGGCAGTGGAGATTCCTGAGCAAACTGAGCTGGGCAGGCCATTTGGTGAACTTCCCCCCTGCACCATCCTGGAAGAGAGTGTGCTGCTCTTGCCTGATCCTGTGGCTGAGCTGTAGACTTTCTACGGAAACCAAGCAGTCAGGGACCTTACTACTCTTATAAGAAGATGTCTCTGCTTTGCCGGGCTCTGCCAGAGATGCACTGTTTTCTGCCAGCACATCTTGGGAAGACTTGCCTTCTCTCTGAAATTGGCTGCTGGGTTCTTAATCCCTCAGTGATCTCTCAGCACCTGACTTTGGCTGCAGCCCAACTGTTGTAGCTCTGAGCTCTGCAATAGAAATAGTGGTGTAAATATTCTCTCTGTCCCTTTGGACTGGAAGTTGCCAAGATCTGCTTTCTGCTCTAGGAAACTCTTGCTTGCCACTAGCAGCCAGAGGTCTCTGCTATACAGGACATGGGGATTAAATATGGGTTGCTAAAGAGAATCTCTGTCCTGTTAAGATATTTTTATTTGCATCCCCGATAAATTTCATTACATGTAGTCAGAAAGGCAGGAAGGTTAAGCATACAGCAAATGCATTCCATGGCCAATAAATCAAAGATTTAAGAGAGCCTTCCTAAGGAACCTGGCAAAATGAAAGCTGACCGTGACTTAAGACAGTGAGTAGATGCTATAAAGGTCACACACACTCATGCAATGATTGTTCCTGCAGCAAGATTGACTTGAAAGCATGCTGGAGGAATTCTGTTTATGGTCAGTTCGCTCAGCTGAATGCTCCAGACGTTCAGCAGACGCCCGTAGAAATATGCCCTCCTAGAAGATCACAATGAACTAGAGGTAAGACAAACACCATGAGTATGTGTATCAGATGTTTGGCCTGATGGGTACATGCCAGAGTGACAAACGGAGGAGCTAGTTTGTGTGTCTTCCCCCAGTACTCTTTGTGGTTCTTAATTCCCAGCACTCCATACTTGTGTTCTTCTGCATGTGTGTACATGAGGCACATGATCCTGGCATTTGGCTTCCCTTAGACCCCCTGGCTCCCTAGTCACAGCTGCTCCTGAGTCTGGCAGGGTGGCAACACATAACACACCATCACACTGTATCAATGGCTGGAGGAAGGGCAACATGCGCCCACCCTCTCCCTGCCATGTCTCTGCCACCTTCTCCTGCTGCATCCTTGACTCCGAGGGGCCTTTACAGAGTCTTGGAGAGGAGGGTTGGGGGTCAGCAATGACTACGCTGGCACAATCCTCCATGCTGGAGTGAGGAAGTCCATCCTTTGTTCTTCTCATACATAGATATGGGGAGTGAAAGGAGAGGGGACAGTCTTATCTCACTGAAGCTACACAGCACGAAGGCAGCATCGGAGTGTAACATATTCATCACAAGGGATGGGAAGGCTGTAACGTAGCAGGAAAAGCTACCAGGAGAAGACAGCAGCTCTACATATGCCTTTTTGTATCCTCCTCCCTCATTGCAGCCTTGCATCTTCATCACTTTATCCTTTATGGTCCACCAAAGGACGCTCTCGACCTGGCCCCTTCACGCACAACAAATCTGTTCCTTGTGCATATCCGGAGTCATAGCTGTTGACTGGATTGACATAGCTTAAATCTCTATTGCTTTTTACTCTTGTTAGTATTTGAAAAATGAACACAGCTATAGGAGAGGGGGTTGCATTATTTGGGGCTGTGCATGATCAATGGACTTGCCAGCTAAGGGCTTGTCTCCACTTACTGGGGGACCGATGCGCGGCGATCAATCCACAGGGGGGCAATTTAGCGAGTCTAATGAAGACCCACTAAATGGACTGCTGATCGCTCTCCAGTCGACTCCAGTACTCCACCAGAATGAGAAGCATAAGGTAAGTCGATGAGAGAGTTTCTCCCATCAACCCAGCATGGTGTAGACACTGCAAAAAGTTGACCTACTGTATGTCAATTCCAGCTACATTATTAAGGTAGCTGGAGTTGTGTAACTAAGGTTGACTTAGTCCCGTAGTGTAGACCAGCCCTAAGACTCTAAACCTACACTGAGAAACATGAGGGCAGACCCCCACGGCTTAGTCTATACTGCACAGTTTTGCTGGCATAACTATGCGAGCTAGGAGTGGGGTGGGGGGGGAGGTGGGGGGGGAAATCATACATCCCAACTGACATAGCTAGGCCAGCAAAAGCGTCAATCCACTGACATAGCTTATGTCATTTGAAGAGGGGGTTTAACTGTGCTGGCAAAAGAACCCCTTGTGTCAGTATAGCCCGTGTCTCTTCTAGGGCTTTTCAGGCATAGCTCTACTGGTATACCTACGCCAGCAAAGCCTTTGTAGTGTAGACAAGTCCTTAGAGTCAGTGAGGCTCAGGGCGGACAGACACGCCTGACCACACAGAGTTGTTTGCAGGATCTAAGTCGCAATCAGCAAATCTGTATCAAATACGGAGCCCTCAAATGCCAGTTTTGCAGTGTCTCTTTTCAAAGTATAATGGCACTTGAACACGTAATAGATGTGTTTCTATTTCAGTAAATGGTTTCTTGCTAACTGGACTCACTGGATAGTAACAAAACAAGCAGCTCCTTGGAACTGCAGCTCAGTCTCTCTGGCATTTCTCAGTAATGCACCTCTCTTGTGAATGCTTTGAACCAACAATCAATTAAAAGCAAACTGCATTTTAATGTATAACAAAGTAGGTTAACTTTAAGTACATTTTTTTCTCCAAATTCACAACATACAAGGAAATCATGAAGCATAAAATAATCAAAGTGTACCCCCAACATTATACATGAATATATATAATATATAGAGAGCAAGTCATAAGTAACAGAGCTAGGCGCTTGGATGCACTGAAGTCTCTTCTCTGAACCCTGATCAACAGTACAGTCTCTGTCTGACTGCACATGTGTGCTGCAATAGGATGATGAACAGAGCTTTTGTCTTCATTGCAACTCCTACAGAATTTAGGTTTCTATTCTTCTCTTAGGTTTGCGCCACACAGTTTTTGTAGCAGTATAATTATGTCAGCTAGGGGGCTGATTTTTATACGAATGAATTACACCAGCCCAAGCCCTGCTATTGATGCAGATATAAGTGTGCTCAGTACGGGCACTGGATTACTTTAACTAGACTGGCATAGTTGGTGGTACAACTATTATGTATAGACAAAGCCATGAGGTGTACAAGGAGGGAAGGGTTTTAAAAAGTGCTTAGTATGAAACTATGTTAATGCAAACTAGCACGGCTGGCTCCAGCGTTTTTGCCACCCCAAGCGGCAAAAAAAAAAAAGCCGCAATTAGCACTTCGGTGGCAGCTCTACTGCTTCATTCTTTGGTGGCAATTCAGCGGCAGGTCCTTCCCTCTGAAAGGGAACTGAGGGACTTGTCGCCGAAGAGCCAGATGTGCCACCTCTTTCCATTGGCCACCCCAAGCACCTGCTTGCTGCGCTGGTGCCTGGAGCCGGTCCTGAAAACTAGGTAACTTTTAGTTGGCACCAGCAGGGTCTACGTGGGGCAGTTAGAGGGCAAGACTTTACAGCACTCTACAAAGCACACCCCTGTAGTCCAGACTGCCCTCACTCCTCTCCTGTTGGCTTCAACAGGAGCAGAGCTGGGCCAACGCTGAGTGCTTTGGCAAAGTCAACGTCATTCCTATTAGTAGTAAAGGGAGGTAGGCACACACCGCGGGGAGGGAGTCAGACCCTGGACACAGCTTTGACCTGCCAAGGGGAGGATGAATTTAGGTGAATTTAGGAACTATAAGTAAACTCAAAGTTGCTTTTTCAGCTGAAAACTTGCACTTGGTGCTGTCTACTATTCTGATGCAGATTATAGGCACCTTCTTTATTATAACGGAGAACAGCATTGTTTTTTTAAAACTCTGCTTAGTTTTTATGGTTCACAATAGCTTTCATTTTATTTGAAAACTCCTTTGGCCCTGTAGGCCTTTGAAATCAAATTAAATTACTGATGCCTATTTCTTTTTAGTTTTGGCTTTATTAAGGGCTCAAAGTTGTCATTGTGTTGAGTGGGAATTAAAGACACTTGATACCTGAAAGATCATCCAAATAACAGACATTCTATACTATTAACCAAGCCTTCTTGATAACTGTTTATAATGAGGGTAGAAACACTTAAAATTATTATACTAAAGAAAGCAGGAGTATTGTGTGGGCCTGATGTAGACTTTGCATTACTAGAACTTTTTTTCCCTATGAAACATTTTCAACTTTTTGGTGTAAAAATCAGCTCCCCAAATATTTCCATTTAGAAATGCCACAGTGGTGTCTCCTGGGAACTGTAGTTCGGGCACCTTGTGTTCCCATTCTCTACAGGCCTGGCTCCCTGGTTGGACTACATCACCCAGGCAATAAAGTCTGGCTGGGGGGCACGGCCCACAGAGGAGAATGGGGACATGAGTCACCCAAACTGCAACTCCCATAAGGTACTGCTGAATAAAATATTTCAATTTTTGGCCAAAATCAGAACAATTTTCATTTGTTTAGCACCTGGCTAGTCAATGAAACATAAAGAATGTCCATGGAAAGCAGACACTTTCAATGTAAAACTGCATTTTGTCAAAACCCCAATTTTCCATCAAAAACAGTTTGACAGAAAATTTGGGACCAGCCCCAAAGTACACAAAACTTCCAAATATTTTTTTCCACTTAACTGACAGTAGTTGGGTCATTGTGGCTCCATTTCAATACAGAGGACTTGACTGAGCAAAGCACTTAAGTTCCTTTCTAAAGAGAGATGGAGCTAAGTACATGCTGAAGTTAATTAGGTGCTTCAGTCGTACTGAGGTCAGTCAAACACATGCTTAACTTTAGCATGTGGGTAATTTGTTTGGTGAACTGGGGCCAGAAAAAGGACAACAGATGGGGCACAGATAACTTTGCTTGGGGGCAGAACCCTAGTGGAGGCACTAATGTATTAAGTTTTGTGAAAGTCCAGAAATTTGATATAATGGATAATCAATGACATGACAAAAATATAGATAAACTGTTGAACTAGGATACATCTGGCTTTAAGATCCCATATTTCATAACTAGAAAAGGGTAAGGGGGGAACTAACAAAAAGCTCCCTTGGCGGGTCATTGAAAAAAAGTTTGGATTGGGTAAAATCTTCCTGAGCTGAGTGATCAAAAAGACACGCACTCAATCCCTGATTGTGGATTGCTCTGTATGAGCCTTCTGGGTCATCTGGTTGAGTTCCATTGGAATTCCAGAGGAATAACTTACAAATGCACACACAGTATTCAATATGGTATTTTCTCTGCATGCCCAAATAGGGGCTAAGGCGATATGCTCAAGTATCCTGTAGGCAGATAGGGAAAGACAAATAAAACGCAGATTAATATACAAACAAGACTGTTGCCAGGCAATGGCACATTCCCACATTGATAATTATCCCTTGCCACATCAAAGCATTACACATTATATATTTATATCAAATGACTAGACAGGGTGTTGAAGCAGCCACATGGAGCAATGGCTCTAAGACAATATTCCAATCAGGTTCAGAGATTTGGCATCACCCAGCCACTGTATAGAACATCACACACCAGTAAATACCACACTGGGCCAAATCCTTCTCACATTTACTTTTCAGTGGGCTTGCGTGGGGGAAACAAGGAGGATCTGGCCCAGTGTCCTTATATATAAGCTGAGCCAAATTCTGGGCTGAACTATATCTTGTGCAACTCAACCAAAGTCATTGCCATTGCATACAATGCAATATAACATAACATGCAGCGTACCCTATCTATTGACTCTCATAGCTTTTGATAAACAAGTCAGCACAGAACATAGAGAAGTTACCATAAGCCTTGGCTACATTTATGTGGGGAAAACAACTGTGTGGCCAATACATGTAAAGCAGCGGTTCTCAAATTGTGGGTCGTGACCCCATTTTAATGGGGTCACCAGGGCTGGCTTAGACTTGCTGGGGCCCAGAGCTGAAGCCTGAGCCCCACTGCCTGGGGTCAAAGAAGCCTGAGGGCTTCGGCCCTGGGCAGCAGGGCTCAGGTTACAGGTCCCCTGCCTGGGGCTGAAGTCCTTGGGCTTTGGCTTTGACCCCCCCCCCCGCACCACTACCTGGAGCATTGGGGCTCGGGCTTTGGTCCCCACACCCAGGGCAGTGGGTGGCCTCAGGCTTTGGTCCCCATTCCTGAGGATCTATAGTAATTTTTGTTGTCAGAAGAGGGTCATGATGCAATGAAGTTTGAGAACCTCTGAAAAGTAAAATAAGTCAGTACAAGGCTTATCATCTTTGTTAGCACTGATAACCTTGGGTTGATTTCAGTCATTTGGTCATGTACAATCATTCGAGGGGTAGATGCTTTTTGGATTTAGAAGTGCCCCCATTCCATATCCAGATCGTATCACACACAGCTTCCCAATGGACAAGAGCACATGCACAAATAATGCTTGCAAAGACTGCAACCATATCTTTGTCCCTTGAATTTGAACTCTTGGCCTTAGCGTTCAGGCAGGAGATCAGACAGCAGCCTTATGGAATTTCTATTGCAGCATCTCAGGCATTTTTCTTACATCTGTGTCCTTTGTCTTGGTAATTACTTGACCTGGAAAACTCATTGGAAACTCCAAGTACTTATTCCCAGTTTTTTAAAGCTTATTGTGGCTCAGTTACTTTAGTGCCTAATCCGGTTATTGGTGCTTAATTCTCCTTGACTCTGCTCAGAAGATCAAGCAGAAGACAACTGGTTGAGAGGGGTATAGTTTCTTCAATAGAAAATGCATGAGCATTTAAGTTCATCTCTGAGGAATCCATAGTAGAGTGTCTCAGGAATGCGTGTGTGTTCACTAAGAAAAAGCCACCGGCAGCAACAATTATAATAATACCGAAATAGTCACACATCAGTAGGGGGAAAAAAAGTCTTGCCGATCCAAGGCCATGAAATCAGTCCACAGCTGGGAGCAGGGTCTTTTCCTTCTCTATTGCTACACTCCCTCTCAATACTTGGGGAAACACACACCGTCTTTAGCAATTGTAGAAGTAAATTCCATGGAGGCATTCTCTTCATTTTGGTGACACTGCTGAGCAGAAAAAGAAGAGATGAGTTAGAATCGCAATCAGGCAAGGAAAAAAGGAGGAAAGTGTCAGCATGTCAGCAAAGCAATGAGAGGGGAGGATTAATATATTCCAAGGCCAGAAGGATCATTATGATCATCTAGTCTGATCTCCTGCATAGCACAGGCCAGAGACCTTCCCCAAAATAATTCCTAGAGCAGAACTTTTAGAAAAACATCCAATCTCAATTTAAAAATGATCAGCAATGGAGGATCCAACCACGACCTACAGTAAATTGTTCCAGTGGTCAATTACTCTGTTAACAATTTACACCTTATTTCCAGTCTGAATTTGTTTTAGCTTTAACTTCCAGACATTGGACTGTGTTACACCTTTCTCTCCTAGACTGAAGAGCACATCGTCAAATATTTGTTCCTCATGTAGGTACTTACAGACCGTGATCAAGTCTCCCCTTAACCTTTTCTTTGTTCTGCTAAATAGATTGAGCTCCTTGAGTCTATCACTATAAGGTATGGTTTCTAATCCTCTAAAATCAATCATTCTTGTGCCTCTTCTCTAAACCCTCTCTAATTTACTAACATCTTTCTTGAATTCTGAGTGCCAGAACTGGACACAGTATTCAGCAGCAGTTGCACCAGTTCCAAATATAGAGGTAAAATAACCTCTCTACTCCTACTCAAAATTTCCCCTTTTGTTCACCCCAGGATCACATTAGCTCCATTGGCTACAGCATCACACTGAGAGCTCATGTTCAGCTGTTTATCTACCACAGCTCTAAATCTTTTTCAGAGTCACTAGTTCCCAGGATAGGGTCCCCCATCCTGCAAGCATGGCCTACATTCTTTGTCTGTAGAAGATAACCCTGAAGCTGGATATGGAGACTGCTCACAGCTGGCTGCAGAGCTGAGAAAATATATTTATCATCTTCGATTGGAAATACATATTAGAATACTAATCCTCTGGACTTGAAGTTGCATCTGCCACAATCCAGGTGAATGCTCTAACAACTAGGCTATTCTCAAGTGGGTCTCTCTTAATTGCTCCTGTTGGAGCTATCCTATTTTGTATAGATCATTAAATATTCCCGGGCCTGCAGAAAGATAGACTCAGCCTTGTGGTGAAGGCACTCAGTGGGACTGTAGGTGACCCAAGTTCAAGTCCCTGATCTAAGACTTGAACCTGGAATTCACACATCACAGGTGGGTCCTTCACTTTGACCAGAAATTTAATCCTGGGCCTGAGAAACCTTCCCATCAAAACTGATGAGTCATTTCCATGACAAGTTTCAGTTTTGATGAATCAGCATTTTCTGATGAGGAATGGGGTGGTATTATTGAAAAATCCCAACCAACTTTATTTCAGGTGTTTAGTTTGAGACACCGGAAATGGCTGTGATTTTTAGGAAGTACTGAGCACCCATCTTGTGAAAGATGCCCCTTAAGGGGTCTCAGGTTAGGTGCCCACAAAAATTAGGCATCTAACATCACTAGCCCCTTCTCAAAATTTAGCTTGTAGGTCAGAAATAGTTTGTACTGTTGGTTCAAGGATCATTATTATAACAGACTTTTTAAATAGTGCTTTGAACACTGACTGTATAAGGGGTTGTGAAGAAGAATATGCTGAAATGGCATTGTTAAGATAAAAAGTGGTCTTGTTTAACATTTTAAAGCCATTTTTATAGAACAATGGCCTTCAAGAAATACTGACATCCCAGACATCTTCCTTCCTCAATGGGCTGGAAGCTTTTGGCTCTCAGTTGCAAGTTTCAAAATGAATCTGCACATTTTCAAAATCCATCTGCATTGTGTCTGTATAACTACAATAACTACAAAACCAAACCTTATATAATGTTCATATGTCTCAGCTTGTCACTTAACATGCACAGCTTGGTTGTTCTTGTGTCCGTCCAGTTTTCATACCTTAACATATGCCCCCCTCCCTCACCTTGAACTGAATATTGTAAGTGAAGAGCTGCTGCTGACTCTTCATCTGCCTATCTGTTAATGACACGGAAGGAAAATTTGGTTCCAACTGGTAGAAAGGTCCTCTCAAACCAGCTTCTGTGGGAGGAGTCACTGAGGAACCCAGAATGGGTTCTTTAGGCCTTTGGTAGTTACACAGTTTTGGATTGCTCTCAGCATGACAGGGCATGGTATTTTGTTGCTGGGGAAAGGATGTCATGTGAGTGGCTTTAGGAAACGCAACATCATTTTCAAAGGATAAGCCACTGTTTTCATATTCCCATGAAGCTAATGTAACATCACTAGATAACGTGCTACATGATGAGGACTTCAATGAGCTTTCACAAATATTGTCCATTTGCTGGTTTCCCACCCGGGAGCGAATGTGACACCAGCTACTTGGCTCCAAGGAGCTGACCAGTGGAAGTCCATTGTGTTGCATTTGAGTTGGCCTGCAATGAGCTTGAGGATATATCCTTGCTTGCATCAGCTGCTGTTGCTGTGTTGACAACTGTTTGTTCTGAAGCATCTGCTGCTGCTCTTTATTGTACAAATGTGGCATTAAGTGAGGTCCATGTGAAGAGGTATGCTGGGGAAAGGAATGGCTTCTAGACAGGTGGCCAGCTTCTAATGTACTAGATTTTTGCTCAACAGAATCAGATATTTCATTCTGTAGAGCTTGCACTGGAGACACCTGCATTATGCTGAACTCTTGCATGCCCTGATCATTGTTAAGAGCAGGCTGTGAGGAGGAAATCCATGGATTTGTTACTTGTGATCCAAAAAGATTCTGTTGGTTATTTGCCAATAGAGTTGGTGACTCTGTCTCCATTGGTTTGATTCCCAGCTGATTTGGAGTGGCAGATTTCCAAACATCTAACAAGCGACCTCTTGGAGAATTATTCTGATTGAAACTGATGACTGGATTCATTGAAACCAATGGGTCTGGCTGCTGACTCTCTTGTGAATTCATTTTTAATGGAGCTGGATGATTTGAGTCAATCAGAGTTGAGCCCCGATGTATCTGATTATTAGGAATAACATTCCCCCAGGAAACTGGAGCAGGAGCCTTTGGCTGAAATACCTGTGCAGGATTTGTTAGATTAATCCCTGTAGTTCGCTGGTTATTGAAACCCAAGGAACTTAGTATATTCCCACTTAGCAAATTTGCTTGATCAAAACATGCTTGCTTTTCTGGTTTAGAAGTGATATCCTGGGACATATTGGTGACTAAAGGACCCTGAAGATCATGGTCTAGTGAATTTTGATGTGAAGTATACATTGGATTTTGAAATCCAGATGGTGCAGAGGCTGCTGAATTAGCCCCCCAGAAATGGTGACAATTCACCAGAGGCTTGCTTTGCTGATTGCATTTCTTATTATTGACCAGCTGGTTTTGAAGTCTGTTTAGCTGAGTGCTTTGTGGAATTTGTTCCAGAGGAATTTGTTGAATAAGGGCCTGAGATGAAGCCATCACATCATACTGTGGAAACCCCAGATTCTTTCCATTATCGTTTTTAAACAATATCTCCTCCACACAGGAAGTCACCTCGTCATTTGGTCTCTCCTGGAAACCCTGGGCCACTGGCTCCTTGGTGTCCATGTTGCACAAGATCTCCTCCCATTGCTTTAATTCCAGGTCATCCATTTCCAGGCTCTGCAGAGTCTTAGAGATGTCACCATCCACATTGCCCTTTTCAAAGAGTGTTTCAAAGATGACTAGGAGTGAGTCACTCTCTTTGACAGCTCTCTTATTTCCATCATCCAGCCATGGCTCTTCCGGTACATCGACAATATCTGCCAGGGAGAACTGTGGCACGTTATCAGCATGGGAGACGTATATGGATTCGTCTTGGTTCATCATGGCCCCTAGGAGCGAGTTGGGATCTACGGAGTCCTGCTTCAGGGGAGTCTCTCTCTTTGACTTTGAAACCTTCTTGGTGTGCAAGTAGTCCAGGAACCCTGGCAGACTGTTTTCATACAGGACTGCTTCACCCGTGGCAAATTGAAAAGGCAGTTGCAGGCTCCGCTTGCACAAATGCTCCTCTCCTTCTTCATTCCTGCAGGTATATGAATGGGACATTAAGAAGAGGGTGACAGGACAATGAAATACATAGGGCTGGGCAAAAAACAGCTGCTAGAGAGTGAGATGAGAGCAAACAAGTTGGCATCGGTTTGAGTGTTTTCTCTACTTTAAACCCTACAATTGGGGGGGTGGTTGCTTTGTTTTCTGGCTTGCTCTGAAATGGGAAATACTCCTAACTCAGATAAATGGAGCCAGAGGTTGTGCCGAGTGTCAGTGTGGCTTAGGTAGCTCTGTTGAAAGGCTATTTTTCATAGGTTTTATAAATGTTAAGACCAGAAGGGACCATTATGATCATCTAGTCTGACCTGCAGAACACTGGGCAGTGTATCAGCCTATGATCTAGAGACCTGCCTCAGATCTGAACACCCCTAAATTTTGGGGAAGCTTGGATGCCATCTTTGAGGCTTGGGACCAGGTACAATTTCAACACAGCTGCATTTCAGCATGGCAGGTGATTTTGTCCATGCCCTGAGGAAATGAAGGCTGCGAGGTGAAATCCTGACTTGAGCGTACTCAGTAACAGTTTTGTCATTGACTTCAATGGGGCCAGGATTTCACCCTCGCCATCTGGAGGGACACTTACGACAGGGCCCGCAGCCTGGAAATGATGCAGTCCGGTTGGCCTCCTTTATACACCAGTCTCGCATTTGCTTGGACCCAGATCCAGCCTGCTTTCTTCGTCAGCAGCCTGAAAACAGTCATTCCGCTCTCTCCGGTTTTCATAACTAGGGCAAACAGAAGAAGGTAGCAGCCTAAGCTCAGCAAAATGCACCAAGAAATAGCTCTCAGCCTGCTCCTGTCTATTACATCCAGAAAAAGGTTACCAACTGAGATCTGCAGAACCATTTCACGGACCAGCTCACAAACCATGTAGGCAAACCTTTTACAGTGACACTGCATAGCTACGCCCTGGCCTTACTTGGCAAAGTGTATAATGTTAAAGAAAATCCTTACTGGCCCTGAGTTCATTGCCTGGGATCAGCACTGGGCTATAAAACCTCAGTAGGACATAAAACCTCATGTTTCAGGGTTTAAACCAAACTATAACTACTAGGGAAGAGAACGAGACCTTTCTGGGGCAGATTACCATACACAGCTGCCTATTAGAAGCTCAGAAGTATCTGGTGCCAGCCAAGATACTGGGCTACACGTACTTCGGGGGTGATCCAGTCTGGCTATTCCTATGTTCCAATGAATTTTCTCAGTGGCTTTGGGACGTTTGAGTCTTGGTGGTGTGACATGTTTGTCCATTAGCTTTTCGCATCTGGAGGGCTGCAGTCAAATCAAACCTGGATCACAAATGAGTGATTTCAGAAGGTTCGGTCAGATTCCTAGTGGATATCTGTCCACATCACAGAAACACAGCACAGCTTAACAAAATGGGCAATTTCTGGATAGGACAAGGTTAGGACTAAACTAACATGGGCTGCTGCAAGTCAGAATTCAGAGCTTGTCTACATGTGGAAATTTCCCAGCATAACTCTACCAGTATAATTATACCACTCTAGTTATGCCAGTATAGCTACCTGGCTTAGCTCATACTCAGAGGTATTCTTTGGGAAGTTAAACTTGTACAGGAGGATGTTACTTATTGCAAGGGGAGGTTCTTCGAGATGTGCGGTCCCTATCTGGATTCCACACGTGGGCATGCATTTGTGTTATGTGCCTGGGTCTGGAATTTTTTCTAAGTAGTGTCTGTTGACCTGCACGTGTGCAGTACCTTCCCTTGTGCTTCCAAATGAGGGCATAAGGGGTGGTGCAGGCCGACACCTCTCCAGTTCCTCCTCTTACCACAATGCAAGTGAGTCTGCAGCAGAGGGGAAGGAAGGTGGGTAGTGGTATACAGATAGGGACTACACATCTTGAAGAACCTCAAGTTACAGTAAGTAACCTCTTCTCCATCGTCTTCTTTTTCAAGGGCGGGTCCCTACGTGTATTCTACAGGTGGGTGTCGTGCAAGCAGCAATCAGTGGGTGCGAGAAAGCTGCTAGCAGAGCTGTTTGTAACAGCCATTCCTACTGCTGCATCCCTAGTACCACTTGAATCAGGGCATCATGAGCCATAAACCTGTGGACCAAGCACTGAATTGTGGCTTTGCAAATGTCCTGCAATGGGACATCTGATAAGAATGCCATGGGGGCTGCTTGTGTTTGCCTGGAGTGAGCTGTAACACCTCTACGAGGGGAAGGTTTGCTATCGTACAGTATTCAATACTCATCCTGAGACCCACTTGGAAATTCTCTGTGAGGCTACAGCTTGGCCCCTTGACCTTTTCACTATGGCGACAAAGAGCCTCAGATTTTCTGATGGGTTTGGTTCTCTGCAGGTAGAACATTGGGTTGCATCTGACGTCGAGGGAGTGCAGTTTCCTGTCCCCAGGAGAAGCATGAGGTTTTGGAAAAAATACAGGTAAGTGAATTGATTGGTGATATGGAATTTGGAAACAATTCTGGGGAGGAATTTGGGGTGTAGCTGGAGGGAGACTCTCTCTTTATGGAATACTGTGCAACAGTGATTTCCCCTACATCCACCCTTGAATTTCCCCAACCCCCCCATCCAGTTTTGTGAACTAGTTACATGCCAGGTTAGTGACTATTCGGAAATGTGAATCGGAATTGAAACATTACTACACACTTGAAAAGCATATACAGTGTATGATAAAATACTCGTATCTGAAAAAGTATAATAGATTTGAAAAATATGAACATAGACTAGCTTTCTTATACAACTGTGTTTTTTATGACAATGTCAGTGTATTCATTTGGTGATGTTGGCCAACCTAATAATTTCAAATGATGATTTGTAAACCAAGTCTAAATGAGCTCTCTCGCTGACAGCTAGTGATGAGCTGAAGCTGGGGCTGGGGGGAAAGGCTTCAGGACCAGACTGTATTTACATGCACACCTAATCTACCTAGGTATCCAGCAAACAGCTGTGTTGCCCAAGTGATAGATTTTGGCTGGGATTGGGTTACAAATTACTTGAATGCCGGTGGGAGGAGGAATGAAATGTTGTTGTTCTTATTGTATGAGTAAAGGGCAGTAGAACTATACTTAGCCTGTGCTGATTGAGGGCCTCAAGAGAGAGGGTGGGGACCTGTCCCTCTCCACTGTTTAAAGACAGAGCTGATTAGGCTCCATACATAGTCTTTTGTTCTGTTAAGTGACCACTGCAGCTGAACTCACTGATAATCAGGTCTAAGTGCTCAGTCCTGCTGTGGGGACAGTGTTTCTGTGGAAGAGACAGCCCAGATTGCACTAGCAGCGAGGTTCCCACACTGAGAACTCAGCTGAAATCACTGAGAGCTGGTGGGACCTCAAGAGACCAACTCGCAGAGGTCACGGTGGCAGGTGGCAGCAGAAGGTGACTGCGCAGGGCATTGTCAACAGAGTGGTGGAGTGAACGGTGCCACAATGAACAGCAGTGGCCAGAGCGAACAGTGAGCAGCTGGAGGAACAAGCAAGGTGCCTTCTTGCCCCCCACCTGAGAGGTGTCTGTACTCATGTGAAAGCACCTCTGAAGTCTGAGTCTCCACTGACCAAGAACAACACCGGTGAGTGGAGTGCGGTGGAGGGAAAAGTGAAGGGCACATTAAATAAACCTCTGTTGTTGGACTATATTTTAGTGACTTTGCTCCAGAATGCTAGATTTGTGACTGGGAATGGAAATTTGTTATGTATTTTGGTGTAACTTGCATTATCCTCATGTTAACTTTGCATTATCCTAACAAAACATTTACTTTATTCATCTCTTTTATATGTTGCAGGTCAAAGTGAAAATGAAAAGACAAAAAACAATACAACAATTTTTCCACTTACAGGCCTCAAAAACTAACCAAGGTGAAGAACACTGCTCAAGTTGGTCCACAGTCCTGGATCATCTAGACTTAAGGAACTAAACTCAGCAGCAGCAGGAGGGATAGCTCAGTGGTTTGAGCACTGGCCTCCTAAACCCAGGGTTGTGAGTTCAATCCTTAAGGGGGCCATTTGGGGATGGGTCCTGCTTTGAGCCGGGGGTTAGACTAGATGATCTCCTGAGGTCCCTTCCAACCCTAATAATCTATGATTCTATGTATCTCCGGAGAGCTCCTTCCTGCTTAGATAGAAAAGCTTTCTTTTTCTGAATGCTGCCCCAGAGGGGCGTTTTCTTCTTTCACTCATGACTGCTGTTCTGTGCCAGCTATTGTGGCTCTCAACACTTGATTGAAGGGGACAAATAAGCAGGCTGGTAGCAGGGCCTGAGTGAGGGAAGATATCAGCGTCTTAAGAGCCTAACTGGCTCCTGCTACTTCAGCTGACTGCCTGTTCCCCTCAAGTGGATTCACGGAAGTAGCAGGAAACAGGAAGCTCCCTGAGAAGCTGGTGTGAATCAATCCAGGCTCCTGGGGGTGCGAGAGAGGTACATAAGAGGTGCCACCTCCTCTCTCTCCCTGCAGCTCTTGCTGTTTTCTGTTATTCCCTCTCACCTTTTCTCCTGCCTGCCTGTTATGTCTCTTGTGCCCTCCTTCCTCAAGCACAACCCTCCACAGGTCTGTGCATCTAGAGCAGGGAGAATACATATGCACCGGCACCAGATGCAATTTTCTACACTCTGGGTCCTTGTGGTGTCCACCCCGCCCCCCCCACAGTCTGGCACCTGAGGCGGCCACCTCAGTTTGCTTCATGGTAAGGCCAGCCCTGACAACAACCTTCAGAAGATCTATTACGATAGGAAGCGTGTGGAAGCCATCCAGGAAACTGAAAACACGACTATGATAGGCACCTGTGCTCTTCAGCCCTGATTTTTTTCAGGAATTCATACTATACACAGATGCCTCGAATGTCGATCTCGTGCCATCTTCTCACAAGACTTTGAAGGAGAAAAACACCTGGTCCTGTTCCCTAGGGAAAAGTCGTACTCAATTATTGACAAGGAAGTATTAACTTACCAGTGGGCAGTAGACACCCTCAGGTATTACTTGTTGTGTAGCCCCTTTTCCCTGATCACTGATTACGTGCCCCTACGCTGGATCCAGACAACAGAGGACATGAACCCTCCTATGACGAGATGGTAGCCTGCACTACAACACTATAGCTTCCAAGTACAACACTAGGTGGGAAAGGACCCCAGTTTCTTTTCACAGGAGATCGGGGATGGAGACAACCCAACCCCAAATGGCCTTCTCATCTTGAGGGGTGAGGTATGTGAAGGGACACACCATCACTCTGATATGAAGGAAACTAATGAGTTCTTATGGGCCGGTTCCATGGTAACAAGATGCACCTTCAAGACTTGTTCAGCCTAAAGGAGGAGGAGCTTAAAAAGGGGATTTTACCATAGGAAGGGACAGTGATCAGGAATAAGGCTGCTCCACCCAGAGACTGCTGGTCCTAGCCAAGGAGGAAACAGCCACAAGACACACCACTCCCAAAGCCTCCCTGACTGACAGCAAAGAAATGTGCCCCAGGAAGAGTGGTAGAAGGCAAACTCCATGAAGGAGCAATAGAAGCAATAGACTCTAGGAGATTAACCCATTGGAGCTGAATATCCAGGGTCTGTCTGAGAGACTGGCCCTCTTTCCAGGCAGATCCTCCTCTTTTTCAAGGGGAAGGGAAGAGGAGGAGCCAACCCTCTGCCCATGTGTGGTTGCCTCAGAGAACTCCCCCAAGTGCCGCCAACTGGGGGAGAAAAGAAGGTAAACAACATACAGTGGGACCAGGGTAGGGCTACCTCACAGGAGAGTACTAAACAATGCCTCTCAGCTCACTGCAGGGTGGGGGCACACAATGCTGGAGTAGGCCAAACTGTTCTAGCTGGTCCCAGGATGGCCTCGTTTATTGGAAGGGATGGTCCCTGTGGCTGCAAGATTTCCAAGAGATGGTGTTGGGGGCCCTAGGCCTCCTCCAGTGGAATTTGCAAGTCATCGACCACCCTTTGGAATAGATCTTGAAGAGAGGGTGGCAATTGGATGACCGCGTTGTCCAGTCATGAGGAGGTTCCAGTCAGAACTGGCGGCACCGGCACTGCTTCTTCCTCCTCATACACCGATGGAACTGGCTGACTAGAAGTGGAAGAATGGTAGGACCCTTGCGAAAATTCTGGGCATCTGCTATAAGGATCCCAGGGGCCCCAGTACAGCCAGAAGGAGGGATTTATCAGTTGTGGTGATACCCAAGGGAAATGACCAGGTGTTCCTGGGCAGGGGGGGTGTTGTAGTCAAGAGGCTCGGGGTTCTGTGGCTGTCTGTCTGGGCTCCTGCACCTTCCTGGAGATATTGGTGGAGCTACTGCCTCTGACTCCTCCAACTCTGAAGAGGTTCCATCAGAAATGGTGGTGCTGTTGCTATTGAGACGCTCCTGTCCAGTGGATCGGGATGGGGTCTCTCCTGTGACAGCCGCAACAGTTTGGCCTCCCGGCTAAGAACTTCCCTGAGAACTGCAGGGCCCGATAGAAGTGGAGACTGTGGGTGGGGGAGAAAGACATCCTCCGGTGTCAGAAAATTCTCCTTATGCCAGAGTCTGCAGAGTTCCCACTAAGGCACCAGAGGGACCTGCTTTATCCATCAGAGCTGGCCACTCTCCGAATTGCCAAGGTAGTACCAATGGTACATCCAGACCTGCCCTCATGGATGGGATTGGTCTGTCTTTCTGACCTGGTACTACACTCACTGTTGGGACTGATGGATCCTTTTTCTTCTTTGCCTTATCCTCCAGCACAGAGGGCTTTGGCGCCAGTTCCATGGGATCTGTACATGACGTCTCACCTGACCAGGCATGGCTTGGGGAGCAAACAAGTTCCTTGAGCGCAGTCCACTCCTGGGATCTGCCCTTATGCACATAAGTGTGTTTCTTACTCACATGGGGAGCCCTGTGTCCTGAGTCCTTGGGCTTTGGTGCCAGCAGCTCCACTCCGTGGCTCATGCTTGGAGGGGCATTGCTGGTCAGCTTAGGCCAAAGTACAGGGAGGTCCCTCTGGCCCAGATCAGAGCAGGGCCTCAAAGCCTCTTCCATTAGGTGCTTCTTCAGCCTGAGTCCTTCCTTGGGCCTCTCTGGTTCTGGGCAGGAAGGACACTTCTCAAACCTATGCGCCTCACCCAGACAGTAGAGTCACCGTTGACCATCGCTGACGGAAAAAGAGCGGAGGCAGGAGATGCAGTTCTTGAAGCCCAGGAACCTGGGCATAGTCCCCAAGACAAAGACAGTCCCCGACTGGGGGGAGGGGTTTACTAAATTGTTCTAAACTATATGACATACAACTAAGATTTCTAAACTACAGGATAATTATTTGCAGCCAATATGTACTATAACTCTTCTTGAGAGTTCAAGAGCGAAGGAAGACAGGATTCTGACTCAGGCCATGTGGCCATAAGAGGGAACTGGAGAGCTATCCACTCACACTGCCCCCTATACCTTTGATTGGGGAGCACAAGGGAAGATACAGTTCATGTGCAGGTCATTGGACACTGCCTGGAAAAACTTCCAGACTCATTCACATGATGCGCACCCACATGTGGAATACGCAAAGGGACCAGCATACAAAGAATTATAATTATGCTGGTAAAATAATAATTAAAATAATATATGGAGATATAGCTATCTCATGGAACTGAAAGGTCATTGAGTCCAGGCCCCTGCCTTGGCTAGCAGGACCAAGTACTGATTTTGCCCCAGATCCCTAAGTGGCCCCCTCAAGGATTGAATTTACAACCCTGGGTTTAGTAAGCCAATGCTCAAACCACTGAGCTATCCCTCCCCTCTAGTAATCTTCCTTGAGTAGACCATCCCTGCATAAAATAGGACAATACAATCATGTTCGCTGAGTTGGATCTTTGATCTTATAGCTTGGCCCCAAACTCACTTTTCACATGCTTCTCTGCACAGTGCATCATGTCTGCTGCATGGATAAACTGGTACCCAGAGCCTCTCATGCAGAGCTCAGTTTCTGTGTATCCCAGCACAACTTTTCCTCTGTAAAATAAAACAAACAAAACAAGAAATGCAGTTCACGGAACTTTTAGGACCAAGGATGAATGCAGAACACAGCTATGTGGGTCCATTAGCTCGGGCTTATCAGATAAATGCACAGATTGGGTTAACAGGGAAAGCTCTGGTGGACTTAGCCCACCCATAGTTATCTCTCCAGCTGAGTGAAGAGGCATTTTCCATTCTGTGAAAAATTCTGAGATTTTGAAAATGTTTCAGTCCTCACCAGGATAAAGCAAACCAAAGAAAAATCAACTCAATTTTTTTTGTAGAATGACTACCCCAGCTGGTGTGCACAGGTATTGCAGAATGACTGCCCCTTTGTATTCTTCCCTTTCCCTCCCTGGGTATTCTACTGTTAATTGAATTAGCACATTAGCACTGATCCCCCCCACTTGGTAAGGCAACTCCCATCTTTTCATGTACTGTGTATATATATCTGCTACTGTATTTTCCATTCCATGTATCTGATGAAGTGGGTTTTAGCCCATGAAAACTTATGCCCAAATAAACTTGTTAGTCTCTAAGGTGCCACAAGGACTCCTCGTTGTTTTTGCCCCAGCTGGGAAACAAGGCAACCCCCGTACCCAAGGAGCCAGCCTGCTGGGCTGTCCAGGTCCTCAGGGGAGCTGCTCCGAATAGGAAACCAGCCTCCTAAGTCCTCGGGAAGCCTGGGAGTTGGGGCCTGTCCAGCCAGCTACCCAAGACTTGGGATCTTGGAAGCCTGGGCTGTCAAGGAACTGCCTGCATATAAGCTTGAGTTTCTAGCCTCTCAGCTCCCATTCAGCCCAGCGGACTGGTTGCTGAAGAGCAGGACATCTGAGCTGGAATGAACCAGGTTTTGGATCGAATCCTGGCTGCGTTCCACTGTAATTTTGTCAAGTTCCTGTAGAATGTTTTGATTTCAGCAAATCAATATTTTCCAGCAGAAAAATGTTTCAGCCAAAAAATTCCATCCAACTCTGCTCACTTCACAGAAGAACAGTTAGGAAGAGTCATCTTCAGTACGTTCTCCCTGCACCTTTGCCTTTAGACCAATGGTGCGCAAACTTTCCCAGTTGTGCCCCCTTGCCAGTAATGGAATCTGCCTGTGCTCCCTCTCCCCTCATTACTTCACAGTCAAGGCTCCCTCAGCAAAGGGAGCTTGGGCTGAAAGCAGAGACTGGGGCAGAACTGGGGTAGAGGAGGAGCTGGTCTGGGATGGAGAGGGAATGACAGCTGAGCCAGGATTGGGAGTGGTGCAGGAGCTGAAGTGGAGCGCGGGTTAAGGGTGGAACGGAACTGTGGGCGGATCTGGATTGGAGGCGGAGCTGGGCCTGGAGCCATGATGCTCCCTCCGCAACCCCTATGGGGGCTGACCCAAGGCTGGAGACAGAGCAGGACTGGGAGTTGGGGTAGGGGGAGGAGTGGGGCTGGGAGTGGAGTTGGTCTGGGAGCAGAGCAGGGACAGAAGCATGGCGCTCCTTCCCTGCTACCTGTAGAGGCTGGCTCACCACATACCCACCCCTGAATGTTCCTCCCTAGGGGGCACTCCCCAGAGTTTGGGGACCACTGCTTTAAAGGTGTTTCTGGATGTTCTCCAAGCTGAGAATTTGTAGCAAGATGCCATCTACATGGAAGGACAAGGTAGAAGAGCAATAATAATTGTAAAGTAAAAGTAATGCCCTGAAATAACCATGAGGGGGTTTTCAAAGGAGCCTGAGTTAGCTGCCCATTTCAGTGGGAGCTGGGCACTGTAACAGGGTGGCCAGTCCCTTTAACAGTCAGAGGCCTGGAGCTGGCCAGGACCGTACCATTAGCCCTGCCTTCCACAGCTGGGATGGGGCGTGGAGTTTCATTAGTAGAACCAGCAGGGTTTGGGGGAGCTGATTGTTCGATAAGGAGCAGCAGGAAGCAGGGGGTCCCATGTCTGCATGCTTGCTTAGCTTGCTCACTCAGGAAAGGAAAGAGCAAGAGTGAGGCTGGAGGGAGAGATTTCAGCAGACGCCTGCCAAGGCAGGGAATGGCTGCTGAGTGTGAATAGGCTCCAGCAGGAAACCCAGAGGAGGCAGGTGGGAACTGAGAGACTACAGTGGGAAATGGCAAAGACTACAGAGGCTGCTGAGCATGAGCAGGCTCTGGGAGGGGACCCTGAGTCTTTAAAGGAAAGACTTGAGGTGGGAAAGTCTGGAGGGAAAGATTAGGAGTGGGAACATGGGGAAGATCTGAGAACTCTGCTTTGAGAGTCTATGGAGAACTGCAGAACTGAAGAAGAATTTTGCTGATAGTTTAAGTTATAGGCCCAGAACTGAAGAAAAGGGAAACTGAGGCAGGGACGCTGCAGAGTGACCGCAGGCCATGAGAAAGCTCTTAGGAGGCAGCTGGCCCATGGACAGGCACCTAACTCCTTTATGTTGCTGTGATAATCCCAGCCTATGCCAATAGCTGGAAATATGTTTTGAGACACAGTGGATTTTAACCCGATGATGTCCCTCTGAATGTAATTATGTTTACTGCAGGTTATTTGAAATGCAATGGACAAACTTTTCATAGGAGACTTTCTTTTCTCTATTCACTTAATCCGGCATTTGGCCAGGGTTACAATCATGTTTTCTCTGTTTCCACAACAGCAGTACTAGCATCTCTTGTTTTGCATTTCACATCCGCTATAGCATGATGTCTGCCTATATCCTCAGCAAACTTAACGAGAGCTGTGAGCATGTGGCATCTTGGCCCTGACTCTGTGCCATACCTTGAATCACAGGCCACGGGGGTAAAATCCAGCTTGTGTTTTGTTTGGAAGATGAAGGTCTTCATTCGAAGCTCCAGGATAGAAAACGGTTGGAGCGGAGTTGCGATGGCAAACAGAGCCAGCTGGGGAGGCCTGTGGGTCCCATCTTCTGTTCTCTTTTGCTGCCCATGGAGAAATTTCAAACGGCCATGGAAATTCAAGGCCTTTGGGGAAGCAGGAAGAAGTGGAGATGACAAAGATATACATTAGTGACATGGATCATTCATATCAAAATCTCTCCATTCAACTCCCCACCACTGTAGTATCCAGGTACCACACAGACATTACTGAATATATCCCCCATGATCTGGGAAAAATTATCCCTGTTTCACAGATAACACACTGCCATTATCCCTATTGGGCACATGAGAAACAGAGGCACAGTGAGATTTGCCCCAGGGCACACAGAGAGTTGAACATGGTTCTTCTGAGTTCTAGGGCAGGGCCTTGGCCACCAGGCCATCCTTCTTCTCTACTGTCTCATCTCAAAATCCCAACTGTCCAGAGGAAGCTTGAGCCTGGCAAAGCTCTGTGGACTCCCCACAGTGTGGCATGAATGGGGAAATATCCCAATACTCCCCATCAACTCCCATCATCTCTGGTCAGGTTTGCACCATCCCACAGCAGAAACTAGTACCTACTCGAGAAGCCAGGCTCAGAGTCTGTTCCCAGGGGTGTGACTGTCATGAGGCAAGTGCAGCAGGGGAGAAAGACCTAGATCCTCAAAGGCATTTAAGCACCTAGCTCCCATTGAGAGGTAGGTGCCTAACTCTCTGGGGATTTGAGCCCAAATGCCTTGCTGGCTGGATTACCAGGAATCCCGAGGAGCTGTCCAACAAGCAACGGAAGCGACAGATGAAGCTTCTTTCTAAGAAGGATGAATTCTCAGGTGGCAGGTGCTGGGGGTCATCCATGGTGGTGCTGCTGCTGTCTACATGAGGCATGGCTGGGAAACCAAACCAAAACAAGAGAGAATGTATTCGTCTTGTTTGAAACCACTTCAGAACATTCCTGTTATGCTGAGTCCTTAATGTCCACCAGGCACTGGCTCCTCCATTCCTTGATCTTTCTGACTGGTCTGGCCCTCCACTGCTCATCAAAACACATTTGATGCTCCCACTAAGAATAAGTTTTCTTCAGAATAGCATCCTGCTCAAAACGGCCACAAATTGCATTGCCAGCTCCCCTCCCACCCCCGCCTTTGGACAGGGTTCCCAGTGGGATTGCAGGTGCCATTGTGCCTTACAACCCTTTGTTTGCTTTAGCACTTCAGGCTTGTCAGTCTCCATGGGGCTTTTCCTGTAGAGCTCATTGAGGCAGCGGTAGTCACGGTTCTCACTGCACAGTCTTGTATTCCCTCAGCCCTGGTCACTTACCGTCTGTGCCTTGATCCGGTTCCTTGTATGGAGGCAGGTTTAGGGACCATTGCAGCTGGCACTGGAACATGGCTCGATCGTCCACGTGGATCAGCTCAAACACACTCTGGTAGATGATGTCTGACTGAAAAGAAATCAAAGGGAATATGCCATTGAACGCCCACTCAGCTGAGAGACACATGGAGCAAGAACTGAAAGGCACAACTAATTCATTGCAGCAGCACTGCTCTGCAGCCCCATCCCCTGTCTGTGGCTCAACACCTACGCATGGTCTGGCTCCCTCAGCACTGCCAGACTGACGAAGTGTAGCAGGCCGACCCTTTGACAACTGCCATGGAGACAAGTGCACAGCAAAGCGGTTAAATCAGCCGCATGTTTGAGTCATTCAGACTAGCTGGAGAATGGAGGCTCTGAAAATGGGGCTATCATCTTATGACTTGTATTACTGTGGCATTCAAAGCCAGAGGCCATCTGGCTGGGAAGCATGCCCACCAGAAAGGTGAAAACAGCTTCCTGGACCTCATACAAGGGACACGTGGACTGAATCAATCCGTCAGGCTATGCAAAATATAAAACGACTTTCAAACCAGTGTGCCTGAGGATTTCCTCCCACGCCTCCTGGAAATCAAACAGATTCTTTCATTTAATGTACCTCTCTCCTTCTCCCACTGCTTAGGCCATGATGGAGGGCATTCATGAAGTTCAGTTTGGGTGACTTTTAAGGTTACTTTTTAATTCAGCATCAAAGAATTAACAGTTTCAGCTGAAAGCCAACTGTTAGCAACAGAAAAATAGAAATAAACATTACAAACACTACCTGATTTCCCTGCTGGCACAGTGTTCAATGTTTGGTCCATGGTCTCTTCCTAGGCCACCCGCTGTGCACGACCAGTGCACAGCAATCTTTAAAACTACCTATAAGCCTAGGCCACCAAATGCCTTTTCAGGTTGCGCCTCTCCCGGGGTCAGGAGTGTTAAGATCCAGGATTCTGTTCCAAACTCTTTGCTACGTGAAGCGTTCCATATGCACAGGCTAACGGAGCACCATGCCCCAACTGGTTTGGATTTGTTCCCTCCATCAAAAGGCAAGACAGACAAGTTTAAAAATTTTAAAATGACCCGTATGCTGCTTGTACAGTGAGGGGCTGTGCTGAATGTTCACAGCCAAATGAGAACGTACAAGAGGGAACAATTTGAAATTGCTGGGGTTGGAGTTCAAAACTCTCGTAAGGCCCGTCCTGGACCATCCGTTCCCCAACGCTGCTCCCATTTGACAGATGTAGGGCCAGGAGCCTTCCTCAACTTCTGGCTACACAATTGATCTTCTTGTGTGTCTCCTTGGGCTGAGGATAGAGGGGACAAAAATTATCTCCTGTGCCTTCCCCTTTTAGGGGATAACTGGCTGGCCTGTACCTCCTAACCCCTCAGTCTTCAGGGGCTGGCAAAGAGACGCTTGTCCCTTCCCACCCTTTCCCAGATTTGGACCTTAGCGTCCAAAATATGGGGGTTAGCATGAAAGCCTCCAAGCTTAGTTACCAACTTGGACCTGGTACTTGCTGCCGCCACCCAAAAAATTAGAGTGTTTTGGGGCACTCTGGTCCCCCTGAAAAACCTTCCCTGGGGACCCCAAGACCCAAATCCCTTGAGTCTCACAACAAAGGGAAATAATCCTGATTCCCTTCCCCCCTCCAGGTGCTCCTGGAGAGATACACAGACACAAGCTCTGTGAAACTACACAGAGAGATTCCCCCTCTCCGTTCCCAATCCGGGAACAAAAGCACTTTCCTCTTCACCCAGAGGAAATGCAAAATCAGGCTAGCAATCCAACACACAGCTCTCCCCTTGATTTCTTCCTCCCACCAATTCCCTGGTGAGTACAGACTCAATTTCCCTGAAGTAAAGAAAACTCCAACAGGTCTTAAAAGAAAGCTTTATAAAAAAAAGAAAGAAAAAATACAAATGTTCTCTCTGTATTAAGATGATACAACACAGGGTCAATTGCTTAAAAGAATATTGAATAAACAGCCTTATTCAAAAAGAATACAAATCAAAGCACTTCAGCACTTATATTCATGCAAATACCAAAGAAAAGAAACCATAGAACTTACTATCTGATCTCTTTGTCCTTACACTTAGAAACAGAAGACTAGAAAATAGAACTACTTCTCCAAAGCTCAGAGGAAACAGGCAGACAGACAAAAGACTCAGAGACACACTTCCCTCCACCCAAAGTTGAAAAAAAATCCGGTTTCCTGATTGGTTCTCTGGTCAGGTGTTTCAGGTGAAAGAGACATTAACCCTTAGCTATCTGTTTATGACATGTGCCTTCCCCTTTTAGGGGATAACTGGCTGGCCTGTACCTCCTAACCCCTCAGTCTTCAGGGGCTGGCAAAGAGACGCTTGTCCCTTCCCACCCACCAATTCATGGGAAGGCTCTTTGGGCAAAGAGGGCACTAGCTGGAGTACAGGGAATGCCCCGCTCTTTCTATTAACAACCCTGCACTGAGCCTCACCGTGGTCTGAGGTCATTTCAGAGTTGCCCAGTGTGGGGCTAGGAAAGGGACGCAGCTAGAGAAACTCAGCTCTGGTTCAGCAAACATAACTCAAAGAGATGGCAGAATCCCCATGCTGCAGGAAGA
This sequence comes from Gopherus evgoodei, assembly GCF_007399415.2. Classification (NCBI taxonomy): domain Eukaryota; kingdom Metazoa; phylum Chordata; order Testudines; family Testudinidae; genus Gopherus; species Gopherus evgoodei. The sequence goes on from NC_044332.1 coordinate 352,260, forward strand.
CATAGCTCCACCGCCCCAGGAATATGGGAAGTGCTTTGGAGTTGGTGCCGGATACGAAGAGGCTGTAATTCTGCAGCATGTGGCATTGCTCCGCATTACCGAGTAACAGCAGTGACTTCCCTGTAGCAGGTTCTGTAGCTGCCTGTCACTGCCAGGATGGGCTCCTGTTCTCCGCCCAGCCACTTCACACTGCAGCTGTATCCTGTACACTGCACCCAGACAGGAGACTAAAACGAACGATGCTCTGATGTTTTTAGAAAAGGGCACTGCCACATCCTTGAAAGTTGTGCAATGTTTTTTTTATTCTTGGTGATTAACAGCAGCCCACTGGAAGCTTTGATAAAAAAAATAAAATCCTTTTCTTGCTACATGTGCTATTGCCAGGAGGTAAGGTTTGATTTTCCCTGGCAAGGCCTTCTTCAAAATGTTTACTCTTTGGGATAAACTCTGCACTGTGGCGATGGCTTCACAACATTTTGATGCTGTCACATTCCATCATGGGCCATTTTAGACTTGCTGTTAACAGGATCTTATGCTAGATCTGAATTTGTCCCCAACAATAAGAGGATATCCCATAAGATATGGGCTTGCTGCAGACATTTCTGGGAGTTATGCAGGAGGTCAGAGGTTCTCAAACTGGGGGTCAGGACCCCTCAAGGGGTCGCGAGGTTATAACATGGGGGGTCGTGAGCCATCAGCCTCCACTCCAAACCCCGCTTTGTATCCAGCATTTACAATGGTGTTAAATATATAAAAAAGTGTTTTTAATTTCTAAGGGGGGGGGTCGCATTCAAAGGCTTGCTATGTGAAAAGGGTCACCAGGAAACAAGTTTGAGAGCCACTGGACTAGGTGATCATTCTAGCCTTAAAACTATGCTGACCATCACATCTTAGCTACTTATATAGTCACATTACTGTAGTACCTGAGCACCTCACAATATTTACCAGGCTCCATGTACGCAGTGCATCCGGTGTTTTGGTTTGCTGGCTTGTATTGAAAGACCCTTCGGACGTCTTGCAAAATGTGGGACAAATTAATTAAAACTAAGATGACCTCACTTTCCCCCCTGGTTGTATAGGAACTCAAATTAAAAATTATTTAAACTTGCTACTATGTCTTTAGCATTCAAAGCATGATACTATGTCAAACTTTGAAACAAACAGAATGCGAAGAAACTGGATTTAACGTAAACAGAACCTAACCATGCTAAATATTAGCAACAAGAGATGGGGCAGAGAAGAAGTAGAAGTGTGCCATTCTTCAACCCCTGAAGTGCTACATACTGATATCGGATAGCTATTTTTGACATAAATGCAAATCAAGGAAGGAAACGCTTTGGAGAACAAAATGAAGTGAGGTAGGTTGTTAATATACTGCATCTAGTGCTAAGAATAGTCAATAAAATCACAGTTGATTGTTTGGTTCTGTGGAGGGGACTGTGTTCAGAGCTGGCAACATTTTTTGCAATTACTTTTTCCAGAGAAAAATGCAGATATGGCAACATGGAAACATTCTGTGAATTCATGTCGATTTCAATTAATTACTGAAAAAAATGGATTATTTTGTTTCAACATTTCTAAACAAAAGGTTTCAACTTTTGGATTCAAAAGTTCCTTTAATTTTCATTAAAAAAAACCATGATAAAAATGTTGTAAATGGTTGGAATCCAAACAAAACATTTTTATTTTGTCGAATGAAATGTTTCATTTTCACCCACAACAATATTTTTTAATTGATTTCCTGAAAAATTTGAAAAATGTTGACCCAAAACAATTGTTTTTTGTGATTGTACGTATGTGGATGAGAGAGAGAGAATCACTAAACAAACAAACATTTGTCTAACTCTTTTTATGTTGGGAAACGTAATAGGCATTAAGATGGGAGCTGACATTTCAGCTCTGGGCATTTCACAAACTACAGAAAAAAAGAAAAAACAACTGAGGTTGTTGCCTTTTTCCAGATGAGATGAAGCAGAAGGTTTATTTCAAAAACCAACACAGGGAAAAAATATGTTACCTTTGGATAGTGCTTTTATAACCGTACTGTGGCAGGAAATAAAATCTCTTTCACAAGAAGGAATTGTGTAAAGAGAACATACTTGTATACTCCATACAATTTCTAACTTTAAGGCTTCCTTGTACACCCTTATTTCTGTCCTTTGGTGCATGTGTGTTACAACACCATCTTTAATGATGTTAGCATGTTGTTTTTCTCAAATAATGCCCTGAGGGAAATCCTGGCCCCATTAAAGTCAATGGGAGTTTTGCTACTGACTTCAATGAGCCAGGATTTCACTCTGTAAGTAAAAAGGTAACAAAGCTGCATTTGGATTTGAAATGCTGCCTTCCTTAAGTGCAATTCTGGAGATGGCTGAGTTCACCATGAAGCCTATTAGCTGGGCTACAAACACACCAGCAAATGTTCATTATTAACATAAGGTCTTTACTTAACAGACCTGCTTTGCTGGTGCCCTACATCTGGCCTAGATCATTTCCACCAGTGCAAAGCATGCACACTCACTTTGCACAGGAAAATGATGAATCTGGCACAATGTGCAGCAAGTGAAGTGCAGTTTAATGCTATAATTACATACTTGGAAACTCTATAGCAGTGATACTCAGACCGCTGGGGTTCCAGAGCGATCATTACCCAAAAGAGCCACAGTAGTATGAACTCATCATTTTATTTACTATAGTACAATATATTCCTAAGAAGGAAATATTTAGTCCCCATTTTTCTTATATAGTCTCCTATTATCCCCCACTCCCGTCCTGATTATTCACAATTGCTGTCTGGTCACCCACACACACACACACATACGTTTTAGGGTTGCCAAGCAATTAAAGAAAGTAATCATGATTAATCACACTGTTAAACAATAATAGAATATAATTTATTTAAATATTTTTGGATGTTTTTCTACATCTTCAAATATGTTGATTTCTGTTACAACACAGAATACAAAGTGTTACAGTGGTCACTTCCTATTTATTATTGATAAGTATTTGCACTGTAAAAAAAAAAGAAATAGTATATTTCAATTCACCTCATACAAGTACTGTAATGCAATCTCTTTATCATGAAAGTGGAACTTACAAATGTAGAATTATGTACAAACCCCCCTGTATTAAAAAATAAAACAATGTAAAATTTTAGAGCCTGTTCAGCCAATCACTCAGAGAATTTTGTTTACATTTGCAGGAGATAATGCTGCCAGCTTCTTGTTTACAATGTCACTTGAAAGTGAGAACAGGTATGCTCATGGCACTGTTATAGTAGGCGTTGCAAGATATTTAAGTGCCAGATGTGCTAAAGATTCATATGGCCCCTAATGCTTCAACCATCATTCCAGGGGACATGCGTTCGTGCTGATGACTAATAGTGCTCAATAACAAATGCAAACCAATGTGAATCAACACATTCATTTTCATTATCTGAGTCAGATACCATCAGCAGAAGGTTGATTTTCCTTTTTGGTAGTTCAGGTTCAGGTTCTGTAATTTCCGCATCAGTTTCTGCATCAGTGTTGCTCTTTTAAGACTTCTGACAGCATGCTCCCCACCTCATCCCTCTCAGATTTTGGAAGGCACTTCAGATTCTTAAACTCTGGATCAAGTGCTGTAGCTATCTTTAGAAATCTCACATTGGTATCTTCTTTGCATTTTGTGAAATCTGCAGTGAAAGTGTTCTTAAATGAACATGTGCTGGGTCATCATCCGAGACTGCTATAATATGAACTATATGGCAGAATGCTGGTAAAATAGAGCAGGGGACATATAACTACCCCCCCCCGAGGAATTCAGACACAAATTTAATTAACACATTTTTTTAACGAGTGTCATCAGCATGGAAGCACGTCCTCTGGAATAGTAGCCAAAGCATGAAGGGGCATACGAATGTTTAGCATATCTAGCACATAAATATCTTGCAATGTCGGCTACAAAAGTGCCATGCAAATGCCTGTTCTCAATTTCTAGTGACACTGTAAATAAGAAGAGGGCAGCATTATCTCCCATAAATGTAAACAAACTTGTTTGTCTGAGCGATTGGCTGAACAAGAAGTAGGACTGAGTGGACTTGTAGGCTCTGAAGTTTTACTTTGTTTTGTGTTTGAGTGCAGTTATGTAACAAAAAAAATTTACATTTGTAAGTTGCACTTTCACAATAAAGAGATTGCACTACTTTACTTGTATGAGGTGAATTGAAAAATACTATTTCTTTTGTTTGTAATTTTTACAGTGCAAATATTTGTAATAAAAATAATTTACACTTTGATTTCAATTACAACACAGAATACAATATATATGAAAATGTAGAACAACATCCAGAATATTTAATACATTTCAATTGGTATTCTATTGTTTAACAGTGCAATTAAAACTGCAATTAATCACGATTAATTTTTGTAATTATGATTAATTTTCATGAGTTAATCATGTGAGCTAACTGCGATTAGTCAACAGCCCTAATATATTATATCTATATCTATATCTATATCTATATCTATATCTATATCTATATATATATATACACATATATATACACACACACGTGTATGTGTCTATAATTATTCCCACAACAGAATGACTGACCAAGTATTATTATTTTAGCAAATGTAATTGGTTAATAACACCCTGATTGGTTATTAATTAAACCACACAGTGTTTTAATATTATGTGCTGCAAAGAGCTGCAGGAGATGCATTAAAGAGCCACTTGCAGCTAGCAAGCCTCAGTCTGAGTATCATTGGTCTCTCGTTATATCTGCATCAAACTATACACACACCAGGGGCCAGAGTGAAAAGGCTGTAGGTATAGTTGTTGTTAAAATTATTGCAGAGGGGCATGGTTCTGCTGAGCACCCTTTACTCAGTAAGTTAACTGGGGGTGCAGAAGGTTCTCAGCTCCTTACAGAATTGGGCCCTATTCTTTTTTTGTATCACTACTTTATTAAAGGTGCAGTAGTTTCAGAAAATGCTTCCCAGGCTCCTTTCAATCATTCTGATTCAGGACACCTGAGGCTGTCAAATCTCACAATCCAGGTTACTTTTTAGGGGAAATCTTCTCAGGCTGTTTGTTTTGTAAACCAGCTAGTCTCTCTAGAACCACAAAAAGTCAACTATATTTCCACCTCGAGTGACCTGGTTTCAAATCCCAGCTTCAGTCACAATGAAAATGAGTGTGGTAACCTCCTGCTCATCCTACTGACTTTACTCATCAGAAGCCCAGAACTAATGCTGCTTAAAACGAAGGGTACGTCTACACTAAAAATGTAAGTCAACCTATATTAGGTCATCTTACAGCCACTGCAGTAATTACTGTGGTGGTGCACGTCCACACCAGGTGTTCTTCTACTGACCTAAGAAGGGCAGTGTGGGGTGCTGAGAACCCAGTCTGTCCCCCTCTCCTCTCCCCTTTGGGTTTGGGTCCAAAGCCACCAAGGCATCTCCCCTCCCTATTCCCTTCCAAGAGCCGGGGGAAACTGCCTGGGGCTTCTTGCCCCAGGGAGCGAGGTCCAGCTGCCCCGGCTTCTCCTCCTCCTCTGGGAGCTGGGCAGCCTTGTCAACTTCATGGCTCACCAAGAGGAGGGAGGAAGGTTGTAGTGTAGACACTGACATAATTAGGTCGGCATAAGCTGCCTTAGGTCGACCGAACTGTGTGGTGTAGACCAGCCCTGATATACATTGACAGAAGTGGGGATGGGAGAGTGGGCAGCAGAAGTGTGTGAACAGAGGTCAGTACAGAGGAGCACTGGCAGAATTGCTCTTAGGAACATTGCCCGGAAAATGCTTGTACTCTGTCTTGTGCAACCCAGTGCAATTGGTACCCTGTCTTTTGTGAGCACTGAATTAAACTCACATATTTAACAAACACACATCCCTCCACAATATGTTATAACATATGCTAATAAGCTTGATTTAAGTCCCAGACAGAAAGATCCAGGTATGTGCTGTCTGCCAAGATAGTGCATGCACACAGCTGTCTGCATGTGCTAACATTATATTAAGGACAGTGGCTGTTTGTTTTCATTATCCCAGGATAATCCAATTGATTTCATAACATAGAGGTTTATGATCTTCCAAGAGAAGAACCAGCATCTCAGCTAGTAATGGACATTAGCAACTGATCACATTTAAACCACACCATCCTTTTCTTAAATCAGGAAAAAAATGCTACTCACTTGATGAAATCCCAGGTAGTCCTGAACTGTAGGTGAGACGTAGAAAACATAACCCTCTGCTGTGACTGCAATGACAAATCCATTGAGTGCCTGAAAGAAAGAAGAGATCCAGTCCTAGAGAGTGACAACAATCTTTTCTGTGCATGCGCATAGGTTCATGACATGGAGAAAAACACCACTGGACTAGGGGTGAACTTGTTACCTGGGATCCTAGAAATCCCTTTGCCGCAGAAAAAGATGGAATTTGCATTTTTAGAGAGAATTGTTAGTTTTTACATTTTATGAAAAAATAAAAACATATACAGTAGAACCCAGATTATCCGAGCCTCCATTATCCATCTCCCTGTATTAACTGAACCACCGGCCACCCGGGGCTGATAGCCATGGGACAAAACAGATCGAGGGGCATGATGGGGGATTGTAAAGAAAGGTGGGTCTTTGGGCTCTGATTCAGCAAAGCACTAACTTAGGTGTTGTTGACTTCAATGGGTTTTAAGTACAGGCTTAAGAGCTCTGCTGAATCAGTGCCTATTTTAGAGATTGTTCACTGCAATTCAGTTGCCAATTTATTTGACAAATGCACCTTTTTTGGATCATTCCTGAACTAATGATTTACCACTGTCAGAGACCATGATGGGAGGCGGTCAGGCCTAGAGCTTGGAGCCAGGGGTCAAAGCCAGAATCAGGAGGCTAGAGCGGGGCCGGAGTGAGAGCTAGGACGGAGCAGGGCTAGAGCAAGGCTTGCAAAGGTTGTTGCCACTGTTAAGCAAGGAATAGTTCCAAGCCCTAGAGTGATGTTGAGCAGACTAAGCTGCTGTGAGGCTGATATACCTGCCCTGAGAGTCACCAGGCCAGTTCCTGGCTTGTAGATTGGCTGGAGCCTAGCACAGCATGACTCATCAGTGCATGTGTCTTAATCAGGCTCTAGTTCCGGGATGACTCATCATTTTACAGTCACAGCCAGTGCTCTGAGTACTCCAGCCGCACTGGGTAGCTGGTCAGATCGGTGGTTGCTAGGTTACTGTTTCTGCACACTCACCCAGGTAATCCCCACCCCACAAATCACCAGGCAAACACTGCCACCATCAATACTTGTGGAAATGGAACTGTGCTCCATCTGCACGTGACTGTGTGCCTGCATAATACAGGGTCTGAGTCTGCTACCACTCTTCACTGAAGAGCCTGGCTTTTTAGCTCCAGCTCAAGCAAATCAGACATATAGCTCCAGAGGCCCCTGATTTAATCCCTGCTGCTATCCAAGATGGTGGCGATCTCCAAATGTGTGCATATGGGCATTTGTACATAAATAAAACATTAATAAAGCTTTGCACTGGCCACTGTGGCTTAACGTAAGGACTGAGGGAGCAGGGAAGGTGGGTGCTTGGTACCTCTGAGGCTTAAATAACCACATAGGAGCCAGTATTCCCTGCCCTGTGCCCTCTTGCCTCTGAGGCCTCCGATCTATGTGGGATCCTACCCTTACACCTGTGGGGCCTGCAGTTACTTTCTCTCTCTTATTAGAAATGTGCAAATTCTTTGATAAAACTTCAAGAAAGCAATAGCATGCTTCCCATCTGTCTCATACACGGGAGCACAGTTCGTTCACATCTGATTTCACCCTGGTTCCAGCCAAATGGCGCTAATGTTCTCAATGTCCTTCAACATATCCTAACATGACACTCACTCAGCTGAGAATTGCTCGGCAAAGAGACTGCACTTTTATCTACCTCTCCATGGGCAGATGATAAAGCTTCTAACATGGACCTAATCTGTATAAATACTCACTGCTTATGTTAATTGTATTCATATCACCTTGAGCTCTGTACTCAGCAATTAAATACAAGGCATATACTAAAAAGGAAAAAAATAAATTGATAGCTCCTCAATGACAAAGCAAAAATCCCCCACATTAGATGAATGGACCGAAAAATATGGAAGATAGTGTTTATGGTAAAATAATATTCATGCATCGAGTACACCCATCAAAATAGACAGAGATACTGAGATATTTGGTTGCCATTTATACAATGCTCAGATATATTGCAGACTCATCTGTGAAAACTCCCCACCAATTGCACTGGATTGTCTTTTTGCAAAATTGATTACTATAATAAATCTGCTGTGGTTTGTTAACAAGCAAAGAGTGAATTGTTTTGCAGTTTACGAAAATTCCTAGAAACAAAGGGTGAAATCCTGGTTCTAATGAAATCAATGCCAAATCTCTCATTGACTTCAACAAAACCAGGATTTTGCCCCCCATAGTGATTGAAAGATGTCAGTCTTCTAATGTGATATTACCGTGTCCTGTAGAGACACTGAGCAATGTCATTGCATTGTGTCTCTCTTCCACAGAAAGTGATATGTTCATTTTTGTCATTGTTAATATTGCATCTACAGAACCTGCATGGCAATGATCTGTAAAATGGCTCATACTTCCTAAATAGACGGCTACTAAAAATATCAAGTCTTGGTCACCAGCACCCTGCATTCTTCTCAAATCCTTCAGTCCTAACTCCGGTAAAGTCCCACTGAAGCCAGCAGGAGTTGTGTGCGAATGTAGGAATTGCTCTGCTTCTTCTTGTAATATATTTTACCCAAGTAACATACAGGCCACCTGCAACTTGAATAGAGAAAAATCTTTCACCCTTGGTTTGTAATCTCCAACAGGAGCAGCACGAAGAATACTCTATATCCAGGAAAAGAATGCAGGATTCCTGGTTGGTCTAAAGAAAATAGCTTCCTTATTTGTATGGAAAGAAAAGAGGAAGAAAAATCCATAATACCCTAAGAGAAAATTGTTTCTTGTAAATTGTGATCAATTAATGACTGCTTTGTTTTGGTGTGAAAAAAATGCCAACGCATACAAGGAAAAAATGATGGCTTCAAGTCACGCAAAAGGATTGCTTTCCCAGTAAACAACGTGCATTTAGCTTCTTGATGTTGTTAAACGTTTGCACTTGCAAGGGTGCTAAGAAAAATCAGACCCCTTCAGTCAACTGGATTCAATATTGGCTTCAACTGAACAACTCATGGTACTGACTGTTTGGAGTGCTGTCTTCATTCCGTCCTGCTACTGGTTCTGTTTGCGCACTCTTCACAGTGAATCATCAGTCAGATTTTCCAGGTTACAGAAACTTTTCATGGGAGCTAGTTTTAATCTTAAATCGTTTGATCTGTGTTCCAAAGGACTTTTGCTCTCAGAGTTGCTATATTAAAAGGCCGATACTATGTGAGTTTGATCCTATGCCAGTTGAAGTGAACTGTAAAGCTCCCATTGATTAGAATGCTGCAGGACCAGCTCTTAGAAGCATTTCTCCCTACACCACAGTCTTTTTTAATGTAGATGCACTAATCTATATCTTGTTGGCTCCTGTTACAAGTCAAGAACTTGTGTGATGAGATGTGATCTTTCAGTCCAGATATACTGAACAAGGCTCTCAGTAGAATACAGATGGGACCGTTTATTTCAAGAACCTCCAGTAACAGGTAAGCAATCTCCCATTCTGTGGCCTGCAATGTGCAGGAAGTCAGACTAGATGATCATGATGGTTCCTTCTGGCCTTAAAATCTATCTATCTATCACCAGTGATAGCAGTGGCATCATTTGCTATAGGGTAAGGGGGGACAGTTGGCATCCCCACACTTTTCATAGGTCTATATGATCCATCATGTCTTCCACTTTTTGTCTCCCTATCCCCCTGCCCAGTGCCCCCGCTTTCAGGATATAATGTTAAGCAGAATGTTCTACGTGCTGACAACTTCTACTGCCCCCAGTAATTTTTCTGAAATGAGGCCCCTGATGATAATCAGCTGTTTATTAATTATTATTCGTATTATCATTGCCCCAAGATGATCCTTGCCCCAACGAGCTTACAATCTAAGTAAATCAGACTGTAATGCATACTGTGTAATAGCATTTAAATTACTGCCATAGCTAAGGTATAATGTTAGAAAGCTTATTTCATGATCAGGGCAAACAATGATGGCTAATGGTTTTCAGACTGATAACACTGAACGAGTTAGCATAAGCAAGAGATACTGAATTCTTCCTGGGGTTCATATGCAGTGCAGCAAGTGGCTTTTCAAAGTACTTACTAGAAGAACTGGATTCCAAATGCCCCCAGACAGGCGTAGAAACTGGTCACAGAAAGTGAAATAGAAAATCAAAGCACAGATTTAAGAAATGAAAGATCACAGGAGAGTCAGGGAAATTAACAGAGGGACAAGAACTAAGAAAATCATCCCGAGGGTTAGGTTTGACTATGAAAGCAGAAAGCACTGCAGGAGCAAGACTGAAGGTACTGAGCAATTTAGATTTTAAATTCCTCCAGCATCAGCACTCACAGCCTCACACTGCCTGGCCCAGCTCTGGGACTCCTTCCCCTGCTGCGCATGCTGATGCCGGAGCAACTCAGCTAAGGGGTGCTGGAACGGGTGGGGGGCCAAGGGGTCATGGCCCCATCGCTTTTTCCTGTTTTAAGGATGAGCAACAAGTGGAGGACAGTGGATGGAGAGGAGTGAGAGGCTGGCCTTGGGGGAAGAGGCAGAGTGGGAGTGGAGCCTTGGGGTGGAGGGCAAATGGGACCATGATCCAGAGGCTGGATGCCCCCTACTTCTAAGAAGCTTCCAGTGGTGGCACTCCAAAGGCGGCAGGCTGTCATGCCTCCAAAGGGCGGTGACCTGTGCTGCAACCTGCATTTCTTGCCCCCGCATGCCTAGCCTCTTTGGGGGGGGCTTAGCTTCCCCAAGCCTCTCATATGCACTGCCCACGTTTGCGAACCAGAACCGACAGGGGCAGATTGGAGCTACGAGTAGCACAGTGGCTGTTCCAGAGAATCTTGACTAGAACTTGTGGCGGGAGGGGAATGGGAGGAAAAGTGTAGCAGAGGTCTTCTGTCCAGGGGAGGAGGAGCCTGTTGCCTCACAAGTCCTCCTCTATTGCTTTGCTGGAACAATAGGGGGCAGGTTCCAGTTCTGATGAGTGGCAAAGAGGTCCCACCAAGGGGCACCCCAGTTCTCGAAGAGATACCATAGCATGGTGGCATCATGCAGCTCTCACTTGTGATTGAAGTAGAGAGTCCTGCTGAGTGCATCGGCCAGGGAATTCAAGGTGCCTGGGAGATACATGATTTGAAGCATTATATGGTTTTTATGCACCAGTTCCAAAGGCAAAGAGACTCGAAGCAGAGGGAGGGTGACTTGGTGCCACCCTGCTGGTTGATGTACACTACTGCCATGTTGTCGGAGAGCAGTTGAACATGGAAGGACTAAATGAGTGGGGGAAAGGCTTGAGAGAGAGACAGTGGCGGACCATGGTGTGGGATCTGTGATGCAGGTCCACGATGACAGACGTCAGTGTTGCAAAGTGGTCTACTGGAAGGAAAGCTCTCGCCACGATGGAGTCAGAACGTGCGCCGATAAAATGCATCATCTGTGTAGCTTTCAATACTGATTTTTCCTCATTGATGCAAATACCTGAAGATACCAGTAGGATCGCAGAGGTTACTTTCTGGCACGATAGTACCAGGATGAGCCAGTTGTTAAGGTACTGGTACACAAATGGCCAAGGCAGCACATTTGGGCTGTTACCACAGTGAAAACCTTTTTGAACACTTGTGGAGCTGTCAATATACCAGACGGAAGGACCCAAAACTGGTAGTGTTGGTGTCCTACCTGAAAATGGAGAAACTTGCAGTGGGCTGGGTGAACATTGTGATAGAACCAGGCCAGTTGGGAACAGCAGAGTAGTAGAAGGGAGATATACTGGCCACTGGAGAAGCAGTTTTGTGCTCCTTGATTGACCAGAGCAGGGGCTGCTCCAGGCTAATGAAAACACCTGACTCCAATTAACCTGCTAAGAGTCAGGTGAGGCTGTTAAGCACCTGACTCTAATTAAGGCCCCTCTGATGCTATAAAAGGGCTCACTCCAGTCAGGCCAGGGGGAGCCAGAGGAGAGGAAGTGTGTGTGAGGAACTGGGAGCAAGAAGTGTGCAAGAAGCTGAGAGTGAGTAGGCATACTGCTGGAGGATTGAGAAGTATAAGCGTTATCAGACATCAAGAGGAAGGTCTGGTGGTGAGGATAAAGAAGGTGTTGGGAGGAGGCCATGGGGAAGTAGCCCAGGGAGTTGTAGCTGTCGCACAACTGTACCAGGAGGCGCTCTAGACAGCTGCAGTCCACAGGGCCCTGGGCTGGAACCTGAAGTAGAGGGCAGGCCCAGGTTCCCCCCAAACCTCCAACTCCTGATCAAACACAGGAGGAGTTGATCTGGACTGTGGCTTCTACCAGAGGGGAAGATCTCTGGGCTGTTTCCCGACCCACAGGGTGAATCTGTGAGGTGAGCAAATCCACCAATAAGCGTAGGACTCACCAAGGTAGAGGCGGAACTTTGTCACAATATCTACATGGAAGTAAGTGTCTTTCACACTGAAAGATGCAAACCAGGCTCCCTGGGGGAAGGAGGGAATAATCGATGCCAGTGTTACCATATACAATTTGGACTTTCTGGTAAAGATGTGCAGGACCTGAAGACCTAGAATGGGTAGCACTCTCCGCCCTCCTTTGGGATGAGCAAGTACAGTGAGTAGAAGACTCTTCTCTTGTACTGAGGTGGGACAGGCTCTATGCCCCCCTTGAAAAGCAGAGTGACCACTTCTCGTAGGAGAAGGCATTCATGGGATGGGTCCCCTGGGGAAGTCCAGGGCAGAGTGCTGATGAGGTGAGAATGAGAGAAAATCTATGGAGTATCTGTGGTGGATGATCTTCAGTACCCAACTCTCCGCGTGCCCCAGTTATGGACGAATAGGGCAAGATGGCTTCCAAAGGCGATATGGGATGCTGGGGGTGGCACGGGGGAAGGTTCATAGGTCTCAACCTGCATGTCAAAACTGAGGTTTTGGCTGCTGCTAGGAAAGAGTCAAAGAGGTGATTGTGGTGAAGGTGGGCAGGTACAGCTACTGTGAATGATTCTGCGTACATGGTACCTCATGCTGGCATTGGTGGTAGGCCAGGTAAGGAGAGCGTTCGCATGGATGGAATGCTGGTCTCTGCTGCCTGCGTCTTGGGGCCAGGGTGTACATATGAAGGGATCGTAGAGTAGCCCGGGAGTCCTTCAGCAAATGAAGGGATTTGTCCGTCTTCTTGTGGAACAACTTGTGCTCATTAAAGGGGAGGTTCTTGATTGTATTTTGGACCTGTCTGGGGAAGCCGGAGAATTGTAGCCATGAGTCCCAGTGCATTATGATCAGGGGGGCTAGAGAGCAAGAAGACATATCAGCTGAATCTCCACCAGCCTGGAGGCCCACCCTGGCCACCATTTGTCCCTCATCTATCAGTGCCTGAAATTGCTGCTGTTGGTCTGGTGGCAGGTTGTCCTTGAACTCTGCTAGCCTACTGTTGTTATTAAAGTCATGCTTAGCTAGCAGAGCCTGGTAGTTTGCAATCCAGAACTGTAGTCTCACCGAGGAATACACTTTTCTGCCTCGCAGGTCCATGCTCTGTGCCACCCTATCTGGAGGAGTAGACTTCTGTGGGTGCTGGCGTGCCTGCTCTGCTGCCATGTGGACAACGAGAGAGCTGGGGAGTGGGTGTGTGAAGAGAAAATCTGCCCCTTTAACAGTCATGAAATACCTCCTCTTCACCCTCTTCAGTGTGGGGGCACAGGAGGCAGGAGTGTGCCATGCTCCCTGCATCAGTTGAAGAATTGATAGAGCCACCAAGGTGGGTTCCTGAGGTTGGAGAAAGTCCAGGAGCTGCTGTTGTGGGTTCTTGACCTCTTCCAATGGGAACCTCAAGTCTGCTGCTGCCCTCTGAAGCAAGTCCTGGTACTGGCGAGCAGAGAGCGTGGGAGAGGAATGAGTGCTTCAGCTGGCAATGATGTATGCCCCTTCCCCATAGGCCAATGGAGCCCTTGGGCAAATGGGGGACCATCAATAAGATGCCTGTGATGGTGCCTGGTGTCCATGGTAGGGATCACAAAGTGCCCAGAATGGCCAAAAAGAAGGGTCCCTAGGATGTGGTGGGCCCTGCAGGCAGCAGTACTAGGCCTCTGCTGCTGGATCAAATGCTGGGGTATAAGGCAGCCTGGCCCACGAGTCCAGAAAATGAGGACTCCGAAGATGGTTCCGGCAATGGGGGGACCATTGGTACCAGAGAGCTGTCATGCAGCAATGGGACAAGGCTTCTTTGGCAGTCGCAGCAGAGGTTCGCCCTCCAGAATGGGGATGACACTGGTGTGGGGGGCGTTCAGAGAGATGTGGAGGCTGCGGATATGGAAGGATCAGCTCCTCCGTCAGTAAGAAAGGCTCAGAGTCCCTGGTGTGTGTCTGGAAATGACAGAGGGCCCACATGGTGTCTGTGGGGTCGGCCCATCTGGGGGAGCAGATGGGTGGTGCACATGCTGATCGGTGTTCTGGACTTGTGAGTACCAGGGCAGTCATCGGTACAGTCGGATTCTGTTTGTGCCTGGCCTTACCCTCCACATGGGGAGGCTTGGGCGCTGTTCTGGTTGCATGCAAGATCTCCCCAGCCTGACCTGGATGGAGAGGAAATGCTGCACATAGGAGCAGTCCATGACGTGAGAGTGTTTTTTACTCTCATGTTGGGACTTGTCCTTTGTCTTCAGTCCCGATGGATCCAGGGCATGTAAGGCCCTTGGAGGGGTGCTCAGCACTAGTGACAGTTGCAATAAGACAAGGTATTAATTTTGGCTGACAAAAACCACCCCTGGGAGGGTCACCGAAAGCAAACAGAGCAAGAGGAGCTGGGGGAAGGCTATGAGCAGCTGTGTGGAAGCAGGGATCTGCCCTAAGTCGATCTCCTTTATAACATCTTGCTGCTTGTTTTCATTCCCAAGACTCTATCACAAAGGAATCCTGGAGGTGGGTTATTTGGTTTAGACACACAAGGCTAGGGGGGAAATGGCCAGCTCTCAAATGGCAACATTGAGAAGCCAAATTGGTTTTGGCAGAGACATGGCACCATTACTCCCCAATGCGCATTTCCCCCCCAACGGCCGACAATGACATCAGCTGGCGGAAGACATTGAACTTCAGTGATGTCTAGTAAGGATGCCGCCGTGAAGATGAGCCTTGGTGCATTGCAGAACGAAGTTCTAGAGCTGCCCAGGGAGTCTGCATCACGGGCGCCAGGACATCAGGGGCCAAGGGACCATGCCCCTCCCACTTTTTGAAAGAGGACAGGCCTGGCCCACCCACTTTTCACATGCGCCACCCCCTACCCCTCACCTTCCCAAATT
This sequence comes from Gopherus evgoodei, assembly GCF_007399415.2. NCBI lineage: Eukaryota > Metazoa > Chordata > Testudines > Testudinidae > Gopherus > Gopherus evgoodei. Next base: position 367,695 of record NC_044332.1, read on the forward strand.
TCAATTGGTATTCTATTGTTTAACAATGCAATTAATCATGTTTATTTTTTTTAATCACAGTTAATTTTTTGAGTTAATCCCACGAGTTAATTTTGATTAATTAACAGCTCCAGTGATTATCCATCAGATATATATAGTAGTCTCTGTCATCCAAGACTAATTAAGGGTATGTCTTCACTGCAAAGTTAATTCGGGTGATTGGCACCCATGATGGCCTGGGCCAGGTGGGAGTAGCCATGGTTCAAAGTTACACTGGCATTCCTGCATCCTTCCTGGTGCTGCACTTCCCTGTGTGTGTCACTAAGGCTTCCGTGGGGTCTTTGGGCTGCAGTAACTGAGCTGCTCTGGGATTCTTTCCCAGTGAATTGTGGGAGAGCTTGTCTGTCCATCTGGGGACACAGGAGAAATTGTGGGAAAGGCACTGGAGGACAACCAGCACGGAGCGACTTAGCCTGCATCCTCACTGGCCAAGTGGGTGGGTTATCAGCCCATATGCAAGCTGCCCCCAACCTCTAGCCCACAGGCCAGCAAGCTTGGGTGTAAAGCACCACCCCACTTGGGTGAGAGGGCTTTGTGTGTGGACAGGATGGGGGCCAGGAGCAACAGCTGGGTAAGAGCTCAAGTTAACCCTGCAGCGAAGACAGACCCAAAAATCTCACAGCACTCAGGAACAACACTCACATTAGACTCATTTCAGAGGCAGATTACAGGAGGCACAGGGATGTCCAAGCACACACAACTAAGCAGTAATGCAGGATTCAAAGTAGTGACTTTGCCACAGCACGTTCATCCATTGCACAGCATCAACTGAAGTGCAGGATATTCCTTAGTTTAAAAGTGCTCTTTTCACTCTGTGAGGGTAGAGAGCTAGGATATAATATGGTACCTGGAGCAGCATGTCCCCTTCGGAGAACGTTTCCCCGTTGATCTGCAGATTCATCTGTCCATTCCCTCCAAGCATCCCGGGCTGATCTGCCAGGTGGCCGCCGTGGTTTGGCACAGTGGCTGTGAGGAAGAAGGTGAGAGAGGACAGTGATATCAGCTCACCGTGAAAGCATCGCCACTCTTTCCCTTCTTTCTCACATCTCGGGGGCCTCACTCTCTTTCAGCTGCCTCATGCTGCCTGCTTCAGGTGCTTCCAAACTGGCAGAGCTGAAACATGAAACCTGGAGCTGAAAGGAGAGCTGGTGCAGAGAGGCTGTGTGCTCCATCTGCCTCGGGGGCACAGATAGCTAGCAATCCCCTGTCCAAGAGATAAACGCCCCCTCCCTGCTCCTTCTCATGTTCAAGCACCTTTCACCCCCTGAGTTCAGGCCAGGAGCTGAAGCAGAAGAACTAAAACACAACAAGACAAATGAGAGTTAGACACTGAACTCTTATTGACTTTAATTGGACCTCACAGAGTTTCCAGAAGGCTCCTGTGAGATAGGCAGTAGGACAGCTGTTTCAGCCTGGTTTCCTATGGAGTTACCGTAATGTTTCTAACGGGTTTTAGTCCACTCCAGGTCAGAGACTGTAGGGACCTTTAGACACCAGGTTTGTGCAGAAAGGCCTAGCTGGGATGGGCTCACTGGGTGTGAGAAGAATGTTGACAGGATGGGCGAGGAAGGTTGAACCACGGCACCACCTTCAAAGGCAGTTAGGTCATGTCTTTTGCAGTATGTTATTATTGGAGAGGGTAGAATAAAGTAGACTGGTCACTAGAGACTCTGTAAGCTGTGACAGACACCAGGAAGATGATTGTGGATGACCATTTGTATTGTGCTAATGCCAAGTGGCTCTTGCCCCAAAGAGCTTCCAATTTAAATATCAGATGAGAGAAAACAGGTGGATTCAATGCAAGCTAGCAATGAGATGATTAGGAACAACATGGTAAGCCATGGCCACAGCATACCAGCTGCCTAGCTCTCAAGTGTTCTGTAGCTATCACAGTGCTGTTGTGCTAAGTGTCTCCAAAGGAAGTTTGTTCTTTTTTTTAAAGCACAAGACTAGGAGCTAGGACACCTGGGTTCAATTCTCAGCTCTGCCACGGACTTCCCATGTGGTCATGGGCAAACCATGTAATTATTCTGTGCCTTAGCGTTCTCACCTGTAAAATGGGTACAGTATTTACCTAGCTAACAGGGTTGGATGTGTGGCTGAATTAACCGATGTGTGCAAAGCACCCTGGGAGCCATTGTGGCCTGCAATGACAACACTGGTGACAATAGACCTGTAATGACCACCAGCGAGATATACTCTTGGGCAGGACCGGCTCTAGCAATTTCGCCGCCCCAAGCACGGCGGCATGCCGAGGGGGGCACTCTGCCGCTCGCCGGTCCCACGGCTCCAGTGGACCTCCCGCAGGCGTGCTTGCAGATGCCCCACCAGAGCCGTGGGACCAGCAGACCCTCCGCAGGCACAACTGCGGGAGGTCCACTGGAGCTGCCTGCCGCCCTCCTGGCAACCGGCAGAGCGCCTCCCGTGGCATGCCGCCCCAAGCACGCGTTTGGCACGCTGTGGCCTGGAGCCAGCCCTGCCCTTGGGATTTGCTTTTAGATCCCACCTAATGCATGGTGCCTCTGTAACCCCCACACCTCCTGGGTGTGGTGCTCTGGCCCCTCTAGTGGCACTGACACTATTTAAAGATTAAAGAGTCTGCTCTAGCCTTAGCTATCAGCCATGTGGCTTTTAGCTCATGCAGTAAAGGCTCATGCACTAAGGTTCTAAATTCAATCCCACCCACCGCCAACTGGGGTCTATCGGTGTTACACCTCCACCAAACAGAGTACCATTTACTAGACCCACTGGTGCCGTTCCTATGCTTTCCTCACAAATTTCTCAGTCTCCACCTTTGGTAATGTGAGTGAGAGCTCAGTAGGGAGCCCATTTCCCCAAGACCAACAAGCACATTCCATTGGTTCCACCTTCCTAGGCCCCTCACTTTTTCTCTACTGGTGCCTGACATTTCTGTTTTCCTTGCTTCATCCATCTCCACCACCAGGCATTGGCAGGCTTGCTTGCTGCTCTAGGAAATGTCATGGTCCCTGGAAGCTGGCATCCCTGGTTCCTTTGTTTGCAGTTGCACTTCCACTGCAAAGACAGGATCTTTGATCTCCCATTATTTTGTGAGAAGTTCCCACCTTTGAGCATTGCTAGCTGGCATCTCTGTGGCTGGTTGCATTGCACAATTAAATGTTACCACCCAACAAAGGTACTTTTGTGGCTTGGGAGAAGATTCAGATCATTGTTCATTTCTTTCACCCATCATTGCTAATTCTCATTAATTACAGGCGCCCAAGGTAGATTGTGGTGAACTTTGTGATTTCTGTGTGAGCTCCTTTCACATGGGAAGAGATAAAAAACAGTAGTTTCAAGTTCCCACAGATCGGCATGTTAACTGCATTAACTGAACTTCATATCACACTGAAACTCACCCTAGTTTGGGTCAATCACAGCTCCAGCATGAACTGCTTTTCAAACATGGGCAAGAATCTTAACCAGAGGCCAGACATTGCCCAATGACTCTTTATTGAATACAATGGAAAAGAAAGGCAAGAGAGGCTGGCCTACTGCATTGTGGGTCCAATTCTTAGCATCCACCATGGCCAAAACTGCCTTGGACATAAGTTGGAGCAAGAGCCTCACAGTGCAATGTGCTGTAGACCTGCCCTGTCTTAGCCTGCCTATCTCCTGCACTGGAGTTTGTGAGGTGGCAGTGTAAGGCTGCTTATGGTAGTCATACGGGGCACCCAGGCCAGAGAAATTCTCCTCCAGACCCTCACAGCATCTCCACGGTCCTTAGATGCCGTGCATGGATCTGAATCTCTCACTATGTTTAAATACCTTGGTGGAGCTCTGGTTAGATACGGAGCATAAGAACAGGAGAAAGAGATCTTTACTGTCTGGTTCACCCCACTCACCCCAGCTTAGCAACAGCTTCTTTGAGTCTCACTGTTAGCTCCAGGTGCGAAGAGCAGCTACGGACAATGGGAACCTGCTCATGTGATGAAAACACAATGAAGACCCTCCCTGACTTCACAGGGAGTTTTGCCTGCATAAGGTGCCCCGATTCAGCACTCAAAGGGTACATGAGAAGAGGCACAAGTTATCTACTCCCCCACCCCTCGCAAGCAATCCTGCCCCAGGGAAGCCTTTACTATGTCAGACTGTGCTCTAGTTTGCTTTGCTGTTTGAAGTTGAATCTCTCCAGGGCATCTCACAGTGGATGCCTCTGCCTGTGTCCGCTCCAAGCATAAATACACCCATTGTTCAAGAAAGGAAGCCTTGGTCCTGAAGGTATCACATTAGCGTTGATGGGGGCTGGCTGCTGCTGGGCATTGCCAATGCATTGTAGAACCTCTCGCCTTTGGTCAGTAGCCAAACTCCAACCCACCTCAGCAGGGATCATACATTGTTCCCACCTAGTAAGTGGTCACCATGGGGCTCAGCTCCAGGTGTTACAAACTAACCACTACACATGGTGGACTAAGCAGAGGCGCCAACAATTGCATTGGTCTTGGGCACTGAGCTACTGCTCTGAATCCTAGAGAAAATACCTCCCCCAGATCAGCACTGTGCAAAGTAATGCACATTGGAAAACATAATCCCAACAATACGTATAAAATGATGGGGTCTAAAAAAGCTGTTACCACTCAAGAAAGTTGGAATCATTATGGATAGTTCTCTGAAAACTTCCACTCAGTGTGCAGTGACAGTCAAAAAAGCAAACAAAATGTTGGGAATCATTAAGAAAGGGATAGACAAAAAGACAGAAAATATCATATTGCCTCTACATAAATCCCTAGTACGCCCACATCTTGAATACTGCGTGCAGATGTGGTTGCCCATCTCAAAAAAAGATATATTGGAATTGAAAAAGGTACAGAAAAAAGAGCAACAAAAATTATTAGGGGTATGTAAATGATTCCATATGAGGAGAAATTAATAAGACTGGGGTTTTCAGCTTAGAAAAGAGACATCTAAGGGGGGATAGGATACAGGTCTATAAAATCATGACAGCTATGGAGAAAGTATATAAGGAAGTGTTATTTACTCCTCATAACTCAAAAACAAGGGGTCGCTACATGAAATTAAAAGGCAGCAGGTTTAAAACAAACAAAAGGAAGTATTTCTTTACACAATGCAGAGTCAACCTATGGAACTCTTGGCCAGAGGATGTTGTGAAGGCCTAGACTATAACAACAGGGTTAAAAGAGAACTAGATAAGTCCATCAATGGTAATTAGCCAGGCTTGGCAGAGATGCCAAATGATGCTCTGAAGTGACCCTAGCCTCTGTTTGCCAAAAGCTGGGAATGGGTGACAGGGGATGGATCACTTGATGATTCCCTGTTCTGTTCACTCCCTCTGATGCATCACTGTCGGAATACAGGTTACTGAGCTAGAGAGATCTTTGGTCTGTCCCAATATAGCTGTTCTTATATTCTTATGACAAGGTGTCCTGGCAGGCCAATGTGTGGGGGAAGCCTGCCATCCTGCTGCCTTGTAGATAAACAGAGAACTTCACTCATCAGGGCTCTGAAGCCAGTGTCTTTCACCAATGCTAAATCCACACCACAAGGTTTCATGCAAATCACTAACAATTATGCAAATTGTCTCATGGACTAATTTGCATAGAATGACAAGCATGTTGCTGCGCAGAACCTGGCAGCCATGTCCTTGCTCATATCCAAACTAGGAGGGTGCAGCTGCCTGGGTTAATAAAAGGCAGCACATTCTAAGTGTATTGCATAGAATTAGCTTTGATATCTGCCACAGAAACAAAAGTGCCGTTCCTGACCACTCTCTTGCTAAGCATACTAGGCAGCTGGATTAGAAGGTAACAGTATATTTTTGCAGCAGGCGTCAATAGATTACAGGGCACGTAACTAAGACAAAAGATGGACATCAAAGTTTAATACAAAAACGAACTAGAAAAGAAATGATGATCTCGGGGTGGGAGCACAAAAAAAAGATTACAAGTCAGAGCATTTTCAAACCAGATCACTGCAATTCCACTGCTGCCCAGATTGCCCCTAAGAATACAGTGGGCGGAGGAACAGAAGGCCCAGCATTTCCTGTGGATTTCTTCACTGACACTTTAATACCCACTAAAACTCAGAGATTACAGGCACCTGCAATTCTGGGTCCTTTGCTACAGAAGAGGAAGAGACATGTGTGCTTGGCAGAAGAAAGAAGGCTGGAGAAGCTCTGATGGCCCTGAGAATGCTACCTGAGAAGAGAGCAGCAGATTTGATTTGTTTCCGATCCCGCTTGCTTTAAAAGCAATGGATCTTCTCAGTAAACTGAGTTTTTCCCCAGTTTTTGAGCACTCTCTCAGCACAACACTGAGGAACCAACTTCTTCCCTTCCCTGACTTTCCTCTAGCTGTAGTCACAAGAAAAGGTCATAGTAGTTTTGAGGGGATGGAGGGGAGGTCCTTAAGATCACATGATTATTTATATGACCATAGTCCCTCGGAACCCCAATCAAAGATCAAAGCCTCAGTGTGCTATGTGCTGTACAGACAAATTCACACCTGCATGTCCAAGATGCTGCAGTAGATGGGTGGAGAGGGGGTGGTTCGTTAGGATGAGGTTAAAAGAGCAGAGCTGAGCAGAATAGCAGAAGTCATTGCTTATCACATGCCTAACCAACGCCAGACTGGAGTGACTTGGAAGCAAATGTGACTTCCAGCTGCCTTCCCCTGAGCTGTTGTGGTTGCTTTGTCCCCCAGAACTAACAGGGCACTCCAGCTACATCCCTGCCCATGCTGGGGAGTGTGAAGGAGCAGGAGAGGGAAGTCACCACAAGTCTCTGAAGACCTGGTAAGGGCTCTTCTTTTCAGGGCCTGTCTTGAGATCCCTGGAGGTTTGGAGAACCCCCCCCCACACACACACATCCCAGTGTTTTCTCCCAGCTTGGTCATCCCTTTCCAGATTGGACATCCGAGGGGAGCCACTGGCTGGTGAAACTGACAGCAGGCTGGTTGAGTGTATGTGGGCCTCCAGACCCATCCTTCACAAGGGCCATCACATGTCGTCACTTTACCCTGAGGTCTCCCACTGACTTCCCCAAAAGCTAAGCCAACCCTCCCCAGAGGTGAAACTGGCCGGAGTCAGAAGCTGGCTCTGTCCTGTGGTAGATCTGGGAAAGGTGGGCTTACAAACAGCACAGCCATGGAGAGGGAAAGCAGGCGATTAAATACAGGCAGCAAGGCTGGCCGATGCAGTAAAGGAGAAAAGACAGGAAGGGGAGATGGGGCAGAAGAAGGCCAGGAGGGTGAGAAGGAGGAGTCAGCATGTCTCTGTTACTTGTTCCTGACCAAAACCACTGTCCCATGGCCCTTTCCACCTCCCTACTATAGGAGGCCTAGTTTTTCCCCTTTGAAAAATCTGGTTGCCCATGCACAGCCTGTCTTGCATATACAAGCCATAGCATCTGAGTCACTGCAAACCCTCAGAGGTCAGATGTTCACCAACCAGACCTGCCTCTAAGTCAGTACATCCTACGCTCGTGGAAGAAGTGACCCTCAGAAGAAACGTAACAATGAGACTGGCCAATATGGGCCCCCCAAGCTCAGGATTCTTTGTCACGTGCATTTGGCTTGGCTTTCTTATTCCGTGCCACGCTATCATTCAGCATATGGCTGTGATGAGCAAGGATCAAACAGCAGTGCAGAGCTGTTATGGAATTAGTGCTGGATAGTGAAAGAAAATAAGAGACCTAAGTCTCTCCAAGTGGAATTTGCAGGAAGTTCATCAGTGCCACAAAACCCTGCTGATGAGAAGAAATTCCCAAGGGCCTGCTACTTTGGGAACTCCCAGATGCTTCCCACAAGTTGAAATAACGAGAGTCCCTTACAGAGCTGCACTGTTCTCATTCACTGACTGTCTGGTTAACAACTTGGGGGCTTTATGTTGTACCTAGCCAACTGGAGACTGCCTCTTAGGGTTACTAGCATTGCCTTTGCTAGTAGAAGCCAAATCTCCATGGTGGTTATGGCACTGTCACCTTTAATAACTGACCTAGTTAGAAGGAGAAATCAGCAGCTCAAGTTTCAGGGTAATCCATTTCACATTTAAGTACCCCAGCTCCTATGTAGCAGTCAGAGAATCCTTTGATTGATTGACAAGCACAGCTCCAGCAAATCCAGGCTCCAAGACTCAGGAAAGGCTTAGCTCTTAACTCCCAGATCAAGAGTTTCTTCAGTTCCCCTTTACAGTCTTGGCCTGTCTGTGTTTTGAATCTTGCAGTTCCAAAATTCCTCATATGCCAGGACCAAGGAGACCTACTGTCCTGCCCTCCTTCTCAGCCCCAGCCCCACTCAGGCTGATGTTTTACTCCTACGAATGCAAACAAAGATTGGGCTGGGTCATGTCTGCTGTGAGTCTGAAGGAGTTCTCCCACCATTGATCTAACTCCAGTGCAGTTCCATGGGTATTAGCAACAGCACAAGCATTAGTTAGACTGGCCACCAGTGATTTTACTACCTGTTGGTCTAGACCTTCTCTGAGCAGGATCAGGTGACATGGTGGTAACAATGCAGGTGGCTGATCTACACTCACATGGCCAACATTGCCAGGCCAATGGTGAGAGAATTCCTGACAGCCTCTGCGAGTCTCACTGGCAGCTCAGGGTGGATTTTCACAAGCTGTCAGCATTGGCCTAACTCTGCTCCCACTGAGGTCAATGGGAGCAAACTCAAGTCAAGGCTGAGTGCTTCTGAAAACCTCACTCCATCTTCTTCAGGTCTTTTTTCTGAGCATTTACTCTGATCCCCAACTGCACCCAAAACACTTCCCAACTCATTTGTGTTGCACAGACATTGAAATGGACAGATAAAGTAAATGGGCAACTCGGAGAATTCCAAATGATCATCTCCTGCATCTCTAATGAGAATCAAATAAATTGATCCTTGGTGGATTGTGTGGTGTTGGGATTGAGCTTTAAAGCCTGACCTGGTTTGGGTCTTAGTTACTGGACCTGAGAGACGTCCTTACTCCTTGTGTTCTGTTGTAGTGGAATGTCTGTCTAAGAGCTAGGAGAATGGCAACAGCCATGGAGGGTTCCTCAGTCTAGAACTTGCTGCCCGAGGAGCCTGACAGAACTACGTTTGTTCATTTTCACATTTCAAAGGGTATCATTTTCTTCAGGCTTATGCGCAGGGCCCTACCAAATTCATAGCCATGAAAAATGCATTCTGGACCATGAAATCTAGTCTTCTGTGTGCTTTGACCCTATACTATACAGATTTCATGAGGGAGATTAAATTGGGCGGCCTTATCCAAAAGGGAGTTGCAGGAGGTCATGGTATTGCCACCCTCACTTCTGCACTGCCTTCAGAGCTGGGTGGCCAGAGACCGGTGGCTGTTGGCTGGGCGCCCAGCTCTGAAGGCAGCACCCCACCAGCAGCACTGCAGAAGTAAGGATGGCACTACTATACCATGCCATCCTTCTGCACTGCTGCTGGCAGCGGTTCTGTCTTCAGAGCTGGGCTCCTGGCCAGCAGCCACCATTACCCAGCTGCCCAGCTCTGAAGGCAGAGCTGCCACCAGTAGCAACACAGAAGTAAGGGTAGCAGTACCACAGCCCCCCTTGCGACCCTCCTCCCAACTCCTTTTGGAACAGGACCCTTTAAAATTACAACTCTGAAATTTCAAACAAATAGCTGAAATCATTAAATTTATGATTTTTAAAATCCTGTGACTGTGAAATTGACCAAAATGGGCCATGAATTTGGTAGGGCCCTACTTACACCTGATGGCTTAGGAGGGGTATTTTGATACTTATTTTACTATGAATAATATTTTTATTTACTATAATCAACTTTATATATTTTTCTGCCCAAGTGCCAAGTGCTGGTGAAGAAAGCCCTTTAAATAAATGTAAATAGGATGCTGAATGCAAAATGTACATCATTTATCACCGACACAGTGACCACTAGTGCCCTGGCGAGATCGTCTTTGAATGGAGTTCCCCACAGCAACTCTGCTAAACTCCTATCCTGTGCCCACCTTGGGGCCTCATGCCCCCATGATAAGAAAACCCTGTTTACACAAGGTGGCTGAACTTGCTTTGGGCTGGTCAGAACACAGAGGATTGGCACTGAAGCCACATTTCCTATGGATGCAGGGCTCTGTGTAAAGCTACCTCGGCATGGACACTGAATTCCTGTCAGAATGGCCTGCCCTTGGACATCTGGGATCAAAGGTTAACTGTGAAGACATGCACAATTCAGCTCCCTGAGCCATGTGCTGCTGGTAACTGAAACAGAGCAGTGTGCCCAAAGGTGGCAGTCAAAATAAGGCTTATGAACAAGAGAGTCCTTGTGCTCCAAACAGGTCAGAGCAATGACTCTCCACGTGCACTTTCAGGCAAGTCAGGACACCTGATAATCACAGGAGCTGCAGCCCGAGGCAGAACATCTGCCCCACTTTCCATTAGCACAAAGACCTCCAGCACAATGGCTGCTTTTGAAGAGTTATGTCCCAAGCAGCTGTTTTGGACCAAAGAATGTTTGTTGCGAGGATTATTTCTTCACTTAGGAATGGCCAATCACAGGCTGCACATGAAAGAACGCGCTAGGATTTATAAAAGGTTCTGCCAATTTCCCTCAGGGCAGGATGGAACAATACACCCACTGCATTCTGTACAATGCAAATTAGATTTAAAGCAGCTCCCAGGGGAGGAAAAAAAATGAATTTGTCCTCCTCAAAGTTGCTCTGTTCAAAGGCCTCACGGAAAGGCAGCAGAGTGAATGGCATCAACATCCAAACAGTTCAGGCTCAGCTTTCCTCAGGAACCCACACTTTGAATGGATCTGGGGAGTTCTGGCATTCATCTCTGCCTTCCCTCATTTCCCTGTTTGGCATCCTGCCTCCTCCAGTCCCCTGGTACAAGGATTTAGCCTCACAGCCCCTGGATCTACAGACATGAGGCAGCCGACTGGAAACCAACTCCTGCCAATCGTTAGCATGTTTCCATGCTGGGCTGTGAAAGAAGTAAATCTTTACAGTTTCGTATTGCCTTACTCCACATATCTTCTTAGTATAGATAAGTGAATCTCTTATCATGTAGGGTTGCCAACTTCGTACTAGTTAAAAGACGAACACTCCAGCAGGAGTGCCAGAACCTCCCCCAGCTTGCCTCTTCCCCCTGAGACCCTGCCCCTGCCCCACTCCTGCCCCACCTCTTTCCCCAAGGCCCTGCCTCCCATTCACTCCTCTTCCCCTCTCCTCCTGTCACTCACTTCTTGTCCCCTTGCTGTCCCCTACCCGGGTCGGGAGGGACTCACTCGCAGAGCTGGGGCTGGGAGCTGCAGCTGCCTGACACAGGTAGGAGGCAACCCCAGCTGAGTAGAGGATGGTTCAGGTGATGACCCGGCTCCTCCCCGCCTCCCCCACCCACAGTAACCGGACTTTGAGTATCCAGTCAGTAGATCTGACCGGACACTCTCAGGTCCACTTTTCAACCGGGCGTCTGGTCACCCTTAATATATACCCAAGACTATGGCAAAAGAACATGAAAGGTCTAACTGAAACTCGCACAGCCAGGAAATTCCTATTTGCCCACCTAGGGCAAGAGGCCTTTTCCTGGGGATAGAGTCATAGATTGTAGGGCCAGAAGTGGGCCATTATAACCATCTAGTCTGACCCTACTGATCTTACCACACATCAGTTTTCATCTGACGTTTTCCTTTCAAATGTGCACCTTGATGGCTTTCCATCTCCAGCTACCACAGCCATCATATATGCTACTCAGGGAGACACCAGAAGATAACATGGATGGAACTCGGGCCCTGCTGAAGTCCATGGGAATTTTGCCATCAACTTTAATAGGGCCAGGATTTCATCCCCTCTGTTTATGCAGAATGCAGAATTCAGAGCCGGAAGTTGAATAAAGCCATTTCCCCTTTTGAACTGGCAGCTCACTGGCTGGTCACCAAAAGCAAATCTGAGCTAGCAGCAGCCAGGTCAGAGTGGTCCCTGCCTGTGGCATTCAACTTCGCTCTGGCAGGTAATTTGAGCCACAGTTTGGCTTTCGTCCATTTCATTCTCAGAGGGGCGCAGCAGAGCTGGCTTTTGAGAAGTTTCACAGTCAGCATTTCAGAATCTGCCCTTTGCTGCCCCTGGGGAGAGACTCTGGGGAAGGGTTAATGGGGAGGACAACTGGTAAACAGCGCTGGTAAACAGCAAGGGGAAGGGAAAGAGCAGAGACTGATTTAAACTGTCCTCAGGGGCACCTCCCATGTTAATACACTGAGACGGGACTGTTAGTGTTGATGACGGATATGGGCAACACCAGCAGTCCCGGCAGACTGCAGCACTCAGTGATCTGGAAAAGGAACAATGGAGTAAGGCACCTTCTGTTACTGCTCACCTGGAAGAGCTGCCTGCAAACAGACCACTCAGATAGAATCGTAGAAGATTAAGGTTGGAAGAGACCTCAGGAGGACATCTAGTCCAGCCCCCTGCTCAAAGTAGAACCAACCCCAACTAAGGAACTCATGCTGGTCCTACAGCACAACCTGTTTGTAGGGCTGGATGAGCCACTTTGGCTAAGGTGAAAGAACTGATCCACAGAGGAACTGATCCCTACCATTGCCTGAAGCTGGAATCCAAATCTCCACTAAGGTACAAAAGTCTGGGCAGCATCTATTTCCAGTCGGGCTTAAGTTTCCTGTTCTTGACATGGACCAGAAGTGCTGGAAAGCTGCAAGCAAAACATTTTCCCACACTGTCTTTCTGCTCTGACCAGAAGCAGGAAGAGTTTCCAACTTAGTGCTGAGGATCAGTCGAAGGAACACAGAAGCATCAGAACATTTGGATCCAAACCTTGAAAGATCTGGTTACCACCATCAGTGTCTCAATGAATCATTGAGCTATCCTGTCAATGATCTCATGAGGAATCTGTTCACCCTGGAACTATTGTTTCCAGCAGAAATCAAGTATCAAGGCAACTGGTCAGATACCGCCATAGTGCGTCATTGTGCCAATTTTTTTTTGCATATAGCCACAATCTCGAAAGATGGACCAGGTTCACAAACCTCCTGTTGAACTTGGGCTCTATTTCAGGCAAACGGAGTCCATCTCCTGGGGGTTTCAGACTGAAACCACTAACAGAACCTGAGGGTGTCCTGCTATTTTGCATGGCTTAACCCCACCCTGATAAAATCACATTGGGGCTCTGCCTCACTTTGGTGAAAACAACATTCAAATCAAAACACAGCAGGGAGGTTTGCCAGGCCCACCCCCTGGTGACTGGAAGCCCAGAAGCTGTGCACGGATTGCATACGTTTTCATTCAGAGATTCTCGTTGTGCCATGCATCCTCTTTGAGTCACAAAATAAAGAGAGACAAAGATGAGGTGTCTGTGGGACTATATTTGTATTCTGCTAGGAACAGCTTCTTCTTGGGTGACACATTCTCACCTTCAGAATATGGTCATTGCTCTAAATGTTCATATGGAACCCCATATAATTTGTGGGAGCATGACTTCCCTGGGGACGACAAGAGAGTTAGGTTTCATAAAACGTATCCTAAAATATTACAAAAACACTATTGAGCAAAGGTGGGTTTCTTCTCTTCTGCATGTTTCAGATGGACAAACATTTCAGAATGTAGCTGAAATGAGCAATAGATTTCATCATTTCTTGGCACGAGGGAATTATCTGCAGAAACCAACTCCTCCTGGTTTGCTCTACTCGACACGGCAAGGTTACAGGAATGAGAAAATGGGACCTAAGCATCCAAATCCCTTCCATGGCTTTGAAGATCTCAGCCTGTGTCTGTACAGCACTTAGCACAACAGGATCATGGTCCAGGACTGTAAGCTTGGAGGCGCTACAGTTCTACAAATAACAAACAGTAATGTAACAACACATGCCTTCAGCAGGGCACCATTCTCGCCTGATCTCATTTTGCTCCTATTTTAAAACTAGAAACTGCAATTGAAAATCAAAGAGCGAATGGTGCAGTAAAAATGCTCCTTTTATTAGCCTGACCCTTGCTTGAGAGCTCTTCCTATCTGGATGAGATCCATATGCTCCTCTGCTTTGCTAGAGCTTTCATTGTACAGGGTCCCGAGAAGCTGCCATTTACTGTTTTACTCTAAGAGTTACCATCAGAAAGCTCCAAAACACCAGCTGCTTAGGCACGTCCATAATAATTTTCATCAATACTGCTAGATACCAGAATGGAAAGTAGCTGAGCCAGGACATCGAATATAGGAAAACACCGGCCACTCAGCATTCTGGGAGTTAAAAGAAAAGATTGGAATTATTATTATACCACAAAGTCTCATGGAGCACTTTTCATCATCAGATCTCCAAGCACTTTACAGTAGAGGACAGTATTATCTCCATTTAAGAGCTGGGGAAACTGAGGCACAGAGCAGTGAAGTGACTTACCCAAGGGCAACCAGCAGGCCAGGGACAGAGATGAAACTAGAACCCAGATCTCCTCACTCTCAATCCAGTGGATTATCCTGTAGGCTACACCTGCAGTAAGGGGAGCCCTTTGACCTTAAATAGTCCCCGTGATATTAATCCTCCCTTCTCCCATACTGCATATTACTGATGCCAGAACTGGCAGACCTGTAGCTGTTCTAGTTCCTTGACTCACATATCAGATATTAACAATAATTTTCGGAAGAACTAGCTAGTTTATTACATCTGTGACCTAAGACACATATTAATTAGGGGTGAGATAATAAGAATCTTCCTAAACCTGCACTCAAGCCTAAACCAAAAACAGTTTGAGGTTAAAAAAAAGAGAGTTTGGCTCAATTGCTCCTTATTAAAGTTTTGATTAAAACATACAGCCACATTTTGCAATTATACCTACCTCTGAGTAGCTAGGTTCCAGCCTACACTGCATAATGAAATCCCCAAATACTACTAGAAAGGCTGTTCCCAGGAGTCTGTAATGCAATTTAGGTGATACAAACACAATGGGGGGGGCTCTATCCTGGGAAATAGCATCTTTGAAAAAGATTTGGGGGAATCTTTTTCAGGGAGAGTAAAGAGATTATTTGACCTCTACATACGGCACTGGTACAACCACTGCTGGAACACTGGGTCCAGTTCTGGTATCCACAATTTAAGAAGGATGTTGATAAATTGGAGAGGGGTTCTTACGAATACTTAAAGGATTAGAAAACATACCATATAGTGATAGATTCAAAGAGCTCAATTGATTTAGCTTAACAAAGAGAAGGTTAAGGAGTCACTTGATTACAATCTATAAGTACCTATATGGGGGAAAATATTTAATAATGGGCTGTTCAGTCTAGCAGAGAAAGGTATAACAGGATCCAATACCTGGAAGTTGCAGCTAGATTCGGACTGGAAATAAGGCGTACATTTTTAACACTGAAAGTAATTAACCATTTGAACAATTTACCAAGAGTCATGGTGGATTCTCCATCACTGACAATTTTAAAATCAGGATTGGATGTTTTTCTCAAGGATCTGGCCTAGGAATTGTTTAGGGGAAGTTCTATGACCACAATGGTCCCTTCTGGCCTTGGATTCTATAAATTTTGCGGATTCAAGAAGTTGCGGCATTTGAGGATCTTATTCAACTGCAGACCAAAAATGTCAATCCTTGAAGTTTGCCCATATTACAGTTTTAATACAAATTCCATTTCCAACAGTGACAGAGTACCAAGCAGATCTGGGCAATCACAAGAAATTTTTCCATAATTGGTCACCCTCTTCTGGAAGGTATCAACAGATGGCAACAGTTACACAAACTTCTACGGGCTCTTCCTTTCTTTGTGTGTGAACAGCATAGAAAAATCATATATTGTTAGTTTTGTGATACAGTTTCAGTGGGGAAGCTGTTGAAAAGAGCCTCGCTCTAATTAGAGTCAATTCTTGGGGCAGAGTTCCTTCATGAGAACCCAGGCATTTGGTGTTCAGGCAGAGATTCCTGAAACAGGGGACTGCCTGCATGAGGTTTAGGACCATCTCTGTTCCAGGAATGACATACATAGTGTAAACAAACAAGTTACAATAAAAATATACTAGACTTCATATCACTGGTTTCTCCTCTGCAATGGGAACAGACATACAGGGAAATCATGCCTCATCGATCTATTAGAATTCTTTGAGGGGGGTCAAAACATGCAGACAACGGTGACCCGGTGGATATAGTGTACTTGGACTTTCATAAAGCCTTTGACAAGGACCTTCACCAAAGGCTCTTAAGCAAAGTGAGCAGTCATGGGATAAGATGGAACGTCCTCTCATGGATCAATAACTAGTTAAATAGACAGGAAAGAAAGGGTAAGAATAAATGGTCAGTTTTCACAATGGATAGAGGTAAATAGCTGTGTCCTCCAGGAATCTGTATCGAGACCTGTGCTGTTCAACATATTCACAAATGATCTGGAAAAAAAGTGTAACCATTGAGGTGGCAAAATTTGCAGACGGTACAAAATTATTCAAGATTGAAATTTGCTTTGCATTTAACTAAGAGTTACACAGCGATCTCAAAAACTGGGTGTCTGGGCAACAAAATGGCAGATGAAATTCACTGTTGATAAATGCAAAGTAATGCACATTGGAAACACAAACCCAACTATACACATAAAATGAAGGGATCTGAATTAGCATTACCACTCAAGAAAGATCTTGGGGTCATTCTGGATATTATTCTGAAAACATCCACTCAATGTACAGCAGCAGTCAAAAAAGCTAACAGAATTTTAGAAATCATTAGGAAAGGGATAGATAATAAGAAACAAAATATCATAATGCTGGTATATAAATCTATGGTACGCCCACACCTTGAATACACAGCTTCCATCTGAGTAGAGATTAAAAAGACCGAGAATTTCCAGCTTGGAAAAGAGACAACTAAGAGGGGATGTGATAAAAGCTCTATAAAATCATGAATGATGTGGAGAAAGTTAATAAGTTTATAAGGAAGTGTTATTTACCCCTTCACATAACACAAAAACCTAATGAAATTACTAGGCAGCAGATTTAAAACAAACAAAAGGAAGTATTTCTTCACACAATGCACAGTCAACCTGCAGAACTCGTTGCCAGGGGATGTTGTGAAGGTCAAAACTGTAGTGGGGTTAAAAAAAGAATTAGATATGTTCATAGAGGGTAGGTCCATCAATGGCTATTAGTCAAAATGGTCAGGGATGCAACCCCATGCTCTGGGTGTCCCTAGCCTCTGATTGTCAGTAGCTGGGAATGGATAATGGGAATGGATCATTCCACGATTGCCTGTTCTTTTCATTCCCTCCAGAGCATCTGGCACTGGCCACTGTTGGCAGACAAGACACTGGGCTAAATGGACCATTAGTCTGATCCAGCATGACCATTCTTAAGACATCGCTCTCATTTGCCAGCGGGATGACCATTCAAACTAAACTCTCGAAACCAGTTCTGTGGTATGTCTGACCCTGTCCAGGAAGATTTGTTTGTTTAGACAAGTGGGTTTGTTACTTGTCCTAATACATATTCACAGGAAAACTCAGAGTGGAAGTGACTTGTTCTAGCCATACTCCTGTTTACAGCAATTTCAGTCATCCAGTCAGGGAAGAGAAACAATACCATGTGACCAACATAACCAATCACACATGAACACGCAAACAGTTGCAGCTCACAAATAATTCCTAGGCTGAAATATTTGAATGAGATGATGGAAGAATTTTACCTAGTTCTTCCATGGATTTTGTCCATGTAGCAAAAAAATCAGGAAAGCCAAGGCAAAGAATGAGTTACAATTGGCTAGGAAAGTTAGAGACAACAAGAAGGGGTTCTTCAAATACGTCAGACAAAAAAGAAAGATCAGGGAAGGTGTTGGTTCGCTGCTCAGTGGAGAAGCTGTGCTTGTAACAAAAGATGACAGAAGGACAGAGCTGCTCAATGCCTACTTTGCTTCAGTCTTTACACAGAAAATAACATGTGACCAGATGACTAGCGAAGTTATCAAAGACAATCAAGGGGAAAGGCTGCAGATCAGGATGAGTAAATAATATGTCAGAAATCTTCTGACCAATTTGAATGAATTCAAATCAGCGGGGCCTGATGCTATTCACACCAGGGTACTGAAGGAATTAGCTGAAGAAATCTCAGTGCCACTGGCAATAATATAAAACACCAGCTTGCTTTCCTTCTTTGACAGGGTAACTGGTTTGGTGGATAGGGAGAGTACAGTGGACATAATATACCTGGACTTTTGCCACCAGTCCTACAAGACATTCTGATAGGTAAGCTGGAGAAATGTGGGCTTGGCAGAACTACCATTAAGTAGATACACAATTGGTTAAACAACCACAAAGAATAACTATGAATGGAATGATATCAGATTGGAGGAAGGTCTCAAATGGGGTTCCACAGGGATATGTTCTGAGCCTGGTGTTGTGTAACATCTTTATTAATTATCTGGATGTAGGAATGCAGAGAGTACTGATCAAATCTGCAGGTGACACAAAGCTGGGAGGGCGCTGTAAGCATTTTGGAGGATAGAGCTAAAATTCAGAGGGATCTTGATAAACTAGAGAACTGGGCCATACAACTGAGCCATAGACTGGAGAACTGGGCCATAGAAATTCAGCAAAGACAAATGTAAGGTGCTACTCTTAGGGAAGAAAAACCTTAAGAAGCAGCAGAATGGGCAATAACGGGCTTGGTAGCAGCTCTGCTGAGAAGGATCTGGGAGCTGTGGTGGATCACAACCTCCACATGAGTCAGCAATGTGATGTTGTGGTGAAAAAAGGAAATGCAATTTTGGGTTTTATTAACAGAGGCATAACATGCAAGTCAAGGGAGATGATAGTACCGCTCTGCTTGGTGCTGGTTAGGCCTCAGCTGGAGAACTGTGTCCAATTTAGGTCACCGCTACATAGAAAGGATGTAGAGAACCTGGACAAAAACCAGAGATGAATGACAAAGGTGATCAAAGGGATGGAACACAAGCCATGTGGGCAAAGGCTGAAGGAACTGGATATGTTTAGTTTGGAAAAGAGGAGAGATGGGGCAGGGGGATATGATAGCAGTCTTCAAGTACTTGAAAGGCTGCCATAAATAAGATGGAGAAAAGCTGTTCTCTTGCCACAGAGGGCAGGCCAAGAGATGATGGGTTCAAACTACAGCATAGCAGATTTAGATTAAATCTCAGAAAAACTTCCTACCTGTGAGAACAGCAGGACACTGGAACTGCCTAGGGAAGTTGTGAAAGCTCCTTCACTGGACAGTTTCAAGAGGAGGCTGGAGCCATCTCTCTCAGATGGTTTAGACACAATAAATCCTGCATCTTGGCAGGGGGGTAGACTAGATGACCCTTGTGGTTCCTTCTAACTCCATGATTCTATAATGAACAAATCCATAAAATCTCTTGCCGTCTCCCATGGCTCTATGCACATACCTAACATGGATAATAGTGTGCAACCCTCCAGGTCCTTGCATGTAAAAATCCATGAAAATATGAGCAATGGTCCTGCATTCCCTGTTGGGACCTCTCAGTGGAAAGAGCAGAACTACTGAAGAACCAATTGTTGTGTTTTACCATCGAGGGAGAAGGGCCCGTTGGACCTGAAGGGCCAGTGCAGTGCACCATGGCTCTCTTCCTGGGCTTAGTTTGCAATCAAGCAGATTCAAAGGGTTTAATCTTTTAGCCATTTACAATTGAAAGAGAGACTTCCCAAATATGCACAGGTGGAGACCAGCGACACCAAAATAAGGCCAGAGATGTAATCCTGCTTGCTGTTCTTTATAGAAAATGACATTGGATTGCAGCTGAAAAGGTTTAAATGCCATCTGCATGAAGCATAGTGGGGGAAAAACAACACGGAGTCCAGTGACACCTTAAAGACCAACAGATTTATTTGGGCATAAGCTTTCGTGGGTAAAAAACCCACTTCTTCCCCACGGAAGCTTATGTACAAAAAATCTGTTAGTCTCTAAGGTGCCACCGGACTCCTCGTTGTTTTTGTGGATACAGACTAACACGGCCACCCCCTGAGACCTGGAGGAAAAATGAATTGCTGGGGCTAGAGTTGAGGAGTGATTTCATTTCTGAGCTCTCCCTTTTGCTTTATGTGAAGACATAGCCTGCAGCAGTGCAGGTGCAAGATTGACAAGCAATGCAGTGTGCATCACAGTGAGGAGCTAGAGATATAGGCCAGGGGAGGGTTGCATCTGGCACACTTCATTGGCCAGTTTTGATGACTAATTGCCGATGTTATGATTAAATAGGAGGGCACTATTTTCTCTTCTCTGCATAGTATATCCTGAATTTTCTTCTTCGCCTACGCACTGCCGGGGGTCAATTTCATGCTAGGCTGTTAGGTCTAGAGACTGGCAGTTTGGGGTTATGGAGATGCAACAGCATAAACAGCAGCACCATCTCCCCCAGGACTGAAAGGGTTACAGCTCATAAGCCCCTGTGATGTTGTATTGCGTGCTGAATAAGTCTGAGGTTAGGAAAAAGCAGCACTCTGTCCAAAGACACTGCAGCTCCTCCAGGGAGGGTAATCCGGGAGAAGGGAGAACAGCCCCCTGGGGGGTTGGGCCGTTCTGAACATCATTCTTTCACTTCCTTGTTTGGGGGTTGTTTTCTTCCTGAAAGCCTACCTCTCATTCCTTTGTTATTGTAGGGTTCCTCTTGGCAGATGGGCATGACCATTGAAGCTGTTTTGAGAGCATTCATATAGAGAGATGTATAGAAAAACTGATGTGAAAAAATAAGCAGCAGCACAAATTTGGGACTTAGCCATTAACCTTTAAATAATACTGAGACAGATTCTGCCATCCTCATTCCCAGGGAGTAGCACCTTACCACGTGAGCAAGGCCACTGATTTGAGTTATGGTGGCAGAATTGGTCCCATTCAATGTCTGCTACGCACTAGGAATGGGGCGAGAAGCAAGCTAAGCAGCTTGTCTGGTCTCTGACTTGTACCTTTAAGTTTCTTAGGAGATTTGGATGCCTGATTAATTTAAATGGAGATGGGGCATCCAAATCCCTTTGGAGGTCTCAGCATTAGAACATCCATTCCTGACAGTTTCCAAGCTTATATAACAATAGATGCCAGTCTGCAGAGGATCAAGTCCCTACCAACCCACTGAGCTAGCAGACTGAAGCTGGGAGGTTTCTGTTCAGTTTCACTGCCTTGGGCATAAACAGGGAAGCGTCTTGTGGATTCTAGAGCTAGGAAAACTGGAATTCCCTCCTGAAGCCTCAGATGTGAGATAAAATCTCCGGGAGAATGCCAAGCACTAACATTATAATAATAGCAGCTTTATTTGTAAAGGACCCGCTCCCTCGCTAAAAGCCTGGGGGTTCTGAACAACAGTCAAAGAAAGCATCCCAACCTCAGCAAAATTACAGACAAGGTCAGTAGACAGAAAACATCTATTAATTCATCTCTCAATATCTGTCACTCTAGCCAAAGAAAATGGTAGTAGACCAAAAGTTTAACGTATCCCTCCAGAGGCTCTCCAGAGTCACCTCCTTCCCAGCCTTCCATCACTCTCATCTCCATATTGTGGGAAGCATCTGAAGGGTAGCAAACGTGGGCAGACACAGAAAGAACAGGCAAGGCACGAAAATCCAGGATGCTAACAGGGACACAGCTAGCATCCCTCTCTCTTGTATCAGCGCGGGCTCTGCTGCCCACTCTGACGGCAGTTCCTCCTGGGGAGAGGCCATCCAGGGCTTTATAGAAGGTCAAAAGGATCATTTTAAAGCAGAGGCGGCAAACTTTTTGGCATGAGGGCCACATTGGGCTTCATAAATTGTATGGAGGGCTGGGTAGAGGAGGGGGTCATAGCCCAGCCCCCACCTCCTATCTGCCCCTACCCCCCAGGGACTCCTGCCCCATCCAACCCCTCATTTCCTGATGGTCCCTTTGGGACCCCTGCCTCATCCACACACACCCTCTCCCTGTCCCCTGACTGCCTCAGGACCCTCACTGCCCCATCCAACCTGCCCTCTCCTTCCTGACTGCCCCCCCGGAACCTCTGCTCCCATTCAACACCCTGTTCCCCCCCGACCCCATCCACACCCCCACCCCCTGACCACCACCCTGAACTCCTCTGCCCTCTATCCAACCCCGCTGCTCCCTGCCCCCTTACCGCGCTGCCTGGTGCACTGGTGGCTGGCGGTGCTACAGATGCACCACCCAGCTGGAACTGGGCCACGCCGCCACCACCACGCAGCACAGAGACTGGGTCAGGCTGGCTCTGCAGCTGCGCTGCCCCAGGAGCTCATAGCCCCACTGCCCAGAGCACTACATCAGCAGTGGAGCGAGCAAGCTGCTGAGGCTGCAGGGGAGGAGGGACAGCAAGGGAGGGGCTGGGGATGATCCTCCCGGCCAGAAGCTCGGGGGCCGGGCAGGAGGGTCCCACAGCCGGATGTGGCCCATGGGCAGTAGTTTGCCCATCCCTGTTTTAAAGTCAACCTGGAAATCAATTTTGCAGATCACAGAGCCCAGGTTTAACGTGCCTGCATGGAGGGATGCGCCACTTAACAAGCACGTTGGCAAATTCTGCAACATCCAGATGGCTTTAAGATGTGGCTCAATGTCAGGGCCGGTGCAAGGATGTTTCATGCCCTAGGCGAAACTTTGACCTTGCGCCTCCCCCCGCCCTGAGGTGCCCCCCTTGCGGCAGCTCCCCACCCCCCACCTTCAGGCACCCTCCCACCCCAGCTTACCCCTGCTCCGCACACAAGCACGAGCACCCCGAGCACGCCGTCACTGCTTCACTTCTCCCACCTCCCAGGCTTGCGGTGCCTAAGCTGATTGGTGCCGCAAGCCTGGGAGGCGGAAGAAGTGAAGCAGCTCACCCCTGCCCCGCCTCCTCCCTGAGCACGCCGGGACTGCATCACTTCTGCCGCCTGCCAGGCTCATGACACCAATCAGCTTAGACACCGCAAGCCTGGGAGGTGGGAGAAGTGAAGCAGCCCCGGCGTGCTCGGGGAGGAGGCAGGGCAGGGGTGAGCTGGGGCAGAGAGTTCCCCTGCGTGCTGCCCCCCCTTACTTGCTGCAAGCGACCCTCCCCGCACTCCCCTGCCCCAGCTCCCTCTGCCTAAATGCTGCTGGCAACTGGGGCGGACAAAGATCTGGCCGCTGCGGTCGCTGCCTAAGAAAATGGCGCCCCCCCAAATCCCAGCGCCCTAGGCGACCGCCTAAGTCGCCTAAATGGTTTCACCGGCCCTGCCCAATGTGGAGCATGTTTCCGATGGTCTAATCTCAAGGTGACAAAGCCATGGTGTGGTAACAGTGGCACCATCTGCATCCAAAAGTGATGGTGCCTACCATCTGGCTGCCAACCGGGGAGCAACGTGCTTACCCAACAGGGTCCGGTCCATGACTGGGGCTCCTAGGTGCCACAGTTATATAAATCAGAAATAACAATAACAAAAGCCAATCTGGCTGTGGCTACCGGTAGCAGCTGGGAGTCTAACCAGGTAATGTTAATGACGCTGACCCACACATGGTGGATCTGCACCTTCTGATGAAATGGGCAGAGATTATTGGAGCCATATCCTCCAGTTGCTCCCCTACATCTTATCTGGAATGAATCTAAACCCACTAGCCCTCATCCCTGGCCCAATCTCTTCCCCCCACACACATAGCAATCTTAGAGATTCCCTTCTTAAAAGAAACCCACCATACTGTTAGCAACCAGTGACAATGTTGACAGGAGGAAACCACTCTGGGCTACTGCTGGTGTCGAAAGTCAGCACTGCCCTTTGACAGTCTGCAAGGACTGGAACAGTGATCTCTATGGTGGACCAGGTCAACCCGTGCTAAGAATTAGGGTTGCCATCATTTCAGAATCCTGACACTTGGCAAAACCAGTGCATAGATCTACCAGCATTTGAGTCAGGGTGAGGAAACTGAAGTATAAATTAGACCAGAGTAGGTACAGGAAAATTCCTTCCTGAATAGTTGTTCGCATTTCAGTTCAAGTGGCCCTTTCACTTTGTGTCCCACAAACATACCAGTGCTAGAGCTTTTTGCAGAGTTAAAATTTCTGAAGACATGAAATGACTGTTTCTTAGAGCAGTTTGTCCTGGAACTCACAAGGGGGAGGCTATTCTTGATTTAGTCTGAAGTGGAGCACAGGATCTGGTCCAAGAGGTGAACCACTCAGTAACAGCAACCATAACATAATTAAATTTAGCATCCTTGTAAGAACAGTGAGGTGGTAAAATTTGCAGGCAACACAAAATGACTCAATATAGCTAAGTCCAAAGCTGACTATGAGGAGTTACAAATGAATATCACAAAACTGGGTGACTGGATAACAAAATGGCCGGTGAATTTCAACGCTAAGTGCAAAGTAATGCATGCTGGAAAAAATAATCCCAACTATTATCTGCTTTAGCTACTTTTCCCTCCATCCCCATTTCATAAAAGCTCAGCAGAACTCAAACAGAACTCATCAGAGCACACCCTGAAGAGAGATAAAGAAGAGGGCAAAGTGCCATTGGAGTCTCAGAATGGAGGCACTCCAAAGTTGTGTTTCATGTGTGTGAGAACAAATTAGCTGGATACTTTTTCCAATAGCCCCTAAAAGGTCAGGTTCATATACTCTGTTTTCAGCCACTTCCTCCTCCCCCAACTGCTGAAGTCTGTGGCTACTACACAAGACTCATTAGTTCTTGCCAGCACTGAAGTGTCCCCATGGGCATCCACCCTAGAGTGCAACACACATCTCTCTCTCCTCCCTCCCATTCAGACAATGCCAGAGGATTTGCAAGGGCACAGAGACACAGGAGTTAATTGTTGCAAAGTTTTGCTGACTTAAAAGTATCACCTCTGTAGCTTCTAGGCATGAACTGTCATCCGGACCAAATAAAGAAAGCTGCTTGCCCAAAGCCTAAGCTGCCAAGATGATGGGGCAAATTTCCAGATATATAAACCTATTTGTTACAGGATTCACTCACCATTAGCAGCACCTCCCCATGGTCGCATCTGGGTATTAGCTCCACTCAGGTGTGATGACCTCTTCCTCACACTGTGGCCTCTCTCTCTCCAGGCCTTGGGGTGCACCTTCTTTGTGACTCAGCTCTCCAGCCAGCCACTATACTCCTTCCCTTCTGAGGTAACTCTCTGGACCAGCTGTCCAACTGGCATCTCCCAAACTCCTGTTTCACTTCTCAGTTCCTGACAGGGGAACCCAGGCCCACCCTCTACACCGGGTTCCAGTCCAAGGACCCTATAACAAGCATAAGAACATAAGAACGGCCATCCTGGGTCAGACCAATGGTCCATCTAGTCCAGTATCCTGTCTTCTGACAGTGGCCAATGCAGGTGCCCCAGAGGGAGTGAATAGAACAGGTGATCATCAAGTGATCCATCCCCTGTCACCCATTCCCAGCTTCTTGCAAACAGAGGCTAGGGACACCATCCCCGCCCATCCTGGCTAACAGCTGTTGATGGACCTATCCTCAATAAATTTACCTAGTTCTTTTTTGGACCCTGTTATAGTCTTGGCCTTCACAACATCCTCTGGCAAAGAGTTCCACAGGTTGACTGTACATTGTGTGAAAAAATACTTCCTTTTGTTTGTTTTAAACCTTGCTGCCTATTAATTTCATTTGGTGACCCCTAGTTCTTGTGTTGAGAAGGAGGAAATATTTTTATTTACTTTCTCTACAACAGTAATGATTTTATAGACCTCTATCATATCCCTCCCTTAGTTGTCTCTTTTCCAATTTGAAAGGTCCCAGTCTCACTAATCTCTCCTCATATGGCAGCCGTTCCATACCCCTAATTATTTTTGTTGTCCTTTTCTGAACCTTTTCCAATTCCAATAATCTTTTTGAGATGGGGTGACCACATCTGCACACACCATTCAAGATGTGGGCATTCCAGGGATTTATATAGAGGCAATATGATATTTTCTGTCTTATTATCTATCCCTTTCTTAATGATTCCCAACATTCTGTTTGCTTTTTTGACTGTCACTGCACATTGAGAGGATATTTTCAGAGAACTATCCACAATGACTCCAAGATCTCTTTCTTGAATGGTGACAGCTAATTTAGACCCCATCATTGTATATGTATAGTTAGGATTATGTTTTCCAGTGTGTATTACTTTGCATTTATCAACATTGAATTTCATTTGCCATTTTGTTGCCCAGTCACCCAGTTTTGTGAGATCCTTTTGTAGCACTTCGCAGTCTGTCTGGGACTTAACTATCTTGAGTAGTTTTGTATCATCTGCAAATTTTGCCATCTCACTGTTTATCCCTTTTTCCAGGTCATGTATATATATGTTGAATAGGACTGGGCCCAGTACAGACCCCTGAGAGACACCACTATTTACCTCTCTCCATTCTGAAAACTGACCATTTATTCCTACCCTTTGTTTCCTATCTTTTAACCAGTTACCAATCCACAAGAGGACTGTCCCGCTTATCCCGTGACTGCTTACTTTGCTTAAGGTGAGGGACCTTGTCAAAGGATTTCTGAAACTCTAAGTGTACTATATACACTGGATTCCCCTTGTTCACGTGCTTGTTGATCCCCTCAAAGAATTCTAGTAGATTGGTGAGGTCTGATTTCCCTTTACAAAAGCCATATTGACTTTTCCCCAACAAATTATGTTCATGTATGTGTCTAACAATTTTGTTCTTTACTATAGTTTCAACCAGTTTGCCTGATACTGAACCCAGCTATCTATGTTTCTAATGATCGAATCCCCCATAATTATTATCTGTCTCTTCCCAATACCTGGAGTTCCCCCAACCCCAGAGAGGTATCCTCAGTGTGGGAGGATACCACACCATCCTCTGGAAGGAGGGTCCCAACTATGGGATTATTTCCCTCTGCTCCAGTTGGGGAAATGGCATAACAAGATCTAACGGCTGGAAGCTGAAGCTAGACAAATTAAAGCATGAAATAAGGCACAATTATTTTTTTAAACAGAGGATAATTAACCATTGGTGCAACTTATCTTGGGATGGGATGGATTCCCTGTCACTTGGAGTCTTTAAATCAAGACTGGATGTCTTTCTAAAATGACAGGCTGAACCATCAAGCCAGCATCATAGACTAAGTCCTCCCACTTTGCAGCGCTGGCAGATTTCCCTGTGGTACCAGCAATGGGGAGCTGCCAATTCCAGGACAACTCTTAACCACATCTGCCTGCAGCCATCACTCAAGGGCTTGGGATGGTAATGAAGATAGCAAAGGAAAGCCAAGTTCAGGTTATTGAAATAGGACACAGTCAAGTTATGGATTTAAGTTGCTGTAAAAGGTCACCTTTATGGAAGTATCTCTTGGACTTTCCTTGGAAAAGTTTTGATGGCACGTGTCGTAAACAGATAGTTAAGGGTTAATGTCTCTTTTACCTGTAAAGAGTTAAACAGGGAACCAAAAACACCTGACCAGAGGACCAATCAGAAAACAAGATACTTTCAAATCTCGGTGGAGGGAAGCCTTTGTTTGTGTTTTTTGGGTTTTGTTTTGTTCTCGCTGGGTCCTGAAAGGGACTAGACGTGCAACCAGGTTTCTTGCCAATCTCCCTGCTACAGTCTCTTATATATTCAGAATAGTGAGTATTAAGTAGGAAAGGCGGGTATAGTCTTTTGATTGTTTTCTGAATTTGCAAATGTGTATTTTGCTGGAAGTATTTTAAATTGTATTTTTGCTGGGGGGAGGCTTCTTTCTAGTGTCTATAAGCTGAAAGACCCTGTAACTTTTGCCATCTAAATTACAGAGACAACTTCTAATTTTTTTTCTTTCTTTTTATTAAAAGTTTTGCTTTTTAAGACCTGTTTGATTTTTTTCCCTTGTTGAGGATCAAGGGAATTGACTCTGTACTTAACAGGGAAGGAGATGGGAAGGGAGAAGGGTGGAATCCCTTTGTTTTAAATTCACGGAGCTTGAATCTGTCTCTCTCTCGAGGATGGCCCAGGGAGGGAATGCCTGGGAAGGAGAGAGAAGGGGGAAAAAACCTGATTTCTCTGTGTTGTGATTCAAGGAGTTTGAATCACGGTGATCTCCTAGTGTACCCAGGGCAGGAAAGATCTGGGAGGAAGAAAGGAGAAGGGAAGGGGAATGGTTTATTCCCCTTTGTTGTAAGACTCAAGGAAGTTGGGTCTTGGGGTCCCCAAGGAAGATTTTTGGGGGGACCAGAGTGCCCCAAAACACTATATATTTTTGAGTGGTGGCAGTGTATCAGATCTAAGCTGGTAATTAAGCTTAGACAAATTCATGCTGATACCCCAATTTTTTGGACTCTAAGGTTCAGATTGGGGAAATATACCATGACAGCACGTCTGTTAAAGACACTTACAATCCATTGCCTTGTGTCTCTTCTAAAGCTGCGAGAAACGAGCATTTTAATTTGAATAAAGGTTTCCCCAGTTCAACAATGAGCAATTTTTTTTTAAAAAAGGGAAGCTACCCTGGGAGGAAACCAGAGATTCAGAACCAACTTTCAGGATGAAAATCAGCTTTGCCCCTAATCAGCTTGACCAGGTTCCTGTAAGTTAGGTGAACATGGATTTTCCAGTTCCCGTGACTCTGGCCCCCAAATCAGACAATGCTCCAGACCTGCCCATTGCTCTCAAACAGCCATGCTGTATTCCAGGCGAGTGGTAGCATGCACCACATTTCAGTCTCTCCTCTGGCAAAGGAACCGATCTCCAGAGCACATAGAGGGCAAGTCAGGATTCTAGTGCGCCCCAGTTCAGTGACAAGCTCACCTCAATGCTCCCATTTTAAAGAAATAAGATGCATCCCAGGCTGACATGTTGCACTCAAGTTCTCTGCACAGACTGGGGTTTTTAAATCACATTTAAAGACAATCAATTGAACCATTTAAAAGCTCTAGGTGTGTTAATAAACTGTGAATTTAACAGTTACAGAGGCATTGTTCAGCCTGTAAAACTAATATATTTATTAGTTATGAGATGCCGCTCTTCAGACCATCCAACTGCTTCTGGTGTATTAACAAAAATATGGAGAGCCAAGAAATTAGTGGCCAGATCCTCATCTGCTGTAAAGCTGAGTAGCTCCTTTGGCTTCAGTGGAGCTACATGAGCTGATGAACAGTGCTGAACGGTAGTTACTTTGTACTGTGCAGGTATTACTTTCTAACGACGACTTTTACTATGCATATGACACATCCTACACAGCTTTTCCAGAATACAAGGGGAAGAGACAGACTCTAATCACTGCAAATAGGTCCATAATGTTTGGTCAGATTTCATTTTGAAAGGCTGCTTTCCAATCCACGCCAATGACCAAAACTCTGCTACCCAGTTTCTATGCTAGGATCTCAGGATTTTAGTTAGCCTAGACATGCACATCCTGGAATCCAAGATTCTCTGATAACTGAGAATGAAATGTTCAGGGAGGGATGTAACATGATTGCTCTAGTACAACCACAAGATATGGAATTGATGCAAGAACTACTGGGTGACATTTGCTGGATCGTGCTGTGCAGGAGGTCAGATGAGACAGCCATAATGGTCTCTTCTAACCTTAAAATCAATGAACAGCAAGGCCACCTTTAGTAACCTCTCTGCAGGACAAACTACTGAGGTTACATTTCCAAATGTGCTGGTGGGTAACCAAGGCATGAACAAGTGAAGTCGTGCAGCCCTGTAGAGTGTTTTGAGTCACTAATATTCTGCAAACGTTTGCTTGGGTTTGGCTATGTTTGTTCCTTTTAGGATATGTGCTGTTTACAGTCACTGGCAAGGACTGGAGGATTCAAATTTAGGTGTACACTATGTCTGGTCCGGAATCTGAAATAGGTGCAGGAGCTCAGCGATGTCCCCCACTGCCCATTCAATTTCTTTTTAATTATTGCTATAATTTATATTTTACAAGATGGACAAGCCATCCAATAGGACAAGCAATTTATTCCTTGCACACTGCATGATGCCTAAGCTATGTCTACTGAACAAGCGAGACACCCATCAGGACAAGGTTGATGTCTTGTAGGATTACTATGTAAGACTTCACTGGCTTTTTCATTTGGGGTCTGTAATGTTTTCTCCTTTAACAAAAATTGCCATCAAATCTAACAGCTGACTCTGGCTTTCCTATGATGTCCCTGCTGCAGACTGGAATTTCACTTCCTAACTAGGGAACAAGAAGGAGGCAAGAGCCAGCCCATGGAATTAGCTCAGAGAACGGAGCACTTGCTAGCCCAACGAACAGCTCCTGGAGCGTGGAACAGGCTGGCACTGACAGCCATGTCAGGGTACGGCTCCCTGCTCCTCTCAGAAGGGAAACACACACTGCAGTAGTTAGCTGGATCAAACCCCAGTGGGCGGAAAGAGCTCTCCTTTCACTGAAAGCTGCCCCTGCACTCCCTATCCTCTGCCCAGGATGAAAACCCAAATGCAAACGCACCACTGCCAGCAACACAGTCCCACTGGATCAAGGCAGCTGAGGCAGGTGATTTTGGACTTTCCTTTCAGGCAAGTTTAAAAGCGACTCTATTTCTTCCCCCTGGGCCTGCTCAGGCCCCAGAACATTACTGAAGAATCTAGTACACTGGTGGCATTGTGCAAATAGTAGTAATAACCCTGTATCATCTTGCATATTTTGAGGGGGAGAGATAGCTCAGTGGTTTGAGCATTGACTTCCTAAACAAAGGGTTGTGAGTTCAATCCTTGAGGGGGCCATTTAGGAATCTGGGGCAAAAATCTGTCTGGGGATTGGTCCTGCTTGGAGCAGGTGGTTGGACTAGATGACCTCCTGAGGTCCCTTTCACCCCTAATATTCTATGAACTGAATTAATGGGGGGGCTATATGGAATCCATTCAACACTGCAGATTGCTTGGATATTATGTTCTCGGGGCTTTCCACAGCCATACATTAGGGAACAAGCAACCTAATGGTGTGTGCTAACAGGTTCCAAAGCCACAACCTTACTGCCTAGAGCCAAGTGTGCAGTTCTCAGGATATCCAGGACTGAGGGTCACTTTGTTATCCCCCGCCACTAGTGAGAGGGAGTTGTGCCTGCGATAGCTAGGTGTCAGCTCCCTGACACTGCCAGACTTTCAGTCACTCAAGCCCTCCCCTCTGGGCTGTGCCAGCCCTATCTTTTGCCTTGCAGGTTAACAGGAGGTGCCCCCAAGTCCCCTAGTTCCTTTGATGCATTCCCCTGTGACATCCAGCTCCTGACACTGGCTACTCACAGAAATCCCAGGTCCTCTGTCTGAAAGAGCAGTTACCACAGTTTAGTAGCTTTACCTTAAACCAGTGACTCTCAACCTTTCCAGACCACTGCGGCCCTTTCAGGAGTCTGATTTGCCTTGCATATCCTCAAGTTTCACCTCACTTAAAAACTACTTTTTACAAAAATCAGACAAACAAACAAAAGTGACACAGCACGCTAGTACTGAAAAAATGCTTAATTTTCTCTCACTAGTACTGAAAAAATGCCTAACTTTCTCTCATTTTTACCATATTATTATAAAATAAATTAATCGGCATATAAATATTGCACTTACATTTCCGTGTATAGTATATAGAGCAGTATAAACAAGTCATTGTCTGTACGAATTTTTAGTTTGTACTGACTTCACTAGTGCTTTTTACGAAGCCTGTTGTAAACCTAGGCAAACCTCTAGGTGAGTTGCTGTACCCCTTGGAAGACTCTGCATAGCCCGAGGTACGCATACCCCGGCTCAGAACGACTGCCTTTAACCACTGCTCCTGTGTACTACACAGCACTGGCGAGGCCCTATAATAAACCAAGAGAAGCTCATTTAAGAAAGAACAGAGGTTCCACTAGAAATTATAGAGAGAAACAGAAACAAATGGTTATAACACAAAACCAAATCATAAAACGTCAGCTAGGGCATACACACATTAATGGGAGTTAGTTACCTTTCCTAGCTAATAACGTAGGTGTCCCCCCAAAGTTCAGCTCGTTCAGAGCTGGCCGAGATCATCAGGAACCGCAGGAGCCAATCCCTCATGAAACACCCACGGCCAATGAGAGGTCTCCTCTGTGAATGGATTCAGAGAGTTTTTCCCCCATCGCGAGATACACTGAATCAGTCTTTTGTCTTTCCTCATAGACAGAACCATCCCCTGGCTGTTCTATTTTTTCTGTTTACCTCCATGTGGTTTCCATGTCTATAATCTGTTTTTTGATGGCTTTTCATTGACTTTTCTGTGTGGTTGCAATGGTGGACAATTGATTATGTAAGTGACTAGCCAGGGAACGGTGACAAGGCCCTTCCACTTGAAGGAGGCATCACTAAGACATATTATTCCCTGCTGACTAACTTTCACTCCAAGACCACCAGGCATACTTTCCAATATAGTTGTAACTTTCAGCAGAGACCTCACTTGCTACCCTTATGAAGAAAGTGGTATATTAAGTGTAGTGAGTTTGTCAGATCTGAGACAGGAGCTGCTGTTAAAGAACTGTGAACACCAAACCCATTGGCATTACAGGATCTCTGGGTCACATGCTCTCAGCTCAGTGCACAATAAACACACAGGAAACACATCACGCCAGATTCTAAAGTCAATTACGTTAATGTAAATCCAGAATAAAATGACACATATACTAAAGTTTTTGCAGGGATTGTCCTGTGTTTTTCTATAAGCATGACAGGTCACTTGAGAGTAAATAAGGGATGTCGTTCCCAAGCCCACTCTTCAGTTTGGAAAAGGTATTTTTAAAAATATTTACTTTTTACAATGGGTACTGTTAAAACAATCCTTTAGATTTTTACTGTGAAGCAAGATATTACTGGTTTCCTTATACTAAGAGTCCTGATCCAGCTCCCATTGACATCAATTGATGTCAGTGCAAGTTGGATCAGAGCCATAATGAGAGATCTGTCAGAAATTGTGACGGGGATGGTCATGCCTAGTGCTCAGAGCCAGAATCAGGAGTCTAGAGCAATGTTGGAGTGAGGCTGGAGCAAGAGCAAGTCTGGAGCAGGCTAAGGCTTGGGGAGTTTGTTGCCACTGTGAGGCAGGAATGAGTCCTAAGCCCTGGAGTGATGTTGAGCACAGTGAACTGCTGTTCCCCATGTGGCTTATATACCTGGTCTGCCAGTCACATGACCTATTCTGGCTTATGGATTGGCTGGAGCCTAGCACAGGAGTGGCCCATCACCTTACAGTATCCACCTCTGGTCTTGTGTCTTTTACTGAGAGTTTAAGCTATTTGGGGCAGAGACCTTCTTTTTGTTGTGTGTTTATACAGTGTTATGTTCACAGTACACGCAAGAGAAGTTTGATAAAAATGTAAAATACTGGAAGGTGCAAGGTAGACACCAAGAACCCCAAAACAGAGAGAGACAAAGCAGGCTGCTCCCTAAGGCAGGGAGGCATAACTTGGCCCACCTTGTTCCAGGTTGACTCTTTCAGACTGACTCTGATTGCATGCTTCCTTGCAGAGCCTCCTAGCCTGCAACCTGGACCAGGCAACTCCCCGTTCTTAAAGTGATAGGTTGCAATTCCAACACAGTCCTCAATATACCACACAGAGCACAATGAAGTCCTAGTCCATGATAGGAGTTCCTAGGTGCTACTAGAATACAAACAACTAATAAACAGCAACTATAACAGTCACTAGTGTTTAATATTTCTGCCATGTAAATTACATGGCTCGGGCTCACTGCACCTCTGAGGCCACAGAAGGAAACGAGACTGAGTTTATTAACGCTGCCCACACCACAAATGAACCCAGCCCTGCTCTGCACAGAGATAATGCAACAAAAGGAGCCTTTGAGAAGGTCTTTGCCTTTGGGGCAGGCACCTGAGAGATCCTATCACCAAAGCACATTTGTTTCCAGGAAACACACAGGCAATGCAGGAGAATTATTATTGCAATTAAATACCCATGGAGTTACAGCAGATCAGAGCAAAACAATTCCAGTTCTATCAACACGGGAAATCCCCGGAACGATTTAACAGAGCATGTTCCCCATGGTTTAATATGAAGCGGAGACTATTCACATTCAATACAGTGGAGAGGGAAGACTCAGACTAAGCCAAGAGAGCTAGAGGAATGTCATTACCGGCAAGATCTCAATCTGAGCCCATCAGGGCATTCCTCTGACACATAGCACTGCGCACCAGAACCAGCTACAGGAAGCAGCCTCTCTGGACACAGGCATTGATCCCATGGGCCTGCTTTTTGTTGTTTTTACACACACACACAAACCAACACTTCTGCTTAGATTGGGGCGGTGAGGGAAGAATATAGATATTAGATAGCTAGATATTAAAAGAATTGCTTGTTCATTACACTAGACATGAGGCACCTGTGCTATTATATGGCATACACCTGGCTGGTTTTTCACAGACTATCGTTTTGCTGGTGTCCAGCATACGCTGGTGAGTGGATTTCATTAACTGAATAGTGATTAGTGTTCTGACTCCCGTTAAGTTTTCATAACTTCACCACTTCTGATCCAATAATGATGTAATTAAAAATACTTTACTACTTAGTATAAATTCTCATCTTTCAGCTCAAGATCTGGGGCATTCATGCCAGACACAAAATCATTCCGTCGCAGGAAGTCTGTGCTCAGAGAGGCACAGGAGGATGGTCCAGGGTGCAGGATTGCATGGTCTAGTAGGGTTACCACCTGTCCGGGTTCTACCCAGACAGTCCAGCTTTTGACTTCCGTGTTAGGGCTCCATTTAGGGTTGCCAGGTGCCTGGTTTTCAACCAGACAGTCTTTTTGAGCAGAGCTGGGGTGGGGCCTTGGAGGAAGAGGCGGAGCAAGAGGTGAAGCCTCGAGGGAAGAGACGGGGCAGGAGCGGGGCTTTGGGGGGAAGAAGCGGGGCAGAGCTTCTGGGATCCGGTTGCCAACAATTGGAAAGGTGGCAACCCTGTGGTCTAGATCAGTGGTTCTTAACCTGGGGGCCATATGCGGCTCAGTTAGCACATAGCTGAGGCCCAGCTGTGTGCTAAAGGGTGGTGAGATCTGGGTCAGGGCTGTTGCCTGGTACCACACAACAGAATCCAGGGTCGGGGCTGCAGCGCAGTCCCCACAGCAGGGTCCAGGGTCGGGGCCACCTTATGTCTTGTTCATATTACTGTGAAAATGCCCCTACCCAATAGCTCTAGGTGCTTCTACAGCACTAAAAGAATCACATCATCGATAAATTAAACAAATCAACCCCAGTCCAAATCAACCTAATACCGTAAAACAAAACCAGCTGTTCAGCCAGAGCAATGGAATACAGAAATATTCAAGCCTATCTCCAAACCCCTCTTTCAATAATGTTCCCCCATCACTATTTTCCAGGGTGTTAAGAATCTCTACAGTAGGAAAGGAGCTAAAAATGGCTTATTAATTTTTATATATATACTTACTTCCCTCTAGACCATTTCCAGCACACGAACACTCACCCCATCAGCACAGTGATGGCCCTTTGAAAGCTATCACAGAGTGATCTGGTTTTCCTTCCTTTCCCTTCAAATCAGCTCCCCGAGGAATTTTTCAAAAAGTAAAAATGCGTTTTTCTATTCCGCGATTCCATCTCCTCATCTCCTGAAATTAAGAGCAACCCTAAGAGTTCCTTGGCAAACACTTCAAAGAAAACGTCTGGGAACTACGTGGGATAAGGAACACAGCTCAGCAATGAGACATTTCTTCAGCTCTTGCTGGTTAGCAAACAGCACGCTTTCAAACCCAGGGCAAAAAGGAGAGCAAGCTCTGTAAGCATCACAGACACACAGTTATGCTTAGCTCACAACTGGATTTGTCTCTGTTGTGACCTTTACAAAGAATGGCTTTGAAGTTTGGGAGGCTTCAAAAGGGGCTGCAGTTGGTATTTGAGTTCCAGACAGAATGTGTCGAGAAGTTTAA
Organism: Gopherus evgoodei; assembly: GCF_007399415.2. Lineage (NCBI taxonomy): Eukaryota > Metazoa > Chordata > Testudines > Testudinidae > Gopherus > Gopherus evgoodei. Next base: position 403,473 of record NC_044332.1, read on the forward strand.
ATTATTATTCACATTCTGAAGAACTCACCACTTGCTCAGTGTCCTGAGCCTCTGTTGCCAGAAGCTGGGAGTGGACAACAGGGGATGGATCACTTGAAGATCACCTGGTCTGTTCATTCCCTCTGGCGCACCTGGCATTGGCCACTGTTGAAAGACAGGATCCTGGGCTAGATGGACCTTTGGTCTGACTCAGTGTGGCCATTCTGATGTTCTCTCTCCTTTGCTTTTTATTTAAATATATGTGTCAGCTTTTCAGATTGAAACCATTCCACCGTGGGAAGGCTGTGATAGCACAGGCTGATGCTGTTGCATAGCTCTTGGCAGAGCCCGTTTCCTGTCCTTTCAGGTGGTTGGTGCCATTTAGTCTAGTACTCTCCTTTCTATGGCCCTGGCAGGAAAGGTAGTGGATGGTGGTGCTAACACAGCTGGGATTCTCAGGGCTGGGTTACTACACGTGCTACAGATGGCGCAGGGCCTCTTCTCTCCCAGCTGCCAGGCATGGCAGCGAACTAAGCACTCCCTCAGAGGAGAGTGCACTGATCTTCTCTCCCATCCGCCATGCTTTGATGGTCATGGAGACAATGAACAATGCGGACACTGAAAGCACCCTCCACCTCAGAGCCCATGGAAACAAAGGAGGCAGTGCGCACAACACGGCTATTGTTTCATGCTCTTTGCAAACACAGCCTGACACCTCGGCCTTTGTTACACTTACTTTAAGTTCTGAAGATGCGTCCATGGATTCTCTGCAACCATAAGAGCTACAGATTGGCTCAGCTGTTCTCAAACTGTGGGCCGGGATCCCAAGGTGGGTCCCAACCCCGTTTTAATGGGGTTGCCAGAGCTTGCATAAGATGGGCCTGGGGCCGAAGGCTTCAGCCCTGGGTGGTAGGGTTCAGCTTACAGACCCCCCACCCGGGGCTGAAGAGTGCAATGAAGTTTGAGAACCCTTGGTTCATTGTGGCTTTAGGAAAGCAGAGATGCTGGAGAACAACTGAGAGGTCTGCCTGCACCTCTTCGGCCATTCCTTCACCCCGGCTTTGGGAAACAATGATCTACGCCAGGTCCCAACAGACAGGGTTCCTAACAGCTTTGCTCTTCCGTTAACATGTGCAAGCATCCCAAGTCCTGAATCACTGGGGTATTTCAGCCTTCCCTTGAATTCAACCTAAAAAAATCATGCTTCCAACTCCAAAGCTGAGCACCTCTTTCACACCGGCTGAACAGTCTTCACCACAACATTAACTGCAGCCCTCAGATCTGCTCACACCCAGAGCAGTCACTGCCCAAAGACTTAACTGAGAACCCCCACTTGCCCGATCCCCACAGCCTCCCAAACCCATCAGTCAAACACCAATAGCTTTGCAGATAGCCCAGAAAAATGTATGAACTTCCTCCGTTTCCAGCGAGTTGTAAGGCATGGGGTGAAAACTGAAACAACAACAAAAGGCCTAGGAAGGTGTAGTTGTTCTTTATCTTCCTTTCCCCTCCACCCCTCTTCATGTAGGATGCTGGATAGCAGCAAAGGGCTCACATTCCATTCTCATATGCCAAAGGTTAACCCATCATTCAAGTAATGCACAGATTCAGCAATGAAACTGCACAATGAGAACACATGAATATGCCCCAGTAGGATACTTCTCACAGCACAAGTGTTGCCCTACACCAACAGTAAGCTCTTCTTGGCCCCAGATGCCAAACAAGACCATATCCACATAACAGAGGAGAAGCCCAGTTTCCTTTTCTAGCCGTTGTTTGACTCCCCCACAGTCAACAACTGCTAGAGGGAATATGGGTTTGGGTCAAATGTAATCTATTTGCTAACCATGCATACAGAAATAATAATGGGCGTTATTGAAGCTGTAACTGCAAGCAGAAGAATCAAAACATATGTATTAAAAATAGGCTTGGGTATAGGTTTTCAGTACTTGTATTAAGCATTAAAGGGTTTAGAGTGAGGCTCTGTAGAAGTTGGCAGCTTGCATAAGCTAACGTAAGTAATATGTGCTTCACCTAAGGATATAAAATTTAGCAATATGTATCTTGTGGTAGTTTAGCTATGCATTCTGTGATAAATAGCTAAACCAAAACCAAATTTATGGCAGCATCTTGGAGTACTTTTGCAATAAGGTAAACATGGAGCTAACAGTTGTAACATAATGAAACTATAGACTTTAATTGTTGCAAGAGGCTTCTGTCAGTGGTCGGAAGTCTAACGATGGTTACTGGAATACCACGCATGGGCAAGGGCCAAAACCTTATCAAATATAGTCGCAGACATATGTGGGTGGATAGAAAAAGGTGTATAATAGATGTGGTTATATACATCCTATTACTGGGATGCTGGGAGATAACATGGGACACCCGAGTAGGCAGTCTGGAGAAAGCTGCAGGAGATGAGTCATGAGAGGACAGATTTTAAAATCAAGTCCTTATCCCAGCTGTGAACTTGCCATGTGGTACAGCCCTGGCATGTTTGACTAATTGAGGTTTCTTCAATTCCTAATGCTTTGACACAAGACCAAGTAGCTGTTTTTTTGTAATTGAAAGATGGGGACTTGGCAGCAGATAAAATGCAAGAACCAGGAGGCGTCCTCCATCCACATTCATGCCATGTGGTCTTTAAAGAACAGACATAGAAAACAACACACCCCCTGGAAAAAGTAACATCCTCTGGCCTCAGGCACCAGGTGGTACAGCAGGTTGTTTGGCATTTTCTGTTTGTTTCTCCCTAAACCCTCACTTTGCCCTTGGCTAAGCCAGTGTTTCGGCAATCTGCAACCATTCCTCGATAGGCGTTATCGCTTCCAGTCAACTTTTCCATTGTGTGGCACTCAGTAATTTCAGTGTCAGAGAGGATGTTCCCAGATGTTGCTTCAAAATTTGCCATCAATGAGTTGATGCAGAGAAAATTACATAGATGCTTTGAATTACATTAAGAAGAACATTTTTAAGAAGCGCATGTCATACCAGCTCCTGTAGTAACATCAATGTCAATACATTCTAGAAAATGCTCTCTGACAGTCACCATTGCAGGGACATTTTCACTAGGTTCTGTTGTTGTTACAAAACTCACCATTAAAGTCATTTGTTCCATATGGCTGATTTCAGGCGTGCAGTCCAGAATAACAGAATAGTATCTTGCTAGCTTCAAATCTGCCACAATCTTCTGTTTGACTTTTATTGACAGTAACTGTATGATCTCATTTTGAATTGTTTTTCCAAGGCAGTGGTGTGTGTACTTTTCTTGGGTAGTGACTCTTCTTAGATGCTCCTGGAGTACAGCATCAAACTCAGCCATCAGCTCCACAATTGTAAGGATATTTCCTTTGTTTGGCACAAACAGCTGATCTGAAGTGCCATGCAGTGCTTGCTGCCCAAAACCTAGCGTTCTCACAATGGCAGTGAGCCTTTTCAGAACATTTTGCCAGTAAAGAGACTCGGATATAATCTTCTATTGATGCTGATCATCTATGGTGGCCTTTAACCTTAGTCTCATCTCAAGCTCTTTCCACCTATGGAATGCTCTCTGGTGATTTGCTGCCTTCTCATGGCATGCCAAATTTCTAGCCAAATTTTTCCAGTCCTTTGTTCCAGTAGAACCCAATGTGGCTGGAACATTAGACTGGAAGAGTTTGCAACAAAAACAGTATGCAGTATTCTGGGGTTTTGAGTACATAAGCCATGGCCACTTTGTCACCATTGGGGATTTCACACCAGTAATGTAATGCTCTTCTAATATCCCTTGTGTTTGGCTATTCAACCTCAGCAGATAGCTGCTCTGCCTCCCCAGAAATTTTCCCCCTTTGTTTCACAGATACTATGTAGGACACAGCAAGCAACTATAACCATTTCAATATTTTTCTCACTGAGATTCAATCTTGTGAGTAAACAACACCGGCGACATTTCTAATAATCAAAATCACATTCAGCTGTCATTCTGCACCTGCTGAGCTAGTAGCTGACTCTTTCCTTGCTGCTGTCCAGCTGGCTGATGTAGATCTTCATGAGCCAGGGGACTAAGACGTAGACTGGGTCTCCCAGGATCACTACTGACATTTCAACGTCGCACCTTGTAATCCACCACTCAGGAAATTCCTTGCTTGTAGCTTTCTGAACAATCCTGTGTTCTTAAAGATGCAAGTGTCATGCATCTTCCCTGACCACCCAATACTGATATCAGTGAAGAATCTTTGGAGACCCAACAATACTTGCATAACCATAGAAAGGTAGCCAATTTTGTTGATGTACTCTGTGGCAAGGTGGCCTGGTGCCAAAAAAGGGATATGCATGCCTTCCCTTGCTCCACTGCAGTTCGGGAAACCCACAGCTGCAAATCGATCCAGTGTGCGCTGCATGTTGCTGACAGTCACACTCCTGTGTAGCAGGAGGCAGTTAATCACCCCCATGCTTGCATAACAATGGCCCCCCATAGTGGATTTTCCAACTCTAAAATGATTTCCCACTGCCCAGCAGCCATCTGATGTTACAAGTTTCCACAGCACGATTGCCATCCGCTTCTCCACTGTTAGGGCAACTCTCATTGTGGTGTCCCTATGCTGGAAGGCTGGGGCAAGCTTGGCACACAGAGCCAGGAACGCGGCCCTGCTCATCCAAAAGTTCTGAAGCCACTGCCTGTCATCCCAAGCCTGCATTACAGTGTGATCCCCCCAGTCAATGTTCATTTCTCAGGCCCCGCAGAAGCTCTCCACCACTGGCAGCTGCTCCATGCAAAATCTCAGTCCAAATAATTAAAGTTTGGCAACATTATTAGCAACTAAAATCAGAGGCTTTTAATGGTAAGCATTGGGCAACTTATAACACAAACACACACATTTTAGAGCACGTGCATTATGTAATATATGTATATACATATCTATTAGGGTGACCAGATGTCCCGATTTTATAGGGATGGTCCCAATTTTTGGGTCTTTTTCTTATATAGGCTTTTATTACCACCACCGCCCCCCCACCCATTGTCCCGATTTTTCTCACTTGCTGTCTGATCACCCTATGAAGTATATATATTTAATATCAAGTTTAAATATATTTCAACATTCTAAGGCTTTTCTTTCATAACCCTGAAGCTCCTTGTTTCTTTCGGTTATTCGGATAACAAGTTTTTCTGCTTTTCTATTAATGAGGGGAGAGAGAAGGAATGTTTAAATGCTCATAGCAAAGAAAGTTTGTTACAAAAAAATGCATTGAGTCGTGCAGTCTAACCGCACATTTTTGGTTTAAAAACAATCCCACACTACAAAACAAACTAGAGGGCAGGGTCTTTGTTGCACCATTTGGATTTAAAAACCAGAAAGCCCCTCTCCCCCTAAAGTTCTCTGCTGCATTCCCTGGGGGTAGACACAGATGCCCGTTTATGAATCACTTACAGTCCCAGCTGCCAGAAAGATGACAATCCAGATCACACATATCAGAAAAATAAAAAGGAAACAAGAACTAGCTGTCTCTCTGTTGCTGACGCACTGAGGGCAAAGTCTTGTATTTAGTTGCCTTCGGAGATTTAACCCCTGAAATGCGCAAGCCCAGTGAGAAGGGTTGGCTTTTCATGTCTCTCTTTAGCTCAGGGTCTATACACTGTGCATTGAGGAATTCAATGCTTATGCTGCAAGGGAGGTGGGGGATTGAGAGGGGGACTTAAGAAAACACAGACATGCACACGGTAGGTAAACATCTTTCTCCCAGCCCTGCCCTAAAGCTCTGATTAGCATGGAGGTGAATGAATTCTGACTCACAAGCAGTGTGTGTTTTACCACATGCATTTCTAGACATGATTATTGAAAACATGCCAAGAACCTTGTTGGCTGGTGAAAGCGGTAAACGGGAAGGAAAGCTACTAGAGCACCTGGGTGTTAGGCACCAAAATACCTTTAAAAAACGTGGTTCCTAGTGCATACTCCCTTTCGTTTTCATGCAGCATTACATAGAGCTGGTCAGGAAGTTTTCAACAAAATGTGATTTCACAGAAAAATGCCAAGTCCAAAACCAAAACTGTTCCTGGAAAAGGGCTGGTTTCAACAAGCTTCCTGAGCCCAATAATAATAATTAATAATAATAATAATAATAATTTTGAAATGTCACAATTTGACATTTTCAAAATGTCAAATTTCAGCTCAAACTGATTCTAAAACAGGATGAAGACAAGAATCAAAAAAATTCAATTTACCCGAACCAATATTTTTTTGTTTGTCAGTTCATAAAAGTTTTCAAGATGGAATTCCAAATTGGGATGGGAAGAATTTTCAGAGCCCTGAAAATTCTCACGGGAAAAGTAAAACCATTTCCTGCCCAGCCCTTGAATTAAGGAAGAAATGAGAACGATGTAAACACTCAGTTGTAATGCCAGCACCCAGGGATGGTGAAAACCTCCCCAGCTTCTGGGCTTGTTTTGATCATTGTGACTTAGATGCTGCTGAAATTGAAACACAGGTTGGAGGCATAACCGGCACTCCTTCGCTGCTGGCCCCCTGCACTTCCCCAGCCTGTGCTCTGCAATGCAGAGTGCTAGTCCTGCCAGTGTGGGGTTAGTTTTATGATGGTACAGAGATTCCAGGTCTCATGTGAAATGAGTTTGGAAGGACTGGATTTCAGGTCTCCAGCAGTATCTTCCCGCTCTAATCAGTAGAGTGCTTAAGCACATGTTTACATCTAGGTGTGGAAGGATTCAATTTTTTTTATCAGTAGATGTCTTTAAACATTGATTTTAATATACACATAAACCAACAAAAAAGTGTCCATCAATATTCACTGACATTTTCAGATAGGCAAAGTAAGAAAAATGATGTGTGAGAACTTCTTAGAATCATAGAATATCAGGGTTGGAAGGGACCTCAGGAGGTCATCTAGTCCAACCCCCTGCTCAAAGCAGGACCAATCCCCAAATTTTTACCCCAGTTCCCCAAATGGCCCCCTCAAGGATGGAACTCACAACCCTGGGTTTAGCAGGCCAATGTTCAGTGTGATGTTGACAATGTGTGTATCAATGGTTATAAAGCTTTAACTTTAAACATTGATATTATCTGTCAAAATTATACAAAAGTAAAAACTGAATTCTGCCACACCTACTTCCGGCTCATTGACTTCAATGCAGCTGAAGCATGCACTTAACTGCTTTGCTGAATAGGGATAGCCTTCAGTACGTGCACAAAGTTAAACAGGAGGAATACACCTTCCAGTAGGAAATCTTGTGCAGGACGACTTAGAGAAATGCAACACATAAAAGCCAAGACCATCATGTCTGTTGCAGACCTCTTCATGGGATCTCATCCTTATGCCTTCTACAATTTCTCTAGGATGAAAAAATAGTTAAAATAAATGCTACAAAACACACCCCCTAACAGGACAGATTTAGTGGTCAGGACTGTGCCAGTCCACAGTCTGAAATACTGCAAGGCTGACAATCTCAGAGGGCTCTCCATCCCCGTCTCCTATTCACTGCATGTGTACCATGTATATAGTGATACTGCTATCACAGCTGGGACATGATCAGTCAGGCCCAGTGGTCAGAACTGGAACTGGCAGCCAGGAGGCAGGCCAGGTCAGGATACCAAATCAGAGTCCGAGACAGACCAGAGAGAAAAACAAGAGAGTCAGGTGTCAGGAGGCAATCAGGGCCAGGTTACCAGGAAATCAGAGTCAGGTAGCACAGGAGACTCAGCCCTAGGCAGGGTTAACCCAGTTGCATAGACAACTTTCTGTTCTGCTGCTTGGTTTAAATAGATGCAGGGAACCACTCAGACCCCCCCCCCCCCCCCAGAGTTCCACCAATCAGATCCTAGAACTGGAGTCCTTTGTTAGAGTTGAGCTTTTGAGTTCTGATGACAGTTAACAGGTCACTGAGTGGTGGGGATGGAACATACTGGACCATGGTTTGAGGCCCCAGACAATTACAAAAAACACTGTATAAACATTTATAATAGACAGTAAAATTAATTTATGCATCATAATCCATTCCAAATACAATCAGCCAAAGTGTAGTTGTGTGTGTGTGTCTTCTAAGCAAAATATGCATGGAAATAAATATCTGGATCAATTGATAATCCCAACTACAAACTGATGGAGACACCATGAAATGGACATTCACACAATTCATACTCAAAACAGTATCAGGATACCTTTTGGAAAACACCATAGAGACCCACAGAAAATGCTAACCTTTCGATGTGCAATGTTGTTGTAGCCATGTTGGTCTTGGGATATTAGAGAGACGAGGTGGGTGAAGTAATATCTTTTACTGGACCAACTTCTGTTGGTGAGAAAAACAAGCTTTTGAGCTTACACAGAGCTCTTCTTCAGGTCTGGGAAAGGGACTTGGAGTGTCACAGCTAAATACAATGTGGAACAGATTGTATTGCATAAGTAATTAACACATAGTCCTCAACCATAATGACTGCATTAATGAGGCCAACTAAAAACTTTCCAATGTCACCTACTATAAAGAACTCAAAGAAGACGCCACACCACAACTTACCCAGGAATTTAAGGATATCATCAAATCCTTCCCCAAACAACTCCAAGAGAAACTCTACAAACTCATCCTCCAAGAACCTACATGCAAGTTACATACATAAGGAAACCCAGGCAGACCCATCATATCTGACCACTGTACTCTTACTGAGAAAACATTGGAACGGGTAGAAACCATCCTCAAACCACACAAAGGGCCAGCTTCCTGCAGGACACAACCAGCTTCCTCCACAAACTTCATAACATTTTCAACCTCCCTCAGAACACTATCTTTTCCTCCATGGATGTGACCTCCCACTACACCAATATCCCCCACAATGATGGCATAATATACTTGCCTCAAATACTTATCAGACAATGGACAACCCTCAGATATCCATTTTACATTCAACAACAATCACTTTGTCCAAACCAGGGGAAACAGCCAGGGGTACTGGGATGGCTCCCCAAAAAGCCAACTTCTTCATGGGCCATCTTGAAGAAGAATTTCTAGCCAAATGCATCATGAAACCAATGATAACCTGAGATACAACAATAATATTTTTGTCCTCTGGTCAGATGACTTCAACTCCCTTATAGAGTTCCACCACAACTTCAACAGCCATGACCCATCTATCAAACTCTCTCTAGAACACTCCCACACCAGCAACGATTTCCTGGACACCACAATCAGCTTCCACACTGGAACCTTACAGATAACTACATACAAGAAAACCACAGATCACCACATCTACCTTTATAGATCCATCAACCACCCCAAACACACCAAGAAATCTGTTATCTACAGCCAGGCACTCAGACAGACTCTCTCCTCAAACTATATTTTGTATAAGATACACAAGCTAATGCACTCAAAACTGCGTTCACCAAACAAGGACACTCCACTAGAGAAGTAGATCTCATCATGGAATGGGCCACACAAATACCCAGAGATAATCTGTTTCAATATAGAAATAAAATCCCCTCCAATCACACACCCCTAGTTGTCACCTATCACCCCACACTGAAACCCAAAAACAGGGTAGCCTCAAACAGTTACAACCCATACTCGACAGGGATCCCATCCTGAAAGAAATCTTTCCTGAACCCCTCTTCAGGCCTTCAAACCACCCCCAAACTCTCCAAGTGCAAAGCTCCTCACAGACTAGGACACCCCAACTCCCTTGGGGGGGAAGGCAGAGAGGGAGGGATAGCTCAGTGGTTTGAGCATTGGCCTGCTAAACCCAGAGTTATGAGCTCAATCCTTGAGGGGGTCACTTAGGGATCTGGGGCAAAAATCAGTACTTGGTCCTGCTAGTGAAGGCAGGGAGCTGGACTCAACAACCTTTCAAGGTCCCTTCCAGTTTTAGGAGATAGATATACAATTATATCTCCAATATTTTTAGGTTGGATATTAAGAAAAACTTTTTCACTCAGAGAGTGGTAAAGCACTGGAATGGGTTACCGAGCGAGGTGGTGGAATCTCCTTCCTTAGAGGTTTTCAAGGTCAGGCTTGATAAAGCCCTGGCTGGGATGATTTAGCTGGGAATTGATCCTGCTTTGAGCAGGGGGTTGGACTAGATGACCTCCTGAGGTTCCTTCCAACCCTGATATTCTATATTCTATGATTCTATGAACTCAAAGCAGCTCCAGACCCTGCCAAAACAACAGATGCAAAACATGCAAGCATAGTTCCACTGCTACAATGATCACCACCTGACACAATACTCCTTTTAAGATCCATGGGTCCTAGGCACGCCTATCATATGTTGCAAAACTCATCCCGTGCACTAAATGCCCCAATGGTCACTATCGCTACACTCTCAAATGAACTTAACATAGGAAAATGATAAAAGACAAAAACACCCCATCACCTGTGGGTGAACATTTTTCACAAAGCAATTGCTCTATGTCTGACATATCAGTCTTCATCCTCAAAGGAGACCTGCGCAACACTTTCAAAAGACGAGCATGGGAGCTTGAATTCATAACTTTGCTAGACACTACTGGATTTATGGTTTATTACAACAATCTGTAACTCACTAACAACCCCCAGCCTCATTTGCCTCCTCCGACAGTTCTCTTCTCACCTCCTTGCCCCATGACTGGAGGGGTGTTAATGGGTCACTTCACCTTGATTGGTTTCAGAGTAGCAGCCATGTTAGTCTGTATCCGCAAAAAGAACAGAAGTCCTTGTGGCACCTTAGAGACTAACACATTTATTTGAGCATAAGTTTTTGTGGGCTACAGCCCAGTTCATCGGATGCATAGAATGGAACGTATAGTGAGGAGATACATATACATACAGAGAACATGAAAAGGTGGGAGTTGCCCTACCAACTCTAAGAGGCTAATTAATTAAGAGAAAAAACTTTTATAGTGATCCCATTATAGACAGTTTGACAAGAGGTATGAGAATACTTAATATGGGGAAATAGATTCAATGTGTGTAATGGCTCCCATCTTTTCATGTTCTCTGTATGTGTATATATATCTCCTCACTATATGTTCCACTCTATGCATCTGATGAAGCGGGCTGTAGCCCACAAAAACTTATGCTCAAATAAATTTGTTAGTCTCTAAGGTGCCACAAGTACTCCTGTTCTTTTCACCTGGAATGGTCCCTTGAAATATGTGTTAACTACTTAAGATAATCTGTTCCACCTTGTATTTAACTCTTAGTACCTTTCCCAGACCTGAAGACAGCTCTGTGTGGCTCGAAAGCTTCCTTCTCACACCAACAGAATCTGGTCCAATAACACCTCAGCCATCTTTTTATAGGCTTTTTGAGGCTTGCAGTAGACTTGAATAAGAAATCACATCGTGGGTGTAGAATTCTACAGGAAGATGCAAAACTGGTCTAGAAAATGAAGATTTTTCTCTGTTAAATACTGTAAGTTTTTGTGGTAGTTTCTACCCTGTTTGATTCATTTAGAGCTGGTTTTAAAAAAGGAATGACAGACAGGAGTAAATTGAGACACTCCCCCCCAAACACACACACAAAACTTTCCCTTTTTTGAAACGTAAAATTCAAAAAGAGTTTTGACCAGTTCTATAATTGGATGGAAAATAGTCAGGGAAAAGAGAGAATTCATGAAATTTGCCAAAAAATATCCCCTTTCCCTCCAAAACTTTCACATTAAAACAAATGTCAATTTGCTCTGGTTTTATCCCAGTTAAGTTCTGTAGGACTTTTTCATATGGAGTATAGTCTTTGGCCCTACAAAATAGTCAAGATCATGCATGTTTGATGTGGTCTTGAGAAAAGAAACGAAGAAGGGGAAAATTAGAAAACAGAGGAAAAGAAGGCTGAGAAAGAGAAAAAAGGAGAAAAATAATCCATTTCTAGTAATATTTGATTTCACAGCCACTGTCATATTCACTGGCATGAGGATTCAAACATTGACTCCAAAAATCTGAAGACAAACACGACTCTCAGCCCAAGATGGGCTCAGCCATTCAAATAATTTTATAGTTACTTGAACACTGAGAGTTATTTTTTTAACCTGTGCAGCCACCTGTACCACAGATATCTAACTCCAGAGTCAGAATCCTAGTCACAGCCAGGAAAAGGACAAGACATGGATCTCCTTGGTCAACACTTTATTACAGCACTGTACCTTGGTTCCTATCTACACCACTTTAACCCTTCTGCTGCTAATGACTCTACCAGGGACGTTCCACAGCCACACTGTACCTGCCTTGTGTTACTAAACCAAGAAACATAGGACTTACCATGTCAAATCAGAGCAATGATCCATATAATCTAGTACAGGGCTCTCAAACACCCGGCCTGCAGGTGGCATGCGGCCCACAGAGTGATTTCCTGCAGCCCGCCATAGGCACCGACTCCACTGGCAGCCAAGCTCCCCTCTCCCTCCAACCCCCTTTCTCCCACCCCGAAGTGTGCCATGTTCCTGCTCCTCTGCCTACCGCCCAGTGCTTCCCGCTCCAAACAGCTGTTTGGCGGCACTTAGGACTTTCCAGGAGGGAGGGTGGAGGAGTGGGGATGCGGTGCGTTCAGGGGAGGAGGTGGAGAAGAGGCGGGGCCAGGGTGGGGATTTGGGGAAGGGGTTGGAATGGGGGCGGGGAAGGGGTGGAAAGGGGCGGGGCCTCATGGACTAGACAAAAGTCTTGAGGTATGAAGTTCAGCATGTCTAATTCTTTGCTGTGAGTAGTTGGGAAGAATGTTTGTTAAAAGTGGCAACGTATTTTGTATGAATAGTTACTTTAGAAAGTTCCTGCCATTACAGCTATGTTGATAGACTGTTAGTGTAGATCATCATCAGTGTTACTGACTACATAAGGAATAGTTACAGGTGTTTATATTTTATTAATCCCCCCCTTCGCATTATAGTTTTAAATAAGTTAATACATTGACTTTTAATAGCATAGTGTATTACTCTTCATTTTTTTTCATTGTTGACTATACTTTTGTAACACTGTATGATGCCCTCAGGCCAATGTACTTAGGGTTACCAGATAGCAACTGTGAAAAAATGGGACAGGGGGTACGGGGTAATAGGTGCCTATATAAGAAAAAGTCCCAGTTTCTATTAAGAAGGCAACTCCTGTTCAAGACTGGTGGAAGAGAAACTGGAGGAGGACTGCCAGGTGATAGAACAGTTGGGAGGTTTGCAAGAAGTAAGAGAAATGTATTCAAGCCAATAGAACATTATAGCATGGCCCTCTGGGAAAGGGAGCTCTCTGCCTTTCATCTCTCTGGCAGTTCACTTTGTTTTTGAGATGATAGCTTGAGATTACTCAATTGAAAAATCATAGACTATCTGTGTTGGAAGGGACCTTAGAAGGTCATCTAGTCCAACCCCCTGCTCAAAGCAGGACCTATCCACAACTAAATCTCCAAATTGCCCCCTCAAGAACTGAGCTCACAACCTTAGGTTCAGCAGACCAATGCTCAAACCACAGAGCTATCCCTCCCCCATTTCAGCAAAGCAATCCATGTCTAATTAGGACCTGCAGATATTGGGGCGGTTCCCAGTAGCAGACCATTCCCAAGGCCTCGTGCTTTGCCCACAAGCTACAATTACATTTTTAAAGCATGTGTTGTGTGGGAGGAAAAGACTGTGTGGCAGTGTAGGTTAGGCTGCATGTGTTACCAGGAGAGGATTACAAAGACAGAGACTTCAGGCTAGGATTGTCAAAGGAAAAGTAGACATGTGAGTGTCCAAATCCTAGTGTCCACCAAATGGCTAAATCCCTCAGGCTCCACAGCTAGTACCAGCCTTCCAGCGATAGTTTGGCCCCAAATCACAGAGAACAGCCTATGGGTGGTGCCTCCTTGCTCCATGCCAGAGGGATGCAGATAGAGACAGAAGTTCAGGTGAGCCGAGGAGACCCTGGGGGAAAGGCTCCTTTTTACAGGCGCCTGTCAAGGGGGTGCCTCAGCTCTCTCTGATGCAATGCAATGTCTCCACAGGATCCTATCACTGGTATTCAGGCTCAGGTCTCCCAGCTGGCAACAAAGTTCTACCTCCCAGTCCTCACCTCGCCATGCCCTCCCGGATCCCGGGAACCTGCCCATTGCCTGTAAGGAGGGCTGCACCATAACTGAAATTAAAAGGGATTTTTCTGGTTACTCTACAATTAACGTATTCACATTGGGATGGGCAGGTGGGTGAGCTTTCACCCCAATGTGGTCAGGAGGTCACTGCACAAAATTGTATCATCCCCTTCCATATTTCATTCCCTAAAACCCCTTCCAGTTTGAATCTGAATTAAGCTGCTGCTGAATTTCCAGGAGGGCTGGCTGCAAGATTGCCTGGAAGCCCAAGGGGCCTTGCTCCCAGCCACTGCATGTTGGGCCCAGTGCTGCGGTTTACAGCCCCCACACAAAGGAAGCTGGGGAAGTGACGGAGAGACTGACTGCAGGAAAGCAGACAGGCCGCAACCGCTAAGACAGAGGGGTCTATGGGAGAGGGACTGGGACTGCGAGTGAGACTCTGCTGGGAGGCCAGGACCTGACTCTCCCTCATCTCTTGAGCAGGAACAACTGGACTCTAAAGGTCTGGCTGCACTGCAGTTACAAACCCACAGCTGGCCCGTGCCAGCTGGCTCAGGCTTGCGGGGCTCTTTAACTGCAGTGTAGACATTCGGGCTCATGCTGGAGCCCTGGCTCTATGAACCTGCAAGATAGGAGAGTCTCAGAGCCTGGGCTGCAGCCCAAGGCCAAATGTCTACACTGCAATTAAACTGCCCCTTAGCCCGAGTCCCAGTCAGCTGACACAGGCAGGCCGTGGGTGTCTAACTGCAGTGTAGACATACCTTCAAATGAGATGGAACCTCCCCCAGCCGAGGCTCTGAACTTCTGCAAGTAGAGGGCTGGGGCTACACCACAAACTGAAGGGAAAATAGCCAGGAAAGACAGGAAATGGCCCAAAGGAAGTTAGTCTGGAGCAGTGGCCAGAAGGGACTGAGCCGCCTCTCACCTCTCAGCCCTGCGCCAGGACCTGGTGGAGAAGGAGGCTCAGTTCCCTCTATCCTTCCCTCCTTTCTTGACCTACTGAGAGGTCGTAGAGGACTCTGGGGACAGGGGAGTGATTTGGTCACTAAGGCCTGCTTGGGCAGCCCAGAAGAGTGGTCCCAAGACTCAAAGAGAGTGTTTGACCATGGCCTGACTACTAGACTTTCTGGCCATCTACAGGTCCCTATTAGGACACGTGCACTCCCTTTGTATCCACCTGCACCATGTCCTGGCACAGTTGCCACCATTTTCCCATCCACTGGCTCTCTCTTATTTCTCTTTTCCCTTCTGTTCCTTTTTCTACCTTCTTGTCTTTCTTCTGGGCATCTCCTCCACCCCTTTAACTCCTTTATTTCACCTACCCCCATTCTTTTCCTGCCCCTTCTCTCTCTCCCTCCCTCACTTCTGCCTCCTGTCAACTTAACAGGAGCTACAAGGGTGCATCTGAAGCCAGAGTATGCCTGCATCCCATATTCCAGTTCTGTAACACACGAGGTAGAATGGAACTATGGAGAAAACCCACAGACGTGTGTGATTATTTGTAAATAGAGCAACGCATGGACACATTTCCCTCTCAAACACTGGTTGAAAAGTAAACTACATAGGAGCATGGAAGCATTGTCTCTGGAAGTGGTCCGCATCCTGCAAGAAGAGAGTGGCAAGCTGATATGTGCAAAATAGTGAGCAAATAGCCAGCTTAAGGAAGGGGTTGGCAAATGCTACATTGTAGATCTGTATGCTTGGAATGATTCAGTTTTTAGTGGTAAATATCAATTTCATCAGACACACACAAATCAACAAATATTCCATCAGGACTAATCAATAGTTACAGATAGGTCAAGTGAGAAAAATCCTGACTGAGAACTCAGGGTTGGATTTAAGGGTATTTAATTGGCATATTTTGACATGTGATGCTGACAATGTGTCTATAACTGTTATAAAGCTTTAACTTTTTGAATCTCAATATCTACTGTCATTAGAAACTGTCTGACCCTTCAATTGCCTCCCATGGCATAACTTCACACAGCTGGGAAATATTACATTGATAAAAATGGAACCAAAAGGTTTAAAAATAATCAATACCAACCATCAAAATTATATATAAAAATCCAATTCTGACAAGCCTGTAGATATTTTACAGTATGGCACACATCATGAGAGAGCCTGCTATAGATACCCCTCCTCCCATTCTATCAAGGGTAGTGGTCCTCAAACTGTGGGGTTCCCTCCCATGGGGGGCACACAGGAACATCCAGGGGAGTGCGGCAGGGCCTGGGCCAGCCCCCATGAGGGGGTGGGGAGAGGCACCACCCTGCCCCACTCTGCCCCAGGACCAGAATTGGGGAAAAGCCTGGATCCCTACAGCTTGAGCAAAACCCTTCTACCTAAGGAATGTGTGTAATTATGTGGATAAATTAATGATAGAAAGGTAAGGGAGGTATCATTTGATTTGTAAAAATCTACAGACTCAGAATGTTCAAGGGTGTCACCCTCTGTGACATGGCGGGGGGGGAGGGGGCGGGCTCCTTGCCCTGCTCCCAGCTCCCGGTCCAGCTGGTGGAAATTTTGATAATACAGTGTTGTTGGAAATGGGTCAAGTCGGGTATCATTCAAAAGACCTTTTTTCCACAAACACGGTGGTACCAAACATGACAAACCTAGAACAATTTTGCAGCTATACATTGGAGAAAATGCTTAAAAATCAACTTTTTAAATTATATTCTTAACACAGGCCATGTCAAACATGCATCTCTCATGAAGTTAAGTACTTGACTGACAGTACTCTCTTATCAATTAATGCTCAGTACATTTTTTATATGAAGATATACCTATCTCATAGAGCTGGATGGGACTGTAAAGATTGAGGCCAGTCCCCTGCCTTCACAGCAGGACCAAGTCCTGTCCCTGACAGATTTTTGCCCCCAGATTCCTAAGTGGCCCCCTCAAGGATTGAGCTCACAATCCTGGGTTTAGCAAGCCAATGCTCAAACCACTGAGGTATCCCTCCCACTGGTACATGGTACCTGATTAATTTTTTTATTATTACAGATTACTGGAATTGTAAGGCGTGCTTCAAGTTGATTTGCTGTCATCAGCAAAAAAAGGCAGCAATTCAGTGGTATCGATTATCAGCTTGGTTTATTATGCTGAAGAATTGTAATGAGGCGCTGATTAAGATATCAGCATTCAATCAGAAATTGCTGGAATCCACCATAGTTACATAACTTAATTAAACGTCTTAGCTGAAAAACAGACAAATATGTCTGAAGACATTTCTCAAAGGGTTCAGGACTTGCAAGACCAGTTCCCCGTATCCAGTGTGCGTTCCACTCTCAGTGACCTATTGCGCATGATGGGAGGGCTTCAGTATCACAGAACGGAGCAAGCAATTCAATGAGAATTGACGACAAAGACAACTTTGGGATGGTGCGGTGATACATGAAGATCCTTGAGTCTTTGCTGCTCTTTATCTGTCAGGACTACTGACTGAAATGTGCACCTGGCAGCATTGGAAGACTTAGTGAAATGCATTTCTGCTTTAGATTTAATGAACTGTTTGCTATGATTGCCTGGTATCTCGCTGAAATAAGTTGTGTAGAGAAGTCTGACCCTGCCATACAGGAGACGTTTTGACAAGGAAACCGGGTTCTTAAAAGGTTACCATTTCCCTTCTGTGCATTTGATTCAGATGAAGCCCTAGAACACAAAAACAGAGCAGGGGGAATGTTGTGGGCTTGATAGGCATAACACAACATCCAAATGCTCTTTTCCTGACAACCCCAGAACTCCATCGAATTCTGAATGAAACATTAAGTATGTCTGGGAGGACTTCCCGAGAAGTAATCATGTACCATCTAGACTCATTAAATGCCAAGAAGGGGCAATTTTAAAGCTACAGGATGAGCATGCTCACACTGGGAATCTGTTTGCATATGACAGACCAGAGTGCACCAATGTCTTGTTGAAAGTGTGTTCAAATCATAGAATCCTAGAACCATAGGGTTAGAAAGGACCACAAAGATCATCTAGTCTAGCCCCCTTCCAAGATGCAGGATATGTTGTGTCTAAACCATCTAGGACAGATGACTGTCCAGCCTCCTTTTGAAAACCTCCAGGGAAGGAGGTTCCATGGCCTCCTTAGGCACTCTGTTCCATTGTCCTGCTGTTCTCACAGTTAGGAAGTTTTTTTTCTGAGATTTAATCTAAATCTCCCATGCTGTAGTTTGAACCCATTGCCTTTTTTCCTGCCCTCTGTGCCAAGAGAACAACTTTTCTCCATCTTTTTTATGGCAGTCTTTCAAGTATTTGAAGACCGTTATCACATCCCCCCTTAATCTTCTCTTTTCCAAACTAAATATACCCAGTTCCTTCAGACTTTGCCATATGGCTTGCATTCCGTCCTCTTGATCATCTTTGTCACACTTCTGGATTCTTTCCAGTATCTCTACATCTTTTCTGCACAGTGGTGACCAAAACTGGACACAGTTCTCCAGCTGAGGCCAAATCAGCACCGAGCAGAGCGGTACTATCACCTCCCGTGACTTGCATGCTATGCCTGTTAATGCGACCTAAAATTGCATTTGCTTTTTTTGCAACAGCATCACATTGCTGACTCATGTGGAGGCTGTGATCCACCACAGTTCCCAAATCCTTCTCAGAAATGCTGCTGCCAAGCCACTTATCCCCCATTCTGTATTTGTGCATTTGGTTTTTCTTCCCTAAGTGTAGCATCTTACATTTGTCTTTGTTGAATTTCATTGTGTTGTCTATAGCCCAGTTCTCCAATTTATCAAGCTCCCTCTGAATTTTAGCTCTGTCTTCCACAGTGCTTGCCACCTCTCACCCTCAAATCTTTATGTCATCTGCTGATTGATCAGTAGGCTCTCTCCTCCTACATCCAGGTCATTCATATAGATGTTACACAACACCAGATCCAGAACAGATCCATGTAGAACCTCACTTGAGACCTTCCTCCAATCTGACATCATTCCATTCATAGCTAGTCTTTGTTTGCGATTGTTTAACCAGTTATGTATCCACTTAATGGCATTTTTCCCCTTTCTAAAGATGGGCACTACATTAGCCCTCCTCCAGTCGTCCGAGACTGCTGCTGTCATCCATAAGTTTGCAAATATTATTCCAGTGGCTCCAAGATTTCTTCAGCTAACTCCATCAGTACCCTGGGATGAACAGCATCAGGTCCCGCTGATTTGAATTCATTCAAATTGGTCAGAAGATCTCTGACATGTTCTTTATTTATCCCGATCTGCATTCCCCTTTCTTGTCTATGGTAACATCATTAGTCATCCAGTCACATGTTATTTTTTGAGAGAAGACTGAAGCAAAGTAGTCCTTGGACATCTCTGCCTTCCTATTATCTTCCATTACCAGTTCACCTTTTCCATTGAGCAGTGGGACCCACACCATTCCTGATCTTTCTTTTTTGTCTGAGGTATTTGAAGAACCCCTTCTTGTTGTCTCTAACATTCCTTGTCAGCTGTAACTCATTCTTTGCCTTGGCTTTCCTGATTTTGTCCCTATATGCTCATGCTATTCCCATGTATACTTCTTTGGTGACATGCCCTTCCTTTCATTTCCTGTAAGTAACCCTTTTGGGTTTTAGGTAGCTAGAAAGCTCTTCATGCAGCCACAAGGTATGGCTGAGGTACAAGCTCTCGACAAACCAGAAACACCTGCAGAGATTTGGATGAACACCTCATTATGAGGCTACAGAGAAAATACTGGACCTTTGACAAAGTCGACCTCAAGTCTGAAATGTTTGCAAAGGAATAAATTAAAAATCTGACCAGAAAAAAAGAGATGTCATATCCAATAGAAAATCATTGACTCCACAAACATCTCTAACATCAAAATGAAGAAGCTACTGTCTCATGCTTGCCTGAAGGACAAGTGAACCACATAGCTTGCAGGACAAATGCTCCAGTATGTGAAGAATTGCTTAAGGAATGTTGTCATCACATGGCATAATGAAGCTGCTGCCTCACATTGTTCAGGGGAGTTTCTTCTGTAACTTTCAAGAGGAGGCTGACACTAAACTTTGCATGTCATCAGTGCCACTGAGAGGTGCTAATAAACTCTGGATGTTTGTTCTAGTGCTCTCAGTAAGACTCTATCTGAGACCTCGCCAAGATTTCTGTTTTTCTGCCTTCTGCTAGAAACTAAATCTCTGTATCACTCGGACCATTAAAACCCCCCACTCTGCCAGGTTTGCACATCCTTTCAGGATGTGACACTGCTGGGGGTGGTGGCTGGAAAGACCAAATTATCTTACTAAAAGGCATTTAATTCAGCTTCTGATGAGTTGCTCCTCATTCTGAAGGTGCTCAGAATGGCTGAGCCAGTCGCAGATGAGGTTATAATTGCACTGGAGGCATCCATGTGCCAAGTTTACCATTTGAAGACCAACATTATGACACTTGCAGAGCTACGCTGGTGGATGTTTTCCAAGAAGTAGACAAATTGAGATAAATTGCTACTGATGAGGGCTGCATTTATATCTCCCATCAAGAAGATAAATTATCAAGCAATGGAATGAGTCTGAGATGACTGAGTGCATCCTCCTGCCAGGCATGGAGGATGGACTGATCAGACCAGTTATGTGTGCTCCCAAATCAGTCCTTCGACTAATCAAATGCTGGTGTGCAAAGATCAGATGCTCACCACACTGCAAATATTTGGCCAGTAGCCTGCCTGGTAAGGAGATGTGTGTGCACAGCACGGGCAAGGATCAGTGTGATAACATGTCTAGCAGCAGTGCCTTAGACTGAGATGACACAGATGATGGCTTTGACGAATAAACATTTTCAGTTGTACATGTCAGGGCCAACTTCTCTCTGATTCCCGAAGATCAATGCCTTTTTTTAATGTAAGTAACGCATCCCTGCAGTAAAGTATAACTAAAAACCGTTGATTTTTAAACATTTTCTCGAATATGTATCTACATAATTGCTCTAGGTTTGTCATGTTTGGTACCACTGTGTTTGGGGGTGAAAGGGCTTTCAAAGGAGACCCAACTCAACCCATGTCCGACGACACTATTTTCAAAATTTCCACCACCCAGAGCACCTGGAGGTGGGAGGCAGGGCAGCGAGCTCCCCCTGCCATGGTGCAGAGGATGACACCACTGAAATGATGATTCTGTAGATTTTTAGGAATCAAATCACCACCACCACCCCGTGCACACACACTTACCTTTCTGTCACTAACTGGCCCACGGAGTGACATTTTATCACACTATGCTCCCAAGTACATATCACCCACACATCCAGCACACAGGGGGACAGAACTCACCCTGCCCAGGAGGCTGCATATGTGCTCTGAGTGCTGGGCTTCCTGCTACAACCTGGATCAAGAGGTTTTAAAAAGATTTGAGAAAACGAACATTAAAAAACTCCCAAATGTCAGATCCCCTCAAATGACTACACTGTATGAACAGAGACAGCAGGCTGAGCACCCCCAAAGGAAATCCCACCAAGAGCAACAAAAATGGAGGGAAAACAAATCTTATCTTGCTCCTCCTAGAAGCGACTCATCTGCTACATGCGGTCTCATGAGGGTGCGTCAGCATCACTAATCAACTCACTTTAAGTGCCACACGTGGAGGCCATCTACACAAGAGATGCAGAAATGGCTATGTAATCAGATATGCTATAAATACAGCCCACACACAGCAAGAAAGGCTTCTCATCATGTGAATTTGTGAAATGTTAGGTGGAGCAAAATGGACCCAGCTCTCCTGACAGGTGCTCCAGTATTTTAATTATGCTCAGTGTTGACATGATGTAGACAACTAGGAGGAAAGCCATCCCATCTCATTGCTACTGTTTTGGAAACAGAGGCATGGTGCATTCCCTCAGCATGGAAGAGAGGCTGCCAGCTGTATCTTCAGGACAGAGAGCTGTCGAAGGCCTTCCATAACTGCAGGGAAGGTTCTGGCTCCGTGGGAAACAATGTTGATCTTTCCATACCTGTTTGCTTTAGGTGGTGTTAGGAGAACGCTCTAGAAAAGAGATGTGTGTCTGTTCACCTGTAAGCAGGTAACATACCGTCTTCACTGGTTTTGTAGAAGCAACAGACATTGTAGTGTACAGCAAATGGCTCCTTATGGACAGCTCTTCACATGCCGCTCTTCATGGGTGACCCCCTGATCTTTTACCAGAAGCACAATTCCCGAACGTCAACAGTAAGTAGCAAGGGTTTGGTCTCAAAGGCAGACAAACAAAGGCAATTACATCCAGTGTCAGCTCAGCCAATGGGGGGCATGCAGGAATATTGCAAAATCTGTTGGCAGGTCAGGTACACGAACTTCAGGCCAATGAGAGCAGAAGACCCAAAGCATGGCTGCAGGTGCAGGGATTTAATACCGCTCCTGATACAAAGGCTTTAGTTGTCTGATTTTGGCCTGCCTCCTAAAATGATACTTAACTGTCACATACTGGTCAGGTGACTAATTACTTTTGCCAGGTACTGTCACTTCTGCCAAGACCACCCTTTCATACCCGTCCATTCCATTTGGCAGCGCCACATCTGTAGCACTGGAAGCCAGTGAAGCCATGGTCCAGAATTATATTTCAGATCTTTATATACAAAGAGTTTTTAGACATATCACCCAAGAAAGGGAAAACTAAAGGAGAGTTCTGATCTCATTCCTTCCACTAATAGCTATACGCACTGAGTCAAAGGTCATGGAGATCAATTTGAAATTGCTCTTATGGTTATGATAGTAACTGACAGAGGGTCAGCACCTGTTTTCCCAGTGACCACCCCATCTCCCAGGGAGTCCATCTTAAAATTAAGGCTTTTGCATTGAAGATCAGCAGTAAGTCTTCCCATCTCTTGAAGACACAATACCTCATTCTTTTATTAGCACGTGCCTCCTACTGGAGCCAATGTTGCAAAACATTTACCAAATGTACAGCATCAAGGAGACTGGGGAGGAACGTTGTATACTCTCTGCCCTGTGCATGTACCGTCTTCGCTCCTTTAAATGCAAACAGCTTCCACTACCTCATTCAGACAAATATGGAACACCAAAAAAGCCATATCTGCACTCCCCTAGCCACCAAACCAGTTACACTGTCAAAGAAGGAAGTATGGCTGGTTTGGCGTGGTTTCTTCTTGTAAATCCATGACCAGCAGGATCTACTTAGAAAGGAGACGGGTTGCCTTGCCTTTGCGCAAAGTCTCGTGGCCCTCCTCTCCAAAAGAACAGCCTTTTGGGTCTCTTCTCTCAGCTGCAAAAGCCTCTTTTACCTAAGTTACTGCTCTGCAATGCTGAAATAGCTGCTTGCACAACCAGTTTGTCAGAATAACCCGGCTGGCAGCCCTTCAGCATTTCTTAGCACCACGGCTTGATTCTTGGTACTGAAGTTCTTGTCTTACTGGCAGAGAGCAAAGCGGAATGATTCATCAGATGAGCTGAAGACGCTTCACTTCTGTTTGTGTGCTTGTTTCTGCTAATATGGCTGATGCATAGGCCGAGATAATTTGGCAGTGCCCAGTACATCTCATTATATCAGTGTGGAGTGCTGATGTTGAAAAAGCAGTGCATTTCTCTGGCATGATCTATGGTGGATCAGACCCCACCAGTACGGCAGGGAAGGTCTTGTGGTTAAGGCATTGGACTAGGACTTGGAAGACTTGGGTTCAGTTCCCCAGACTTGTAGGACCTTGGGTAAATCATAGGGCTTGTCTACACAGAACACTCTGGAAGACTGGGTTTTTTAAAAAATCTCTTCTAAAGTGGATTAGTTGAAATGCCTGCGGGGGTGCTCTTATTCAGAATAAAGCGTTCTGCATTTGATTTAGTTTAACGCACTTTGAAGTGAATTAAAATGATTAGACTAAACTGAGGAAAGATCACTTTAATTCCAAATAAGGGCATCCACACATGGTTCAATGCAGTTTAACAAATCTCTTAAATTCATACCTTTAGTTAATTCAGATTAACATTCCTGAATGTCCCAGGAAGATAAGCCCTCCAGCTCCCTTGTGCCTCTGTTTCCCCATCTCTAAAGTGGAGACAGCAGCCCCCTCCCTTCCAGGCATTCTGTGAAGGATAAACTCACTTACGATTGTGCTGTGTTCAGATACTATAGTCACGGAGGCAGCTAAGTAGGACAGTGGTATTTCCATGGGATTGTTTCTTTGCCTGTTTTACCCATTTTTACCTTCAAAAACCCAAGAGGAGCAGCAAAGACTTAACATCAAGAGGCAAATCAAATCTGACATTATCAGTGGCTGCATGCTGACATTCTGAACACAGAGAGGATTCAGATTCCAGATTTTCCAGAACTGAGTTTCACTCCCTAGCGAGATACAGGTCCCCACCACTGTAGCTCCCAGACCCCCAACAAATTCTGAGTGGGTGAGATAAAGTCCAAGATTAACTATGGTTCAGAGAAAGTCTTTAATAGGTAAAAATTGTGTGTTTGTGACAAGGACACGGTGTCTTTAAATGATCCCTTCTCCTTCCTACTGCATACGACTGCTCTCTGCCTAAACGAACATGCTGTACACAAACACACCCATGTTGTATCAGCAATAGTACATGCCGGATAACATCACACATAACTCATCTGGATTCAAACGTGCCCCAGAATCTTTTCTGGAAGATCTGGAAGTGCTAGTCTTGGAAGTCAGGCTGGGCTAAAAAGACACGAGGCATAATAAAGTGTCACTGGCTTTCCACTGTGTCTGAAAACCTGCCATTTGCCTTCATCGGGAAAGCACACTGACCTAGAGGCCTGGACTAGGAGGCAACCAAAGGGCTCTGCTCAGTAGCGAGTGACCTTGTCAGGAAACAAGGGGCCCAGCCTAGTTTTTAGAGGCATGCTTGGCTTTCTCCAGTGAAGCAAAACGTGTAAATCCTGGGCTGTGAAACTCACTGACAGTATCTCAGGGTGAAAGGGGACTAAATAATAGTGCTCCTGAGAAAACAAGAGAACCACTCACCCCAGCCCAAATTGCAACATCCACCCACCCACAGCTAAAAGGATTCAGCTACCATTCAGAAGATTAAGGAGAAGGCTTAGCCCTGTCTATGGGAGGGGAAGTAGATGTACCACCCCAGAAAGGAATTTTCCTTCCCTGCTACTCTGAAGGGTGGGGAGAGAAGAGGTAAATAGGAACCATCCCTCTCAACTTCCAAGCCTACCGATACATGAAAAAATGAGCCACATGCACAACACCCGTGTTCTGTTGCATGTCACACCATCATGTACAGACTCTACTGTTTCTCAACTATAAAAGCTGCTGGGTAAGGTGGCACATTTCTTTTTCACAGGTCAGGGAAGAACCAGTAACACCCAAAGGACTGAAAAAAAAATTCACTCATGAATCCTCCCAAATGAAAATAGCAGCATATTTCCCACCCATCTGGAATCTAGGTTAAGACAAAAGTTCTAAGATGTAGCATCACCGACATCTATAGAAGTGCAAGGTGTTATCGCATCAGGCCTATTTGCCCTGCTCATGTTCACCATAAGCTCTGCTAAGCTGGTTTTTTAAACCAAAATCTGAAACATATCCGCTTTCTCCAAGTGAACACTGAATTTTCTTTGTCACACATGGAACTGCCCCCTTCTAAGGCCTGATTACTCCCTTCCAGGATTTCTTTTTTCCTATCCACTATTCTCCCATACAAGTTATTCAGTCACACAGTGCAGTGCTTTAACAAACAAAGCCAACCTGGCATGCAGACAGCAGTTCCATGACTCCACAAAAATGAGAAATATTCACTCAAAGAGCCTCAAGGCCTCATCTCTTCAGTAATGATTCCCTCTCAAACTCACATGAGCAGTTGCCCACTGCCTCCCCTTATCTCTAGTCTATACATAGGGCATCTGATTTTCAGTTGTAACTAACACCAACAAAACACTGTGACACACATACACACGAAAAATAATTGTTTATGTAACATATACCGGGCAAACCCCGGACCTAGTTACTTGTATGTAAGGGCTTATCTACACAAAGCAGTAATGCTGACTATGGACTATGATTTCTAAAGCACATCACTGTGTTGTGCTTTCACAGGTCTCTGGTTCTCAAACTGGGGGTTGTAACCCCAGAATTCCCTAGCTATGCTCTGTCTCCCTAAGTAAATTTACTGAGGCAATGCAAGACTTATGAGCAATGCTCCCCACACACTTTGAGGTGTGCACTAGGGGAGCGACTACAAAGCAAAAAAGAAACCCCTCATGGCAGTGAGTCTCAGAGCCTGGTTCTACAGAACTTGGACTCACAGGGGTTCCACTATGGCACTAAAAATAACCATTGTAGACGTATTCATGGATTCAGCATAGATGTATCCCACAGAATTCTTGCCAGCAAGTTAAATAAGTATGGGCTGGATGCATGGACTATAAGGTGGATAGAAAGCTGGCTAGATCATCGGGCTCAACGGGTAGTGATCAATGGCTCCATGTCTAATTGGCAGCCGGTATCAAGCAGAATGCCCCAAGAGTTCGTCCTGGGGCCAGTTTTGTTCAATATCTTCATTAATGCTCTGGAGGATGCACCCTCAGCAAGTTCGCAGATGACACTAAACTGAGAGGACTGGTAGATACACTGAGGGTAGGGATAGGATAGGTAGGGTAGATATGCTGAGGGCAGGGATAGGATAGGGAGGGTAGGGTAAATACATTGAGGGCAGGGATAGGTAGGGTAGGGTAGATACGCTGAGGGCAAAGATAGGATACAGAGGGACCTAGACATTCTTGGAGCCCACGTTTGTTCAATTTTGTTCCATAATTTCAAATATGAATTGGAAAAATATGTATTTAGAGTGAAACTTCCCTTGCCCACCCACACAATGAGAGTTCCTGTTGGATTCTCCAACCTTTGAAGCATTTAAAACAAAATTGGACGTCTTTCAAAAGATGTATTCTAGCTCAACTGCAAGTTACAGGTTTGATGCAGGATTTCTTCGGTGAAATTCTACGGCCTTTGTTAAGTAATCGTCCCACTAGGTCTTAAAACCTATGAGTCTGTGTGTGACATCATGATTCCTTTGTTGACAACAGGTCATGTCATAAACACACAATTAGAAGTCCATTGCAGAATCCAGGGAGGGCAGAAGCCGGCTGGAGGTGTCAGTCTTATTGAAGAAACATACTGGGCCTCTTCAGTGGCAAGACAAAAAGAAAGTCCCAGGCAGAGCAATTGGAGCTTCCACAGTGAAAGAATCTTGAAAGAGAAGTCCCAGAACTGGATCAAAGAATCTGAGCTGGACAGTTCCCAGCCTAGTGGAAAGGTTATTGCAATAATTGTCTCTGTAAGAGGATGGGGGATAAAGGATTACATAGGTGAAAATGAAGAGGTGGGAAACAGAAGAACTTCTGTAATGGGGAAACAGTAGCTCAAAGCAGTGGTTAGACAGATATTTAAATAGAATAAAAAGTTAGCCAAAACTTTTAGGGAGTGTTATAAAACCCTAGGGCTGTGAGCTTGTGTAAGAACAGACCAGCTGCACAATAATGCTGGAAAGGGTGTGTGTATGTGTGTGTGTGTGTGTGTGTGTGTGTGTGTGTGTGTGTGTGTGTGTGTGTAAATTGTACGAAGATTTTTTATTTTTTAAAATTTGAAACGTTTTGACCAGCTCTGTAGCTGGTCAAAAACAAAATACAAAATCTGCAAAAGTTTTGTCTACATTTTTCCCCTCTTCATTTTTTTCAGTTTCATAATGTCCAAATTTGAAATTGTCAAAGCTTCAGACTAGAAAAATTTCAACCGCCTCTACCAAACAACAGATCAGTCACTGGTTGGGTCTCTGGCCTGTGCTATGCAGGAGGTCAGGGCATAATAGGCCTGTCCTAAGGCGCTGCACAAACAGAATGAAAAAGACCCCCTTGTGCACATCAGATTCTTTGTGGCAGATCCTCATTTAGTGTAAATTGGCAAAGTGCCACTGTTGTCCCTGTGTCTTGTTGTCCAGTAGGGAACAATTTCTACTTGCCATGGGACACCTCTCCAAGTCAAATGCGAGAGGAAAAAGAAATTCAGAAATACAATGTAGCTGTTGTCCAAATAGTTCAATTTAAACTTCACCTATAGAGTAAAGGAACCTAGATGCAGCCTCTAACCTGCACAGTGAATGCAGCCAGCCTGTCAAGGGGACAAATAATGACTTTTTTCATTAGGGTTGCCAAGACACCATATTTTCAGGTTTTAGAGTGGTAGCCGTGTTAGTCTGTATCAGCAAAAACAGAGTCCTCCTTGTGGCACCTTAGAGACTAACACATTTATTTCGGCATAAGCTTTCGTGTAGGATTCTAGGTCACCGCAGAAATACAAAAGCTTATTCCCAAATAAATGTGTTAGTCTCTAAGGACTCCACATTGTTTTAACATATTTTCAGTGTACCACAAGGAGAGCATTTGCCAGCACAACAGCCTGTTGCTAAGTAATTATCTGTAGGTTACAATATTGTGCAGATTAGGTTTAACTGCCATCTTCTGATCTCTATTCAATAGGTGATCACTCTATTTGGAAGCGTGTTTACTGGGATCCAGGCAGGTTTCCTAACTGACATAGGGATGTGGATAGTACTTGTCATCTTCTGCTACCAAACACAAACAAAAATAAAAAAGGTAGAAAAATATCTAACTGGTGGGCAGATTAATGGGGAATGGCAGGTATACAGTCCGCTGACCTACAGAGAATTTCAACCTCTCTCCTCAATACTGTAGGTATGCACAGCTCAGTTTGCACTTTGGAGGGCCTGCAGCCCTTAGAGGGAGTTACAATGCAGATGACCCACAAAAGATATAATGAGTGTATGGTATCTGGGTTGCAACAGGACTGTCTAAACACTCCCTGTTCAGAGTTTCCTCTGGCTTCCTGGATAATGGAAGAGACCCTTCTACCTCTCCTCTGAATACAAAAGCAAAGGGAAGCTGGGTGATCTGTCCCAATGCCCAAAGGCTCTTTAGAAAAATCAGTCATTAGCACGAGCACCTTCAAGACTGCATGGCACATACCAAAAGCTAGGCCATACTCCTGCAATAGCTTTGCAATGAGATGCAAAATTCATACCGAAGACTGGTGGCACCTTCCTCGCTAATAAGATGGAGGACTAAACGAATGAATTAGAGCTATACTCAGTGGGTTGCAGTTTCCTCACTACGGCATATGGGGACAATGTGGATTTAATTTAGACTAAAGCATGTACACTGAGGAGGAATATAAGCCTTCCGTGCAAATGCTCATGTCAAAAATAACCTGGACTTCATCAACATTGTTGCTTTATGCCTTTAAACAGACGGCAAGTCTCACCCCAAAGGAGGCTGCATTTCAGCAGCAGAGGAAGCAATCCCACCTATACACACCCACAGTGTGGGTTATGTATCAGCTTGTGAAGCACCAGAGAATTCTGTCAACTGAACTATGTTCTATACTGGAGACCCTTGGGCCTGGTCTACACTGGGCAGGGGGAGGAATCGATCCAAGATACGAAACTTCAGCTATGAGAATAGCGTAGCTGAAGTCGACGTATCTTAGATTGACTTACTTCATGTCCTCACAGCACGGGATTGATGGCCGCCGCTCCCCCGTCGACTCTGCTTCTGCCTCTCGCCCTGCTGGAGTTCCATAGTCAACAGGGAACGCGTTCGGGGATCGATGTATTCCGTCTAGACGAGATGCAATACATCGATCCCCAATAGATCAATCACTACCCGCCAATCTGGCGGGTAGTGTAGACATACCCTTTGACAGCAGGCATGCTAGGGGAAAAGCAGTAGTATTAGAAGTGTGTAAATCATCAGCAATGCCACCCATGGGATAAAATACTGAGAAGCCCACTGAGTAGAGAATCCATTAATTTATGACACGTTTTATTCCTTCTTTTCTGTGCCATCGAGGAGAGGAGTAATTTGCCAGCACGGGAAGTCTGCTGCTTGAATGGCATTATGGAGGACAGCTGGAGAGGCAAACACAAGTAGATTGGTTTGCCAAATAAATCAGTTTAAAGTCTTTTCCTGCACAAATGAATTGGGCTAGCTGGGTATCATGTGTCATATTAAATATCATAAAACATACTTATTGGAAAAACAAATCCTTTGGTTTTCTTGAATCCATCTATCACAGCTGCTCCTGGCAGAGGTTTTCTAAGGCTGTAGCAACACACAGCTTCAGAGACCACAAAGGGATGGGGGAAGAAAACGGAGTGAAGAAGATACTGAATTGAACAAGCGTTTTAGAGGAACCTTGTATCAGCAGATCGGCATCTGCACCCAACTCACCCAGTCCCAATGGCCTTTCCTGTTTTGCAACCTCCTTCCTGTTGAGGGAAAGGATGATTGGAGGGGAATGCCCTGGACTGAGGCACAAATTCCGTGGTCCGGTCCCAACTCTGTCACAGACACCTGGTGTGACTTTGGCCACTTACTCTCTCTGCGCTTCAGTGCCCCATATGTAAAATGAGGATAATAAAGCTCCCTTTTCCCCCCACCCTTTACCTGCCTTCTCTATTAGACTGTAAACTCTCCTTTACCATGTGTTTATACAGCACTCTTCACCATCAGGCCCTGATCTGGATTGGGATCTCTAGCAGCTACTGCAGTCATACTAATACAGGCTGTCCTTGGACTTATGACACAATTGATTGCTGAGAACCGCGTCATAAGTTGAAAACATTGTAACTTGAATCCCACAGGAAAACTATGGGATGGAGCATCGTAAAGTCAGAACGGGACATCAATTTACAAATAAGAGATCCAGATGATCTACTGTCCAATGCAAGAGCTGCAACAGCACTAAACCCTCCACTTCTAGGCTGGGTGAAACCTCGCTGCACATGGCAAGTGCACTCACACATACTACATCAGCTTATTCCCTTTAACTGGCTGAACACTGCAGCTGATGAGAATTTGATGACGGGCACTTCAGAGAAAGAGACGCATGTCATTTTACTCCTCTCTTCCCAGACGCCTAAGGAAAGATCAGCAGTGTGCATGCTACATGGACTTGTGATCATATGCAACTGTATCAAATCAGCACCCACAACAGATTCAGGGCTGCTTGTCAGTGAGTCACTTAGCCCAGGCCCTGGGATTTCAAGATGGACAGAGCCATCACTGAGGTCAGGGCTGAGACGGAATCCAAAACGTATCAGTGGCACATTTTAAACCAGTGAGATGTTTGTTATATGATTAAAATATGGCTATGTAGATCATTGTTGCTACCACTATTAGGCAACTGATACAAAACTTGTACAAACTATGTCATGTAGGGCGTGAATGGAAAAGTTAGGGTTTACTGAATACAAATAAGATAATCACATTTCTGTATCTGGAGTTATGAATATTGACTGCGTACCTGCATTTCAAATGTGTTTGCTCCTGGGTAACACCCACAAGGTATTTACATCCAGTCTAGCCAGCACATTATGTTGGGAATGTTTAAGCTGATGGCCTATCAACAAACACAATAGGCCATGGAAGAAGCCTATCCCCAGCTAATGAACTTTCCAGATGGATGTTCTAGCTAGAATTTGGGTAATAGCCCCTGCCATGACACATGGAAGCATGCAAGGGCATGTGACCAGATCATGTAGTACTAAACTCCACCTTGTGCCTGTACTTTTCCACAAACTACATTGAGGGCTTTTTTGGGACAATGACGTTTCCCTCCACATGGCAGAAGCTATAAAAGGTCCTGGAAACATCTCCATTTTGCCTCTTTCCTGCTCAAACCTCTGGATTATGGGTTCATACTAATGGAAGCATTCTAACCAAGGGACGGAGGTCCTTCCAATGATTTGGAAGCAACTAGACATTTAACAAGCCAGCAGTTTATTCCATCACTGTTCCAAAGCTGATCCAAGAACTGTATGTATTTGATTCCTTTAACCAATTTTAACTCTCACCTTTCCTTCTTTCTTTTTATAAATACACCTTTAGATTTTAGATACTAAGGGATTGGCAACAGTGTGATTTCTGGGTAAGATCTGAGTTATGTATTGACCTGGGTGTGTGGCTGGTCCTTTGGGATCAGAAGAACCCTTTGGTTAGATGAAATTGGCTTTAAATAACCACTCATTTTCAAGTCTAGTGTCTGGGTGTTGAATACAGGACTGGGATCCCTAAGGAGGCTGCATTTCTGTCTTCTTGTTTGCCAGTGTGGTGAGACACAAGTTTACTTTTGTTGCTGGTTCGGTCCATCTTAGGGAAGAATAACCACAAGTTTTGGGCTGGTCAGCAGCTTGTCCTGAATTTGGTATTCTCAGTTGTGACCCACTGAGGCATGGTGACAACAAGGAACGAGAAGGATCAGATTTTTCATACCACAGCTTTGTTTTTCTCTCTATCACTCCAGAAAAATAAAGGGAAAGTCTCAGCAGCCTTTATTTTGCTTGTATAAAGTGAATAACTTGCATGCTTGAGCATGAGAGCTTAAGAGGCATCCATTCAACAGAAACTGTCCTGTTTTTACATTTAAGCGCAACTTAAAAAATACTAATTAAATTTTGCCTTCAACTCTATTATTCACAATTCCCTTTCTACAGTTATATTTCTTTGCTTACCAATCATGTCATTTTCCATTTGGCAAGGTCTGACTTATTCTAACCACTCCCATACCAAACACGTTAGAAATTAACTGAACTGCAAGGGCATAGTTTGGGGGCAGGGGGCATTGCCCCCTGAAACTGCAAGCCTCGGGCAGGTGTAGAATTTGCCCCTCCCCCCACATGCAGCCCCATTGACGTGACTGGAGCTGTCCTCCTCCCCTCAAATATAGAAGTCAAATTACACCTAGAGCAATGGTCTTCTTTTTGTTGGTTTAACTTTTATTTACATAACACTTTGCCCTATTGATCTCTCATATTGTTGACCTCCAGCATAAATCCCAAACATCAGAAAAGCTCTAAAAACACCAGTGCATTAGTTCTGCTGCTGAAGAAGCCACAGAGGGGGCAGAAGAAATTAGTGTGTCTCCAGAGTCCCCGGTATAGATAGTGTCTATTCTTTAATAAAAGATTTTGAAGAGTGGTGGATTACAATAAAAACAAATTCTCCAGAACCTGCACAATTTTCCACAATCAGGTTGTTTACAGTTCGAAAATAAATTTATTAGGCTTCAAATCTGACTTAAAGCCTTTGCTGTGACACAATTGTTGGAGAAATTTTTCCAAAATGAGATTTTTTTCCCCTCTCAGATCTTTCAGTGTCACTTTTCTGCCACAGTTGAGTTTTCCCCTTGTACATATCAGAAAAGGGCTAAGAGTATGTCCATCTTGAATCAGACACTTGCAAAGGCTCTGGTACAGCAAGCAGCTTGCTAAAATTGTTACGGTTTTCTTTTTGGGGGGTGGGGAATGATGAATGTCTGCAGACACCACCAAATTCTTTGCCACTGCTGAGACAAGGTGGCCTTCATCTCTAAGTAGGGTTGCCAGGCGTCCGGTTTCTGACTGGAATGCCCGGTTGAAAACAGCTCCTAACCGGACTGTTAAAAGTCTGGACTGTGGCGCAGCAGGGCAGGCACCCCCGGGAAGCCACCAGCATGTCCCTCTGGCTCCTAGGCACTGGGGCAGCCACGGGAGCTCTACGTACTGCCCTCATGCTGAGCTCCGGCTCCACAGCTCCTATTGGCCGGGAACTGTGGCCAATGGGAGCTGTGGGGACAGTGCCTAGAAGCAGGGGCAGCGCATGGAGCTACATGGCCGTCCCTGCGCCTAGGACCCAGAGGACATTTCACCACTTCTGGGAGCCGCCTGAGGTAAGCATGGCCTGGAGCCCATACCCCAAATCTCCTCCCGCACCCCAACCTATTGCCCCAGCACTGAACCCCCTCCTGCACCCAAACTGCCCCCCAGAACCTGCACCCCACATCCCTTCCCACATCCTAACTCCCTGCCCCAGCCCTGAGCCCCTTCCTGTATCCCAAATCCTTCATCCCTGGCCTCACTCCAGAGCCTGCGCCCCCAGCCAGAGGCCTCCTCCTCCCTCCACAGTACCCCAACCCTCTGCCCTAGCCCCATGAAAATGAGTGATTGAGTGAGGGTGGGAGAGAGCAAGCAACAGAGGGAGGGAGGATGGTGGGAGCATGGGGTGGGGTCTCGTAGAAGGGGTGGGGCCTCAGGGCAGAGGCAGGGCATGGGTATTCGGTTTTCGGCAAATAGAAAGTTGGCAACCCTATATCTAAGACAAGACAGGACAGGCTTGCAGAAGACAGTAACCTGTCATGGGCTGAAGAGCAAAGGGAGATGCCCAAGCCAATGCCAACAGAGGTGATGGTTGTATAGTTGGTGGCAAAGGCTCAGAGTGGGGCTTCTTCCAAGTACAGCCTGAGCAGAAAATTAAACTATTAAAATTAACTGCAGTAGGCTATGAACTCCTCATACCCTGTAGTTATATGGGAACTCCCAGGAGACCTGCACATCCATGAGAGAGCCAAGAAGATGCTGCATTTCCGATGGGAGCCCCTGGGTAAGGCTTGCCAGAGCTACCACTCCTCTGACAACGGAGGGCTGAATGGAACCATGGGTGCTGGTCCTTAGTCAGCCAGGCATAAAGCCCTTCTAATCCTCTGCCCTCGCTCTGCCAGCTCCCACTGGAGGATCCCAAAGTGCTTTCTCAGCACAAAACCATTAAGGCACAATGGCCTTGTGAGCTCTTCAGAAGCTGTAAGCCACATTTTACCGGAAAAATAAAGGCAGAGACCTCAAGGCCAAAGTCTTCATAAAAGCCTCTGTCTTGAGACACCTAAGGTTTTCGGAGGGGTTGAGAATTCACAACTCCATAAGCGGTGATGAAACCACGGGTGCGCAGCCGTCAAACATGGAGGCCCCCCAAATGAGTGCATCCTGGCCACACAGTGGGTCAGTGGCAGCAGAAGCAGGACTAGAGCTCAGCTCTCTCCCAACTTCAAGTCCATGACCCCTCCCTGCAAGCATGACCACCCCTGGCATGTCCTGAGCACCTCTCTGAACCCACAAACTGGCCCTGCTGTTCTCAGGTCTGAGCCACAGCCAGATCAAAAATCCTGCTACCGCAACGTTACGGCAGAACACACAGGGATGCACAGCACAGTGCCCCAGTGCAGTGGGGGCACAGATACAGCGTCTCTCTGCAACAACACAGTCTCTCCGCCCAGAGGAAGACCAAAAATAGTCAGTGACTCCGTTCTCCCCTCCCAGCCTCTCTTCAAAGCAAAACACTTCCCAGGATGCCACATCAAAGGCTGATCTGACTGTACAGCAGCCCAGATCAATGATCTCTTCGCTATGAAATAAATCGTGTTGAGGGAGGGAGCACAGAACAAGTCCCACCCTTACAGAGCTCAAATGCAGAGATTTTCTGCAGCCTGATGCAACAGAAATATTTAAAACTTACATGATTGTACTGAATAAAATATTTCAATTGACAATATCTTCTTGTTATAGCTAAGTACCTACAGTGCGCCCATCACCATATGTGAGTGCTGTCCAGAGCTGTCTATCAAACACAGACACGCACACAACTGTACTTTTCCCCCCTACCCCGCTCCAGGAGTTTGGAAAACTAAGCAGAAGCATCAAGATTCACATTTCCTTTTGTGCCTAATGAAAAATACTAGAGCTTCCACAATGTGGTAACAGTTCCAAAGATACAAAATACACCCACCCATGACCTACATCTTTCTTTCAGTTCTCTTTGTGTAAGTCTGCACGTTTCTGTGATGCGGAAACAGGATGTAGTTTGTCTTGAACCAGCCCCTTTACAATACCATGGTATTTCAGCCATGCCCAGGCCAACCAAAACGAACCCCAGGACCAGAGCTAGATGAAAAAAAATCTTTTATTATTTCCCTTACAGGAAATTTTGACTCTTCATTGAAAACCCAAAACTGAAACATTGTTTGACT
This sequence comes from Gopherus evgoodei, assembly GCF_007399415.2. NCBI lineage: Eukaryota > Metazoa > Chordata > Testudines > Testudinidae > Gopherus > Gopherus evgoodei. The sequence goes on from NC_044332.1 coordinate 439,288, forward strand.
TGTAGCTGAATATTTATTTTTCGGGGTGGGGGAAGGGGAGAGAATTCTCCAGTTAAAAATCAGAAAATTGAGGATAGCAGCCATTTTCTGTGACAATTTTCAGTTAGTTAGAAACACAATTTTCCACAGAGAGAGAGAGAGAGGTGGAAAATTGTGTGTGTGTGTGTGTGTGTTTGTGTTTGTGTTTTTAATGGGAAATTTTTGACAAGCCCGACCTAGGATATGCTCAGTGGGATCACAAACCACCTTGCAGATTCTACATTGAAAATGGACACCAGGACAACTCTCTCAAATTCCCAGACAGAAAAAGTGACTTGTTTTTTAGAGTGTCCTACATTTGCTAAATATTGCCCTATCTCAAGTATCAGAGGGGTAGCCATGTTAATCTGGATCTGTAAAAGCAGCAAAGAATCCTGTGGCACCTTATAGACTAACAGACATTTTGGAGCATGAGCTTTCGTGGGTGATACATCTGATGAAGTGGGTATTCACCCACGAAGGCTCATGCTCCAAAACGTCTGTTAGTCTATAAGGTGCCACAGGATTCTTTGCTGCTTTTACCCTATCTCAATCCCTCTGTCCACTAGGTAGAACTATTAAGGCTTACACATGGAGATAAGTATCATTCAACTAAAATTAGGATAAAACTTATCACAATAGGGATTTTCCAGATCATTCAGCATTGGTCTAACTGCTCCCCTTGACAGCAGTAGGAGTTTTACCTTTGACATCAGTGGGGAGCAGAGATAGGCCAACACTGTGCATTTTTGAAACCCCCTCTTTAATATTTAGCATATTAAAGATTTCAAGACAGAGGAAGGTTATGGCTGAAAGTTTTGCTTCTTGCTCCCCTAAAACTGAGACCACAGCTGAGACATCAAGATTACCTGAGGAGCCTGCATAGGATTAGATGCTATACCACATGCATTCTTGCTCTATTAGTCAAGCAAATAGCAAAAACAGAATGTTGATCTAGGACTGCCTGGCTGAGATTCTCATCTTTCTCAAAAGCACAGGGATCCTCCACTAGCATTCTCCATGATACCTTCCCTGCAACTCCAGGCATCAGGCAATGGTGAGTCTGGGTGCTTTCCATTTTATGTTTCTAAGCACTTGGCCACCTACAAGTATCTCCTCTTTCCCCATTGCATCCTCTGTATTTCCCAGGAGCAGAAGCAAACAGACAGGGGAGGAAGGGGTTAGATTTCTGTCCTCATTCCTAGAAGCACTGCACCTGGAAAGTGAGATTTCTGGAGCCAACCCTATGATGAATATCTAGATGGAGCAGATTCTCAAAACCAGACAGTCTCACAAACCTGTGTACAGGCCCGTTCCCCAAAGTGCTTAGTAATATTGATCCCCAAGGTCTTCTCCAACACAGAGCCAACAGGCTTCATCAAGAAGGAATGTTCCTACCTGGGCAGCACCTCCTCCCACAAACTATTGTCACAAGCACTGACTAAGTCACAGAACAGCCTCCATTATAACGGGCCTCTGACTCCTCCTCTTCCCAGAAGTCTTTGCTCAGAGTTTGACAAGTAAGCCTGCCTTCCCCCACTCAGGGTGGGGATGCTTGCCTGCTCTGCCTCAACCTTCCAAGTCTATCCTCTAGGCAAGGACAAATCTCCCATGGTCCGTTTCCTCCGACCACTAAAGCTTAATAGTAATGAGTTAAAAGCACAGCCCTGAGCCACTCTGCTCTCCTGGCCTTAATGAACAAACAGGGAGCATCAGTCCAGCTTCCTAGGAAGCATGGCCTGTCCTGCCCTAAGACTGCTCCCGCCTCCCCAGTGGTAGCTCATTCTGGCACAAATTGCATTCAGGACCATGAGGCCGTCTGGGTCAGAAGAAGATAAAATGCTGCCTAGCAGATCTCTGAACATCCCTGAACGCCATCAAGCCAGGAAGCCCTCCCAGTCCCAGCACAGGAGTCTCGTTGAGTTGCTGATGCTTACCCATGAGGTAGCTCTTCACTTTCAGGTATCCTACAATCAGCCGGAGGACGGAAAGCTTATCAAGCCTGGCCTGGACATCCTCAGGGAAGGGCAACAAGCTTGTCAGTTTGTTCAGTTCCTGATTGAGGCGGTCCCGGTGCCGCTTGGAGGGGTTTGACAGTACGCCCTCAGGAGGTGGTGGCTTCGGGCTAACAGAGGGAAAGAAAAATGCAAATAAGAAGGAACTATCAGCATAAACCTGGCACAAGTCACATCCCCCTCTGCTAGGCCGTTCCCAAACTCCATCTGTGCACCACTGTAATCTTAATCATCAAATAGTCGCTTACATGTTCTTTATCCACTTGTTTAAGAGAACCCCAATAAAACTGCATCTAGTAAGAGAAAGGCAGCATTAGCCAGTGGCTATAACTTTAGCCAGTGGCTTGACCCAAGAGCCCTACCTGAGTTCTATTCCTGGCTCTGCCACTGAGCTGTTCTGAGACCCTGCGTAAGTCACTTAAAAAAAACAACAAGAAAACTGGCAGGTTGTTTTCAATGGTGGGTTACAGGCATGCAGCCACATGTCATTAAAAAGGTCTAGGGGGGCACCAGCATGGGTGGTGAAGGGACCAATCTCCCAAAGACAGGCTTCAGGAAGACTCCCCGTTCAAGATTACATGGTCATCACCTGCTCACTACAGTCACTAAGAGCAAGCAGAATGACCAGAGGCACTTGTGTTTGAACTCCACTTGAGCTCTGCTCATATCAAAGCTCACTCGGCGATTGTTAGTAGCACTAGAAGGAAATCCTGCACTCTGGAGCTGGAGAGCTGCGCTTAGAAAATAACACCCTTTCCTTAATACTCTTCCACTTCTTTCGCAGGAAGCGATGGGGGAGATCCATAAAGATACATACAAGGCTACTCAGCACTTGATACTGCATTGTGTGATCCAGCTATCCATGCTCAATAGCAGCTCTCACCCCAAGACATCCACGCCGAAGCAGCACTTGTGCAGCAAGGTGCTACTCAGTATGAGTAAAAGTATTATGGTTAAAGTACTGCCCAGTGTTTTCAGCTCACACGATGTGATTTTTAAGCCAGACAGCAATGATACAAGAGGCTCTCCTCAGAAATAATGATAACTGAGTTTGCTGAGGCTTTTGGTGACTTGCCAGTCAGGTGCAAGGGTGGAGGATCTCTTGTAGCATCTAGATGAACATTGAGAGTGCTCTATGGAGGAATCTATGGTACCTACTCACCAACAAGGCAGTGAAGTGTCAGAAAGAGGGAGCTAAATTTAGATTACTAGGAAGAAGGCTTAAATTAAACAGCCTCTACAATAGCTTCCTCTTAAATGCTCCTGGCTCAACACACAAGGAACTCTCAAGGTCTCCATGGATGAGAAGATGTTGTAAAGAGGCACAGGTTGTTCTTTGGACACTGGGGAAATCATAGGGAAAGGGATAGTCTGTACAGAATAGCTGGGGTTCCACCTTAACCAGACTACTTACCCATAACATAAATAATGTATACCAGGGAAATTCCCAGCTGCTCAGATCTGAAGCTTTACAACCTTGCCCTTATGTCTCACCTTGACCTGACCAGACCACCCGTCCACTCCTGGTGGTGGAAGGACAGTTCAGTCCTACGTCATTTCCCTGCTTTTCCTCTTTGCTGAGGCTGCCATGGCAGTGGTGTCTGTGAAGCGCACACACATCCACTGTGGAGCTGGAGCGAGACCAGCTCCTGTCCAAAAGGCAGCTGCCACCTAGTGACTGTCAGTTACTGCCAGCCTGTGCTGGTTTCACACAGCAACCTGAGGGACGATATCCTAGCTCATTACCCATCCTATCACCCAATCAGTCCTGTTGGATCTGGTTCCTCCAGCGAGCTCACACACAGTAACACAGATTCAAAGCAGTATTTAATCCAGCTGTAATGCAAAGGATAACTATTTCTCCTCAAGGGAGCCTCCTCCAGACGTTTACCACACTCACACATCACACAGCTGACATTCCTGTCAACTGCTATTTCTTTCAAACCAACAACGAATTGTCTCTAAAACCAATCTGGTTTGCCAGTGCCCAGGTCCATGAGCAGTGCTTTTCATCAGGGCTAAGTAGGCATAATATGCAACCATTGTGATCTGACAATGTTTGCCACCTGCTCAGCACTAGTGCAAACGAATGCAAAGTGCTGGCGAACAGAGATTCAAGCCTTCGTGGTGCCCTATGTTCTAAAAACTTGGCCTAGTGGATAAAGCGCTGGCCTGGAATTCAGGTATCCCAGCTCTGCTCCTGGCCTGCTGGGTGACCTTAGGCCAGTTGTTTGGCCCACCTCTCTGTGCCTCAGTTTCCCAGATGCAAAATAATGATCTGACCTCCTTTGTAAAGTGCTTTGAGATCTACAGATGAAAAGCACTTTATAAGAGCTGGGTATTATTTCAAATTGCCTCATTTAACTCAAAGTTGTGTAACATAACTTCTTTCTGGAAGAAATGAAATCCTAATTCCTACCAGAAAATGCTGACCATATAGACAGTTCACAATACCAAGTTACACTAACATGCTCCGCAATCCACTCCTGCCTCTCCCCACGCACGCTGGCCTTAACATTGCATAAAAGCACTGTCATGTGACACTGGTAAAAAAACCACTGAAAGTCACTTTCTTCACACATTGAACAAGGGTCTGTGTTAAAATCAGGAAGTCCGTATGATCCTTAAAGCTACTCTGCCCCTGCTTTACTGTAGCACTTCTCTTAGAACCTTCCCTAGCCCTGCCAGCCTGGCTTTTTACTCCAGATTTAAAGAGAACAGTGCAATTATGCTCATAAGCACTTCCAGCTCCCAGCATGAGAAATGAAGAAGTTCCTTCACATCCAAACTAGACAACCTACTTCTCCCATTTTAAGGTGGTTCAGTGGAGTTCCTAGAGCAAGTTCTTCTACACTAGAACTTGAGATTTTTCTTCTGCAGGGCTAATACATTAAAAATTGATCTGTCTAGGTCCTGTGTCCCAGTCAAGCCCATGAGACCCCCTACTATCCCATTTCACTCTCTTTAATTCTCCATTCATAGGACCCAAACACACACAAACTGCAATCCTTCCTGCCAACAACTGCACAGGAGTACCCAGCAACACTGCTCCTTCATTGGCCAAAGGAGTTACTGTTGAGTAATAGGAGGCACCCCACTTGGTGCTACAACAAATATTTTCCCACTAGGGGGTGCTATCGGGCGATTATCAACTAGCATCATAAATTGAACCCCATGCATCGGAAGGCAGAGCATAGCAACTAAATGGGTCAGCTCTGTGATTTGGTTTACTTGCTGGAGCCATGACAAGACACAGCTATATCATGTGTGTATGTTTTACAGTGCGAAACTCAGCAAACAAATGCTGGGCTGCGGCCCAAAGCAAGTTTCTCCCACGGGAATTTATGATGGAACTGTCAACAAACTTAGCACCAGCAACATAAACAGCAGGGGTGTTGCTGGAAATAAAAACTGTTTTCTAACAGGGCAAAGACAACTGGATTTGTTATACACTATCACACTGCACCATTCTACTTACATTTGCTACAGTATTCCTCTACACCGGTGCTTCTCAAACTGGGGGTTGTCACCCCTCAGGGGGTTACGAGGTTATTGCATGGGGGGGTCACAAGCTGTCAGCGTCCATCCCAAATCCTGCTTTACCTCCAGCATTTATGATAGTGTTAAATATTTTTAAAGTGTTTTTAATTTATAAGGGGGGGAGTGTCTCACTCATTGTGTGAAAGGGGTCACCAATACAAATGTTTGAAAACCACTGGTCTACACTCAGCATGGGAAACACTGCAGGAAGCTTAACCATTGCAATGCAACTGGTGAACCTGCAACTGCAAAAGTGCCTGTGCTGTAAATTAATAACTTCAGTTAGGGTTTTCTGTTTGGGGCAGCAATGTATATTGCATAGTTAAACAAAGAAGTGAGAGGTATGGTAAGTGGATACATACTTGTGGCTTTGTCTTGCATATATGGGATGCCTATTAATAGCATTTCATATATTAATTATATTTACAAATGGTATTTAACCTATTCTCCACTCCTCAACAATTTGAATGAATTGATATTGGACCAAACAGCCCTGCTTGAACAGACATAATTTCCCTTCCTACTGCACTTTGCCCCACCTATGCCGATCTGTCTTCCAGTCCTGGCACATTCTGAGGAGCGACTGCCAAGTACCCTGAATGCTCTGGGTCTGGGATATGGTCATGTGTAGAGTTAGTTGCAAAACTTTTGACTGAATAGTTTTCCATCAGAAAATGTGTCAATTTCAATACATTTTTTGATGGGAAAAAGTCAAAATGAATCATTCCGATAATGTCAAATTGTTTCATTTCAACTTTATTGTTTCAAGGCATTTCATTACTCCTTTTATATTATATTAAACTTATTTTTAATCTGATATGTATATAAAACATTTATATGATAATGTTTCAACACTAACCCAGTAGACATTTTGAAGTGGTAAGTGCTTTGGAAATCTCAAGGAGACAGCAGGGGAAGCCTGATTCCCCGTTTCCCCAAAACTTGTGCAATCATTTACACCCATGCAAAGCGAGTGTGAAGCACTCATCTTTCTGATCTGAAAGCCTTAGTGACTGCACAGGCGCAAAGCCGTGGCGAATCCGAGTTGTCATCTTTTGCCCTGACTTGGCACTCCAGCAAGGGCAAAGGTTTCTCCCTCTCTCACTGCAGCTCCAGAGGAAGGAATCCTCTTTCCTCCAGGGCACTGGGAAGAAAAAGCTGATTCGTTTAATTAGTACAAGTATAGCCCAGTGTCTCCACTATGCCCATCTACTTGTAGGACATCCTAAGAACCCGGCCCAGAGCCTGGATTGTCATCCTTAGATTACTTAGCACAAATGTCCCAAATTCCACAAACCCTTTTCATTTCCTGGAGATTTCCCTCAAGTTCTCACAGCCCCAAAGGAATTTATAACTTTAAAAGACCTGGGAAGGATTTTGACTAGAACTCCCAAACCAGGAAACAACACCCTTGTGCTCCGTGGGAATGGTTTTTTTTTTTTTTAAGAGTCAGCTTGTCTTTGGAGCCGAGCTGCTAAGTGAGCCCGGGGAAGCACATATCTTCAGCGTGAACTTGTGTGGGAGTCTGTGGAGAATTTCGGATTTCAGGGTCAAACAGCGCAATCCAGATGGGATGTAAGTGGCATCAGAGAATCCACGAGCTGTTTCAGCAGCCCCATCCCAGAGAGCCAGGCCTCTCTCTGAATGTATTTTACAACCAGTTCTGGAGCAAATACTTTAGAGGTAGGTTAGCCAAAGGAGGAGGAAAGGGAGAGCAGAGAACCAAGCCTTGTGAGGTCTGTCCAGGGGGCAGGGGGGAAAGGAACCCCAGGACGCTGAATAGCACCAATGAGAAGGACTGGAGCCAGGGGGCAACCTGCCTGAACAGTGGGGCGAGCAGGAGCCAGGGGCAGAGGAAACACCTGCCCTTTGATTGAAGCAAACAGAGGCAGCGGCAGCCCCAACCCAGCGGAGCCCAGCCAGCCCTGCAAAGCCCCGATTTACACAGGCTCCGGGAAGGGAGCTCCCCTGTCCCAACTACCTTTTCTGCGCCGGCTTCTTCCTCCTTTTCACGGCATAAACGCCTCCCGTGTGCAGCATGGCGAGCCTGGGACACAAGCCGCCGCCGGGGAAGGTTCCCTCTGCTCTTCCTGGCACGTAGTGGGGCGGCGGGAGGAACCCACCGAGCCCGGCCCGCCCCGCGACGCTGCTGCGAGCCTGCCCCCTTCTCGCGGCCGGTCCCGGCAGCCCCACGCCACGCGCCCCGTCCCGTCCCGTCCCGTCCCGACCCAGCTGGGACTGGGACAAAGTTGACGCAGCTGGGCGGGTACAAGCCTGCAGGGCGGGGCCGCGAGCCACCCCACTCCACTCCCCGGGCAACACCCCACGCAGGAATCGCAGCCACGCGGGGAGATCGGAAGGTTGGCACCGAGTCCCTGGCAGGGGGGTGGGGTTGGGGTAGGGCGTTGCCTCCCACTGCCCCCCCTTTCCTGCTGCCCTCTTGGGGCCCGCATGGCCCTCGCCCCCCTGCTGCCAGCTCCGCGGGGGGTGCAGGAGGGGGTTCTGGGTTTGGGGGTGCTCAACGGGAGTGCGGAGTCGGTGCTCGGGGCGGAGAAAGCGCACAGAGCCCCGTGGCCCCCCTGCCCAGAAGCTGGACCCGCCGCTGGCCGCAGTCAGGGCGCAGCGCGGTGTCGGAACAGGCAGGCACTACCCTCCCTTAGCTGGGCAGCACCGCCGATGGCTTTTAACATCTCACTGGGGTGCTGACCAGAGCAAAGCGACCCAGTGCCTTACCTGCCGCAACCCGGCCAGAACTGGGTTACAACTCCCGGTTTGAAAAACACTGTTCAAAAATAATCTTCCTGAGCGGAGAGCTGCTTCTTAGCATAGGAGCAGGGGGCCCCAGGTGGCCTCTGACCAGGATTCATCACCAAATGTGGTCCTGGTTGGATCACTAGCTTCCCTGGCCCAGGTCAGGTACTGACATCCAAATAGCCATACTGGGTCAGACTAAAGGTCTATCTAGCCCATCAACCTGTCTTCTGACAGTGGCCAATGCCAGGTGCCCCAGAGGGAGTGAACAGAACAGGGAATCATCAAGTGATCCATCCCCTGTCGCCCATTCCCAGCTTCTGGCAAACAGAGGCTCGGGACACCATCCCTGCCCATCCTGGCTAATACTCATTGATGGACCTATCCTCCATGAATTTATCTAGTTCTTTTTTGAATCCTACATGACCGCTGATCCATGCCCTGCAACGGAGAGCGCATTTTAGATAAACGTAAAGGGACCAAACTGCAAAGAAGGAAGAAGATGCATTATCCCCAGGTGCTCAGCAGAGCTGTTCTGCACAGCTCACTCCTGCCCTACCATGGACTCCTTCATTTGCTCTGCTCTCCTGCTGCTCCTCTATACAAGAAAAGCCAGTATGACAATGGGTCATTTGGGAGCTAGATGGGTGCTGAAATGGCTCTGGTTTTCTTTGGAGACTTCCCATACAGTACATTTCCGATGAGTGATTTGACTTTGTAACATCTAAATCCAGTGTGTTTCTGCAGCATATGGGACCCAACCATGCTCCCACTGCAGTCAATGGCATTTTTGGGTGGAGGAAGCAGGAACAGACCCCACCCTGGTGAACACAGCTAGGGAGTGCACATTTCAGAGAACAATCCACACCCCAGCACCCACAGATGGCAACTTTCTAAAATCCTGCATCTAAAACTCATGAGAGGATTTTTTTTAAGCCTCCCCCCGCCTTCAAAGAGAACTGTTGGAAAGGGGAATAGTGAACACCGTGTTTTATCTCTTAACCATTGGGTGGAAGGGGAAACAGACTTCTCACTAGATAGCCTGGGAAGAGTGCCGAGGAGGTGTAACACCACTATTTTGATGCATGGCATCTCTCTTCCTGCGATATATTTACCTAGTTATCAACCTTCATTCTGTTTTCTGTTCTTTTCTCCCTTTTTTCCCATTCCCTCAGAATAAGAGGATGTTGGATGAAATTGAAAAGTAGCAAACTGAAAACCGACCAAATGAAATACTGTTTTGTACAAAAAGCGTAATTAGAACTCATTGCCACATGAAGTGGAAGTGTGGAACTCATTGCCACATGAAATCTTTAAGGTCAAGAATTTAGCAAGGGTCAAAAAAGAGATTGGACATTTATATGGATATCCAGAATGATCACAATTAATGGTTCCAAACAGGAGCGGCACCAGGGTTTTTGGCGCCCTAGGTGGGGATCCTTCCGCACCCCCGGTTGTTGGCGGCAATTCTGCGGCAGGGGGATCCTTCCGCGCTCCCAGTCTTCGGGGCACTTCAGCGGCGGGTCCTGGAGCAAGTGAAGGACCCGCCGCAGAATTGCCGCCAAAGACCCGGAGCGCGGAAGGACCCCCCTGCCGCAGAATTGCCTCCGAGGATGGCAAAATGCTGCCCTCGCAAATCCTGGTGCCCTAGGTGACCACCTAGGTCGCCTAAATGGAAGCGCCGGCCCTGGTTCCAAAACATTTTGGGCGAGACATTAAACATCATGTTACATGGCTTAAGTCAATCTCTAACTATTAGAGACCAGGATCAGATCCAGTATGGGTGTGGGTTATCCCACACCTGGTTCTTGACCTTCATCTGAAGCATCTGGCACTGGCCACTGTCAGAGATAGGATCATGGGCTAGATGGGCCTCGGATCTGATCCAGTCTGGCAATCACTATGGTCTTTTCCCTTCTGTGTATTTTCTTCAGTATGTAAAAGGATTCATGCTTAACTCTACCTTTGTGTCTGTTTTCTGTGATACTGTTCCACCAGCCTAGATTGCTCCAGTCCTCCAGAACTGCCCAAAGAATGCTCCCTTTCTGCCTCTTCAACACAGAGCTGCTCTGGGCTGCACTGCCACAAGCTACCCATGCCACCTGCCCTGCTGCTGGGTCAGAGGCAGGAGAGTGGGACCAGGGAGCAGCAAAAGACAGAGGGAGCCTCCCAGGAGGTTGAATGGAGAGTGTGGGACTGGCCCCATGCCCTTTATCTTCTCTCCCAATCACAGCCCTTCTCCAAACTCAATGGCCTTCCTACAAACCCAAGACACCGATGACCATTTCTGAGATGCAAGAGACGTCAGGCCTAGCTGTTGTCATAAGGGCTAAATATCAGAAAATTCCTAATGGAGATTATGGTGAGACCAGATCAATCCCTTTCCAAGGCCAGTAGTGGGAGCTCTTCTATTGGGATGAATGAGCAGATCACTCTCCATTAGTACTATCATGATGTGACTAACATACTAGATATGACTAGTGGGAAATTTTCCATCAAAACTGTTTTTCTATAGAAAATGCAACTACATTTTTTCATAAAAAGTGTCTGCTTTCCATGGGAAATTTAGATTTTTCATTAAATAAAGAACACACAAAAACGAATTTGATTTAGACAGGCTGCTGCAGTGCCTATGAAAGATGTAGTTTGGTTACCTTAAATCCATAGTCTCTTCAATTAGTCTATTGGTCAGGCTCACAGGTCAAACCACATCTCTCATGCTGCACCACAGCTTGGGACTCCCATGATGCCCCGCTTCCCCAAATGGAAGAGTGTAGTGCATCATGAGAGATGTCACTCACCACTCACTCATGCCCGTCACCTCAATCGGGGTATGGGCCGCCAACAACAGATCTCCAGAGTCCTCTATCCTGGGCCATTCGTTCTAATTGGTACCAGGTATAGCCCATTTTTTTGCTATCAGCCTGAAGGTCACGTCGCCAGGTGTTTCTTGGACGGCCTCTTTTCCGGCAACCTGCGCCGTCTTTCCTGACTCGTATATGGTCTTCACGTTCCATGTGCCTATGGTAATCCTCCTGGTTGCAAGAAGGTAATCGGCTTAGTGGCTTCCTCACGGCTTTTACCACCCAGTGTCATGCATCTTCGAATTGAAGACCCTTCTTTTTCCAGGGTAAAAGTCTCTGTTGTCTCTATTGTTGGCGTTTCTGTAGCAGGTTAATTTTTTTACAGGGTGGAGTTGCTAGCCCCACGCCCAACCCTCCTCCTTTATCCTGACTTGGGACAGGCAGATGGCCCCAAAGGACCTCTCTGGTGGAGTTTCATGAGAGATGTAGTCCAACTAAAGAGCCCTGTCCCTAGAGAAGAATGGGAGCAGTGGGAGTAACAACCTGAACTACAACTCCCATGAGGCAGCACAGTATTTCCAAATAAAAAATATTCTATTTTGTTGGCCCAAATACTCTGATATTCAATTTTTTCCTGAAAAATAGAAATTTTCAGCGGAAAATGTAGACACAAAAATTATTTGTTTTTCTCAACATTTTCCAACTAGCTCTGCTCCTGTCTCTTTGATTGCTGAGAGTGTGGTGTGTTGTAAGGGGCTATGTGGCTCTTGCTATCTAAGTCCAGACTACCTCCTGGTGTAGCTCCGCTAACCCATTGCCTCTTGTTTTGTATTTATTTCTGTTGGTGAACATTACCCAAAGTTTACACCTGTCTGTCCTCCCTCCCCAGACTTGACTTCATTTATTGTAGGAACAGGCAGAGAGTAAGACATCATTTAGTAGAAACTGCTATTCAAATAAAGACACCAAGCAAGCAAAAGAGAGTGTTAGGAAGAAGTACTAAAATAGATACTGATACTTAACATATCTAACCATGTAATATTATGACTATTATCTCTACCCTCCTCTTGTTTTCCCCAGCTAATGTTTATCATACTCCCTTGTTGTGTCTTGTCTTAAATCAGGCCTCTCTCGTGGAATCACTTGTGTGTGTGAATAGTCCAATTGGCCTAGTCTTGACTAGTGTAATAGGACATAATTCTCCAGCCCCTCTTCTTTTAGGGTACACTCCATATAATTTATTCAAGTCTTCTCCACCAACTCCTATAGAGTGCAATACCTATTACCGTCAGCCCCTGTTCATCAAAGCCCTGCGAGGAAAAGAGGTCTCCCTTACATGAATCAGATTAGGGCGGGGTCAAACCCAGACCTGCCCTACCCCAATAACATTTCCTTCCTGCTTTTTATCAAGATAGTCATCTGAGGGGCCAGTTAGTTCCTTAATTTACCCAGCCTCCCCATCTGATTAGCTATTTCATCCCTATTTCCTCAATCAGCTGTCACTAGGGAAAGTAATTGATGCTACAAGGATCAGAGAGCTAATCCATCTTTTAGACCTCAGCACTCTATCACAACCAGGAAGAGGTCATGACTGACAACATGTTATGGCTTTGTCCTTCGTGCAGACACCTTTTAGCACATTAGCTAGTTGTGGTCAACCTTGTCAAGGAATCTAGGGTCGACCATTAACAGTGTTAATACCTGTTAAAAGCTTTCTACACCAGAAACAAAGCCATGGCTGCTGTTGTATTAGCCAACATGATGTCAACCATGACTGCTTTCCCTAGTCAAGTCATTGCCTTTGAACTAATAGATTTTACAGCTTACTTCTGAGCCAAAAAATTAAAAATTCACCACCAAAAAATAAAAATGACGCACATACTACTTTAAAATTCTGCATATTTTATTTGTTAATAAATAAATATGGAGGCTCTGCATAGCAGTGGGGAGCACAGACTACCGGCTGCCCGGAGATGGGAGATCACTCTGCAGTGTCCCCCAGGACACAGACTCTGTGGTGAGGCTACACAGTGCAAGGGCCGGGCCTGCCCCAGAAACACTCCAGGACCCTGCCCCTCCATACCAGGCACACCAAGATAGCAAGCAAGAGGGACAGAATCTCAGACACATCCCCAGCCCTGGCCCCCAGTCTGGGTGTGGGGCAAGCAGGTTCACTTTGGCAGGATCCAAGTGTGGAGGGGTTCAGTGTGGGAGGATGCAGGTGTGGGGTAAGAGGTTTCTGTATGGGGCTATCGGGATGTGGGAGTCTGGGTGTGTGGCCGAGGAGTGATGAGGGCAGGAAGTGGGGAGGTGTGATGCAGAGCTTCCTGAAGCTGGGTGAGGTTTCTGGGGATGGGTCTTGTCACAGACTCACAGATCGTGCCTACTCTTGGCCCCATACGGATTGTGGGGGGTGCCCCTTTCAGTGTGACAGCCCTTCTCAGGGATCCACTCTCTCTTGTGGTCAGGCCCCTCCACCTCCTGGAGCTACACCTCTCTGAGCCTTAGCACACCTGTTTCTAAGGCTCAGAGAGGGCCCCCTTAGAGAGTCCATGCGCTCTGGACCCCCCGGGCCTCCTCACCCCCCAAAGGGGTTGATGCAACCCTGTTCTCTAGACTGGAATGACTCTCAGCCAGCATAAAACAGGAGGGTTTATTGAGAGTCGAACACAGCACAGGAAACTCTCAGGGCCTCAAGCCTGGCCTCCCTCAGCCCAGCATATCCCAGTCCCCCTGCAGCCAGGTGGGCTCTGCCTGCTCCCCCTCTCCAGCCCCGAGCCCCCCTGCTTCCCAGCTGGGCCTCCGATATCCCTGGCCCCAAGCCCTGCCTCTGTCCATTGTCTTCTCTCCAGGTAAACAGGGTAGTAAACAGGAAGGCCTGGGCCTCCTCTCCTCTCAGCCCTCCTCTGGCCCCTCTGGCTGGAACCGGCTGGTTAGGTCACCGGGGTCCTCTCTTCACAGCCCATTGTCCTTCCACTGGCCAGAACCAGCTGTGTCTCCTGAGCCAGGTCTCTGGGTCACCAGGCCACCAGTTGCAGGGGTTTCCATCCTCCAGGCCATCGGCCGGGGTCCCGAGTTTCCTCTCCAGTGTTCTGTAACAACAAACTCCCTCTCCCTTCATGTCGTTAAACCAATAACACCCGGGGACACTGAGTTCCACCCCCTGTGCATGCAACCCATTGGAAAACACAGAAAACCCCAAGAAAACCCCCACTTCGTCACAGGTCTGCCCCAACCCCAGCTGCTCCTTGTATGGGAAGAGGAAGTCCCATCCTCCCCAGCCCAGACAGGACTAGCAGTGGGGCCCCGGCACAGGGTAGGACCCACTGGCCAGGGTGTCCTCAGCCTTGCATCCCCTTACCCTCCCGATGGTTTCTACCTCTCAGCCAACTGCTCCAGGTACCTGAAATGATGCACCCACACTGCTGGAGAGGGGCGTGTGACGGCTCTTGTGGCCTCCCCTTGCTTACTGAATAATCTTTATAGAAGCCACATTGGAAAAATGAGCTAGAGAAGAAGGATGGCTCAGTGACTAGGGGACTAGTGTGGCTTTTAGGGGACTAGCATCAACTCACTTCTTTGCCAACAGTTTCTGTCTCATTTTTAAAGCCAGCTGAGATGCTACGCTTAGATCTCAGACATCAGAGTAAAGCGGATTGCTTCCAGAGGCAGAAAGGCATTTCCCTTCTCCTCTCTCACTCTGTACGTACAACATTACTCTACTGGGTTAGAAGCTCTTGCTTCCTTCTGAAACCTCAGCTATTGGTCTCTGCTAGAGGCAAGGTACGTGACTAGAGGGACAAAATCTTCAATCCTTGAGGGCAGGTCAACTATTTGTTCTTATAGAAGGAGATCTTGAGGAGGAAGACGAGTTAGCAGGATCTCCACACTGAAGCATTCTGAAAAGGAACATTTATCTAGAAGGAAACATGGATGTGGCCAATATTTCCATATATCTTTTTCTCTCAAGTTAAGTTTTAAGAAGAGTTTCCTCCTGACAGCTCAGTTTTTTCTGCTTCACCTGCCAATGAAGTTACATTTGAAGACGTGATATCCTAATTGACTGTGGCCCGTTTGGACAGAGATGCCTGGAGATCCCCAGCTGTCAGGCAACCTAACTGGGCTCTCAGGACCTTGTTAATCCTGTCAGAGCTGGTGTGAGGTGCCCACCCATCACAATCCCATCACAATCCCCACTTGGTTTCACACAATTCAGGTCCTTGCCATGTGGCAATATGTATCTGTAACCCTTCTGCCCCTCTGAGTTGGCAGCAACAAAGGCCGGGTTCAGTATCCAGGGGTTCCGTTTCAATAACACAACGCATAACCGGCTCGAGCCCCTACCCAGTGACCTGGGACACTTACATACCACACCTCCCCGGATGCCTCTAGGAGGCAATGCTTCCCCTCTCGCAAGCATGGAGTCTGAGTGTAGTAAAATCCTTTTAATAAAGGAAGGAAACAATGCGGCATCCCATTGGAGAAACACCACAAACAGGATTATAACACAAAACAAAAGCAAAAACCCACCTTCAAGTACATTTGGCAATGTCCTTTCCCCCTTAGGGTCTTAAGCCCAATCACCCCAAAGTCCAAGAACCCAAAAGTCTCTGGTCAGTGCCACCTCAGAATTCAAAAGTTTATTTGCAGGGTTTTACCCCCCCAGCCTGGGTGGAAATGTGGGGGGGGGGAGTCCACACAAGGTGTTAAGCGGCACCTTACGTGGGCCAGGGCCAACTGCTCCGCCTCTCCATGGAGTTCTGCTGCAGCCTTCACCATGACCAGCTCTACTACACCAGCTGTGCCACTCCTCCAGCTGTCCCTGCAAACCACTTCACTCTGCTCACTGTTCCAGGGGCTGCTCCAACACACTGCAAACTGCTCCACTCTGCCAGCCACTTAATGATAGATCTTTAGGCTTCCTCACTAGTTAACATAGCACTCAGTGATTTCAGCTCTTAGTAGGGGAGCCCTGGTGCTGGTGCACCATTGGCCCAACATGAATTCAGCTCAGCAACCTCTAGATGGATTCCTAATAGAATCAATATTAGCTCTATTCTTTTACAGTGGAGAAAGGAGAATGTGCAATTGGTGTTCAAGGCTCTCAAAAGGGCCCCTATACCATCAGGTGTACATACACACCAGTCCCCAACCTCTCTCAATTCACTGGATATTGGAACCCATGTCCCTTGTCTAGCAAGTGTCACTTAATTTATATTGAGACATCTCTGTCACAACGCAGTCTCATAGTTCCTCATTCACATAATCAGGTGGCAAAACTTTATTTATCCTGCCCCAATAACAAAGAAATTGGGGATCCCAGAGCTGTCAAAATAACCATCCCAGGCTGCCTTGGGCTATGCTGGACGTGCCCATGCAAATACCTGAAATTTCACACTTCCTGAAATTCTTTCCACACTTCCCATAATTCACCACCAGATGTCAAGGTAGAGCTCATCCTGACTCTGCTTACAAGTGTTTTACGAAAAGTTTGGTAATACGTTAGTCTGTGACCTAGCTAGACTAGATGTTCAGATATTAAGGATCAGAAATGTAGCTAGACCACAAGCGTTTCAATTACATAACTTAAGACAATGATTCAGTTTAGCTCTGGAAACTGCTCTCCGAATCTCTGTCAAATGGGGAAGGGAAACCACAGTAATCTCAGCTAACAATCAGTGTAAGAACTTAGCCTCAGACTTTCAGGAAGTACCCAACTCCCACTGAGCTGGAGGGAGATTGTAGATGGGAGTTCAGTGCCCAGCTCCCACTGGAAATCAGTATGACCTGGGCACTAATTCCTGTTTGGACCTTTGAAGATCCCCTTTACATGCATAGCACCTTGAGGCTGAGACTGGGGCCTCCATCGGTAGGACATGCCCCCTAGCATTTCTAAATGGGAAGAATGGCCCAGTGGTAAAGGTGCTAGTTGGGAACACAGGTTGAAGTCCTTGCTTTGTCACAAACATCTGATATGACCTTGGTCCTCATTTAATCTCTGTGTTCCTGATTTGTAAAATGGACATAAGAGCAGTGCCCTGCCTCATAGGGGTGTTGTGAAGATAAATATGTTAAAGATTATGAGGTGCTCAGACACACTGATATAGAATTAAAGGTCAGTAATATAATTAATGCCAATCGACCTAGGTTTATGGAAAATAGATCCTGTCAAACCAATTTGATCTCTTTTTTGATGAGATGACAAGTTTGGTTGATAAAGGTAATAGCGTTGACTTGGACTTGTGTAAGGTGTTTGACATGGTACCTCACAACATTTTGATTAAAAAATTCCAGTAATATAAAATTAACATGGCACATATTAAATGGATTAAAAGCTGGATAATTGATAGGTCTCAAAAGGTAATGGTAAATGGAGACTCATAAGGCGGTGTGTTCCCAGTGGAGTCCCACATGAATCAGTTCTTGATTCTATGCTAGTTAACATTTTGATCAATGACGGAAGAAAACATATAGTCATAAAGTTTGCAGATGACACAAAAATTGGAGGAGTGGTAAATAATGGTGATAGCTTACTGATACAGAGTGATCTAGATCACTTGGAAAACAATATATGTTTTAATACAGCTACATTTGAATTTATACATCTAGGAACAAAGAATGTAGGCCATACTTACAGGATGGGGGACTCTATACTGGGAAGCAGTGACAGAAAAAGACTTGGGGTCATGATGGATAATCAGCTGAACACAGGATCCTAGTGTGATGCTGTGGCCAAAACTTGGATGCATAAACAGGGAAATCTTGAGTAGGAGTACTGAGTTATTTTACCTCTGTATTTGGCACTGGTGTAACCACTGCTGGAATAGTGGGTAGAGTTTTTGTGTTCACAATTCAAGAAAAATGTTGCTAAATTGGAGAAGGTTCAGAAAAGACCCACAAGAATGGTTAAAAGATTAGAAAGTTTGCTTTATAGTGATCAACTATTTAGTAAAAAGAATGAGGAGTACTTGTGGCACCTTAGAGACTAACAAATTAATTTGAGCTAAAACCCACTTCATCGGATGCATGCAGTGGAAAATACAGTAGGAAGATATATATACACATATAGGACATGAAAAAATGGGGCCGCCATACTAACTATAACAAGAGTGAACAATTAAGGTGGTCTATTAGCAGGAGAAAAAAACTTTTGTAGTGATAATTAGGATGGCCCATTTCCAACAGTTGACCATAAGGTGTGAGTAACGGTAGGGGGAAAAATTAGCATGGGGAAATAGGTTTTACTTTGTGTAATGACCCATCCACTCCAACTCTTTATTTACTAATTCCCTTATTCCCTCCAGAAAATGCATAGTAGCCTCCAGAGTAATCTACTGGAAAAAGCCCTAGAGAGCAGCGAGATAGCCTTTAAGCAAGTATCTGGCATCAGATCACTGCAAAATTAGAATTACTGTTGTTATTACCATTTATATTATAGTAATGCCTAGAGTCACCAACTGAGATCAAGGTCCACTGTGCTAATGCTGTACAAATATATAGTATGAGTGGCATTCTCTGCCCTGAAGATCTGACCACCTAAACAGAGAAGACAGAGAAAGGGTGGGAGGAGAAACAGATGCACAGAGAGGTAAAGTGATTTGCCCAAGGTCACATGGCTGGCCCATTGTAAAGATGGGCATAGAACCCAAATCACCTACCTCTCAGGCCTCCACCTAAGTACCTTCCCCTTGCCAAGCTCCCACTACATTCAAAAGAGGAACTGGCAAGCAACTGTACAGTGAGCTCCCATAGGCAAGATGAGCCTGGAGACTTGGTTGGAGTTACATGCTGTGGTGTTCCTCTTTGAGAGAGTTGCCTAAATGCAGGTCCCTGTGTCTTGATCTAGATGTCTTGAAATGCATGTCTCCACTGTAGCGGCAGAGGGGAGGGGAAAAGGAGGTTGGTGATAGCCAACTGGCTGACATCTGCTGATGTTATGAACAGCTGTCTTTCAAAGAAGTTCAGGAACAGCAGGGATGTCAGCCCAGGTCGGCCCTCCAGATAACAGAGGCAGCATTGCATATGCTTGAATGATTGAAGTGGGCATAACAGAGCCGTTGTTATGCAAGCAGAGAGAAATGGAGGGACACATCAGAAGTGCTGCCATTCCCAGTTGCTTCCACTGTATGGAACCAAAGAAGACCCTACCTCCCTTCCATCCCATAGGAAAGCAAGGAAAGCCATCCTGGTGTGTGCAGATGATTAGCTCACAACTTTCTCATTTTCAAGGGTGCTCCAGAAGCAGAAAGGAATGAGCTGTGAAATGCACTCTGTGAAGCTCAGATGAATAAGTCATGAATTCATTCACCACTGCCCAACATCTGCTGTTGTGCTGCCAGGCAGATCAAAGCTTTACAGTTTAAAAAAAAAAAAAAAGGACAGCTTTAGGCTTACAATACATTTTAGTCCAGACCTGTTTGCTTCTTAAAGAAATGGCACCATGGCAGTGTCATCACATGGAGTCTGCAAGCCCCTTCCCAATGCAGCGCTGGGGACCTGCCACAGCCCTCACACTTCCCAAGAGCTTTAAGGGCTGACTTTTCCAGAGTGAAGTAAGGCCTCTAATCAGTGACAACCATGGGCTGTTAGAGAGGCTGAACTCTTCCTGCTCAAAAGGGAACTGCACTCCAGTTGCATCGCCTCTTAGTCTGGGACTTTGTACGCTTGAGAAGTTCTGTGGATCAGAAGAAGAATACTTGGTCTGCGATAGTCAATGGCTAACAGAATACAGAAGAAACATTTCCCAGCATCTGTTAGTTACGGGCCAGGTTGTGTCCTCAGGAGCACGGGAAAGGTTCAAAGTCTAATGCAGGATTCCAACTGGCAGCCCTCTCTAATGCAACAGCTTTCCCTCCCCCTGACAGGGTTCATAATGTGGGTAAGATTTTAGTGATGCATAGATCTTTTGCTGGTGAATTTCGCCCCTTGAGACTAGGGGAACGGAGATGGTTGAAATGTCATGTTCTCGATGGCAACCCAAGGGGAAAATCTGTTAAATGGTTGATTCTTGTAGGACAACCCCCTACTGATGTTGAGTCCCTAGTGGAAGACAGACGGAGACCCGTCCAGCAGAGCTGGTTTCTTCCTTCCTTCGTCCAATTGCCCTGCCAACTCTCATGATATTTTGGTGATTTTCCTCAACCCCCAGCTTCTGGAGTCATCTGGTTACATGGCAATCTCAGGTTTTGTTTTTAAAATAAGTTTCTAGTCCTTGTTGGCTTCAGACACAAGTTGATAATGGACCCAAGAGTAAACTAAAGGCTCAAAAAGCAGACAGCAAAGAAAAAGGAACCACACAGTCATTATTTTAAAAATATCTGATTTTTAAGGCAATCTCATGATTTTCTGAGGTCCGCCACATGAGTTTTGAAAACTGGAGATTGGCCATATTGGTCTTATCACAGAAGGTGGAGAGTTGGTTATTCTTACTGCAGCGATCTCTTTGTAGCAGGTTTCCCTGGAGCAAGAAGAGGCCACTATGCCTGATAGGGGCTATGGGACTCCATTTTGGGTCATGCAAGGAATGCTGCTGTTTATACCTTTGCACAGCACCATCTGATGTTAGGAATGCAGGGCTGGAAGGAAGGCAACACTACTGCTTCCCAATGATGAGTGGTGAATGGTTAGTTTTGTATTGGTGGGGCCCTGTACATCTTTCTGGCCAAGTGATGAAAAAGGTTAATGGAGGGGAGGGTGAAATACATCCATGGAAAAAGAAGAGTAAAGGAAAAAAACAACCTCCCCAAAAGCGTAGAGATCACAGTATGGGATAACTTGACATGGCTAGATCCTAGTGCAAGAACTGGGCTCTTCTCTGGAACACAGCAGTGGAGCTTGGCAGAGTGGATGCCAGTTCTCATTTTGCCCAGGCTTTCCCAAGGCAACATCTGCCTGGCTGACAAAGGTTCCAGCTGTGTGAGTGTTGTCTGGACAGATAGCCCATACAACAGGCTCCAGTCAAACAGCACAATAACCACAGACTCTTTTAGAAGCGACGGCACTCGATCAGGTTTATTGCCAATGAAGCATGGTGCTAATGCCCCAGCTCAATGGTTACAGGTACACTAACATATGTATGCCCGTGACAATGGACCTGCTCAGTCAGGGGCAGGACTTTCCACTGCCCCCTAGGCCAGACAAAGGGTTAAAGTGAGGTATTCCAACATTTGTAGATTGAGACAAACACTCTGGGATAAATAACTTACGTATCACGTTACGTGCTTTATGACGTTTGTTACCTCCCCTTGTACTCTTCTCCTGATGTTTCAGACAAAACATCCCTATACACCATGTCTTTGTACCTTGCCTCATGATGTTTCCGACAAATATCTCTGTTCATCACTTTTGTCAAACCATTTTATTAGGTGCTTGGCCAGGGTGTTCTTGTGCTGGCGGGCTGGGATGCATTTACATATTCAGTGTGTTTTAGCAATGCTAGCAATACTAGTGCTGAGTTCACGGACTGGATGCTGACTTGTCGGCAAGCATCTGCTCTTGAAAGGGCCTGACTGTTGCTCATAGCATAACTTTTGCTGACTTTGGTTCAGGCCTCAGGACTTGCACGAGGACCATGCTTTAGGCTCTCTCTTTCAACTACTTTCTTCCACTTTTTGTGTTTTTATGGGGAGGGTGTTTCCCCATCATCCTAGAAAAGCATAATGCATGGACTGAAGATGACCCAGTGGGTTATGTGGTCACCTTACATTACCGTCCATACATCCATGCCCCAACTGTCCTTTAGTCTGCACAGTCCCTTGTATGACCAATGGATAGATTTTATTTTCCAACTGTGTTTAGTCCTTTATGGTGGGCCTGGGAATGTTAGGCCGAGGGCCATGATTGAGGAGTGGGGTTCATAATTCATAGATTCAAGGGCTGGAAGGGACCTCGAGAGGTTATCGAGTCCAGTCCCCTGCCCTCATGCCCTAATTGTGCTTTGATGACCTTTGGGTAGTATTATAAAGGGAGCCACCTCTTGCACTTAGTTGGTGGTCAATAGCATAGACTTTGGTCAGGATTATAGATTATATTTGTCATCGGATTTATACTTTTATAGAATACATATATATAGATAGATATAGGATTACATGATAGTTTACTTGAATGTATATAAACGAATACACAGCTCAGGGGAGTCACCGGTGGACAAGGAGAACGGAAAAGACGTCACTCAGGTAAATGAACGATTTAGAAATAACGTTAGAGGATTTATGTGTGTGTGTGTGTGTGTGTGTGTGTAATGGGGTTAGGAATCAAGGTTGTGAAAATCTAAAAAATTCTTGTTTCTTTTCTGAAAATCTCTCAACAGCTCAACAATGCCTTTCTAGAGGACCCAGAGGTCCTGGACAGTGTTGCATCAAACAGCGAAGATGAACCAGGTCCACCTTGTTTTTGCTCAATGCTGATACAAATTGTTGAAGAGGACTCCGAGGATGATGGCTATGAGGAGTTTAGGAGGCGGCTTGGCATGGAACTAATTCAGCCAGTGCCAAGTTTTGAGCATAAACAAGTCATGTGGACTACTGTACACGTTGCTGTTTTTGCTGTTCTTAATCACTGTCTCAGGGAAAAGCTTTTTGAAGATTGTGAGAGCAGTGTCATAGATGCACCAGGCCAGCAGCACCATGACTGTGTGACTTGGACGTCAGTGGATATAAACTGCAAGCTCTGGGACCTGTGTGCTGAGCTGTGTTTGGAAAGCTTGTTAAAAACTGTTATTGCCATAAGTTATGCCAAATAATGTCTGTGCTTAACTCAAGAACATTTAGCGCAAGGGGTGACCTTGATAAATGCTGTGCAATTCCGTGGACACCCTGATCATGTTTTAAAGAAAATGACCAAACTGGAAGATGCCTGCTTACAACGTTTGTAAGCAGAGTCAGGATGAGCTCTACCCTGACATCCGGTAGTGAATTATGGGGAGTGTGGAAAGAATTTCAGGGAGTGTGGAAAGGAATTTCAGGTATTTGCATTGGTACACCCACCTCACCCAGCACAGCCCACGGCAGCCTGGGATGGTTATTTTGACAGCTCTGGGATCCCCAATTTCTTTGTTATTGGGGCAGGAAGAATAAAGTGTTCTCACTTTGATTATGTGAATGAGGAACTATGAGACTGCTTTAAGACAGAGATGACTCAATCTCAATAAAGTAGTACTTGCTAGACAAGGGACATGGGTTCCAAAACCCAGTGAATTGAGAGAAGTGGGGGACTGGTGTGTGTACCTGATGGGATGGGCCCCTTTTGAGGGCCTGGAACACCAATTGCACATCCTCCTCTCTCCACTGTTAAAGAGTAGAGCTAATTTTGATTCCATTAGGAGTCCATCTAAAGGCTGCTGAGCTGAATTCATGTTGGGCCAATGGTGCACCAGCACCCGGGCTCCTCTACTACAAGCTGAAATTGCTAAGAGCTGAGATCACTAAAAGAGCTGAGCTGAGATCACTGAGTGTTGTGTTAACTAGTGGGGGAGCCTGAAGACCTATCGCTAAGCAGCTGGCAGGGCGGAGCAGTTTGCAGCACGTTGGAGCAGCCCATGGAACAGTGAGCGGAGTGGAGCGGTTTGCGGGGACGGCTGGAGTGGTTCGTGGGCTGGCTGGAGGAGCGGCACAGCTGGTGTAGTAGAGTTGGTCATGGTGAAGGCTGCAGCAGAACTCCACAGAGAGGCAGAGCAGTTGGCCTTGGACCACGTAAGGTGCCCCTTACCACCCTGTGTGGGCCTCCCCCCCATTTCCACCCAAGCTGAGGGGGGTAAAACTGTGCAGATAAACTTTTGAACTCTGGGGTGGCACTGACCAGAGACTTTTGGGTTGTTGGACTTTGGGGTGATTGGACTTAAGACCCTAAGGGGGAAAGGACATTGCCAAACATACTTGGAGGTGGGTTTTTTGCTTATGGTTTGTGTTATAATCCTGTTTGTGGTGTTTCTCCAATGTGATGCTGCATTGTTTCCCTCCTTTATTAAAAGGATTTTGCTACACTCAGACTTCGTGCTTGCAAGAGGGGAAATATTGCCTCCTACAGGCGCTCGGGGGGGGGTGGTATGTAAGTGTCCCAGGTCACTGGTTGGGGGCTCGAGCCGGTTATGCATTGTGTTATTGAAACGGAACCCCTGGATACTGAACCCGGTCCTTGTTGCTGCCAACTCAGAGGGGCAGAAGGGTTACACGTTATATTGACCGTCTGGTCTGCACAAAAAGTTACAGAACCCTGCTTAAGAAAAAGACTATTTGTAAGAAATCTAAAAGGATTAAGTTAGAGAATGGTGAGGGCAATGTGATGGAGTAGGGACTGTCTGTGTGGGGGATGGGAGAGCAGGGGATGACTTTAGGTGAGGGACAGGACCTAAACCTGTAACCTGAGCCAGGTGGGGGGACGGATGTCAGCACCTTTGCCGTGGAAGCTGGACAAAGGAAGGGGCCGGCTGGAGGGAGTTAGGTTAGTTCAGTTTCAGTTTGGGACTCGGTGTTTGGAATTCAGGGAATCCCAAGCGGGGGACTAAGCTTCCTGAATCTCCAGAGGGACTTGATTGAGGGGTTCTGGCTGTACCTACAAGCTCTGCTGTAGCCTGTGTTCCTGTTGTCCAATAAACCTTCTGTTTTACTGGCTGGCTGAGAGTCACTGTGAGTCCCAGGAAAAGGGGTGCAAGGCCCTGACTCCCCCACACTCCGTGACAGGGACAAATATGCGAAATAAAACTTGGTAGCTGTAAATAAAAAAAAATAGATTGAAAAGGGCTTTCTGACTATCTATGTTTTTGTTAGAAGGTCTCTGTGGCCCTTAAGTGAGCTAAAAGTTTGAATGGAGCATCTTGGCTTTTTTTGAAGGAGCTGTGTGTCTTTTAAATAAAAAAAAAATAGTTTGTGAGAACCTAGCTCTTGTCTTTTTGTGTAAAAGAGACCAATTTACAGCAAAAAACTGAAATGTATGTTCATGGAATATCAGGGTTGGAAGGGACCTCAGGAGGTCATCTAGTCCAACCCCCTGCTCAACGCAGGACCAATCCCCAAATGGCCCCTTCAAGAATTGAGCTCACAACCCTGACTTTAAGCAGGCCAATGCTCAAACCACTGAGCTATCCCTCCCCAAAAGATACATTGTAGAACCTTGTGGGGAGGGGGACCCTAAAAATGTGTTGACAAAAAAAAGCAGGGATGGTTCAGACACATTTGAGTACAATAGAGCTGACACACCCTGTTGAACTGAAGTTTTAACCCCCCCCCACTGAATAGCTAGGGTGACTGTGATTACCCACCCTTGTTGCCATTAAGGTTAATCGTGTTAGTGATCAGTAATTAAATTTGATGGGTGTACACCCACAGTAAGGGGGGGGGGTAAGGATGGTGAGCTCTGGTTAATACGAAACAAAAGAAAACCCGGAGTTGGTAGAACTCTATTGGACAGTTTAAACAAAATCTCAGGAGTTGGTAGAATGCTATGGGTCACTCTTTCTAGCAACTCAAAGTCATTAAAAGTTTAAAATAATATAATTTACAAAAATAAACAAGGATCTAAACCCAAACTGAAATGTTTCCAGGGTTCATAAATCTCCACCATACTTTAGAACAAGCTTTTGCTCTAAAGAAAATCAAACATTTAACAGCTATAGGTATTTGTAGGGTGCTTACTATAGTTGTGATATACCCATTTTATTTAAAAAACAACCCCAAAACTTTAAGCATGAAAGAAACATATGTAAAAAACAAACAAACAAATAAGCCCCAAGACATTCCTTGATATCTGCAAGGGGCCCCCACTTGGGAATCGGTACGGTAACGTTAAGGATTGTTGTGTATTGTGATTTACTGCTTAATAATATAAGAAGGCCCTACAGAAAAAAAATAAACTATATCAGGGTGTCCAATAGGGTAGTCTTTGGTTTTGTTTACGAAAGGGTAAGCCCAGAGCCCTTTCAATCCCGGCCGCGGCTCCGGCGGCTGAGCTAGAGCCAGGATTTAAAGGGCTCAGAGCTCCCTGCAACTGCGGGCAGCCCAGTGCCCTTTAAATCCTGACTGCAGCTGAGATTTAAAGGGCTCAGAGCTCCCCGCCACTGCAGGCAGCCGAGAGCCCTTTGAATCCTGTCCGCGGCTCTGGCGGCCGGGCTGAGGCCAGGATTTAAAGGGCTCAGGGCTCCCCTCGGCAGCAGGAGCTCTGAGCCCTTTAAATCCCTGCCCCAGCACCGCAAAGCTTGGGGTTCCCCTCAGCGGCCGGAGCCCCGGGCCCTTTAATTTGCCCCTGAGCCCTGGGCAGCTCCCAGCCACCTCTTCAGCTGGGAGCCTCTGGTTGATTTAAAGGCCCTGGGTCTCCCAGCCACAGTTGGTGCCCCAGGGCCTTTAAAGCTTTAGAGTCCATGCCCCCCTCAGGACTCCGGCAGTACCAGTAAGTCCTGTAAGTTACTTTCACCCCTGGCTGTATCTGTATATTTTCTGTGTGAGAGGTATATAATAGCCACTGAATAAATGGAGGAGTTGAATATCTCTTTTTCTGTCTGTGGTACTTGCCTGGAAGGAGAAGAGCTACCGTGTTAGGCTCCAGAAACATAAACCTGTACACAGCCATGCAGACAGATGCCAGCGTTATGTACCAGAAAGGATCTAGACTCAGTTTTATTTTGGTGAATTTGCCAGGGCCTCTCTTTGTCTCTTCCATCTCTGCCATTTTCATAATCTCTTTTCTGTATAGGATACAAGTCTGTCTCGAAAGTTTGAGATCCTGCTGACAGTAATACTCAAGCTCTTTCTGCAAGCCAAAGTCTCCAATCTGTAGTCCCGATACCGGCCATCTGTTTATCCCCCAAGCGCTGTCTCCCCTTTTGTTTACGCCTTACCTGATGTGTACCCTTGAGGGTGCCCCTTTTACCCAGGCCCTTCCACGAATAGTCATGTCTGCTCAGAGCCAACCTTTGGAAAAACTGCAGTATTTTTCAAAAAGTCACCCACAAGAGCTTTAGCATTTTTGATGTAGTTTCCAGCCCTCCTTTCTTTTAGAACCCCGGAGGATACAGCATCCATCAATATTCTGAACAAAGCATCATATTTTGCCCAAATCCTTTTAGAACACCGTTCTTTTAGAACGGGGGTTCTCAAAATGGGGGTTGAGACCCCTCATGGGGTCAGGAGGTTATTACACGGGGGGGGTCGCGAGCTGTCAGCCTCCACCCCAAGCCCCTCTTTGTATCAGCATTTATAATGGTGTTAAATATATCTAAAAGTGTTTTTAATTTATAAGGGGGAGGTCGCATTCAGAGGTTTGCTATGTGAAAGGGGTCACCAGTATAAAAGTTTGAGAACTACTGTTTTAGAACCCCCTGCATGCAGCATCCATCAGTTTCTGAATGAAGCATCATACTTTCCCCAAATACTAGAATATGGGGGAGCTGTGACGAGCTCATGGTGTTGGGAGAATAGTTTCTCAGTCCTTGGTTTTTTATTCACAACCCCTAGAGCACGTGCTCCAGGTTTGTGAACGTGGGCATTTTCGCTCACAGTTTTCTCAGGGCTTGGTGTGGAGGTGGCCACTGAGGAACCGGAGTTGTGTTTGCGTGGTTGGTTTTTACCGGAATCTTTTGTTTTGTCCTTGGGTTTGACGTATATGAAGTTTGGACTGCCCTGGTGCTTCATCTGCACTCTTGTGCTGTTTTGTGTCGGCGTTGTTAAAGGTCTCAAAGCAGATTCCTGGTTCTTTGGCAGTTCTGGTGGAAGTGTCCCTGTAGCTCCGACTACAGCATTGCAGGATAGCTGCCCGTGCCTGTTTAGGGGGACAAAAACATTTTACAAAACTTAACTTTACTATCTTTCTCCCCCACACCTATGTATTTACTTAAAATACACAACCCCATAAAACAACCAAACCAATAAGCAAAATATATTTACTGGGCTTCATCCAGCCATCAGTCACTGATGCTGGTGAGTATTCCTTTTCAGCAGTCTTTCCATTTCTTTTGAGCGTGTTTTTCCTCTCATCTAAAGGTCCCTCATGTTGTGACCGTACTGTGGAGCAGACAACATTATTTTAAAACACATAAAACAATCTTGTAAACTTAAAAATAAAATACTCATTAGCCTGTTATTCTATTTAAAAAGTTAATCCATTTCAGGTTGTACAACAAACACAGGTTCTGCTTCATTTCTACCACTTTAAAAAACTAAATAAAAAAACTCCCGCAAACATTTTGAAAAACACATCTCATTTTTCAGAATAAAAACCAAACTGCTTTAAAAACCAGCTTTTAAAATCCATTTTAAAACACATTTTGCACCGAAACCCTCTTTAGTTTGAAACACACCAAACCAATAGTTTGCAGCAACATACTTGAAAAAAAAAGCAGCAATATACTTTTAAAAAAGAACATCTGTTTTGCACACACTCTCTCTCCCCCACACACAGAGCAGTTTAAAACACCAAACCAACATTTTGCAACAAAATAATTTTTAAACACACACTTATCTCTAGCTTAGGCCCCTGAATCACTAACAATTTAAACATTAAAGCCAACTCTTTTAAGAAGACAAACCACCCCATTTAAAAAAAAATCTCTTTTTTTTGCAGAATAAAAACCAAACTGATTTTAACAAAACAACTTTTAGAAACCATTTTGCACAGAAAAACACTCTGTTGGGTTAAAAAACACCATACCATCCATTTGCAGCCATAAAACCCCAGCAGTTTATAACCAAGTTTGCAACAAAATACTATCAGCAGTTTGTAGCCATAAAACACCATAGCAATATACTTTAAAAAAAAGAACAACCTACTGTATATCTTGAACAGCCCTTCACTCACAATTTAAACATTACAGCTATTAAATACATACACACACACACACACACGCTTTAAAAAACAATTGCAGAAAGTTAGTTTCCACCACATGATAAAGGGTTGCTGGCATGTAGTTGTTCTGTTCCCCCCACCATGTGTGTTTGGGCCTATGGGTTAAAGAACAAGCAAAAATGTTAGTTAGTATTACCCCCAAATCCCTATGCAACCTGTGTAATACCTGAAGGTTTTTTTTTTTAATTTAACAGTATTAAGCACAACTGTGGTTAAAAAATGTTTTTTGGTTTTGGTTTGGTTTTTATTTTTGGTTTGGTTTTTACCTTAGCCTGGTGGTGAAATGCAACTTAAAGTTACTGGTTCCAGGCTAAACAGATCACACTGCAATAAAGATAGGTACTATTATTTACTAAGGACAGCATGGCCAAAGAGTGACATTATATAATATATATTTTCAGAGTTAAAAGCAGGGAGCTTACCTCCTCTTGCAGTCCAACAGCAATTCAATTCAACATAATTTCTGTTGAAAGAGGACAGTCTCCAAAAAACAGAGGCTTTATACCATCCTAATTTTTTGTTACAAACTGACTTCAAAAGTCTATAGTTAGCAGGTTGATTCGATCACCACAATTCTGAATTGATAGATATTTAAGAGTTTTAGGTACCCCTTCCCTAACATTCCCTTTTGTGATCTTGGGTTGGGGGATTAGGTTGTCTGTACAACTGGGCTGCTTCTAGCTAATTTTGTTTTCTTTTAGTTAAAATACATTTTCTTAAAGGCCAAGGGGTGGGGTTAACGTTTAATTGATGGTAGGGCCGTTATACTACCCAACATGGAAGCTAAATGGTTGTGCCTTTGCAAACATAGTCTGAATCAGTACCAATAATTATTTTTGCTTTCCTTCCTTATAATAGGAGCTACCATTCACAAACCAGATTTTTCCCCCAATTACCTGTTCAACCAGGGTTGCCTTAAAGACAGGGCTTACAGAGATGTATCTGACCCATTAAAGTTAGTCCCCAGATATTTCAGGCTCTTTTCGGATAACCAGTTGAGCATTTTTTGTGTTGGGAGCAAAAACCCATTGTATAGCCTTATGAACTTTCACATGCCCCTTAGATAAGTTTTCCTGACTTACTAATTGTTCCAGAGCATGATGACTTTTAACAATTACTTTACGTGCTGCAATAATAGCCTGTGCCTTTTGCAGCATCCAGTAGGCAGCAAGGGCAGTTTTGCTCACAGATTCCCAGTTCGCTTACTGGAGCTGTTAAAGCTTGGCTATAATATGTGCTGTTTTTTTTCCCAGCACCAGTATCCTGAGTGATCAAGCTGACAATACAGAAATTTTTAACACCAGGATACAACACAGAAGGGAACTCATTGTTAGGGGCAGCCAAAGTAGGCGCTTCCATTAACCCCCTTTTTAAGCTTTCCCATAAACAAGTTGCTTCTTCTGTCCAGGTCCAGTGTGGTCTTTTAAGTACCTCATACAAGGGTCCTGCTTTTTCTGCATATCCTATCATAAATTCTCAGCAAAAATTAGTGAGATCCAAAAGAGACTGCAAGAATTTAGTATCCACTGGCACTGGAATGTTTACAATACACTTCTCTCTCTCCTTATCTACTGATCTTCCCCTTGCACTGAGTCTGATTCCGAGATACTGCACCTCTCTCTGTTTGATCTGGAATTTAGAAGGGTTAAGTTTCAAGTGTATG
This sequence comes from Gopherus evgoodei, assembly GCF_007399415.2. Lineage (NCBI taxonomy): Eukaryota > Metazoa > Chordata > Testudines > Testudinidae > Gopherus > Gopherus evgoodei. The sequence continues at coordinate 469,908 of NC_044332.1, forward strand.
CTTGGCAGCAACACAGTAACCCTGCATGCTCCTCTTCTGTTTTGCTTACTACCAAGGTCTTATTGCCACACTGAACTACTTCATCCATTTGCAACAATCCTTCCTTTCCCATCATATTCCTTACAGCAATATGAATATCATGGGGGCATCGCAGTACCCCATAGGCAGAACATTCCAGCAATATTCAGTACCCTGGAATACAAAAGCCATTCGATACTGGGATTCTGAGGTTAAAGGTAAGCTTCAAAAAACATTTGCCACATTAAGTACAGTAAACCACTTCATTTTGAGGGACACTACCTCCAGCAGCTCAAGATAAGCAGATAGAATGGGGGGGGGCTCTTAGTGGTTTTATTTAACCTTGATAGTTAATTTCCATGTTCCATCTGGCTTTTTTACAAGCAAAATGGGGGCTGCATTGGGCGCTGAGCATCTCCAGATTAGTTTTCACTTTTCCAGTTCTTCTATGACCTGTTTCAGTGATTGTTTTGCATCCTGAGGTATCGGATACTGTTTAATATACTGAGGGGTGTCTCCTTATACTATAAGTGAAGTCTGCACTTCTCCTTTATCTAAAGAGTCTGTAGCCCACACATTTCATATTTTAGTCCACCATGCTTCCCAGCCTTCCAGTGTGGGAGGTGGCTTTTTTGGTTTTATTGCCTTTACTGTTTGAGTAGCAAGCCCCATGGGGATCAGACTAACATGTTCCTTCCCCTTTTTTACAGCAAGGGCTTGTTTGTTACACATATTTGGGCTATAGTCTTAAGTAAAGACAATCTAAGACAGTTTTTGTAAACTATTCTGACAACATTTTTGGCCCTGTCCCCACCATCCCCCAGTCTGAACTCAGAAAAGATTTACTGGAGAACTTTGTTAGAGAAGCCCAGCAAGTGCAGCTCTTTGCAAGCATAGATGAACTCTGTCCCTCACAAAAGTGAGCTCTGTTAAGGTAGTTTGGTTGAGTGGCTGTAGCGATAGACTAGCAGGTAAGAAGTTTTAAGGATCTAGTACAGGGGCGGGCAAACTTTTTGGCCTGAGGAGCACATCGGGTTTTGTAAATTGTACGGAGGGCCGGTATGGGGAGGGGGTCTGGGCCTGGCCCCCACCTTCTATGTGCCTCCCCCCCCCCCCCCCGGACTCCTGCCCCATCCAAACCCCCTCTTCTCTGACAGTCCCTCTGGGACTCCTGTCCCCTGACTGCCCCCAGACCCCTGCCACATCATCCAACTCCTCCTCTCATTCCTGACGGCCCCCCTGGAACCCCTGCCCCATCCAACCACCCCTTCTCCCTGTCCCCTGACTGCCCCCAGAACCCCTTCCCGTGACTGCCCCTGCCACTCCATCCAACCTCCCCCTCCTTCCTAACTGCCCCCCGGGACTCTACCCCCATTCAATCCCTGTTTCCCCCAACCCTATCCACACCCCGGCCCCCTGACCACCACCCCAAACTCCCCTGCCCTCTATCCAACACCCCCTGCTCCCTGCCCCCTTACCGTGCTGCCTGGATCATGGATGGATGGTGGCACTACAGCTTTCCTGCCCAGATGAAGCCAGCCACACCATCACTGATGCCACCATGCAGCAAAGAGACCAGGTCAGGCCGAGATCTGCAACTGCAGTGCCCCAAGAGCTCACAGCCCCATCGCCCAGAGCATTGTGCCGGTGGCGGAGCAAGCGAGCTGAGGCTGCAGGGAAGGGGGACAGCAAGGGAGAGGCCGGGGGCTAGCCTCCTGGGCCAGGAGCTTGGGGGCCAGGCAGGACAGTCCCGCAGGCTGTATGTGGCCCACAGGCTGTAGTTTGCCCACCTCTGGTCTAGTCTGAGTGCTACTATTACACTGCTAGGTGGTCACTCAAGTCAATTCCCACCTCAGTTCTACCCCCCGTGAAATGGAGAAAATGACCTGGCTTTCAGATCTATGGATGAAAAAACTAAATATTATCCTGCAGTAGGTGCATTCCCCTCCCCCCTCGGTCCTCACTGCTCATCTTAAACCAGCACTTAAACCTGGCTCCAGGAATGACCAGATACCTCTCAGGTGGGGCTCATCCTTTAATCATGGTTGGCTTAGCCCCAGGCTCTCCAGCCCCTCAGGCAAGCCATCCTATTACAGTCCTGATTCAGGATGGGAACATTTTTCAAAATCTTGCAAATTCTTACAGGATAGGAAAACCATTTCCTGCCCAGCCGTAGCTAGTACTTTACATCCCAAGACAGCAAAACATGTCCCTTGAAGGTTGGGGGGCACCAGCCGGGGCATTGTCTCATCCTCCAACCTACTGGTCATTTAAAACTACTGCTCACTTAAGTAGTGTTTTCTAGTCCTGCCTATTGCTGTGGGGGGCACGATTCACCAATACACTCATGAAGTGGTGGGTAAGATTTTGCTCAATACATACAAAGAAATGAAAGTATCAGAGGGGTAGCCGTGTTAGTCTGGATCTGTAAAAGCAGCAAAGAATCCTGTGGCACCTTATAGACTAACAGACGTTTTGGAGCATGAGCTTTCGTGGGTGAATACCCACTTCCTCAGACGCATGTGACATGACATGACATGCATGTGACATGACATGCATCTGAGGAAGTGGGTATTCACCCACGAAAGCTCATGCTCCAAAACGTCTGTTAGTCTATAAGGTGCCACAGGATTCTTTGCTGCTTTTAAAGAAATGAAAGAATCCTCACCACCTGGCTGGAAGGTGGCAGCTTTTTACCGACACCTAGCAACCCCATGCAAGAGTTTAGAACTGGAAAATAATATTGTATCTTGTTATACCTGTAGGGCAGTTCAGGTAGAAAGAATGTATTTACACTAACTGGAATCTGGGCAGATCACTCCTTTTGTGGAAGTGACATGGAATTGTTAGTGGACACAAATGGTGAAGACCTCAGTTTTACAGCTCATCTGAAAGAAAATAACCAAAAGGCACAAAAAACAGTGCTTACAAAACTGAGATCACACACTGCCCTTAGATCTATTCATACAATTCCTACTGCAGATGGAAGTTGCACCTGTTTAATGGTAAGCATGACTCAAAATGATGAATCATAGAAGTGCAGGACTGGAAGGTTATTGAGTCCAGTGCTCTGCCTTCACATCAGGATTAAGTACCATCCCTGGCAGATTTTTGCCCCAGATCCCTAAATGGCCCCCTCAAGGATTGAACTTACAATGCTGGGCAATGCTCAAACCACTGAGCTATCTTTCCCCCCCGAAGACCAGTGTGTGTGGCGAGAAAAGTTTATACCAGGAGCGGGAGCAAATTCCTGGCTACAAGAGGTGCTTTTAACAGCTGGAAAACAGACAGGGTTGAATTTCAGCCTTTCTTCCCTGGAAAAACTTATGGAAAGTAACAGGTTTGGAGATCTTGGCACCACCTGCACTGGTGCAGTACACTGTCTGAACTGGACCCTAACTGTTCTGAAGGTCCCTTGGTATTCTTAGCTAATCTTTTCATGGATAATAGCGATTTTCACAGCCCCTAACGTAACATTTCTTTGATCTTTCCAGACCATCCAGCTGATCCCTGGTGATGGGAAGCGGCAGCAGCACAGTGACTGCATCCTTCACATCTCATCACATGTGGGCTAATGTAAAGAGACACGACAGACACAACATGCTCCGTGTTAGGGTACATCACATCACAGAAGACTAAACAGGAAAAACAGTTAATCTACAGTGAAAGATCTGAGTTTCCAGAAAACTAACGACTCTAAAGCAGTTAAAGTCAATGGTCCGTAGAGCCAGTTCTTGGATACTAAAGTGATGGGGAAATTAGAAGGATTATACAGTACATAATATTACCAAGCGTTACATTATCTCTGATAGAGACAAGGTAGGGGAGGCCCAACAGAAGTTGATCCAGTAAAAGATACTACCTCACTACCTTTTCTCTCATATTCTGGGACCAACGTGGCTATGTCAACACTGCAAACATTATCTCTGCTAGACCAGTTCATGCAAAGCCCGGTGTCCACGAGATAGTACCATATACATAATATTATATCATTATAACTTCTCCTCCTGAAGTTCCATTAGACAGCAACACTTGCAAATATAGGTATTTCTAAGTTGGGGAGAAACTCAAAACCCAACAAAATGGGCAAAGTCACTGGACCACAATAGTTACAACAGCCCCTTGTGCTCCTCACACTGCTCAGCCCTGTCATCTGGCTCCAAATCCTCTTATTTATAAACTCCCCCTCCCCCTGAGTTCCCATTTAGTTTCACTTTCAGAGCACGTGACAGGGTTTGAAGGACAATCCAGACCAGTGAAGGATTGTGTCACCACTTGCCCTGCAAACCCGAGTGCCTCATGATGCTTTGCTGCTGTAGCTCCCAACCTGGGATGCTCCCAACCAGCCTGCAAACATGCAAGTCACACCCTGAAGTGTCTGTGGGCTTAGACAGCAGCTCTGGTTCAGCAGCTCTGACCTCAGTAGCCTGTCCACAGCTCCACTTTGGCTTCCACCAGCCTTGGTTAGAACCAGCAAGGTGAGCCCAACACAATCCCAATCTCAAATTTTCCCAAAACCATGTGCTCTGTAATGTCCAGCCCTTTCCTGGATAGTTCACAGCTGTTCATGCCTCTAAAGACAAAAAAGGACTCTGGCAAGTGTGAATGCAGACAGGGCATGCGCAAGTGGGGCAAGCAGGGCCACAGGCCCCACCCATCAGTGGGGGGCACAGAACTCCTCTGGGGTGAGCGGGCTCCTCCAGGGCTGGGCCAGGGGATGGCAGTTCCTAGGTCTGGGGAGAACCAGGTCCTCCTGCTGCGGGGGACGAGCCAGCTCTTCTGGGCAAGGAGGGGTGGGAGAAGGGAGAGAAGCCAGCTCCTCTGGCTGCGGGGGGCGGGGAGGGGAGAAGAAAGGGCCTAATCCTAGGAGAAAGGAGATATACGGCAAAGATAGAATCATAGGACTGGAAAAGACCTTGAAAGGTCATCTAGTTCAGTCCTCTGCACTCAAGGCAGGACTAAGTATTATCTAGACCAGTGGTCCCCAACGTGGTGCCCGCGAGCGCCGTGGTGCCCGCCAGGGCATTTATGTGCGCCCGCCTAGTGCCCAGCAGGGGAGAGAAGCCGTGGCCTGGTACCTGTCAGGGACAGAGAACTCAGGCTGCGAGCACAGTGTTCTCTGTTCCCAGCAGGCGCAGGGCCTGCCTAGCGCCCAGCTGGGGAGACAAGCCGCGGCCCCGCACCTGCTGGGGACAGAGAACTCCGGGGCTGCAGGCGCCGGTGTTCTTTGTCCTCGTAGCTTCATTCTAGCTTCTCTCTTCTCTCTGGATTCATATATTATGTTATATTAAATATGATGGTTTTCGTATTATTTAATGTACAAATACAAAATAAGCCTTGAAAAATCGTTGGCGCCCGCCACACTCTTCTGAAAACATGAATGTGCTACTGGCCACAAAAAGGTTGGAGACCACTGATCTAGACCATCCCTGACAGGTGTTTGTCCACCCTGCTTTTAAAAATCCCCAATGATGGAGATTCCACTACCTCCCTAGGCAATTTATTCCAGTGTTTAACCACCCTGACAGTTAGGAAGTTTTTCCTAATGTCCAACGTAAACTGCTCTTGCTGCAATTTAAGCCCATTGCTTCTTGTCCTATCCTTAGAGGTTAAGAAGAACAATTTCCCCCCCTCCTCCTTGTAACAACCTTTTATGTACTTGAAAACTCTTATCATGTTCCCTCTCAGTCTTCTCTTCTCTAGACTAAACAAACCCAATTTTTTCAGTCTTCCCTCATAGATCATGTTTTCTAGAGCTTTAATAATTTTTTCTGCTCTTCTCTGGACTTTCTCCAATTTGTCCACATCTTTCCTGAAATGTGGCACCCAGAATTGGACACAATTCTCCAGTTGAGGCCTAATCAGCGTGGGGTAGAACAGAAGAATTACTTCTTGCGTCTTGCTTACAATACTCCTGCTAATACAGTCGAGAATGATGTTTGCTTTTTTTACAACAGCGTTACACTGTTGACTCATATTTAGCTTGTGATCCAGTATGACCCCCAGGTCCCTTTCCGCAGTACTCCTTCCTAGGTAGTCATTTCCCATTTTGTATCTGTACAACTGATTGTTCCTTCCTAAGAGGAGTACTTTGCATTTGTCCTTATTGAATTTCATTCTATTTACTTCAGACCATTTCTCCGGTTTGTCCAGATCATTTTGAATTATAATTCTATCCTCCAAAGCACTTGCAACCCCTCCCAGCTTGGTATCGTCCACAAACTTTCTAAGTGTACTCTGTATGCCATTATCTAAATGATTGATGAAGATATTGAACAGAACCGGACCCAGAACTGATCCCTGGGGGACCCCACTCCTTATGCCCTTCTAGCCTGACTGTGAACCACTAACTACTCTCCAGGAACAATCTCCCAACCAGTTATGCACCCACCTTACAGTAGCTCCATCTAGGTTGCATTTCCCTTGTTTGTTTAGGAGAAGGTCATGCAAGACCGTATCAAAAGCCTTACTAAAGTCAAGATATACCACATCTACCACTTCCCCCCATCCACAAGGCTTGTTACCTTGTCAAAGAAAGCTATCAGGTTGGGTTGACACGATTTGTTCTTGACAAATCCATGGCAACTGTTATCACATTATTATCTTCTAGGTGTTTGCAAATTGATTGCTTAATTATTGCTCCATGATCTTTCCGGGTACAGAAGTTAGGCTGGCTGGTCTGTAATTCCCCGGGTTGTCCTTATTTCCCTTTTTATAGATGATCACTATATTTGCCCTTTTCCAGTCTTCTGGAATGTCTCCCATCTTCCATGACTTTTCAAAGATAACTGCTAGTGGCTCAGATAGCTCCTCAGTCAGCTCCTTGAGTATTCTAGGGTGCATTTCATCAGGTCCTGGTGATTTGAAGATATCTAACTTGTCTAAGTCACTTTTGACTCGTTCTTTCCCTATTTCCACTCTGATCCTACCTCATTTTCACTATGTTAGATGTCCAATTGCCACCAACCTTCTTGCTGAAAACCGAAACAAAGAATTAAGTACCTCTGCCATTTCCACATTTTCTGTTATTGTCTTTCCCCTCTCATTGAGTAACGGGCTTACTCTGTCCTTGGTCTTCCTCTTGCTTCTAATGTATTTGTAGAATGTTTTCTTGTTTCCTTTTATGTCCCTAGGTAGTTTGATCTCATTTTGTGCCTTGGCTTTTCTAATTTTGTCCCTACATACTTGTGTTATTTGTTTATATTCATCCTTTGTAATTTGACTGAGTTTCCACTGTTTGTGGAATCACAAAGTGGCATCACACTACACAGAAACTTGCCACCGAAACAGGAATGGATAGTAATGATAAAGAAATGGGCATGTAGCTCTGTCTTGTGTTGACTGTACCTACCTCTGACAGATAACCTGACCCATTTCTTTTTACTGTCTGGCAATCCTTGTGTAGGTTGTCACACCAAAAAACAAAACCCAGTGAGTTGAATTGTATTAAGTATGGTGTCAGACTTGAATAATTAACCTATGGTGATTGCCATAGCTTTATTTTTCTTTAATACTGTATACAAGGTGTCTGTGTTGTTTGGAGTAGCATGTCTGCACTTTAAGTGTTAAACAGCGGAAATAGTTCGAGAATTAACATTGGTTACAGCTGCTTAGAGCAATGGGTATTTCGACTTTTCCTACCATATCCAATAACTTGCCATGGATAACTTTAATCACTTCAAAACTTTTTATTGATGTGACTGAATAAACGAGAATGTAGCCATTACTGTCTATGGAATATGTCTGAGGAAATATGGAGTACTCATCTTGACCAGCTGTGTCTACTAGCTGAAGATGATATTCTTGCCCATTTACTGTGATCAGTTTTGTAGAAGTGTTTTCTATGGCTGGATCATATGAATCAACCAACTGGCCTTCCACAATCTGAATAGCCAATGAAGATTTCCCCATGCTCCGGTAGCCCAGGATCGCGATCTTGCGGGACTTGGATGGCGGCATCTTCTCCCTGCCCGGCCCCGACCCACATCAAGGGCGGCGGCTCTGGCTGAGGAGGTGGCGGTGAGGCGGGGCGGCGAGCCTGGACGGCGCAGAGGGTGAGAGAAAGAGGAGACGGTGACAAGCGACATGCAGGGACCAGCGGCCGCACCGAGCAGACAGGGCTCCCTACGCGCAGCAGCTGTGCTGTCCTCATGTGACCCCTACGGCAGGCAGACTCCTGTACTCATGCAGAGCACCACTGATTTCAAACAGAATCTGGGTGGGAACAGGGGGGAGGGAGGGGCACTCCCCTATGAAGCTGATTGCAGGACAATGGTCTTAGAAAGTAACCTCTCAGAAGACATGGTAGGTCCTTTGTCTGCCCTTTGCTCTGTGCGGAGCCACACATGTCCTCAGGGCTAACAAATAATGGGTGGCCCTACAGCTGAACTACTCCTCCCTGGCAAGAGGAGTGGACTGCAAATCTCTCCTGGGGTGACACAGAGCAGGGGTCAGCAACGTTCCAGAAGTGATGTGCCAAGTCTTCATTTATTCACTCTGATTTAAGGTTTCGTGTGCCAGTAATACATTTTAACGTTTTTAAAAGGTTTCTTTCTCTAAGTCCATAATATATAACTAAACTGTTGTTGCATATAAAGTAAATAAGGTTTTTAAAATGTTTAAGCAGCTTAATTTAAAATTAAATTAAAATGCAGAGCCCCTTGAACTGGTGGCTAGGACCCAGGCAGCGTGAGTGCCACCGAAAATCAGCTTGCATGCTGCCTTTGGCATGCGTGCCATAGGTTGCCTACCCCTGCCATAGGGAGTGCATGGTGATTATTACACCCTGTCCCACAGGTACTTTATCCCCCACATCAGTGTAGCAGCTGAGCCTGCCCTGCTCTTGACCCCCCCCCCCCATGAAGCAGCGCAGTAGTGCCGCTGTCCCCATGGGGCACTTGGGGAAACTGAGGCACAGAGAGACTGGTGCTTTGGCCAAGGTCTCAGGGGGACTCTGTGGCAGAGCAGGGACTTGAACGTGGGTCTTCTGAGGCCTGGCCCACCCTTCCAGCCCGCAGGGAGGGGCGCAGCGAGGCCCGGAGCTCCCCACGCCCGGCCAAACGGGACACTCCCCGTGGTGGGGGAGGGTCTGGGAGCAGGCGCCTCGCCCACAACTCACCCTCTCCACTCAGGCGCTCGCCGCAGCCACCTATGCACCGGGTCTTCTTACGTCATCTCCGCGCCGCAGCCGCTTAGGTCCCCGGCTGTGGGTCCTTCCGCTTCTGGCGTCGCCTTGGTCGCGGCGGAAGAGCGTCGTCCAGCTGCTGTGCTGGGTCCGCGATGTCCTTGCGCCTGGCGAGACTCGCCCGCCCGGGGGCTGCGGCCGCTCGGGGCCGCCCGGGGCTCGGCGCCCTGCGAGTGGTGAGGCGGGGCGGGCCTGGCCTGGCTCCCCCTGCCCGAGCGGGGCGGGGGGCTCGTTAGCTCCGCAGCGCCTCGCGGGCGGGCCCAGCCCGGGGTTCAGGGTCTGACAGGTCCCCGCGCGGGCGGGGGCGGGGGAGTTCCCCCAGGGCTCACGGGCACTGACCCTGGCGGGTTCCTGCCGTTGTGGGGGGCCTCGGGCGCTGGTGCAGCTTGGCCCCTCCTGTGGCACGTCACAGTCTGGTCCTTTGTAGGCGGTAACACTTGGGTCTCATTTTGGTGGCTGGGTTTAATGTGCAGCGGCGGTGATCTGTCATCTACAGGCGGTGGGACTAGTTCTCTCTGGCCTTAAATTCTGTGATTTCTTGTGTCCTTCAGATGTTACCTCACGCTGTGTTTAGTAATAATCCTGGGGAAGGGTACAGGATCGGTATCACATCTTGCTGTCACAAGTGACTGGATACCACCGAAGTGATGCAACTCAACCTTTCGCAAAGCTTCAGACCAGAGTGAAAAAAGTGACACAAGGCTCCTTTATAAAATTCATGTTTGGCACCCATGTTATATAGATATAGATAAAATATGCACACACACATCTAGGTGAACTTAATTCATATTCTAACCTGGAATTCATTACAAATCTGAAGACATTCCTTGTGTTTTCTAAGAATTTGGCTACATGTTACATGTAATCATTAGCAGATTACCTGGACAGGAAGAATGGTTTTGTTATTAAGGCACCAGGCTGGGAGTCAGAGAATCAGCATTCTGCTCTTTGCTCTAACACTGATTTCTTTTCACAAGTCATTCCACCACTCCAACCCAGTTTTTTATCTGTAAAACGGGGCCCCTGATACATTACTACGGTACTATTCCAAAGACTTGAGGCTTGATTCACCCATGTTTGGAAGGCGCTTAGAAAGCTTTGGGTGGAGGTTCTATAGAATAGCAAAGCGCTATTTATTTTCTTTATTCTTAGAGACTAGCCTGAACTCTGCAAGACTGAGCTCTTAAATGTAAACATGCTGTTCATTTTTACCAGTCTAAATACACAATCTTTTTGATGATGATGAGAAAACTAGTGATGTTTTACTAAGCTCGGTGTGGGACACGCAGAACACTGAGATCTGTGGGTTGATCCCTTCAGTCTAATTTTAAATTTCTGAACGTGGACATGGTTTTGCATAGAATATGATCACTTACGTAGCACTAGCATAGCAATGTAGCTCATATTATGTGGACTGGATGGAAACTGGTTAACTGACAAATTACAAAGTAATCGTATGTGGGGAATCATCATCCAATATGAGTATTTTTAGCAGGTCCTGCTGATTCTGTTCAATACCTCTTTTTAGTGGCCTGGGAGAAATTTAAAATCGTTGGTAAAATTTGCAGATGTTCTTTTTATCGGTTGAGTGGTAAACAATGATGGGGACTGTGTCAGTTATACAGAGTAATCTAGATTCATTGGAAAAGGGCTCAGTTGAAGAATACATGTTTTAGAACAGCCATATGAAATGTTGGACCTCTGGAAACAAAAAGTGTAGGTCACACTTACAAGATAAAGGGTACTGTATCCTGGAATGCATTGTTTCTGAAAAGTGCTTATGGTCGTGGTAGATAACGAATTGAACAAGAGCTCTCAGTGAAGTGCTGTAGCTCAGGGTAAAGATTATCCTTTGATGTATAAACAGGGGAATAGTAAGTGGGAATATGGAGTTGGTATTACTAGAGCTCTGAGTGGATACACAAAAGTGTATCCACAGCCAATCTGCTATCTGTGAAAATTATTTACGAATATCCATGGATTTGCAGGGCTCTACACTGGGGGCTGGGCTAAGGCTCCCATGCATCATCTTGCTGGAGTCCGGTTGGTCAGAGCCCCTGGCAGCTCTAGGGAGTCAGTGCGGAGTCACGGACCCTCCACTTGCCCTCAGCCAGGTGGGGAGCCTGGGAGGGCAGGGTCACGGCTGGGGACTGCCCTCAGGCCCCCCTCCCCACCGCACCGCGGGCAGGTGAAGGGTCCACAACAGCTCTATGGCTGGGCTTCATGCTGGCCTGGGAGGAGGAGACCTGTGGAATTGCCCGAGGGCTTCTCAGGCCCCCCACCCAGGGCAGGTGGAGAGACTCAGGCTCCCCACAGCTGCCCACCCAGCTCTTACTATGACCAGGCTGCGGCTCCCAGCCGCCCCCCCCACCCTGACTGGAGCCAGGTCTGGGGGAGCCACGCTGGCAGCTATGGGGAGCCATGGCAAAGCTTCCACCTGCCCTGGGGAGCCTGAGCAGCCCACGGGCAGTGTCCCAGCCTCCCGCCCAGGGCAGGTGGAGAGACCCAGGCTCCCCAAAGCTGCCAGTGTGGTTCTCCCAGACCTGGCCTGGGTGGTGGCTCAGAGCCACAGCCTGGCCACGATAAGAGCTGGGTGGGCAGCTGAACGGAGCCACAGCAGACCCTCCACCTACCTTGGGCAAGGAGCCCGAACAGCCCCCTGCCCAGTGTCCCTGTGCCCCAGACTCCCGCCCAGGGCAGGTGTCGGATCTGTGCTGCAGTTCCTCAGAGCTACCTGCCCGGCTCTTACAATCAGAGCCCTGCATGGATACAAAACTTGTATTCGCATCTGCACTGCTATCTGCAGAAATGGTCCATGGATAAAAAGTGGATACCCACGGACTTTGTATGTAGTACCAATGAGAGCATTACTAGAATGCTGTGTCCAGTCTTGATGTCCACACTTCAAAAGGGAATTGGAATGAGTTCAGACAAGAACTCCAAGAATCATTAGAGATCTGAAAACCTACCTTACAATGAGAGACTAAAGAAACTCAGTCTCTTTAGTTTATCCAAAGAAAGGTCAAGAGGTGATTTGATCATTGTCTGCAGGTATCAACGTGGAGAAGCAATTTTTGGTAATAGATGGCCCTTTAATCCTAGCAGAAAAAGGCACATAAGGAGATCCCAATGGTTGGAAGTTGGAGCTTCACAATTTTTGGAGTAGAAATTGGGAGCAAATGTTTAACAGTGAAGGCAATTGACCATTAGAAGGCAATTGACCATTAGAAGAGCTTACCTAAGGATGTGGTGGTTTCTCCATTGCTTGAAATCTTTAAAACAAATCTGTATGTCTTTCTGAAATATATGCTATGCTCAACAGATGCAGAAATTACTGTGTGAGGTTCTATGGTCTGGTAAGCAGAAGATTCGACAAGATGATCAGGATGGTCTCTTCTGACCTGAGTAGTGGACGTAGATATGTATAAAATTAATAGTAAATAAATTGTCCCTTAAAATAAGTCATTAAAGATCTTTGGCACTTTTTAGATTAGAGATATCAATCCTTTTCTTCTAGCCAAGTTCTGTTTTGTGGTAACATATTCACTCACTTTATATCACTCATGATTTCTATTAGATACTATTTTCTTCACTTCCTGGATTACGCTACAGTTAAACAAATTTAATCATTTAATAGATCGTGATTCTACAGTCATATCTGCAGGGCAGATGGTTGTACTCTCATGGTTCTGATTACAAGATTAGGTCCTAAACGCTCCAGGGCGGGAATGATGCATTTAATTGCGTTAGGCGCTATACACACTAATATAGGCATTGATCCTGATTGGGGCCTGATTGTATTAATATAAATATTATGTTAAAATCAACAACTTGAATACATTAGCTTGGTTGTTATGTTTTCTTGCAGGCAAATATTCATGTGAGCGCTCAGCAGAAGTTGCGGTATGGCTGGTTGGCTTATATGCTGGGAGAGAGAGCTACTAAAAAATTCAATAAATACAGCAAAATCTTTACTGTGGATGGCAACTTATCTTCTGGGAAGGGCAAACTTGCACAACAAATAGCAGAAAAGCTAGGTATGGCTGACTCTTTTTCTGTCCTCTATAATATTTTATGGAACATAACACATTGCAATCCTTGTACAAGCAAAGGCACTGATTCATCAAGTATCAGTGGTTTGGGGTGGCTTGAATAGTTCTTCGCTGCTGCAGTTAATATAGTGGTTTGACTGGCAATGAGAATACCAAATATATGGCAAACTGGGATTTCTGGATGTCACATTTTCCAAATATGTGAGCAGTTGTAGGGGTGTTGGTGGAAGAAATCCTGGCCCTAAGGAAGTCAGTGGGAGTTTTCTCAGTAGGTTGTCTTAGGTTACACTGCAGTAAGGATGTTCTCTCAGCAATAGATTGGGGTTATAAGAAGGGTGGACAGGGAAACGGCTGCTCAGAACAACAGTTTAGAGGCCATTTTGAAGAAGGAAGAAGAAACTGAAAGACATTATTTTTAACTTGGTTGTGCATCTCTAATCATGATGGCATGATGCAATTCATTGGAGAACATTATGTAGTAATATTTTGCTTATAGCTTGTGGAGATGAGTTATAAATCTGTAAATAAAATAACTTCACTTTAAACTATAGTTTTAAAAATAACTAAAATAAATGGGAAATGTCTAGTTTAAACCAAAGCAAACTATTTTATGATCTTGATTCCTCTTTGTCTCAGGTATGCAGTATTTCCCAGAAGCAGATGTGCATTATTTGGACAGGGTTACAGGAGATGGAACGCTATTGGATGAGAAATTTAATGGCCTTTGTAGTCTAGAGAAATTTTACAATGATCCTAAATGTCCTGATGGAAATTCATATCGCCTACAAGCCTGGTTGTACAGTAACCGTGTGTTACAGTATTCCGATGCACTGGAGCTCCTCCTGTCTACAGGTTAAGTTTTGTTTCTAAATTAATTGGTGAATTTGGATTCTAGAGTTAAAAGTATTAAACTGCCTTTAACAGTTTGACTGCCCCCCATAGCTATATTTTAAAATATAAAATCTCATTATTCCATTAGTTTTTGAATAGTCCTTTTTATAAAGTAGTGTTGAAAAATAAGAAACCATCTGAATTATTAAAAAACGAAGTAACAGTTCGGTTGTTAAGAAAACATTCTGAATGTAAACGGTGCTATTTTGTATTATGCCTGTCTAAAAGGCATCACACTGTGATGGTGAGCTTCATTAGCTCTTTCAGGAGGAGAGCAGAGTCAGGTTGGTAATCTGTCAGGTCGGCTTGGCGGAATTTTCTAAAGGGAACTGCACTTAGACCTGTTAATGTGGCTTTTTGCATATAATCATTAAGGTGGCACAGTTAAAATCAAAGTCCAAAAATACGTAACTCAAATTGTACAGTCATCTTTCAGGATAAAAATGCACATTGCCTTGTAAGGGTCCATACCTGTGGCCACTCTGTGTCTAAGCAGAATTGATCTGGAAGCTTAGGGGGCGGGAAAGTGATTTTTCTAACATTCCGTCCTGCAAGCTTGACCCGGAACCTGAAAGTTAAGCAGAGGTGTTTCTGGCTCACACATCACCAAGATTACAGATTCTGTGCTGATGTGTAAGCCAGAAAAAAAATCTGTCTGTCTTCTATAGCTGTGTCAGATTTGCCTCGTTAACAGAGATAAAAATTAACAATCTTATTGTAATCAGTGTAAAGTAAGCAAATGAGAGGAACAGATTGGTTAGGTAAAGAAGTTGCTATTTCCATAGCCACTTTTGTACCCTAACTATACTTTAAGGTTCCAGCAGCAGCATTAACTCAGCCATCTTGCACCTGCTATGTTTGTTACATGTATTTCTAGGGTAGCCCTCACTGTAGTATCCGAGTGTATCTTTCCTATAAAGAGGAACAATAATATAGACTCTAGGACTGGAAGGGACCTCGAGAGATCATCAAGTCCAGTCCCCTACCCTCATGGCAGGACCAAATACTGATAGACCATCCCTGATAGACATTTATCTAACCTACTCTTAAATATCTCCAGAGATGGAGATTTCACAACTTCCCTAGGCAATTTATTCCAGTGTTTAAATACCCTGACAGTTAGGAACTTTTTCCTAACGTCCAACCTAAATTTCCCTTGCTGCAGTTTAAGCCCATTGCTTCTTGCTCTATCATTAGAGGCTAAGGTGAACAAGTTTTCTCCCTCCTCCTGATGACACCCTTTTAGATACCTGAAAACTGCTATCATGTCCCCTCTCAGTCTTCTCTTTTCCAAACTAAATAAACCCAATTCTTTCAGCCTTCCTTCATAGGTCATGTTCTCAAGACCTTTAATCATTCTTGTTGCTCTTCTATGGACCCTCTCCAATTTCTCCACATCTTTGTTGAAATGCAGTGCCCAGAACTGAACACAATACTTGAGTTGAGGCCTAACCAGCACAGAGTAGAGCGGAAGAAGGACTTCTCGTGTCTTGTTTACAGCACACCTGTTAATGCATTCCAGAATCACGTTTGCTTTTTTTGCAACAGTATCACACTGTTGACTCATATTTATCCTTGCCTTCACATTAACAAACTACATTTCAGACGGGCTCTCCTCATTATGTGTTGCTTATTGCATCACTGGAAGGTATTTGGATATCAGGGTGATAGGTGTGCTGTAAAAACCTGTATAGAATCGATCAGTTGGTACGTTCAGTAGTGCTGGAGATGTATGTTTGTTTGATATTGATAATGTATGCCTGATATTGTGTTGAGGGGTGAAATCTTTACTCTTTTGGTACGTTAACTTGCCCAGAGAAGAGTATGTTCCAAGATTATGTAACTGTAAGAGCCTGACTGTTGCTTATTATCAAATAGAGATGACTTGAGATGTTGTTGCAGCATGGTTTTATCGAGCCTTTCATGATTAGAACCTGTTTGTAATCATAGGACAAGGCGTAGTGATGGAACGCTCTGTTTACAGCGACTTTGTGTTCATGGAGGCGATGTTTCAACAAGGCTATATCCACAAAAGATGTAAGTCCTTATCTGCAAAAATGAAACGTAATTTGTAACACTGTCTGAGGAATGTGGTGGCCATGTAAACAGATGGAAAGGCAGTAAGTCTGAATCCTTAATGTCTAAAGGTGTCACTTAGCCAGTGGGCCATGCTACTAACCTGTGCACCAAGTAACTCTCTAGCTGCAGAATTCCAGTCCCTTTTCTTCAGTTTTATTTCTTTAACATTAAAGTTGTTGAACACAAATTCCTCCTATCAATTATGTTCTTTTCCCTGATTTGGGAATATCTGCAGAAGCACTCCTGCTCCTTGCAACTCTCCCCCTAATTGTCTCTTGCTACCTCTAATGAGGACCAGGTGATCTTCAAGCTATTACCTGATCTCTGGCCACATAAAGTCAACTAGGAGACAGCTGTTTAGGGCTAGGCCCAATTCCATTTAAAGGGCAAGCCATCTTGTGATGCTGTTTAAAGGTATTCTTAACAGATCAAACAAAGTTACTTCTACAGTTTTTTTTAATGATTACCCAAGCCTCTTAATCTGTGGTGTGGTGTTCTTCTACATTTCCTTTCACACTTCTTATCACAACATCTGAGTGTATACAGGGTATAGTTCTCCTGTGGTTATCCCCTTAAACTTGCCTGGATTTCAGTGATACTGTAATTTTTTGTTCTTTCATTAAATCATAATCTATTGCTATGGAAATAGTCTTTGAGTAAATCTGCAAGGGAAAATGGGGCAGATTAGGACGAAGAGCTAACTTGGTGATCAGCAGGCAGGAGAAAGATACAATACAATATTATTAAATCCACACTGTTGCACAGATGAGAATAAAGCTCAGGTGTTCCTGGCTCCCAGCTCTCTGCTTGGTGGACTTGACCATGCTGCATCTGGTGCCTGCCTTCCCAGCCCCTAGTGGAATTATTGAGATGCTTCAACTCAGAAGTTGAACTAACAGCAAGAATTTTTTCTATAAGATGAGGATTTATCAGTTGGAAGGGATAGAGGAGGAGAAAGACTTGAATGTATTGATTGATCACAGGATGACTGAGCTGCCAATGTGATTCAGCTGTGAAAAAGGCTAATGCAGTGTTAGGATGCATCAGGTGCAGTAGTACCAGTAGAGACAGGGAAGCATTAGCATCATTATACAAGGCACTGGTGAGACTTCATCTGGAATATTGTGTCTAAAAGATGAATTCAAACTGGAACAGGTGCAGAGAAGAGCTACTAGGATGATTGGAGGACTGGAAAACCTGCCTCATTGGAGGAGATTTAAAGAGCTTGGTTTTTTTAGCTTAACCAAACGAAGACTGAGGGGAGATATGATTGCTCTCTGTAAATATGTCAGAGGGATAAATACTAGGGAGTGGGAGGAGTTATTTAAGTTAAGCACCAATGTGGACACAAGAATAAATGGCTATAAACTGGACATCAGCAGGTTTAGTCTTGAAATTAGATGGTTTCTAACCATCAGAGGATTGAAGTTCTGGAACTGCCTTCCAAGGGGAGCAGTGAGGGAAAAAAAACCTAACTGGTGTCAAGACTGAGCTTGATAAGTTTATGGAGGGGATGGTAAGATGAGACTGCGTGCGTGCTCATTGTAGGCAATCTGTGACTGCTAGCAGCAAATATCTCCAGCGCCCGGTGATGGGACATTAGATGGGGAGGACTCTGAGTTGCTACAGAGGTGTGTCTGGTGGGTTTTGCCCACGTTCTCAGGGTCTAACCAATTGCCATGTTTTGGGTCGGGAAGGAATTTTCCCCTGGGTCAGATTGGCAGAGACCCTGAGGGGTTTTCACCTTCCTATGGAGCATGGGTCACTTGGAGGTTTAAACTAATGTAAGTAGAGGATTCTCTGTCACTTGAAGTCTTTAAATCATGATTTGAGTACTTCAGTAACTCAGCCAGAGGTTAGGGATCTATTACAGGAGTGGGTGGGTGAGGTTCTATGGCCAGCAATGTGCTGGTGGTCAGACTGGATGATCTTGATGGTCCCTTTTGGTTTTAAAGTTTGAGTCTGTGAGAAGTGAGGCAGCTTCTTGAGCCATGCAGGAGTATTTCATCCCAGCTGAGAATGGTCCTTAGAAGCTTCAAGGGGGAGCCCATGAGCTGCTGAAAGAGTCAGAAGTCTGTAGAAATGACTCTGAAATGAAGCGTAAAAACCTTCCCCAAAATCAGTTGTTCTTGCATGGTGGTTTTTGTCAAGTACAAGTAGATAAGCCCGTTTGGAGTTTGTTTCTGAGGTGATATTTCGGAGGTGATATTTCGGAACAGTTAAACATTTTTCAGAAAGTGAAAAACCCTTGTCTGTCTTACCTTGTATGTTTTAGATGTCTTGTCTGATTCATGTTGGATTTAGTTAAAAACAAAATCACCTGTTGCAAGAGACCACTGTTACATTATAGGGTTCAGTCCAGACCAGTGCAGAGTTGTCACTTCTTACCTGTAACACTGAGTGCCTCACAATGTTTTGCTAGCATAGTTCCCATGCGTGCAGGTCACACCCCAAAGTGACTGTGTACTAGACCAGAGGCTCTGAAACGGGGAGGCACGGAATGTATTCTGATGCACGTGTGTGTGTCTGAGAAGCTTTGGGGGGGAAAAACTTACTGTGCATGTTTCACCCACAGCAGTGCGTAACTCTTCAGGTTTGAGGGGGACAGGGCATCCATCTTAGACCCTGGCAGCTGTTCAATATGCTGCCCTTACTGCTGGTGGCAGTACTGCCTTCAGAGCTGAGTGCCTGGCCAGCCACTCTCTGGCCGCCCACCTCTGAAGGCAGCACAAGAGTCTTGGTTGCAATGCTGTGACCCTCCCACAATAGGCTTGCAATCTCCTTTTTGGTCAGGACCCCAAGTTTGAGAAACATTGCTCTGTATACTTAAATGGCTCTCTTTGAATCAGTGTCTTACTGTTTTTAATATATAGTGAGAGTTGAAGGACCCATCGTTCTCAGCTTGTAAGAGCTATATTTTCTTGTATCTGTCTAGTGATGGATGCCAACGATGGCTTCTGCCCTTATTTATATCACCAAAAGTTCAATTGTTTCAAGAGGCATGATAATACTCAGGGTGCTTTTCTCTTCCTGTGAGTGTCCTATGCCCTTGCTGATCTCCATGTAAATGCAGTTTCCATTGTTTCTGGTCACACCTAGCTTAATTTACATAGCTATGACATTCCCTCCTGTCTGGGTGGGAACTGTTCTTTCCTTTCTTCAACCACATGCTTTAAAACATAATTAGTTGATTCAGTTGCTTACCACTTGAGGTTCAGCCCCCTATCTTTATAGATCAGTAAACCTTTGAAATGAATTCTTTGAGACCAAGCTTCTCTCTCCTGGTAGGTGTAGATGCCACTTGCTAGTGTGAGGTTTGCCTCCATCCCTCATTAGCTTGATTCCTGTTTGCTGCTTATGTGTAAAATTGAGGAAAACACACGTTCCTTTGGGCATGGCTACACTTGCAGATGTAGAACGCTGTGAGTTAAACCAGCCCTCGGAGAGTGCAGTGGGGAAAGCACTGCATGTGTCCACACTGTCAGATTCAAGTGGCCACACCAGTGGCCATTAGCAGCTCTTGCAGTGCCACGGAGAGCAGTGCATTGCGGTAGCTATCCTAGCATGCAAGGGGCTGCAACGTGTTTTTCAAATGGGGGGGATGAGGTGGAGTGGACAAAGAGCGTGTTGTGTGTATGTGGGGGGAGAAAGAGTGGGTTTTTGGAGGGCTGAGAGTACGTCAGCATGCTGTCTTGTAAGTTCAGACAGCAGCAGACCTCCCTCCCCCCACCTCTCTCTCCCACACTCACAGCAAGCAACATTCCACACTAATGGTTGTTTTGTCCCAGAGCTTTGAAAGGGCATATCCGCATTCCTGCAGCCAATTCCAAAATAATGGGAAGAGTGGCTACTTGACTTAAGGGGATTATGGGACGTTTCCAGAGGCCAATCACAGTGCCGTAATACAACACCTTGTTCACACTGATGCTGGGGCATTTTAGCCGAGGTGCAGCAAGTGTTGTGCTTCTCATGGAGGTGAATTACCAGGAGCGCTCCAGCTGCAGAGTCCAGGCACTCTAAGTGCCTTGCCAGTATGGACGAGTCGTGAGTTAGGGCTCCCGGGACTGCTTTAATGTGCTCTAACTTGCAAATGTAGCCAAGCCCATATTTTAGGATTGACCTGTTTAACAACTTACTTTACATACCTGGCTTAAAAATATTTTAGTTAACATTCCTGTATGTGTCCATATCGCTTTATACCCACCACGTGCATACATGATATGAAGCGATACCTCACAAGGCATATTATTATTACAATAGCTTGTAAGGTGTGAATACAGGGGTGCTTAGTGTCACAACCACAGAGGAGAAATTTAATGCAGAATGGATTTATTTGGAAGAATTTTGTGGAGAAAGGTGTGTTTTAAAATAAGGCTTATAATAGAAAGTTAGTCACAGCCCACTGTGTTGTTCATGCAAACAGCTCAGGAACCTTAGAACAATAACATCTTGTTTAGGAACACATCCTTGTGCATAAATCTTGTTTTTTAGGGAACAACTAATCTGTTACAAAACACCCAGCAATACTGATATCCTCAAACAACATACACTGTACCAACCATAAATATGGACATCCCAGTAGAGACAATGACAGTGTTTTATCGGTGATGCTAAAGATCATCTTGCAAATCTGGAAATCTCTCCAACTATTTGGATTAGAACACAATAAAATATATGTAGCCAAATTCACCCTCAATTTCCACAGACTTCATTGGAAAGGCACTAAAGATGAATTTAACGGAGGCATTCTAGGCTACAGTTGAAAAAGCTACTACAGAAGAAAAGATTTTCATAGAAATCTGTTCATGGATGGTTATTTCTGCTTGTGCCCAAAGACCTCGGTCATGGTTTGAGTGAAGGGGGAGGGTCCCAGACTCCAGCCCGAGCCTGAATATCTACACTGCAGTTAAACAGTGCTGTAGACCAAGCTCCACAAGCCTGAGTCAGCTGACCCACGCCAGCCGGAGTGTTTAATTGCAGTGGAGACATACCCAGGGGGTCTTTCTTTACTGCAAGCTGAATCTGGATTTTAACTAGTCATCCTCCACCCCACCATCCACGCAGGAAAAACAAGTTTGGAGGTGTTTTAAGCCCAGGCTAATTTACTTGACTGAGTCTGCGTGTTAGAGCCTGGGTTCCACTTCAACTCTGGCTGGAATCCACCAATTTTGCTGTGAGGATGCAGGCAAGATCATTCAAATGTAGATAATTCTCCCATGCCTTCCCACAATTCTTTGCAAGGTACAGAGAAATTCTCCCACAATTGCCTTGGAAAGAACCCTAAAGCTTCTTTGCACAAAGAACCCTGGGCTATGTCCCCAAAGCTGCATGGAGAAGTGTAGAAACTCTGAGGGCACAGTATGGCTGTGTGGGAATGCTTACACCTGGACTAAGCTAGCTCAGGTGCCTAGATCTGGTGGTGATTACCCAGGTTAACGTCTTTCCCTATGAGAGAGCCCAGAGCTGTTGGGAAAGTAGCAGTAGAGCAGCAGTTCTCAACCCAGCAGCCCGTGGACTGCATGCTGCCCGATTAGCTCAAAGCTGCAAACCAGCTCAGCTGTGTGATGAAGGCAGGCTTGTGTGCTGGGGTCCGAGAGGTTCCCGCCTGCCTGGCGCAGAGTGGACCAGGCTGCCCCAGCACAGTTGGGTTGGGGCCTGGGCAGCTGCCTGGCCCCGCAAACTCCAGGGTCCGGGGCAGCCAGCCGGTGCTGTGGCCCAGGTAACACATTGTGGGACGCATATGCAGCCAACAATGCGTAATAAGTTGAGAACCACTGTAGTAGAGTGTCTGGTGGCTCCACGGACTGTAGTGGGAGGGAACACTGAGCTCACAGATCAGTGCACTCAGATGCTGGGCATCCCAACTGTCATAAACAGATAGCTAAGGGTTAATGTCTCTTTCACCTGAAACACCTGACCAGAGAACCAATCAGGAAACTGGTTTTTTTCAACTTTGGGTGGAGGGAATTGTGTCTCTGAGTCTTTTGTCTGTCTGCCTGCTTCCTCTGAGCTTTGGAGAAGTAGTTCTATTTTCTAGTCTTCTGTTTCTAAGTGTAAGGACAAAGAGATCAGATAGTAAGTTCTATGGTTTCTTTTCTTTGGTATTTGCATGAATATAAGTGCTGGAGTGCTTTGATTTGTATTCTTTTTGAATAAGGCTGTTTATTCAATATTCTTTTAAGCAATTGACCCTGTGTTGTATCATCTTAATACAGAGAGAACATTTGTATTTTTTCTTTCTTTTTTATATAAAGCTTTCTTTTAAGACCTGTTGGAGTTTTTCTTTACTTCAGGGAAATTAAGTCTGTACTCACCAGGGAATTGGTGGGAGGAAGAAATCAAGGGGAGAGCGGTGTGTTGGATTGCTAGCCTGATTTTGCATTTCCTCTGGGTGAAGAGGAAAGGGCTTTTGTTCCAGGATTGGGAACGGAGAGGGGGAATCACTCTGTGTAGTTTCACAGAGCTTGTGTCTGTGTATCTCTCCAGGAGCACCTTGAGGGGGGAAGGGAAACAGGATTATTTCCCTTTGTTGTGAGACTCAAGGGATTTGGGTCTTGGGGTCCCCAGGGAAGGTTTTTCAGTGGGACCAGAGTGCCCCAAAACACTCTAATTTTTTGGGTGGTGGCAGCAGGTACCAGGTCCAAGCTGGTAACTAAGCTTGGAGGTTTTCATGCTAACCCCCATATTTTGGACGCTAAGGTCCAAATCTGGGACTAAGGTTATAACACCAACAATATTCTCGTTCATCCGAGACATCCCTTGCTGGTGTGTGTGTTTGTGTGTGTGTATTGTGGGAGAACAGATGTGCCTCTCATGCTTCCCCTCAGATTTCTTTAAGACTGGATAGGTTTGTTTTTTTTGTGGAGTGACGTGACGTGGTTATTGCTCCTTTTCTTCCTAGACTCCTGAGAATCCATGATTCTCTCTAGAACCCCCTTTGCCCCGCCTCCATGTTCTCAGTGGGTGCAGCTCTCTTCATACTGTGGCTATTGGAAGTAGCAGCCTGCTGCCTTCTGGCAGTGTCCACAGCTGCCTCTGCCCATGCCCTCTGCTGTTTCTATAAGAACCTACCTGTGCAGGTTGGGGGAAGGGTCACTTTTCTGCAAGTTCATGAAAGGAGGGAGGGTTGGAGGCAAAAGGGCTAATGCAAAATAATTAAAGGGAACTGGAATTTGCGGCTTGTTAGGCTGAGGCTGTTCCTGTTAAGAACAATGACCTCAGTGACTCTGGCAACATTTAAGTCAGAAGTAAACTACCCTATAATGTGATAGTGGCATATGAAAGACTAATATTTGTTGCTTATTTTCTATTTCTGTAAGGCTCTTTCAACTTTAAATTTGCTAAATCCCCTTGCCTGGGGGAAAACCCCAACCTGAACTGTGTATTCCGGCTGAAATCTTTGCAGGAAGATTAGACTTCATAAACACTTCTGCTGAGCAGACAGACTTCTCTGAAAATAAAATGCAGTTACAAATGCTGACAGAATCCTTTCAAGAGGCTGTATTGATCATTTACCTGGTGGGTGGGATGATGGTGATCAAAATTAAACTGTTTCTTTTCTATTGTTTGTTCTTGAGCTTCATTACATACGTAGAAATACTTAACCGTCTGTATTCTCCGATTAAGGAATTCCCTGCTCTTGTTTTGTTTTTTTTCAGGTGTTAATCACTATAATGAAGTCAAGGGCATCAGTATCTGTGAATTCCTGCCACCTCATTTGGTGATCTATATTGATGTACCAGTCTCTGAAATACAGAAAAGGATCCAAGAGAAAGGAAAGGTAATTCTAGCTGTTAACTTGCTTTTTTGTGTTAAAATGTCGTGATCAGGGCCTTGTGCATGAACCCTCTGTTGCAGAATTGTGCTCCAGAATCTCAAGTTTTATTTTTTATTTTTTTTTAAATTGTGTTTCATCCTCTTGTGAAGAAAACCTTCAGAAATGTTCGGAGTCCCATCAGTGAGGTTCTTTCTTCCTGGGCATGTGCTTGGCCTGACATGTCAGCTCAGACAGGTGAATTATTCTTGACTATCTCCACAGGGAACTACTGCTGCCACAGAAAGTTGACTGACTTAAAATGTCTGCATTGGAAACTCTTTCGGCTGGAATTTTCCAAGGAGCCCAGGGGAATTAGATGCCTGACTTCTATTGGAATTCCTGGCCTTCACTGCTAATCATTTTAGTACAAACATCCTGCTCTGACTGGGCTTATCCCAAAAGTCTTAGCGGCCTCTCCACTCAACTGCAACCTCCCCTTCTGACAACCCTTAGCATGCAGTTATATATTGTCAGCATATGGTCGGTGTAAAACGAATGGAGCTACTGTACTGATTGCTATTAACTTCATCTGTGATTCAGTAAAAATCTTTTTTTTAATATTTAAATGAAATTGCAGTAGAGGTTTCAACATGCTGCAGAAACCAGAGGCCGGTTCTTAAGTCCAGCTCATTGCAGAGTACACAGAGACTTGGCTATTATTTCATATTCACTGTAACATAGAAATGATTCATTTCCTAGTCTGAAATTTTGGTGCCTGAACTCTCCTGAAACTGGGATATTCTGTGAAACTCCAGGATGTTCTCCGTTTCTTTTCAAAGTCTTTTAAAAGTAGAATAGTTTTTGGGAGAAGAGAGAGAATCTGCCTTTTGTTAACATATGGTGCTGAAAGTTTTCTTGAATGCTTTGACTTCTGGTATTCTGTAGCAACATGTTTTAAAATTACCCCTCTAATGGTTCCAGAAAATTGGGTCAGTAACAGTCTGAGAGCAGGAGAGCTGTGGAGTGTTCTCCTTTAACAGGTAATCTGAACTTGTTTTCCTCTCCCCTTCCTCCTCTCCCAATGATATTGGGCCATGTATCAATAACTGCTCCCAGGTGTGATACAAGAGCAAAATGATGTTTACCCTGCACCTTGTTCAGAGGTTACAGGAAATTGGATTTGAGTGAGGAATTCAACCATGAGAAGTCTAATAATAATAAAAAAAAAAGCCTTTTATTCAGATATCTACAAACATTTGACCACATCTGTTTTCCAAAGCCCTTTGTGTGTATGTTAGAATATCTGGGAGGACAGCTTTGTGCTTGGAAATTGCTGTGCTCGCGTCAAAGCAAAGTTGACCATTGTTCAGGAAAGGTGTATATGTAGTGGGAAGAAAAAAAAACAAACAACCACACACAGGCAGTTTTTTATAAAAGCAGCAAAGAGTCTTGTGGCACCTTTTAGACTAACAGACGTTTTGGAGCATGAGCTTTCGTGGGTGAATACCCACTTCGTCGGATGCTCATGCTTCAAAACGTCTGTTAGTCTGTAAGGTGCCACAGGACTCTTTGCTGCTTTTACAGATCCAGACTAACACGGCTACCGTTCTGACACTAGGCAGTTTTTTGTAACTTTACTGTGATAAAATTCTGCTAAGATAGGTTTCTCACTGACCTGAGTTGCTTTGTATATCACAGTCTTGCACTTCTTTAATGTAATAAAATGCCCGACAGATATTCAAACCATGACTGGACATTACTCTTTTGCTTAAAGAACAGGATCTTACTTTATGCAACAGTAGTAATGGACCATTTCTTAACTAGAGGAGAGGTACTCCGTTTAAATTAAGCTGCTTTTTTGAATACCTTATGAAGCCCCGTGAGAAGTTTCTAATTTTTACCTCCCTCTGCTCATCTTGGGGAAAATAGAAGTGGTCTTCTTGACCTTTTTATTCTGGCACAAACTGCTCCTACAATAATATTTTCTCAGAGGTAGAGGCCTTGAAGGGTGAATATATTTATTAATATATCATTGTTCGTTAGCAGCAGCCCCTGGGTCTCTTCTATCTGTTTACGTTAATGGCTTGTAGTTGGCATTGACTGAACAGTAATTAGAGTCTTGGAATAGAGAAGTACCTCTGTGTGCCCAACTAACTGAGGAGCCTGATTCCCCAAGGTGCTGCACTCCATCTCTGATGTGCAGGTAGGGGCATTCTGTACTTCACTGGCAGGATCAGGTTGTAAACGGGTAGGGAAAGAGCAGAACAGATCTGCTCTTAAGGGAAGCAGGAAATCGTGATGAAAGAGCTATATAGAGAAACTGATGCTTGCTGTTGATGGGTAACCACTTGACGGTAGATTTGCAGTCCACTTAACTTATAAGAAAAAGTTCTTCGGCTTTGTATTGCGTGCACTGATGCTTATCTGCTTGCCTAAAAATTAGGGAGAATTATATTTGGGGTGCATGCTATAATCATGTAATCAATCCTCGAGAGAAGAAATGATGGATAGTTGGCCCATTCTGATTAATGTGCTAAAAGGATCGATGTGGGCAATCCTTTTTTCTTTTTCTTTTTTTTTTAACCCGCTGACTACACATAACTTCCTTAAATGTGTAGGTGAGTAGGATTAGTCATCTATTTGGAAATTAATCTGTCTGGAGCCTGTTCTTGGTAGGTAATTCTGTTTGTGTAAGCTTAGAAAAATTGAGATTCTCCCACCTTTCATCTCAACCTGTTAGAGAAATGTCTCTTTGGCTACATCTTTACTACCCACCGTATCGGTGGGTAGCAATCGATTGCTCGGGGATCGATATATCGCGTCTCATCTAGACACGATATATCGATCCCCGAGCATGCTTGTATCGATTCCGGAACTCCAGCAACCCGAACGGAGTTGTGGAATCGACATGGGGAGCCACGGACATCGATCCCGCCCCGTGAGGATGGTGAGTAATTTGATCTTAGATACTTCGACTTCAGCTACGTTATTCACGTAGCTGAAGTTGCGTATCTGAGATCGATTTTCCCCCGTAATATAGACCAGCCCTTTGTGCCTTCTTCAGCAGTGCTTGCCTTTTTCTGTCTTTCCAGACTCTCTCCTGTACCAGGAGAATCCTGTTTATCTGTATCGTTATTAAAGGAATTGCAAAACAAATACATTCAGCTGTATGGAGAACATACAGAAAAGTACAATGAAAAGCTATGATTCTACAGCAGCTGCAACTTATTCCCTTTGCCACCTATGTAGCGTTCGATATGTTAATGCAATATTCTATAATCCCAAATACTCCGTATGTTACTTGTAATTTTGAAGTCTTCATAAATGCATGTGGATGTAAATGACTGTTTGGCTGTTTAATGCAGGAGCTGTGCTTCAACAGATGGTGTGGGAGCCATGGCTTCTACTTGGGATCTCTGGAATCTGTACCAGTGTAAAAAGAAAACAAACACCCACATTTCACAGCCTTTTGTTTTCTTTGTTTAGCCCCATGAGAAAAAGGTGTCTCCTGCATACCTCCAGAGCATTGAAGATATCTACAAGAAATCTTTCCTGCCAGAGATCAGGTTAGCAGCTTAAGCCATTTTGTGTGACACATTTATGCAAAACTATTTGTGCATGTAGAGCTAGAATCGCCACATATACACTTGATTCAAACTGCTTGTATGTAAAAATTTTCCTTGTGTTTTGTTACCATATTAAACTGTGGATGTAGTAAGTTATGCACCTACACAGTTGGGTCCCTATGCTAGTGCTGAAATTTACCCTTTGAAATTATTCACTGCAGTTACCCTTCATGTCAGGGAACCCTGGCTACCAACATCATAGAATCATAGGACTAGAAGGGACCTCAATAGGTCATCTAGTCCAGTCCCCTTTACTCATGTCAGGCTTAAATATTAACTACATCACCCCAACAGGTGTTTGTCGACCCTGCTCTTAAAAATCTCTAATAATGGAGATTCCACAACCTCTCTAGGCAATTTATTCCAGTGCTTAACTACCCTGACAGTTAAGAAGTTTTTCCTAATGTCTGACTGCCCTTGCTGCAATTTAAGGCCATTGCTTCTTGTCCTGTCCTCAGAGGTTAAGGAGAACAATTCCCCTGCTCCTTGTAACAACAACAGTTTTCAAGTACATAAAAGGTTATTTCCCCTCTCTGTCTTCTCTTCTCCAGATTAAACAAAACCAATTTTTTCGATCTTCCCACGTAGGTCATGTTTTCTAGACCTTTTAATCATTTTTGTTGCTCTTCTCTGGACTATCTCGAGTTTCACTACGTTAGATGTTCAATTGCTTCTAACCTTTTTGGTGAAAACTGAAACAAATATGTCATTTTAGCACTTTCGCCATTTCCATATTTTCTGTTACTGTTTTCCCCCCCCTCAATGAGTAACAGGGCTAGGCTGTCCTTGGTCTTTCTCTTGCTTCTATTGCATTTGTAGAATGTTTTCTTGTTACTGTTTGGCTCTAGGTAGTTTAATCTCATTTTGTGCCTTGGTCTTCCTAATTTTGTCCCTTCATACCTGTGCTATTTGTTTATATATCCTTTGTGATTTGACCTAGTTTCCACTTTCTGTGGGACTCTTGTTTTTTTCTGAGTTTCAGATCATTCAAGATCTCATGGTCTCTTGCCATACTTCGGATCTTTCCTACTCAGTGGGATAGTTCACTCTTGTGCCCTTAATAATGTGTCTTTGAAAAACTGCCAACTCTCTCTTAAACTGTTTTTCCCCTTAGACTTGCTTTAGTGGGCTTAAGAAAGATGAAAGATTTTATTTGAACTTTTAGTTTCCACTAGCTTTCTAAAAGCATAAATTTATTTTGGGGGGGGGCAGAGTAGTTGCTAATGGTCACTTGAATTGTAACTCAACTGGATTTCAAGACTGAACTCAAGTCCTTATGTGGTAGAAGCATTGAATATATTACAAGATTTATGGACCCATAATTTATCGAATCCATAATTCGATGCTTTTCATCTCAGTATCTCAGAGCACATTGTAAACAGCCTCACAACTCCACAGTTGGGTGGGGAAGTATTATCGCATTTTACAGAAGGGTGCACAATAATGCAGAGAGTTACTGGTTTGCTCACAACCAAGCAGTATGTCAGTGATAAAGCAAGGAATAAATCCCAGGATTGGAGATTGCTGTACTCTTTATTCCAGCTATGAGAGATGTGTTCCTTGCCTCTCTTCTAGTGATACACTGTGGGTATTAGCATCTTGGGTGCTTATCGGGTTGACAAGATATTGTGGACAGCCTATAGAGGTGAAGAGAGCAGTTTCCTAGAGTGGTGTCCAGTAGCTTTAGCTCTTTATTGTAGTCTGTGTTTGTGAGGGAAGGGGCATTGCAAGATGGGGAGGAGCGGAGGTGTGCTAATATGATCGATCACCTGCCAGATTTGTTGGGAAAGAATACTTGCCCCCTCCCCCCCCAAAAAAATAAAAACGCAAAACAAACTTCTCATGTGGTAGCTCTATAGTTGTCTGTTTTTTTAATTTTTATTTTTTTGGACAACTGATAATTAAAAAAATAGAGAGGGATTTTCACATCTATCTCTTCCTTTAACTCTCTGTCCTCCTATCCCCTGTGTCAACCACTTTCTTAGCAGTCTTCTGTGGCCAGAAAAGACTCTTTTTAGTTGATTTTTTGTGGAGCTTCTTTTAATTGACATTCACTCCTCCCTAACCTGTTAGATTGGATGTGCTCTTCTCTGCAACACTCCTAGCTCTGTCCTGGTAGGAAGGAAGGAAGGATCTAGGAACTGAATTTGAGATTGCAGTATGGTAACTCTGAGCAATACTGTGGAGACCATTTGTTCCTGTTCCAGTTCTTATAGGAGAGACCCATCAAAAAACTATCTTGTGGGCTAAATTTGCGTGAAAGTAGGTGTCTTTGGGGCAATTAACATAGGCCATTTCTACACTACAGGTGCTCTTATGGTGCTGCAGTTACCACTCTGTAGTGTGGACGCTTACTGCATTGACGGAAGGGGTTTTTCCATCACTATAACTAATCTGTCTCTGAGCAGTGGTAGCTAGTTGGACAGAAAAATTCTTCTCTTGACCTAGACCCAGCTACTTAGGTAGACTTAACTGTGGTGCTCTGGGGGATGAATTTTTCGCACCCCTGAGCATACTATCTATATTGGTCTAACTTTTAGGTATAGAGCATGTCATTCATGGCATGTCGTGGTGTGATGACTCTGGTCAGAAAGGGTAACTTTCAAAGGTCACAAAGCTAACCTGGATTTAAATTAAAACAAGGTAAGTATCATCAAGCTGGGGCTTGGCTTCTAAATTCCCTCTAAGCTGCGTGGCCAACTATTAAGCCCTGCGCAAGGGCTGAGGGCTGCAGCATGGGGAGGCGTCTCCCGCAGCATGGACCTGCCTCAGCTGGGGGAGAGGCGCCCCAGCCCTGGCACGGACCTGCCACAGCCGGGAGAAGCGCCTCTCCCCCCTAGCCCAGATGCTGCTGTGGGGGGAGAGACCTGGGGGGAGTCCTCTCTCCCTGCTGTAGACCCCAGACAGCTCATCCCCAGCCCCACCACAGAGCCCGCACCCCCAGCTGGAGCCCCAGCTCCACACCCCAACCCTTTGCCCCAGCCCTGAGCCCCTCATCCCCGGCCCCAACCCGGAGTCCCCACCTCCCGTACCCTAATCCTCTGCTCCAGCCCTGAGTCCCTCTCTTACACTCTGAATCCTCGGCCCCACTCCCACCACATGAATTTTGGTATATGCATCAATATGGAGGTGATGTGTGAGACATCACCTCCATATTGACACATATACCAAAATTCATTCCACACATGCGTGGGAAAAATTAGAGGGAATACTGGTTGGCTTGTATTTACACCTGTTATCTAGTCTCATTGATATAAGTCAGAACAAACCTTAAGATGTATAGTCCATCTCTTGTTTTCTTGCCGTGACTCCCAAGATAAATGAGGGTAATTGTGCTGCCAGCAATTGAACTAAATAATTTCATGTCATCGTCTTGAAGCCTGACTGTCATCTGGGGCTTGTGGTGTTGATGCAGCTAAGGTCAGCTGCCTCCCTTGGTGAGTTCACCCCCACTGATTAGCAGCTAGTGCACAGCTGTCAGAACAAAGTTGGAACTAAAGGCTGAAGAGAGAGGATGGGAAACCTTACTACTCCCATTCCTGCGGGCAGAATTGTTTTAATTCACCAGTGAGGAGAAAAACGTTGCATATTCTTTGGATCAAATCGAGCCTCTGAAACATACCACGTTATTTCATTCAGGTTAAATCCTGGTCTAGCTGGTCCTGCTGTGATTTCAACTCTTCATCTGTATGTGGTTTAATACACTTATTAAGCAATCACTCTGCTCGGCATCTCCAGTATATGGGCTTATAACAGCCTGTCAAACTGAAGTTTGTACTCGGTTTCAAAAGAGGACACATCTGTCCCTATGATGTTTAAAAGTTTAAAAGTGTTAGATGAAAACAGGAGGTTGATGTCATACTGGAGATACCAGAACCTCTCCATGCATCATCTGATAGTCTCGTAAATGCGGGGATAGGTACTCTCCATCATGTTGAACAGACCACTTCAATCTTTTTGGTGGTCTTTTCCTGGCCAGAAGCCTAAAATTGCAAATCTGTTCTTAATCTTCATATCTATTTCTGCTATCACTGAGCAGCTGCTTCCTCTTTGTGAAAGCCTGCCAAGTATCAAGTAGCTTGATCCACTCTCTAATGCAATTGCCAGTTTAAAACTCTGTATTTGGTCAAAAAAACTCACTATCCTTTGTTTAGTGAAACTTGAAACTGAAGATGCAAATACCTGTGCTGCATTGTGATAACAGTCCCCTTTGGGTGGGGCGGGGGGAGGGAAGCAAGGCAGTTTTGTTCCTCTGCCAGTTGACTGTAGGGAGATGAACGTTGGAATTGAGGATTTCAAGAATTCTACAGCTTTTTCTTCAAGTAGCATCCCTGTGGGTGCTCCATTGTAGGTGTGCTTGCATCCTTGCACTGCTGATCGGAGAACTTTGGTATCAGTTTCCGTTCAGCCTGCATGTGCTCTGTCTCCCCTTGTGCCCCGCCATGAGTTAACCAGCACGTGTGGGCGAACTCCATTTGGTTCCTTCTTAACCACAGAATCCTTGATAAGAACTCCGAAGTAGAGGGGTAGAGGGTTGGTTGTGGAGCACCCATAAGGCCACACGTCTTGAAGAACCATCATTATTGTACAAAATGAGTAAAAAGAACAAAATAATGAAATCCCTTCTTGTAACCAGAAAACTGTTTAAACATTAAAGAGCCAGGGCAGCGGCTCTCTAGCCAGAAATTGACTGTATATCAGTGCAGTGAAGTGCTTTGGGATCCTTTTGGAATAAAGAGCATATGTTTCTTATTAACCAAGATGGACCACTATTAACTCAGGCTTCAAGCTGATTTTGGCCTCCATGCTGCTGCTGTCCTGCATTGTCACTTACTGGTAACATGACTGCTGCCAGCGGTAAGCTTCAGATTGCCAGGTTTTACTTCCACTTTGGACTTGCAGGTTGTTCTCCTAAGCAAAAGGTGATTTTTCTCAGAACTTCTTTTAGCTGCAAATTAAATAAAATGCCAAACTTAAAAATTGCCGGGGCTGTGAACTTCCATCTTTAAAGAACCTAGAAGGAAAATAAAAGGGTCCAATATTGCTATTTGTTCCCATAAAAAAGCACAATGGTGTCTTTTGAATGCACAGGGGTTTACTTGGGAGAAGCTGGGGGGGACGGGACGGAGTGGGACAAGCATGGAGTTAGAGCACTGCAAGAAGTGTTTGTGAATCACAGGAGCGAATGCAACCAAGTTTGTTACTTCTGTTGCGGTAGTGCCCAGAAGTGCCAGTTAGGCACCAGACCTGATTGTGCTAGGTTCTGTACAAACACAGAAAGATGGTCCTTGAGCCAGGGTGCTTGCAGTTGGTGTTGTGGGCATTTTTCCATCCATAAGTATGGACCCAGCTTTAATGTCATATTGTTTGTTACCTTTTATCTTGGTAAATTAAAGATAAACAATTTAATCCTCTCCAGAAATAATCTGCAAATGTAGTGGTTATAGTAAAATGCAAGACTTTCACTGAATTTTGGGTCAGACAGCTGCTAATAATTTGGAGAGTGGTTGTCTGGACTGAATAGGAGCAGAAGTGCATAATTAGGACAAGTCTTGTATTAGCAAACTCCTACGTTCAGCTGTACTAAGATAGTTTTCAGTTAATTCTGACATTTGGAATATTAAATGCTTTCATTGCAGGAAAGAAACATTGAGCAATACAAGGAGCGTTCTACTGCAACAGCTTCTCCAAATAACTCCTCCACCAAAAAATCTTAATTTGAAATTATTCCATTTATCTTGATGTATTACATCTTAATTTCATTTCAGCATGAATAATTGAGGTCTTTTTTTTTTTCTGGGGGGCAAGGTAGCTATATCTAGTAATTTTAATATTATTTCTTTTCTTTTGCAGTGAGACCTCTGAGGTTTTGCAGTACACAGCGAGCGAGGCGCAGGATGTAGAGAAGGTAAAAGGGCTTGCTGCATGGAGTTGATATCATAAAGCTTTGATTAAGGAAATCTGGTTTTTGAAATGCATTGTTCTGACCATCTTTTGTAGTTAATCTTGGATTTGCAATTTAGTCATGTCTTTTAGAGTAACAGCAATATAAAATAATCCACTCTAGTCTTGGAACTAGTTTCATTTAAAAATTAAAGGGAATATTTTATTACTTTGCTAGACAACTACTAGTGGATCTAAAGTTTGACTCCTTTTACCATCCCACAGATTCTTTGATCTGAGAAAAATGTTTGTGATAACTGTAAGAGCCAGTTGCTGGAAAGTAGTCATGCAAGTACAAATATTGAGACTGCTAAAAGGCCAGTCACTTGATCTGTATCGACAGTTGCATATGGTATCTGCAAATTGCAGTTTTCTCTCCAAATGGATTGGTGCAGATCAGTGTGGACATGGCGAGAATCAACCAAATTGCAGGATAATAGGCCAGTTTACAGTATCCAATTTGATTTACCTGGGGTTGACTCACTGTAACTTTATCCTGGAAAAATGAAGTCCACTTGGTCACAGTGTGGGGAGAAGTCAGAGAAATTTGTAGAGGATTCATAATGGGATAATTAAGACCTTTCACCTCTTGTTTGTTGATTTGTATCTAGAGTTGTGTCTAGTTTCTAATGCCTGCTCACTGTCTTCTATAGCTTTGGAAAAGTTTGTAGTAGTTTTGATCCCTCATCAAAGGACCATCTTTCATTTTCAGTATACAACTCCTTAAAAGTACAATCAAATTTTATACAAGTGATAAGGTTCTGCACATCTCCCAAGATCTACATTACCCATAAGAACATAAGAACGGCCGTATCGGGTCAGACCAAAGGTCCATCTAGCCCAGTATCTGTCTACCGACCGTGGCCAATGCCAGGTGCCCCACAGAGAGTGAACCTAACAGGCAATGATCAAGTGATCTCTCTCCTGCCATCCATCTCCATCCTCTGACGAACAGAGGCTAGGGGCACCATTCTTTACCCATCCTGGCTAATAGCTGTTTATGGACTTAACCACCCTGAATTTATCCAGTTCTCTTTTAAACACTGTTATAGTCCCAGCCTTCACAACCTCCTCAGGTAAGGAGTTCCACAAGTTGACTGTGCGCTGTATGAAGAAGAACTTCCTTTTATTTGTTTTAAACCTGCTGTCTATTAATTTCATTTGGTGACCCCTAGTTCTTGTATTATGAGAATAAGTAAATAACTTTTCTTTTTCCACTTTCTCAACATCACTCATGATTATATATACCTCTATCATATCCCCCCTTAGTCTCCTCTTTTCCAGGCTGAAGAGACCTAGCCTCTTTAATCTTTCCTCATATGGGACCCTCTCCAAACCCCTAATCATTTTAATTGCCCTTTTTTGAACCTTTACTAGTGCTAGAATATCTTTTTTGAGGTGAGGAGACCACATCTGTACACAGTATTCAAGATGTGGGCATACCATGGATTTATATAAGGGCAATATATATATTCTCAGTCTTATTCTCTATCCCCTTTTTAATGATTCCTAACATCATGTTTGCTTTTTTGACCACCTCTGCATACTGCATGGACATCTTCAGAGAACTGTCCACGATGACTCCAAGATCTTTTTCCTCACTTGCTGTAGCTAAATTAGTCCCCATCACGTTGTATGTATAGTTGGGGTTGTTTTATCCAATGTGCATTACTTTACATTTATTCACATTAAATTTCATTTGCCATTTTGTTGCCCAATCACTTAGTTTTGTGAGATCTTTTTTTTTTTTTCCTTCCCCCAATGTAACTGAACCTGATTCCCCTCATACTTGTTGCTTTGAAGGCCTGATGTTATGGTGACCTTCCTTGTGTGTTCGTCAGGAGCCTGTCTAACTCAACTCCTCTCATCTGCTAGAGAAAGAGAGAGGTGCAAAGAATCTTTCCCAGGGCCTGAGAGATGAGACCCAGACCCCGACATGGTAGCGTGTTGCTTACTTCTGAAAGAGGAGGGTTGGGAAGAGAGGATTTACAGAACGGTGACCTCCTGAGGGAGATGGGGACCTAACTGGTTCAAGGATCTACTAGCAAAATAATCTTCCTAGTTAAACCCAGACTTCGCTACTGATGAAACTGTTTCAGGGACAGCTCTATTGATGCCTCAGGGGTGGGGAATGTTCTATCCAGGTTTCCGTGGCAAGTGTGGAGTCGGAGGTTTTTATCAAGATTTGATGATAAAATTAGACATAGGGATGCATATTGGTCTTAAAAAATGTGCTAAAATCCCTGCTGACAACAGCTGTCCATAAACATACAGGTTAATAAAACAGTTTCTGCCATCATGTGAAAAGGATCTTGCTCCTTCACCTTTTGGGTATGTCTATGCAGCAGCTGAGGTTGTGTTTTCCAGCATGGGTAGACAGACGCTCACCAGCTCCGCTTGAACTAATGCACTAAGAATAGCCGTGTGGCCACAGTGGCTTGTGCCAAATACCTAAGTACAAACCTGCCTGACTCCCTGCGTGCGTATTTGTGATGCTGTGGCCACGTTGCTATTTTTAGCACTCTAGCTCAAATAGAGCTTGCATATTTCTGTCTACCCATGCTGGGAAATGCCATCCCAGGTGCAGTATAGACACACCCCTAAAAGTAGAAGAATTCAGACATCTCATAACTTTAATGAATTTCCTGCTGTTGTGGAAAGCCCACCTTCCGTTTGGTGATCAGTGGGTAAATACACATTTGAGGACCAGTCTGGAAATGGTTAAACAAAAGAGTTAAGTAATTAACATGGGCAAGTTCAACCATAATATTCCATTATGCTATGTCTTGTTCTGATCAAAAATGAAGCCTCATGAGGGTGACTTTCTGGTGGTGACAGTATACTTCAAGGATGTGAGAGAGATGTGAATTTCAGCTTTATGTGATTGCTGAGCAATCAGACAGCAAAGCAAAGTTGTAGCTGTTATAACCTTATTCCCAGATTTGGACCTTAGCGTCCAAAATATGGGGGTTAGCATGAAAAATCTCCAAGCTTAGTCACCAGCTTGGACCTGGTACCTGCTGCCACCACCCAAAAAATTAGAGTGTTTTGGGGCACTCTGGTCCCACTGAAAAACCTTCCCTGGGACCCCAAGACCCAAATCCCTTGAGTCTCACAACAAAGGGAAATAATCCTGTTTCCCTTCCCCCCTCCAGGTGCTCCTGGAGAGATACACAGACACAAGCTCTGTGAAACTACACAGAGTGATTCCCCCTCTCCGTTCCCAATCCTGGAACAAAAGCACTTTCCTCTTCACCCAGAGGAAATGCCAAATCAGGCTAGCAATCCAACACACAGCTCTCCCCTTGATTTCTTCCTCCCACCAATTCCCTGGTGAGTACAGACTTAATTTCCCTGAAGTAAAGAAAAACTCCAACAGGTCTTAAAAGAAAACTTTATAAAAAAAAAAAGAAAAAAATACAAATGTTCTCTCTGTATTAAGATGATACAACACAGGGTCAATTGCTTAAAAGAATATTGAATAAACAGCCTTATTCAAAAAGAATACAAATCAAAGTACTTCAGCACTTATATTCATGCAAATACCAAAGAAAAGAAACCATAGAACTTACTATCTGATCTCTTTGTCCTTACACTTAGAAACAGAAGACTAGAAAGTAGAAAGTACTTCTCCAAAGCTCGGAGGAAAACAGGCAGACAGACAAAAGACTCAGAGACACTCTTCCCTCCACCCAAAGTTGAAAAAATCCCGTTTCCTGATTGGTTCTCTGGTCAGGTGTTTCAGGTGAAAGAGACATTAACCCTTAGCTATCTGTTTATGACACGCCCCCAAATTGCAGACAGTGGGGAAGCTCACTGGCGGCAATTTCCTTCTAGAACTTGAAAATAAACAGATTAATACAACACATGCACCTTTACATATACTACTAAGTATATAACTAACAGACTTTTACATTTTAAGAACACTTTTTAACTACTGGACTCTGGGAAACTCTCACGGGAGAGTGCATCAGCAACTTTGTTAGAAGCTCCTGTGATGTGTTGAATTTGAAAATCAAAATCTTGGAGAGCTAAACTCCAACGAAGAAGTTTCTTGTTGTTCCCCTTGGCAGTATGAAGCCACTTTAGTGCAGCATGGTCAGTTTGTAGTTGGAACCGCCGTCCCCAAACATATGGGCGTAGCTTTTCCAGGGCGTACACAATGGCATAGCATTCCTTTTCACTGACTGACCAGTGACTTTCCCTCTCAGACAGTTTCTTGCTGAGAAACACGACAGGATGGAAGTTGTGATCTGTTGCTTCCTGCATGAGTACTGCTCCTATACCACGCTCAGATGCATCCGTGGTTACTAGGAATGGCTTGTCAAAGTCCGGGGCCCTGAGCACAGGGTCCGACATGAGCGTTGCCTTAAGCTGGGTAAAGGCTTTTTGACACTCATCAGTCCACTTAACGGCATTTGGCTGGGTCTTTTTGGTTAGGTCGGTCAATGGGGCAGCGATTTGGCTGTAGTGTGGTACAAATCGCCTGTAGTATCCGGCCAAGCCTAAGAAGGATTGGACCTGTTTCTTTGACCTTGGGACAGGCCACTTTTGGATAGCATCCACCTTGGCCTGTAGGGGGTTTATGGTTCCTCGACCCACCTGGTGCCCCAGGTAAGTCACTCTGTTTTGGCCTATTTGACACTTTTTGGCCTTAACAGTTAGTCCTGCCTGCCTGATGCGCTCCAAGACCTTTTCCAGGTGGAGTAGGTGTTCGGGCCAGGAGTCTGAAAAAATGGCCACATCATCGAGGTAGGCAACTGCAAATTCTCCCAGTCCAGCTAGTAGACCGTCTACCAGCCTCTGGAAGGTGGCGGGTGCATTTCGAAGGCCGAAAGGAAGGACATTGAATTCATACACCCCCGTATGGGTGACGAATGCTGACCTCTCCTTGGCAGGTTCATCTAGCGGTACTTGCCAGTACCCCTTGGTTAAGTCTATGGTAGAGATGAACTGGGCACGTCCCAACTTTTCCAATAGCTCATCAGTACGTGGCATTGGATAGTTGTCCGGACGAGTTACAGCATTTAGCTTACGGTAGTCCACGCAGAAGCGTATTTCCCCATCTGGTTTGGGTACCAGAACCACTGGAGATGCCCATGCACTGGTAGATGGGCGGATTATACCCATTTGTAGCATGTTCTGGATCTCCCGTTCTATAGCAGCTTGGGCATGAGGAGACACCCGGTAGGGTGGGGTTCTGATTGGGTGAGCATTACCTGTATCAATGGAGTGGTATGCCCGTTCAGTCCGTCCTGGGGTGGCTGAGAACAATGGGGCGAAGCTAGTGCACAGCTCCTTGATTTGTTGCCGCTGCAGACGTTCCAGGGTGGTTGAGAGGTTCACCTCTTCCACGCCACCGTCTTTTTTCCCGTCGTAGTAGACACCGTCAGGCCACTCAGCATCATCTCCCTGGACTGTAAA
Organism: Gopherus evgoodei; assembly: GCF_007399415.2. Taxonomy (NCBI): domain Eukaryota; kingdom Metazoa; phylum Chordata; order Testudines; family Testudinidae; genus Gopherus; species Gopherus evgoodei. The sequence goes on from NC_044332.1 coordinate 508,881, forward strand.
CTGACAAACCTGTAAGTCTCTAGAATAGAAAGGCTTGAGAGAATTAACATGGTACACTTTAGGCTTTAGTGAGGAATTGGGAAATGCTACGAGGTAGTTTACAGCTCCCAGGCGCTCTTGGACCGTGAATGGCCCTTCCCATGATGCTTCCATCTTATGGGCCTGTTGCGCCTTCAAGACCATAACCTGGTCTCCTACCTTGAAGGAACGTTCTCTGGCATGTTTGTCATACCAGGCCTTTTGCTCTTCTTGAGCATCCTTTAGGTTCTCTCTAGCAAGGGCTAAAGAGTGTCGGAGGGTGCTTTGTAGGTTGCTTACAAAGTCCAGAATGTTAGTTCCTGGAGAAGGCGTAAACCCCTCCCATTGCTGCTTCACCAACTGTAATGGCCCCTTAACCTCGTGACCATACACAAGTTCAAATGGTGAAAACCCTAAACTGGGATGTGGTACAGCCCTGTAGGCAAACAGCAACTGCTGCAACACTAGGTCCCAATTATTGGAGAATTCGTTGATGAATTTTCTTATCATGGCCCCCAAAGTTCCATTGAACCTTTCCACCAGGCCATTGGTTTGATGGTGGTACGGGGTGGCAACCAAGTGATTCACCCCATGAGTTTCCCACAGTTTTTCCATGGTCCCTGCCAGGAAATTAGACCCTGAATCTGTAAGGATGTCAGAGGGCCAACCTACCCTGGCAAAGATGTCTGTTAGGGCCAGGCACACAGTGTTAGCCCTGGTGTTGCCTAGAGCTACTGCTTCTGGCCATCGGGTAGCAAAGTCCACTAAAGTCAGTACGTACTGCTTTCCTCTGGGCGTCTTTTTTGGGAAAGGGCCCAGAATATCCACAGCTACTCGCTGAAATGGGACCTCAATTATAGGGAGTGGCTGGAGAGGGGCCTTGACCTGGTCTTGAGGCTTTCCCACTCTTTGGCATACCTCACAAGACCGGACATACTTGGCAACATCCTTGCCCATCCCCTCCCAGTGGAAGGACTTCCCCAACCGGTCCTTGGTTCGGTTCACCCCAGCATGGCCACTGGGATGATCATGGGCTAAGCTTAAGAGCTTCCCCCGGTACTTAGTTGGAACCACCAACTGTTTTTGCGGCTGCCATTCTTCCCGGTGTCCACCAGAAAGAATTTCCTTGTATAAAAGTCCTTGGTCTATAACAAACCGGGATCGATTAGAAGAGCTGAGAGGCGGTGGGGTGCTCCGTGCCGCCGCCCACGCTTTCTGAAGGCTGTCATCTGCTTCCTGCTCAGCCTGGAACTGTTCCCTTGAGGCTGGGGTCACCAGTTCTTCCTCAGACTGTGGACTTGGGCTTGGTCCCTCTGGAAGCGATGTAGGTGATGGGGTTGTTTCCGTTGCTGGTGAACCGCTCTCCGCTGGTGCACCTGAGGGTATTTCAGGCTCTGGCTGAGCCTTTTGGGTATGGCTGTCTGTTGCTTCTGCCAGTTCTGGCTCGCTGGCGCCCTCGGGCGTTGAGTTTGAAGATGTGGTTGCACTTGCTGGTGCTGGTTGCTGTTCCAGTTCCGGGCCTGGGACTGGAGATGCTGTGGCTGTTTCAGTGGTAGGCATGGAATCCGGGTCCACTACCTCTGTCTGGGTCTCTGGTAACACAGACGGGGCGTCTGTGGACGGCTCAGGAACAGGAATGGGTCTGGAAGCTTGCCTGGTTTGGCTACGGGTAACCATTCCCACTCTCTTGGCCCGCCTCACCTGGTTGGCCAAGTCTTCCCCCAGTAGCATGGGGATAGGATAATTGTCATAGACTGCAAAAGTCCACATTCCTGACCAGCCTTTGTACTGGACAGGCAGTTGAGCTGTAGGCAAGTCTACAGCTTGTGACATGAAGGGGTAAATTGTAACTTTGGCCTTTGGGTTGATGAATTTGGGGTCAACGAAGGATTGGTGGATAGCTGACACTTGTGCCCCCGTGTCTCTCCACGCAGTAACCTTCTTTCCGCCCACTCTCAAATTTTCCCTTCGCTCCAAGGGTATTTGAGAGGCATCCGGGCCTGGGGATCTTTGGTGTGATGGTGGTGTAATGAATTGCACTCGCATGGTGTTCTTGGGACAGTTGGCCTTGATATGTCCCGGTTCATTACACTTAAAGCATCTTCCATCTGATGGGTCACTGGGCCGAGGTGAGTTACTGGAGACTGGTGAGGTTGAAGAGTAGGGTATCTGTGGCTTTACTTGGGTGGTATGGAGGGTCTTTGGCTGTCCTCGGTTGTAGGGTTTATGGTCTGTGTGCCCCCTGGGGTAATCGTTCCCCTTGACAGTAGCTTTTTTGCTTTCTGCCAGTTCCATCCATTTGGCTCCAATCTCCCCCGCCTCAGCGATAGTTTTGGGATTTCTATCTTGTATGTACCGTGTGATGTCTTCAGGAACACCATCCAAGAACTGCTCCATTTGTATGAGGAGGTTCACTTCTTCCAAGGTTTGAATGTTGTTTCCTGTTAACCAGGCCTCATAGTTTTTTGCAATGTAGTAGGCGTGTTTGGGAAATGACACCTCTGGTTTCCACTTTTGGGTTCTGAAACGCCGACGGGCATGATCTGGGGTTATCCCCATCCTGTATCTGGCCTTGGTTTGAAAAAGTTTATAGTCATTCATTTGCAGCTTAGGCATTTCAGCTGCCACCTCTGCTAAAGGTCCACTGAGGTGTGGCCTTAATTCTACCATGTACTGGTCTTCGGGGATGCTGTACCCAAGACAGGCTCTTTCAAAATTTTCCAAGAAGGCCTCGGTGTCATCACCTGCCTTGTAGGTGGGAAATTTTCTGTGCTGTGGAGCAATAATTGGCGCCGGGTTGTTAGGGGTGGCTGGCACATGCAGCCCAGCTTTTGCCATCTCCAGTTCATGTTTTCTCTGTTTTTCCTTCTCTTCATTCTCTTTTTCCATTTGTTTTTGTTGTTTTTCCATTTCTTTTTGGTGCTTTTCCATTTCTCGGCGGTGGGCTGCCTCATCTTCTGCTTGTTTCCTTCGGTAGGCCACCTCTTCTTCTTCTAGTTTTCTTTTGTGTGCTGCCTCTTGGGCTGCCTGTTCTCTTTGGAAGGCTGCCAGTTTGATGCTTTCTTCCTTTTCTTTTATCTCCATCTCTTTTTGTTTTATTTCTAGTTGTCGCCTGTGTTCAGCTTCTTTTAAATGGTCTTCGGCCTCCATTTTTGTCCTAGTAGACATGGTTCCTGTTTTCTGGTGTTGGGGTGCCCTCCGGTGTTTATCTTCTGAACTGCAGGCTCTCTGTTGCCTCCTGAAGTCTGCCTAGCAACAGTGTTTTTTTCCTTTTCTCTCTCTAGCTAATGTTCAATTAAGGGAAACCAGAAAAACCACTTTATCTGCATGCATATAAGTGCCGGTATTTGCCTCCTAATGGGAGGGCTATTGCATGACAAAAGACCCTCAACAGTCTTCTCGCTTAACATGCAAACCCCCAACTGCTAGAGAGAGCAGAAAAAAAAAATTATCCCTGGTTCCCTTTTAAAACCAAACTGTTTCTCTCTGCTAAAAAGCCCTTAGCAGAGAAAAGAAAAATATAATATTCCTACTGGCTTCTGGATTCTGTCTATATCCCAACCTACTGCCACCATGTTAATAACCTTATTCCCAGATTTGGACCTTAGCGTCCAAAATATGGGGGTTAGCATGAAAAATCTCCAAGCTTAGTCACCAGCTTGGACCTGGTACCTGCTGCCACCACCCAAAAAATTAGAGTGTTTTGGGGCACTCTGGTCCCACTGAAAAACCTTCCCTGGGACCCCAAGACCCAAATCCCTTGAGTCTCACAACAAAGGGAAATAATCCTGTTTCCCTTCCCCCCTCCAGGTGCTCCTGGAGAGATACACAGACACAAGCTCTGTGAAACTACACAGAGTGATTCCCCCTCTCCGTTCCCAATCCTGGAACAAAAGCACTTTCCTCTTCACCCAGAGGAAATGCCAAATCAGGCTAGCAATCCAACACACAGCTCTCCCCTTGATTTCTTCCTCCCACCAATTCCCTGGTGAGTACAGACTTAATTTCCCTGAAGTAAAGAAAAACTCCAACAGGTCTTAAAAGAAAACTTTATAAAAAAAAAAAAGAAAAAAATACAAATGTTCTCTCTGTATTAAGATGATACAACACAGGGTCAATTGCTTAAAAGAATATTGAATAAACAGCCTTATTCAAAAAGAATACAAATCAAAGTACTTCAGCACTTATATTCATGCAAATACCAAAGAAAAGAAACCATAGAACTTACTATCTGATCTCTTTGTCCTTACACTTAGAAACAGAAGACTAGAAAGTAGAAAGTACTTCTCCAAAGCTCGGAGGAAAACAGGCAGACAGACAAAAGACTCAGAGACACTCTTCCCTCCACCCAAAGTTGAAAAAATCCCGTTTCCTGATTGGTTCTCTGGTCAGGTGTTTCAGGTGAAAGAGACATTAACCCTTAGCTATCTGTTTATGACAGTAGCTTCGTAATTTTCAGAGTTCTGCCTCTTGATAAGGCTGAAAACATCAACAAAAAATGTAATGTGAATTCATGTTGGAGCAATTCATTAATCTGATTTTATTTTTAATGAAAAGTGGTGCATTTTTGAAGGGAGTGGGCTATAAGAACCTGGATGTAGTGGGATGTACATTTGAATTCAGTGCAGCACTCAAATCCAATATGTCTGTTTTCCACCTGTGTACAACTGGGAGGATGCCAACCTGATTTGTTTTAGCTATGAAAATAGCTTATCCACAAGTGTTTTGCACAACTTTGCAGTCTGTGCAATCTTATGTAATAAAAGCATTGTTTTTCAGTGCTGGGTGGTAATTTCAGAGTGTTTTTCTATGATGAGCAGCACACCTAAATTTGCCTTGGGGGTGATTTTCATAGCATTCAGGTTGGTATATTAATACCATGCTGCCGGTTCTTACTTCCCCATACAAGGATCTTGAGTTCCTCTTCTCCACCTGGTCTGCAACGAGACGCTTAACTGAACATATTTAAATGTAGATCGGCAGTTAATAGCAAAAGAGGCTCCTGACCTAGCTACCATGTTGCAACCTTTGTGAAGTTTTTATACTAGGATTTTTGCCTTTTAGCATTAAACGGCTTTAAAACCTTTGTTTAAAGTCTCCTGCTGTCACTGTGCCTCGCTCATTGATAATGACATAATGCAGCATCAGGGTACAAATGAACCATGGAAATCCTGAAATCAATTTCCTTTGAAGTCTCCAGAGAAAACTAATTGTGAACTGTAGCTGAATAGACTCTGTCAGGCAGCAGGAAAATTTTTGTGCCACCCAATTTCTGTTTGAATCATCTCTGTAATTCCTATTAATTCATGTTAGCTAATATGTGTATAAATTCCACTTTCTGAATTGCGGAATGACATGAGTTTGTGTTTTGACCAGGAGCAGTACAAGGCAGAGAATGGGAGGCATATGATGTAATACCTACCTCCAATTGGTAGATGTATCTGATTCACAGGTATTGCAGCCTAGGGTTTTAGCTGCATCTCATGGAAAAAAGTGTCAAATGAAACCTCACCCCAGGTGATGCATGTTTAACTGTTTAATCCAGATGGTAAAGTCTAATAATTTGGTCCAATCTCCCCTCTCTTATTGATTAGTTTTGGTGGGATGAGCAAACTGGCATTATTCATGTCCTGTCAACTCTATTAAAATCTTGGGTTGGGGAAGCTAGTTACCTCATGGTCATGCTCAACACAGTTAGGTGTAGAGCAGTGGTTCTCAACCTGTTTATCATTGTGGGCCGCAGGTTGAGAACCGCAGTGCCCCTCTCAAAGCCCCCCCCCCCCCCCACTCCCCTATGTCCAGTGCGTCCCCCTCTTCCCCCCCACCTCCCCACCCCCAGCCCAGAGACTCCTCCATAAAGGAGCCAAGAGCGGAGCTGTGGGGCTGGGCAGCCTAAAACCTTGGGATGCTACAGCACCACCACAAACCCCTAGTTCTCAGCACCTCCCACCCCCTCACTGTCCAGAACACCTCTCTCCCCCAAACCTGCCCAGAGACACACTCTCCTGCCCCCTCGTGTCAGGAGCACTCCAGCAGGTTGGTAGACGCTGTGTGCCCCTCAGCCAGCCCCGCCCCCTTTAGGTCAGAGCAGCAAATTTTGAATTTTTTTAGCACACAGCTGGGCTGCAACTGTATGCTAATTGAGAACTGCTGGTGTAGAGGGGTCTGAACTGTTCAACTGTGGTATTGAGTTGTGTGAAAGCCTTGGGCTTCATTATCCCTGTTACTACACTTTGCTGCACATTTTAGTCCATTTTATGTTGGTAATACAGATGTGTGTTGGGTACTACTGTGTTGTAACCAGATTCCCTAACACTGAATAAGCAAAGGCTGTTTAAGAAAATCTGATTTAAGTGGTTGATTGAGGGGCTTGTCAGGCAGCTTGATTTCAAAATCACAAACAAGGCTGGTTGTTTCAGTGTGCGTATGATAATGGAGTGTGTTAACCATTTCCCCAGAACACACATTTCTAAGCAATGATTTGCATCTCATGATGGTGGTTATTAAATGACTGTCAAAATAATTATTGTAGAGATAAAGATGAGTAATAGCTGTCATTGAAAGCTTGCTTAGAACTGCCCACAAAGTGCTTTTCACACCGGTTCTTTTTGTCAGTAAAACTTCTCTTGTTTGGGGATGTTTTTTCTTAAATACCCCTGAACAACAAAAGTTTTGACAACGAAATGCCAGTGTAGACAAACCCTTAGTGAGCCACAATGGGTAGAGCACCCACAGAGCAGAATAAAAAAGGTAGCATTGAGATTAATAGGGTAACAAGGTAGATGTCATTGATGGAGGTGGGGCTGGAGAATATAAGAGGAGGTCAGATGACCCGTAAACGCAAAAGAAAAAGGTCTTAAATCTGAGGTGTTGGACAATGTGGTGTAAGCGAAGGGATTCAAGAAGGATTGTGATGTGGTCAGATCAACAGGCAAGGTATAACATGTTCAGTAGTTTTGAGCACACTAAGGAAAGATATGCAGATATGCAAGGGAGGTGGAGGCTGTAATAAACAAGAGGAAATAATCAGGGTGTTGATGAAAGAAACAGTTGGATTTTCAGTATGTTGCAGAGGAAGATGCAGCAAGATTTGACAGGACCCGTTTGTGTGGGAGGGGTGGGAGGAATCAAAAGATGATCCCAGGTTGTATGGCTGTGGAGGTAGTCACAGGCTCGATAGGGAAGTGGAGAGGTTTTAGGAGAAAAAAATTATTTCCCTTCTATTCCTTCCTCGTAACTTTTAGCAAATCCCATTGCTGACAGTTTTGTTTTAATCCTGTAAATCGGGGTTTAAAGTAGTCTAAAGCTCTTGCTCAAGCAGATATTCCTCCAGGCCAGTGGTATTATGTCATCACAGTACATGGCAAGGGAGTGTGTTGATGACCCATGTCACGCCTATTTTATTCTGGATTTGAGCAGTTCTGGAGTAGAGTAGGAATTTATTATTTGCAGTCACGGACTGCAAGAATAGCATACAATTTTGCAAGTTAGATGCCAAGTGGGAACCACAAACATGGGTATTAATTCTGCTTAGAAGGAACTTATGCTATATTTTCCCTTTTTGAGGTTGTTTCCTATCAAAGTGAAATGTTCCTTAAAAGATGGTGGAAGACTGACAAAATCCTTTGTAGTCTATAGATTCTGTAGACAAAAATACATGCACATGCGCACTGTCACCCACCCACAGTAATACAATGATGTGATATGGCTAAGAAGCTGCTGAAAAGATGCTCTTTCCTAAAGTCACTTGAGTAAATGCAGCTGATTAGAATACTGATTGATTTCACACATGCTGATTCATGATGTTTTTAAAAATTAATGTGAGGGCGCTTTCACCAGCCATTAAATGACAGTGATTAAAGGGTTACCTCGGCGTGAAAAATAATTGCTTTCACATTTGTCAAGTGAAACATATGGTATCTAATTGAGTATTTGGAATCTAACATTAAGAATAAGGAAGGGGCACTTAAACTAACTTGCTATACCATTCCCCAAGAAATATTTAGTGAAATGAAAGGCAGTGAAATATAGGATATTATATAATGCTAAGGTACATGCTTTATAAATCATAGACATTATAGACTTTTTGGCGCAGTTAATTTAGCCCCTTTTCTTGCCAGTATTGCAGTTAGTAACAGATCAACAGTGGGCATAGAGGATTCAGGGTTTTCTTTAGATTCTGTCAGGTTTTGAGACTATTATTGCACATCAACCAGCTGTTTATAAGTTTACATCAACTAGATGGTCTTAAGAGAAATGTACACTACAGTGCTCAGTCAAATGATGATCATTCAGTTAGTCAGACCTGTGTAAATTAACTCTTGTTCCTACTTAACGTGAGGAACAAAGCAGAATTGTTTAGGTAATAAACAGCCTTTTGTAATATAAACAATGGATATCTGTGCCAGCCCTTTCTGTTTAAATGCCAAGAAGCATTTGATGCTCTGTGAGATACAGGGAAGTGATTACCATACAGCTCATATGGACATAGTGTGTCATACTATGTAGCATAGAATAGAACTGTCTGTTGTGTAAGTAAGGCCACGTCCAGACTAGGAATTAAAATCGATTTTAGATACGCAACTTCAGCTACGAGAATAACGTAGCTGAAGTCGAATTTCTAAAATCGAGGTACTCACCAGTCTGGACGGCGCTGCATCGATGTCCGCGGGTCTCCGTGTCGATTCTGGAACTCCGTTCGGATTGATGGAGTTCCGGAATCGATGTAAGCGCGCTCGGGGATCGATACACCGCGTCCAGACTAGACGCGATATATCGATCCCCGAGCAATCGATTTTAACCCGCCGATGCCGCGGGTTAGTCTGGACGAGGGGGCTGGAAACTCTGCTGCTGTAGATTATCGATCCCTTCAAGTCAGTGGAGCTATAACAATTATACCCGCTCAGGTTCTGGCCTTGTAGATGTATTGCTAACTGTTTCATCTAAAGCAATGGTTCTCAGTCAAGGGTGCATGTACCCTTGGGGGGACACAGAGGTCTACCAGTTGATACATCAACTCATCTAGATATTTGCCTAGTTTTATAACAGGCTACACAAAAAGCACTAGCAAAGTCAGTACAAACTAAAATTTCATACAGACAATGACCTGTTTATACTTCTCTATATACCAGGGGTCGGCAAACTTTCAGAAGTGCTGTGCCGAATCTTCATTTAGTCACTCTAATTTAAGGTTTTACGTGCCACTAATACATTTTAACGTTTTTAGAAGGTCTCTTTCTATAAGTCTATAATATAGAACTAAACTGTTGTTGTATGTAAAGTAAATAAGGCTTTTAAAATGTTTAAGACGCTTCATTTAAAATTAAATTAAAATGCAGAGTCGCCCGTACAGATGGCCAGGACCGGGCAGTGTGAGAGCCACTGAAAATCAGCTCATGTGCCGCCTTCGGCAGCCGAGCCATAGTTTGCCTACCGCTGCCATATACTATACACTGAAATTTTTAAGTATAATATTTATATTCCAATTGATTTATTTTATAATTATATGGTAAAAATGAGAGAGCAAACCATTTTTCAATAATTGTATACTGTGACATGTTTGTATTTTTATGTCTGATTTTGTAAGCAAGTAGTCTTTAAGTGAGATGAAACTTGGGGTTATACAAGACAAATCAGATTCCTGAAAGGGGTACAGTAGTCTGGAAAGGTTGAAAGCCACTTATCTAAAGGGTCTTCCTGGAAGGCCTTTTAGGAACAACCCTCTTCACTGCATCCTCCCAAATTTTCCCCAGCTGTTAATCCCCACCTCATAAGAACAGCCATACTGGGTCAGATTAAAGGTCCATCTAGCCCAGTATCCTGTCTGCCAACAGCAGCCGCTGCTAGGTGCCCAAGACGGAATGAATAGAATAGGTAATCATCATGTGATCCATCCTCAGTTACCCATTCCCAGCTTCAGACAAACAGAGGCTAGGGACGCCATCCCTGCCCATCCTGTGACTAATAGCCACTGATGGGCCTATCCTCCATGAATTTATGTAGTTCCTTTTTGAATCCTGTTATAGTCTTGGTCTTCACAATGTCCCTTGTTTGACTAACTTCCACATTTTTGTGTAGTCCTCCTTTTTGAAATTAAATGCTACAGTGTTGGACTGCTGTGGTGGTTTCCCTCTACAGGGATGTTAAATTTGATTATATTATGATCATTATTACCAAGCAGTCCAGCTATATGCACCTCTTGGACCAAATCCTGTGCTCCACTTAAGACTAAATCAGTAACTGCCTTTCCGCTTGCGAGTTCCAGGACTAGCTGCTCCAGGAAGCAGTCATTTAAAGTGTCAGAAACTTTATCTCTGCATCCCATTCTGAGGTGACATGTACCCCGTGTATGTGGGGATAGTTTAAATCCCCCATTATTACTGATTTTTTTTGTTTGTATAGCCTCTCTAATCTTCCTGAGCATTTCGCTGTCACTATCACCATCCTGGTCAGATGGTCAGTAATATATCTCTGCTGCTATATTCTTCTTCTTCGAGCACGGAATTACTATCTGTAGAGATTCTATGGTACAGTTTGGTTCATTTAAGATTTTGACTTCATTTGATTCTATGCTTTTTCCCACATATAGTGCCACTCCCCCACTAGCATGACCTGTTTTGTCCTGCTGGTATATTTTATGCACTGATATTACTGTATCTCATTGATTATTCTCATTCCACCAAGTTTCTGTGATGTCTATTATATCAATGTCTCATTTAATACGAGGTACTCTAGTGCTCTCATCTTATTATTTAGACTTCTGGCATTGGTATATAAGCACTTTAAAAATTTGTCACTTTTTTTAGCTGTCCGCCGTTACATCAGGGGTGGCCAACCTGTGGCTCCAGAACCACATGCGGCTCTTCAGATGTTTAATATGCGGATCCTTCTATAGGCACTGACTCGGGGGCTGGAGCTACAGGCACCAACTTTCCAATATATTGGGGGTGCTCACTGCTCAACCCCTGGATCTGCCCCAGGCCCTGCCCCCATTCAACCCCCTCCGCTGAGCCTGCCATGCCCTCGCTCCTCCCTGCTCTCCCCCAGAGCCTCCTGCACGCCATGGAACAGCTGTGTGGGGATGGAGGGGGAGGCGCTGGGGGGTGGGGGAAGAGCTGGTGGGGAGCTGATGTATTACTGTGGTTCTTTGGCAATGTACATTAGTAAATTCTGGCTCCTTCTCAGGCTCAGGTTGGCCACCCCTGCATTACATAATGTAATTGAATGGGCCTCTTTTTCATTTGAGTGTTTCTCATCAGATCCTACCAGTATTTTATCATCTTCCATCCTCTCCTCCTTACAAAGACATAGAAAATATCCATTAATAGATCCTGTCTTAAGGGATGTCTCTGTAACAGCTGCAGTCTGGACTACGTGTGCATCTAGTCAACATCATAGTCAGTCATCGTGGAGTGTTTTGAGAGCAGCACAAACAAAGCCCCTAACACCACTCTAAGTATTCCCCACCTAGTCCTCCTTAGGGACGTAAAGCATCAGTAAGTGAACTCAGCAAGAGCTCCTCAAGGACTCCTGTCACTGCCTTTGGGGTGTTTTGAACGTGTGATTGTTACTAACATTTTGCATTACTGTTGGAAGGTGATAGCAAATCACATATTGGGATGGCTTTGTTGTTTAGTTGTATGTATTGTTTGCTTGACTGACTTTTATTTTTCTTGACTGAGGATATAAATTTTAATAAACTCTTGTAATTGTAACGTATGCCCCTATTTCAGGTAATTGAAGATATTGAATATCTGAAGTTTGATAAGGGACCTTGGCTGGAACAAGATGATGTTAGTTTCCATCACTTGAGGCTTTAGTAAGTAAACCTAATCCTATTCAGTTTTGCCGCTGAGGGGAAACTTTTATTGTCTTTGCATTTAAAAATAAAATGCATATTTGCACCAAGACTTAGTTTTATACTTTGTCAGAGGTAAACAATGATAGTAGAATTCCATGGTATAGGTAGCCTTTTATGAGAGAATGGTTGCCACTAGTCTGGTCTGGGGACCACCAACTTTAGTAAGCCAGACATCGGATGGTGGTGGCTTTTTGGTTACTATCAACTTGAACTAGATTCAGCCAGAGACCCACAGATGAAGGCACCATACCCCATTAATCAATCCCTAAACCACAGAATCCTATGCTTATTTCATAATATAAGAGCTTTGCCATGAACTGTGGCTTTTTGAGCTTTGGGAAATTGTGTTTAATGTGCAAGTACTCTTGTCCCTAAATAGTAACCATGCCAAGATGAGAGCCTGAAAACTTAAAAAACAAGTGCTGCAATGTGCAGTTAGCTACCCTGTATCTTTCACTGTCGCCTTTTGTTGGGTGGTGATGATATACTAAAGCTTGCTGAGATATGTTGCTGTTAAATTATAATGGACCCAATCTTAAAGGTTTGGAGGTCAGGGGGGAGCCCTGTTAAGCCCTTGTGTGCTGCACTTCCAGTTCCGTTTTCAGATCTCTGCTATTCAGGGAGAGCAACCAGCAAGGAATCTAAAAGGAATGTAGGAAAAGAAATGCAGCTTATGCCAACTTGGATGGTTGACAGGAACACCATTAATCAATACTGTTTTTCCAGTAAATAATCCTAGATAAAGAGCCTTAATTAATCCTAATCTATGTTTTAGAGTATTGCAGGTTTGGTGTCATTCATGCTCAATTATTCCAAGATTTTAGAATATTGCTCTTTCAGGACATTTTTTAAAAGGCTTCTGTTTAATTGGATCAATAGAGATAGAATCAGAAGAGAGAAGACTTTTCTGAAATAATCTCAAGCGGCATGGGGTCCGCTCCGGGTCTTCAGTGGTGGGGGGCGGTCCCTCAGTGCCGCCGAAGACCCGGAGTGCACCCCCCACCACTGAAGTGCCACTGAAGCCCTGGGTATTTGAATTGGGCCCTGCAGTTCCTAAAGCCGACCCTGCGCTCATCCCGATGTGTCCATGCATACTCTGAGCATTTAAAATTGGCAATAACTAAAGTATGATCAACATTTAAAATATAATGTATATAATAAACCAGTTAATAATACAGCTGTTTATATAGCTCTAGACACCAATGATATCAATAAATCCGTTACATCCTGTAATCTACAGCATGCTCCTTTCTTGAATTCCCAGAGTTAAAAAACTATGGAGTTTTTCCCCTCAGCAGAACTCAAGGAGCCTGCCCTGGTTGCACAAGCTCTACTTATGTGGGACTTGCCAAGTGTTAAAAGCTTTTATTTGTTATGGAAGAATCTACTTATATATTTCTCCTGTGCTGGGTGAGCTGCTGTCCATGTTCGTGCACATGCTGCCCCCGTGTGGACATTAAAAGGGATAAGCTATTAAGTTAAAGCCTCATTCTGTGGTGGAGTTACATAGGTTATAGGTCTCAAAGTGACTTCTTGGATCACCAAGTCCAGTCCCCTGCTATTGCAGACAACACCATCATATAGTCCTGTCCATAAAGTTAATTCTCAAATACAGCACAACGCATTTTATAATTTTACATCACAATAATTCGCACCAAATTCCTTCCAGCTTGTATAGAGCAACACTAGTCTCTTTAGTTTAATTTAATATGAAGGAAGTCTGTTCTAGGCTCCCTGTCATTTACTAAAATACATGGACGCAGAGCTGGTGGCTAGGGCACAGGACTGGGAAACGAGACCTGGGTTCTATTCCCAGCTCTGGTAGTGGCCTGAAGGGAGATCTTGAGCAAGTCACTTCCCACCTCTGTGCCTCCATTTCCCCTCTCACCTTTATCTGACTTGAATTCTTAGATTGCAAGCTCTTTGGATAAGGGACTGTCTTTAACTGAGTTTGTGCAAAGGCCAGCACAACACGGCTATTATGAATAAAAACAGCCATCCTGGGTGAGACCAAAGGTCCATCCAGCCCAGTATCCAGAGGGAATGAACAGAACAGGGAATCATCAAGTGATCCATCCCCAGTTGCCCATTCCCAGCTTCTGGCAACCATAGGCTAGGGACACTATCTGCCCATCCTGGCTAATAGCCCATCCTCCATGAATTTATCAAGTTATTTTTTGAACCCTGGTATAGTCTTGGCCTTCACAAATATCTTCTGGCAAGGATTTCCACAGGTTGACTGTGCATTGTGTGAAAAGATGCTTTCTTTTATTTGTTTTAAACCTGCTGCCTATTAATTTCGTTTGGTGGAACCTAGTTCTTGTGTTATGAGGAGGAGGAAATAACACTTCCTGATTTACTTTGTCCACACCAGTCATGATTTTATAGACCTCAAACATATCCCGCCTTAGTCATTTCTTTTCCAAGCTGAAAAGTCCCAGTCTTATTAATCTCTCCTCATACGGCAGCTGTTCCATACCCTTAGTCATTTTTGTTGCACTTTTCTGTATCTTTTCCAATTCCAATGTATATTTTTTGAGATGGTGCGACCACATGTGCACACAGTATTCAAGATGTGGGCATACCAGGGATTTATATAGCAGCAATACGATATTTTCGGTTTTATCATCTATCTCGTTCTTAATGATTCCCAACAAATAATATGCAAATAATAAATAAGCTAATCAAAAGGGCGGACCATTTCCACACAGAACAAACCCTGTGTAATAAAATCTTACCTCCCTGTCCTCTTTCCATCCCAAACTCTTGTTGGGGGTGGGAATGACGGGCCTCTGCACCATAGCCTGAAGGTAAAAGATACTGACTATTTCAGTGTGGGTGGGGAAAGGGGATCAGAAGTCAAGAGCCCTCTCAGAGAATGCTTTACCAGTATCTCCCATTCCTATATTCCAAGACTCCCATTGACTTCAACAGGCTTTGAATCACACCCAAAGGGAAGCCCGAGTGTGATTGCTGCCTGAAACAGAGAGAGGTTCTCCGTCAAGTGGGTAGATCCCATGCCATTTAGGGCAGCACTAACACCTTTAAACTCCTGAAACCAATGGGTTTGAAGTGCATCTTATGAGCATTGGTGTCATGGGCTCCCAGTGACCTACTTACTTAACATGTGGGCCGTTGGATTCCACTCTAGCTTTAGCTTCTGACTGGAGTTAATGCCTAGTCCCTTGTAGAGCCCATTGCGATAGCCCACTCTGGGGCAGACAAAGGAGTATCCTCTGTTGCTGGACTCGTATGTAAATAAATTACAGCTGAAATATTCCCAGACTGAGTGTTGCTCCCCCTGGGAAGCTAACCTGCAAAGCCCAGGATGTCTGCTGTGGTTTGGCAGAGGGTTAGTGCTGCTGTTAGAATGAGACACTGCTGTTGATAAATTGGAGGATGATATAAAGCCAGAGCTTTTAGGCCCCAGGGCAGAAAGGTACTTAAGCACCATGCCTAATGCTAACCATGTGCAAAGTCCTATTGATGTCAATAGCCATGGTTTGATGTCTTGTAAACAAGTGCTTCAGAGACCTAATCATGGGTCTCAGAGACCTAATTTTGGTAAGTTCTGTACAAATGCAGACCAAAAAGATGGCCCCTGCCTCAGAGAGTTTACATTCTATAGAGCTGGCAGACTTCCCTTAAGAGGGGCTGGGCATAGATGTGAAAAGAATCACTACTTGGAGAGATCCCTTCTCCATGGGAGGAGGCTAAGTTAATTCCACTTTAATGGCTTGTTGCTGTTCTACAGAACCTATATGGACCAGATTTAACATATGGCAAGGACAGAAATGCTCTTTGCTGAGCCAGTGGAATTCACAGTGGGAATCACATGCAATTTTTATACTGTTCTTCCAGGCAGAACTTACTCTGTCTTCAGTTTCTGCTTCTCTTGGGGTAGATGAAGGTGCAGGTGTGGGGAGAGTCATTGGCAGCGTGGCTCCTAATAGACCCATATTTGTCTTGGCTGGAGGGCCCATCTTCCTGTCCTGTAACTTGTGGATGGTGCTGGCTTTGGAAACCTATCTTCCTTGTTACACCTAGTATTCCTCTTGTTTTCCTTGTAAATGTTATTTTGCAGATAGGGTTTTAAACCCCCAAACCTGTTCTAAAAAAAAAATCCCAAAAAACAAAGTACCAGTCCTCTCCTGCCCCAATATACTAAATTGGAAGGGAAAAAATTGATCTCTGATTAAGGGGAAACCACAGTTTTATAGCAAGTAGTATGAACAGTTTTTTCAATTGTAGGAGAATTTATTTGACATTATTTCATCCTAACTTTGAAAAATGAGCATTTTTTAATTCATTTTTTGATCTTGGAATAATATTCAGGTTGTCAGTTTCAGAGTTCTTTTTACATTATCTATCTGTAATAGAGTGGCATGTAGATTTATATCTTAACTCACAAACCATTTGGGTTTATATTCAGTTGTGAATTAGGTAGCTAAGTAAGC
Organism: Gopherus evgoodei; assembly: GCF_007399415.2. Taxonomy (NCBI): domain Eukaryota; kingdom Metazoa; phylum Chordata; order Testudines; family Testudinidae; genus Gopherus; species Gopherus evgoodei. The sequence continues at coordinate 525,216 of NC_044332.1, forward strand.
AGAGACTGTGTTCTCCTATGTTCTAAACAGCATTGAGCACAGCGAGGTCCTGATTTGAACTCTTCGAGCACTACTATAATACAAATGATTAACCGTAGTAATTTTAATTGAGTTACCCTTTTCTGCACCGTGTTTACTCCTTTGCATGCTGGTGTAAATGTTTCTAAAGAAATGACAATCCCTGAAAACCAAAAGCACAGCTGTGTTTGTGTACCTCTGTTCTTGAATTCATTGTCAATTGCAATGCCATGATTGGTGTGATTTCCTCAGACTTTATATAGATGGCACTGTTCCTCTGTATATCGTTTCTTCATCTAAATAGTTGTGCTTTTCTAGCAGTTTCTTAAGCTCTTCAAGTCAATGTTAGGTTTTTGAATATGCTTAGTGTTGCCACAGAGTATCCCTTTTGTGGTGGATTGCTGCTTATATCTGTGGTAGTCAGAGGTGAACTGCAGCAAAATCCTAATAGCACAGCAATTCCTAGTCTGGTAAAGGGACACTACTGACATCAAAATCATGTTTCCAGTTGAAATTCCGTTACTGCTTGTTGCATGTAACATTGAGGGTTAATTAACTAAAACATTTCAGATAGGACTTTTGGGGAGATGGGCATGAATCTAATATTTTTTTTCTGTTTAGGTTCACTTGTCTACTTGGCAATTTTTTATATGAATCTTATGATGAAACATGACAAAGTGATAAACTTGATGTAGGAATATAGCAAGAGAGTAAATTTAATGCAATATATATTTTAAAACTGTTTCAACTTCAAAACTTTCAAAACACCTGGAGCAGCTATTAAAGTATGGAAATGCAGGATTATGCTACTCAGAACAGTGTTATCTATATCCCCAGGATGCACTATCCAGTTTATGGGCATAGCGATTTTTTGAGATATGCAGTTCCAAAAACCGGGCCACTTCTACAAAAGTCAGTAACTTCTCTTGCTTCTGTCTTCTTCTGAGTGTCTTGTCCAATTAGTACCTAATCTTTCCTCCAGCCCTATCCTTCTCCTCATATGGGAAAGAGGACTGTTAGGAGTTCATTAGTATGACATTCTGGGGTGCAATCCTGACCAGTGAGGGGCTGTATCATCACCTGCCCTGCAACTTGGGTGCTTCACAGTGCTTTGCTGCTGTAGCTCCCACCTGGGCCACTCGCAGACAGCATGCTTATAACACCGAGTGTCTATAGAGCCACAGTCCCAGTCCAGCAATTCTGTGCCCCCCCCCCCCCCCCCGCAACTCACCAGCTGCACTCTGGCTTCTAGCAGCCTTGGTTGCTGCCTGCAAGATGACCCCAACATGCTGCCAGTCCTGGGTTTCCCCCATAAAACATGTGTCCCTCTCTTGGACAATCCAGATATATTAGATCCAGTGCCTCTCTGAGTGGATCTATATACAGCAGTTTGCTACTCTAAATGGCATTACCTACACAATTCTGTTTAAAGACAACACTGGATTTGTTTTAATTAAAGAATAAAACAAGTTTGTTTAACTGTAAAGAGAGAGCTTAAGTGAACATCTGTATAAGGCATTAAAGTGAGAAATGGTTACAAGAGAAATAAAGATAAAATGTTTTCTAAACTTAACAACAAACTAGACTTGGGTCAAGGTGAAGTCCATTCCCACTAACATTGTTGACCAAATTCTCCCAAAGTCCAGCACTTGTTTCTTTTGTCATCTGAGGTGGAGACAGAGAGATGGAGAGGGAGAGAGAACTTGGGGTGTTTTGCCCCTCACTTTCATAGTTCAGTCACCCTTTGAAATACATTGTACTGAGGATTACCCCTAGTTAAAGTTCATTCAAACAGTAAAGAAGGCAACGTGGTGTCTGGTGGTGAAAGAGGTTGCACGCAGTTTCTTCTCACCTGTGCTGAAATGCAGATTTTCCGTGTCTCCTGTCTTCTCCCTCTCACTATCTGAGGATTCTGTTTACAACTTACATGTAAATTGAGGTAAACACACGTTTCTTTAAGACCTGCTTGACCAGTCTAGCCTAACTGGGGCTACATGGGTTTGAATATATGCTACCAACATCATTCAGGAAGAGTTCATAACTTTATATATAATGTTGCTACACACGTTTCATCATGATGTTATTGACCAGAGAGTGACTACTTTTCAAGTGATACCTCACAAGGCATATTTTGCACAAAGATTATTACAATGGTGTATAGGTTGCGAATATGGGGTGCATTCCATCACAATTGGGCAATTGTGGATAGCTCAAACATATTGCTGTCATTGGCACTTGTCTTTCTAGTCTCCCCTCTTGTTGTTTTCTTTCCCATGACCGCTTGCCATGACATCTTGTTGAGAGAGGCTAGAGAAGGATTGACAAACATCATCTGAGCCAACCTAAGGAACACTGTAGCTCCACACAGCAGTAAAACAGAGTTTTGCTGTGAAGAATGGTAGCATTCCCTCTACACATTGAGCATATTTCCTCTACTCTAGCCTCAGATCCCACCGGTTGGGAGATTGCCAGTAATTGAAGCGGGTGTTGTATGTGACCATGTCAAAAGCTACCATTGGGCCAGTTCTTGTTGTGTTGTGTTCTTGTTGTTGTGCACATGTATCACCTGGTATGTTGCCAGGTCCATTTAAAAACATTTTCATACAAACTGTTACTGAAAAAGTAATAGAAGAATATTTATAGCCTTGTAATGGAAGAAGAGACCTATTCCTTCACTTGTTCTTGAGCCCTTAAGAAATGAGAATGTATTAAATGCATTCAAAATCATTTAATAACATTCTCAAGAAAGTGTGAGTAAGATCTCTGTTAGTTTCATGAGCTGGGCTAAACTTAATTTACACAATTTAAGCAAACTGGATAAAAAAAAACAATATGAAGCTGTTCTGTTAAGCTCAAATTGTGTCTGGGACAGAGCCATAGATGTGTGATTTGTCCATTTCACTAAAGATGGAAATATAGATTAATATTGATGAGAAAAGCATCCTTCCACTGAAAATGAAATGCCAGAGCATGGACGGTGTTTGCAAAACATTAACAGAGTACAAAAAATCCATCTGTTTTATTTATATCTGTTACTGAGTTACAACATTGAAATGTTTCATAGAAGCAAGTAGCTGCAGCTTTCTGACACACCAGGCTTCCAGCAACTGCAGAGCTACCATTAGAAGAGTTAAGCCTTTCTTTCAAATAAAGGCCAAATGGGAAAAGGGCTATACTGAAATGGGGTAGGGAAGAGTGCAGCAGGCAGTCTGTTCATGCATACAATATAGCCAAAAGAGAACCTTGCATCTGCAGAAATATAGTTAAAATATTTTAAAAAATCAATTTTTTTGCATTTGCTTTTCCTGAAGTAATGACTTCTTTATTGTCCTTTGCATCCAGATTATTAATGCATTTCTGTTTTGCATTAATGTATGTCTCTGAATTGCAAAGTTGATTGATTTATTTCCAAGAAGGATAGACATAACTGTTTTTTTTCTTTCTTTCTTTCTTTCTTTAGTATGGAGGACAAACACAAAGTGGTGAACCCTACAACTATCCCTCGCTACATCCCAGAAATCACAATTGGAGGCAATGAATTTGATAAACTATATTACCAATACAGATCGGTAAGCAATGTCTGTAGGGGGTTGAAAATGTTGTGGACAGGAAAAGTTTGGGGAATGGAGAAGATATTCCAGAATTTGGCCCCAACCCTGTAAAGGTGTGAGCCCACGTATAAAGTGCTTTGTGTAGCTCAAAAGCTTCTTTCTCACCAACAGAAGTTGATCCCATAAATGCTGTTACCTCACCCACCTTGTCTTCCTACTATCCCAGGATAAGCACCACTGCAGCCACACTGCATAACTCAGTTATGTCAATTTTATGCATAATACGCTGATGTTTTTCCAGGAGAGGGGCCTCTTATCATATGTACTAGCTTTGTATAGAACCCAACTTTTCTTAAAATCTAGCCCCTATTTAGGGGAAATAATGAAGCAAATTATTAGGGCTATAAGCTGACTCTTTTTTCTCTAAATTTGGACTAAAAGATAAATCCTTTTTATATTCACCTTTCTGCCCTCTGATAAATCTAAAATACTCAAAGTCCAAAGAGAAAATTGAATCTCTGTTGAAACACCTTTTTTGATACAACTATGAAGTACTTGTTGCTTTCGAAAAGTAGATGCTGAGGATGTGAATGTTTCATCGGTTCAGTGAAATGTTGTTGCTTTAAATAAACATGTTCCTATAAACATGCAATATGCTGCACCCCTTCCTGCAGCCCACACACGATATGGCTATACAGCAGCTAAAAACCTATGGCTGGCCTGTGGCAGCTGACTCGGGCTCAGCTCTAAGGGGCCCTTTAACTGAGGTGTAAACATTTGAGCTCAGGCTGGAACTTGGGCTCTAGGACCCTGCAAGGGTCCCCTTAGACAGAGTCTCTTAGCCTGAGTCGGACGGCTTGCATCTAATTTCAGTGTAGACATACCCAGAGACTCCCAAACAAATTAGCTGCTTGCCATGCAGGTTTTGGAGATAATGGCTTGTAATTGGCTTCCTACCTTTTATGCAGTCAGTCTGTGGTATGATCCGCATTGAGTCTTGTGGGACTTAGCGAAAATTAACATCACCTGCTCTTCAAGGTACTCTGCAGAATTTCTGTAGGACTTGGTTCTGTAAATTCTTAGTTTGTACAAATTGAACAGCCAGCTGATGGTGGTGTCTCTATCTTTTTAAATTGCATGGAAACTTTTTCTCTGCTGACTGCTTGGGGAAACTAGGGCAGGTAAAAGTCCAAGGAAAGTGTATTTGGAAGTTGTAGTAAACTATGATCTGCAGAGTCAAAAAAGTTTAATTAGTGCACTAGCAGGGTTAGAAAAATCACTTGTGGTATGGATAATTAATGTAAAATTCTGGTCTTTGAGACCCATTTGGAGAGTGCAAACTATTGGTGGGGGGGAAGGGGAATCTGTGCATTAGGTTTAGAATTTCCAATAAATATTACCCCTTCTCTGCTCTTACTCAGTCTGTACATACCTGGCTGTAGAGGGAGGTGCTCTGGGTTCATACAATTCCACATCTTCTGAGATCTCTGTTAGAAAGCATTCTCTACAGCTTGTAAATTGAGTTAGAATAGCAGAAGTTCAAGTCAATTTGTGGCTTTGAATACTCCCTAATAAGTTTGAGGAAAAAATATTTCCAGAATTAAATACCTTTTATGGTAGCTTTTGGCATCATTTCCAGCATGAATCTGAAACTTTGGACTTGATGACTAAGTATATTTGTTCGAAGAATTATTAGGATTCTTGTGTTTCAACATGAAACAGAAACCTTTGTGTGCATCGTTGCATATTTAAGGGTGTTGCTCCGGTATGTGCGCTCTCATCAGTGCAGTATCCATCTGTACCTACTGGGCCTGTTCTGCCTAAGAAAACAGGCTTTCCTTGCTAAAGGATCACATTGTAATGGAGTTCAGAATAGTAGGTGTGCGTTGAGCTGCCTCAGTAGCTGACCGCAGTGCAGCATATTGGGAACTAGGGATGCTAGTTCTAGATACGCTTTTTTCCTAACTTGTGTAGCTGACAATCTTATGTTTGGCAACAAGGCAAGAGTGCCCTGTCTGAGTTGGAAATTGGCTTTCAAATAGTGAGATCCACTTCCCAGATATGATGGAAGGATTTTTGGGAGGAAGAACCGTGCAAGCCTTCCGGAAAGGAAGACAGGAAGCTCAAGTCACACCATTTCTCCATGATGCCAATCAAGGAAGGCATGATAGTCTAAGGACCAAAACCCTCCAGCTGAGACTGTGCTTAAGTACTTTCCTGTACTAAGGCCATATCCTACTGCTCTTTCTCTTCGTCTTTTCTTTTTGCTTGGCCAGTGTGTTTAAATGATAGTCATAACCCTTCTGTTCTCTCACGTGGCCTCTCTAAAGAAGGATTCCTACCCAAATGATGTATCTGCCCACAATCTAGCCTTCAACCGCTGAGCTCTTTTTTTCCTCCCTCCCCACTTCCCTCCTGCAAATGTGACCTAGCAGCTGCCTCCTTCCTCCTCCCACTCCCATCTGAAACCTGTCTGCTCCTGGGTAGCGTCCCTCCTTCCCTCACAGGCCTGTTCCTGCAGAGGTGCAGCATTAGAAGCATCTCCTCCTCCAGCCAACCAGCTGCTCCTACGCTAGGAAACACCCCTGGGGTTAGGGGGCCACACAAGAGCCATGAGTGGCTAGGGAAGCCTAGAGCCAGTGTCATGGAGGGGGCATAACAGAGCACAGTGCTGCAGAAAGTCTGAGCTTGTAGGCCTAGTCAGTTAGTGGAAATAATACACTTACAAAGGGAGTTGCACAGTATGTGTCCTATGTTTCATAAATCTTTCACATGTGGCTGGTTTTTTTTCCCCCAGTGCTTCTCTTCCCCATCCTCAAGGGTTCAGGCAAAATCACAACCCAAAGCTTACAAATAGATCACTAACCTCTAGGCTTTCCAGACCAGCGCGTGCATGTTGTTTTGCTGTTTAATAATGGCAGTTTCAAGGTTTCTTAAATTATAGACAAATTATTTTTCGTTCAAATTCTCATTAGGTTTGAGGACCTGTAAAAACACCTTCCTAAGAACAAGGTTTAAGGCATAGCTACCCTGTTTTTTTAAGGTAGTGAGGCAGCTGCATAAGATTTTTGTTTTTACCTTCAAACGGTCATAGAAATATAGGTCTGGACGGGAGCTTGAGAAGTCATCAAGTCCAGCCCCCTGCACTAAGGCAGGACCAAATAAACCTAGACCACCCCGATTGGTGTTTTGTCCAACCGGATCTTAAAAACCTCCATTGATTGGGATTCTACCCTTATATATAACTTCCTTCCTTCAATTTTTTTTTCTTTTTTGTTGTTGTTAAATGATCTCTCTGAAACAAGACTTGCTGCATCTTTCTTTTACTTTTAAGTAAGTATCTGGCTTGGTTCAGCAGCTTTTTATAAAATTTAAATTTAAACGTGTGTTGGGAGGTAAAAGGAAAATAACTTAGTAAAAAAAATAACTTTGTGTCAAGCCATGTAGATCACTGGAAGATTAGCATGTTAATTCTGACAGGAAGCAGCAGAAGACTTGAGAATTCTTTAACAAGTGCCCCTTCTCTCTTTCCAGTGATAGACAGCTTCTGACAGAGAATACGCCAAAGTCCTCAGCCTTCCTGGGGGTAATGCTAGATTACGTAGAGGTATCCACAGAGGGGAAGAAATCAAATAACACTACAGTTCACGCTCCCAAACTGAATCAGAGAGTCCTGCTGGAACCTTCTAGGGACTTCTTTTCTCATCCCTCCAGACGTGTCCTCTCTCTTCTCCCAAAATTAGGCAGATGATTATTTGAAGGGAAACGTTAATGCAAGCAGCATTTGTACCTCAGAAACCAGAGCTGGATAATTCTTCTCTTCTCACTGCAGATCAAAGGAAGACTAGTCAGTGTTTCCCCTACACACACTCTTAGAAAACCTTTGATATTGTTGTTAATTGAGAGCCAAATAAAATTAGTGGGGGCTAATTATCACTAGTCATCCTTGAGTCTGAGGCTGGTACTGAAGTCCACTGCTCCTTGTACATTGTTCAGGGCTGTAAACAGCATGGAAAATCATTTTCAGTGTGTCAAGTTCACTTGGGATTTCTCTGGAAGTGCAGCTCTGAATTAATAACCATGCAGCCTAGCAATTTGTCTCTTTTCTGGAATGTATGTTATAATTACAATAGATGGACGTCTCCCTTCTCATTCGTCTATGAACAAGAAGAAAACATAGCTATTGCATTAGAAGATCAGACCTGTGGTCTGTCTAGTCCAGTGTCCTGTCTCCTACAGTACTTAAACTAGCTCCTTTAGAGGAGGGTCTGAGAAACCAGTTAGCAGATGAATGTAGGATAACTTGTCTCCCTGTAACTCTTGTCTTGATCCCTATTAGAGATCTGGCTTAAGCCCTGAAACGTGCAGTTTAATATCCCTTCCCATTTATTTAAGTATTAACTGACATAACTGTGGATATTCTTGTCATCCATACAAATGACCGTTCCCTCTTAGGATCTTGTTCAATTACATCCTGTGGCAATGAGTTCCACAGTCTAATTGCATGGGTGAACAAGTATTTCTTTTGATCAGTTTTGAATTTCCCGCCTTTCAGTTTCACTGAATGCCTACTCCTCCCTCCCCAGAAAAAAAACCCAAACCCCACAGATAAGACTTCTATAAAGAGATGTATTTTTATTGTATAATAATGATACTAACCCAATAAGTGAGTTAACTAAAAGAAGATACAGCATGGGCCCTCACTGTGTGTGAAGTGCTACTTGGACACTTGCTGGCAGCTCTGGTTGGGATGGGGATGATGCCTAGAGTGGAAATAAACACCCAGGCAGGCCTCCAATCTTCCCATCCTTCTTCATTAGTACAGAGGCTCAGGGCTTCCATACTAATCCTCCCTTTACAATAAATACAAGGACACCACAGAGAAAATACTTTAGATGCTGGGGATTCCAGAGTCAGGGTGTGCAACAAGGAGATTGTGGCAGAATAATAAATGTAGGGTTAACACCAAAATAATTGTACTGTGGAGTAATAAACATTTTGGCCATTGGTCTCAGATTTTAGATATGGTGATTGAGACAAACAGCATGTTACCTACACAGAAAATGTCCTCAGAACATTGAAAAGAAAAAATTCTTTCCAAGCCAGACATTGTCATGTTTTCAGAACACTGCAGCTCTGTCTTTAATGTAAGTAATTACATTGTAAATTGTATTTCAGTTTAGCCTCTCTCTGTTTTTCCAAAATTAAGAAGGCTAATTATTGTTAGGGTAACTCCCTCCCTCCTTATGTATGACTTTATCAAAGACAGCTGCTATGGCAACACCATCTTCTGTTTTCTCTCCCCTGCTATTTTTTCCTTTGCCATCTTAAGTTGTTTTCATTTTTCTGGATCAAGGTCTCCCTTTCCATTTTTTATTTTAATGGAGATATTTGACAGCTTTAATACAGAGCACTGTCTGTTCTCAGAGCTGAGAAGAAAAGTTTAATAAAGACAGACGTGCAATAAACAAGAAAAAGGCTCTGATTTCTAAGTGTTCTGCTTTGTGAAATATTTGTCTTCAAAATTATTTTTTAGCAGATTCCAGTAAATAAAATTGTTCTTGACATCAAATTTAATGTTTGTGCATATTATGTGAAAAGACTGTTGTCTGATAAAATATCCTTAAGAGTCTAACAAACAAAAACTAGTAGATTTCCAATGAACTACCAAACTATCTTTAAAGCTGACCTGCAGAGCGAGAAAATGGGTGTTCTGTGCTTTTCTTTCACTACTTGTAAAATGGAACATAAAAGATTTTTGTTTGTTCTGTGTTGCTTTTTGCTTTAGAAGTTTAAATCTTACCTGCCCTGTTTTCCCTGGAAGAATCTTTAGACAGCTAAAGAAATAGTAGGATTATAAAGTAGAGTACAAAGGAAGTGAAACCAGTGTAAATGATGAGTTTGAAGGCTTGGCAGACTGCTTCAGAACTTTTTTGGGACATCATTACTAATACAATAAAATGCCAGCACCATTAAAATAATCATTTCGAACAGGAACCCGGTCAGCAAGAAACCTAAAAAAAAAACCAATCTCTCTTCATCGTTGCAAGAAGCGTGCAGTCAGCCCCCTCCAACAACACTGGTGAGCGGATGTCTTTTGCAACATACCTGTAAAGTCACCAAATTCAGGCTATATTGGACCAAGCAAGTTTCAGAATTCTGTAGCTCTCACAGAGTGCCTCTTTATAACAAAGGAGATACAGCTTGAGTGTTTCTACTGACCACTGCTGTGGCAGTATGGTGAGGGGAAAGGTGATTCCTTAGATATGCCTATTTAACTCCAAACAAATAGCTGTGAAGAAAGTTTTGTTAAAGATTAAAACCTTGGCTATTTCACTTCTGGGGTCAGAGAGCTCCCACGCCCCTCCTTTGGGCCACCCAGGAGGCCTTCAGCAGAATCGGGGAGGACAAGATTTGGTTATGATCCTAGTATCTCTTAGACAGGACTCTAGCTCTTGGAATGGGGAAAGACTTCAGGCTGCCTTTTTTTAGATTCTTTACTGTCCAAAGGACACTGGCCCCGTTATTTTCCCTTTGGTTATTCTTGACTTGCTCTGTAAGGCTGGATTCTGCAGGGCTCTCCAGGAATTTAAAATATTGCACAGTTTGTATGCTGGGTTTTGCACCGCCTAAAACTGAAGGGTCAGTTCTAATTTCTGAATTCCTTGGTTTGTGGGGAACATTGTTTTGGAGCTCTCACTGACAAGAAGCACTTCCGACAACACACAAACTGAATTATGTATAGAGCTAACTTTCTGGGGTTAAAACTGGCATTTCTAAAGCCTGCTGCTACCTTGCTAAAATACGTTAATGTGACACTAACCATAAGTAAGCCTAAAGGTAAGAGGCTTCAGATGCATTTTAGTACCGACTGATCAGAAAAATAAATACCCAGTTATACTTTATTCAGCCCGGCACTAGTCATTTGGCTCTATAGCGTCTTCCTGTGGCGTCATGTGGGGATCTGGGTCTGCTCCCCACTCTGCCACTGTCCTGATGGGCGACCTGCAGCAAGACACTGCACTTCCCTGTGCGTCAGTTTCCACCTGTAAAATGGGGATAATGATACTGCCCTCCATTGTAAAGTGCTTTGAGATCTACTGGTAAGAGCTGAGTAAGAGCTAGGTATTGTCTTACTGACCTAAAATCAATGTTTACTATTAACACTATTCTACAAAGAGAGAGCAGGGTGGATTCTGTTCTGCCTTGCATGTGAGTGCCTTGAATAGATGGTGTAGAGATTTGCCGTTACAGAAGTATATAATTTTGTTACTAATCTCTCTCTTAATTATCTAAAATCTGCTGCCTGAATCTTTATGATTGCAATGTTGTAAAAGCAAGAACACAGCTCTGCTCTAAGTTGTCTATAGTGCTGATAGTTGGAGAAATCAACTATTAATTTGAGCACGTTTGGTAAGTTAATTGGTGAAAGAAAACAAACAAGGAGTCCCAGAGATGTCATTGTTAATGACTCTTCTCAGCACCCTTAAAGGGCCTCAAGTAGTTTTCTGACAGTTGACCCAATATGAGCATTGGATGGAAAATATTTCACCTGGCATTGTACTCTTATGCTGCTGGTACCATATATGTTGTTTTTCAGCATTCTGGATATGCCAGCAGAGAAGTCTCATAATTTCCAGTTGATGACCAAAATCTTTACAGTACAGCTCAGTTTATATGCAGTTACATACATGTATCTATGTAAAATTTCAGAACATGTCAGCAAAAAAAGTGTGGCGAACATCCGTGTTACTTAAAAAAAAAATTGTATGCATTTCATTTTCTTTATTTTTTAGCAAAAATATAGAAAATGTTTGGATTGCCCTGACATTACTCTTGCTTATATTGGCATCATAACTGCAGCTTAGATCACCCTTTTCATGCCTATGTACACATGTATTAGGCCAAGCATACGAAGCTAGCAATAGAGGTGACTGAAAATCAGGGCCCTTTAAGATGTTGTTGAGTTGGGCCCCCAAAATCAAATCACTGATGAGAATCTTGACACATTTTATGCATTAAGAACCTAGAGGAAACCAGAGATCATTAATAACTATTCTAATAATGAGCCTGTCAGCTTAGCAGGACAGTTGCTCATCTGTTCATATTGTAACTTTTTTTTTACTTCAGTGAAGAATAGGTTACTTTAATATTAGGTCAGTACTCATTATTCAGGCTAAAAAAACCCTTGACTTCGTTGGGAGTTCTGCCAAAATCAGGAACTGTAGCAACGCCTTAAAAATTAGCATCCTAATTAGTGTGCTATTCTTCTGAAGCGTATGTATCTAGCTCACAGATTTTTTATTTTCTGTTAGATAATTTTGCACTGGAGCAAGTAATACCAAGCCTACCCCAAAAAGTCCAGCACAACCAATGTTTAAAGAGTTCTAAGAAGAAACGGTATCTGAAGTGAAAAGCTTGCACTTTAATTTACAGCCAGCTAAAATAAACCACCTTAGCTATAAACCTCTGAAAACCAGGCTTCTAATGGAAACAGCACTAGACCTTAACTAATAGCAGCAATGACAGGTGCTGCTATGGTACTTACTATAAATGGTCAGCAAATGAAAAGGCTTGGAGATTGGTAAAAGCCTCCGTGCTTTGCAGAGTGATGTCTTGTGTTTTTAAATACTCTTTGATCAACAGTGTTCAAAACCTGATATTTATGGACCTGTCCTAGCTGTTAAGCACAGCAGTTAATGAAAGCAGCCAAGGAGTTGGGGGAAGGAGAGTAGTTCTTCTCCTTGGTCCAGAAATTCCGGAGAATAAGACAGGCTCCAAACTCCATGATGGATTTAGATATTTCCAGATTGTTTAAACTCTCAGGCAGCTCTGGCTACGCTTTTCTGATTTTCAGTTTTTTGGAGGATCTGTGTAATGCAACTGTAGTGTACAGTAAACACCTCATTGAAGCTGTTCGTTATTCTATAACATATACCATTTTAAAGAGGCATTTCATCATATTCATGGTCTTGACACACACTTCTGTGATATAGTTTTTAAGTTAATTAGTAAAGTGATCTTTTATTTTTTATGTAATTTGCTTTTTAAAAATCTGAGCAAATTAATTCCTTTGTATGAGTCACTTCTGTCTTCGGAGCAGCAATTCAGTTTGAGGAGTTGATGTGTCACATACTCTTGTTAAGATGGGCCCTGTGGTCAAGTTTGATTAATTCAGTGCAGAGTTACATAGGAGATCCAGGCTTGATTCCTGGTGTCGTACTTCTCTCTGCCAGGATAGTAGAAAAGGCTTTGTTGGGGATGGATCACTTGGTGATTACCTGTTCTATTCATTCCCTCTGGGGCACCTGGCACTGGCTACTGTCGGAAGACAGGATACTGGGCTAGATGGACCATTAGTCTGACCCAGTCTCACTGTTCTTCTGTTTTGCATTACTCAGCAGTGACTGTGCTGGAAGGCACATTTCTGCTTCGCAAGGGAGATGTATTAGAATGATCCGTTGTGTGTTTCCATTGGTCATGTGTGTCTGTCATCCCATCTTGTGTTTGACTGGAAGCCCTTTAAGGCAGACGCTTGTTTTCTGTGTTGGCACAGCATCTGGCCAAGCCCTCTAGATGTTGTTGCAGTACTACAGATAACTTGGTTTTGTTTACTTTATCAGAAGGTGGGTTCTGGGATTTGTATATGAAGATAAACTGCACCCCACAATCCTTTTCTACTTGGGAACCTTAGTAATGACACAGTCCACAGATCTGGCCATGCTGTGTGCAGTGCAAGGCCCAGGAGGAATTAAAGGGACACAGGTGGCTTTTTCTATGTTTCATACCTCTCCTCCCTTCCTAATCATGGCACTTCAGGTTGCCTTTGTTCCCAGGAGTAATTTAAATAGTTGGGGATAGGCAGAGATAGCAGTGTTCCAGCTACGCCCCTTTCCCTGGCCACACACCATAGGTTCAGCTCCTGCCCCACTGGAGAAATCCTCTAAACCGGGGATTCTTTGGTTGGCCATTCATGTCATCACAAAACAGATTTAACTGGGACAGGATCCTGGCCCTAAATGTTTCCCTCTTATTTGTATGAGGAGATGCCTGCTCTGATTTTTACCTTGCCAGTCAGCTGCATCTTCCCTTTAGTCTAATTCAAGCCTTAGTGAAATTGACCAGTTTTCTCAAGCACAGAGCAGTACCATGAAAAGGCCAGCCACTCTCATTAACGGTGTGGATTAACTGATTTTCATTACTACTCTCTGAGAAACTCTGCTTGTTCTCCATGAGACTTAAAACTTTTCTAACTCCTAACAAAAGAGGATGTAGCGGGTAGTCAGGGTGATCCTCCCCCACCTCTGACCAAAAAGGTGTGGGTAGGTAAGGTGCAACCCCCTCCTAGGAGCCCAGTTTGGGGGGAGGGGATAATGGGACTGAGATGCAGTGTGTTTCAAGTACAAATCCTGCTCTGCTTCTGCCTTTTACATAAAGAGAAAAAGTTGACTTTTGACTAAACTGTACTTACCCACCAGTTATTTTTAAATGCATGTTTAAATGACCTAAAAGGACTTCACTAGAATCACTGGAAAAGATTTTCTCGATCATTCTGCATTCAGAGGAAGGTGGCATCCTCTGTGAAGTGTGCTCATAACAAACCATATATATTTTTATAATAATTTTGGAGTTACATCACTTTTTCAGATAAGTCCCCTTGCATCCACTTCGTTGCTGCAGGTTTGTTTTCAGAGCTGTTGCTACATGGCATGGCTTACTACATATGTGGCTTCATTTAACTATTCGTTTCCCTTTGAGTTGTTAGCAATTTAAGAGCCTGTTTAGTAATATGTCCCCAAATTTATATAATCTTGGCTCTGTATTTTAACAAATGTCTTTGCCAAAAGTCTGACTGAATAACCCTCCTTCAATGAATACATTATAACAGGGGTAGGCAACCTATGGCACGGGTGCTGAAAGCGGCATGCGAGCTGATTTTCAGTGGACTCACGCTGCCCGGGTCCTGGCCACCGATCTGGGGGACTCTGCATTTTAATTTACTTTTAAATGAAGCTTCTTAAACATTTTAAAAACCTTATTTACTTTACATACGACAATAGTTTAGTTATATATTATAGACTTATAGAAAGAGACCTTCTAAAAACGTTAAAATGAGTTACTGGCACACAAAACCTTAAATTAGAGTGAATAAATGAAGACTCGGCACACCACTTCTGAAAGGTTGCCGACCCCTGTATTATAACAATGGCTTTCATGTACTTTATATCTCTAACAAAAAACACATGGCATCTTTGTACTGGGTAATTTGAATTGTGGTGGAGATACAGTATGGGGTTTTTTAGAGTGGATATTTACTGAGAAATGAAATAATAAAATTCATGTTTTCTCCCCCCAGAGATGATGCCCCCCCTTCCCGCCTCTCCCCTCTTCCCCCATTGCTTTAATAATCTGATTATCATCATCTGGGAATTTCTTTAAATCTACCTTAACAAAGCTGAGGAGAGCAATTTTTATGCTAGAATTAATAGATGCAGGCTGGACACAGCATGCCTGATGCCTTAATAGATTTTTTTTTCTCCAGCTTTCCACTGTAAATTTGTGTTGCAGAGATGGAAACAAATGACTTATGCTATCACAGATCTACTCTTCAGTCAGCAGGAGTTGCTGTTAACAGGACTACGTGATTGCATCTGATATTTAGACGAGACATTAAAAGGCAACTTTTAAATTAAAAACCTTAGAGAATCTGATCAAGGGTGACTTGTAATAGTTTCTACTAGGTGGGGTGGGTGGGTGTGTTTGTGTTCAAGACACGGAAACATTTTGTGACTCACTTGATCTCTGTCGTAACAAATGTTGCTTGCTTTCTGACCTTAATCCAGGACGAGGCCATTTTTGTTAAATAGTTTGCTACGCCACAGAATATTTATCTATCGACCACATCAATACCTAATTGCACCCCTCTTCCCATGCTATGAACAGGTGCACTTACTTTAAATAGTTCTTTCTTCAGACTTCATTTGTTCTTTAAACAAGAAAAACGATAAGCCTGTGGTTCTTGCTGTATCACCACTGTCTGTGTGGGGAAACGAGGCAGGGAAGAGTTTGTACATCACAGATCAATGTTTGGCATTTTTTAAAAAATCATTGAGGTCACAGTAGATTTTTACAATGTTTCGTTTTCTTCACGTGCTGAGCATCATCTTACGGACCTGTGATGTGCTTTGTATATTTGATGTTAGTTATGTACCAACTCTTTAGAGAGAGAGATGGCTTTTGTTATCTGATGGATCCTGCAAAGAGGACCCTGAGAACTTCTGGCATTCTTAGACCATTGCCCGTGCCTCCTTCAGAGAAATTGTTAACAGCTCAGAGTTTAAAAAAGGCTGAAATGTATTTCCCTCTGTTTGACTCACTGAATTTGGGGAATTTGTTGCCAAAGTAGTTATTTTATGTCTGGTTTCACTCATATGGATCAGCTTGTAAACTCAGGCCTCAGTATGTGTCTACTGAATACATGCAGTATTCTAGATGTGTTGGTCCCAAGACCTGAAGAAGAGCTCCTGTGTAAGTTTTTTGAAAGCTTATCTCTCTATCACCAACAGAAGCTGGTCCAATCAGATTTTACCTCACCCACCTTGTCTCTCTACTGGGTGGGTCAGTTTACACTCGCCCATAGACAGCCTGCCAACCTGAAACATATTCTCACCAGTAACTGCACACTGCACCATAGTAACTCTAGCTCAGGAACCAATCCATGCAACAAACCTCAATGCCAGATCTGCCCACATATCTACACCAGCGACACCATCACAGGACCTAACCAGATCAGCCACACTATCACCGGTTCATTCACCTGCACGTCCACCAATGTAATCTATGCCATCATATGCCAGCAATGCCCCTCTGCTATGTACATCGGCCAAACTGGACAGTCTCTGCGGAAAAGGATAAGTGGACACAAATCAGATATTAGGAATGGCAATATACAAAAACCTGTAGGAGAACACTTCAACCTCCCTGGCCACACTATAGCAGACCTTAAGGTTGCCATCCTGCAGCAAAAAAACTTCAGCACCAGACTTCAAAGAGAAACTGCTGAGCTTCAGTTCATCTGCAAATTTGACACCATCAGCTCAGGATTAAACAAAGACTGTGAATGGCTAGTCAACTACAAAACCAGTTTCTCCTCCCTTGGTTTTCACACCTCAACTGCTAGAACAGGGCCTCATCCTCCCTGATTGAACTAACTTCATTATCTCTAGCTTGTTTGCATATATATACCTGCCCCTGGAAATTTCCACTACATGCATGTGAGGAAGTGGGTATTCACCCACGAAAGCTCATGCTCCAAAACGTCTGTTAGTCTATAAGGTGCCACAGGACTCTTGGCTGCTTTTACAGATCCAGACTAACATGGTGACCCCTCTGATAGTTTACACTGGGTCTACATTAAAACTTCCGCTAGTTTATTAATATTGGATAGGGGTGTAACTTTTCTTATGTTTCTATACAGACCATAGGCCTAAGATAGCCGCAGTTATAGCGGCATAAAAGTGCATTTGTTGATGTACCATCTTTCATCGGGGAACTGAAATAAGTTTTGACAGCCAGACACCTTTTTGCCAGTTGGCAGGATAACCTTTCCCAGTGTAGGCTTGGCATTAGACACTGTGATTTGTAATCCTTTAAAAATGCTGATACTCAAAAGAAACAACCCACTGCCTCCCCCCAAAATCTTAGTAGCTTGAAATTGAATTCTGTATTGCAGTGGGATTTCTCACAGTGTCCCGTGGGGTGGTTTTGTGCTGTTCCTGGATACTGAAAATGTAGGCTGGGTAATGCTTTGGTTCCCTGCCTGTGCACATGAACAGGACGCAGGACTGTGCTGTCCTGGCATTGCTCAGCAAGGCTGCCTGCGCTTCTTTCCTTCCACCGCCATGCAGGAAGTAGTTCTTGAAGTAGAAGAGTTGTGTGTGTACTGAGAAATTGCATGAGACTGTCCATCAAGGGATTGTCTTTTTTAATATTGCACTTGAATTTTCCATGCGCTTTCTCACACTCAGAAGGTCTGCTAATCCCCTGTCCACCTCAGACATGGATTCCACAGTTGCTTCCCTTTCCTAGCAGTCTTGGCCTCTCCCCTTTTCTCTGCACATCCCACCTGTTGCTTGTTTTTCACATGGTTCTCTCCACTCATTCCTCTTACCTGTCAACTTCAAGTCTGATCAGCTTCCCTTTCCCTTACGGTGTTAGGCTGACACATCCCAGAGGGTTGGACCTGGGCTATACCACAGAAATTGTCAGCCAGAGCTGTTTTTAGATGAGTCTCTCACCAGAACTACCTAAAAAGTTGGATGATGCCAGCTGGAGAGTCCATTGGGATCTCACGTGAAGGGGACATGATCTGCTTGGGCAGAACTGAACTTTCTAGAATGTTAAGGGGAAAGCTGTCTAAAATCTATCCAGAAGACTGGTTTCCATTTAAAGAGATGGTGTGTTAAGTAATACATAATTCTATTTGGGAATGCATTACACTGTGTATAAGTAGCATATGGTAATAAGATTGTGTTGTGTCCCAATCGAAGGTTGTCTTCGCTTTATTTTCAGATGAAGTCGTTGAGACCTGAATAAATGGTATGAGGAACTTTAGCTGCCATGAAAATTAGGAAACAGCTGTCTGTTAAATGCAGTGAAAATACTGACCCCTTGAAAAAGTTTTCTGTTTTAATGAATTCAAGTTAGATCTGCATAAAAAGGCTGAATATTAATGTGTTTTAAATGGATTAGTTTTCCTTTAATAATTGACTGGGCCATCTTTGTATTTTCATTTTCGTTTATTTTGGGATTAGTAGCTACACTCTACTCCATTTCTGTGAGACAAATGACAATGAACCCTTTAAACGTTTAGGATCCCCTCTCATTACAACTACTCGTTAGGCTATCATAGGAAGGTGTCCAGGTTTCTGAAGCTGTCAACCAAGAGACATATTGGCCACTGGTTTTTAAAGCAACTTCTCATTGTGGAGAAGTTGAAGTTGAAATTGAAGTTACTTTAAAGAGGCCTGTTTTTTAGAAAGTGCTGAAAATTGGGCACCCAAAAATCACTAGTCTTTTTTTAAATTGAAAACATGGCCAAAGGTGTTGGGGGGTGAAGTGCAGAAGAAGAAGAAAAAACGGTTTATCATCATAAATGGCCTAGCCCTGACTGAGCTTGTTTGTTTTTTCTAGCTTCCTGGTCGCAATTTTGACAAAGGTTACAACTCCGAGGTGGGGGACAAGTGGATCTGGCTGAAATGAAACCCGCTGCACTTTGAAGCCCTAACACCAAATGACCATAGAACTTGAATGATGAAGAAGCTGCTTTCAATCTCTTTGCTCACCATTTACTGTATATGGAGCACAAAGGACACCGTGTAAATGATTCGGAAAACAGAGTGTAAGAGAATGGCCTCAAAGTAAGACAACCCCCCGTAATATTTAATTCAAGGAAACTTCTTGCCTCCTTGTGGATTCAGCTCATTTTTGTTTTAGAATGATCCCCAATAATTGTAATAATCTGACATTGCAGTGGTAGCCTTTCTAAGATCAACATGGAATCACCATCAAAACTGGGGCTTTGTATTATACAGGATTGTGATTGTTTGACTGAAAAGAAATAAAACCCGTATCCTTATGATTTTTCCAATTTATATTTCCATCTCCGTCGCACACAGTTCTGTTAGACACACCATTCTGCTGCAGCTGTATTTCTGTAAATTGGTCTTTCATAGGTATTGACATCAAAGCAAACAAGTATATATACATTAAAAAAAAAAAAAAAAGCCACCAAGAGTGAGGGGAAATGAGTAGCAGTCACATTTAAACAAAGTATTCGTTGCACTTACAGTTGTAAAGATTTCATCATAATTGCCAGCGGCTGAGTATGAATTTCTTTCTCTAATATAAAACCATAAATCAAAATGTTGGAGTGTAAAAGGCAAAGTAAAAGTCATCATTATTTTACATGTCTCTAAAAATCTAAGTTCTAGAGTTCTTTTAAATAAATGATTCATTTGGCTTTAGTTACCAATCATAAAAATTAGGCTTCTTGGCATTAGCTCTAGCAGCGCTGTCCAGATTCAGGCTGTTGTAATTCTGCATTTCCAGCTAGGGGCCAAGTACTTTAATCATTGAATGAAAGTGCTGCCAGGCACTCCAACATTTAGAGCAATGCTTTTGTCTAAGCAACCACGTCTGGCCCTTTTCCTGCACCAACCCTACTGTGAAAAGGCTTCTTTAAAAATGGCCTTGGGGGCCCAGTTAGATGTTGAGATAGGCAAGCCCCCTTCCGGCCTATTTCCTTGGGCTGATCAAAAATCAGCTGTTTTGCTCCATTTGGTAGTGTATTGCTAATGCCCCGTTCACGCTGTGGCTTTCAGATCAGCTTCTGCAGTTCCAGCATAATGTCAGATGTGCAAGTAAAGCAGGAAAGTCCTTAGTGACAAATGCATGTGCCCAACCACCTGGGCCACAGTTCCCTGTTCCAGACCGGCCTGGAGCACTGCAGAGCTCTCAGGCTGTGGGCCTCAACAGATCCTCCAACCTCAAGGCTGGAGCTTGGCATTTCCCCCTCTGGAAACGTGCATATGCAGGTACCACTCAGAAACTTGACTGCCGCAGGAGATAGGCAGGTGTAGTGGCCAAAGAGTGCAGCAGGAATTGGCAACACAGTCACACACTTCCTTAGTCCTCACACCTATCCAGATGGCTGTGTGCCAGCTCTCACGTCAGCATGGGCCAGTTTTGAGGCCCCTCTTGCCACCTGGACCTTGTATTAGCCTTGCAGATGAGATGCAAGCTGAGCAGTGAGTGTGCTAGGGATATATTTTACTAGCTTTTCCTTCCGGGCTTTGAGTGCCACCCTACAAGCAATCATTAAGGAGGGGTGGAGGAGAGATGACGTCTGCTGGGCTTTCTATGACCTTACAAGTCCTTTTTTGAGTGGTCCAACACTGTTTCCATAAGCTAGTCCTCAGTGTTCTGTGGACGTGGGTAACTCATTTGGCATTGCGTGTGCAAGTGTGGTATAAGCTCCTCAGCTGGAATGTGAAGTTCTGGTATTTGGAATGCTGGAAAAGGTGCTTTGTTTAATTTTCCAGGGTGGGTGCTCTGTGGTGTGGAGCAGTCAGAAGCAAAGAAACAAATCTTCCCCTAAAATTCCAAGAGTCTTGTTTGAAGAAGTGCATATCCCCTAAGCCCTGCTTTAGATAGAACGTAATTCCAGTCAGAAAAAAATGCACACACAGCTCACATTATGACACAAACCTCTCCAGATTTCACTGGAGCTTCAAGGACTGTAAACTAAATATATAAGAAAAGCAATGTTCCTCCTCCTGATTCTGACGTCTCTCTGTTTGCTGTTACTTTTTCCTTACTGGGAAAAGAATTCCCTCTGAACCAACACTGAAAAAGGTATTTAGATTTTAATTCCATGGATAAGCATTCAGTGTCATGCCAACATCAACTTACAGATCCCCAGCCAACTCTGTCCTGCCTTTTAGTAGATTTGAAAAGGTTAAGTATCTACAGCCATCAAGACACCATCTGTTAGTTTGTTGTGTATTATCCAGCGTCTGTGCAATATCAGCTTTAGTCTGCGCTGTCACCAAGACCTCTTGCCAGTCGCAGAGTGCAAATCCCATTGGAGTTTAAGGTCTCCAAAATGCTACAGATATGAACCGAACCAATCGCTGAGTGAAGTTCCCTAACCTGTGTTCTCCAGGAGTTCAGACTAGATGATCGCAATGGGCCTTTCTGTCTGTTTAAAAATCTGAGTTGATGCCAATCCCTGTCCAATTTTAAAACAAAGGCTATGGCTACACTAGAGAGCTTATAGCAGTGCAACTCCCATCAGAGACCTCTCCCAGTACTCGGGGGTGGAGTAATTATGTCGGCAGGAGACACTATATTGCCAACATAGCACTGTCCACACTGGTGCTTAGGTCAGTGTAACATACTTTGCTCGGTGGTTGGCTTATTCACACCCCTGAGCAACATAAATTATACCAAAGTAAGTGGTAGTGTAGACATGACCTTAATTCACATGGGTTTATGGAGTTCTGGGTTCCCAGTAAACCCTCCCACTCCAACCAGCCCTGCAGTTGACAACTGGCTTGTGTTTTCACACTTGAATTGTCCATTAGTAGTTTCCGTGTCAGCTGATGGAGAGTTGAAATCTTGCGGCATTGAACCATAGAGCAAACGCTGTGTTTCAGCTTGACGTTTGAATTCCACATCTTCCCTCCTTTCTAAAAAACTGTTTCCCTTTTAGAGAATGAGCA
The DNA here is from genome assembly GCF_007399415.2 of Gopherus evgoodei. Lineage (NCBI taxonomy): Eukaryota > Metazoa > Chordata > Testudines > Testudinidae > Gopherus > Gopherus evgoodei. The sequence continues at coordinate 547,069 of NC_044332.1, forward strand.
ATGACACTTGGCTTAGGGCCATGGCTATGGGATCCAATGAGTTACTCTGCTCCCTGTCTTAAGGTGCCTCCTGATGTTTTCTGATGAGATGGTTTTGATGTTAACCACACAGCTTTTTTGGTGAGAGCAAATGCAGTGATAAACTCTCCTCTGCTGAAATAGAACAGAAAACAAACCTGCGGTACCCCAACCACAGACCGAATTCAAACCATGCCTCTCTGCAGAAAGGCTTGCTCGGGGGCAGGTCTACAAGAGAAGCTGCTCTGCCGTAGCATGTCTGGTGAAGATGCTCTGTGCGGATGGGAGAGCATCTCCTGCAGACAGAGCGATGGTGTGGACAGCGCTTCAGTCGGTGTAACTTGCGTCGCTCGGGGACATGTCTTTTTCACTGCGCTGAGCAACGTAAGTTACAGCGGTAGTGTAGACCTGCCCGGAGAGAATGTAATTTAGACCCACAACACATCCTAGTGGGCTAGGGATGTTCTTTACAAAGGAACTGGCAAAACACTGTTTGTGCATGGGTTGATAGAAACAAGTGTAGCAGAGGCTAAGTAGGGGAGTGGTAAATAGGGAGCTCTCAGTTCAAGCCTTGGGGTGTAAAACCACAAGTGTACTGAGGTCAGAGGTCTCAACTCCTCCTGTTGGGAGAACCACACCATTTTTTGGCCATCTGTCATTAGGAGAGTCTTTTACGCTCAGGATTAATGTGCTGTGATTACACTTCATGGGAGACGATTGCATACAGCCTAGCTACATGAGACCTGGTTTTAAGACATAGAAATTACTTAACAAAACCATGTGGAATCAGGGCTTCCTTCTTTTTCTGTTCTTTTCTTTGGGTTATGTGGGATCTTGGGCAGATAATTTTGGACCTGATTTTCAGAGCTGTTAAGCCTCCACAGCTCTCATTGATCTCAGCTGGACTTATGGGTGCTCTGCAGTTCTGAAAATCAGGCCTTTATTCTCTGTTGGATTTCCCCATATATGAAAGGTGGTAAAACTACTGTCTAAAGCAGTGAGCCCCAAACAGTGGGGTGCACCCCCCTAGGGGGGCAAGGAAGAATATTTGGGGGATGGTGGGGTGTACTCACCTGCACTAGACTGAGAGAGATCAAGATTGTGGGCTGAGGAAGCCACGCGCACCAAGCCATACTGAGCATGCTCCAAGTGCAGCAGTAGTATAAAGAGGAGCAGCTCAGCTCAGCTCAGTCTGGACAGACAGCTGAAGGACAAGGACGTTTGCGTAGTACAGGCTCCAGCCCAGGAAGCACCGACAGCGGGAGCCAGGAACGCCGAGACCCAGGCGGAGATGCAGACATCCAGGAGAACCCAGGATCGCTGGGAGCCATCTGTACCGATGAGTCTCAAGAGGTCTGGACCACGACTACAAGGGACAGAGTAGGAAGTAGCCCATGGGGGACACCAGCCCGCAGGGCTGACAACTGTCCACGTGTTGCAATTGGATCCCCATTGACTCTGTGGCGGATTCCCTTGACACTGACCAGGCCCTGGGCTGGGACCCAATGAAGTATAGGGGGCTCAGGTCCCCCTTTTCTGGCTGCCACACACCCCTAGGTGAGGCTCATTGTCCTTGAGTCTGGCCACTAGGTCTTACTGCCCTGCAGATAAGGGCAAGCCAGTGGACTCTAGCTATTAGGCCTGATCACCCTACGGATAAGGGCAATCCTATGAATGCTGGTTCTTAGGCCTTGTAACTCTGGGACCTAAAACAGTGCAATGAACTTATTTTGTGGCTTGGGAACACCCCCTTGCATGCAAGGAGGATGGGGAGCCCCCACCCTGCACTAGATGCAGTACCCACACCTCATCACAGGGGGGTGCAACAGGGCCTGGGCTAGCCCCCATAGGGGGTGAGGAGGGAGCACCACTCAGCCATGGCCCGGCCTTGGCTTGGCCCACACTAACAGCCACAGCCCTGGTTCAGCCCCTGGCTCCCAGCCCAGCCGCAACTCCGGGCTCTGCCTCAGCCCCCAACCACGGCCCTGCTCCTGGCCCAGGCTCCCACCACCATTCCCAGGGCCAGTGGACAGATCACATTACAGGCAAGGAGGGTGGAGGAGTAACGTAAAAAGTTTGGGGGCCACTGGTCTAAAGCATTGGGATAATATGTGCTATGGGAATACAGAGGAAATTACCAATATCCTTCAGTGGTACCAATCTGTTCCATGAGCACAGCTTTCCAAAGGAGCACTGCAAGGTCTTTTAGTGTAACAAGACCCTATGCAATAAAATACTTAGCTTTAAAAGAAGTACACAAGTGTCTTTGTAAGGGCCTGCAGAATTCCAGGTGGTGGCAGGGTCTCCCAGTCACATACATCCTCAGCCTGATTGACCTGAACAAATCTTCTGGGGGCTAAGACCTGTCTGGTCTGTGGAAGATGAGAGTATCCTTATCTGCAGAGTAGGTTCCCTCCAGCTGGGAGCACTGTGAGGGCATTGCCAGGAAGTTTTTTTTGCCTCCTGCTGATAATTGTTCATCTTAATTAATTAGCCTCTTAGAGTTGGTATGGCAATTTCCACCTTTTCATGTTCTCTGTATATTCCATTCTATGCATCTGATGAAGTGGGCTGTAGCCCACGAAAGCTTATGCTCAAATAAATGTGTTAGTCTCTAAGGTGCCACAAGTCCTCCTGTTCTTTTTGCGGCTACAGACTAACACGGCTACTACCTGAATCCTAGCTTTAAATATTGCATGTAGGACCCCACCCTGCCCCTCCAGCAGCTGCTTGGCAGGGTGCAGAGCTGCAGTTATTGCTTCACAGGCTGGAGATGGCTGTCGTACTAGCAAAATGAGCCCAGGTGCCACACGCTAGGGAGCTCTTCTGAGAAAAGGGAAACCATTTCCCCCTCACAAGCAGTCAGCAAGAACCACTTAGTTTGATCTGACCCTTTTAACCCTGATAAGACGGCAGGTTCCGCCCCTAGTTATTAGGCAGATAGCATCGTGGTGTTTGCTCGAGAGGCACCTGGGGAGCACAACATGGGCAGGTTCTGCTTCGCTGAGCTGCCAGCTGAAATTTTTTTGTTTTCCAAAAGCCTATTCACAGCAAGATCACAACAGGCTGTAGCCTGTACTTAACCTCCCAGTGCCTAGATCTCCTGCTGGTTCTGTCGCTGGTGGGCTTCTTTCTTTGTGCATCTCTGCCACCCTCCACCTTAACACGATGTCAGGGGTCAGCCAATACCCACACTCTGGGGGTGCACAAGACGACGCCATCTCTATTAGCAAAATTCAGCAGCATTTCGGCAGTGATGCCTCTGGATGACACCAAAATTTGGCGGCATTTTGGCAGATGCTCATCTGCCACCATGGCCCGTGCCAGACGAAAAAGATTTGGGGACCACTAGCTTAGTGTGTCCAGAGCACGGCCAGAGATAGCAAGGCTCCCTAAAGGAAAGACACAAACCCCTGCCTCTCTCCTGCGAATGCTGGTGCATTTGGTACACAGCACTGCCCTGGAGAGAGAATCCCAGACAACACATCTGGGAAGGAGCTAAGGCCTGTGTCCTTTGGTCAATGTGCCTGAAAGCTGAATTCTTTCCTTCATGCCCATGTTTGCTGCTGCTGGGTCAGACAGCTCAGTGGTTTGCACATTGGCCTGCTAAACCCAGGCTTGTAAGTTCAATTCTTGAGGGGGCTACTTAGGGATCTGGGGCAAAATCAGTACTTGGTTCTGCTAGTGAAGGCAGGGGGTTGGACTTGATGACCCTTTGGGGTCCCTTCCAGTTCTAGGAGACAGGTATATCTCCATTGGCTGTGGATTTAGTGGCACAGTGCCCAGCAACATGTTTGCCTCCATGCTGGATGGATGTTCCTGCTTTTAGTGCTCACAGTTGCAAAGCACCCGCCCTTTTCCCCGCAACTCACCTACCTTGATCTGACAGAAGATGAGAGAGCAGGGCCTTTGTCCTGGTCAGTATTCATGACTGAAAGCAAACCTGTGTCGGGGCAGCTCTTACCATTGTCTTCCAGGAGTAAATGTGGCTCTTCCCCAGCACCCACTAGGTGTCACTGCAGTCCTGTTTTTCTAGAGGAGGGTGGTGCTGGGATAGGATTGTCAGGCTGGGCCGTGTTTCTCTGCCTTTGGATTTCCCAGTGAATTCAATACTGAGTTTTATAGCATGGGCAGCTGAAGTCCTCAAACCCGATCCACACTGGGTGCTAGCAGTGTCGGCTCCCAGCTCTGCCACTCTCATTTGTAAGAGCCCTGTGGAGTTTGGTGCCGAGGTGGTTCTTACTGCTGAGATGGCCTATTGTTAAGTCCATTAGGAACACAGCCCAGCATGCTTTCCATAGGCCGCTGACCAGCTGTCAGCTCCGAACAGCTTCCGGCACCTCCTGCCGTTGCTTGGATTTGAACCAGCAACCGAACAGCTAATGGTGCTGTAGCCCAATCCCAGTGCCAGTTCCCTTCCCTGCTCTGTAACCACACGTGAGGCTTTTGCAGCTCTTGGAGCACGGATTTTCAGTTGTCTTCGCTTGGTGTGACACAGGGCTCATCCAAGGAATTTGCTTCTCCTCTGGCTGTAGTGACATAGGCGCAGACTCCAACCCTGGAGCACCCACGGAAAAGAATTAGCGGGTGCTTAGCACCCACCGGCAGCCATGTTCCCCCCTTCCCCCAGCGCCTCTTGCCCACTGGTAGCCTAGCTGATCAACTCCGACCCCTCTCTCCCACTGCCGCAATCAGCTGTTCCATGGCATGCAGGAGGTGCTGGGAGGCAAGGGGAGAAGCAGGGGACAGGGCACACGCGGGGTAGGGAGTGTAATGGGAAGAGTCAGAGCAGGGTTGGAGGCTTGTGGGAAGTGGTGGAGTGGGGGCAGGGCCTGCGGCCGGCGGGGGTGGTGTCAAACTTCCCCCCAGATAGAGAGGAAGTCCCCGTGCCTGTGCTCAGATTTGGCAGGTGCCAAATAGCCCACCCAGGAACACTTCGTAACATCTACTTCACGTGTTTGTTCCCTGGATTTGCCAAAGAATTCTCTTTATACACCCCTTTGGGGGCTAGGATGTCACCTGGACGGATGCTGGAGCTGAGTCTGTGCAAATGCTTCATACAAAACAAATCGGGAAAACTCCCCAAATGCACATCCCCCTACCTCCATCTGCCCTCAGCCAGCATCTCCAGCAGCTCTGTGTTTCCTGCCTCCAGAGACAGTGTCCATTTCTTATACTATTTTTTTCCCTCTCTGAATATGATGCATTGAAATCTACTTCCCAGATAATTATAAGAACTGCAGGAAAAGAGGCAGTGTGGTCCAGTGGGTAGGCCCTGGGCTAGAAGACCTGGGTTCTATTCCTGGCTCTGCCGTTGACCACATGTAAGTCACTCCCCTTCTGTTTCCCTTCCCACTCTTGTCGGTTTAGACTGTAAGCTCTTGGTGGCCAGGCCTATTACGCACGTATCTATAGATCACCTAGCACAATGGAGCCTGTAAGCTCTATTATAATATGAGATGTATAGTGTCTGTGTTGTGTTGTATCCGTGTAATCCACGGGAAGACAGGTGGCACCAAACGACAGATGACTGTGACAGAATGTACCCCCGTGTCCACACCCTACCCACTGTTGTGATAATCATTCTACAAAGTATGCCTTGTGAGGTATCATTTGAAAACTCATCATTTGCTGGTCAATATTGTCCTAATAAAATGTGTGGCAACATTGTATGGGGAGTTATAAGATTCCACTGTGTGGAGTTATTATCACAGGTGCCAAACTGAGGTTGGCAAACAGATGTCTCAAACAAAGGAGCGTGTGCTCTGCTTAATTTGCATGTATGCAGTAAATAGGCAGAAAGGGGAGAAAAAGGAGGCTCAAACAGGTGAGAAAAAAGCATCAGGGAACATCCTTCCATATAGATCTTTTGTCTCTTGGTCCCCAACTGAGAATGTTTTTCAAAAGAGGGACTGAAACTATATAAAGGAGGTGCAAACACACCAAGATACCCCTTGCTGCCTATTGCATTCATGGCATGAGAAGCAACAAAGGCAGCATATGTTGAAGTCTGGGAGAAGGGGTCCTGACCTAAGAAGCTTGGTCAGTAAGACTGCTGAGAGCATGTAGTGAGAAAACCTTTAACATAGTTTGTTAGGCACCAGTTGCATTTTATCTTTCTTTTTTTGTTGCTGACTTTTCTGCCTCATTACTTGCACTCTCTGAAATCTCTCTTATCTGTAGTTAACAAACTTGTTTCACTGTTTTATCTAATCCAGTCTTTTTAATTGAAAACTCTGGGAAACTCTGTTTGGGTGGCAAGTTGTGTGCATGTTATTTCTATTAAAGAAATAACGGATTTTATATAAACTTGTATTGTCCAGGAGAGGGCTGGGCAGTATAGGACATACAGTTCTGGGGGGAAATCTGGGATGGGGAGTGACTTGGGGTCACCCTGCAGTATAACCAAGGCTGGTAAGAGCCGAGGTGTGGCTGGCTGGCTGCAGCACACACACAGATGCAGCCGAGACTGACTGACGTGCTGGAGGCTGTTTGTGAGCAGCCCAGGCTGGAGGCTACAGCAGCAAAGCAGTGTAAAAGGCAGGCCAGGTTACAGGGCAGGGGTGACACAGCTACTCATTGATCTGGATTGAAGCCTGGTATGTCGCAGTTGTGTCTGTGCTATATTATGCCAATCTAGCTCAGTGAGAGGACTGGTGGCACCAAAGGACAGGGGGGCTCTGAAGGCCACATGAGAAAGCTACAGCCCCTGTCCTGCAAGCTGCTCCAAGCAGGCAAACCTCTCCTGAGCTCTGTATGGCCAGAGGGGTCAGCCTGTGGTGACTCACTTGCTGGTTTGAGGCCAAAGTTTTCATATCCCTTTCACCAGCTCCTTGTTCCATGTGGTAGAAACCATGTTCCTGCCCATAAGCATGGGTAGCGTCACCTCCTTGAGCAGAATATACATGCACATGACCGTCTCCTAAACTGTAGGGAAAAGTCCTCTTATTCAAGAACGTTAAAGACTTTCCTCTCCAGCCGCCATATTGAATGACACTGGGGATTGAACTGGGCTGGCCTGCGCGAAGAGATTAAGTTAAAGAGGCAGGATCTGTTGCTGAGGGCTGTAACAGGCTCACAACCTCGGAGGGTGACATGTGACACACACTGATCCATGATTCAGTGAGTTACACCTGTTCACTGAGGTGCTGATGAACAAGTAAATAGGGCCCCAATCCAGCCAAGCACTTAACAAGTGCTTCACTTCATGACTCCGACTTTGCTAAGTGCATAATGAAGAGTTAATGTTTTCCACTAAAAATATTTCTTGTTTTCAGGGTGAGGGCGTGCCTGAATTTTCAGCACCAGGGATCGTAGCCTGTTTTGGTTAAGGAAGGAAGATGCCTGTCTTCAGATTTTTAAGCTCACTCGTGGAATGGCATTATTTATTTATTTATTTATTTATTTGTATAACTGTGGTGCCCAGGAGCCCCAGCCATAGAGTAGGACCCTGTTGTGCTAGGTGCTGTACATAGGATACGACAAGAGACAACAGATGGAGACAGACAGACAAAATGGAGAGAACAAGGAAATCATGAGACCACGTTGGTCAGCATGACAGACAGTGATCAGAGCATGCCAACTGTCTAACCACTGTGAAGGTTTAACAGTCCGTGGGTCTTTTGGGGTGTGGTGTTTGTTCTGTCGAACAGTCAGTGAGCTGAGCCAGCCCTGTGATGTCACCCCTTTCACCATAGTGCATGCCATGACACTGCCTCTCCCTTGTTTACGTAGGATTTTATCTGGAGATCAGAAAACATTTGAGGCTGGATCTTTCGAATGGAATAGCATTTCATGGCAACCTGGCCAAAGGGAGTTGAGTAATGTTAATGCATAATATTTCCTAGCGGCATAATTAGCAGCAGCTGCTTCAGAACTGAAACAAATTACCCTTAAAGAAAGAGTTTAAACTGGAGAGCACTTTGAACTGAATGACAGCATAGTCTCCTGCAATATAAATCCTTTTGGTTTATGAGGAGGGAGTGGGGTTTGGTGCTTAGAACAGGGCTAGGGGAGTCAGGCTGCCTATGTGTTTTATGCAGCTCTGGTAAAGTGTGAGTCATTAAGGCCCGAAGTGCCCACTAAGGCCACCCTGGGTGCCCAACCTGAAATACGAATAGATACACCACCGAGTGTTAGCGGTGAGGGTAATTAACCACTGGCACAGATTAACAGCCGCTAATGGGGGATGCCCCATCGCTTTCCCTGTCCAATTCATGTTTGGATGGCTCTGTCAAGCCATGCTGTTGTCGTGCACTTCCAGGTTATTGCCTTGATAGTGGGAAGAACAATTCTTTCCACCGCAGGCATCACTTGGTGGAATTCCGTGGCCTGGGTTATACAGGAAGTCAGGCTAAATGATCATGATGGTCCCTTCTGGCTTTGGGACCTATGAAATACCCAGGGTCTAATGCTCCAGTAATTCAGTTGTTGGGTCACAACTCTGACAAACTCAGGCTGGGCACCAGAAATAACAGACACTTGAAAATGCTGCCCTAGACATCTGTGGGGCTGTACAGCGATAAAAGCCCCGCAGCAGGCCCAGTTCAGCTGACTCGGACTCACAGGGCTCACACTGTGGAGCTGTAAAACTGCAGTGTGGACGTTTGCACTCAGACTGGAGCCCTGGCTCTGGGACCCCAGGGACAGGGAGTAGAGGTGGTCTCAGAGCCCAGGCTCCAGCCCAAACCCAAATAGCTACGCTACAATTTTAGCCCCGCAGCCTGAGCGGCCCTGGATTCAGAGACTTGTTGCTGTGGGGTTTTTATCACCGTGCAGAAGTACCAAGGTCTGTTTCCCCATCTCTAGGCTGCTGACCTATAAGATGGTGGTACGGAAAGGCTTAATTAATTCCTCTTTGCACATACGACGCTGACACCGTCCTCCTGAGGATTTGAAAGTGTTTTGCAAAATATTCATAGTAACTGCACTTTTTCAAATAATTTACTGCCAGGCTGTGAATCATCAAACATATTGTGCTCCAACTGCTTCCCTGTGCTCCATGGATTTTTCAAGCCAGAAGGAATGACTGTGATCATGTCGTCTGCTTTTCTCCGTAATGCAGGCCGGAGAATGTCACCAAGCGGCTCCTCCAATCACAAGCCCTAGCAGTAGGGGGTGAACTACTCCAGCCTCTCTCTTAGCAAGGAACCCAATCTGGATTTCAAGTCTCCAAGTGACGGACAATTTACCACATCCCTACATAAGTGGCTCTGGTGATTAACTCCCGCATTGTTAAAATTGTGCCTTATTTCTAATCTGAATTTGTTCCAGCCATTGTATCGTATTATGCCTTTGTGCAATAGAGTAACGAGAGCTCTCCTACCAGCAATCTTCTCCCCAGGTAGGTATTTAAAGATTGTGACCAAGTCACCTCTGAACTCTCCCTCCAGTAGCTGTGATGGCTCAGCCCTGCCCGAAGGCCTAAAATGTGCAGAAGTGGGGAGGCAGGTGGGTGCACATCCCTGCCTGGAAAAGAGTCTCCATGTTGCCACTATGCAGTAGACACCCTGCAGGTCTGGGGGTAGGAGAGTAGCAATGGTGGAGAGGAACACACTTCCCTCAGGCGACTGTGACCTTACAAGAACAAATCCAATTGCCCACTGGGGGGTAGGGATAGCTCAGTGGTTTGAGCATTGGCCTGCTAAACCCAGGGTTGTGAGTTCAATCCTTGAGGGGGCCATTTAGGGAACTGGAGTAAAAATCTGTCTGGGGATTGGCTCTGCTTTGAGCAGGGGTTGGACTAGATGACCTCCTGAGGTCCCTTCCACCCCTGATATTCTATGATTCTGTGAGCAGATCTGTGCAGATGGTGCTGCAGTGAGAGAATGTGGAGGAGGCAGCAGGAATGAAGTTCTGCACTGCCTGTTGAAATCACTGTGGACAGGGCTAGGTGGTGGAGGCTCAGGACACAGCCTCACAACAGAAGGCAGTGTATTGGCTGCAGGCACCCTCTACCCAACAGCCCCAGCACTGTGATAATTTATCACCAGGCTAGGTGGTCATTGTGCTATGGGTCTGGACAGGAGGTAGCAGCAAGAGGAAAGGGGGAGTTGTCCACTCAACTTTCACATCATAAGGTGGGAAACTGAAGCAAAACTCCCCCAGGTATGGTGGGGTGGGCCCCCTTACTTCATTTAGCATACTTTCTAAGTCATTGTTGCAGTATTTTCCCAGCCTAATGTTGTGTTTCCTCTCCCCTTACTACAAGATTTTTTTTACACATCGACTCAAAACTTGCAAGTGGAGAAGCATCGATTCTTCAAGGCACCTAGTGGGTGGTTGTTTAGGTTCTCCGGGTTCCTGCATGAGATCGTGAGCCAGTTCTGTTCTGTAATGCTGAAAGGGACCCCCTAGATATTGTATCCTGTCTTTGTTGCTGCTAACACCTCCTGGCAGAAGGATTATACCATTACAAATTGTTTTACTTTGCAAGAGAAAAAAGACTCTCTCTCTCTCTCTCTCTCTTTCCTTTTTTGAAACTTTTCATACCCCTAAAACAGGAGTAATAAAGCAAGAAAGTGATTCCCCCCCCCCTGCACTGAAACAATTTTTAAAAACATCACAAAATTCGGAAATTTTTGGTTGAAAAACAAAAACTTTTCATTAAAAAGTTTTGGGTTTTTTTAATCAAAAGGGCATTTTCCTTTAAAAAAATGTTGGTGGATTTTTTTTGACCTTGCATAATATTGAAGGTTTTAAAAACAATAAAATGCCTAAGGTCTTCTTGTGGCCCATTGTCTCCCAAGGGAAAAATGACAGAGTAATTGCTAAATGCTATTTTATAGCATGAACTCAAGAATGGCCTATCAACACTGAAGAGCAGGAGAATCCCAGTCACTGTCCTTTGGTGTTGGAACAAAAGTCTGTTCAAGTATATTTGTTAAATGCAGGAGATCTTTAAAGAGAAAAAATATGGGAAAAAATTGTACTGAAAATCCAGGCCCAGACCCATTTTGAGTTCAGCTAAACAGGTTTAAATTAATGTCAGCAGGACCAAGTCTACTGATCGGTAAATGCAATAGAAAGGTGCTGAGAATGTAACATCGCCTTTTGCCGGGTCATTGTTGGGCTTTTTCCCAACACTCCAAGTGCTTGAGACCTCAGATAGAATCTATGGGGGGAAGTAAAGGGCTGGAAGTCATCTGGGTTCTATGCCTGGCTGTGCAGTCAATTTGCTGCGTGAAATTGGCAAGGCCATTTAACTGGTTAATGTCTGTTTTCCCATCTGTACAAGGGGAGTACGACTATTTCCTCATGTCAGAGGGGGTTGGGAGAACTACTCTTTGTTAATTGCTCAAAGCTCCCCTGAGGAAAAATGCAATGTCTACATCCCAGGCTAGTGTAAATTGCTGTTCTTCCATTGGAGCCAATGGGTCAGATCCCCAGCTGGTATACATCACAGTATCTCCATTAACGCCAACACCAATTTACACCATCTGAGAATCTGGCCCACTGTTTTTAAATGTATATCTGTTGCTAGAGGAAGAGACGAGGAGATGCAGAAGAAGGTGGTGGTTGCGGTGGGCTCACTCATAAAGTAGATACATTAAAACACATCAGAAAGAACTTCCTGAGGCTGCAACGCGTCATATTTCACCACGGGCCGAGTGCACAGTTTGTTCAAGACTGTCTTTTATCAGACACTTGGTACACTTGGCAAAGCTCAATTGTTAGTCTCATATCATCTGTTGCAGGTAAGCATGTTATGTCCATCTAATGGAGAAGGATGCCAGTGGGCAACATCACACAAGAGATCTGTGACAGAGCTGGGAATAAACTTCAGATGTCTTGAACACCAGTTCTTTGATTTAAAAACTAGAGACCAGGGGACAGACCCTTAGCTGGCATAAAATCACATAGCTCCAGGAGCTATGCAGATTTATACTGGCAGAGGATCAGGCCCTAAGCTTTGTATTTAACCTGAGCCAAACCTGGGACTGGTTCAGGAAGTGGTGTGTGAAAGTAGGACAAGCATCAGTTCTATAAGACTGGAGAATGCAGAGTGGCAATTCTTGCTGCTACATTCCCAAGAGTGTCTGCGTATGGACCTACTTTCCATGCTGCTGAGAATTTCTGGAAGGCTCAGAACCTGTGAGCTGTTAATGATCAGAGATTTGTGGTAGTAAATCTGCTGTCGTGGGAAGGATATCTGCCTGGTACTTATGTAAAAACGAAGGCCATTTATTCAGCAGGCAGTTAGGAACAGAGGATTACTGTGCTTCAGCTGGGGAAGCAGTAAATAACTAGGTTTGTATAATGGATCTGACAGAAGTAAGCACTTATTTTTAAACCTTCCATGAAAGCGATCAGGCCAGACAGACTAATACCTCGGAAAGCATCAGCATTTCAAGCACTAACCTGATTGTCCCGGCTTGAAATGTTTGTTCAGTTAATTTCTAGGGTGTGTAGTATGTGTGTGTTTCTTTAAAGACCAGGGGAATAGCCAGCTGCTAACAGGAAGATATTCATAATGCTACATCTATATCAATGCACGTAAGTGAATGTAACAATCATGGGGGAAGATTTTCAATGGGCTTTGGAGCAGGCCTGAAGACTGAAGTTCTAGTGTCAGGAACCCGTTGTCAGAAATACTTACAGCATAGGAAATACAACGCTGTATTGTGCAATGTCTGCTGTATCCCTGCCACAAAATACAGCCCTCCACTCTTGCCATCAAGCCCCCAGCTCAGAGCAGCTCACCTGGGTCTGTCAGAGCTGCTTCACAGGGGAGCATGTGGCCTGGTTTTCTGTAAATGTCATCAAGCAGAAACCCAAGTGTGAAATTTCATTTCCGAGTGCCATTGCGGCAACCTGTGACTGTGACGTATGTACTTGGCTTCCCCTTCTGCCTGGGGCTTAGTGGATGAGTGTGAGGATCTACCTTTCCCTTCCAAAGTTCTGTAGGGAGCCTATGGACTTGTTTACTCCCAGATGTTGCACCGGGTGTCGATGACATTGTTTTGAAAACCCATCTAGTTAAACTGATGCACACCCCTGTTTGAACACTCTGATTTTGCTTTAAAAGTGGCTTGTTTTGGTTTAGCTTAAACCAGTGCCTAAGGCCTGATCGATACAGAAAGAGGCACTGGTTTAACTTAAGGTGTGACTTTTAAACTGGTTTAGTGAAAGCGAGGCAAAAGGCAGCGTGGCAGCCCTGATTTCAGCTTAAACCAGGCTTATTTCAGTTTATCTTGAACTGTTTAGGAATCCGCTTAAATTAAACCAAAATAAGCCACTCTGAAACTGAACTAGGAGTGCGCTGTTGGTCCGTCTCCTACCACTCCTTCTCCCAAGCCAGCTGGTGCTTCTGGAATTCATGGGCTGGTCCAGCCTATAGCTGAAATTCTGCATTTCCTAGAGCAGGTCATCCCTCATCCTTTTCCTTTCCTTTCCTCCCGTAATTTGGGGTCTTCGGTGGTTGCCTCAGACCAACAGAGGTGGAAGGCCCTGCCACGGCCAAGTGTGGGGTTTTTTATGTCCATGGAAAGACAGAAAAGTTTCTCCTTTTTAAACATTCTGCGTCACAGCAAGGCCACACATTGATATTTTTATCTTCGCGGTAGACTTTTATTTAACTCTGCATAGTTGCCCGTTCAGAATCTGCTGCATCTGTTGCCCAATATATGCTGACTAGCGCATAATTATATGTAGTATTTGCACCATCTATATTAGTATGCATTAAACATATAATATTAAAAACAATGATATAGCGCAAATTAGCCTATATCTTTTATAATTCTGTATCCCATAATACCCTGCATTAGCTGAAGTAAGTTTTACCTGCAATAAATAGGAAAACCATCAGACTCAGGACATAAGAGGTTTTTTTTTACCATAGCACTCAGGTGAAGTGTCACGCTAATAGGCCAGTACTGGCGTGTTCCCCAAAAAAGGACAGGATATACCCTAGTACAAACCTCAGAGGTGACTTCACAGCCCCGTACCTGAAATGCTAGTACCAAAGACAAAGATAAGGACAGGAAAAGACCAACAAGTTAAGGACTGGGACAAACTGATGGGTTGGATTTTAGTGACATGTAAAAAGATATGTAATCTTACTCCTGGGGGAATTCTGCCCATTCAAAATTAAAAATTCTGTGCACAATATTTTATAATACTGCAAAACTCTGCATATTTTATTTGTCAAAATAACACAATATAATTGTGCCAGTTTCAATTATTTTGGTAATTTATTTCAAAATACCAGTCAGTCAGTATGTCTGTAACAATATAGACACAAATAAAAATCCCCCCAAGAGTTGAGAGTTAAAGAAACCACTAAGACAACCCAGTTCCTGTTTCTCTGCCCCCTCCCCACCCCAGAGCCCATTCACGGGGTGCCCCCCAGCCCAGACACCTGAACCCTTCCCTCCCAGAGCCCAGCCGCAGGGTCTCCACGCCTAGGGTGACCAGACTGCAAATGTGAAAAATCGGATAGGAGTGGGGGATAATAGGAGCCTATATAAGACAAAGACCCCAAAATCAGGACTTTGCCTATGAAATCTGGACATCGGCTCTCCATACCCCCAGCCCAGACACCTGCACCTTTTTTGCATACTGCTGCTTCAAACAGGAGTCAGTCAAAGCACACTGGGGAACTTTCGGTGCAGAGCAGCAGGGTCTGCATGGACACTTAGCTTGCAGCACACCCGAGTGCTGTAGATTTACACCCTACTGGGCCATGCACTGGCTCCTTGTACAGAAATGTCTTCATTTAGCAGTCAACAGGTCAACCCCAGCTAGAGTAAATCACTGGGTGCACGTAATTTCCCCCCCCCCACTTGGAATCCATCTTCGATCACACATTATAGGGGGGAGAAAGGGGGCCATGGGAAGGGCGTGACTTCTGCGCTCAACTGAAGCAAAGTCCACTCCATCACACTTACTATCCTCCATGACAATAATTCCATTGGTCATAAACAGGCAAGATGCTCCGACTTCTGCTGGACCTCCCCGCCAGGCTATAACAGAATTGGTGGGGGCTTCTTACCCAGCTGTGACTCTGCCTCTGAAGCTGCTTCCTCTCTGTTCTGTTCCCCAAGCCCTTCCCCAGACAGGTCTATGGGCTGGAGGGCATCCTCCTGGCTGCATGGTCTGGTCTGGGGGCTGTTCCTGCTCCCTCAGTTGCTCAGGTCTCCTCTGGCTCTGCTGGTCCTTCTCTCCCAGTCTAAAAATCAGATTGATTCACTTTAAAAGCCCATCAAGCCAGGCACTGGGCACCGGGCTTGGGGCAGGACTGAGCACCTGGTCCAATTACTCTTAGTAGGGGCAGGTGAATGGGGGAATCCAGATTTGTCACTGGGGTCCTTTGCCTTGCAACATATGCCCTAGCAGTCTTTCATTTCTCTCTGGGCACAGAGGTGCAGACATCTTCGTCTTCTCCTCCTCCAGCCTCTCAGCAATGTGGTTGTAGAGCAGCTGATTCTTGGGTGCATCTCCTGCAAGCGTGGCGATGACTGGACCCACTGCAGCGGTCCCTGGGTGTGCTCCTCTGGCCAACTGGCAGCCTCCTGGGATGAGGAGCTCCTGGGCAGCATCACGGGACAAGCGAGCTGTGAGGGAATGGGACAGGCTGTGCAGACTGAGGGGCATGACCACCAACCAGGTGTATTTGAACTGGAGAGTTGCACAGGAAGTGAGGAGGTGGAAAGGCAGGAACTACAGTCCTGGGGAAATGGTGGGAAGGCCTTGGAGGACTATCACAGCCTGAGCTCTGTGACCCAGGCTTCCGCTGTATCCTGAGCTCCAAACTTACACCCCCATCTGAGCAAGCAAGCCCAGTTTCAATGCCATACTGAGCCAGGTAAAAGTGCTTGTGTGTGGCTATTAGGGGAGATTGGGCTAAACCATGGGTAAGAGTCTGTGTTAAGTGTGCAGTGAAGACGGACCCCACTGGCTCCTGTGGTGGCAAACCACGGCAGCTCCTTTGCAAGGTTGATCTTGTCAGACGTCAGCTTGTTTGCCATTACAGAGAAATACAGGTAATGTTCCTGTAAAGCTGTCATTCCTAATGGGAACTCGGTGTAGTTACAGCCCCGCTGGGGCAGCTGGAGAGCTAGGTTTCTAACCTTAAAATCAGCCAAGTGTAGTAAGTTAATGATTAGATTTATCCTACAGCAATCTAATGAGAAGCAATACAGCCAAGCACTTTGCATGCAATGACGCAAATCTGAATCTTAATAGAAGCTGACAGCCTGACCCTGCTACCACGCTCTGGCCAAGGAAAATTATCTTGATCGCTCTCTGGAGAAACCAGCCAGGGATTTAATATGCTTTTTCAAAACATTTTATTTGACCAGCTTTAAAAAAAACAACCCTGTAGTGATTTAGGGCTGGCTTATATGACCTCAGCTAGTTCTTCCCTTTCTAAAGTCATTGCTGTGTAGGATGCTCAAGATAATAAGGCTGCCCCCAAAAACTCTTTGGAAATACTACTGAGTAACCAGTGACCTAGTGGAAGGAGTCACAACAATGGTTAGGCAAAATGCCAGTAAAGAATTGTAGGTGAGCTTTACAGTAATCCAGCTGATGTAAATTGTAGATGCATGGAAAAGTGTTGATGCCAGTTATATATATGTGTGATTATGAATATTAGTTCCTGTGAAGATTATCTCCATGGGTTGGGATTTTCAAAGTGCCCGCGAAGTCACTTACGTGCTGTTGAAAATCTGATCCCAATTCCCCCTGCTGGTCAGTGGGGTTTGGGCACCTTAGAGTAAACCACAGCCCACTAATGATTCAACCATTTCCGCATAAACTTCCCCTTCCTGCCTCTTTCCTGCTCCCTTCTCAGGTGAGGGGAATACAGCCAGCTCTCTTGAGCCAGCTTGGTCTGAGCTCACCATTAGTAGAAAGGCAAGGAGCAGTGGCTAAGAAGTCGCTAAGCTTCGGTTTGAGATTGCAAAAGCAGAAGAGGAAAATTAAAACCATGATTTATTATGGGACAGTAAATCGTTCTTAGCAAGTCACTGACTCCATTTTTCCGATCAGATTTAAGCTTTCTGTGTCAGGAATTGTGTCTTTCCTTCAGGTTTGCGTAGCGCCTAGTTCGGTGGGGCCTTGCTTGGGGCTGATCTAATTTAAATACTAATTCCTCCATAGCTATTCACCAAATAATGTTCATGAATCCGTTTTGCTCCCTGGACTGCTGGTGAGCTGTTCTTTTTGAGTGAAATTTGAGCTGTGTTGGTTTGATTTGATACAGGTCATGTGGTCTGGCTTCTGTTCACATGTTATATTCATGCACAAAAACCGTGCCCAGTTGGTGTAGCATTCTTCCTCTCTCTGGTGGTATCTAGGCCACCTAGAGATTGATGTGTCTGCTCCCAGCTTGGCTAACAGACACAAGTGTTTTTAGCTCAGACAGGAGAGACTCAGGCATTGAGAACCAGATGTCCTGGGTTTAATTCCCACTGTTGGTGACCTAACCATGGCATTGGTATGACATATGTAATGTCCTGTAGCCTGAAGCCTTCAAGAGTAGAGAGCTCTCTACTGACACCTGTTGACATACAGTAGGGTGACCACATGTCCCGATTTTATAGGGACGGTCCCAATATTTGGAGCTTTTTCTTATATAGGCACCAATTACCCCCCACCCTCTGTCCCGATTTTTCACACTTGCTGTCTGGTCACCCTAACATACAGGGAGAAGAATGGCTCAAAGCTGCTTGGGAACGCCAGATGAAGGGAGACTACACAGGGCAGGGAGCTCTCTGCTGCCATCTGTTGGGGAACAAGGGGAAATGACTGAGGGGGCCGCACCTATGTGACAATTTGATGCATTTTTGGTTAACATACACTTAAGTTTTGAGCCTGAGGGCAATAAAATGCTGTTGCCCCTGATGGGAAATGAAGGGGAGAGAGAACTGCACCAAATGTGCCGGGGATGAGGAGTCACCCTGACTGAAACTGTAATTGGGCATGATTGGGTAAGGGATCTCGGCAACAGAAGGCTCTGGTTCTGCTCCCATGGGACTCTTTGTGAGTGAGTACTCTGTTAAGGATCCTATATACCACTTATTTCTCTCTAAAGAGTTAAGTAGCGAATGCAGCAAAATAGTGAATGGTAAAGAGCTTACCTGACCGATGAGCCTACCTATGAGATTCTGGTTTAAGCTTCCCTTCCCAGCAATTAAAGCTGAAATCACCTCAGCTGGGTTACATGAGAGAGCCCCCATGGCATCCCAGATGCCACTGACCTGCTAGAATCCTTGGACTCTACCACTCTAGGACAACAAACAATGAGTGGGGAGCAGGGATATGGTAGAATGCACCAGCCACTTACAACTATCAGAGGAGGAGTGAGGTTGTTGGGACTGTTGCCGAGACAGCCAAGGTGGCCGGGGGAGTCTTACCTAAAACTGTTCATTTATTAATTGCTTGTTTTCCCAAATTCATTCTGTTGTCTGTGTGCTTTTCCCTCTCCCTCCCACCTAGTAAAGTTCTCTTGGTTTTAAACCCCTGCACTCAATGCTTATGAGGGGGGAAGTATTGCCTACCAAGGGCACATAAGATGGTATATATATATTTCCCAGATTTCTGGCTGGGGGCTTGAGCTGGTGTTGTTTGGCTTTAGAAGGAACCCCTACAGAACTGAATGGCCCTTTTTGCTGCTGACAAGACCTGGTAGAAATGGTTGCATGTGTAACTCTGACACCAGAAGCCTGACTGTGAATATTCCTATTTCTAAACTTC
The DNA here is from genome assembly GCF_007399415.2 of Gopherus evgoodei. NCBI lineage: Eukaryota > Metazoa > Chordata > Testudines > Testudinidae > Gopherus > Gopherus evgoodei. The sequence goes on from NC_044332.1 coordinate 565,786, forward strand.
AGATTTGCTTTCCATAATTATTCTTTAGCGTTCACGTTGATTTCCCTGTTTGGTGAACATCTCTGCCAGCCAACTACTTCCCTAGAATATTTGTAGGAATTCATCATGAGAAGGGCCAAAGCGAATTGGGTGGTTTTATTCCAGGGAATCTTCTTGGAAATTTGTTGCAGTGACAACCTAAAACCCAGCCAAAATTCACCACTTCCCTCTGTGGGATGCCTTGAACCAGAAAGGAATGAAACCTCTAATCCTGATGTCCCCTAGGAGGGCCAGGCAGGGATCAACTTGCGCTACAACTAGCCTTAGTGTTTGGTCTATGAAATGACGTACGCAAGCCCCCAACATAACTGATGCCTGTCAGCTGTGGCAACATAACTATGCACAGCACCCAAAAGGCTGGGTCTGGAATGGTTCACTTAACTGAACAATCCATATACAAACGGAACTTTCCTTCTTTACCCAACCTGTGTAAGAGGCCGTTCCCCCAGCCCAAGGGTGACTAAAATGGTGAGTACAGTCTCCCTGCCCTTGTGGCCGGCGCCCCAGGAGGACTCACTGAGGGGTAAACTGCTCAATTACATCAACACCGTGCAGTGCATGAGATTCCATCAGGCCTGCGGGCAGGTGTGATGTGGACTGGGAGCAAATTCCTGCTGCATGACATTCTGCAGCCCTCCTCTCCTCGGGCCATGGGGAGTGTGGAATATACCCGTAGATTCTTGCTCTCTAGTTTATCCAGGCTAGTGAATGGGATGGGAAGCCCAGCAGTCACCAGGTTTTTGCCATGGAAAATAGAAGGAATTGATCGTGTCTGATGTGGTCTGCCTAGACGTGCTCTTCAAATGATTGAGGGCAGCAGGATGCATCAAAACAGCCCATGCCAGCTACCCAGCCCAGTGATCCAATGCCCAGTTCCCTTGAAGTCCCCTTCGGGTCTGTCCACGGTAAGGGTCTGTGCTGCATGTTGGGAACAGAACTCAGCAATTAGTATAGAGTCACTTTAAAAATTGCCCCTGCTTAAAAATCCTCTATTCTTAAGGCCACAGTAGAACTGTATCTCTCCCCTAGGTAGATGTTTGCAGGAATGGCCATTGTACAGCCATTTTGGCCACATATAAAATTCATTGTTCCACTGCACCTGAGTGTCTGACATAGGACAGGCTTGCCCCATCTTCTGCAGGATGCTGGTGGCATGAGTAGAAGGTTGGAGTGGCTGGGGTCTCAGCAGCATTGGGGGCACTAGCCTGTGACTTAGGAGCCCAGAATTCAGTTCCTTCGTCCACTACAGACTTTCCGAGTGACCTGGAGTGAGCCACTCAGGACTGGCTCCTCAAAGGATTTGCCTCTGTATCTCAGTTCTCCCTCTGACATGGGGACCATAGTGCGGCCCTTCGTCACAGGGGTGTTGGGAGTATAAATTCACTGAAGACTGGGAGGTGCTCAGATACTATACCGAGAATCTTAAAAGTACTCTACAGAGAGAATTTCCCCATGTTTGGGGGAATATTTGGGCCTAATTGGGAACAGGATCCGAAAGGCTTTGGTTTACTTTACATTTTAAAGACATTTTAGTGAATAAAAACGACAGGCAAAACATCGATGAACTGGGAATATGGTGGAGCTGTGTGAAATATTTGCAGTGAAATCCGAGGAAAAGGCAACTCTGGAAAGATGGATGGTCTTTCTTGGGCTGCAAGCAGCAAGTCTGGAGCCTTGCAGCCTACAGTATTCTCAGCTTGGCTGCAGACCACTTGTGTGACGGTAGCCAAGTCACTTGGGCCAGATCCTCAGATGTGTTTATACCTTAATTCGTCTGGGTCTTCATGTCTTTTAGTCTCTCTGCGCCTTGGTTTTTCTATCTGTAAACTAGGGATTAAAGCAAATATACTGACTTACCTCATCTAGTTTGGTTACAAACTTGAAATCCACCCCAGGTTTGCCTAAACGCTCATGGAAGGTCTGTGAAGCTCGAATGTGAGGCCTCTTGGAAAAATGTACATGGACCTCACAGGTTTGCTTGCTTTCTCCTCAAACCGGGGCCTGGGTCCTGCAAGCCTTTCCCCAGGCAAGTTGTCCTTACTTGTGCGTGTATTCCCCGCTGCAGCTGTCGGCTCACCTCTGACAAGAAGGCCACTTCTGTAGGCGCCTACACATAGATTTTGATGCCTCACTGTGGGCTTTCACTCTGAAGATTTTGGCCATAATATTTAGCACCGAAGTTGTCCACATGTGGTATAGACATTAGCTAGTCCTCACACCTGTCAGACAGGTTTTATAGATGGGGAAACTGAGGTAGAAGATGAAGTAACTCCTGGCCACTAAAAGTATGCCTACACTTTAAAAATAAAAAGTCCCTGTAGCAGTGATTCTGTGAGCCGAGGGGGACCTGACACTGCTATTTTTAGCCCCTGAGCATGAACCCTGCAAGCCTGAGTCAGTTGTCCTGAGTTCTGAGACTCGCTGCCGTGTTTTCTGCAGTGTAGAAGTACCCTCAGTGAACTAGTGATGGAGTCTGAATGAAAGCAGAGCATTTGCTGATTGCCTGTCCTGCTTGCTTTCATTCCTCCGGACTACGCCAGGAGAAAAGGCCCGTTCCTATCTGGCTAAGACTTGTTGCAGCTCAGGACAGGCAATTCTGAGAGTCTTAGGGGAGCCGAGATCAGTTGCACAACAGCTGCAACTCCTGGATGCGACTTTCTGGTTATAGCCTCTCCCAAAGACCCTGTTGGTATGCGATAACATGCAGCCAGATACTTGGCTGGTGTAAATGAGCATAGCTCCATGGGTTTCAGGGTACCTATGCTGTTTTACAGCAGCTGGAGAGCTCACCTTTCGACTTCAATGGAGCAGTCCCAATGGATACGATTGGCTCTAGTAGAGCTGCATGGATTTACACCAGTTGGGGGTTTGGCCCATAATGGGATACTTGCAATCTCTAAAAACACTGTTTCGGTTTGTACCCCTTCCAATCGCTGTTAAAGAAGTTACTGTGGCCTGCTGGGTTCTCGGAATTTTGCTGTCCCATCCAAATCAGAACTCTTGGAGTTCCGTGCGAACGACATATTTCAGGAATGAAGTGTTTTTTCTCTTTTAAGCCAAAAATCTGAGCGAAGTGTGCTGAACGTTTTGCCTGCGTATAAAGCTGACTATGAAATTCAAGAGTTGCCCCAGTGTGAGTCAAGTCTGTAGCTATGATCATAACATTGGTTGCAGATCCCACCGATTGCCTCAGAACTCAGAGATCTGAAGGCCCCATGCTGGGTTCTCCCACATGACTTTCAGGAGGGTTGAACCTGAGACCTTTCGCTTACGGCACCGACCAGCGGAGCTGAAAGCATAGACTGCCTTACAGATGTTCTCTCAGCATGTCCGAAAATATGTGTACTGTTTCTTTACATCTACAGAAAGCCATGCAAAGTGGGGATTGGGAAGGATCTAGGCAGCAGCTCTACAGCGAAGCAGAGAAAAAGAAACAGCTTGGAAATTGTACTGTTTTCCTTCAGTGTTAGAAGAAAGCATGCTATAATCTGTGACACCTTCCCATTATCATATAGCAGCACATGTTCTTATTTATGCTTAAGGAGGCCCCTGGGATGCTGGAGCCCCTTAAGAAAAACTCAATACAGGTTCCTTCTTTATGAATAAACCCTTGTTTTGAAAACCGCTCCTAAAAACGCTTTAAGAGTATTCTGATGTAGCCAGTGCACTCTGGGATATTTGCCTTGTGTAGGAATATATTTGCTCATGGGTATATTTTTTTCTCAGAAGCACCCAGGTAAAAACCTTATGTTTAATTCACTACATTTAGCCTTCAGGGATTGAGAGTTGTGGAGATTTTTGTTTTTTGTTTCACCTGTAGCTCCCCAAAGTGCTAGAAAATTCATAGACATAATGGAATTCATATATTTCTCGCTATTGCAATTCCACTTCTAAAGGAAAAAGGATAATGGCTCAATCTCAACTGATGAGTCAAACAGGCCTTTTGCCAAAATGGCTGTGATAAATGTCGTTCGTAGCACTAGAGGCAAAGCTAGACGCCAGGGTGTTTGGGTCCATCTACGCTGGAGTTGGAGGTATAATTTGCAGCTGACTGAGCTAGTCAGCAAAAAACAAAAGCATAGCCATGGCTGCACAGGAGGCTGGATGGGCAGCCACCCTGAATACACTCCTCTCTGAAACCCTAGAGATACACTAGGGTTTACCACTTATGCCACCATAGTTACTCTTTTATTTTTAGCATGCTTTCTCCCCTAGAACTAGTGCAGATATTCGTAGATTCCAAGGCCAGAAGGGACCATTGTGATAATCTATTCTGACCTTCTGTATAACACAGGCCAGAGATCTGCCCGACAATAATTCCTAGGGCACATCTTTCAGAGAAACATCCACTCTTGATTTACAAATTTTCAGCGATGGAGAATCCACCATGGCCTTTGGTATGTCCAGTAACACCTCCAGCTCCAATGCCCAGGTGCCCTTTGACTCTCTCAGCCCTCCAACAAAGATCTAAAACCGGTTTCCAATGTGAGGCCCAAAAAGGAAGTGCTGAGATTGGGACCCAAACATGGCAACTCTGGCCTAGCTGCATTTCTCTAGAGGCCAGGGGGCAGGGGAATTATCCAGGGGTTTGCTTTGGGCCTAGACCTGGTTCCCATGTATAAATTTGTGCGTTGTGGGATGTTACTTTCTTATGCTTCTAACAGTTCCCCAATTCGGTGTGGCCAACCGCAGGCATCCAAGAAACATGAGTCGGACTCCACCCCCACCATTCTGAGAGAGACACACACTTTGGATTCTTTTTTATTTGCCTTCTGGTATTTGAAGTGAGTCCATGTCCCCAGATTGAAATGCTTAAGGCTTTAACTGCCTGAACGACAGAACCAGACACCGTAACTCAAATCCAGTAGCAGGCTCATCAGCTGCTACATATGGACTAGCCACGGGGGGCACAGAGCTACTGGGTTAGGCCTGGGTATGCAGACATATACCACCCACGTAGTGTATGTTTGATGATAAAAACAGTAAACTAAGTACACATTTAACCAGGAAAATAAAAGGAAAAGAGACCCCCACATATGTGATGTGTTGAGCTTAATAGTGGAGATGAAACCTTAGCTTCTGCAATTCCTAACTTACAAATTAATAAACAAATAAATAATAATAAAAAAGCCCAACAATGAAGCAAAATAAAGCAAACAAATATGAAAATCCAAAACTACTGTAAGATTTGGGGTATTTATATCAGTGAACCAAGTTTTATTAGCAGGGCTGTGAAAGAGGAATTAAGTGGGGCTAGTTTATTCCTAAATTAATGTAGGTTAGACAGTGAAAAATTCTGATCAAAATGATCAAACCCAGGCACCTAAATTTCAGCTCGTAACTCCGTGTAAGCTCCCTCCCACCGTTGCCTCCCTGGGTTACTTGGGAGTAGGCAACACTCCCTTCAACAGTAAATAGGGTGACCAGATAGCAACTGTGAAAAAACAGGATGGGGGTGGGAGGTAATAAGCACCTATATAAGAAAAAATCCCCACAAATGAGACTGTCGCTATAAAAACGGGACATCTGGTCACCCTAACAGTAAAGGAGATCCTGAGTATCCCAGTGGTGATGCTGGGTAGGTGGGAATCCTCTGTCCACCCCTCTGCTGCAGTCCTTTTACTTGTAAAGGAAACTGATCCTAAAGGATCCTCCAGGAGTAAACCTGAGCTGATCGATGCAATGGGTCTAGCTCAGAAGTATCAGTTATAACCAACAGACAACCAATATCCTCTTAGACTACCTTAGATACACTTTTACTTATCCACCTAGAAAACCATGAGGTAACAGACTGAGCTTAATTAAAATGTCACAACCCCTGTAAATCAGCAGGGGGCATTTCAGTAAATCGATTAATAAAAGGCAGTTTACAGCAGTAAATAAAATGTAACCAACTGCCCCCTCATGCCAGTTACCCCACCCCAGAGTGTGCGCTCCTCTGACTGCCAGAGTTCTAGACACTTGCGTTGGCGCTTGTGAAGATTTTGAAGCCTAGGACAGCACGCTGTGGGTCCAGTAAAGCAGTCCAGCCAATGCAACAAGGGGAGAGCGATTCTCCCATGGGGTCATTCCATGCTGGAGATGGGAGTCGTTATCAGCAGAGGTCAGTAACCCTGGGTTCTGGTTAGATGATAAGAGCACTCCCTCTCCGCCCAGGCTCAAGGACACCTCTTGCTGTCCCCCTTCCCCGCATGCACTTTGTCAAACAAACAAGGGGGTAGTGACTCTCACTGCCTTCATGCAAGCCCACCTCAGCCAGTTCTGGGCACCGCATCAGTCTCTGCCCTGGCTCCCGTGAAGGCCAGCAATAGCCTCCGGGGCTCCCTGCTTGCTTAAAGCCCCAGCAGTTTCTCAGACCCAGCTGCTGGCTTGGACAGAGCTCCACACAGCAATCTCCACTCCTCTGGCCAGGATCTCAGCTCCCCACCAAGAGGGAGCCCACCGCAGCTCCTCCTGCAGAAGTCTTTCTCTTCCCCAAGGCACCATGGGAACTGTAGGTTGGGTGCAGCATGGAGGCTCTTCCTGGTCCCAATGATGTTCAGAGACAGTTTACAGCAGTAAATAAAATGTGCCTATATCAATGTTTAGGTTCCTAAATAAACGTGGTCTGATTTTCAGAGGTGCTTAGCTCCTGCACTAGCTGCACTGGCCCTGCAGGTGCTCAGCAATAGAGTTGCCAGGTGTCCTGTTTTCAGCCAGAAAAGGGACTTTGGTGGCTCCAGCCAGCACCGCCAACTGGGCTGTTAAAAGTCCGGTTGGTGGTGCTACGGGTCTAAGGCAGGTTAGTCCCTGCCTCTCCTGGCACCGCACCTCGCCCCTAAGCAGAGGGTCCATGGGTCTCCATGCCCAGACCCCACCCTGAGCACTGGCTCTGCACTCCCATTGGCCAGGAATCACAGCCATTGGGAGCTGGTGGAGTGGTGCCTGAGAGCGGGAGCAGCGCACGGAGCCTCCTCACCCCACCACCTAGGAGTTGGACCTGCTGGCCATCTCCAGGGTGCAGTGCAGAACCAAGACAGGCAGGAGCCTGCCTTAGCCCCCTGTGCCACTACTGGGAGATACCCGAGGTAAGCCCGTGCTTCAGCTCTGAGCCCTCCCAGACCCGGAGTTCCATCCTGCACCCTAAACCTCGCATCCCTGGTCCCAGCCCAGAGGCTGCATCCTTGGCTGGAGCCCTCACCCATCCTGAACCCCAACCTCCTGCCCCAGCCCAGAGGCCCCTCCTGAACCCCTCATCTTGGGCCCCAGCCCAGAGCCTACCCCCCTAGCCCAGAACCCATACCCCCTCACACACCTTAATTTCCTGTCTCAACCTGCAGCTCCTTCCCGCACACAGAATCCCTTGTCTCCAGCCCCCAGCCTGGAGACACCTCCTGCACTCCAAACCCCTCATCCCTGGCCCCACCCCAGAGTCTGCACCCCCAGCTAGAGCCCTTACCCCCTCCTGCACCCCACCCTCCTGCCCCAGCTCAGTGAGTGAGGGTGAGGGAGAGCGAGCCATGGAGGGAGAGGGAATGTAGTGAGTGGGGGCGGGGCCTTGGGTGAAGGGGCCAGGCTATGGTGTTCGGTTTTGTCGATTAGAAAGTTGGCAACTCTACTCAGCAGCCAGGCCTCTTTCTATTTCGATGCTTACATCTGGATTTTGGAGTCAAACTATAGGCACCCACATTTGACAATTTGCAAGGCAGACCTTCTTCTAATAAGAAGAAGATATGCAGTTGGATTCGGAATACTATAGTCTCAGACAGACCTGAGAAATGCAAACCACAGGTGCTATCCCATTTAGAAAATCCTGCTCTTCCTAAATGCAGGAGCAGCCCCATTTCTTCCTTTCCAACACACCTTCCCCTTGGAATTCACATATTGTTCCACCCACCAAAGGCTGCAATATCAGTTTTCAGGTGGATACAATATGTCATGTAAGTACCGTTCTATGATGCAGCTTCCCAAACCTACACAGCTCGTGGGAACCAGTTTGTGTGCAACCAGATAATGAGGCAATTAGGTGTTTCTTATTCTCCAATTCTGAGCTTCTTTTTTAAAAAATGGGGCATCTCCCCCACTACACTGCAGACAATATCTGATCTCAAGCAAGCAAGCCCTACACAAGACCCTTACTTTAGGGTTGCTGACCTGTCGGCGTAGTGCGGGTGGTGTTCTGTATTTTTCATGTTGCTTCTAGTTACTAAATAAAGTCATTTTCTAAATGGACCAAATGAAATAAAGGCAGATAGCTTAAAATGGTCCCAAACATTTGTGTAACATCAGTGTGTGTGTGTGTGTGTGTGTGTGTGATAAATATTTTAAATTCACACGTTAAGATAGCAACAAAACAGTGGTGATTTACTGTATGACTAGGGCAGTAATAAGCTGTGCAAATACAGCAGTAATCAAGTGTGCAAATGCCCAGGGTGCTATATTCACTGTTGGCAACATGCAAAACATCTAAACAGGGTTGAATGAATGTACCACTTACCCCAGCCATAGAACTGCACAGAGGAAGTGCTGTCAGGGGAACAATCACCCAGAACAGTAGCTGCACCTACTGTGCACTGTAAGGGAGGTTCTCCAGGCCAATCCATGGGGGCGGTTGGAGATGGGCTGGGGAATGGTGCTCAATGGGGTCTTCTCTTACTCGGCTTCATTGAGCCAAACCTCCCTAAAAGGGATGCTGAGTAGCCATAGAGGAGCACCTTGCACCCTTTCCAGGGGTTGGAGGCTGAATTCCATCTTCCATAAGTCCCTGCACCAAGTCTGACTGCTTACAAAAAGTACAAACGGCGGTGGAACCGTTTGTGGGGTAGGGGAGGACAAGCTCTGCCAGGCCCTGCGTGTCACAGGGCTGGTTGCAGCCACGATTCTCACTGTAGTAAATAATAAATAAAATAATAATAATTGGAGATATACCAGTCTCCTAGAACTGGAAGGGACCTTGAAAGGTCATCAAGTCCAGCCCCCTGCCTTCGCTAGCAGGACCAATTTTTGCCCCAGATCCCTAAGTGGCCCCCTCAAGGATTGAACTCATGGGTTTAGCAGGCCAGTGCTCAAACCACTGAGCTATCCCTCCCCCTTAAACTGTACTGCACACCAGTTGCAGGCCCCCTGTTTTCAGTGGGGTTGGGAGCAAGTGTTCCTTTCCGTCACATGAGGAGTATCACAGGGTCTAGCATTGGGAACCAGGTGTTGAAGAACTCTTCAGTGGATCCATTCTGGACGTGAACCGATGCAAGGAAGTGTAGAAAACACTTGATCTTTGGCATTCATGTCTGGAAGCTCACTGCTGGTGGGCTGACCCAGTCACTCTCCTTTCTCACTGTACATCTGCAGGTGAATGTTGGCCTCTTGAGAGTCAATAGTGACTAAAGATGAGCTGGAATCAGAGCCCAATTTTGGGGGCTGGTCCTTATCTCACTAATGAGCCAAACCCTTCTGAACTTTGGGAAGATTCTGCTTTTAAACTGATCCTTGCTCCTTGGACCTCTCTCTTGCAGCTTCCCTCCCAATCAGAAAAGCTGTCTTCAAATCCATCTTCCTTTTAATGAAGGCATTTAAGGAAAGTCTTTATGTCTGGGCATCCCCAGTGGTCCTTAACCTGTGCAAGAATGTCACTGCCTGTTCCTGAGGAAGGGAGGCTTGAGCACTGGCCTGCTAAACCCAGGGTTGTGAGCCCAATCCTTGACGGGGCCAACTGGGGTAAAAATCTGTCTGGGGAGTGGTGCTGCTTGAGCAGGGGGTTGGACTAGATGACCTCTTGTAGTCCCTTCCAACCCTCATATTACATAATTCTATAATGTATTGCATCTGTTTACACTCATTACACAGAGATGTGTTTAACAACTACGCAGCGGTGTCCCCTACCCTCTATTTCAAGGACCCTTGCTGTATGTGAATGAGACAATTGTCTTAGGAGAGGGTTCTGGTTATACATGGAATAATCTAGAGGACTGATAGGTTTGGAGGTGTTTGTTCTCCATAGGAATACAAACAGCACTGACTGTTTCTCTGTTGGTTGTCTCTAGGGGATATTAGCCTTTCTATGGATGTTTTTGGCATTGAGCGTTTTGCTATAGTTGAGAGTGTGTCATCTGTTGCCTGATCTTCAAAGATGTTTTTAGTGTCCCACACCCTTTTATTTCCTATCTTTCGATGTTGCATTCCTGCATCCCAGCACAAACCCTGGAGAATCAAAAGGCTGCGATGCAATTATCTTCCAGTGCATTTTAATAAACAACCAGGTGGGTTCTTTGTGTCAGCACTAATTTTACAACAGGACTGTATTTATTTATGCTGCACACATATGAAAATTGCATGGAAGTTTTAACCTCTAGACGGTCCATGTAAGCGTGTGACTCCTGGCCAGAGCACCTCCTGGTGGCCAGGCAAGCCATAACAGGCTCTCTTCCTTTAATGCCCCCTGCAATGCTCTGCTGCTTCTTTCAACTCGGCATTTAGTGGGGAGTCCCCTATAGTCCCACCCTTCCAATAGTCCAATAAACCAGGCAAACTCAGAGTCTCATGGACTCTATGCCAGTCCCTCTGCCCCAATCTGGGACCCACTGTTCTTGGCCCATCTCAGTCTTGAGGCCTGTACTTCTGCTCTGGGGCTGGAGTAGATAATTAAACCCAGGCCCACCCTCTTCTGTGTCCAGCCCAGGGACCCTGGTTAGAGGGGTATGGACTCTTCCTTCAACCCCCCAGCACTTCCCTGGGTGGCTCCTGTCCTTTCCAGCTTGTCATCCCCTCCCACAGACCAGTGAATGCCACTGTGGATTGGTGGCTCCTTGGGGCTGCTTCCTAGGTAGTGACTGAGGCGCTCCCTCCGAGTCGCTCCCTGTAGCAGCAGCAGGGCTGTATTCCAAACAGTCCTTCTGGTTTTCTTCTCAAGCAGGAGTCATCCAGCTCTTCTCCTTGGAGTGTAGCGTAGGCCTGTTGTAGAGAATAGCCAGCTTCTCCATCAGCTGGCCCCTTCTCCCCAGTTGGTCACAAGGCTCCGAGGATTCAGCAGGCAGGCCAGCCTTCTCCTGCTGCATGACAGCCATCCATCTGCTGTCCTTTCTAGTCAACCCCAACCTGGACACTGACTGAGGTGTAGCAGTGCAGGGCTGATTGCAACCACAGGCTCTCATTATCCCCTTCAGGCCCACTGTGGGGGTGGTACACCCCATCACAGTCAGTACGAATGCAGCCCGGCTTGGGAATGTCCCCATATGGTTAGCTACTGATGGCTGTTCAGTGGCCTATGTTAAATGAGTCCCTATCAATCTCTTAGTGGCCAAATGTCCACCATACAGAACTCACGGCTTCAGGCAGCACCATTAGAGTTTCAGCTGAGGAGGCAAGTGATGAGTGGGCATGGGACCTGAACTATCAAACTGCTCACTGCTATACCTTATCCCTCCACGACCTGCTTGGAGATGTTTATGCTGCTGTTTCCTTTGCTATGCTTATTCTGTCCATTGTCAGAGCTGTCAGTACCGCCATCAAAACAGCAAATACAAATGTGCATGCAGGATTTTTTTGTTTGTTTGATTTTTGCTTTATATTGTTTTTTAAGTAAAAATTAGTTTGAGAAGAAGAATATCTGCAGGTAGGGCATGGAATGCCAGAGGGTGCTACAAGGAATGGCCTCAGGGAGCTTTTCTATCTCTGAGTTTTTGCTCCATATTGGCATTAAACCCTATGTGCAGACTGGGGAACAAAATCTCTGATAAGTATATTGTGATAGGTCCATATACGCAAGTAGAAATACAGGCAGCTCTGAAATGACATTTTGGAGGGCAAAGTCATGAGTGTTTATCACAGATGAAATTTTAAAACTTGAACAAAACAACTGCAAGAAGCACAAACGTTCTGGAGAATTTGTGATGTCAGGAGAAATATTGCCTAGAAAAACTGTTCTGAAATTGGATCACAGTTTGAAATTTGCAAGGTTTTGATTTTGCAGTGTAAATTACAAAGGTTCCATCTGGTAATCTGAGCTGTTCAGGGTGTTCCGGGGAGATCTGAATGCTCACTACCAGCACCTAAAGCTGCTTCTGAAGAAGTAGGAGCTGGCACAAGCCAAAGATCTGCACTAATTTTTTAATAGCCTTTTATTTATTAAACTGCTCTGGATTAAGATTTACTTTCTTTGCTCTCTATATTTATTATTACTTCACCTGCCTTGAACCAGAGCTGCAAGCACTTTGATAAATGAATTGTGCTTCCTGGAACAATGTTCCAGCAACTACTCAGTGCCTTCCAATTCTTCAGCATAATTGCCAAAGTACCACTCTTGAAATCGGAAAGAGCAAACTACAATGCAGGGCCTGCCAGCTTCAGACTGGGTACCAAAATCTAAATATCCAACTCTGTGCTATCTTGGATCACCCCAACTGTCTGGCTTCTTCCTGAGGTCATTGCTAAGCCAGCTACGGTTAAATAACTAGTAATTTCAAATAGTACCAGACTGTCCCAAATTACTAAGTGCTAGATTCTATGATCTGTGCTGATGCTGAGTAATGCTGTCATCTCTTTGCCAAGCAGGAGCAAATGTTGGGAACTTGCATGTCAGGTTCCCACTGGAGGAGAAATATGGGTATATCATAGATCATAGACAATTAGGGTTGGAAGAGACCTCAGGAGGTCATCTAGTTCAACCCCCTGCTCAAAGCAGGACCAATCCAACTAAATCATCCCAGCCAGGGCTTTGTCAAGCCAGACCTTAAAAACCTCTAAAGATGGTTACCCATTCCAGTGCTTCACAACTCTCCTGGTGAAATAGTTTTTCCTAATATCCAACCTAGACCTCCCACATTGCAACTTGAGACCATTACTCCTTGTTCTGTCATCTGCCACTACTGAGAACAGCCGAACTCCATCCTCTTTGGAACTTCTCTTCAGGTAGTTGAAGGCTGCTATCAAATCCCCCCTCACTCTTCTCTTCTGCAGACTTAATAAGCCCAGTTCCCTCAGCCTCTCCTCATAAGTCATGTGCCCCAGCCCCCTAATCATTTTTGTTGCCCTCTGCTGGACTCTCCCCAATTTGTCCACATCCTTTCTGTAGTGGAGCCTCCAAAACTGGACGCAATACTCCAGATGTGGCCTCGCCAGTTCTGAATAGAGGGGAATAATCACTTCCCTCGATCTGCTGGCAACGCTCCTACTAATGCAGCCCAATATGCCATTAGCCTTCTTGACAACAATGGCACACTGTTGACTAATGTCCAGCTTCTTGTTCACTTGTAATCCCCAGGTCCTTTTCTTCAGATCATTAACGAAGATGTTGAACAAAACCAACCCCAGGACCGACCCCTGGTTCCGACCCCTGGGGCACTTTGCATGATACCGGCTGCCAACTAGACATTGAGCCGTTGATCACTACCCATTGAGCCCAACAATCTAATCAGCTTTCTATCCACCTTATAGTCCATTCATCCAATCCATACTTCTTTAACTTACTGGAAAGAATACTGTGGGACACTGTATCAAAAACTTTGCTAAAGTCAAGGTACATCACGTCCACTGCTTTCCCTTCATCCACAGAGCCAGTTATCTCATCATAGAAGGCAATCAAGTTGGTCAGGTATGACTTGCTCTTGGTGAATCCATGTTGACTTTTTCTGATCACCTTCCTCTCCTCCAAGTGCTTCAAAATTGATTCCTTGAGGATCTGCTCCATGATTTTTCCAGGGACAGAGGTGAGGCTGACAGGTCTGTAGTTCCCCAGGTTCTCCTTCTTCCCTTTTTTAAAGATGGGCACTACATTTGCCTTTTTTCAATCATCTGGGACCTCCCCCAATCACAAGTTTTCAAAGATAATGGCTAATGGCTCTGCAGTCACATTAGCCACTCCCTCAGGACCCTCAGATGCATTGCATCCGGCCCCATGGACTTGTGCATGTCCAGCTTTTCTAAACAGTCCTTAACCTGTTCTTTCACCATAGCGGGCTGCTCACCCCTTCGCCATACTGTGCTGCCCAGTTCAGCAGTCTAGGAGCTAACCTTGTCTGTGAAGACAGAGGCAAAAAAAGCATTGAGTACTTCAGCTTTTTCCACATCATGTCACTAGGTTGCCTCCCTAGTTCAGTAGAGGTCCCACACTTTCCCTGACCTTCTTCTTGTTGATAACATACCTGTAGAAACCCTTCTTGTTATCTTTCACATCCCTCACTAACTGGAACTCCAGTTGTCCTTTGGCCTTCCTGATTACACCTCCGCATGCTTGAGCAATATTTTTATACTTCTCCCAAGTCATAAGAACATAAGAACATAATAGTGGCCATACTGGGTCAGACCAAGGGTCCATCCAGCCCAGCATCCTGTCTGCATACAGTGGCCAGTGCCAGGTGTCCCAGAGGGAGCGAACCTAACAGGCAATAATCAAGTGATCTCTCTCCTGCCAAGTTTCCACATCTTGTAAGCTTCCTTTTTCTCTTTAAGCTCACTGAAGATTTCACTGTTAAGCCAATCTGGTAGCCTGCCATATTTGTTATTCTTTTTGCACATCGGGATGATTTGTTCCTGAGCCCTCAATAAGGCTTCTTTAAAATACAGCCAGCTCTCCTGGACTTCTTTCCCCATCATATTAGGCTCCCAGGAAATCCTGCCCATCGGTTCCCTGAGGCAGTCAATATCTGCTTTTCTGAAGTTCAGGATCCATATTCTGCTGCTTTTCTTTTTTTCCTTTTGTCAGGATCCTGAACTCGATCAACTCATGGTCACTGCTGTCCAGGTTGCCACCCACTTCTGCTTCCCCTACCAATTCTTCCCTGTTTGTGAGGAGCAGGTCAAGAGTAGCATGGCCCCTAATTGGTTCCTTCAACACTTGCTCCAGGAAGTTGTCCCCAACACTTCCCCAAAATTTCCTGGATTGTCTGTGCACTGCGGTATTGATTGAAGTGCTCCATCAGAACCAGGGCCTGTGATCTGGAAACTTCTGTTAGTTGTCTGACAAAAGCCTCGTCCACCTCATCCTCCTGGTCTGGTGGTTTATAGGAGACACCTCTAACCTTAACCCAAAGACTCTCTACAGGCTTTTCTCCAGTTTCATAGTGGAGCTCTGAGCAATCATACTGCTTTCTTACATACAGTGCAGCTCCACCACCTTTTCTCCCTTGCCTGTCTTTCCTGAACAATTTATTCCCATCCATGACAGTGCTCCAGTCATGTGAGTTACATCACCAAGTCTCTTTTATTCCAATCACATCATAGTTCCTTGACTGTGCCAGGCAGGGTTGGCGCTTCCATTAGGTGACCCTAGGTGGTCGCCTAAGCGCCAGGATTCAGGGGGCAGCATTTTGTGTGTTCCTCATGGGGCACACAGGAGCTTCCGGTTCCGCTCCCGTTGTGCTGCCGAAGAAGGATCTTCTGCCGACGTGCTGTGGTAACCAGTGGCAGGCAACTGAGCAGCTCAATGACTGCCGCTGTCGCCTGAGGCATTTCAGTGAAGAGTCCTTCTTCGGCGGCGTGATGGGAGTGGAACTGGAACTGCCACGTGCCCTCTGGGGAGCGCACAAAATGCTGCCCCCTGAATTCTGCCTACGGCACCAGAAACCCTGGCGCCACTCCTGGTGCCAGAACTTCCAATTCTTCCTACTTGTTTCCCAGGCTCTTTGAATTTGTACACAGACACCTAAGATAGCTTAGGTTATATCCTTAGTATCTCTAGTTTATTTATAGTATGTACACCAGTCCTGGAACAGAGCTGGTCACCAATGGCATGCAGGGAAACTCCTCATTCAGGAATCTCAGTCAAACACCAGAGTCCCATCCCCAGTGAACAACTCTGTGCTAAGAATCAACTCTTGTTAGAGAGATTAAAGCAGAAATTCTTGCTGTTTGCAACCACTTTCCCCAAACATCACAAAACTAACAACAATACAGCATTTCTTCCAAGACTTCCCGCTGTTCTCATATGAAGGAAAAGAACTTGTAAGACTGTTTGTAACAGCATCATCTGGTGGCTTCTGCCCTAATAATGCAGTTCTCCACATGTAGGCCAGGTCTGCTTGAAGAGTGAATTACTCTTCAGCTTATGAGTGATCAGTCCCTAAATTGATGATGTATATGAGTGTGACTTAATTAGGATTTGTTTGGTTTCAGACTGATATTCTAGTTTGGACCACAATGTCTGGTAATAATTGGAGATATACCAATCTCCTAGAACTGGAAGGGACCTTGAAAGGTCATTGAGTCCAGTCCCCTGCCTTCACCAGCAGGACCAATTTTTGCCCCAGATCCCTAAGTGGCCCCCTCAAGGATTGAACTCACAACCCTGGGTTTAGCAGACCAATGCTCAAACCACTGAGCTATCCCTTCCCCTCTGGCTAACTTGAACCCAAACCCCAACACTTCCACCAGCCTGTACTCCAGGGATGCAGCTCTAGAGACTGGTCCTGTCACAGGCAATCAGCTAGCAGGCCCTTGCTCATGTAGCTATGAGAGTTCTCAGGGAACCCAGAATCTGAGTCGACTTGTTACCCTCTGCCTCCAGCATAAGGGAGTCTTGCTTGAGCCTGGCTGGGTGTTAGCTCGCTAACACCACCAGCCTGTTAGCCACTCAGGCACTCTTCCCTGGGCTGTGCCAGCCTTGTCAACACCTTGCAGCATAATAATAAGTGCACCTCAGTCCCTGAGCCCCTTTGAAGCATTCCCCAGAATATCCAGCCCGACACTGGCTTCTCACAGAATTGCCATGACTGCTATTCCCAAAGGAACCCCATACATACCAGCTTCTATGATTCAACTCAGGATCAGCACTTTGCTTAATGTATCAGCACTTAGATGTATTTATAGTGAAAACAAGAATATATTTATTATCAAAGATTCACGTGATAGTGAGTAAGGATACTGGAAACAAAGGGTTATAGATGACACCAAATCATAATGCCCTTTTCTAGAGACTAAACTTAACTAACAGTTGAAGGAAGAAGTTTATGTCACCAAAAGCCCTCTGCTGCATTTTCAACCCAGGTTGGCTGAGATCCTGTTTTCATGAATGTTAACACATGGTTTACTTCCTAGGTGCAGGGTGCTGGAGTGTCTCCTTTGCTTCCTAAATACACCCTCCTAAAGTTAATTGTCTTCGCACACAGCCAGGACAACCGCCTGTGGCTTGTTTTTTCCTGTGTGTTATGTCCCTGTTGACTTCACATCTCATTACTGATCTCATATGTAAATGGGTATCCATTGTGTAAGCTTACAATGCATAATTTACATCTCAACAGAGCTAGGTGAATGAACCTATCCGACAGAGATAGGTGAATGAACATCTCTTGTCTGACCAAAAACCTGTTTTTCACCTCTGCTGATGATAACTAAGGCTGTAAGTTTGTCATGGAGGTCACCGTGACTTTCCATAACCTCTGTGACTTCTGCTGTGGCTGGTGCACCTGGCCCGGGGACCATCTGAGCAGCTCAGGCAGCCCCTGGGCCAGTGGCACTGGCCATTGCTGGGGCAGTCTTGGTCCACTGCATCCCCCACTCTCCCCAGCATCAGTAGGAGTTTGGGTGTGGGAGGGAGCAGGGGGTTGGGGTGAGGTGGGTTCCAGGCAGCGTTTACCTTGGGGGGCTCCCCAGAAGCAGTGATATTTCCTTCGTTCAGCTCCTAGGTGCAGGCATGGCCAGGAAACTCTGCACGCTGCCTCGCCCCAAGTGCTGGCTCCACAGCTCCCATTGGTCGCGGTAACTGCAGGTGAAGGCAGTGCGCAGAGGCAGTGGCCAGGCAGCTCTGCACACTGCCTTCACCTGCAGTTACCGCGACCAATGGGAGCTGCGGAGCCAGCACTTGGGGCGGAGGCAGCGTGCAGAGCTTCCTGGCCATGCCTGCACCTAGGAGCTGAGTGGGGGGATGTCACAGCTTCCAGGGAGTTGTGGGAGCCAGATAGGGAACCTGCCAGCCTTGCCAACTTCCTTCCCTCCCCTGCCGAGCACCCGCAGGGGTCCTGGGCCATGTCACCTCCAGCACCCACGGCGCCCCTTGGGCTGCCCTTCCCCAGCACCTGTGGCACCCCCGGGCCGCCAGATTTAGTCAGGGGTACATAGTAGAGTTATGGACAGGTCACAGGCTGTGAATTTTTATTTACTGCCTGTGACTTTTATTAAAAATACCCGTGACTAAAATGTAGCCTTAATAATAACTAATACCTTGCACAGACTATAAGAACAGTTTCAATGTATATATGTATATAGTATCTGTACAAACATTTCAAACATATATTAATAGCCCATGTGAGGCCAGCTTTAATTTGAGACCTCACATGACATTGCTTCATGGAGCAGAATGTACACGCTGACTCATGAGATTTCTGTAACCCCTTGCCAGTTGGCATTGAGAGTCCTGGGTCACAGTCGCACAGTGCAATGGGGTCTTATTTTCAGAGGAGCTGACACCTGCACCTCTGAGTGCTTTCAGCTGGAGTTTTGGGTGCTCACCCTCTGAAAATCAGGTTTGCCCTGTGGTGTCACAATTTGGAGTCTGATATAGAGGGATCCAAAAAGAAGTAGCTCTGTTGGACAGGTAGAACTTACAGTGTTCACGTTGGGCTTGAAGGGATCAAAAACCAGCAGTTTGTTCAGGCTTAGCTTTTCACCCATTCCCATATATATAAACTTTACAGAGCAAGCCAATGCAGCTGACTAACGGGACTTAGTGATTGAATTATAGTCAGCGGTGCCGCTTATTTGTGAGAGATTGCAGACATCAAGTTTAATGAGCGCTGGTGCTGACGGAATTTCACGCTTGGAGATGCCCAACTTGAATGGGGTGAATGTGGGTTGAGGGTCAGATGTGGATTACCAGCTGTTGATGGGGAATATTTTTGCAGAGGTGTCTATTGTTTCCCTGTCTGAGAGAGGACACAGTGCAGAGCCAGAGAGCTATTGCTCTGCCCAGGAGTCTGCCACCGAGATGCTTACCCTTTGGTGCCTCTACATAGCCTTGGGGCTTGGTCTTTTGTTCCTAGTGGACCTCTCCATGACTTGCTTTCCTGTCTGTTTACCTGTTTTGTGAAGGATAAATCTTGCAATGGGGGATGTTGTGGTGTTAGGCATATTCGGATGAGGCTGAGTCAGCAGCTCCTGTTGAGATCAAAATGCCAAAGGAATCACAAGTGTTTCCTGACTTGTTCGAGGTTAGTTTTAAGCTCTGGTTATTGCACTATGTTTGATTTGATCTGATCCCAAGTCTTGCGATATTTGCTTTATTTGGTAAAGCCCCAGCGCCTGCAGTCATGTGATTACAGGAGAATCTTCCTTTTCATTTTTTATAAAAAGATGTTTCTAGCTCTCATGGTCATGAGAAAAGCTTGTGAACATCACCTGAGTGTCAAGTATCAGGAGGTAGACATGTTAGTCTGTATCCACAAAAACAACAAGGAGTCCAGTGGCACCTTAAAGACTAACAGGAGGCCAATAACAAGAACCCCAAAGGTATTTCTTTAAAATGTCATGATTTGGGCCCGCCTCCTGATTTTTGGCTGCTTTGGTTGGTGATACCGCTGCTTCCTCTCTTCAATAGCATCTCTGCCCCTGCCAAAATCTCTCTGATCGCCATGCCTGCAGTCTCCCCAGCTAGCGCTTATTTTTGTAGCCTTGGACTTCTCTGATGAATTTCACTGGGAGCTGGGTGCCAAACTCCTTTACTTGCCGTAATTCTCACCTCATAGTGCTTGTCCATCCTCTGTTCTTTACAAACATTAACTAATTAATGATACCAGTACAGGTTTTTTTAAACCAAATGCTCTGTGTGGAGATTTACTGCAGCCCTGGAAGTATTCAGGAGGTGTTTTAATGAAACTGTGGAAAAGATAGACCTATAATTCTTACCTAGATCTGCCCGGAGGGCTTCACTGATTGCTGAGAATCATCTCAGGATAACCCTTTGTCTCGGAGTGAGGTGTCGTAATAGAGAGCTGCTTTACCCAGGATGCATGTGCCTCACTCCTGTGAATGTTGTACATGTACATGTGCCTCCGGGAAGGATACATCATTTTAATTTGTCTTCAGAAAAAAAAATAGTGCCTCTATTTTCTTCTCATGTGGGAGATGCTCTCCCTTCATTTTGGTGCCCGTAATACTGTCCCTTTTTGTCTATGGCGAGACTAAATTGGGAATTAAGCCCCCTATGGAATATACACGGAGGGGAAGATAATTTAAACAAGTGTTCTTGTGCTAGTGGGTAGATGTTCAGCACAGACCTCTATTTCCCCTGAATGCACTTGGACTCAGTGGAGGGGTAACTGGCTGGCAAGGAAGAGCTCTGGTAGCTAGCCCACTGGTGCAATGGCTAGCAGCACATTGCTGTGTGCCAGATGTGGCTTTGACGGCTTTGCACACTGACTGTGGGTAGCCCATTCATATGTCAGAGGGGATGTGCTTAGCTTAGCTATGTGCATGAGCGGTGGAGCGAGCAACTGCCACCTGGCGTAGGAGTACATCTGTCTGTATGGTTAATTTAGCCATCCATCAGCCTGAGGAGAGGCCGCAGCCTCCTCCCAGGCAGCCTCCGCCTCCTGAGAGAGAATCCAGTACTGACACCACCACCCATCATGCTGCCCAGGCTTGTCTCATCATGTCCTTGTCCTCCCATGCCTGTCTGTCACCACCTGTTGTCTTTTCCTCGTACATCAATGCTCAGCTCTTTGGGGCAGGGCCAGATTTTTGTTCCGTGTCTGCATAGCACCCAGCAAAATAGGGCCCTGGTCTACAGCTCCTAGGTGCTATGGTGAGACAAAGATAAGATAAATAGCCACTGCAGGGATGGGGCCAGCAGAACCAAGCACAGGTGTAGCAGCTATACAACGTTAGCTTTAGCCTACCAGAAATCTAGGGTTACCCCCCCCTCCCAAGGGACCCCTTAGAGTTGGGTGGTTAGCCTTGGTTCCTTGCAAGTTCTTGAGGACCGCGTACGCACTCCACTGCAGGGGCTAAGGCTGGAGAACTGCACAGCCGGAACTTTTCTGCAGGACACTCCATGCAAGCACTGTGTTCTGACCCTTCCAGCCCAGAGAGTTTCAGAGTGCAAATCACTAGCGGAGCATCTGGGCATGTGCAACCCACCTCCGGGGAGAGGAAACACAGGTCATGCCAGCAGACTGAGATATGTCTGCGGAGCAATCGGGAGGTGTGATTGCAGCACGTGTAGGAAAACTGGAGCCAGCTTAGATCCATTTAACTTTCTAAAAATAGCAGTGTGGCTGCAACTGCACGGGCTAACCAACAGGGGCATGCACAGGCATACAAATTTGGCCACTTTTGGAGGAGGACTTTCTGTGCTCCCTGCAGCCAGAGGACCTGGCTCTTCTCCACGCCCCGAAGAGCTGGCTGTCCTTCCTTCCCCCTCCCTATGGCCAAAGGAGCTGGCTCTCCTCCCTCCATCCCCTGCAGCTGAAGGAGCTGGTTGTCCCCACTGCGTCCCCATGGCCAGTGGAGCTCGCTCTCTCTGCCTCAGCCCCAGAGGAGTTCTGTGCCCCCACTGATTGGGGGGGGGCATGCTCCTGCTCCCTCTTCTGCATGCTCCTGCTAAGCTCCTGAACACACAAGCTCCTAAGATCAAGCTGCCGTAGGTTTGCTACTAGTTTTAGCAGGCTGGCTAGATCAAGGCTAGTTAGGGTGTGTGTACTTGTGCTGCAGTCACATCTCCTGATTGCAGTGTAGACAGATCCTAAAGCGCAGTTGACCTTTGATCAGATGCATTTGAAAACCAGTCCTGAATTCTGACTTGTTTCCACTGGAATGAGATTACAAATACCTACGCGAGCAGAAAGCTTTGCTGCCAGTCACATCCAATCCCAAGAGTGTCTCTGGATCTATCCTGGATCCAGGGCCACACAGAGATGTTCAGCGGTCCCCTTACTCTTCCCAAAAAATTAGGGAAAATATGGGTGGTGGGAAGTGAGCTGCAGAGCAGGCTCACCCCACACTCACCCTGCAGGGACAGCTCCCATCCTGTGGGGCTGGGCCCAGCTCCCAGTTCCAGGCCTCGTAGCACCCCTCAAGCCTGGCCTGGCCTCTCTTCTGTCATGGCAGCCAGGCCAAACCTGAGTGGACCCCATGTGCCAGGTCCCAATGCCACTCGATTGGGGGACCCTCTCAAGCTGGCTCTTTTGCCTCCTCCCAGGAAGCCCTGCCCAAATACTCCACTGAATCAACCTCGCATCAGAGCGCTGTTTGTCTCAGCATTGCTGGGTTGTGGCTCTTATAGGCATTGAGGACAATTGGTGGAAAAGCTCAGGCAACGTAATTCCAGCACCAGTATATTAGCAGAGCAGAGGGAGTGCCCCAGCCTAGGCCTTTGACTTTTCCTAGTGTTTCAGCAACTCCTTTGGGTTGTGTTTGTTGTATTGGCTCTCCTCTGGGTGTCCTGGAGAGCACAGGCACTGACTTCCTCTCTACCTGAGGGGTGCTCAATTCCCCCTCAACCTCCCCTCCACCCCTTCCCTCAAACTTCCACCCCATGCCTCTTCCTGCCCCTGCTCCACCCCCCTGCCTCTTCCTGACCTGCTCCACACCTTCCTCTGCTCTGTCCCTTCCCCAAGGCCCCACCACCACCTCCTCCCTCCCCCGCTCCATCCCCGCCTCACCTCTTCCCCACCTCTTCTCCCCCCCCAAGCGCCCCATCCCTGCCCCTCCCAGCGCCTCCTGCCTGGTGAGGAAAAGCTGATCACCGCAGGCAGGAGGTGCTAGGAGGGAGGAGGAGGAGCTCATCAGCAAGGCCAAGGGCAAGTGAGAGGCGCTGGGGGCTGGGGATGGTGGGTGCTTGGCTGCTGGTAGGCGCTAAGCACCCACTAATTTTTTTCTGTTGGTGCTCCAGCAAAATTGGTTCCTATCCATAGGTAACTAGAGGTTAATCTCATTTAGCAGTGAGAAAAAAAGAATTTAGCAGCTCGTCAGTCACTAACAGCTTGTGATACAATGTGAGACCAACAACTGACTCCTAATTAGTCGCTTTACTTTATTTTTTTTTGGCTTCCAATATTCCCGTGAAATGCCTATAAATCCTCATACTTCCCTGACAAGCTGCGCAGACTCCACCAGGGAAATAGTTAACCCTTTTTCCTGGGGAAAGGCTAGAGACCCTCAGGAGAGGATAGAATAGGAAGGCCTTCTTCCCCCTAGTCAGGCTCCTTTCTCTCCCCGCATAAGCCACGGCCTCACCATGCAGTGCATACAATTGTGTGGTAACCCTCTGTTGGCAACCCTCTGGGAAATTAGGGTTGCCAGCCCTCAAGGATTGTCCTGCAGTCTCCAGGAATTAAAGATTCATCTTTCATTAAAGATTATGTCCTGTGATGGAACTTCCAGGAATACATCCAACCAAAACTGGCAACCCTCTTCCTTTCTGATGCCTTTGAGTGTCTGTCCAATTGTGTCTTAACTAAGGCTAGTAAACATTGGGTTATAGTTAAACTTGGCTGCACACTAAGGCCTTGTCTACACCACAAAGTTGCAGCGCTGGTGAGGGAGTTATAGCGCTGCAACTTAGGAGGTGTACACATCTGCAGGGCATCACCAGCGCTGCAACTCCCTGTTTGCAGCGCTGGCCGTACTCCCGTTTTGTCTCGGGTGTAGAGGATCCAGCGCTGGTGATCCAGCGCTGGTAATCAAGTGTAGACACTTACCAGCGCTTTTCTTGACCTCCGTGGAATAAGCAGGTATCCCAGCATACCTGAGGAACCCTCTGGTAATCAAGCAGGTCTCCTTCCCCGGTTTGCTCTCGCGTTCCCCGAACCCCCGAGCAAGCAGGTCTCCTTCCCTGCAGTTTGCTCTCGCGTTCCCCGAATCCCCGAGCAAGCAGGTCTCCTTCCCTGCGGTTTGCAGGGGGGTTCGGGGAACGCGAGAGCAAACCGCGGGGAAGCTGGTCTCCTTCCCCGGTTTGCTCTCGCGTTCCCCGAATCCCCGTGCAAGCAGGTCTCCTTCCCTGCGGTTTGCAGGGGGTTTCGGGGAACGCGAGAGCAAACCGCGGCGAAGCTGGTCTCCTTCCCCAGTTTGCTCTCGCGTTCCCCGAACCCCCCTTGAAGCCGCCCAACAGCGCTGCAGTGTGGCCACATCTAACACCACTTGCAGCGCTGGTTGCTGTAAGTGTGGCCACTCTGCAGCGCTGGCCCTATACAGCTGTACTAATACAGCTGTAACAACCAGCGCTGCAAAATTGTAGATGTAGACATACCCTAAGTAGGGCATACAGGCAAACTAAGGTACTTCAACGGCAATGAAAATCATTGGTCATGTTTTTAAAGGGTTTCCTGTTTACATAAATGCAAAATGTCAGTCATCAGTTTAAATCCGCTTATGCGCACACATAGATTGGGTTGTGGCCTGGATTGTCTGTGCACAGCTCCAGTAACTGGATGTGCAAACAGGCGCATGTGCAAATTCAGAGCTCTCAGCAATCCGCGGGGGCTAACTTTCAGAAACAGTCTCCCATTTTGCCAGTGTGTTTTTGCAAGCACAGATAAATGCTGTCACTTGCTCTTACGCACCGACCTGCCTGACTTGTCACAATCAGGCCAGTAGATACGTGTGACACCATTGTGCCCACATGGTTGTCGGGGCAAGAAGCTCTTAAAAAATCAGACCCTCTGTGTCAGAGCCACACACTTCAGTCAGAGTTCTACCCACCCACCACTGTCTAATCCTTTTTTACAACATACAAAGCTATTATAGTTTAACAATTGCTTGGCAAAGGGATGACTAAGAGGCGAGATAACTGTCTACTCTAGCAGCAGAGGAACAAGTGTGTAGGATTCTTAAAGGAGAAATTACTATCAGGAATAAGAAGAAATTATAAAAAGGGAAGTTTGTGTTAAACCTTAGGAAAAATATCCTAATAGTGAGAACAGTACATCTATGAGATATCTTTCAAAGGGAGGTTTTGAAGCTCTTGTTGCTCAGAATTAATCTGATCAATACCCTTGGGCAGGGCAATCTAGTGACCAGGTTAGAGGGTGGGTAGGTGTTCTGGCTATTCTGCTGTAGAGAAGAAACAAGCAGTAGTGTCATCAAGGATAAAGGTGAGTAAATGGAGTTGACCCACTTTCCACTTGGGGACATGGAGTTTCGTTTGGGCTAGTTTACTCCTTTTTTTTTGTCACCACTACACCACTGGGCACAAGGTTTTTGGGTTTTTTAAGTCAGGCCTGAGTTTTGCCAAAGCAGAGTGAGAGTGGTTCAGAGCCAGGTTCCATTTCATCCAAGCTAGCAATGGCTGGGCCTCAGGGGTGATTGGGCTGATTTCATGAAAAGAGCTCCAGTTCTGATCCATCTTGAGCGTGGACTGTCCTGAAGATTCCTAATTCTGTGGGTGCTTTGTCGGCTTGTGAGTTTCGATGATTGACCCCAAAGGCCCAAGCTGAGACAAATCAAGCTCTATTAAGGCTAACTGGTGCTGTTCAGCCACAGCCTTGTGGGGTCACATGTAGGGCTGCCCTGCTGCACTGGGGCATCTGAAGGTGTTCAGCCTCACTAAGACTCCATGCCTCCCACAGCCCCTCAGCCAAGGAGTAATTTGCTTCAGCCCTTTAATAAGTGCTGCATATTTCCCCCAGTAGCCACGCACATGGGGAAGGGGAAGCGGGCTGTGATCCCACCTACTCACCATAGGTGACTCTCCCTTAGGGCAAGTTGCTCTTGGCAGTCAGTGTGTCAGTCTCAGGCATGGGCAGTAATACTGATGGCTGGGCACAGGGCTGGAGGGCTCCTCACTCCCCTTTATGCAGCCCTTGTATGTGTAACAGAACTGCTGGCCCCTTACTAACAGTCAGTGGGGTGTTTCGGTTGGCTAGCTCCCAATACCAAAAGAAAGGTCAATGGGAAATCAGGACCCTGAAACTGACAGTCCCCAGGAACAATGGGGAGAGGCCAATGCTGCAGTCTGCCTGATAGACAGGGCGGGCAGGTTAATGAGGGAGTCAGGAGGCCAGGGGGGGTCCCATTCTCAGTGTGAGCTGGAATGGCCTGGGTCAGACAGAGTGGAGCCGAGCTAAGGAGAGAGCAGGGGCACAAGCTGAGCTGGGGAGCAGAGCCCTGCCAACCAGAGGGGCCAGAGAAGCCACCCAGGAAGCAGGTCAGTGCTGGGAGCAGAGCTGGCTCAACTAAAGCCAGAGAAGCAGCCCAGGGAGCTGGAGGCAGAGCAGCAGCAGCAGCCATGCTGAGGCAGAGCGGTGGAGCTGGAGCTGGGGCTGGAGCAGTCCGGAGCTGGGTGTGGTGAGCAGCTGGCAAGAGCAAGGGGGCCCTGGGCAGCAGGCCCAGCACAGAGAGAAGCCCCCAGCCAAGAGGCCCTGCAGGCCACACAGGGGGATTGTAACCCTGACGGGGGGGCTGATGCTGGGAAGAAGGGTCCTGCCAGCTAGAGCCTGAGGGCTTGTGGCCACTGCCAGAGCAAGTGTCCAAGTGGGGTGGAGTGGGGGTGGGAAGAGGTTGGAGCACTTGCACTGATTTAACTGCCAGTGTGGGATGTTTCTGAATGGCAGCAAACAGCAATGTAAGCCATGCAGTGTCTACACTGACACTGCGTTGCCCTAATTATGTCAACCTAAGTGTTATGCCTCTCACAGAGGTGGAGTTATTAAGTCACTGTAGGGGACGAGTTACATGGAGGGAGCTTCATTTTAATGTAGATGCCTACACAGTTAGGTCAATGTAAGCTGCCCTATGTTGACCTAACTCTGTAGTGTAGACCAGGCCTAAGTAGCCTTCTGGATGGGCTAAGATTAATGCTGCTTCAAAGGCAGCTTGCAGAGGCCAGAAAGTGCTGGAGAATCAAGAAGCCATAGCTCTCCACCCATTCCATCAGTTTCTACAGGGTGGTCAGGTCTAC
This sequence comes from Gopherus evgoodei, assembly GCF_007399415.2. Classification (NCBI taxonomy): domain Eukaryota; kingdom Metazoa; phylum Chordata; order Testudines; family Testudinidae; genus Gopherus; species Gopherus evgoodei. The sequence goes on from NC_044332.1 coordinate 592,622, forward strand.
CATTGACATGGTCCTCCCTTTTTAAAGCCACTTATACTTCTGGTTAGGATAGCCACTGTCCCCTCATTTAATGATTATGAATGTTACTTTGGAGAAGATCTTAGCTGACAACTAATTCCTTTGGCCTTTTTCAGATTGTTTACTACATTCTGTCTTCACTGATTATTTCAGCTCATAGTTTCTGATTGATTCGGAGACGTCAGAGCATCTGCAGCTCCCTCTGACATCCGAATGAGATATTAGTGCAAAGTTCCTCTGAAGATGGAGCACTTTAAGTGGCAACCATACTTCCAAACCCCTATGAAAGAGGCCCTCTGGAACATTTCTTTACAGCTTTACTCTAACATTGACTCACACCTTCCTCCACAAATCATCCCACTGGGACTACTCCTGGACCACGGCAGCACTCAACGTGAGTAACAGTAACACAGTCTAGCCCTTCCAGTAACCTAGGTGGTACATGGGGAGCACAAAGATGGCATGGGTGTATTTACACAGATGCAGACGTGACTATGACCAGTTAGGCTCAAACTTTATTGCATCTCAATGTCCCGGCTTCCTCATAGAAACAACAACAGACTATCCTGTGATTGGTGGATGTGCCTGGAAAAAATAAATTAAAAAAAATGACTCTGCACAGTGGCCTGCTAATGTTTCTGACCTCTGAGCTGGAGGGTCCATCTCAGCGTAGCTGAGGCATGGCAGTGCTTGGATCAGTGTAAAATACTATAAGAGAGGATTGAGGATGAAGACATAAAATTTGACTTCCCAAACTAGAGAGCCTGTACCAGAAATAACGGTGCTAACGAGGAGCCTTCCACATTGCTGTCTGCACACACTCATTTTTTTCCCTTCCTCTCGCTTGACAAAAATGGCTTTGGACTTTTGGGCTTTTTCCTGTGATTACGACTAATGAGAAGAGACAGCTGAGGATTTCTTAGTATCTGCTGGCTGATTTCAGTTTTACCTCTGTTGTGACAGAAGTTCTAATGCTATTATTCCTAAGCAAGGACTTTATGCAATGTGACCGTGAGCCTCATGGAACCTTCTTTCATCAAGGCATCTTAACCCTTTCGCAGCCTACTCATGGGCGAGGACTGAGACCTGGCGCGTGCTGGCATGGCCAATGAAGCAACAAATGAAAACAGCAGAAATCCAGGTGGAAGAAAACTAGCTGAACCTTGGCAGCATTGCCATGGTAACTGGAGAACATGCTGCTGGCTGTCATTGCAAATAGCATGGCTTGTAATGTGTAGGTTCCCCAGCTTCTGCAGTGACCCAGAGGCTATTGTTTTGCTTAGGAAAGAAAGGCAGGCCCAAATAATAACTCATGGAGACATGTTGGAAGCCACTGACATTGTGATAGCTGGTTGTATTGTAAGTATTATAGGAGATTATTAAATTTAGTCCATTCCATCTTTCTTCTTCTACAATACCACACTGTTTCTGGTTTATGACATATTCTAGAGATGAGCCAACCTCCTGAATGGAAACCCAACTACTGGGTTCTAATCCAAGTTCACAGCTCATCCACGTCTCTATAAGGAGTTGAGTCTGAACCCCAAGGCCCAAATTAGTGACTGATCCTAATTCCAAGCACCTCCGTTAGGATTGTTCAGAGCTGTGGCTTTTGTTCTGCCCACCACAGAGACTCAATGTTTGACTCCAGCTCTGGAGTTCGGATCCAGGTTTCTGGCACAGGGACATCTACCAGTATCTTCATCACCTTTGGTCTTTCTCACAGCTGTTTACACTAAAGAAAACGATGCCAAGGCAGAAAAGGGGCAGTTTCCGACTTCTAAGTGACTCCTGCTTGACTCTCCCCTCCTTAGCCCCCAGCAGTAGAACAACAGGAAGGGGAATGGCCCATGTAAAAGCATCTTCTAAAGCCCATGCATGTGTTGGCCCTGATTGTAATTTAACATACACTGGTGTTATCTGGGAGTAATTCCGTTGAAGTTAGACCAGTATAAATAGGATCCACATCTTCTGAGTTTTGTAGTGGATATTCCCACAGACAGTCCTTCATTTGAGAATCCTGTGCCTTAATAACTGAAAATGTATTCTCTTCACCGCCACTCCGTCCTCTAAGGCCATGTCTACATCTAAAATTTTGCAGCGCTGGTTGTTACAGCTGTATTAGTACAGCTGTATAGGGCCAGCGCTGCAGAGTGGCCACACTTACAGCAACCAGCGCTGCAAGTGGTGTTAGATGTGGCCACACTGCAGCGCTGTTGGGCGGCTTCAAGGGGGGTTCCGGGACGAGAGAGCAAACCGGGAAAGGAAACCAGCTTCCCCGCGGTTTGCTCTCTCGGTCCCGGAGCCAGCCAGCAAACCGCAGGGAAGGAGACCTGCTTGCTCGGGGTTCCGGGACCGAGAGAGCAAACCGGGAACGCCGCGGTTTGCTCTCTCGGTCCCGGAGCCACCCAGCAAACCGCAGGGAAGGAGACCTGCTTGCTCGGGGTTCCGGGACCGAGAGAGCAAACCGGGAACGCCGCGGTTTGCTCTCTCGGTCCCGGAGCCAGCCAGCAAACCGCAGGGAAGGAGACCTGCTTGCTCGGGGTTCCGGGACCGAGAGAGCAAACCGCGGCGAAGCTGGTTTCCTTTCCCGGTTTGCTCTCTCGGTCCCGGAACCCCGAGCAAGCAGGTCTCCTTCCCTGCGGTTTGCTGGGTGGCTCCGGGACCGAGAGAGCAAACCGCGGCGTTCCCGGTTTGCTCTCTCGGTCCCGGAACCCCGAGCAAGCAGGTCTCCTTCCCTGCGGTTTGCTGGGTGGCTCCGGGAACGCGAGAGCAAACCGCGGCGAAGCTGGTCTCCTTTCCCGGTTTGCTCTCTCGGTCCCGGAACCCCGAGCAAGCAGGTCTCCTTCCCTGCGGTTTGCTGGGTGGCTCCGGGACCGAGAGAGCAAACCGGGAAAGGAAACCAGCTTGATTACCAGAGGCTTCCTCCTTCCACGGAGGTCAAGAAAAGCGCTGGTAACTGTCTACATTGGATTACCAGCGCTGGATCACCAGCGCTGGATCCTCTACACCCGAGACAAAACGGGAGTACGGCCAGCGCTGCAAACAGGGAGTTGCAGCGCTGGTGGTGCCCTGCAGATGTGTACACCTCCTAAGTTGCAGCGCTGTAACTCCCTCACCAGCGCTGCAACTTTCTGATGTAGACAAGCCCTAAGTCACCTCAAGACTCATGAAGAGAAACCACAGCTGTTTGCTGAGGGAGTCCTGTCTCTCCATCCCCATCCTCCCAACCTCTTGGAACTTCTCATCTTTTGTGTCTTGCTCTCCTTATTTTCTCTCTCACTTTAAAGCCATGTGAGATGCAATGTCTGAAAGACGCTATATAAAAATAAACTGAATTTGAAAGGATCCCACACATGCCTGCCTTACATGTGAACTACAGGGAGGTTTTATTTTTTAATAAAGATATTAGAATGAAATTTATCCTTAAGGTGGCTCCAGCTTGTGCCATTAAAGACAGCGCCTGTCTCATGTTGGAATGGGCTGCAGGCTGGGCTGCATGTACTATGGAAGGGAATGTATACTGCCAGCCATTGAAGGATACTGCAGTGAAGCCTAGTGTTACGCAGGAGGTCTAAGTAGATGATCACAATGGCCCTATAATTAAGACTCCATGTTTGTCACGGAGGTCACAGAAGTCCTGGATCCTGCAGCAGCTGGTGCACCTGGGCAGGGAGCCAGCTAAGCAGCTCAGGCAGCCCCTGGGCCAGTCACACTGGCTGCTGCTGGGGCAGTCTCACCCCCACCCTGACCCTTCCTACCACCACCTCGGGGGTGGGGGGACTCAGGGCTGGGGGTGGTGCTTGCCTGGGGGTGCTCCATGAAAAGGCAACAGCAACTCCCCTCCCTCAGCTCCTAGCTCCACGTGCTGCCTCTGCCTGCAGACACCGCCCTCCAGCTCCCATTGGCTGCGACTCCCAGCCAATGGCAGCTGCAGAACCGGGGCTTGGGATGGAGCAGAGGCAGCAGGTGGATCTAAGAGCTGAGGTTGCTGCTTCCCAGGAACTGGGTAGGGACCCTGCTCCATCCCCATCAACCCCCCCACACCTCCCCAAGCACCCACAGCGTCCCCCCCCCAGCTGCACCCACCCACCCCTGAGCACCTGCAGCCCCCGAGTACCTGTGGTTTCCCCCCCAGGCTGCATCCCCCTGAGCACCCACAGCACCCCCCTGGGCTGTAACACCCCCCCCCCGAGCGCTCACGGAGTCCCCCTAGGGATGTACCCTTGAGCACCCATGGTGCACCCCATTGAGTACCCAGGCCTCATCACCCTCTCCAGCACCTGCAGAGCCCTCCCCAGGCTGTGCCCCCTCCTCAGCACCCAGGTAGCCCCCCGGGGCCACACACTCCTCCCTAGCACACATGGCGCCCCCCCCAGGCTCTCCCCTCTAGCATCCGCAGTGCTCTCAGGGCTGCCCTTCTGAGCTGTGCCCCCCCACACACATCAAGTTTTAGTCAGGGGAATATAGTAACAGTCATGGACAGGTCACGGGCCATGAATTTTTGTTTACTATCTGTGACCTACCTATCCATGATTTTTACTAAAAATACCAGTGAGTAAAATGTAGCCTTACTTATAATCAATTAAAGGATACAAGTATTGGGAGGATTTTAGACAGCAGCCTGGTGCCTTTTGTAAGATTCGAACTCCTAGTGATAGCAAGGGATTTGTGTAAGGGGAGTTGCTGCCCTCACTCCCTAGCTGGCTGCAGCATCTTTTAACTTGCAAAACTGAAGTAGTTAAACATCGTCCTATAATATAAGTGGGACCCTGCTGCCTCGTCAAGCTTGAGTGGGCAGGAGGAGGAGAGCCCAGCTGGATCCCCGCAGCTGGAGTGTGTCAGATGGGGAAAAATGGGGGAAAGGATGGACACAAAATACTGAAACAAGGGGATAGATGTATCCCACCCCCTAACCTAGGCAGCAGAGAGAAACCATCTGCACTGTAAAAGGCAGGACCACAGGCACCAAGATGACAGAAAATGATCCCAGGGTGGCGCAAGAGCAATCCCTTCTGGCTGGGGTTGGGCTGTGTCTGAGCTGCTCTCCAGCTTGAATGGATTTCAGCCCGGAGAATTTTTGAAAGCCAGGAAGTAGACTTGCCTTCACGATGGACGGCTGCCCACCAGGAGGTAATCATGGGCTTTAAAGCCAGAAGGGGGCACAATGCTTCTACTCCAACCTGCATACCACAGCCGAAGAACCTCACCCAATGATTCCTCATGGAGTATCCATGTTCCCTGAGCCAAGAATAGGCCATTACTGGACTCCCCAAGAGCAGATCAAAGTGTGTCTCAGAGAGCCACAATGCAGTCCCAGTGCCCCTGTAGTCAGCTGGGAGGAGGGAAAGTAGTCTGCACCACCCCTATACCTGGCACAGTTTAAGTCCTGCTCCATATCAGCTGCACTGGCTGTCCTAGGGGATGGAGCCAAGGCACTGCCTTTTCCTTGCCTTGGCCTGCCCGCTCCCCACCCACCTGCCCCCTTACCGCCCTGCCCAGACCAGCGATGTCACATAAGCAAGTAAGGGAACTTCTTAAACATGCTGACTTCCTTACGTGGGTGCTTAAAGCAGTTGATGTCTGAGCCATTAGGTCCTGTGACACTCTATACCTTGGGGGAGTGCCCTGTAACCCGCATATTCATCATTTGTATACTGTTGTGATATTTCATAAAACACGCTATGTAAGGTATCACGGGAAAGGCTATGATCTGCAGAAAGCCTTTTGTCTATCTAAATATGTGTATCATTAGTGCATATGAAGTTAAGAGATTGTGTTGTGTGGTTGTCACTAAAATATGCTGTCAGCTGGGGAATCACCCAGATATCAGCCCCCTCCCCCCCCCCCCCCCGAAACAACAACAAGGGAGCTAACCAACACCCGGGTGGGTGTCAAACAACCATCAACAGCCATTGTCCAGCAAGGGAGCTAAAATTCAATGACTCACTTGGACAAGGCCACACCAATGGAAGTGCTCAGCAATGCCCACCAGATATGACTGGGCTTGTGTTCTCCAAGCATATGGAATGAGGATATAAAATGGGGGGCAGAGGCTGCACAGTTTTTGTCCTGTCTCTTCCCCACCTATGCTGAAGGCAATGAGAAAGCTGGAGCTGAGGAGATGGGTTCCCCAGGCTAACAGGGAGAGCCTGTGTATGAAAGATTGTACCCAACCTGCAGTATCCAGTGGGGTGAGATATTGCTTAATCTAATAAGGTTGAGAATTTAGACTGTGTGCTTATCTTTTATTTTCTTTTGGTAATTACTCTGACTTTTTGCCTATCACACAAAATCACTTAAAATCTGTCTTTTGTTATCAATAGACTTATTCTAATATTCATCCTTATCAGTGAGTTTGACTGAAGTGTTTGATAAATCTGCTCAGGTTACAAAGGCTGGTGTATATCCACTTTCCATTGATGAAGTGGTGAACCAATTAATAAACTTGCATTGCCCAAGAAAGACGCTTGAGCAATGCAAAATGGTACATTCCTGATGTACATGTCTGGAAGCTGGGGAGATCTGGCTGGTGCCTTTCTCTGTGTGATTCATGAGTGGCTCTGGGATCATTCATGCAATCTACCTGAGTGTGGGCATCACACATGCAGTTGTACTGAGTGATAACAGCACCTGGAGGGGTTTGCTCCTTGTCACCAGTAAGGCATTGTGAGAGTCAACCCAGATTAGCGAGTTAAGGGGGCACAGCGGTCCCACAGTCCCAGGTTGCATCCCGGGGAATCCCATCACAGGTCCTCATTCAGAAAAGCACTTATGTATGTGCTTAACTTTAAGCCTGGTGTCTAAGTCCCACTGAAGTCAATAAAGTAGATAAGTCCATGCTTGAAGTTAAGCTCAAGTGCTTTCCTGAATAGGGCTGGAGTTAACCACAGTTGCTTGCCTAAATCAGGGCCTATTAAAATGCTATCAAGCTCAATAATTGGTGGTAGGACTACAGTGTGAAAGGCAACAAAGCATGGAGAATCCAGCTTATCCTTTTATAATCTGCCCCCTAGGTTAATTATCTTCTCCGTAACAAAATGTGCATCTTCTTTTCAATTTGCATTTTTTGTTTCTTATATTTTTTCCTCATATAATTTTTCTAACTTTGGCTTCCAGCCACCGTATCTTTGCATGGCTGAACTGTTCCTTACCAACCTAAATTGCCTCGTGAATATGTAATACTTCAGGGCAGATCTTACTTTTTCTAAAGTAAAAGAAAACATAACTTTTCCCCCCAACGGTACAATTATAGCTGAATTCTTAATAGAATTTTAATGAAGATACAACTGCCCCTAGAATCCAATTCCAGTTCTTCTGAAACATAAAGCAGAGACTTCAGACACTGAACTACATGCTTTTTTGTCCAGAGCTGTGGAAGTTCACAGGTGTTGTTTTGATCACTCTGCAAGATCTCATGCAATAGCAACACCCCGAGAACAAGGAAACATTTGGAAAAAAGGAGCTACACAGATCAAGCAAAGTACTTTCCCAAGATCTATGTGCAGTCACCGCTTAGAGTGACCAGATGTCCTGATTTTATAGGGACAGTCCCAATTTTGGGGTCTTTTTCTTATATAGGCTCCTATTACCCCCCACCCCCCTCCTGATATTTCACATTTGCTGTCTGGTCACTCTATCACCTCTGCTCACACTGTGCCAGTCAGACTTTATACCATGGAGTATGTTGTGCTCCTTCCACAAATAGTTATCTCAGCATTTTTACTGTGGACTAAATCTTTAACCCAGCCAACAGGACTGTTGACTGAGGGATTCCACTGGGAATCTTTCTCCCAAGACACTCTGCAACCATTGCTGTGCTAGCCCTCACAGCTGATGTGCTTCTGAAGTGAATGGCCAGTTCAGCCTTCATTGGCCTCAGCCCAAGCCACCAGTGCAAGCTGAGGTGAAAGGAGTCCTTGCTGAGCTGTGCTTTGTGATGTGCAGAGCACCCAGCCCCTGATTACTGTTCCTAATCATGGTAGAACCATCCCAGTTGTGCTCCAGCCAGCACCCTTAGGGGAAGGGGAAGCAAGATTTGCCCATAAATGCAAAATATTTTTTGATGATTAAGATCATGAAGTGTTGGAAACACAGAGTGAGAAAGAGAAGAATTATCTTAATAGTAATAATTGCATCCATACAGGACTTGGATTCCATAACTTTGAACTATAAGGCAAATGGGTGTCTTTGGACAGCACATGTAGGAACTCATAGGGAGTATTTTGGCCCTCATAAATGCAGTAGGTTCAGACTTGAAATTAAAGGGAACCAAAAATTCCCACTAGCAGATAACGTGTCCCCTCATTTGTACCAAGTTCTAAATCCATGGAAAATTAAATCACACATAAGCTGCTGAGTTTGTTTCCCTTAGCAAAAGGCAGAAAGAAGAATCTATTTCTTGCTAATAATGTCTCCATAGATTTCCTTTTAAAAACACTTTCCATCATGGCAAGAATGACACTCATGCCCCCAATCTACCCCAAAGCCACCCGCCAAAAAAATGAAAAACGAAATAAAAAGCTACGACAAACCAAGCAACCAACAAAATACCCCCACCAAAAGGCAGCAGGGCCAGAGACTCCATGCAGTCCACTGGGGACACTGTTATTGCTATTGATTTTACGTGTAAGATGCTCATATGCTGCAGCGATGGACAGCAGTTAAAAAGCCTTAAGGCAGATAGGGAGAGAGAGACACTGCTGAGTCAAATGGATGGGTCTGTTGGATGCTTGACTGAATTAGCCTCTCCACCGCTACAAAGGATGAAATCTACCTGTTCCCCACACACTCGGGGGGCAGCCACCTTTACTTTGTTCCTAGTTCTCAGGGCATAACTCCACAGTCTAGGGCACCCATCCTTACCCTTCCATGGGCTCAGGGCTTAACCCTACACTCTGCAGGTTTGTAGGGTCTTTTGCCAGTGAAAGAGCCTGAAACAGTAATATCCATAACCTCTATTTGTTGAGATTTCGCACCCACAGCTGTTGATAAGTGATTCCTTGCCAGACAGAATAATGTCAAAGAAAATTTTCTTTAAGCAGCTCAAGATCTGTTTCTTTACCTGGCGATGGTGGGTACTGTCAGGACGGGATCGTCTTCTTAGCAGCCAGGCAGTACATTGTTTTAGTGTAATTTAGATGGAATGTAAGGATGTGACTTCCTGCTTCTTGGCTCATGGCGACTGCTTTCCTAATATGGCTGCAGAAAAAGGCCTCAGACTTTACTCACCCAATATGGAGAGTGTCAGACTCCCAGGGTAGCTCCCTGTAGGGATGGATGAGGATAGAGTTGCTCCTCAGGTGGTACAGAGAGGAGTGGGGGGTCCGTTTTGACCCTAAATAGACCAGTGCAGAGGAGGCCATGGGATCTGTACTTAGGCAGGTCCAGTGTCCCAAAACCCCTGCTCTCACAGAGGTGCATTGTGGGACTGTGGCCACTATTCTTGGATAGGTGCTGTGCTGCAGTCCTGTGCTTGATCTATGGGCTGGGAGAAATGGACTCTTCCCTCACACCCGGGGTTGTTCCTTGCAGGGGCAGTGAGTTATATGGACCTGTGGTGCCCATGCTCCAGGAATATTCAGGGCCTGACGGCCCGGCTCCACCAATGTTCTCCCCTGGCCCCACCTCCCCCAGAGCATCCCCTTGTCCTTCCTGCCACCCCCACACGCCTCCCCCAGAGCATCTCCTGGCCCTGCCTGCCGCCCCTCGTGCCAATTTAAAATGGCCCAGGGGGCCCCAGTCACTGCCACCACCACTGGCAGCGCAGTGGGGCTAAGGTAGCTTCCTGCACAGCCTTGCTGCGCTCCACTTCCTGAAGAGGCTGGAATGGCCCTACAGCCCCAGGGGGAGGTTGTCTCCACATGCTGCCCCCACCCCGAGCACCGACTCTGTAGTTCCCATTGGCCAGGAACTGCAACCAGTGGGAGCTGAGAGGGCGGTGCCTGCAGGCAGCAGTGCCCAGAGACATTGCCCCCAGACCGTCCGCCTAGGAGCCGCTGCCGGAGCAGTGTGCAGTTTGCTTTCAGGAGCTGCCTGAGGTAAGGGCCACACCCCTCACCCTCCCCCGCACCCCAACCCTCTGCCCCAGCCCAGAGCCCATACCTTGTGCCCAAACTTCATCCCACCCAAACTCCCATAGGCAAGTGTGTCTGGGGGGGTGGGACTTGGACCCGATCTGGGCACCACCAAAAATTATACAAATCCGCTGCCTCTGGTTCCTTGCACAGAACCCAGCATTGTGGAGGGAAGGACTTGAATTTCACTGTGTCCCTCGGTGAGTTATCAGCAGCAGGGATTGAACTCGACACCTTGCATTCTAAAGGCATAAGCCTCTACTGCCTGAGTGAAAAAGATTCATTCCTATAGCAGGCTCAACATGCACTACATAGGGCCCAGCCACATGTAGCAGGGAAGAGAATGCCGTCAGTTTCAGGCTATGTTGGACGAAGTGGGATCATGTGAATTCCAAAGCCATGGGTTTCTCACACAGAATGTCCAGCCAGCAAGCCCATATCCTTTATTCCAATAGCCTCCCATTTTAACATGTCCATTTCTCTCAGCTATGGGATAGTTATCAGGCGCATTCGCTGCCATGGCTTTTTTCGTCAGGATAATTTGTAAATTTGGGAATAGTTCATGAAAGTTTAAAGATGGACGTTTTAGTTAATAACAAAGAATAGTTCCAGACTTAACTGTGTAAGATATCATTTGAGAAAACACAAGTTGTGAGGTCCTTGGGAGGACTCAGCTGTGGTAGATAACTTTGGGCCAGTCTTCATTAGAAACCTAGGTTGTGTTAACTAACATGACTCTGTAGCCAGGGCCAACTCATGTTTAACATGGCACCAACTGGTCATATTTAAATGTATGTTACCAGCCAAATTCTCCCATGGCCAGTTGACATGATGTCATTCTCTGGTTGCATTAGTTAACACATTTCCTCAAGGTCATGTCCCAAAACAACCTAATTTTCTAGTGAAGGCCCACCGTGAGGGACTCCCTGCATCAGTACTAAGTGGAATCCTTTATGGTGATGGTGGGGCGAAGCCTGCCCAAAAGCTAAAGGCCCGCCCCCTCAACCAAGGGAAAGGAGCCAAGCCATGCCTGCATACTGGGAAAATAAATGAAAATTCTGGGATGGGAGTGAAGGTTAAAAATCAGGGATCCAGAGGAGGACACTAAGCAGAGAACCCTCGGCAGCCCACGCTCCTCCTCAAAGTAGTCTAAGGATTCAATGGACACTGCCCAGGGGAACTCTGCCTGAAGTTGTAAACAACAAGGGATCGGAAATAAGCATCACAGTCACTGGCTTCATCCTTTCATGGTGATGGGTGGTCGTTATGGCCAGTGCCAGGAAGAAGCTGACGAGACTGTCCCATGATTTTGTGGGGCCACAGATGGGGTGTACTAGGCAGTACAATGGTGCCAAAGGCGCCGTGGTGCCGGGCCCACACTAAGAAGGAACCCCGGGACCCAGACCATGGCCCCACTCCCCTGTGAGGTCCCACCTGCCACTTGGCCTCTGCCCCCTCATCCTCTACTCACTTCCCTCCCCCTTCTCCCCCCCCCCCCCCGTGTGAGCAACAGGTGGGGATTCGGGGGCGAGAAAAGGCCAGATGAGTGGGGCCACAGTCTGGGCACTGGGACCCACAAAAGATTAAATCAACCCTGGTGCTTGCGTCAGGCGATGAAAGGAAAAGTGCAGCCAGAACTTCAGTAAGAGGCTATATCTTGACTTTAGTAAAACTTTGATACTGTCTCGCATGACTGTCTCATAAACAAACTAGGGAAATACAACCTAGATGGAGCTACTATAAGGTGGGTGCAAAACTGGTTGGAAAACCACTCCCAGAGAGTAGTTATCAGTGGTTCACAGTCAGGCTGGAAGGGCATAATGAGTGGGATCCTGCAGGGATCGGTTCTGGGTTCTGTTCTGTTCAATATCTTCATCAGCTATTTAGATAATGGCATAGAGAGCACATTTAGAAAGTTTGTGGATGATACCAAGCTGGAAGGGGTTGCAAGTGCTTTGTAGGATAGAATTAAAATTGAAAATGATCTGAACAAACTGGAGAAATGGTCTGAAGTGAACAGGATGAAATTCAATAAGAACAAATGCAAAGCACTCCACTTAGGAAGGAACAATCAGTTGTACACATACAAAATGGGAAATGACTGCCTAGGAAGGAGTACTACAGAAAAGGGTCTGGGGGTCATAGTGGACCACAAGCTAAATAAGAGTCAACAGTGTAACACTGTTGCAAAAAAAGCGAACCTCATTCTAGGATGTATTAGCAGGAGTGTTGTAAGCAAGACATGAGAAGTAATTCTTCCTCTCTACTCTGCGCTGATTAGGCCTCAACTGGAGTATTGTGTCTGCTTCTGGGCGCTACATTTCAGGAAAGATGTGAACAAACTGGAGAAAGTCCAGAGAAGAGCAACAAAAATGATTAAATGTCTAGAAAACATGACCCGTGAGGGAAGATTGAAAAAAATTGGGTTTGTTTAATCTGGAAAAGAGAAGACCGAGAGGGGACATGATACAGTTTCAAGTAGATAAAAGGTTGTTACAAGGAGAAGGACGAAAAATTGTTCTTCTTAACCTCTGAGGATAGGATAAGAAGCAACGGGCTTAAATTGCAGCCCGGGAGGTTTAGGTTGGACATTAGGAAAAGCTTCACAACTGTCAGGGTGGTTAAGCACTGGAATAAATGGCCTAGGGAGGTTGTGGAATCTCCATCACTGGAGATTTTTAAAAGCAGGTTAGACAAACACCTGTCAGAGATGATACTTAGTCCAGGGGACTGGACTAGACCTCTTGAAGTCCCTTCCAGTTTTATGATTCCAAGAGGTTCTGGAAGAGCTGGACAAGGGACTGCAACCTGACACACCCTCCATAGATGTGTGTCAGGGTCTCCCGGTCCCCACGGAAGGGCCAGGTGTAAGGGGACAGTGCTAACTGGAAGCATCACTGTAACACATGTGAATGGTGTTGGGAAAGTGGAGAAAGGGTGCACTAACACCTTCTCATTCCTGGACATTTATGGGCTCAAAATTCCTTGTAGTTGTGAAACATTTTGTATTCACCCTCTTTGTTTTGTTTGCATGGAGAGAGCGCTGGCACACGCTCCAGGAAATTAGCTCTTAACTAAAAGCATTTATGCAATCGGGGGCTGCATTTGGGGAAGTTAAGTCTACAAAAACAATCCCCACACAATTCTGATTAAGGGAGATAAATCTGTCAGTAAGAGGCTAAATTTACTCAGAGCATAACCTCCCACCCCTTGCCCCACCAGCCAGGGGCAGGCTGTGTTTGCTTCTCTTGGGCAAGCTCCAGAGAACATCAGGAGGCGAAAAACAATCTCCAGAAATTTGAAAAATGTGGAACAGGCTGGGGGGAAGGCAGCAGAAGTCAGTCAACCAACAGCAACGGCGATGGATATAATTTCAGCCCCTTTGCTGCTTTCAAGGCGGGAAAGCAAATGGCAAAGTGTTTTAAGCTGAAAGCTCAGGGTAGAAATTTTCATTAATAAAACCAGCAAAGTAAACATATGCCCTGTGTGCCCGCATGAGAACCAGGGAGAGGCAAACCTAAAAAGGCTTGGAGAAGCTCGTTTATGTTTGCGTGCTTCTCTGGAGTAGCCACACCTCTTGAGTCTGCCAAATTAGCTTGTAAATCTCATTGACTCGGTCTCTTCTGTGAATTATTTTTTTCCTCCCACTAGGATCTGCGCAGCTGAGTAGTGGCTTGTGCAATGCAGTCAGCCAGCCATCCTGTGATGGTTTGGGCCAGCCCAGGACTTTAGAGTGAATCTGGTCTCTAAGTTACAGCAGTGTAAACCTAGAGGGACTGCTCTTCATTCAGTTGATTTACTGGATTCATGACTTCATTACATTAGGGTGAGGTCAGATCAAAAGGTTTGGGCTGGAATTTCCAAAGGAGCCCAAGAAAGTTCGCCATCCAGATGCCATGCACTTTCCATTGGAGTTGGGCTCCTGACCCTCTGCCTTCTGGTATTGCTCCCAGTTGTACTGAGAGTAACAGTGTTTCTCATGGTAATTCAGCCCATCTGCTCCTGGTCAAAAATCTAGAGGAGAGCGACCTTCCAGTGTGAATATACTGAAGCACATAAAAAAAAATAACCAGACTTCTTCAAAGCTCAAGGTAGGCCTGGTCCATTTTGAGTCCTGAGCAGGGCTCCTGGAAGCTCTCACTTTGTCTGAACTGGGTCACCCATCCCTAGTTTTGTTGGAGTTATTTCTGTAGCTAGGAATTGTGCTGGGCTGGGGTGGGAACAGCAGGAAGGTGGGAGATGGGTTAGGCAGGGAACTGGCAGCTGGCTGGGGAATTGGGCAGCAAGACATTACTTCTGTCCACTTTCCAATGCACATAGGCTGCTCTCTACCGCAAAGATTTCGAGCGCTGTGTTCCCCGCACCTGGAGCCCTGCAGCGACGCTATCTGAAACATTTCTTCCTAGCCAGAGACTGGTCTGCCCCTTTAAAACTCATTTCCTGGGCACAGCACTGATCAGGCACCACTAACAGAGTTCTGATGATTTACTGGAGACTCAGTTGTAGGGTTGGTTTGGTTTTTTCTCCTCAGTTATCTTTTGCATTTTGTTTGGTTAGTTGGGCCTCAGAAGAAGCCTCTGGTTCAAATAATACCTCGGATTGGAAGCTTGACTTTGTGTGATCGGTCAGGATTCAGCATCAGGCAGTGAGCTACCTGAGCAACTTTTCAGTTCTAGAAATGGCAGGAGGGTAGCGTGAGCCCCGCCGCTGCAGATGCTAGCTAGCAGAGATCGTAAGCATTTTACTTGGGGATCAGTTAGTTAGTCACTACAGAGTGCAGGTTTGGCTCTGTACTTCCCCCAGGGAGTCCAGATGCTGCAGGTGCCCCCTCCTTTAGCACCACTTTCTAGCGCCAGGAAGAAGCTGATGAGAATGTCCCATGATTTTGTGGGGCCACAGATGGGGTGTACTAGGCAGTACAATGGTGCCAAAGGCACACTCCTTTAGCACACTCATTGGAATGCCCCAGGGCCTCGTGTACTATGGCTGAATCTGGCTCATGTGCTGGGGCCATGGTGTGTGTGGAAGGCTCCCGTATAGCCTGTTGCACTCACACATCAGGACTATCTAGTCCTAATCTGACATTATACCGTCAATAAAGTGCTGGCTGCCATCTTGTCCAGCACACTAGGAGATATACTAGAGACTTCCAGAGCTAAAAACATGAGGTGCTACAGATTGAGCTAAAGAGCCAGGCTCTGTTGATTGGACTGTAGTAGACTCCTATATACTCTGTGGATCAGGCACAGAGGGGGAACCTGTGCCACAGACTCACCAGTGGGTTACGTACTTCCTCTGGACAGAGGAAGCTCATTCCGAGTGTCTAAGGCCTACAGCAATTCAAATCCCAGAGGAGCACCCACTTACGTGACAGCCACCAGCTTGGCCCAATACATGCGGTACTGAACCAGCGACCTCCAGAGATAAAAACATGAATTGCTAGAGCTCCCTGTCGGGGCTGGAGCAGACCCATTGCCTCTGCAGATCAGGCACAAAGGGAGACACAACCCAAATGTGAGTTATGCTAGCATAAGAGTGATACAGCAGAGTGATGTATGGTATATGTTTAAGTCATAGAATATAAATTCTATATTGGATCAATCAGTAGATTGGCAGGGGGCATGGATCAGCATTCACATTGTGCTCTGCATCAGTCCCCGGCCCAGGGAAGCTAATGATCCAACTAGCAGACCAAATTCTGGTCACATGCCACCTGAAGCTCGTTGCCCATACACCAAGAAGCAGCAGGTCAGTGACATCCAAAAAACCTCAGTATTTAGGCACATAAGGCTATGCCCTCTGCTGAACCTCACTGGCAGCACAGTTCCTAGACAACTGGCTTACCCTTCTTAATTTAGAGAAGCCCCAACTAACACTGGGGGCTGGCTTGGGGACTCATTCTGACCAGTTGGGCCTAGCACAGACCTGGGGATCTGACTCAAATGCACGTGCTGAGAACAAAACCTTCATTCAACCTGACTGCTCCATTCTTGGCATGAGGACACACACAGCAAACGAGCTCTTGGCGTACCAGAATGCTTCAGATAGGCCGAATAGAGGGGCAGCATGGTGTGGACTCCAAAAATTAGACCAACTAGCTTGGTAAGGATTTTCAGATCAGCCATCCTAGGTAGAGCCTTTTAATGATAAAAGAACATAGACAGACAAACAGACGTGTGTGCCCACACACATGCACAATGGCTGTTCATAAAGCTCATTTGGAAATAAAGATCTCCTGCTTTCCAACTTGACCTGGCTGACATTCAAACCATGCAGATATTTTTGTGTGGCACCTTCTACACTTTACGCATTAGCTAGACAACACAGGATTTTGCTGTAGAGGGGCAGGATTAGTGTAAATTGTCCACCTACTTGCTGCTTGGCTCTTGAGCCAAACCACAATCCAAGAACACTACACATTCTTCTTACGTCCAATAATGCACCATTTTCCTGATTAAAAATGAGAGGCGCAAAAAAGATGCTAAAAAACAAACAAACAACAGGCCAGGGCCAGAGCCTCATCTAGGGTAAACTGGCGTAGCACCACTGAAATCCATAGAACTGTGTTTATTTGCACCAGCTGAGGATCTGGTCCTGTTGTCAGTCCTCAAAAAAAATCTACACCATCTTATTCTGGAAGCTGTGGTCAGCGCCAGTGAAATATGCCATCTATACAACAGAGTTATGCTTTTTTAATACACTTTGCTGCTGCCAAAATAAACTCTCCTTGAGATAGAGACAAAAAAAGGCATTAACAATATTAGCATATGCTTTGGTGGCTGCACTTCCTTTAGCTATCCCTAGCAGGACTTGTGGTTTGAGCACTGACCTGCTAAATCCAGGGTTGTGAGTTCAGTCCTCAACGGGGCCTTTATGGGGATTGATCCTGCTTTGAGCAGGGGGTTAGACTAGATGATCTCCTGAGGTCCCTTCCAACCCTAATCTATGATTCTATAACCCCTTTCTTTGGGGCTTAACTCTAGGGCTACCTTAATGAGCTTTCCCCTAAACATGTATGGTTCAGCTGTCCTAAATCAGCACAGATCCATGGAAGTCAATGGCATTATGTCAAATTACATCAGGTGGTGTTTTCTAGCCTTAAGTCCATCCCCTTCTGGAGCAGCAAGAAGGGTTGGTGGGGGAAACCCGCAAATGTGGGTTCACATTCTGCCAAAACCAACCCCCTCATTGTGCCCTCTGTGCTCCAAAGATGAGCTCTTGCCACAGCATAGCCAACTCCCAAGTTGGTGACTTCATCATATAGCTATATCTCTTTCCAGCTCTCCACATGCCCAAGGGGGACTCTGAGAAAGCAGAATTCTTCTTGGCCAGCAATCCAGGTGATAAACATTGTAGTGATCTTCTAATGCAATGTCATAGCACAGGGATGCTGCATTTGTCCAAAAGGACGGCAGAACCCACCTGATGTTGCTCTTCAGGTCAGGAGATATAAGCACTACTGCCTTGGCTGCAGCTTGAATTCCACTAGTCTCATTCGCTCAGCCCTAGTCCAGCAATGACATGTTTCTGAGAGGCATCCTTTTTTCAAAGCTGCTGTTTGCAACATCAGCCAGGATACACGTCTCACTGTTTTTCCGAGTCTTATCTTCAAATTTTCCTCTTCCACAGCTTCACTTCTTCTCTTCTATCCAGTCTCCTAAGTCTATAAACCTTCAAATTAATTAACTCTGTTGTTATTTTTTCTGTGGTGTGCTGAGGACTGTGTTGGATCTGCAAGCTATCACTTTAAGAGCAGGGTTTTTTCCTTGTCCTGCTTGCAGACTAGGGGGCTCTGTAGGGAAGCATCTGGGAGAAGCTTGCAGTCTGCAGACAGCCAGCCTGAGTAAATGGAGGTGAGTTGCGCATCATTGCTTTAGGGAGCAGCCTGCTTTGTCTCTCTCAGCCTTTGGATTCTTGTGTGTTATTGTTCTGGAGTCTAAGAAACAAAGCCGAGTTACATTACAACCTTCTAGCAAGAGTGTTTATGTTTTTAATTGAACATCTCTCTGTGTAGGCTGTGAACATAACGTTCCCCACACCAGAAATCCTGATCCGTAGTAGTGTTCTCTTTAGGGTTGCTCCAAAGTTGCATTCCTATTTTGCTACTGTTGGCTTACCCCTACTTGTGTGCTGAATGAATGATGGGCACGTCCCAAAGGACACCCTCTATGGTGAATTGGCATCTGGAAAAAGACCCAAAGGATGCTCAAAATTGTGTTTCAAGGACGTGTGCAAGCAAGACCTCCAAGAAATGGATATGGATAATTGGGAAGATCACACTCAGGACCACAGCTTTGGAAACAAGAACTTAACAAAGGTTTCCAGAGTTCCTAGAGGAAGCTGTCCAGCTTAGCAGAGGAGAAAAGAGCTTGCAAGAGGCAGAGCCAATAGGGTCGAAACACCACCTTTAAATGTGACAGATGCAGCAGAGACTGTCTCTCTCAAGTGAGTCTCTTCAGCTATAGCCACAACTGCCATAAAACCAACTGTGTAAACTCTTTACCTTTCAGCAGCACATACCAATGATCTCTCAAGATAGAAGGATTCCTACTATTTCTCCAAGGTCAGAGTCAGAAAGATTCAGTTGCTCCTCCTGAAAATAATACTCATGCAATGTTATCTCTTTTTCTGGGTGCTGGTAAGAGACAACCTGCTAGGGACATTCTACCCACCATTTTGGATCAATCTGGTGTCTATTTTCTCTTTGGCATCACAGTGTATGCTGGCACTAGCAATGTTTTAGACCTTGGGATGGGGAAAGGAGGCAAAGACTCACAAGTATCTTCTCTGCAGTTCTGTACTAGAACTAGACGAAACAAGGAGCCCCAGGATGTGCTGTCCCTCTTTGAGGTAAATTGGAAACATGTCATGTGCGCCGATAGTAAGGTTGCATTTCACCCACAGAGTTTTAAGTCAAGTAACCACCTTTTTTGAAGGCAGGTCTCCTTAAAAAGTAGCTAGGGAGGGTTTCCCTAAACAATACATACATTTGTATAGGGTATATCCATTTCAGACTTTAGGGCTGAGTTCAGCACAATGCTTAAGCCCATTTTAAGAGCTGTGGTGAGTAGAGGTGGACTCACTGAATCTGCCCGTGAGAAAGTTCTGCAGCCAGTACCAAAACTTACTAGGGATCTTGATGTAGAGACAGACCTGCATTAGAGGTGTCAAGCCCCCTAAAACCCCTCATTGGCCAGGAATCACTGATCTGCAGGTCACAGACTTCAGCACTCGGGCAGCAAAGGGCAGTGAAAACACCATGCCAAGGGCTAACAACAGAGACAGGTGAATGGGCTTGGACTCAGCAGCTCTGAATATTTTGGGCATTGCTTTATGAGCCCTAGCAGCAGTGGGGTGTTGAAGGGAAAAATACAGCAAATACATTAACCTATGTCCCCGCCTTCCCAGTCAGTGTAAAGCCACCTCACAGTGGATGAAAATGACAATAAACTATTTAGGTGCCTAATTCCCATTGATTTGAGGATCTGGACCTCAGGCCTTTACACTCCCTCTTCGTGACCCTTTATGCTTCCAGAGCAGAATAATGGGTCCTGGCACAATGGCCTGCTGCTTTAGGGGCCAGGAGGCCTATAGCTAGCCTGCCTTAGTCTGTCATCTCCTGCTGATGCCATAATAAGCTGCATCCCAGCCTAAGGGGGCTAAACGAATGGGGGCTATGTGACAGCCTGATAATCACCTGGGCCTCATAAAAGGGCCAAAAGAAAAAACAAAACAGTTTGAGACTTTGAGGGGACTCCAGGGAAGGAGCCTGGGAGTCAGAGCTCTACTTTGGAGCCAGAGAACCTGAAAGAGAGCCCAGAGGGCAGGCTGAAGAGGGCCCAAGTGGGCGAAAGAGCTTTTGTTTGGACTTTTTTCAGAAAGGCACTGAAATCGGAGGGCGACACAGCCAGAGGACTGAGCCACGATAACCCCAGGACAAACAGAAAACCCTGGTGAGGGGAAATTGAGGCAGCAATTGTCTGCACTGCCAAGTCTGGCCAGCAGGGTGTGCTATGGGGCAGGCACACCCACAGACAAGGCCCTTGGCTGAATAAGATTCAGGCCTCAACTCCTTGTAAATTCATTTTCACTAGTGGGAGCTGTGAGAGATTCGCTACAGGAGGAAAAGGTGTGGTGAAATGTTAGAGCAGCAGTAAAACTCTTTAGCAAAGACACAAGGAAAGGGATCTCTCGGATTTGCTGCCGAGGTCATGACCCCAGCTTCTGTTGTAGGAGCAGTAAGTCGATGTGTCAGAGTCAGCATGCGGCTCGTAGAGTGCATCCTAAGAGATTGCCTTACTCACACACAATTATGTAATGTAATCTCAGCCCCACTCCGTCTCCCCTGGGGATGGCAAAGTGAAAACCATCTGAGCCGTGTTTCAGGGGAAAATCAATACCGGGTCTAAAGGTCTGGCTGTTGCTCTCACATGCAAAGACGCAGCGCTCCAAAGCTTTATTGAAGGGGAAGAGGAGGATGGAGACTCAAGGAAGCCTCTTTATTTGTTTTGGCTTCCCAAGAAGAGAGAAGAGGGGTCGTCTACCAAACTCCCTCAGTGTCAGAAACTGAACCACTAAAATACAGCTCAAGTATTGTTCTACTGGGGTCTCAATGCCAAGCAAAACTTTGGAAATGAGCCCAGCAGCATCTACAGCTTTGGGACTGTTTGGTGTCAAATCAGAGATGGAGACTGAGCCAGGGTTGTGGGTGCTGTTGGGCAGTTCAGGTTTAGGAGCCTGTTGTGTGTTTGGATCCAGCGTTAAGGAAGTACATAGTCCAGCAGTGAATCAGGTTAACTTCTCTGTTGTCACCTTCATAGACATTAAGGCCAGAAGGGACCATCATGATCATCTAGCCTGACATCCTTTATAACACAAGCCAGAGAATTTCATCCAGTGATTCCTGCATCTTACCCAACAACTTGTGATTGGACTAAAGCATATCATTTAGAAAGCCATCCAATCTATTTTAAGACTTCAAGTGATGAAGAATCCACCATGTCCCTCATAAGTTGTTCCAATGATTAATTTTTATTTATTAATTATATTTTGTTAGCACCTCATTAATAAACCTTTGAAGCTTATTTCCAGTTGAATTTGTCTACTTTCTAATTCCAGCCACCACAACTTGAAACTAAAGCTGGTCAGAAATTTTTTCAATTAATTGTTTTTCATCAAAAATACTGATTCATCCAAACCCAAATTATTCATGAAATAGGTGGGTATGACAAACTTCCCAAGGAGAAACAATGTTGAGAATTTTTTTTTAATGAGAAAAAATTGCTTTCTGGTTGAAAACAACTTTTTCTTTAGAATTTTAAGCTAATTGGACTAGGGGTTGGGGTGTGTGTGAAAAGAATCAAAATGAAACATTTTGAAATGATTGAAATATAATATTTTGATTGATGGGAAACAAACCCTCCCCTCCTCAAAATGGAGTTTTCAGCTCTTGAATATTTTGACTTTTCATTCTGCAGCAGAGTACTGGACAACAGCAGCTGATCCAGCACGCTGATCACGGCAACATCACTTAGCTTTTCCCCCTCTCCCCCCACACATCTGAATATGGGAACTGTGCCAAACTGCTAGATGGAGGATAGGCTGGAGAGAGTTAAAAGCTAATTACCTCACTAGCTCAGAAGGTACAAAGGCTCAGGAAGGAAGGGACAAATGGGGAAGAGAGATTGTGAAAGAGCTGTAGGCTGGTAGTTTCAAGGCCTCTGGGAGGTCTCTCTCTGGCTGCACTTAGGTGCTTAAAGCTGCTGCACAATCTGTAAAGGCAATGAGAACAAACTTTGTAAATAAGCCACTGGTGTTTGACCTAAAGAAGGCCTCCGCATAGTTTGGTTGCAAGAAGGCAGGAGCGGACCAGGCCCTGTCACACACCCCAGTTTGAGATGAAAAACTATTTTGAACACTCAGCAATATTGGTGTGATGGAAGAAAACATTTCCTGCTCAGCTCTACACACAATGCCATTGCCTTGCTCGATCACCAAGCCCTCTAATGTTAGGTATGTTCTCCCCTTGTAGGGACTGGTTGACCGCAATCAAGTCATCTCATAACCCTCTTTTCAACAAACAAAATAGATTGAACTCTGTAGGTAGATGGAGTCTTTCACTGTAAGAGATATTTTGAATCATTCTTGTAGCTTTTCTCTGAAGCTTCACACATCTTGAACACTGCAACATCATTTTAAAGTCTGGACACCAGATCTCCCTTGGTACACCATATCAGAGGGGTAGTTGTGTTAGTCTGTATCCACAAAAACAACAAGGAGTCCGGTGGCACCTTAAAGACTAACAGATTTATTTGGGCATGAGCTTTCGTGGGTAAAAAGCCCACTTCTTCAGATGCATCTCTCCGTGCATCTGAAGAAGTGGGTTTTTTACCCACAAAAGCTTATGCCCAAATAAATCTGTTAGTCTTTAAGGTGTCACTGGACTCCTCATTGTTTTCCTGGTACACCAGGCTGCTGACAACTCACTCAGGGATATTGTGTCCAAATCAGGCAGAACCCCAGCCCCACACTCCAGGCATAAACCCTAACCAGCAGGCTATTGGCCATTTCTGGGGTGTCAGGGCTTTCTGTCTCTCTTTGGGTTTATGTGAAAGTCTTCTAGTGGTCTCTGGTGCACATCAGGAAGATGTTCCAAAATTCTCAACATTTTTCCTGGGACAGGAAAATTGTTTCTTGTCCAGCCCTATTGTTTGCAGAACATTAAGGACATGAAGAAACTCCCCAGACACAGCTGGATTCCAAATAACCATGTTTAGTATGTTTGCATGTAGTTACAAATCCTAGCTACTGCTGCCCGGGCAGAAGATCAGGAAGATTCACAAGAAAGCTCCCAAACTCTTTAAAGGGATGCAAGGCAAATGCGCTTCACCAGCCCAGCCAGGACTTGGAACCTTCATCATCCTGTCTTCTCAGAGGACAAAAAGCTGTTCCCTGGTGCATGCTGCCAGTAACTGGGCTGCTCTGCTGGGGAGTGGGGGAGGACAAATTATTCTCCCAGGCCGCATACCACAATTGCAAGTGTGTCATAGCCCTGGAGGCTGCAGCACCTGCACTGTGCAGGAGATAATGACCTGCCTACTGGGGGATCCACCAACCCCAACCCCAGCATCCCCCAGCAGAGGAGATGCAAAAGATCCACACCTCCTACATGGGATCCCAGAATCCTGCTCCACTCCCCTGGTTTCACTGCAGCTTGAGCTGTCTTGCCGGTGGAAGGGGGTGGGAGCAGCAGCAGTCCTCTAAGGCCCACTTAACTTGATTGATAGCAGGGTGTTCCTTGACGTGACAGGCAGGAGCTTCCCTGCCCGTCTCGGCTATGTGAGGGGCAGAGGAGGACTGTGAAAGAAATGAGGTATTGCTAAAGACCCAGATGAGGGAAGAGAAGAAAAAGCTCTTTCCCGGCCCCTTTGCAGATTCAATACAATGATGTCAACTGCCCCAAATACCAAATGGGCCCAAATTGTTTGAGGTCCGATGGAGCAGATTCCCAGTTGGCTGCGAGGTGGCAGAGCTGCAAGGATGCATTTCGTAACCACGGCTCTTGGCAAGAAGAACAATCACACTGAAATAACCCTGCTGAAATTGTACAGGGGTCGGAGCGAAAACACATGCCAAGGAAAGCTCCCACTGTGAAAAAGCTAATGCAATTAGCCCTGACAAGCTTTGTAAACTAAAGGCTGCAAAGCAGGGGAGGGGAAATAGCCCCAGGTCCTTTTGTAGGTGAAATGTAAATGGCTCATTTGGACAAAATGTTCTTTGGTTGGGAGAAAACTGGCTGCAGAAATGTTACAGAAAGCCTGGCTGGGGTTTCCTGGGAACCAAGGAGGGCCTGCTCTGCTCTTTGCCTCAGTATGAGGGAGCTCCCTTCTTCCCTTCACTGCCACATGGATTGATGCTCAGAATTTGGCCAATTCTACGTGCTGTCAAGCGGGCTGGCAGGCAGCGTAACCAGCATTCTCACCTGATCAGCTGGGGGAAGGGAAGCGTCTGCCCAATGTGCCGTGGGCCTAAACTCAACTCCAGCGTGAGGAGGGGAGGGAATGTGATGCATTATTCTGAGCCTGGCCCATCGCACCCTTCCATAGTAGCTTCCTAATGTTTCCCCTGCATCATCACACCAAACCTGGAGGTCCCATGTTGCATCCACCATCCTTTCCACAGTCAAACTAATCCCTTTGGAGCTTTCTGTCATAGACAGATAGTTAAGGGTTAATGTCTGTTTCATCTGTAGAGGGTTAACAAACAGTGAACCTGGAACACCTGACCAGAGGACCAATCGGGAGACAAGATACTTTCAAATCTCGGTGGAGGGAAGTCTTTGTTTGTGTGTTCTTTTTTTGTCCATGTTCTCTCTGGGTTCTGAGAGGGACCAGACATGTAAGCAGATTCCTCCAATCTTTCTGAAAAAATCTCTTCTGTTCTAATTTCAGTAAGTACCAGGAAAAAGGTGAGTTTAGTCTTTTGATTGTTTTCTGTATTTGCAAATGTGTATTTTGCTGGAAGTATTTTAAATTGTATTTTTGCTGGGGGGAGGCTTCTCTCTAGTGTCTATAAGCTGAAAGACCCCGTAATAGACCATCTTGAATTTACAGAGATGATCTTTACTCTTTCTTTCTTTTATTAAAAGTTTTCTTTTTAAAAGACCTGATTGATTTTCCCCTTGTTAAGGCTCAAAGGAAATTGAGTTGGTACTCACCAGGGCATTGGTGAGAGAGAGGAGGGGTGGAGGTGGAATTCCTCTGTGTTTTAAAATTCAAGGAGTTTGAATCACAGTGATCTTCCAGAGTAACCCAGGGAGGGGAAGCCTGGGAGAGGCAACGGTGGGGGAAAGGGTTTACTTTCCTTGTGTCAAGATCTAGGAGATCTGGGTCTTGGGGTCTCCAGGGAAGGTTCTGGGGGGACCAGAGTGTACCAGGCACTGTAAGTCCTGGTTGGTGGCAGCCTATTAGATCTAAGCTGGTAATTAAGCTTAGAGGAGTTCATGCTGGTGCCCCATCTTTTGGACTCTAAGGTTCAGATTGGGGATTTATACCATGACACTTGCCTCCTCATTCAGCCAGAGGGGTCTCTATTGAGCAATGTAAGGCACAACTTCTTCTCACAGGCACTGAACATGCCCTTTCGCCAGGACTCCTGGACCTTCGGACCAGAAAAGTAGGAGACTAGAACTGGGATTCTATTCCAGGTTCCCTAAAGGGCATGAAAGGGGATTTAATCTAGGTGATTGCTGGGCCAGCGCTGTTTGTATAAGGGGGTGAACAGGGAACAAGAATGCTTACACCAATCACCGAATTCCTGTATTTATTTTTAAAAGGACCTATGCTATCTAGCATTTACGCTGGCTTCCGCTGTAATGTTATTGCTTGGAGGAAGATCTTGCTAGAGCAGTGATTCTCAAACTTTTGTACCAGTGACCCATTTCACATAGCAAACCTCTGAATGCGACCCCCCGCTTATGAATTAAAAACACTTTTGAATATATTTAACACCATTATAAATGCTCGAAGCAAAGCAGGGTTTGGGGTGCAAGCTGACAACTCACAACCCCCCCAGTAATAACCTCACGACCCCCTGAGAGGTCCCAAACCCAGTTTGAGAACCCCTGTGCTAGAGCTTCTAGGAGTGGCTATAGCCAACTGGGCTATGGGCGGTCAGATTAGTGGTTGAAACAAGAGTTCAGCCTCCCAGTTAAAGCTAGATCCAGGGTGGGCAGAGTCCAAGAAACAAGTGGAGGATCAGTAACCAAATGTCAGAGGGTCAACCAGTGGTGAAGCCAGGGATCAAAGCCAGAAGGGAACCAGGTCTGGAGAGGAACAGGACTAGAACAAAGGTAAACACGGCTGCAGGCATGGTACATATTGGGCAGCTGCTGATCTGCTGGGGGAGGCTGGCTTCTAAACAGGGCTGCTAAACCAGCAGCCAGACAGAGGCTGTGGCCACTCGGTCAGTTCCAAGGCAGTGCAGCTGGACTCACTGGTCGCCTAGCAGCAAAGCCAGTCAGGGAGCTGGCCTACAGCCCGTCTGGCTTCTGACAGTGGCCTGAAAATATCAGCATCTTTCATTGGCCTCCTCCAGTAAAGTTGCCAGGGGGAGGAGGGAACATTTCAAGAAATACTTTTGAAATTTTCCCCTTAATTTCTTTTGAATTTGAATTTTTGAAAAATGTTGGCCCGCTTTATGCTTGATTCAAAATGGGGGAGGAATCTCCTCCCAAAATTCATTGAAATTCCCCAACCTCTCCCCCTTTTTTAATTTGAAATTTTGTCAGAATGTGACCCCCTCAAGTGAACAGCATTCTCCAGAAGATGATTCTTTTAATTGCTTTTATTAATTATTCTTTGCCTTACAGTATCGTCTGAAACCCCCAATCAGCTAGATACTGTATGACACACAGGGAAAAGTGATCCCTGGCCTGAGAACCTTACAGCCTTCTTAGAAACAAGAAGAAAGAAGCCAGTGTAACAAAGGATGGGAGAGGTGAGATGAGACAGTGATCACATGATCACATAGGCTTGTGAGGTGCACAGTTGAGTTGTGAATCATTTGACAATTAAAAACAAATAGTATCAGCTGTCCTCCAGCTGGCTGTGTAGCCCACACCCACTCTGTGTGGCATTCTGGCTCCTTCTGCTGGTGGCTGGATCACATCTAGAGATTCATGAGTCTACTGCAGGTGGTGTTAGCAAAAGTGGTTCCCCTAGCTCTAACAGTAGAAGCATCTGCTCTCTTTTCAGAACCAGAGGCCCACAGTTTGATCCTTGTTGCTGACAACACACCTAGACGCACAGTTACCACTCTAAACTCTTTATAAATGTACCTGTCATATAAAGAGGGTCTCTTGTTGTTATCTTGTCTTATTGAGAAAAACAGAGAACCCCTTATGATCCCACTGTACATGAAGGATACCTTTTATCAATAGTTTAGAAAGGGTAAACAAATGATGAATAGCTTTTTAGTGGCTCGTGACAGAGTTTTTTAGTTTTTAGCTAGTTTCAGGTCTTTTTCAGGTGTTTTTCGCTCTCTCTTTTTTCCAATTTAGCTACATTTCAAAACAAATCAAGTCAAAATAAAACATTTCAAAACGATATCATTATAACGACGTCGCTCAAGGGGTGACGAATGCACACCCCGGAGCAATGTCATTTTACTGACCTAACCCCCCGTGTAGACAGCACTAGGTTGACAGGAAGCTCTTCCACCAGTGTAATAACACCTTCATTGAAGTGCTACAGAGGTGCCACTTCAGGGTTGTATGTGAAGACAAACCTTCGGTGTTTCATTTTGAAGTGGCTAAAGTCATAGAATATCAAGGTTGGAAGGAACCTCAGGAGGTCATCTAGTCCCAGTCTCTGCTCAAAGCAGGACCAATCCCCAACTAAATCATCCCAGCCAGGGCTTTGTCAAGCCTGACCTTAAAAAACCTCTAAGGAAGGAGATTCCACCACCTCCCTAGGTAACCCATTCCAGTGCTTCACCACACTCCTAGTGAAATGGACTGTTTTGATTTTTTTTTCGTTCCCATTTTTTTTTTCAGATAAAACTATTTGCCAAATTCAACCCAAATGTATGAATGGTCTTGGTGCCCTGAAAAATACATTTTTCCCTGAATTTACTATTTGCCCCCTCAAACTTCCCCAGCTCTACTTATATATATATATTGCACTTTCTATTAATGTGCTTAGAATCATTCATAACACATACTATGATGTGTGCAACATGCTTAAAACATCTGTTCATTGTTTATTAACCTTTTATAAATTACTGATACCTTTAATGTAAAATGTGATCAGGCTGAGAATACTCAAGTCATGGACGAAGCAGAATGCTACAGTGTGTTTAGAACAAGCCCATTTTTCTAAACCAGTGGGTCCTCACATTTCATTTGTTTGTTCCTGTTCCTCCTGCTGAGGGTTTGAATCTTTCAGTTTACTTTTCCAAACAAGAGGAATGATAACAGCTGGATGCAGAAAAGAAGCATTTCTCTATATAAATTTTTAATTGACTCATAATACTCCGTGTCTTTCACTGCAATATTTTCAACAGTTCCCAAACAGCTCGGAACAGCTCTGAAAGAACACTCCGGAAGGCAAATGTTTTTTTCCCCTTGATGCTGGGAGATGTTGCAAGAAGGTGGGTGAGGTAATATCTTTTATTCAACCAACTTCTGCAGGTGAGAGAAAGACAAGCTTTTGAGCCAGACAGAGCTCTTCTTCAGGAAAGGTACTCAGAGGGTATGTCTATACTTAAAATGCTTCAATGTAGACTGTTCCTACACAAACAGCGGGGATTCTCCCATTGGGGTAAGTAATCCATCTCCGAGAGACATGGTAGTTGGTTGACAGAAGAATTCTTCTGTTGACTTAGCGCTGCCTACACTGGGAATTAGGTTGGTATAATTATGTCTCTCAGGGATGTGGATTTTTCAGTGTATTCCCATGTAAGTTCCTAGGCCTTGTCTACACTACCAAGTTTAGTTGCCCAAACTGCCATTTGTCAACCCAAACAGTGAGTGCGTACGTATGGCGAGGCAACTTTTGTCAGGGAAAATGCCTGGTTTTGGCAACAAAATACATCCACCCTTACAAGAGATTTACGTCTTTTTCCTTTACATTTTTATTGACAAAGTGCAAATGTAGATACCATGCTTCATCTCATCGCTTTAGTTGGCCTCCAGGAAGTGTCACACAATGCCCTTCCTGACTGCTCTGGTCAGCAGTTTGAACTCCACTGCCCTGCAGCCAGGTAACAACCATCTGCCCCTCTCCTTTAGAAGACAAGGTAGTTTTTGAAATTTCATTTCCTGTTTGCTCGGCATGGAGAAGTCTCATTGAATCTTCCCAGGTGACCATGATGGGTTATTGCAGCAAATGCTCTCCTGCTTGAACCACTGTGGAGCTGTTGGATCTGCTCAGTATATGGGGAGAGGAGGCTGTGCAGTCCCAATTGCTCTTAAGCCGTAGGAATTGGGATACCCGCAGGCAGATTTCTAGAGGCTTGCGCGAAAAGGGCTATGTAGACATGCGGACTCACCCCTGCGGCACCTCCTGCTGGTGACTTCTGGGAATTAGCTCATTTCCAGACCCGGAGCGCCCTCTGCAGGCTGATGATTCACCTGTCCTCTGGCCCCCATGTCCCTCTCCGGACCCGGTGTCCTTTTACCTGAGGTGCAGCCCCCTGGCAGTAACCCCTTTATCTTAGGGTCTCCCCTCCCCGGGGAACACCCACCCACTATTCCCACCTCACCTCAGTATAAGGCTACTGACAGTATCACCTAGCCTCACGCCCTGGGGCAGACTGCAGTATCAGCCTACTCATCACTGGCAAGGAAGGTTTGGACCTGCTGCCTTTGCTTACCCCGGGCTGCCTTTTGGAACCCCCAATACCTGTAGGCCTTGTGCTAGGCCACAGCCTGGGGCTTTCCAGGGTGGAGCCTCCCCAGCATCTCAGCCTTTCCCCAGCCCTGCTCCATTCAGGTACTCAGCTCAGGTCCCTACAGCCAGGCCCATTGCCCTCTACAGCTAGAGAGAGACTGTTGGACTTCTGGCTCCCAGCCTCTTATAGGGGCCAGCTGGGCCTGATTGGGGCATGGCCACAGCTGAGCCTACTTTCCCCAGTCAGCCCAGGCTCAGCAGCTCCCAGCCACAACCTTCCCCCAGGACTGTTTTTAACCCTTAAGGGCAGGAGCAGGGAACCAACCTGCTACAGGCTATGATCGGGACACGCTGCAGTGCAGAGCGAAGATAAAGGGGCTGAGGCAGATGTACCATTACGCAAGGGAGGCAGATGGTTGCTCAGATGCTTCACCTAAGACCTGCCAGTTCTAAAAGAAGCTGGATGCTATCCTCAATAGCAACCCCACCTCCATCACCAAGAGGCCGGAGAATACTTTGGAGGGCACGGAGGCAGTGGAAAGGGGACCTAACCCAGAGGATGACATTATTGGGACAGGAAGCCAGGAACTGTTCTCCACTCCAGAGGTGTGCATATTACCCAGACCAGCTGATAGGCCTGAACTAGCAGTTCCAAATTCCCCAATGAATACAGGTTTGTGCCAGTTTGTAAAGATGCACAGTTATCCAAATAGTCCCTTAGATGCCTCGGCCACAGTTTTTGGACCACATAATCAACTGGCATAAATCAATATAATTCCACTGATTTCAGCAATAATTCATACCAGCTGAGGATCTGGCCATTTCTCTTTATTTTTCTTGTCGACAGCAGGATGGCAAAAATAATTAAATGTTGAATCTGCTATGAACCATTTGATGCTGAGAGCAAAGGCAGGAAGAATTTTTGATAAAGATTTGTCTTAGAAGATGGGATTTAGCATATTATAGAATCATAGCAACTGGAGAGGGGAGGCTTTGGAGAGATTCTTCCAGCACTGACACTGCAACTTTCTGCTCTGCTGCCTTGTCTCTTGCTGGGTCACCTGATTCCTCTGATGATTGATGCAAGTGCCATCAGTTATGAGCAGCACAGCTTTCATCTGTCTCCAAAGTTGCCTAAGGAAACAGATAAGAAGAAGTCACCAGAGTCATTTTGTGCTGAATGTGCTTTTTATTTGTCCGTGTTAGTGTAAATAGCCAGCGCAGCGTGTTGGGTGTCATCACAACAGCCCTTAAGCATTGAAACAGCTGCACTAAATCTCACCTTACTGCACCCATTTCGGCTCACTCATGTTAATTTCAAAATAAAATCCAAAATGAAAGAGCTCACTGCAACTTTACAAGGATTGTCCGGCGTGTCTCCATAGCATTCGCTCCTTCTCTGGTCGCCTCTCATGCAACCCAACTCTGCTGCCCGCGGTGTAGTTTGCTCAATTGATTATTATCAAATCTACCCATTTGCTTATTCCCCCGACTCTAATCCTTCCCAGGCAAACAAGTCAGAAATCTGGTGGGGGTGGGAGGGCTTATAAAAAGTAAAGCATGAGTTTTACTGAAGATGGGGGTCCTGTGGCACTCCTGGCCTATTCATAATCCACTGGCTTTGGTTTGAGCCCTAATGCAACCCTGGTGTGCTGTTCTTAGTACCTATCAAGCACACACGTTATCCTAAGGGAAATTTCTCCTGTTGATTAGTCTCGGACTAGAATGGAAACAGCTCTCTGGAGAGGAGAAACTGGCAAGTTTTGTGCCAGCCATGAAAAATAAAGAGAGACAGAAACCACACACCCTCCCACACCTCCAGTGCCACTCAGATTCAATTCTGGGGACAGTGATTCGGAGACACATGTTTGTTTCCCTTCAAACGAGTTAAAGAAACTCCTTGAATAATGAATAGGCCTGACAGCCCTGCCTAAAGTGATCTGTGGTTTGGTTTATTTAAATAAACAAATGACATGCAATATACAGCTGTATTTATAGTGACAAGTGATTGCTTGTTAGGAGGTTTTGTTTCTTTTAGCCAGCATGGCTTCATAGACGCTCATTTCATCTTCCCAAGATACTTTAGCACCTGCAAACAAATCATCTTGCAGGACTGTTAATTGTTTTAATGAGCCATCCTGCACCACAGTATATTCCATAGACTGCATTTTCAGAATCCCCAGCAACATCCTTTTCTTTCTTTGCCCCCTTGAAAGGGTCTCTCACCTCCCCTAATTTACCCACAACCAGCACTGGCTGAACTTGTTTTTTGACTGAAACGTCTTTTTGCCAAAAAAAATTGCAAATTCGGGTTGACCAAACATTTCATGAGTTCCTGATGAATTTGCCAAATTGTTTTGGTTTAAATTTAAAAAAAAAACTTGCCACAAAATGGAAACATTTCATTCTGACATTTTTTGAAATGAAACATTAAAATTTTTCAACTCAAAACAACTTTATAGTTTGAAATTTACTTCTATTTTATTTTTTAAACATTTAAAATGCTTAAAAAGTCAGAAACAAAATGAAGCATATTTGACCTGAAATGAATTTTTTTTTGACTTTTATGTTTACTAAAAATTTTCTTTAAAAATTGTTTTCTGTGAACCCAAAATTATTTTTACCTGTGTTTTTTGGGGGGGAGGATTAGGGGTACAACCAGTGAATCAAAAAAATCAATTATTTGCAGAGATCTACCCACAACACATGGCCTATTAATTTCCCTTTTCTAACCTGCACAGAACAAGTTTTCTCCTACTGCCTGAAACAGCCTTACGCCATGTCTACACTAGCGAACTCACCGATGAAGCTGTACTGCTGTAAGATTGATGGTGTAGCTGCTCTGTGTCAATAGGAGAGACCTCTCCCGTCGACTTAACAAAACTACCTGTACGAGAGGCGGTAGGTATGTCAGTGGGAGAAGCTCTCCCGCTCACATAGCATTGTGCACACAAATGCTTATGCCGATGAAACTTATGTTGCTCAGGGGGGTGTTTTTTTCACATCCCTGAGCAACGTAAGTTTTTCCAACATAACTGGTAACATAGACATAGTCTTAGATCACACATTTAGCAGGTAATCTTCCATAGAGTGGAACAAATTCTTCTCTCATTAGCAACAGGATGTGGCCCTGGTCCAAAAAAGCATTTAAGCACATGCTTATCTTTAAGCATGGAAGTAGTCCCTTTATTTCATCTCCTAGTTGTACTTCGAAATCAGCGGGACTACTTCCATGTTTAAAGTTAAGCACATATAGTTCAGTACAGCCCTGCTTCATCCCCAGAGCAGGTCCATCCTGGGCACTGAATGTGGCAGGGGTCCTATGAAAAAAAAATAGGTGATCATCTAATTACAGGCTGCATCATAACACATATTTGGAAGAGGGCTGAGTTAAGGTTGCTCTGTCACTCTTCATTCTGGCATTTCCTAACACGTGAGTGCTTGACTTTGCAACCTTCACATTCTTTTAATGTGGTCTTTTGTAGGTATTGGCCTGATGTTGTTATCCCATGAGGATTGTTTCCATAGCCTTCAGTGGGAGGAAAAGATCAGGCAGGAAGAACTGAAGATAAAAAAGGAAACACTGAAGTGATGCTACAAGCATCTGCCCGTTCTGAACTCACCGATATTTTATCCCAGTAAGGTGCCATCTTTAACGTTATCCAGCTGTGCCCTATGATACTGTGATATTGAAGCAATAATCCTTAGACGATGAACTTGCAGAGATTTGTAGGTGGCTGCCTGACCCTCTTGCATTATTGGAGTGTGTTGTTGTTGTCAAAAAATGTACCCGCTGCTCACACTGTGCTATTGTAATAATGGAACCTCTAGTTCAATAACAGCTTTTGGAGGCAACTGGAGACTAGCTAGTGTTCTCGGGGCTTTTTCATGTGTTCATTACTTCAAGGCTTCCCCCTTCTCTCTTAGTTTAAGCATTCAGAGATGGAGGATTAAAGAGCTGAATGCATATTTCTCAGAGCAAATGTGCCAGTTTCTTTTGTTTTTTAAACCATATTGCAAATTCACAGCAGCTGTGGATACCCATGTTATATTTTACTGAAACTTTAGGGCATCTTGCTGCAATTTGAGGTGTTTTAGTTTTTAAAAAAAACATATTTGTTATACTAAGAAATACAAGGGAGTCAGTTTATTTCCACTCCACGGTTCCTTGAGTTGTTTTTTTTTTTAAACTCAGCTATGCATAGGCTGAATATAAATCATGTCTATTCAATGGATAACACCGTGAGAAATGGATCAGTGTTTCCTGGAGTACTTCTGTAATACCCAATTGTGGGGGGAGTAGTTTGGCTACTCCATAGAGCTCTTTGTTTTCAAAGAAGAAAATGAAAGGGGCTTTAAGATTTACGTTGAGCTCCTGATGGCAGCAGTCAGTCACTGTCACAAGTTGTCTTACAAGCTCTTTTCTGAGTGTGTGGGCAAGTTTTTAGTCTTCTAAGAAATGATACATTATTTTACCTCCGCGTTCCATGCACTGCTCTGCATTGACTCCCACTCTGCTTCTAGGTGTAAATCAAGGTGTGGACATTTAATCAATAAATCCCTGTATGGTCTGGGAGCAGCTGGTAAATGGGACAGCATCACTCTATTCCCAGTGCATTGACCTAGCCCTACATTTCAACTCTTTAACAGGAGGCTGCGGAACTTACTTCCTCTGGTTCAGAAGTACCCAGTTTTGTTGGCTCTTGGGACATGACTCAAAATTTCAACCGAGTACTTCCTTGAATTTATACTAGACAATGAAGGTTTTTTCATATGGAGATTGGGGGCATTGACAGGGGACAGCTATTACTGCTGGAAAGCACTAATGATTTGTTTTTAACTGTCTGTAATTCACCTCACTTATCTGTTAATTTGCTGCTTGGCTGAAGATTGCTTGGCGGTGTGTTTACATTTTTAGGTCTGTGATGGGGTGTATATGCCCCATACTGGTTAACGATGGGCTGATAGGAATGTGAGCCAGTTAGGCTGCTGCATGGCACCTGGAGGGGTGGTAGTGATAAATGATGTTTAAGGCTGGGGACCTGGGTCTCCATAAAGGAAAGAACATAGGGCAGCAGGAGGAGAAGCCAGTGAGGAGCCCCAGGTGAGAAGTGGCTGGGAGTTTCCTCTCTTGGGCTAAAGGCAGAGAGAGGCCTCAGGGCTGTTTGGACTGACATTTGTGGAGAAGCTATGGCAGAGGCAGCAGAGAGCAGGATCAGCCCGAGTAGGGCCTATAACAGTGGTCCCCAAACTTTCCATGTTGCCCCCCCTTACCCGTGTGTGCCCCCTCCCCCGGGACTCAGGGCCAGGAGTGGGGCCATGGCTGTGAGGGGGGGGGAGGAACAGGGGTAAGGGGGGCTGGGGCTGAAGCTGGAGGGGGCTGGGGCTGGGAGCGGAGGTTGGGGGAGAGGTTGGGGCCGCAGCCCCCCCAATGGTTCTCTGCACCTTGCTGCCAGGTACGGTTGCCAGGCATCTGGTTTTCGACCAGAACACCTAGTCGAAAAGGGACCCTGGTGGCTCCAGTCAGTTAAAAGTCCAGTTGGCCAGCTCTGTGACCAGCTCTATGCCCAGCTCCGAGTGGCTCCTGGGAAGTGGCTGGCATGTCCTTGCTGCTCCTAGGCGGAGGGGTAGCCAGGCAGGGCTCCACACACTGTCCCTGCCCACAGGCACCACCCTGAGGGCTGACTCCGCACCTCTGTTCCTGGGAAATGCTGGGGCCTCCTGAAGTCAGGGCCCCTCCCGGGTGCCAATTCCCTGTTCGAGCTCTATACCTCCTCCTGCACCCAAACTCCCTCCTGGAACCCACGCTCCCTCCTGCAACCCATCCCCCTGTCCCAACCTGGAGCCCCCTCCCACAGTCTGAACCCCTCAGCCCCAGCCCAGAGCCCCCTCCTGTACCCCCAGACCCCTCATTCCCGGCCCCACCTCAGAGCCCGCACCTCCAGCTGGAGCCCTCACTCCCTCCCGAATTCCACCCCCTTATCCCAGCCTGGTGAAAGTGTGCGAGGGTGGGGGAGAGCAAAGCCAGGGAGGGAGGGAGGATGAGGTGAGTGGTGGTGGCGCCTCCAAGAAGAGTCAGGGTGGGGCCATGAGGAAGGGGCAGGGCAAGGGTGTTCTGTTTTCTGCAATTAGAAAGTTGGCAACCCTACTAGGGGCGCACTCCACAGTTTGAGGACCATTGGTCTATAAGAAGCAGGGAGTGGCCGAGCCCAAGAGCAAGGGAATTGGTCCTGCTTTGAGCAGGGGTTGGACTAGATGACCTCCTGAGGTCCCTTCCAGCCCTGATATTCTATGGTTCTATGATTCTATGAAGCGCAGCTCCTGGAGCTGCCGAGTAGGGGCAGGACTCCCGCGCAGGAGCCTGGGCAGCGGGACACTTCACGGGATTCGCTTACTGGAGCCCTGAGGTGAGAGTTGCCATTGGCAAGAAGTTGTCCAGGGAGGCAGCAACAGGGAGTGTGTTGGTGCAGACCACAGCTGCTCATTACCAGGTCTGTGGACTGGAACCCATTGTAGAAGACCTGATGTAACAACACGGTGCTCTTGTTTTATTGGACTTAGTTATCCTGAAAGAGGGGGAGCTAAAACATAACCCTGGCCCGAGGGCCGAGTCACAAGAGACCGGCCGCCATGGCACCAAAGCCACTGTCAGCAGTGGGTGCTAGAGAGGGAAGAGCTGTTATGCCACAGCCAGCCACAAGGGAGTATGTCAGTGGTGAATCGACACCGCCACATGGCGACGTGCCAAGGTTACATGGGCCTATAAAAAATTGTGCCTGGCGTATTTGTCAGTTACTGATTCAGGGCAAAAATTGCACTGGATCTGCTCAGCACTTTTGAAAATCAGACCATTTATTTAAGTGACTAAATATGGACTTAGAAGCTTAAGCTTTAGGCTCCTAAATTTGAGAATCTTGGCCAGTGAGTCTTGTCCTCCCACACAACTTTAGTTCCAAGAAAATGATGCCCTGAAACTATTCATGACAATTCACTGATTCCTACAAGATGGAGTTTCAAAATAATCAGAATCTACGTGCTGTCCAGGAAATCTAGAAATTAAACTGGCTTTTTCAAGTATCTACAGTACATCAGCTATGCACCCTGCAGAGCAGTGAAGCTTCTTCCAATTATATTTTGGGGCTGTTGTTAATTTTTGGCAGGCTCTGGGAGGAAAAGGAGCTTGCACATAGCAGGTGTCAGGCTGTCGTCTTCATATTTAACGAAGAGCTTGGGGGAGGGGCGGAGAGAACAGAGCACACAGGGCACTGCCAAGATTTGAGACCTTGCATTAATGCGAGCTAAGCAACTTTGGCACAGCCCCTAGGACTGAAGTGGGGATGGGAAGAGCTTGTCCTATTCCCATCTCCTCCTGCTGGAAATGCGCGCGCACACACACACACACACACACACACACAACAAGGGATTAACTTAACACATGTAGGAAAGAAGAGCATCAGGATTCAAACATGGACTTCTGTGTGGACACAGCTCGCCAAGATCTCCAGGGTGTGAGGGGATGCTTGCCTATCACCCCTGAATGGAAATCGCAAGTCATCCACGGAGCTTCACTCCCTCCTTCCCGCCGCCACCATTCCCAAATCTCTCTTTCCTCTGCCTTCTCAGCATAAAATGGAGACGGAAAAACTGGCTTTTGCTCAGTCATTTGTTCTTCACATATTTTAATAGATCCAAGATGGCACAAACTCCAGAGGGACAAAATGGCTTTTCAGAGCCATGATAGAATTTATGAGTGTGTTTGGGGGGAACAATGGGGAGGGATTTGTTGCATTTAAAATGGGAGGATATTTGCTAATATCTATAGGGGTCTTTTTTCCTTGGCACAGAATTTCAAGTGATATGATTATCTTCTCAGGGCTTAAAATGTCCTTAGAGGGCCTTTAATTACCTAACAATGGAATTTCATTTGTGACAGAATTTTAAGGCCCAGAAATCTATTTTAAATAGCTGCATAATGCTGTTTCCTTTGAGGAGGCAGGCAGGGAGCTGCTTTCTAATCGTAGGCAGCAGTAAAGAAGCATGTATTCAGGATGGGAGGTTTGAGTCCTCCACCATGGAATGCTGCATACTCTGGGTGGAGAAGGGAAATTCTGTTTCATGGAGGATTTGAAGACTTCAAACCTTGGTTTGGTTCTGATTAGGAATGAAATCTGAAAATTTAGAAATTTTCTGTGACAGAACATCACACCCGTCCCTCCTGCCAAAAAAATCGTTATGAATCCATCAAAACAGTTCATTTTCATTTTGAATTTTTTATATAATAATACAAAATCAAAACATTTCAAAAGAAAAAATTAGAACATTGTGTTCTGAAAATGTTTCAGCACGTTAGACCTTGGTTCCTAAAATGAAATTTTGGTGAAATTGACATGATTTCATGACGCATTTTTATTCTGGCTAAACCATGTTTTCTGACAGAAAAATGGTTCCATCCAAGTTTTTCTGACCAGCTTTCATGCTGTGTACCTGCACAGAGGCCAGGTGAGAATAGATCTGCACTGTAGGTTAGGGTGCCCCAAGTGACAAAAAAGCAGTTACATCAGAAGAGAAATCAAAATAAACCTATTTATTTCAGACCTGAAATACACAATTATTCTTATTCTCATTGCATTGACTCTCTGCAAGAAGGGCAGGAAACCTGCTGGAAAATACCTTGCAGAGTGGATGGTTGGCTCTCGGCTCCCTTTGCCAGCGAGGCGTGGAACTTGATTTGACTACTCACCTTCCCGAGATCCACCTCAGAGCTCTCTAAAAGCTAGATCTGTGACCCTGGGGAACTGTCTACACTGACCCTTGTCTTGCTTTGTCATGTGTGGAGTCTCTTCCCCAGGAGATTTGGAGGAGCAATTTCCCTTCATCACCCTTAATACATTTCTGTAAGTGAGATTCCAGCCACTCAGGACATTCTCTGTGCTTAGTAGCTGAAACTTGTCCCATTTTCCTGCTCTTGTTTTATCACAAGGACTAACCCAGATGTTTGAAGGAGGTGCCATTAACAGTCTTGATATTTCAATTTTTGCTGACACGAGGGGCGTGTGGGATCCCTGTAACTTCCATCTAAAAGAGAGATGTCAGTGTATCAACCTGCTAACTTGCTTTCTCTGTAGGCCTAGAAACCAGAGTGGTGGTCAGTTTAATTCTTGAGAGTGTCCTTTCAAAAGGAAGTGTGGCCTGATGAGGATGGGAGCATAGCAGTTGTTCTACTGCTAATGGGAATGGAAATAGTATATTACAAGCCTTATGTTCAATATTTTCTGCTCATGTGTCTACAACAGAATGACAAGCAGCTTACCCTTAGAGACCTTTTGGAGAATTATGTGAATAAGCTCAATGGGACCTGTCAATAGGCTCAAAGAATCCACCTTGTTTTTACTGATGTACGTTCAGAATAACTCTATTGACTTCAGCTGATTGACGTTTGGGCAGAAGGTTAGGTTGTTTCTTATTTTACAGTTATTCATTCCTGAAGACTGGCCGTGTCATATATTACAGAGATAGCACTTGGAGCATGAAGTTATTGGAGGCTGTTCTCATGCTATTTTCTGCCTGATTGGGAGCAGGAAGTACTGGAAATCTGAGGCCAGATTCTATTTTTTTTTTTAATGCAACATTTTACGTCCTCTTTGAACTGGGTTGGCCGACTGCACTAGATTCAGAGTAATGGGGGATAAGGCCCATGCTGTCTGATTTCATGAGAGTTCTAGCCCAGTTTTGGAGCCTCCAGGGTCTGAACAGCATGGTCAAGCTTTGAAAATGCCACAGTCCTGACCATTTTGGGGTTCACCTATCCTGACTGCTACTTGTGCTGCAATATGTAGTAACCACTCAGGAGTCAGGTAGGCTGGAAAAAAGGCACAGCACCGGGGTTACTTAGCTCAGCCTGACTGTGCTCAGCCTTCACAATGTCTAGCTAACTCTGGGTGTGATGGGGTGAGAGCTCCACACTAGCCCTGCAAGAGTGGAATTGGGCCAGGTGGGCCCAATCAACTAATTAGGCTGCAAGCAGACTGCTTTAGGCCAGAGGGAGCTGGTTGGAGAGAGGCTCACCTGTGCAGGAACTGGTGGGGCCTATAAAGTCAGGTAAAGGCCCACAGACTGGGTGGCTGCTGAGAAAGGGCAGTCACCCCCAGGGACGAAGGAGGAGTGTTGAGGGACTGCTGGGAAAGATGGCAGGCAGGCAGCAGTCTCTCCATGGGAAGAAGGGGGAGGATTCTTGGAGCTGGTACACCCAGAATGAGACAGGGAGCCAGTGTGGTAGGAAGCAGCCCAGGGAAAGAGCAGGGAGGACAGAATGATGAGATACTAGACAGGATGGGCCAGTGTTCAAAGGTGGCATTGAGCATTCTCTCTCTTAGGCGCTTAGCTGGCTGGTTCTTGCTCACATGCTCAGGATCTAACTGTGTGGATTGGGAAATAATTTTTCCTTGAGTTTGATTGGCAGGGACCTTGTGTGCAGGAGGGGGTGGTTTTGCCTTCCTCTGCAATGTGGAGTGCGGGTCACTTTCCAGAATTATCTGGAGATATCTCACTTAATCATTTCCCTGCTATTGCAAGGGCCTTGGGCACTGGTGCCCCTCAGTCCCTCCTGTTCTCTGCCTGTGACACATCAGAGTCTAATCTCCTGTGGGATGTAATACCTTGGGCTAATTTCTGTTGTGGGTTTAGTGTGCGAGTTCTGGGAGGAGCTATACAGGAGATCAGACTGGATGATGTCATGTTTTCTTGGGGCCTTAAAGTCAGTGAGGTTTTATAAATCTCATGGCCTTCTCAAGTGCTTCTGACTGCTTAAACTTCACCCAGAGCAGATGGCCCAGCTAATGCCAATGGCTGCCCTTTCAGGTCACCTGCATGTTTCATTTTCACTAATGAGGCCTGGCACCATTGAAATGCATCATCTATAGTAGGCCCACAACTGTAACTGGGTCTTGTAAAATGTCTGGGTTTGTCAGTGACTGATGTTGGCACTGCTGTTCTGTAACTTTCACTTCCTGCTTCCCAGCATCTGAATTAACCTCTTCCTTTTCCGCTGTGCGCATCAACCCCACCAGTGATACAGAATGTGCTAAGAGACAAGTGAAGTGAGGACATATCTTTTATTGGACCAGCTTTGGCTGGTGAAAGGGTCAAGCTTTAAAGCTACACAGAGCTCTTCCTCAAGTCTGCAAATGTGCAGTAAATATACTATTATTTAGTATAATCGTATATACTCTTATATATACTACCAGCAGCTCCCATTGGCCTGGATCAGCAATCCGTGGCCAGTGGGAGCCACGATCGGCCGGACCTGCGTACGAGGCAGGTAAATACACCTGCCTAGCCCAGCCCACCAGGGGCTTTCCCTACACAAGCGGTGACCCCTGTTTGAGAAAGCCTGTACTAAACTGTCTCAAGAATAGCAGAGATGGGGGACAACAAGAAACTCAGTTTTGGATGGACCTCTGGGGTTCTTTTCCTAGGTGGAATGGAGGCTTCCCAGACTCAGTCTGGTTCCCATGGCTTGGAAATTTTAACAATAGGGCAATAGGAAATGAAAAGGGATGCTATTTTCCTTTCTTTAGTGTGACTTTTAAAAAAGGCATTGAAAGCACCCAGCTGGATTTACTGTCCGTAAATTGTGTGTGTTTGTGTATGAATAGTGTGTGTTTGTGTTGGCTTTTGTTCATGAACTCAAGCGAAGGTGTGGAGGAAGGAGGGGCTATAGCTCTGGAATGGTGTTAGCTAAGCCCTTACTGGCTAATAAATGTAGGTGTTAATGGCTTGTTTTTGTGTTCTTTGGTTGCCATAGAGATGGCCTACATGAACTAATGGGTTTGTTTAAGTGTTCTGTTTCTGTAGCTACCCCTTCTGCTTTTTTCCATGCCCAGTGATTGGAATTAGTTTCGAACAACAGCCTTGGCAGTTTTAGTCCACGGACAGCAAGAAGCAGCTGGGGGAAAGTGTTTAAGAAAATGGCCACACAGAGCTACTGAAATAGATACAAGAACCATCAGTGAGAAGAGCAGTGGAATCACATGAGGGTATTTTGAAGGCTGGTTTATGGATTAGTAGCTTATGTGCCATGAAATGTCCAGCTTGCATCTCCGTATTAGCAGAACAAGAAATTCTCTGTGCAGGAGGGTGGGGATGGGGGATGTCAGCCAGCATATGTGAAAACAGACACAGGTATAACAAAAGGAGAGGCGCGTACCCAGCACTTGCAAAGAAAAGTACTGTGGGCATGCAATAAGGAAGGGCAGGTAGTTCTGTGTATGGTGAGGCATAGGGCTGCTGGTGGAAGGAATAGAATTTCAATCTTTTGATTACAATTGTTATGCCAGGGGTTAGTGGGTGTAACAACTGCCTTTCATTCAGTGGAAAAAGTGGTTCCCCAAAGGAACTCAGCTGGTTAGCTGGAACAATAGGAACTACCACCCAAAACACAGGCACATGCAAGAATGGGATAGGACAGGAGCCGTGCAGCCCTACGATTCTATTGTGATCTCATATTGAACTAAGGGGCTGGGGATGGATTTGATTTTGTGTGAGTGAGAGAGACAGAAGCAGCAGAAGGCCAAGGAGGCAGCAGAACATGCCCTGAGAATGTAGCCTTGAGGAAAAAAGCCTAGTGAGAAAGGACTTTTTGCTTTAAGTCCTGGCTGATAGTTTCTGTGCTCACCATTCCAAGCCTCTATCTCCTGTTGTGTGATTCTTCCTGTGTTCAGGGAAACAGGAGTTAATGTACACTTGTTGTAAATATAAGCAGGATTGCATCAAACAAATGTACCAGACTCCCATCAACAATTTCTTCTCCTGACAGAAAGACACCCCTAGACCTTGAATTTTGCTAATTGATCATTGCCAAAGGCATAACAGGATTAAAAATGTATCTGGTTCTGTATCAAGTTTTCTGATTTCAACTTCAGAGAATAGCTTGCTTGCAATGTTTGCATCTCCTGTGCAAGCTCTTGGCTAGAGTTCAGCTAGAGACAATTGCAAAGTACCAGAGGTTGTAGAAGCTTTTTCCCT
The DNA here is from genome assembly GCF_007399415.2 of Gopherus evgoodei. Lineage (NCBI taxonomy): Eukaryota > Metazoa > Chordata > Testudines > Testudinidae > Gopherus > Gopherus evgoodei. The sequence goes on from NC_044332.1 coordinate 635,130, forward strand.
GGAGGTTTTCAAAGGGAGGCTGAATAGCTGTCTGTCTTGAATGGTTTAGACATAGCAAATCCTGCACCCTAGCAGGGGGTTAGACTAGATGCCCCTTGCAGGCCCTTCTAACCCTATGGGTCTATGATTCTATGATCCATGCCTGTGCCCCTTCAGCTACGAACCTTGCCTCAGCCATCCACCCAGCCTTGCCTCTGTCACCACCAGGGTGCACTGGGCTCTACACTGGAATCCATCAGGAAGCTACACCTGGTGAAGAACTGCAGGTTGCTGACGGAGCCCATCGGACTACTGCCTGCATTGATTTCCTGTGCACTTCTGGTGCTGATGTTGATCTGGAAAGGCCTGTGTAGCTTGTGAAGAGGCAGGTAGCACACACCTTACTGGCACTCTTGAGATCACTGGATGCATTTAAGTTAGCGGTCCCCGGTGTGGCTGTTTAGGTCTAGCCACAAGGCACTGTTAGTGGGGGTTCTCCTAGCTCAGGAACTGGCTCACTCCGATAATCTGACAAAGCAGGAGTCTGAGAATTGGAACGTAAGTCCGAAGGGACCACTAGATCATCTAGCTGGACTCCGGTGTACCACAGGTCAGAGACATTATGCCTGTATTGAGCGCATGGTGTAAGGGCACTTGTCTTGCAAGCCCTCACCTGCATGGGATAGGGTACTATATATGTTTGATTCCAGGGCAGAGACTTGCCATCGGTTCAACTGCTGTATAAAATGTCTTTCTGTTAAGAAATTGTGCTGCTAATGCACAGAACAGTGGTGATGAGACCACTTTTATAAACTGGCAAACGAAACACATCAGGGACTAGCTGATTATTTGGAACAATTCTAACCAAACATGAGTTTGGAAATAAATCTAGTCCTGCTCCGTTTCCAAATTAAAGTGGGTTTGGTTTAGCTCTATCCAATCAGCCCATTGTCAGAAGCCAAAAAGGACCCTGGTGCCTCTCGTCTCAGACAGACTGAAGCAGTGTTCCAGGGAGCTGCAGAATATTTCAAGGCAAACATGGTAGAACTAAAAGCCAGGAGTAGGGAATGAGCAGGAGAAGGGGAAAGCACCTGATGCAGCCTGGTTGCGTTTGGGTGGATATTGCTGCTTTGAAGACCTAGATATGGGGCTGCATATTGGCAAAAGTGAGTTAACCTTCAATGCTAAATCTCCATATTGGAGTTAACCATGTACCCTCAAATCAAGCCGCTGTCCTGGTAATGCAGGTGTCTCATTCACAGAGGCTGGACTCTGGCTTTGGCAAGGCACTCAATTATCCCTGTTACTAATTCCTCAACATTATAGTAAGCCAACCATGCAACCTTATTGGTGTCACTTCAGATAACAAGGTAACATTGGTGCCTTATCAGAGGTGATGATGACCATGCTGGAGTGCCATGCAGAAGGAATTGGCTTATTGGTGTACAGCTCTCAAGCGGCCAGCCAGCCAACACCACAGCTATAAGTTTTATCCAGGTTAAGAGACAGGATGTCTCTGCCCATCGCCTAGAGACTGCCCTGGAGGAAGGCTGGCTCTGGGACAAGTACAGCAGATGCTCATTACTTTGCTGTACCTTCCCTCTAGACTCACAGGACAATGCTGCAGTGCTAATGCCAGGAGAGCCAAGAGATGTCTGGGCAACGATAGAGGCATGTGCACCACTGCTACTCCTCTTGAAGCCAGTACAGCAGCCCAAAGGCATTTTTGGAGCCAGGCTGGACGATGAAAGCAAGAGAACTTAATGAGGCTTTCTCCACTGCAGGAGTAGAAATGATGTGATGAACAGCTTCATTGGAAGCTACTGCCACAGTTTTGATCTGCTGGGATGAAGGGATATATGTAAAATAGGTGCAAAGGTGCAAAGTGAGATTCTTCCCCAGCAGCCTTTCCTACAATAAGGAGTCCTGAGTTGGGTTACTGTGGGCCAGGAGGGGCCAGCTAACCTCAGATGCTGCACCTGGAGGGGAATAGGGATTGACAGGGCCTAATGGCAGAGGAAGCCCAACTGGGGGAGGAGAGGGATAAGAGTACAAACCAGGAAATGAGAGCAGGAAGGGCTGCAGTCAGTCCTTAGAGGGAACGGAGTTAGCCAGGGACAATGAGATCCTGGGGGAGCACAAACCCTGGGGTCCTGTCCTGGACTAGAGAGTCTTACAAGAGGCCTAGGGGGTGAAGTAGCCATGGAGAGCAGAGGAATCTGTTGGGGTAAACCCAGAGATAGAGAAGTGGGGTAAGAAGAAGCCCAGGGAAACAGCAGCAAGGTCTGAGACTGAGCAGACCTAGGTTGCTAGTCTAGGGAACCTGGATTGGAATTCGGAATTGCAGGTGGGCCCAGGTTCCCCCACCAGCCACTGGCAATGAAGCATGGATCCTGGAGTTGGGACTGAAGGCTGCCTGAGATGACGTATGGACAGCTTGTCTGGTGGGTTACCTCTAAAGGGGGATCATAGGGACCTGGATAGGGGGCTGAGTCACAAAGCAGGAACACCCTGAGTCATGGAGAGAAGGAAGGAGGGGAGTTGTAGTGCAAGCAGCCAACAGAACAAGACACCAGATGAGGCAAAAACTCATTCCCATTGTTACGGGTTTGATCACAGAAACCCCACTGGGAACTGCCAACTGAAGTGCCAAAACTACTTCTGCCCCTGCTTTCCCTGTCAGCTTGGGACTTCAGCACCTTGTCTTGTTGAGCCAGACACTCCCATCTGCTCCACACAGACCAAGGGTCTGAACCACATGCCCCAAAGCTGCAGACTTAACTGAAAGCCACTTAATAAATGTTCCTGTCTTTAACACTGAAATGCCCAACTCCCAATGGGGTCTAAACCCCAGATAAATCCGTTGTACCCTGTTTAAAGCTTATACAGGGTAAACTCATAATTTTTTTGCCCTCTATAAAACTGATAGAGAGAGATGCACATCTGTTTCCCTGCTTCCCCCCCCCCCCAGGTATTAATACATACTCTGGGTTAACTAATAAGTAAAAAGTGATTTTATTAAATACAGAAAGTAGTATTTAAGTGGTTCCAAGTAATAGCAGACAGAACAAAGTGAATTACCAAGTAAAATAAAATAAACACACAAATCTAAGCCTAATACAGTAATAAAACTGAATACAGATAAAATCTCACCCTCAGAGATTCATAAGTTTCTTGCACAGACTGGATGCCTTCCTAGTCTGGGCACAATCCTTTCCCCGATACAGCCCTTGTTCCAGCTCAGGTTGTAGCTAGGGGATTTCTCATGGTGGCTGCCCTGTTTTGTTCTGTTCCATCCACTTATACCTCTTTTGCATAAGGTGGGAATCCTTTGTCCCTCTCTGGGTTCCCACTCCCTCCTTCTCAATGGAAAAGCACCAGGTTAAAGATGGATTCCAGTTCAGGTGACATGATCACATGTCACTGCAAGACTTCATTACCCACTTGCCAGCACACACACATACAGGAAGACTTGCAAGTAAAACAGCCATCTACAGTCAATTGTCCTGGTTAATGGGAGCCATCAAGATTCCAAACCACCATTAGTGGCCAACACTTTGCATAATTACAATAGGCCCTCAGAGTTATATTTCATATTTCTAGTTTCTGATACAAGAGTAGTACATTTAGACAAATAGGATGACCACACTCAGTAGATTATAAGCTTTGTAATGATACCTTACAAGAGACCTTTTGCATATTCCAGTTATATTATATAGGTCTGTTGCATCTTACGCACATTTAACACGCGTGATTTCAGCTTTACACGGTCGGCAAAAACAAAAACAAAACAAAACAAAAAGAGAAAAATAACAATTTTAATATTGTACATGTATTGCGGATGATTCCACCTGCCATTCAACCCTAGGGTTTTAGCTTGTAATTGAAAACTCAGCATATAGGGCTATATCCTGGTCCCACTTACGTCAGGAGCAAAGACTCTTAGAAGTATCTAGGCACCAAACTCCCTTTGATTTGGAATTGGGACCAAACCCCCTACTGAGTTCAGTGAGAGAAAGAGGAAGCCTAAAAAAACTGCAAACTCTGGTGTTTGGAAAGTGTGGTGCAACTTGCAAAATAACTCAATCTGGCCTGATGTATTCCTTTGGTATTATTGGAGTTAGTGGGCATCCATTCTTCGAGAGGAAGCATGGCCTGCAGGTTAAAGGCTTACGACTGGAAGCCTCTTGATAGCAATACTTGCTTAACACAAATAGTTGGGTTAATTTAACAAGCTCTGGTTTCAATGAAAGTTATGCATGAACGTCTAAGGACAAAAACTTTCACACTTGGGAAGTGCCCTCAGATCAAAACATGTCCTGTGGCTTTGAAACTGCAACAGGAAACCAGATGGGGGGAGGTTCTAGGCAGAAGCTGCAAGTGCCTTTCTGGGTCTAAGGGCTCTGTTAAGGCTTAGGTACCACAAATCCTGCCTAAGAAGCTGAGCTGAGACTGCTACAAATCTCTGTATGGTGCAGAGCTGAGGTGGCTTAGGCTGAAGCGTCAGAGAGAGCAGTAGCCTCTGGTGTGACCCTCCTTCCCCAGCAATTAAAGCTGAAATTACTTCGGCTGACTCAGGTAGTAGAGCCCCTGGAACAGCCCATGCAGTCCAGACCAGCCACAATTCTTGGCCTCTATCTACCCAGAGCAACAAATTGAGTGGGGAAGAGAGAAGTGGCTGGGATGCACTCACAACTGCCAGAGGAGGAGTAGGTTGGGACTATTGCTAAAACACCCGGAGCCTGTTGGGAGTCATACCTAGGTTGTGTTTGCTGGTTTTCCCAAGCTTATTCTGGTGTTTCCCCCTCCTCCCTCCAAAAAAGTTCTCTTTGTTTTAACTCCCTGGACTAAGTACTTGCCAGTGGGAAAGTATTGCCTATCAGAAGTGCCCAGCATGGTATATAGCTTCCCAGGTTTCTAGCAGGATGTGGGGTTGAGCCAGTATTTGAGTCTTTAGAAGCAACCCCTAGAAAACTGAACCCAGCCCCTTTTTTTTCTGCTGAGAACACCCGACAGAATGGTTATACTTATCTTAATGTAAGCAGAGTCAGGATAAGCTCTACACTGACATCTGGTGGAAAGAATTTCAGAGAGTGTATTTGCATAGGCACGCCTACCCTATCCCAGACTCCCAAGCTGTGGGACTGCTTGGTGACAAATTGCTCACCCTCAGTTGGATGGTACTGGCTAGACATGGGACATGGGTTCTAAAACCCAGAGAATTGAGAGAGAGAGAGAGAGAGAGAGAGAGGCGGCGGCGGCGGCGGCGGCGGCGGCGGCGGCGGCGGCGGCGGCGGCGGCGGCGGCGGCGGCGGCGGCGGCGGCGGCGGCGGCGGCGGCGGCGGCGGCGGCGGCGGCGGCTGGGGACAGGTATTCGTGCCTGGTGGTGCAGTCACCTTGTGGAGCCAGAAGCACCAGTTGCACTCTCTCCACTGTGGAATGTCAGAGTTGATTTTTTTTTCCCTTAAGAATTTAAATACAGGTTACTGAGCTGAAATCACTTTGGGCTAATGGTGCACTTGCACTGGGACTCCCCCATTAAGAGCTGAGATCACTAAGAGTTGAAATCACTAAAGAGCTGAAATAACTGAGCTGAGAGCACTGAGTACTGTGCTAACTAGTGGGGGAGCCTGAAGATATGCTGTGGAACAGAGCGGCTGGTGGAGTGGAGCAGTTGTGGGGACGGCTGGAGCGGATCACGGGACAGCTGGTGGCAGCAGAACGGAGAAGCTGTGGGATGGGTGGAGCAGCCCACAGAGCGAGCGGAGCTGAGCAGTTTGCAGAGAGAACTGGAGCAGCTCATGGAGCAGAAGAGTTGGTGGAGCGGAGCAGTTTCTGAGGATGGCTGGAGGAGCAGCGTGGAGCGGCTGATAAAGCGGAGCAGTTTGTGGAGAAGGCGGAAGCGGAACCCACGGAGAGGCAGGGCAGTTGGCCCTGGACCACGTAAGGTGCCCCTTTCTATCCAGGCTGGGGGGGAGGAACCTCTACAGATAAACTCTCCAACTCTGGGGTGGCATTGACCAGAGATTTTTGGGTTGTTGGACTTTGGGGTGATTGGACTTAAAACCCTAAGGGGAAAAAGGACAGTGCCAAACGTACTTGGAGATGGGTTTTTGTTTATGGTTTGTGTTATAACCCTGTTTGTGGTGTTTCTCCAATGGGATGCCGCATTAATTCCTTCCTTTATTAAAAAGATTTTGCTACACTCAGACTCCGTGCTTGCGAGAGGGGAAGTATTGCCTCCTAGAGGTGCCCAGGGGGGTGTGGTATGTGAGTGTCCCAGATCACTGGGTGGGGGCTCGAGCCGGTTATGCATTGTGTTACTGAAACGGAACCCCTGGATACTGAACCCGGCCCTTGTTGCTGCCAACTCAGAGGGGCAGAAGGGTTACATTAAGGAGATTTCTTGATCAGTGTTAGAAGAAATTGATGCTACCTGTGACCCTCTGCCACTATCACAAGGCAGAAGGCACTGTAGACGTACAAACTATTAATGTGCCTAAGATCACTCATTTGGTCTCCTATGGATTACAAAAGCAAGACTACCTGTCTGGTGTTTGTACAGCACCTAGCATAATGGGGTTGGTGGTCCATGACTGGGGCCCATAGGTGCTACTACCATAATACAAATATCTCCATGTAACAAAGTACCAGAGTGGGAAGTGCCTAGACTAGGAGATTGCTTGATTAATCAGTTTAGCCTTTAACAATAAACACAGACAGCCAGGAAGCAGGTGAGGTATTAAAAGACCAAAGAGCAGGTGAGGAAGCGACTGTTAATAAAATACACTCAGAGCCTGATGACCTCATTCACTGGGTCCTTTTTACGCTTGGTGTCTCAGAGTTGAAGGTTCACGGGGATAAAGAAGGAGGGGGCCAAGCCTGCCATTTTAACACAAGGACAACCCCCAGGAAAATGTGCCTGCAGAAAGGCTGTAAAATTGAGCTCTCTAGGTATTTTACTTTAAGCATTTAAGAGGGAATTGAAATGGCTCATGGGACTCTTGTGGATTCTCTGCACATGGGTAAATCTCATCCTTAATAGAAGAGATGAAAGGCAGTGTGGACCAGGGGAAAGACATCAAGACACCTAAATTCTAATTTGGCTGTGCCACTGACCTGCTGATCTTGAGCAAGTTATTTACCATTCTGGTGCCTCTTTTCCCAGTTTGTCTGTCTTGTAAATGGAGATGGTCAGTTTTTCGACTAAACTTTTTTTGTTAGAAAATGCCCATTTGCCGGAACCAAATTGTTGAAACCAAAACTTTCAGTGGGAAGTTTTCTGAGCTCTAGGATGGAATTTCTGGGAGGGCACAGGAGAGAGAGAATGAACTACCCCAGAAGATCCAATAGTTTGGTGGTTTGGAGTTCAAGGTATGCCCATGCTGTGAGGCCTGTGGCAATGAATCTCAGCCTCGCATCTATAGACTCAAACTTGCAGTGTTCACACTAACGGGCTAAAAATAGCCATATAGATATTCTTGCTCAGGCTGGAACTGGGGCTCTGAGAATCACCCCCTTGGTCAGGGTTCAGAACCCAAGCTCCAGCTTGAGTGGGAGTATCCATATATTGGGGGGAGTGATAGCTCAGTGGTTTGAGCGTTAGCCTGCTAACTCCAGGGTTATAAGCTCCATCCTTAAGGGATCTAGGGCAAAAATCTGTCTGGGGATTGGTCCTCCTTTGAGCTTGGGGTTGGACTGGATGACTTCCTGAGGTCCTTTCCAACCCTGATATTCTATAGTGTAGGGATGGTTCAGATACACTTTTAATCCCCTGGGATGTGGCAGACTCAGGTTCAAGTCACTGCTCTGAATCAGGCAGAGTAGGACTTCAATCTTGGTCTTGCCAGGTGTCTTTCATATATATATATATGTATAGTGAAAGGTCTCAGTTTTATCCCAACTGCAGAATAAAAACAAATGCCCAAATCTTTGAATTGTTCATGAAACAGAATTTGTGTTTTCCAGCCAGCCCTACTTACAGACAAAGATTGTCTCATACTCTGTATTTATGCATGAGTGCCTGATCTCAGCTGAGGCCTCTTGGGGCTCAGTTCATTATTTATATTGTAGTAGCATCTGAAGAATAATGTTAACAGAGGAGGGGATGGGTGCTGCACCCCAAACTATAGATAAGACTCAGGAAGTAGACAGAAATAGTCAGTAGACCAAATTCAGACCTAATGTTAGTGAGTATAACTCACTAAAGATGAACCCACTACTGATTTGCCCTGAGTGTTTTTACAGTTAAGTATCCCTGTATTTGGTTATAACACACATCAGGGACAGTCTAAATGGAGTCAGTCTCTATCTTGGCCAAGTGGAAGGAAAGTAGTTGCTACTATGGAAATCTGCCTAGCCAATTTTGTAGTGATAGATGAAACACTCAGTGAGACTTGCTAAAGTAAAACACCCATTTGCTTGTATTAAAGAAGAGAATGAAAAGAGTAAAGCAAAGGGCAGGTATGGCTGAAAACCTTTGGTTCAGCAATTTTATTAGTACATACACTGAGTAGAAACTAAGACACATTTTCCCAGATGCACACAATCCTATTGGAAGAATTACGGATGCACTGAGAGTGTCTCCGTTGTTAAAGTTACACCAGGGTTTTCCCTTTAATGGCACCTTTGCACTCTTCTTAGAGAGAGAGATGAATCTCAGTCTGGAATATATAGCTAGTGATGGCTGAATATCAGATGCTTATCTGAACCTCCTGTGTCTGAAAGTTATGGGTGGAAACATGAAGAAGCTTTCTCATTTTTAAAAAGAAATTTGGTACTTCCTACTTCTGAAGAGGTCAGAAATGCCATCACAGCAACACTTATCTTCCTCTTCTGGCCGGACCCAGGAAGTACAGATGCAAGTAGCTATGAGACAATGAAGACAGTAGCTGCACTTTGACCCTCCAGAATAATTTGGTTTGAGTTTTTTGGGCAAAAGTTAGGGCTGGATGGAAAACAACAGTTCCATTTCACTGAAAAATTTAAAATTTTTGAGTTTTGTTTTTGCTCTGATGTGGAACGAAAATCAGACCTTTTGAAATTGTTCATGAATAAACAGGAGAGCAAGAGAGACCCTGGCCTTGCCAAGAACTAGAGCCCTCACCTAGGATGGGGAAACCTACACCAATGTCCTTGCTCTGCCTGAGTCAGAGTAAAGACTTGAACCTGGGCCTGCCACATCCTGGGCACATGCCCTAACCAGACTGTAGAGCCAAGTGCCTCCTCTTGAAACTCTTCCACTTGGTATAAATAATTAAGTATTCAGTGAGCCAGTGCAAGCTAGAGCATGGTACTGTGGCCTGGGGTTTCAGGGCATTTGCTGCTGATATGAGCCCCAGCTCCAATTCCTCTCTTTGCTTGATTGAGGGGTGGGAGATGAACCTGTGCCCTCGCCAGCATGCTATGGATAAGACTCTCTGACTTGAGGAAACTAGAAAAGCAACATATCAAGATACAAAAATCTCAGAAGGGATGGATGGAACACGATTAGATTTCCTGGACCAAAGTCTTAGTAGAGGAGCCAAATATGTTAAACCAAGCCAAGTTCATGAGTGTCCTCTGGGATCTAGTAAGAAATCATGATAAATTTGACATTCTCATGAGGCTGTATTAAGTATTGGAAGAAGCAACCCACGTTCTGGACTCAACTGAAGTTGACTTTGAGGGAATGTGGAATGCCCTCAGGGATTGTATAATGTCTGGGAAATCTATTGAGGAAAGTAGGAAGTATTTAGGTCAATGGTCAAAGACACAATGAATGAAATTCTTCCCTCCATTAACTGCCTTCAACTGCATTCTTAAAACACACCATCCAAGGCATGCCAAATAATATTAAAAAAATATGCTCTGTTGTCTTATGAATTAAGCACAGGCAACAATCAGGAGACTTTCAAAATATATGGATGAATTGGTAAATGGGTAAGATGATGGGAGTTTTTAAAAGAGGTTGAAGCAAATATATCATCAAAAAACCTCCACTGAATTAAGGAAACTTAAATTTGCAACTATTTATTTGTATTATCATAGCACTAGGATCCCCAGTCATAGACTTTTTCAAACTCTTTGAAAGAAAACAGATCTTCAGCACGTCAGCCCTTCAGGACATTTTCAGTGTTTGTACATCACCAAGCATAAATCTCAGGTGGGTCTTTAGGGGCTACCATCTTATAAGTATTTAATAAGATAAGTAGGGGCTGGCCTGACAGAGGGAGAAAGGCCTGGCTGCAGGGAGCTAGAAACAGGATACCTGAGTGGAGCAGGGCTGGGGAAAGGCAGAGAAGCTGGGAAGCTGCAGCTTGGAAAGCTCCAGGCTGTGGCCTAGCATAAGGCCAACAGGTACTAGGGGTTGCAGAGGGCAGCCCAGGGGTAGGCCAAGGCAGCAGGTCCAAACCTAACCTTGCTAGTGATGAGTAGGCTGATACTGCAGTCTGCCCCAAGGTGTGGGGACTAGACAACACCTGGCAGTAGCCTTATACTGAGGCGAGGTGGGGATAGTGGGTGGGGGTTCCCCTGGGAGTGGGAGACCCTGAGAGAAAGGGGTTACTGCCAGGGGACAGCACTCAGCCAACAGGGCACTGGGGTCTGGGAGGGACATGGGGCCAGAGGGCAGGTGGATCACCAGCCTTCAGAGGGTGCTCTGGAGCTGTAACAATCTAATTCCTGGAAGTCACCAGCAGGAGGTGCCACAGGATTGAGTCCACTCTTCTACCATGTCTTATGGACTCAGAGTAAAAATTGGTCACTAGCGTAGAGGATCTCAGTGGAGAACCATTCAAGCAAGAGAGAGTTGTCACCTCTTCATAGTCAGCCGGCAAGGTAATGCAAGATTCTGTCTTCTACCCTTGCCACATTGAACAACAGCCAATGGAAAACCATCAAGGACAATTGCAAACTATTGAAAGCATTTGGCAGTGAAAAGGAACATTACAGCAGGCAGGAGGCCTTCCTGGCTATGAATTAAAGAGAATAGACTGCTTTGGTGTAGGGAAAGGCACCCTGGATCCATTTACTAAGGAAACCCCTTTAAGGAGCAAGGGACTTCCATGAACATTTGGAACCTAGTTCTTGTGAAATTAGTCAGTCCTGCAATTGACTGATCTTTTGGGGGTGAAGCCTACTTTATTAGACAGGAAAAGTAACTACCAATATGTGTAGATCCTGTTTTATGACTTTTGTTTCCATCACTTTCACTTCTGGTTAAATCTTTATTCTTTCTTAAATTAACCTACTTTTAGTTTGTTATGAGGGTTCACGAGTGCTATATGGTACACAGGAGTGGCGGGTTTCAGGTAAAACTGTCACACTGCTCCTCTGAGGGTGGAGGATCTGGAATTTCTGTGAGGAGACAGTGCAGGGGACTGCATACAAGAGGGGAGTGAATCAAAGGGACTCAGGGACTGGGATGCACCTCTTAACTTGCAAGGCAAAGTTAGGGCTGGCATAGCCCAGAGGCGAGTGCTTGAATGGCTGAAAGGCTGCTGGTCCTAAAGAGCTGACATCCAGCTACCACAAGCAAGACCCCCTCTCACTGGAGGCAGCAGGGAAGTAACGTATAACTAAGGCTAAGATTTAGTCATTGGTATTTTTAGTAAAAGTCATGGGCAGATCATGGACAATAGACAACAATTCATGGCCTGTGACCTGTCCATGACTTGTACTATAAATACCCCTGACTAAATCTTAGCTGCTCCAGTGGGAGAGAGGCTGCCGACGCTGCTCTGGGGGTGGGGCTACTGTAGTACACATGATAATCAGATATCTCATCCAATCCACACAGCAGCTAAATTGGCTCATATAAATGTAACTTATTCACTTGAATAAGACTCTTGTGCATCCCTTCATCTAAACAGATGTTACTCCACTCTGTCACCATTCTGAAGGGTTCTGCACTTCTTCGAGCGTGGTGACTCAGCAGCAAGAGTAGCCCTGGGAACTGATTCTTCTTCCTGGGAATTCAGATCTACTAGTAACTAAGGGCCAGACTTTTAAAGGTATTTAGGCACCTCAGGTACAAATAGGCAGCTGGTGGGATTTTTAGAATCCGCTAAACTGTTACAGATTGCCATGAGAGTTAGGTGTCTAGGTGCTTTTGAGAATCCCACTGGGCACCTTTCTGCACTGTAGGTGCCTGAATCATAGGACTGGAAGGGACCACAGGAAGTCATCTAATCCAGTTCCCTGTACTCCTGGCAGGACTAAGGATTATACCTTTAAATCTCTGGCCTTACACGTCAACAAGAATGATTTGCCTCAAAATCACTCTGCAAAAATTAGGTTTATCCCAATATCAACCTCCATGCAAAATTACTGTACATTCTTGGGTCATTCTCATGAAAGATGCACTACTGTGTCCCTATTGGCAAAATATCTGACCTGCATCCAAGTTCAGAAACTTGCTCTAAACACAGATTTACATTGTTTTCTCAATATTTACTACTGTGGGGCCTTCAAATGGGACATGCAAGTGCTTCAATAAATGAACTGCAGAGTATGTAATCACTTGTAATCACTGCCTATGTAATCACTTCTGCAGCCCCCCCACCCCCAACAAATGTCATTTTATAGCTAGGCTTGGCAGGATGAGGCTTATTGGTAAATGTGGGTAAATATCAATTTTACCAAACACAAAATGTGATGAAAAAATATTTCCATGGATGATGATCAAACTGACAGATAAAGTAAGACAAATGCTGCTTGAAAACTTATTATATTTAATTCACGATATTCACTTTATATATTTTGGCATATGGTGTTGACAATTTGTGTTTTTAAATTATAAGACTTTAACTTTTTATTTCTGACTATTGTCTGACCCCTACCACTGTCCAATCCCCCTCCCCATAAATTTTCACAACTGTGAACATTTAAATCAATAAAAATATAAAAAATGCTTAATATCTATCCATCAAAGTTATTACAAAAGATTGAAATCTGCCAAGTTGATTTATAATTTACTAGAACACAGTTCTGTACTGAAAATGGACTGTGACAATGGTATGGTAGGGTTCCACAGCTATTGTCTCTAAATGATTTCATATCTAATGAGCTGAGTTGACAATTCAAAATATTTTAGTTTCTAGCTTCCAGCCTCACGAATTCAACCACTGAAGGCCTAGACAAAGCCATCCCTTGGGTAGGGCAAATTGGGGTGACCGCTCTGGGTCCTGCACTTTTGGGGGGCCTCATTGGCCGGTGCGATTGGCCAGCGCAGTCAGTCCTGGAAGACATAGCTGTGGGAACTAAGGGCACAGGGGGTGCTGCAGCACCCACAGGGTCCTGGCTGCTGGCCCTGGGCTCCCAGCTGCTGCCCTATATGCCCAGGGAGCTGCTGCTGCCCCGTGCCTGGAGCTTTGCTCTGGGGCCAAGGGGAGGGGAGACAGAGGTAATAGGGCTGGCTTTCAGAGTGAGGCCCCCAAGCCAGCAGGGGCTGATTTTTTCCAGGCCCCAGACTCCCCTACGGACGGCCCTGGCCATAGAAGTGGTTGAAAATTGTGTATCATCCATAGAATAGTTTTAGTTCCATTGACAGACATGGGGACTACATGGGTGTAACAGCGGGGGATTTAGTAGAAAGCTGTGTGATAATACAGACGGGGAATCCTTATCCTGCTCATTCTTTAGGCTCTGCTGATTCTTCTAATACTAATGAAAAGCAGTAAACTGTTTCCCGTCAGGGTATGGGAGACAGGGTAGTGAGGCAATATTTCTTATTGGACTAACTTCTCTTGGTGGAAGAAACAAGCTTTTGAGCTACACAGAACCCTTCCTCAGATCTGGGGAAGGTAACCAGAATGCCCAAGCTAAATACAAGGTGGGACAGAATGTTAAATATGAAGGTTTCTCACATGCTGTAGGAGATCACTTAAAATGAAGTGTGCAAATAAAGGTTAGCAGGGGCAGTGTAGAGTGTGTTACAAATTGTTGTAATGAGACATAAAAAGAGTGTCTGTGTTGAGCCCATGGTTTTTAGGGTCTGGCAGAGTTATGAATCTAAGCTCCCAGGCTCATCTTTTTGAAGGTGTTGTTGGGGTTCCTTTGAGGAGTAGGACTGAAAGGTCAGATGTGGAGTGACTGCTCTGTGAAAAGTGTTCACCCACGGGTGATGGGGTTTTGTCTCATGATTTTTCTGGTTTCACCTACTTAGTTGTTGGGGCATTTGATGCACTGGGGGAGGTACACGACATATTGTGTTAGGCATGTATTGGATGGATGGATCTTGAAAGGCGTGTTGGAGGGGCGGTATTGATCATTGAAGAATTGAAGAGGTGAAGTTCTGTCAGTAGGTTTTGTGTCTGGTGCTGCTTTGAGTTGGTGTGAAGCCAGAACAGGAAGGGGATAGGAAAGATTTTTCATGCTGTGGTCCCTATCCAGTATGGGTTGCCATTGTCTGATACCCCATATTCTTTATAGTGTGAGGTAGTAGGTGACAAATTAGGGTATGTGGCCAGCAAGGTTTTATCTGTATTGAAACAGGTTCTCCTGAGGTATTTGGGTGCCCCATTCTATGATGTGATCTATTTCTCTGAAGTGTCCTTGCTTGGTGAAGGTGGTTTTTAATGTGTTTAGATGTGTATTTAATGATACTGCTAGATTCTTTCTGGAAGGCATAAAGGGAGACTGCCAGGCTGCAGAAGACAGTTAAAGAAATTGAGGTTCAGGTAATCTTTGGTGGGATGCTACCTGTCCCTACAGAAGGAAAGCTAAGGCAAGACAAGATTATGATGCTCAACATATGGCTCAGACAATGGTGGTGTAAAGAGGGCTTTGCAATGGTCAGCCACTGGAAAGCATTCATGGACAGATGATTGTACTCATGGGATGGACTCCATCTCAGTAGGGAGAGAAAAAGACTTCTGGGATGGAAGTGGGCACAACTGATTAAAAGACCTTTAAATTAGGGACTCAGGGGAGATGGTTGGGAGATGAGCATGTAATCTCTATACCTGATTCTAATATTGATCAGAAGAAAAATAGAGTGAGAGAATACAACAACAGAGAAAGGAACAATCGAAGGTAGGAGAATAGTGCCAATGACAGCAACAGTCCGGTGGGTGATACTGGCAGTAAAATGACTGTAGTTAATTGGGTGAGGAATCTGAGTGAAGCCAAGCAGAAGTAACTTAAATATCTGTACACCAACATAAGGAGCTTTCATAACACAACAAAGGAATTAGAATTACTGGTGCAGGAAATGAAAACAGATATTATAGAGATAACAGAACCATAGTGGAATAAGTAGTTGTGACTGGCATACAAGTACTGAAGGGTATGTGCGGGTCATGAAAGACAGAAATGAAGGTAAAGGTGGTGGAATAGGATTGTATATGAATGATGAGTTTGACTATCAAGAAATTAGAAGTGATGAAATGGATAAAACAGACTCTGTTTGGGTCAATATCACTTTGGAGAAGAAAGCTATCAGAGCCACCATTGGGATAGTCCTTGGTATGCTACAGACACCCAGGATCCAGTCTGGATATGGATAGAGACCTTTTTAATTAAATAATATTACTGGGAATAGTGTAATTTTGGGAGACTTTAATTTCTCAGGTACGGAGGACAAGTGCTACTAATAGTGGTAGGGCCCAGATATGCCTGGATGTGAAAGCTGACAGATTTCTTCACCAAATAGTCACCAAATCAACACGAGGGGATGCCATCTTAGCTTTAGTATTGGTAAGAAGAGTAGCAAGGACCTCATAGAAGAACATAGTGCAGAGGAAACCTTGGTTCTAGTGATCATGGGCTAATTCAATTTAAATGAAAGGAGAAACAAGATAGGTCTGCAAGGAGGGTCCTTGATTTCAAAAGGGCAAACTTAAAAAGTTAAGGGAGTGAGTTAGCGAAGTGAACTGGGCAGAAGAACTCAAGGATCTGACTGTGGCAGAGGCATAGAATTAATGTAAGTCGAAGCTGCAGAAGCTCTCTGAAGCTTGGATCCCAACCAAGGGGGGAAAATTGTAGGGAAGGGTTGCAGACCAGACTGGATGAGCAAGCATCTCAGACAGGGTATTGAGAGAAAGCAGAAAAAGGAATGGGAGATGGGAAGGATCAGCAAGGAAAGCTACCTTTTGCAGGTCAAAAAGTGTAGGGAGAAAAGTGAGAACTACCAAAAGCAAGCGCAGTTGGACCTTGCAATGGCAATTAAAGCCCATAATAAAAGGTTCTACAGCCATCTCAATAAAAAGAAAGCAAGGATGGAAGAAGTGGGACTGCTAAACACTGAGGATGGAGTGTGACTAAAGATAATCTTGGTATGGGCTAACACCTAAATGAACATTTTGCCTCAGTTTTTAATAAGGTTAATGAAGTCCTTGGGGGGCAGTGGCAGGGTGACTAATGGAAATGAGATGTGGAAGACGAAATTACCACATCTGAGGTGGAAGTCAAACTCAGACAGCTTAATGGGACCAAATCGGGGGGCCTGGATAATCTCCATCCAAGAATATTAAAGGAACTGGCACATGAAACTGCAAGCCCAGTAGCAAGGATTTTTAATGAATCCGTGAATTCAGGGATCATAACCTGTGACTGGATAATTGCTAATATAGTACCTATTTTTAAGGAGGGAGTGGGAGGGGAAGTGATCCAGGAAACTATAGGCCTGTTAAGATCAAGCGTAGTATCTGATCTCAGTTGTACGCAAGACCCTGGAACAAATTTTGAAAAAGCAAGTAGTTAAGAGCACAGAGGTAAAACTGGGATAAAATACAATGTGGTTCTACAAAAGTAGATCATGTCAGATCTACCTGATCTCTTTCTTTGAGATGATAACAGATTTTTTTTAAGATCACTGAAATGCAGTAGATCTAATCTATCTGGATTTCAATAAGGCATTTGATATAGTTCCACATGGGAAATTATTAGTTAAATTAGAGAAGATGGGGATTAATACAAGAATAGAAAAGTGGATAAGGAACTGGTTAAAGAGCAGGCTACAATGGCTCATCCTGAAAGGTGACCTGTCAGGCTGGAGAGAGGTTACTAACGGAGTTCCTCAGAGATCGGTCTTGGAACTGATCTTATTTAACATGCTTATTCATGAACTTGGCACAAAAAGTGGGAGTGTGCTAATAAAATTTGCAGATGACACAAAGTTGGAGGTATTCCCAATACAGAGAAGGATCAAAATGTCGCACAAGAATGTCCAGAGAACCTTGAAAACTAGAGTAATAGAAATGGGATGAAATATAATAATGCAAACTGTAAGGTCATGTACTCTAGGGGCTAACAAGAAGTTTTCCTATAAGTTGGGGGCACATCAGTGTGAAGCAACAGAGGAGAAAGACCTGGGTATACTGGCTATGACCTGCCAATGTGATGCAGCTGTGAAAAAGGCTAATGCGATCCTAGGATGCATTAGGGGAGGTACTTCCAGTAGAGATAGGGAAGTGTTTTTGCCGTTATACAAGGCACTGGTGAGACCTCATCTGGAATACTGTGTGCAGTTCTTGTCTCCCATGTTTAAGAAGGATGAATTCAAACTGGAACAGGTTCAGAGAAGGGATACTAGGATGATCAGAGGAATGAAAAACCTACTCAGCTTGATTAGCCTAACCAAAGAGTGAGGGGAGATGTGATTTGCTCTCTATAAATACACCAGAGGGATAAATACCAGGAAGGGAGAGGAGTTATTTAACTTAAGGGCCAATGTTAACACAAGAACAACTGGATATAAACTAGCCATCAGCAAGTTTAGGTGTGAACTTAGATGAAGGTTTTGAACCATCAGAGGAGTGAAGTTCTGGAACAGCCTTCCAAGGAGAGCACTGGGAGCAAAAAACTTAACTGGTTCCAAAACTGAGCTTGATAAATTTATGGCTGGAGATGGGACACAAATGGGAGGGTTCTGGCTTACTGCAGAGAATTCTTCCCTAAGTGTCTGGCTGGTGGGTCTCGCTCACATGCTTAGGGTCTAACTAATCACAATATTTGGGTTCAGGAAGGAATTTCCCCCCAGGTCAAATTGGCAGAGACCATTGGGTTTTTTGCCTTCCTCTGCAGCATTGGGCAGGGTCTAGAACTAGAGTAAATGGTGAATTCTCTATAACCTAGTCTCTAAACCAGTCAGTAACTCAGCCAGAGGTTAAGGGTCTGTTGCAGAGTGGGTGGGTGAGGTTCTGTGGCCTGGAATGTGCAGGAGGTCAGACTTAGAGGCTCATGATGGTCTCCCTACTGGCCTAATATTCTGAGTCTGTGCATTCTGGACTTTCTCCTCAGAACATTTTCTGTGGTATCTGAGTGACAGATTTCTTGGTGTGTTTGGAGTGGTTGCCGGATCTGTGGAGGTAAATGTGGTGACTCGTGGATTTCTGTCTATAGCCATCTGTAGGGTTCTACTGATGAAGTTGATTGTGGTGTCTAGGAAGTTGCTGCTGCTGTGGGAGACATCCTAGTACTCACGGCTGTTCGGAGTATTTGCACAAAAGTGTTTTTTAAATATAAAGGTTATAGTGGGTGAGGCAGAGGTAAATTAAGGTTTCCTAGGGCCCTGGGCCAGAGGAAGTGGGGGCCATGCCCTCATTCCACTCCTTCTGCGTGCGGCCCCATCCACAGCCCCACCCCTTCCTGGGGGTGGTCCCCGCTATTCTGCTGCCCCACTGCCCTTTTTCTTCTTTCTGCCCCTCGCCCACTGTAGCCCCAAGACTGAAGAAGTTCTGTCTCCGTGCCCCAGCCCTGGGGCGCAGTAGGGAGAAAGAACTCCTCAATCCCAGGGCTGCAGTGGGGTCCAGGTGCTGGGGCTTTCCCCACCACCCCTCGCACTTCTATGGTGGACCAGGGTCATGGCACTGGGGCTTCTCCCACCCGCCGCTTCTGCTGGAGAGGGGGTCGGGCACAGGGGCTTCCCCTGCCGCCCTGCGGCTTCTGCCAGGTATGGGTTGAGGGTGCTTGGGCTTCTCCCACCAGAGGCCTTCTGCTGGGGACAGGCTCAGGGGTCGCTGTGGGGGGGAAGGCTTCCCTTGTCCCACAGCTGCTGCCGGGGATGGAGTTATGGGCCAGTGGGGGTGGGGACTTCCCTGTCATATGGCTTTTTGCATGGACAGGGTCGGGAGCTGTTGGAGGGGGATTTTTTCTTGGGACTTGGCCAGGACCCCTGGGTATGGGCCCCATCGGCCCAGTAGCTAATCCACCACTGGGGTAAGGATGAAGTTGATGCGTTTGCTGATGTATCTGGCGTGGATTTCCAAGCAGTGTACATTTTCCTGTACAGTTTGAGGCAGGCAGCAATGCCACCAGGGTGGAGATGTTGGTGTAGAGGGAGGTGATATCCAGGGTGGCAAGGATGGTGTTCTGGGGGAGGGAAAGCAGATCTGACTCTTTCTAGGCAAAGGGAGCCGCTTGAGTAAGACGAGGCCATGTCTACACAGAAACCATAACCTGTCCTCAGTGAACCACAGCACCAATGCCTTTCAGAGTATCCATCCCACAGCCAGCACCCTCGAAAACAATGTCCCCATCACTTTGACAGCAGCAGCAGCCAGTGCTTTTTGCTTCATTTTGTGATCCGTTGATGTTTCAATTACAAACCCCATCGTTAAGTGTTTAATGCTGCTATTTTAAATGGCATCCGGCTGTGCTGCAGTTTAAAAAAAAAAATACAAAACTCCTTAAATCAAAGGGGAAGTTACACAGCTGAATACAAAGAAAAATAGTTTGGTTTGATTTCCTCCCCCCAGGGCTTTAGCTAAAGCCTTTGTAATGTTCCAAACCTGAGTTTTTGGCTGACATGTACTCTTTTCGGTTGACTGACCTTGCTTTTTGCATATTTCTAAAAAACCTGACAAGGTACCAGAGAGTTATTTAAGTTGATAATGTCTCTCCTACCCATGCACAGTAGTCACTCTCCATAACTATTTTTTAATGTATAAATTAAAGGCTAATAGTAGCCTTGCCCTCTTTCAGGCAGGGATCTGATCCCCAAGCGGATAAACCAGGCGAGCAAAGGAAAACAGCACTAGCTGACTATTATCTTTAATAAGGGAGGTTTAAACCCTGTTCTTTTTAAACTCAAGGGTACATCAGTTTGCGGGAAAATGCTGTTTCACTCCTGGCTCTTAAAGGTCAGTAACCTGTTGGATTATGCAAGGTAGAAATTAAATTTCAACAGAAATTTGACCTTAAGAAATGGCTTAATTGGGAAGTTAGTTCTTTTCCCATTGAACACTCTACAGTAGGAAAAAATACTTCACGTTGCAACAGTTAGTTAGCTTTGCCGTTGGGCCCAGGATGTGCTATATCAGAGGAACCTGCACTATCTTAGACTAAGCCCCACACATTAGTAGACACATCTCATGGATACCTTGTCTGCACAACTGGGAATGGCAGGCCATCCCCTTCCCACCACAACTAACTGCACAACATCCCTTTGGTAGCCAATAACACAAAGACAGAATTAGGGAAGCATGTAATGCATTTGAGCTTCTCCTAATGTGAAGTAGCTGCTGGAAACAAGAATGAGATCCAGCACCACGTGACCCGACAGTACTATGCAGACCCATCAGCAAGCTGTTTCAAATGAAAACCAAGGAAGCCATCATAGAATACTTTAAGAGAAAAGACCATAGGCAAGGTTCTCTGCTCCATTCCACTCCTGCGTGCTGCTCAGGCAATGTAAAGGGAGCAGAAATCACGGGCATCCCTTGCTGGAGATTCCCCAGGTTAGGGTGAATCCCCCTACTTCCTCGCAGCCCTGGTACAGGAGACATGTGGAACGGAAGAAAGAGGGGTGGAACAACAAGAATGAGTTACATAAGAATGGCCGTACCGAGTCAGACCAAAGGTCCGTCTAGCCCAGTATCCTGTCTACCGACAATGGCCAATGCCAGGTGCCCCAGAGGGAGTGAATCTAACAGGCAATGATCAAATGATCTCTCTCCTGCCATCCATCTCCATCCTCTGACAAACAGAGGCTAAGGACACCATTCCTTACCCATCCTGGCTAATAGCCACTTATGGACTTAACCACCATGAATTTATCCAGTTCTCTTTTAAACGCTGTTATAGTCCTAGCCTTCACAACCTCCTCAGGTAAGGAGTTCCGCAAATTGACTGTGTGCCGCATGAAGAAGAACTTCCTTTTATTTATTTTAAACCTCCTGCCTATTAATTTCATTTGGTGATCCCTAGTTCTTGTATTATGAGAATAAGTAAATAACTTTTCCTTATCCACTTTCTCCACATCACTCATGATTTTATATACTTCTATCATATCCCCCCTTATTCTCCTCTTTTCCAAGCTGAAGAGTCCTAGGCTCTTTAATCTTTCCTTGTATGGGACCCTCTCCAAATCCCTAATCATTTTAGATACCCTTTTCTGAACCTTTTCTAGTGCCAGTATATCTTTTTTGAGGTGAGGAGACCACATCTGTACACAGTATTCGAGATGTGGGCATACCATGGATTTATACAGGGCAATAATATATTCTCAGTCTTATTCTCTATCCTCTTTTTAATGATTCCTAACATCCTGTTTGCTTTTTTGACAGCCTCTGCACACTGTGTGAACATCTTCAGAGAACTGTCCACGATGACTCCAAGATCTTTTTCCTGACCTGTTGTAGCTAAATTAGTCCCCATCATATTGTATGTATAGTTGGGGTTATTTTTTCCAGTGTGCATTACTTTACATTTATCCACATTAAATTTCACTAGCCATTTTGTTGCCCAATCACTTAGTTTTGTGAGATCTTTTTGAAGTTCATCACAGTCTGCTTTGGTCTTAACTATCTTGAGCAGTTTAGTATCATCTGCAAACTTTGCCACCTCAATGTTTACCCCTTTCTCCAGATCATTTATGAATAAGTTGAATAGGACTGGTCCTAGGACTGACCCTTGGGGAACACCACTAGTTACCCCTCTGCATTCTTAGTATTTACCATTAATTCCTACCCTTTGTTCCCTGTCTTTTAACCAGTTCTCAGTCTATGAAAGGTCCTTCCCTTTTATCCCATGACAGCTTAATTTACGTAAGAGCTTTTTGTGAGGGACCTTGTCAAAGGCTTTCTGGAAATCTAAGTACACTATGTCTAAGTCCCCCTTGTCCACCTGTTTGTTGACCCCTTCAAAAAACTCTAATAGATTAGTAAGACACAATTTCCCTTTACAGAAACCATGTTGACTATTGCTCAACAGTTTATGTTTTTCTATGCGTTTGACAATTTTATTCTTAACTATTGTTTTGACTAATTTGACCGGTACCAACGTTAGATTTACCGGGCTGTAATTGCTGGGATCACCTCTACAGCCCTTTTTAAATATTGATGTTACATTAGTTAACTTCCAGTCATTGGGTACAGAAGCCAATTTAAAGGACAGGTTACAAACCTTAGTTAATTGTTCCGCAACTTCACATTTGAGTTGCACTCTGGCCATTTCCAGCTGAGTTGCATGGTCCCTTGGGGACTATAACCATCTGGCTAAAGGTAGAGCAATCCTCAGGGTGCTCCAACCTGTGCAGTGATTTGAGCTTGGACAACCAGCTCCCTGCCCACCCCGAAGCTCTACTGTGCCCATCTTCAGTCTGGTCTCATGTTTTTTGCTGCATAAAGTACACTTGTTATAATACACGGGACTATATGAACTGACTGCTCTTGGCTATACAGAGCCAATCAGAGTAGTCTTAGGCAGAATTTGGGTGTTTACGCATTCACTGTAGGGAAACAAATTCTAGTAGGTAAGAAAAAATTTCAGGCAATATTAATACAGCCTAGCTTTAATATTTCAGAATAAACAAAAAAATACAAACTGCCCTCTCCCCAAATGTAGAGATATTTCAAATCGCAGGTGCTCTAAAGAGATTCTGCAGCACTACAGAGATTCTTCCCAGTATTTGACACATATCAAGTGATCTTCTCCTGATATTCACAATAGAAAGGACTTGTACTTGGAGGGAAGGAGGAGAAAATGGATTAGAAATATTCATGAATACACCAACCTCTGATGACATTCTGGATCAAAATGGAGAAAAATCTGTATTTCCAAACTAAAATTAGGGTTTGAAATACAGTGAAATTGCTTGAGCCTGTATATGTCAAGGTACATTTAAACAAAGGGGTCTTTGCCCTTCCTTCATCCATAGCTTGTATTTGTGCTCCTTTGAAAGCCGATGAGATTTGAACTTAAGAGACCAACTCACCACAAGGTTCAGAATTGCAACTAAGCACTGTACTGAACTCAGGGTTATGTACTACATCTCATGCTGCACAGCCCAGGAGAGGGAGGATATAAGCTAGTTATGCTCCTCCAGAGTTTGGGCTGCTTCCAGAAATATTTTGAAATTTTTTGCACCCAAAACCCCCCAGACACATGCAACCCACTCCAGAAAATCCTGCCTGCTCCAGAGTAGGGACTTTAATATGCATCTTCCTCATATGCTAGCATAGGCCCCTCTTTCTCAATTTGATCAGAAATTCCACCCTGACTCTGAGAAACCTTCCAAATAAGGTTGGCAGTAGAGCTGCCCATTATCTTTTTAATGCTTCTGTGTTGACTGGATCAGGCTTGAGGTATCCTTCCTGCAGGATAGGTTTGAAACAGCTACTTCACTTTATCCCAGTTTCCAGTGTCTTCTAGTTAAGCTTTATGTTCCCTGACCAACACTTCTGCAGCAATATTAGATTCCTGTCAGGCTGTTCTTTTGCACTGCTACATGCTAGAGTATCTTCAGTGGGGGCTTCCAGTCTGCTCGAGCCCTCTGCACAGAAACAAATGCCCGCTATAAATGTGCTAAGGGACTTGCCATGGGAGTCAGCCCACACTGGCTGAATTGAGTCTCAAATGTTATATATTTACTGCTTGTTTCCATCTAGCCTTATTAGCCTGTAGCCACTTTGTACAGTGGGTGTGCTGAAAAACTGCCTGTGGTTGCTCTGATCTGCAGTGCATGGACCAGCATGCTCCCCTGATCTGTTCTGATTCCTCAGATCCATGCCTGCAATAAAGGTCCAATACACAGGAGAGCTGAGCAGAAGCTGGACATGATGGCCAATAGACACAGCGCAGGTCTGCATCCACTGTCTTTAAAATGCTTCTCCAGATTTCATTGTTTCCGTTACACAAAGCAATTAGAACTGCATGAGGGACCCACAGAATTGGCCCATCTCTTCTCTGCTTCCAGTCACTCCATAGGTTTCAATGTGCTCAGTTTCCCTCCAACTGCTGGGTTGCTGGCTCACTAATCACTCCAGCCTTAGCTGTGTTTTACAATATTTTGGCATGTGCCCAACCCTACTGAATACGAGCGGGAAGGTTCTCTTAATTGTCACTTTTGTGACGTTTGGATTTGCTAATTCTAATGGCATAATTTTTACCAGCTGGAGTCATCTGGCGGTTTGCAGTCTCGGGACAAGCTTTGCTGGAAGGCCTACTGCACACAAGCGAAACCATTAAAAAATCAAATTCGGCTGGTTTCCCAGTGTGCCAGTGTCACTGCATCTTCCTGACAGTTTGCCTTTAATGTTGATAGCTCTTTGGATCAAGTGCTGGCCATATGCTGAAAGTGGCATGCAACTGACCTCTGCTCCAGTATGGGTTTGGAGTTTCCTGGGTATGTTTGCTTCTCTATTGACATTGTGATGAGTGCTCCTCCATCTGTCTTCATTCTTATGGTCTACATTGATGCCCAGAACACTTCAGCAGGCTGTTTGCTGTCTCTGCTATTTATTGCACCAGACATCTTTTTTTTGGGGGTGGGGGGGTGAAGAGGGAAGGAGAGACAGGCTTCTGCCAAGATTTGCTGTAAGATTTTCCCACTTACTGCTTAGTCATCTCTTTCTGAGGTCCTAGTTCCACCTCCTGTTGTGTAGAACAACCTGATTTCATTCTCTCTGCCATAGGGGTGAAAATGATCAGTGAAACTGCAAGAAAGCACCATTCCAATGGTACTTGATCTGCAAAAAGGCTACGTCCCTTTGGGATTGGGTTTGATGATGATCATTCTCTTTGGTCACTTTGTGTTTGCTACCACCATATCCAGCCATCTCCTGGGTAATATTTTCATTCATTTCCTTCCCTGGAAGTCATGTGCATCTGTGCTATTTTTACTCCCTTGTCTAGGATCAAGTTATCTTCTGCAAACATTTTTGTTCTGCCTCACTGGAGTTTTAGCTCATTATAATTCTGTCCTTTAATGTGTCATTTCAATATGCAGTGGCACAGCCTCTTAATGAGCCTCACCTGAGTTTACCATGTACCTACTGACTGGTGAGACCCAGTGGCTCTGTTTTAAAAAATCCCTTTGAAATGAGGAGGCTTTACATGGACACTAATAAGCTCAATTATTTCAAATTCATCTAGGATTATTTGATCCTTGTGTTCTCACGTAGGTTAGGGTGCAGATAGAGGGGAAAGGGGGGTGAAAGTAGGGCCTTGAGGAACAGTAGAAAAGGGGAGAATGAGATGCTGCTAAGTGTGAAGGAGATGCAGGATGACAATCACTCTAGGCGAGAGCTGTGAAAGCCTAGGGAAGGAATAAATCCAAAGAAGAGGAAGTGATCAGCTGTGTCAAGGGCAGCAGACAGTCCAAGGAGGGGGAGGAGGCACTGGGACTTGGACAGGAGGAGCTCTTTAGTGGCCTTTACTGAGAGTTACCATGGAGTCCAAGGGGTGGAAGCAGAATTGCAGCAGATATTGATGCAGGAGGGGGACAGTGGAATTAGCTATGAGGTTGTCTTTCAGCCCAACTAGTATCATCTCCTACCCTAGGCATTTCTGCAGCCTGGATCATGCTGCTTCACTTGGTTTACCAGCTCCTTCCGCCAAGCAGAGAAATGAGACCCAATGTAGCTGCAAAGCCAGATTATGGCATAAACACTCTAAGCCTGTGCCTGGTGCCCCAGCTCCTGGAGTCATGTAAGGACAGCAGAATCTAAGCTTTCAGCTAAAAACAAAATCCTCTGTCTCATGGTTGTGAAGGAAAGCTTGAATCCTTAACTTGCAGCAATGTCTGCCTGAGTCTGCAGAGAGCCTGAAACAATAGCTCTCAAAAGTGTGGACTAACCCATGTGTTTGAATGGGATGTTTTCTCACTGTCAGAGATAAGTCCTACTGCTACCCCTTCCTCTCTCAGGATGAGAAGGGATCCTTGCTGCCACCTCTGTTATTCCCAAGAGGAATGTCATGGACCATGGCCAAAACATGCCTGCAGTTACAGGAACGCACTCTCTGTCTGTAAATAGTTAATCAATATGGTTCCGATAGGCAGTGCTCAAGACCATGGAGTATCATTCCTGGGTTTGTGCATGGCAAATGGCATCCTCCATGCAGCTCTTTACATGAAGCTGTAAACCAGAGCAGCCCAGCTTTCCCATAGCACTCTCATTCTTTGCTTGCAGGCTGCACCAGCTCTGCAAAGTCAGGCCCCAGAATTACTTGGCTCCTCGCAGGCTTGGTTTGCACAATCCTTGATGCTGTCCCACTTTGCTGGAACCAATCCTCACTGCAGAATATAGTCTCTTTTCCCTTCAGTCCTATGCTCATTTGGAAGTGGGGAGCTGTCTGAATTGCTAACCAGCTTCTGGAAACACCAGTAGCATCAGATCCTTCCCACTGGCCCAGTTTTCAAAACCTTTCCTGCTTCAGAGCCTATAGGAGACATGTATATGTAACACAGGGGCCCAGTGATTGAACCTTGGACCTGTGTCTACACACATGGGCTTTGCTGCCTGAGAAAGAAGACCCAGGTCTGATGACCAAGGCTGAGCAGGCTCATCAGTTTCTACATGCGTCCCAGCCACCAGTAGCTGTGGACAGAGGGCTACCCCTGAGTGGCTGTGGGTTACTGGGAATTCTTACATGATCAGTAGTTCAGGACAGCTTATGTGAGCTCTGGCAAGGCATGGTGTCAAAAGGAGCCAAACTTAGGCAGCAATTTCCAAAACACAGGTGTTTACAGACAACTCCTTAGTCCCAGTTCAATTTACCCTGAGCTCACGTCTTGCTGTCACTTCTTGTGTGCGGTTTAAGGTGACCCAGTCTTACTGAGCTCTGGAGTCAGCGAGCTAACTTGTAAGGCAAATGCACGACACAGAGCTTGTTTTAAAGCCATGATAACTCACATGATGTGTATGCTAGAATAGCACCCAATCAGGATCCAGGTCCCTTTGTGCTAGGTGCTGTACAGGCGCACCAGAAAAGCCAAGCGGCTACAGTCTCTCCAGCATGTGCCATACAAATAGACAGCACTCAAGTTGCTGTGGGAAACTGAAGCTTTGTGTCTGTCTTTACTGTATGTTTCTAAATTCTCGGCCTTAATGCTGCATTAAAAGAGGGGTTTGCATTTAATTATTCAGTCCAAGCAATGTACTAATACCTTCGTCAAAATGATATATGCTATTCAAAACATCAAAGAACTGTGCTTTACAAATCACTGAGGAGTAGGCAGCTGTTGGTGGCCACATACGTGCATGGCAGCCAATCATCAAAGAGAGAATTATCCTTTCCACTGACACTTTCTTTTTTTCAGCAGTCCCAGGGAAGAAGGAAAAGCTTAAGTACCTTTGGTGAGAGTTTGGAAATATTTCTTGATCTGCTGATATATCTAAATACTAACTAGTTCATCGGTACAACTGAGCACACTCCTTGGAGCACAAAGAATGGAAGAAGAAAGCTAGTGAGTTTGAAGGCTCCAGGTTCCAGTTTAGTAAGCAGTACTGGTAGCCCGGGCTATAGAAGAGACTTCACACCTGCAGTCCTGCGCTACTGCTGTTGGTCCTGATTGTGATCACCTGGAAAAGGTGCTGGGGTGGGGGGAAGTGCCACAGTGGTAACTTCCTCTGTTTCAAATGGTGAGACATTGGAAATATTAATGTCTGAATCTGACATCTGGGAATGGGGGAGCTTATGCCTCTTGTAGGCTGCAGTGAAACATGGGAGAGCTGCCCAAATGAATTGTGGGGTCGGAGTTAGTGTTTCACCCAACAGTCACTGACCTAAACTTTCATAATAGCATCCACACCACTGCTCTCTCCTGGACTTCTCAAGGGCTGTATAAAAGCGCATCTGATTGTCCAGCCAAGCACCAAGGAGGCACGTTAACATGGGAATCTCACAAATAGCGCATTCTGAGGTCCATAAGCAGTATCAGAATGCACTCCCTTTGCAAGTGTGGAGATCAGCCAGGTGAAGTTGTTTGCGGTGAGTCCAAAGTGGCAAGAGGCTCTGAAAGATCAGAGGTTTGTATCATTTTTCCTCAAGAGTTAACTTTAAGCTAGTGGCTTGACCATTGCCCTTTGTTAAGACTCTAGGTGACTGAACAGCAGAAGTGCCACCATCTAGCATCTTAAGAACAAACTACAAATGCTAGAACCTTTCAGAGGGATCCTCCTGAAGCGGGATACCCAGAGATAACCATGTTGAACTTGTGATGGCACTACAGAACCCAGGCTCATGAGCAACTCTTGTCCAGTTCTTCAAAAACAGAGCATGGAGAGGTGGGGTGGGGGTGTAACCCACTTATGAATGTTCGCTCACTAACCAGAGCTGCTGTAGCCAAATTTCATTCTGGAAACTAGGGGGCACTCCTACACTTCATTTAACATAGCCTTAAGCTGAGAGAAAGATAGGAACTGTCAGAGCAGAGCAGACCAATTGTCCTTCTAAGCCAGCCTCCTATCTCCAATAAAGACTAAGGCCATATGCTTCAGAGGAAGTAATAAAACCCATGTAATGCACCCTGGGCTTGATTCAAAGTCAGTGGAAAGACTGTTGTAAACTGAATCGACTTTGGCTCAGTCCCCTATCTCGTGAAACCCCTGCAATCTAATATGGCATCAGGGGCCAGGGCAGGGGAAGAGAAAGACCTTAGTCCCTTACTAAAATTTCAATATTTAAAACAAATGAATGAAAACAGTCTCTCACTTTAAGATGCAATCCTGCCAGCGGCCCCACCAAACCATTGTTATTACACTGGAACAGCCCCCTCCCTGAGCTAAGCAAATAACCGTATTGTTATCACAGTACTTTATATGCCAAGTGACCGGCAAACCCTGTCTATTAGCAGGTTCATGCTGTTTTTTCCAAGGCACTTGAATTACTTTGGGGCAGGTCAGCATGGCTACTGGGTTACTGTTTTGTTGAGAGCTTCGATCTTATATGATCCTAGGAGTCTGACATCAATCAGTCCTAAATCCATGTTGATATTCAAGTTTCTGGAGCACTAGAGATTATTATTGATAAACAATAGCTGTCTGGTGGAAACACTGATTATTTTCCTTGTACAAAAGGCTGCTGCATCCTCTGTGATAATTCCCCTCTCCTTTCCTCCTTGTTGGCTTTGTGGCTTAGTGATTTATTTGCTGGCTGGCAAGCCTCCACGGCACTGCAGGAAATGGATGTCTGCTATTGTGTTTTGGGGGCTAGATAAACGTGTAATTTTCCTACTACATTAATTATAGACCTTTCTCTCTAGCTGGAGCAGCTCAGCATTTCCTCTGCCCTTTCAATTGAAGTTCTGTGCGTGTATTCCCCACCGCCCCCCCAACTCAAATGTGTATTTTTAGTGAAACCTAATCCCAATATCCTGTCTCGAGTTCGTGGCTCGTTAAGAAGTTTTGCCTTGGGGACTGAGTATTGTAGTGAGTTAGTTCACTAGTCTTTCACCTGCTAAGGCCTGGTCCCAAATGCTAAAGCTTTGTCTACATGAGATATTGAATAGCTACTCCAGTTCCTCACGGGAACACTCTATTCTGGATTACCAGTGATTTTTTTTATTTTGGAATAATTATTCCAGAATGATATCGGTCATCAAAAATGTACAACTCAAACACTAAACTATGAATCTTTGGCTCACATGTTATTTCCACCTTAACATAGGGATGGGAAAGCTGGAAATCATGCATTTGAAAGCAAACACCTTTGAAAACTTCTCAGTATTAGATGGAACGGATTATAACAAATCCTGAGATCAATAAGAATTCAACAATCCAACATTATCCAGAAAAGAAAAAGGAAATATCTGTGACATATGTTAAGAATGAAGCAAAAGCACCTGCCGTGGTAGGTGTGCGTGTGGCCTTGGGCAGCAGAAGGAACACGCAAAAGGACTTAACAAAGTAGAGGACATCCCTAGCGTGGCTGAGGATAGATGGGGTGGCGGTACCTGGTTCATGCCCTAAGCAATCAGAAAGGATTCGGACTAGAAATATAAACATGCTGGGGTAACCAGAGGGAAATGTCCATTATTAATTAACTGAGCCTTCCTGCTAATTAAAAGATCCCTAGACTCCAGAGATTCAGTATGGAAAGAATAATGCCATCACGTTTTTCTACAGCACATGGAAGTCAGAAACCCGAAGGATGCAGAACGAAGGACAAGTAGTGCTTTCACTATAAATGAGCTGCCTTTTCACAGTATGTTTGACACAAAGCTGTATAAAGTGACACAAGGGATCTGTATTTCTACCCCCTGTCTCTTTAAATATGGTCAGCTCAGCTCTGGTAATGCCACAGTGTCCTTTGGCTCAGTGTTCGCACACCTGTTCTGTTCACCTCCATATGGAGCTCTCTCTTCACCCTTTGCAAATTCTGTTCTCTTCTGGGTCTGATCCCTAATACCGTGGCACTGTGGTGTTGGGGTTCCTTCCAGAAGCGTATTAGGTAATGTGACTCAATTACACCTTCGCACTTTGCCCAGGAGGAAGGCACCTGTGTGTGTGTGTGTGTGTGTGTGTGTGTGTGTGTGTGTGCGCGCGTGCGCACGCACCTGAGTGCTTGCATGCTGTACTATGTTTGGAACAAAAAATGGTGAGGTGTGTGATGCTTCTGGGATCCTGAAGGAACCAGTCCCTTGTGTCCTAATGTAGGCTCCCATCCTGCGAAACTTACCTAACTTTAGGTAGGATAGAACAGCCCCCAATGGCTCCTATCGGGTTAAAGGAAGCAGGAGTGCAGGAATGGGAGTGGGGAGGGGTACACCATGACTCTGGAGGTTGGATGGAACATTGAGGGGTCCCTGGGCAAACTTGTAAAGCCTAGAGCAGAGTAAATTTCCTAGAGGGAATGCAAGCTTCTAATACTTGTAGAGTCATGGGGGGGGCACTTAATAGAGGGCTGGGGCCATTTGGAAATGGAGGCGAAGTGGATTCACAGTTCGGCTAATAGGGCTGGTTATTAGACTGTAAGGTATTTGCAGCCAGGAGCAATGTAGAGCATTTCTCTATATTGCAACTTCCCACTCCAATGCCCTGCTTTATGTGTGGCCCCGGTAATGAGCATGAGATGACCAGCTTGTCAGGGCTATAATATAGAGTGAGCTACATTCACCCCTGGTTTATGCCAGCTTCTGCCAGCATAAGCCACAGTGTAGGGCCCCGGTCGCAGAGTGTTAGCGAGGGGGAGACTGCTGTGGCAGAAAACAGCTACCATCTCTGCTTGGACACAGACAGCCGCTACAGCCTGAACAATGGGTGTTGTGCTTGGAGTGGCCAGAACAGCTGAGCATGCCCTGATTCGACATATCCCTGTTGCAGGCTCCTCTGGCTGGGCTGCTCTCAAGTCCCCAGCAGAAGCTGGTGCTGCCCTTCCCAGCATAACACTGGAGGAAGGATAGCACCCTCAGTTTGTGGTACAAGGAGCCTTGCTGGTGCAAGGACATGCAATTTGCACTGCCCCCAGCCTCCTGGGACATGTCAAACCCTATGTGTAGCTAGGCAGAAGAGAACTGGTTGGAGGGGCTCTCCAGTAGATGGTACTAGAGAGCACAGAGAAGATACAGGGGATGCTATGACAACCCGTACGCTGGAGGGGAACAGATACGCACAGTTCCTAGACAGTGTGATTCATTACTTCACTGCCTCTGGACGTTGTGGGACTCCATACCACATGTCAGAGGCACGCTGAGTGCAGAAGGAGACTGACCACAACCCTTTCCTTAATGAGCTACGGCTCAGATCAATCGATCTAGCAGATGAGACACACTCAAGCAATTCATGTTGTTGAACATTGGGCTGCTTTGTCAACTAGTGTGAATGAGTGTAGCCCTATTAACGGCCAGGTCAACACTGCCCCTGGCAGCAAGCCTCCCAGCCCAGGGGGACAGATTTGAGCTAGCACATGAAAAATAACAGCGTGGATGCTGTAGCTTCAGCTCCCGGGGCCTAGGGGGTCAGGTGGGCGTGAGCGCCCGAGACACAGTTCAATTAATTGAATGAATGGCATTTGCTTTGCGACTGGCTGTCATCCTCCCAGCTCCTATTGCATTGCTAAGGTCCCTCATAACTTTACCCCTTTTCTCTCCCTTTTCTCTTGGCATAATATTTCTGAACTTCCCTAAGTCCCGATCAGTTTTTTAAGAACTCCCTACTCCTTCCGTACATTTTTCCCCTCCCCACTGAACAGTTTCTGAGGTTTTCTTCCCTATTTTTACCCCCCAGGTACTTTTTTCTTTCTTCTCTGCTAACTGGCTCTGTTGCGCCATGTACAAGCCTGTCTGCCTCACTCTGGGGCTTGCTGTCAAGCATCCCTGATTCCCAGGACTGGCCCAGAGTCCAGCTCCAGAGACATATGCTATCACTTTCTGAACAC
Organism: Gopherus evgoodei; assembly: GCF_007399415.2. Taxonomy (NCBI): domain Eukaryota; kingdom Metazoa; phylum Chordata; order Testudines; family Testudinidae; genus Gopherus; species Gopherus evgoodei. The sequence goes on from NC_044332.1 coordinate 667,629, forward strand.
CAACTCCAGCACTTAGTGTCTAATCTTTAAATTGTTTGGTTCCACCTTGTAGGCTCCCACTCTCAGCACGAAGTCTGCTGACTATTTGGGGAGGAGAGGGAAATATAAGAAATATCAGTAAGACTTTAGGGACAACAAATTTCCTTCTGTCTGTAGGAAGCACTGTTGTTACTTGAGGACAATCTGTCAATCAGGAGGAGCCTCCCCCTACACATGCCTCAGGGAGTCTACAAAACTGTGTGGTGGCTGGGCACTTGGTAGTGATGCATATTCTTATGCAGGAAATCGAAGGTTAACTCATTGTCCTGGTCTCTCACTCCCTGGGTGGACAGGTACTGGGAATGCTGAGGACAGAGGCTGTGCATTCCACCATGGGGAAGAAGGGAAATACCTCATGAGGTTGTCGATATCTGCCATGATGGGGCCCCAGCGAGAATTCTTTATGACCCTACTCAATGGGAGTGATGACAATAGGAGACCCTAGAACACTGAGGTCTATGGGCGGTGGGAAGTCTATGGCCGGTGGGCTGAATTTGGCTCAGTGGCTGAATCCGGCCCACCAGTTGTTTTATTCCAGCCCTCAAGCTCTCACTGGCGGGTGTAGTCTGGAGCTTGCCCTGCTCCGGCGCTGCAGCCAGGGAACTCCATGCAGCTCCCAGAAGCAGCAGCATGGCCTCCTCTGGCTCCTACATGTAGGGGCAGCCAGGGGCTCCACACTGCACGCTGCCACAGCCCCAAGCATTGCCCCTGCAGCTCCCATTGGCTGGGAACCACAGCCAACGGGAGCTGCAGGGATTGTGCCTGCAGATGGGCCAGTAAGCAGAGTTGCTTGAGGTAAGTGCCACTGGGAGCCTGAACCCATGTGCCTCTCCCTGCACCCCAATTCCCTGCCCCAGCCCTGATCCCTCTCCCGCCCTCCAAACCCCTCGATCCCATCCCAGAGCACCGTCCTGAACCCCAAACCCCTCATCTCCAGCCCCACCCCAGAGCCTGCACCCCTAGCTGGAACCCTCCTCCCCACACACCCCAACCCCAATTTTGTGAGCATTCATGGCCTGCCATACAATTTCTATTCTCAGATGTGGCCCTTGGGCCAAAAAGTTTGCCCACCCCTGTTCTAGGAGAAGGGCAAAAAGGGTGGTAATGGGTAAGCGGCACAGTGCTCAGTTTTGCTTTGCTTGGATAAGCAGCATCCAAGTCTCAGCTGAATGTGTCCTCCAGCCACTTCTGGTCTGGAATTGCAGCAATTACTACAGACTCTCTTCTGATCCCTTGAAATCAGGGAGGAGTGCATTTGAGCTAGAAACACACTGCAAATAGACTTTCTTGCAATATCACTTGTGCTTCTAGTCCTGGCTGGACCCCAAAAATCTAAAGCACACTTTCTTCAAAAAAACAGCAGAGCTTAACTGGATCAGTACTTATGACATACAGTTCACCAGAAACCTACAAATCATAGACTCATAGAATATCAGGGTTTGAAGGGACCTTAAGAGGTCATTTAGTCCAACACTCTGCTCAAAGCAGGACCAATCCCCAACTAAATCATCCCAGCCAGGGCTTTGTCAAGTCTGACCTTAAAAACCTCTAAGGAAGGAGATTCCACCACCTCCCTAGGTAACCCATTCCAGTGTTTTACTGCCCTCTTACTGAAAAAGTTTTCCCTAATATCCAACCTAAACCTCCCCCACTGCAAATTGAGACCATTACTCCTTGTTCTGTCATCTGCTACCACTGAGAACAGTCTAGATCCATCCTTTTTGGAACCCCCTTTAGGTAGTTGAAAGCAGCTATCAAATCCCCCCTCATTCTTCTCTTCTGCAGGCTAAACAATCCCAGTTCCCTCAGCCCCTCCTCATAAGTTGTGTGCTCCAGCCCCCTAATCATTTTTGTTGCCCTCTGCTGCACTCTTTCCAATTTTTCCACATCCTTCTTGTAGTGTGGGGCTCAAACCTGGACACAGTATTCCAGATGAGGCCTCTCCAACGTCGAATAGAGAGGAATGAACACGTCCCTCGATCTGCTGGCAATGCTCCTTCTTATACAGCCCAAAATGCCATTAGCCTTCTTGGCAACAAGGGCACACTGTTGACTCATATCCAGATTCTCATCCACTGTAACCCGTAGGTCCTTTTCTGCAGAACTGCTGCCTAGCCACTTGGTCCCTAGCCTGTAGCAGTGCATGGGATTCTTCCGTCCTAAGTGCAGGACTCTGCACTTGTCCTTGTTGAACCTCATCAGATTTCTTTTGGCCCAATCCTCTAATTTGTCTAGGTCCCTCTGTATCCTATCCCTACTCTTCAGCATATTTACCATTCTGTCCAGTTTAGTGTCATCTGCAAACCTGCTGACGGTGCAGTCCACACCATCCTCCAGATCATTAATGAAGATATTGAACAAAGCCAGCCCCAGGATCGACCCTTGGAGCACTTTGCTTGATAGTGGCTGCCAACTAAACATGGAGTCATTGATCACTACCCGTTGAGCCCGACGATCTAGCCAGCTTTCTATCCACCGTATAGTCCATTCATCCAGCCCATACTTCTTTAACTTGCAGGCAAGAATACTGTGGGAGACTGTATCAAAAGCTTCGCTAAAGTCAAGGAATAACATGTCCACTGTTTTCCCCTCATCCAAAGACCCAGTTATCTCCTCATAGAAGGCAATTAGGTTAGTCAGGCATGACTTGCCCTTGGTGAATCCATGTTGACCGTTCCTGATCACTTTTCTCTCCTCAAAGTGCTTCAAAATTGATTCCTTGAGGACCTGCTCCATGATTTTTCCAGGGACTGAGGTGAGGCTGACTGGCCTGTAGTTCCCCGGATCCTCCTTCTTCCCTTTTTTAAAGATGGGCACTACATTAGCCTTTTTCCAGTCATCTGGGACCTCCCCCGATCGCCATGAGTTTTCAAAGATAATGGCCAATGGCTCTGCAATCACATCCATCAACTCCTTTAGCACCCTCGGATGCAGTGCATCCGGCCCCATGGACTTGTGCTCACCCAGCTTATCTAAATAGTCCTGAACCACTTCTTTCTCCAGAGAGGGCTGGTCACCTCCTCCCCATACTGTGCTGCCCAGCGCAGCAGTCTGGGAGATGACCTTTTCATTACTTCATGAGCACTGACTATTGGTTTCCTCTTGGCAGATGAAATTAAAGACGCGCTTTGGAGAAAATCTCTAGAGCTCAGCTCTTCAGGGGAAAACCACTTTTATTCCAGGATTTGCTGTGCTGACCAGCAAAGGGTCAAAGGCCAATCCTATTAACACCACCACAGAAGGGGGCACTATGTTTTAGTGATTTGGCTGTTTCTTGTGAAAACAAAAATCCCTGTAAGATTTTCCTTATGCAGCAGAGGCAAGACAGGTCACTGCATGGGGATGGAGGGCTCTTCTTGGGGCCCAGCCTGTTGCATGGCTTGGCACCCTGCCTAGAGCTGCCTAGGAAGTTCTGACTCATTGTGTCAGGCAATCCTTGTTCATAAGCCCCCAGGATGCTGAGGAGTTGGGCATGACTCTGGTCAGGGGGAGCCAGGGACAACCAAGTTCATCCACAAATCTTTGGCTGCTCTGCCGTTGTTTGGGCCATTGACCAAGGCACTTTGTGACTGAGGTAAGTTTGCTATGCTTCACAGTCCAGATTTAAAAAACTACAAGCTAGTTTGGGTGTAGGCTGTTTCGAAAACACCTTTCAGGGGCTTCATTTCCATAAGGTCAGCACTCTCTACCAGTCAGGCTCCTTTCGGCTGTCTCTAGTGGGAGCTCCCCAAATCACCAGTAACTTCTGTGAAAATGCACCTAGTTCATCATATCTGGGCTCTGCCTTCCTCCTTCCAGCAATGTGGGTCTGGGGTAAAACAGTCCTGCTCCAGAGGTTTAATTCTTCCCATGGGTTTATTAACAGGGTAGGCCCTAGAGTTGGGTTTCTTTAAAGAAATATATTTCTTAACTCCTACGGGAGTCCTGCCTCTTCTTATACTGGCTACTAATCACCAGCCACCCTCTCTAACCTATTCCGGGCCCAGCTAGCTAGGAACCCAGGCCCTTTCCCCAAACGGAACTAACCACGTCATTCCCCTTTCCGATCAAAACAGGTCTTCTTCCTCCTGCTGCACACAATCCCTCCGCAGTTTGCCTCTCCCCTCCCTCCTTCCATTGGAAGAGGATTTTTAAAGCAGTGGGTCTCAACTGTAGGTACATAGAGGTCTCCCTGGAGGTACCTCAGCTCATTTAGATATTTAGTTTTACAACAGAAAAAGCACTAGCGAAGTCAGTACAAACTAAAATTTCATATGGATAATGACTTGTTTATGCTGCTCTATATACTATACGCTGAAATCTAAGTGCAATATTTATATTCCAATGGATTTATTTTATAATTATAAGGTAAAAAGGAGAAAGTCAGCCATTTGTCAGTACTAGTGGGCTGTGACACTTTTGTATTTTTATGTCTGATTTTGTAAGCAAGCTCTAAAATGAGGTGAAACTTAGGGGTACGCAAGACAAATCAGACTCCTGAAAGGGGGACAGTCATCTGGAAAGGTTGAGAGCCACTGTTTTTTAAAGGGCAGCTTGTGACCTTTAGACTTGGGTGTCCTAATTAACCTGCAGTAACCTCTCTCCGTTCACAGGGGCCTTTAACCATTTTCAGACTGATACACCTGCCTTCAACCACCCTTCCACAAGTGTCAGGTCTGACTTTGTCACACTTCTTAAAATTTTGGCCCACATATCACCTTCATTTGGAGTGTCCCTTGTTCATCTCCAGTGGGTCAGATGGGGGGTAGGGAAGCTGCGACACACTTAGACCTGCCCTCCTTGAGAAAATACAGCTCATCCTTATTCTTCTTTCACAGAGCTGACAGGCCTAAGTGTAGCACGCAAATTGTTGCTCCTGGAGCAGGCACTTCACTACGTGTCCCATGAAACTCTGCACAAGGCAGTTTTGCATCTGAGTAGCAAAAGCTAAACAGCAGGTGAGAGAGGTTAACCGTCTGGGCATGGACGTGTCTAAAGCAATGCCCAGGGAGTTCTGAACACAAACACCATTAGCAATAACCAGGTTAATGCCCCGCACTGCACTGACAGCCTCAGCCCCCAGAGTCAAGTATTCTAAAGCTTATTCAGGTGATCCGATTCACTCTTGAACGGGCATGTGTGGCCTAAGGAACTAGGCCATTCTTTATTGTTCTGAAATCTAACTTTTTAAATCTCCTCCTCCTTATATCCTTCCCCTGATACCCACTTTTGACCAGAACAAACTACTTTTAAGCATGCTATAGCCCTGGATTTACACACGCACCGTATGGAGCAGGTGTGTTTCCTGCCCTTGTCAATGTGAGCAATGCACTGCCACATTCACCCACAGATGCTGGATGACCTGACAGGGTTAATGATTTACTGCCTCCAATAGCTCTCAGCTTCCCAGTTAAGGGAACAAGATGTATCTAAACTCCAGGCTTATTGTGAGACACGTGAGGAGGGGGTTGGAAGGGAGATAAATATAGATCGGACCAAAAAAGTCTTTTGAGTTTAAAAACGAAGAGGGCAAAATGTGTTGCACAAGCTGTTTTCCCACAACGGTGGCTGCCGACATTCTTGGGGATTATAATCTAGCAATCTTATTGCTGCAAAATGGATTGATTCCTGAGCACAGTAGTCTGCACAGCCTAGCGCTTCCACATTGGAGCTGTACTGGCGCAGACTGATGCTTTACATACTTTCCAACTGGGACTAAGACATGTTGGGAAATTTGCAATTTCCAGTGCTGAGCCAGGGAACTCCAGGAGTTAATTGCAACCCAAGTCCCAGTCCTGCAAACAGAATAACTTTACACACACACATTTCAATGGGACACATATGTCAAGTCATTCATAATGTCAATGTTTGATCTTGCCCTGGTTAGGTCCTAGGCCAACAAATGTGGGGCATTCCTCAGATGCACAAGGGGCCAGCACCACAACATATTTGGCAGGTGCATTGGCAGAGGCCTGGCTGATGGGAGAGACATGTTCCATCAGCATGCGCCAGAATCATAGAATATGAGGTTGGAAGGGACCTCAGGAGGTCACCTAGTTCAACCCCCTGACAAAGCAGGACCAATCCCCAACTAAAAGAGAGGGTGTGGGCTGTGGAGGAATTCACAACATCATGGCATGGGAGACAGAAGAGAATAGTGGGAGTAACAAAGTACTTCCTACTGCCAGCCCTCTGCGTGCACCCAGAAGGCAAACCAGAGTCAGAGTTTCTGACTGTCAGAGAAAGAAAGGTTTTGCTCCATGTGCTGAGTTACAGCAACATCATACGGTGGGAAATTTTGTGCTGCCTGGGACTTCAAGTCTACTGGAATGCAAAGCAGGCCAATGGACTCAGTACCAGCTTTGCAACCTGTCAAGTGCCAGTTACCCTAACAATGGTATCGGATCATTCTGGACTTTCTAATAAAAACCCATAACAGGCCATGGTCTTGTTGTAAACCACAAGGGAAGTGAAAGTGAGACTGGAGCCAGGCATAGCACTTAGCAGGAGGAAGTGCAGTCTAATATTAGAGTACAGAATGGAGTGTCCGGCATTGGGGATCCATTTTAGGCTCTGCCATTGACTGTATGACTATGGTCAAGTTACCTAATGGGGGCCTCCCCTCGCCCATCGGTGTGAAAAGTCACATTTATGTGAAATTGTACCCAGGAGGAATACAAGGAACACCTGCAATGATTAGAACTGGAAAGCCAATGGAAAAATATCTCTGACCATTTGGTTTCCTTGGTGCATGGGAGAGCGTTTTGTGTAAAGGCACTCGCTATGTCTTCATTGTAGTCCGTTTCCTCCTTAAACCAGAGAGCAGACAAAAAATCCTCGGATAGAAGTTAATGGACTTGAACAATTGCTATTTAAAGAGACCTCTGTTAAAAGCCAGCTCGCTCTAGATGAGAAGGTAATCAATTTGAGAAAAATTCATGTTGACAGACTCCCCCTCTGTAAAATGGAGTTAATGACACTTCCTGCTCTTACAGACCTGTAGGGAGGAGCCATTACTTAGGACTTGTCCAAGTGCAGAAATTGCACCCGTTTAACTAAAAATCCAATTACCGGTGTAGCGACACCAATGCAAACCTTTGTTTGGGCACTTCTGGATTAAACCTGGATCATATTGTGTTTCCTTAACTCAGTAAGGCAGTCTGCACACAATCTAACACGGAGTCATAGATTTCACGGCCAGCAGGGACCATTGTGATGTCATTATCTGACCTTCTGTATCTCATGGGCCAGAGAACTTCCCCAAAATAATTCCTTTTGAACAACAACGTATTTTTTAAGAAAAAAAATCTTGATTTTAAAATTGCCTGTAATGGAGAATCCACCATCACCCTTGATAAATTATTCCAGCAGTTAATTCTCTCATCATTAAAAATGTGTGCCTTGCGCTAGCCAGGTGTAACTTCATGTTTCACTCAGGTCTTTGACCAACACTTCATAACTGGGTACCTAAAGTTAGGCTCTTAAATACAAGCAGGTTTCAGAGGTGCTGAGTAGAGCCAGCACTCAGTGAAACCACTGGGAACTCCAGGTGCCAGGGCCTTTATAAGAGAGGTCATTTCCATTTAGATAGCTAAATATGGATTTGAACCTAGTTACCATAGACACACAGATTTGAAAATGTTGTCCTTTATGCTTTGAAAGGTATTAGAGAAGTGTTCAATAGCAGAAAGGTGGAAAACTGGGATTGAAACAGACTGACAAAGTGACCAGAAAGTGCTGGCCATGTTATAGATTGGATTTGCCAAATGGATTTCTTGCCAGTTCATAGACTCATAGACTTTAAGGTCAGAAGGGACCATTATGATCATCTAGTCTGACTTCCTGCACAACGCAGGCCACAGAATCTCACCCACTTACTTCTGTAACAAACCCCTGACTTATGTCTGAGTTACTGAAGTCCTCAAATCGTGATTTAAAGACCTCAAGGTGCAGAGAATCCTCCAGCAAGTGACCCGAGCCCCACACTGCAGTTATTCCATAATCGTCTCCTGCACCTCTCTGAAGCAGCTGGTACTGGTCACTGAGGGAGACAAGATATTGGACACACAGATGATCAAATCTGGCAGTTCCTGTTAGAGCTGTTCTGGAACCAGAGTTTTTGTTTCAGAGGGAGTTTTGCAATTTCAAAATTCCTTCCATTCTGGAACAGAGCAAAACCCCAACATTTCAAATTTTCCTGCAAATTGAAATTCTTATGGCGTTGGGTGGAGGCAGTGTTTTGGGTCCATCACAGGATTGCACTGTCCCTTTAAGAATGGATGAGGCCGGTGCACCTGTGCCTGGTCATCTAACTTCAGTTGGGCTTGAAAGAGGGCACTTGGGCCCTAGAGGGGAGAGAGATCTGGTGAGTTAGTCAGGAGAAGGGCAGGTGAGAACTGCCTGGGAGTAGGAGATTAGTAGGACAGAAGAGCTGCCAAAGCCAGAAGATGTTTCCTGAGGGAAAGCTGACTGCAGGGACAGCACCACATCTCCAAAGCCAAAGAGCCAGAGGGATGAAGGCAGGAGAGCAGCAGAGGGGCTTACTCATGAAAAGATTTATATACTGTTATTGCTTATTATCTTGCTGATGTCTCTGCTCTGGAGAGCTGGAGCTAGGGCTGGAGAGGGTTGAGGAAAAGATAGGCAGGGGGCCAGGGACAGACTTCTGCTGAAATGAATGTGGTTGCATTTCAGCTGGAAGGATGGGGGTGTCTGTCCTGGCAGAAGGACAGGTAGGGAGTGAAGAGGAGTCCATGTGTGGTGGGAGATACCAGAATGGGATATGTGTTCTCAACAGGTGAGATGTCTCAGGATCTTAAGGACTACTTGCACTGGAGTGATACATGTTTGGGACTCTTGGGACAGAATATCTGTACTATGTTTTCTTAATAAGCTGGCCCCAAGAAAGGGTATTATTTGGACAAAAGAGCCTGAGTGAAGTTACTGAGGTCTCAGAAGGCAGGAAACAGTGGCAGGTGTGTGTCCGCTTGAGAGAGGTTCCAGGGGAGCTCACCTTGTCATGAGGTCAATTGAAACATTTCGTTCTGATTTTGACTTTTTTAATTTCCTATTACATTTGATCTTATAAATAAATACGCCCTCAAATTCATTTTCCAAAACCAAAACAAAATGCTGTTTTTCCTTTAGTTTTGAAACAACATTTCATCAAAGGTGGCACGTTTCCCCTAAATGTGTCATTTTCAATGAATCAGCATTTTCAAATTATTGGGGGAAAAAACATTCCAACCAGCTCGAATTCCTAACTTCCTAGGAAGAAAAGCAAAGGAACAATCGCCTCCACTCAGTATGACACTGACACAATAACAGTATAAAATCTTTTCATCTTCAAAGGTGCCATCACATAAACCAACATGTTCTTTGAAAGAAAGGTACGGAAGTCAAGAAGAGCTGTACGTTTGTTGATTGTCTGGGTGCTTGTTGATAAAGGCACTTGATGCTTCCTACAAATCAATGCTGCAATGAAGATAGCTAGAAAAAGGAGCATGTTACTACTGAGAAGGCTGATTCTCCCTCCGGGTGGACAAATAGCTGGAAAAAAGCAGTCGGCAACATAATCTCCACTTTTAGCAGCGCAGTGTCAAAAAAAAGATTAATGATCTGGCTGGGGCCTTGGAGACATGGAGACCATGGTAGAAACAACTATTGCTCTTGAGTAGCCTGTGATGGTACCACCTTACTTATCAGGTTTCAAAAGATGCTCAACTGGCTTGTGTAAGCTGATGGCCTTTGGGTATTTTGATAATGAAGCTTGTTCCTTAAAGATATGTATTACAGAGAGGGAGGATGGTATTGTGGTTAATGCCCTGGATTTGGACTCAGAAGACCTGGCTTCCATTATGCAAGGGGAGGCAAGATTTTTGGAAGCATGCACATGATTCAGATCCCAGGTATGCAAGTGGTGCTAGGTAAATAGGGCAGGGCCTGCAGATCTTCTGGCCCTCAGCCTAGAGAGACTGGCACTAGGGCTTCCTTGGCTCAGACTTCATTACATTCCATTCTTTTGGGACCTGCAGATTTGGAGCTATGGGGGGAAGAGAATCAGAAGAAATTCAGCATTCTCTTCCGCGATCACAGCCTGTCGTCCATGAAAGGGCATGGAAGCATATCTGCTTAGGCACTCGGAGCCTTCGGACTTCAGCAGCACCACGGGGGAAGATGCCGGGCTGCCAGAGTAACAGCAAGCAGAAAGTCCCAGACCCTTGGCTATGACTAGCACTGCATGTTCCCTGACACTGTTCTGGTCTGGTGTGCTCTGTTACCCATTGTTGGTGGGAAAGGGCCCATCACACAAAGGCACTGGAGCTCACAAAGGAGAATGCCAAGTCAATGGAAATTAGAGGCTGTCAGTACTGTATTGGATCAGGGCTGAAAGTAGTAATGTCTAGCTCCCAGCAGTTTTTCCTGTGATACTGACTGTGCTGTATATGGCATGTCTATTTTTAGAATCTAGGTTGCCATGACAACCCAGTGTACTTTTTGGTTAAATATAGCAGCTGTTTCAGAGCACTCTTGTCCTTCTGGATTCAAGAAGCATGTTCTGCCCTCTGACGGAGCACGGGGTATTAAATGCAGATGGAAGGGGATAATTAAGTGTAAGCCCAGCAGAAACGTCAAATCGTCAGTCAGAAAGGGGAGTTTCAAGATGAAAACGGGAATGTTTTCTTTTCACAACCAGTCCTTCTGCAATAGAAACTGAGGTGGTCACAAGGAACTATCCCTTCAGTCTGATTGTATGTGGGCTTGGTCATGTACCCAATTAAGTCAACAACAAGACTCAGTGGGTAGGGCCACACTGCAATAAAAAATCCACAGCCCTGAGGCTCAGAGCCCAGGTCAGCTGACTCAGGCTCATGGAGTCTGAACTGCAGGGCTGTCAAATTGCAGTGTAGGTGTTTGGGCCCAAGCTGGAGCCTGGGCTCTCAGACCCTCCCTCCTCATGAAGTCTCAGAGTGAGCCCAGACATCTGCACTGCACCCCACAAGCCCAACACAATTGACCCTGGGCAGCCGCAGCCATGCTGCAGGTCTTGTATCGCAGTGTTGACATACTCACAGATGCAATGGTGCAGGATCAGTTCCTTACAGCCTTCTGCACCTCAGTGCTCCCTGCAGCCAGTGGGAGTTGAGGGCACAGTTAGCAAGATTTTATTGCAAGTCTTGCAATAGTAGGTGTTCTGCTTAAAGCCACAGCTGCTGGAGTCCAGTGATTACAAGAGACCTGAGCAGTCCCCAGCAGTGTGGAAGAAACGTGACCTTTGAAGTCAGACGGTGAATACAAAGAACCCACCATTCATTATTTGTCAAAATCTCATGATCAGGGGGGCTTGACTCATGATTTTGGAACCCTGGGTGGTTAGCAGTAGTGCAAAGGTAAAACTCCAGCAGGCAGAGAGATGCCCACTGTCAGCTTTGTTGGATGATCACATGTGCCGATTTTAAAGAGAAATACAGATCTGAAGGGGTGACTCAGTCTGATGAATTAGGGGTCCGAAGCTGCCACCTAGATTCACATCAAGTAGCCCCTTATTCTGCAAGTGATCCCGTTGACTTCAGTAGGTGAGAAGAGATATAGTTCCTACTCAGGGCCTGGTTCCCTGGGGTATGTGCGGAATGAGATATTAACAGAGTGACAAAGGGTGATACAATCAGGCCCTGTAAAGCTGGTTGGTTTGCTGATTCCACACAATCGAAATGCTTTGTGAGAACACAGCAATGTAGATGAAATTATTCAATGGAAAATTATTAAAGTGCTTCAGTTCCGTAAGGTGCAAGAACTTCATTTTGAAAATATGATGTACAATAGTCAAAACAATTAAGACAAACTGGAGCACTTTTGCCTTATCGAAATGAAACTCCTGTACAAAATAATTTCAGGATTTCCTAAATTACATTTTTCAGAATTTTCATTTCATAGAAAATTTCAGAAATTCTGCTTTTCATTCCAATTCAGGATGAAAGGAAATTGAAATGTTAGACTTTTGACCAGCTCTAATGCTGTTTTTAAGGCTCTATTTGACTTCCTCATATTCTGAGTAGGGTGACCAGACATCTCGATATTTGGGTGGCTGTCCCAATATGTCCCGATATTTCGCTCTGCCAACAGCACTGGGGTTTTTTTATTTTTTGCTCTGCCGGCAGCACTTGACTTTTTTTTTTTTTTTTGCTCTGCCGGTGAACCCCCACCCCCCATGTGTCCCAATATTTTCTTTACCTCATCTGGTTACCCTATATTCTGGGTTTGCGTCCATCTTGCTGTCCTTTTGTATTTCACTCAAATGACTGAAGCACCTGCTCTATGGAGGGAAATAATGTAGCTTAGCAGTTCTCAAACTGTGAGTTTGGTCCCCAAAGTGGGTTGCGACCCCATTTTAATAGGGTCACCAGGGCTGGCTTAGACTTGCTGGGGCTCAGAGCTGAAGCCTGAGCCCCCCTGCCTGGGGTCCAAGAAGAAGCCTGAGGGCTTCAGCCCTGGGCAGCAGGGCTCAAGTTACAGGCCCCCTGCCTGGGGCTGACGCTCTTGGCCTTCAGCTTTCTCCTCCACCCCCAACTGGAGGGTGGGGGCTCTGGCAGGCTTAGGCCTTGGTCACCATTCCTGGGGTTGTGTAGTAATTTTTGTTGTCAAAAGGGGGTCATGGTACAATGAAGTTTGAGAGCCCCTGATGTAGCTGGAACACAGAGTGTAATGTAACATTTTCAAGATGATGGGTTTTTTAATCAGCTGGCTTTTACCTAGTTACATGAAAAAGAAACATGACCAGCCTCCAAAGCCAGAGCAGGGCTTTGCGAGCCACTGACAACTCTTTTTATTTTGTTTTTTTTTTAAGTTAAACATCATGATTTAAAATATCCATAGAGGTCATTGTGACCAAGGCTTTAACAGGAAGAAAATGTCTCCTGGATTCTTTTCCTCTCCCTGTGGGATCTATTGCATTGGACGTTGTTGCTTTGGAGAGCACAAACATTGAATACACACACTGAGCTCTACATTCTTTTGGCAGGGAAGTGAATTACCCCTCCTACACTGTGAAGCCTTCCCTAACCTACACCATGGACACCTGGGTCTGGGTCTGCAGCTGCTGTACCATGTTGTAGCTCCATACAAGTCCTTTGCTCGAGCTCGGGGTCTGGCCCTCTTGTGATGTTCCCCATCCCACTGTGCAGTGGGACATTAAGGATCCATAACCAGTGGAGAGGCAGGGCGCTGTAAACATCTGGCTTCACTGCAAGTAGCCATTATCTCTTCTTGAACCCTCCCATGTTCTTGTCCGACGTGATCATTCTTGGCTCTTCTGCAGAGCGGGCCTCATCTCTCCATGCAGCAGGGAGTCTTCTGCTAGTCAAGGGCAAAACATGGCAGTCTCCCCATGAGGAAGCACTGCTTGTATCAAATTGAAGGCCGGAGATTTCATGTGTTTCATCAAAACCTCACGCGTGCAGTTTAGGGAGTAAACTGCAGGGTTCCTCTGATCCTGAAAATACCGGGTGCTCAGTTCTTAGTAATGCAGCTTTGTCCAGAACTTCTTTATAGATCAGCCTCTTTAGTGTCATATGAACATATACCTGATCCAGGCAGCCAGTCCTTCCAGTAGAGGGCAGCAGCATGTGCATGCCTCCATGCATGTGTGTGCACACACACATGCACATTTCCCACACAGCTGGACTTGTAGCAACCGCTGTTAGTAAGTCATACATCTCTCTCCACCTGTAACTGAGAGCCTCCCTCTCAGCACGCTATTAGTCATCTCTCATCACACTTAACCAGAGGCTCTGAGCAGAAGGTCACCCCCTGCCCTACGTTACTCTGAGAAAATCCTTGTAGGGAAGAACTGTTCATCACCTGTAGCTCTAACTCTTGTCCAGTGGTGCAGGAGGCACTGCACTTCTGGTTCCAAGCCTGCCAGTGACTTTGCGAAACCATGGCAACTGCCAGCTGCAGTCACTCCCAAACCAGGACTAATCCCTCACCTAAGCAATCAGGGGGAATGTCCTACAACAGGAAGGGCTGCTACTGCCACCCTGCTGGCGACATCACTCCACCAGCAGGAACAGTCGGATGCAGAGTGTCTGCGGCAGTTAGCTGGAACTCTCTGGTACACAGCGTCGCCTGTGTGACTTTTAGCAGGGTTCACGTCCTGCTGTATGGCAGCGGATAATAACTGTGCAGTGCCGCGGTGATCACAGTCTGTGCTCATCAGCTGGGAAGTGGGGTGAGGCATTCCCCACCTGCCTGCACACTGCCCTTCACGAGGATTAGATAGTGTGCTCCATCTTCCTCAGATGTCAGCCACTGCTAAATGCAGGATAGCCAACTAAAGGGTGTAAGGATCTGATCTGGAATGACAAATAATATTAGGTTTTCTGCTGTGCAGCTTTGATTCCTTTTCGTGCTTTACTGTGTCAAGCAAAACATGCAACTTTTGCAAGTATTCTATGCACGGTCTTGTGCCCGACCCCAGAGAGCCCTCTGCTAGGAATCTTATTTACCCAGAAACTGGGTTTCAACAGGCATGTGTATTTATTAAAACTCTGTGCCATTGCTTATCTTTCCATTTCCCTTTGTATTCACTGGTCCTTTCAACGTGTGGGCTCCCTGCCTTCCCCCATTGATTTATGGGTTTATTGTAATCCCTGCATCATGCCATTTCCCTCCCCTGAGCAGCGCTGAGTGTTCCGCATTTTTCCTCCCTTTCCCAACCTTTTTTAGCAATTTGTGTGATGAACTGCCATCACTGACATACTTTTTGCTGCAGAACATCATCCACCCTATCAAATATTGATACTTTGGAGTTTTCAGCATGGAAGTTGTCAAAGCCAATGGAGTTTCTCAAGCAGCAGTGAAGCTAATTGGGAATGATAGAATACTTTTCCCCTACAGAGGAATCAGTGGTGCTGCTAGCTGGTGACCAGATGACGCTGCACAGGCATCAGCATACTTAGAGTGCCTCTGACAGCCTCAGTGCACGCACAGGGTATCACCATATCACTCCCACCTTCCTTCTCTATGTAAGGTACTCACCATAATAACTCCCAGGCGTTAGTAGATTTATCCTCACACCCAGGCTGTGAGGCCTCTTCCTCTGCAACTCTGGGAACAGCCTCCCCATTGGGCTGGTGCAGAGGGGGAGGTGGCTTCACACACTGTTCTCGAGGCCTCTGGAGGCCACTTCAGTCACTGAGAACTTTGTACCCAATAGCCTGAAGCCCCTGTGGATCTTGAAGCACCAGGAATAACCAGGGTGCAGAACTCGCTCTTCCACCACTGAATGTGCCTGACACCTCAGAATACTCCCTACACAGCCACTTCCCTCAGTGGGTTTTTGCTCCTCTCTGAGCCCAAGCAGTTTGTCAATCACTTTCCAATGATGCAGTGCCTGGAACTGAGCACGGTATCCCTACTGTGGTGACACCAGCGCAGTGAGAAGGAGGCGCTTGTGCCTGACATGGACATGACCCATGAGGGAAGATTGAAAATAAATTGGGTTGGTTTAGGCTGGAGAAGAGAAGACAGAGGGGGGGACATGATACTTGTCTTCAAGTACATAAAAGGTGGTTGTAAAGAGGTGGGTGATAAATTGTTCTCCTTAACCACCGAGGACAGCACAAGAAGTTATGGGGTTAAATTCCGGCAAGGGAGATATAGGTTAGAATGGTCCAATGGTTCAAGTAATAGCTGAGGCCTTGGGAGACCTGGCTTCAGTTCCTTCTTCTGCCACAGGTTTCTCATTAGGTGGCCTTGGGCGAATCACTTAGTCTCTCTGTCTGCCTCAGTTGGGGTGCAGCAGCCCAGCTTCATGAAGGTGTGAGGATAAATACAGCGAGGACCAGGAAGTGTTTTGAGCTCTACCAATAAAAGTGCCATTAAGAAAGAGTTACCATTATTTCACTGTAAAACTCCTGCAGTGCAGCACCAGTGGCGGGAAATTCATGGGAGGCCAGAGCCTTGGCTGGATGCATCAGCTGACAGTTGAGAAATGCAGGGAGCTTCATGCAAACTTTGCTGCAGTGACAACATACACAGTGAACCTAGATGAATTCCAAGCTCCATTGTGCCAAGGGATAACTCAGTGGTTTGAGCATTGGCCTGCTAAACCCAGGGTTGTGAGTTCAATCCTTGAGGGGGCCACTTAGGGATCTGGGGCAAAAATCTTTGAGCAGGGGTTGGACTAGATGACCTCCTGAGGTCCCTTCTCACCCTGATATTCTATGATCTGAGCCAGCAGTGGGGAATCTCTGAAGTGCAAGTGCTTTCTCTGGGCCCTGCTGCTGGTCTAAAGACTCCTACTTCAGAACCACATATGAGCCTTGTGGATCTGTCTGTGAGCATCTCAGACTGACTTACTGCATAGGATCATCTCCTGTCCCCACAACTGCTAGGGAACTTGGGGCATCTCTTCCCAGCAGTAGCAGCTTCTTTGGGTGTCACCTGGCCTCAGCCCCTGTTCTCTTTCTCCCATTAAGAAAAACGCGTGCTGTGGCTCCACAAACTTTGATGAGACCACCGGAGAGGAGCCTCCTAAGAAGATCATGCACCGTCCAAGAGGAGCAATACACAGTCTGCTGCTGCTAGGAACAGGGCGCCGGAATACTGCCCACATTCTCTTGAGTGTGTGTAATCCAGGTTAAGATTGAGGGCGGGTTACAAGAAGCAAGCTGCTACAGGTCATCTCACATAGCTGTACGGTGATTTGACTCCTAGCATGAGGAGGCCCAGGCTGACTGGAGAGATGATTGTGGGCTCAGACCAGCTTTTCAAGAGCTGCACTCTGAGTTAGTCACTGAACTAAGGGCCAGATCAATGGGAACAGCTGGGAGCTGAGTTCTTAGGAAAATCTGGACACTTTATTGAGGTGCCTATGGGGGAGTTGTTAAATGCTGAGCTTTTTCAGAAATCTGTCCCCATGGGAGCCACTAGTCCCTATTTAGACTCAAGGAGGAACTCCAGGGAGCTGTTTAGCAACAATTTAGGGGGAGGGATAGCTCAGTGGTTTGAGCATTGGCCTGCTAAACCCAACATTGTGAGTTCAATCCTTGAGGGGGCCATTTAGGGATCTGGGGCAAAAATCTGCCTAGGGATTGGTCCTGCTTTGAGCAGGGGGTTGAACTAGGTGACCTCCTGAGGTCCTTTCCAACCCTGGTATTCTATGATTTACTCCCAGGGAACAAGCAGAGTCCTTTACCTGTCTCACACTAGACTAAGATTCATGTCCTACAGCAACCTCAAGTGATGCCAAGTTAGATTCTTCTGTGGTCTAACTGGATTATAATTAATCCTTAGCAAAGCAGAGAGAAAGAGGGACACGCAGAAAGGGGGAAGCTGGAAGAAGATATTTTACTAGGAGACTCAGTGGAATTCACCCAACACCGCTTTTGTCCTGGCTTCAGCCCTGCTGATCTACAACCTGAATTCTGCTCTCTTCAGCTAATGATCCAACCAGTGGCCCACATTCGGTGATGAACCCTGGTCACGTGTCACCTGAGGCATGTTGTGCATGCACTATGAAGATTTATCCTCTTCCCCTTAACTCAAGAGCAAGCTGTTTCAAAGACATGCATGAATATCAGGAATGGTAATTAACAATTCTCAGCAAAGAACTCCAAAAACATTGTAAAAAGTGCTTTCATACTGGTCAAAATAAAGAGTAACAACCATTTTATCTGGCACTTGACTATCAGAGTTTAAACAGAACCTCAGTACTAGCCAGAGAAACATGTAATTGCTGATTGAGTTAGTGAAGGGTGAGGCTGGTAGCACCACCTATTATTAAGGTTGCTTGACTCTTTCCATTATAAGACCCTGTTTTCAGTTGCTTATAACTTAGCCAAACTTCTAATATTTGGGCTTAAATTTTCCAGGCCGAGAATCTGCCCCAGAATGCCATATATTTAATTTCAGTCAAAACAGTGCAGCCACTTCTGTCTGTGTAAAACCTGTGCAAATTTAGCCAAGTTATAAGCCTCAGAAAAATAACTTTCTATAGTCTCAGTAGAAACTTCTTTGATTTTAGCAGCTACCTTCCACAACAATTCCATGTGCCCTGAGCATGCTTCAGCCTGGGGCTGAGCAGGACTTTCCCTGCAACTGCAGCTCTGGGCTGCTCTGGGCTGTGTTGGATCTGGGCACCTGAACTGAGAGCAGGGAGCCCGTCTCTCCTGCGGCTGAGGCAGTGAGGAGGAGGAAGCTGCTTGATTCGAATGCAGAGGGAACACGTCAGACCGCTGGTGAAAAGTGGGTTGGGAAATATTGGGACAAAGAGCCTGGGAGGGGAGGAACTGGGCCTAAAGGCTGTTGAGGGGAAACTGGAACTGGGAGGTGGAGGAGAACGGAGACAAGGACTAGCTGGACAAAAAGTCTGCAACGGGGATTGAAACTGAGGGTCAGACACTGGGGCTGGCTGGGCAAAGACACCTATGGTGAAACTGTATGTGACTATGTAATTAAAGATTGTATAATATGCCCAGGGGGCCTGAATTATGGTGGCACTAACAACTGTACTTCTGCCATTTCCTAACTTTTTATAGAATCATAGAATATCAGGGTTGAAAGAGACCTCAGGAAGTCATCTAGTCCAACCCCCTGCTCAAAGCAGGAACAATCCCCAACTAAATCATCCCAGCCAGGGCTTTGTCAAGCCTGACCTTAAAAACCTCTAAGGAAGGAGATTCTACCACCTCCCTAGGTAACCCATTCCAGTGCTTCACCACCCTCCTAGTGAAATAGTTTTTCCTAATATCCAACCTAGACCTCTCCCACTGCAACTTGAGACAATTACTCCTTGTTCTGTCATTTGCCACCACTAAGAACGGCCGAGCTCCATCTTCTATGGAACCCCCCTTCAGGTAGCTGAAGGCTGCTATCAAATCTCCCCTCACTCTTCTCTTCTGCAGACTAAATAACCCCAGTTTCCTGAGCCTCTCCTCATAAGTTATGTGCCCCAGCCCACTAATCATTTTTGTTGTCCTCCACTGGACTCTCTCAAAACTGGACGCAATACTCCAGGTGTGGCCTCACCAGTGTCAAATAAAGGGGAATAATCAGTTCCCTCAATCTGCTGGCAATGCTCCTACTAATGCAGCCCAATATGCTGTTGGCCTTCTTGGCAATGAGGGCATGCTGCTGACTCATTTCCAGCTTCTCATCCACTGTAATCCCCAGGTCCTTTTCTGCAGAGCTGCTGCTTAGCAAGTCGGTCCCTAGTCTGTAGCAGTGAATGGGATTCTTCCTTCCCAAGTGTAGGATTCTGCACTTGTCCTTGTTGAACCTCATCAGATTTCTTTTTGCCCAATCCTCCACTTTGTCTAGATCACTCTAGACCCTATCCCTACCCTCCATCATATCTACCTCTCCCCCCAGTTTAGTGTCATCTGCAAATTTGCTGAGGGTGCAATTAATCTCATCATCCAGATCATTAATAAAGATGTTGAACAAAACTGGGTCCAGAACCAGCCCCTGGGACAATCCGCTTGATACTGGCTGCCAACTAGACATCGAGCTGTTGATCAATACCCATTGAACCCAACAATCTATCCAGCTTTCTATCCACCTTATAGTCCATTCATCCAATCTATATTTTTTTAACTTGCTGACAAGAATACTGTGGGAGACCGTATCAAAAGCTTTGCTAAAGTCAAGATATACTTTTGACTGCTTGACTTTGCAATCTGTTTTTTTAAACATAGATTTGTGTGTGCGTAATATGTTAGACCACTAGATCTGTATAATGATCTTTGAGAAGGCTGATTACACTGCCACACTGCACCTATCTGGGGGAGACCACGAACAATCTAGGGCAAAAGTGTTTGCAAGCGCACCCCAAAAACACTGGGAAGCACAACATGCAATTTCTTAGTCCCTGCTAGCCCTTTGGAGAGGCCGAGGTTGGGGGAATGCCTCTTTTCCCAGCATCCCTTGCTGACATTAGCTCTTTTGGGGAAGAGGTTAAAAATACAATTAACCCCTGACTGCCTGTCTCTAGTATTACCAAATGCCTGGTTGGCAGATTTAGAGTGGGAGAATCTCTGCTCAGGGCCCAGATGATGGATCACACAATTAACCTTGTTGCCAATAGGGTTATGCACAAAGTGTTCCCAGTCTGGCCTAAACAATGGCTATGAAATTTGCTTGAGGGGGAAATCTGGCATGCAAGACTCATCCCTCCCTGTTCACAGTCTGCTCTAGAGGAGGCTTAGAGCTGATAAGCCTCAAATGCCAAGTATGGAAAGAAGGAATTTCTGTTTTGATTTGTATTTGACTTTTAGTTTTTAGTTCGAACCGACAGCACTTGTTTATGTCATCATCTTACAGCACGTGACACCATCACTAGTGAAGTCTCACAACAGTTTACCAGCTGCAGTAGGTAAGAGTTCTGCCCGTATTACAAGATACTGAGGTGCAGAGAAATTAAATGTCTTGGTTAGGATCTCACAGTGAGTGTGGTGCAAAGCTGGCAACAGAGCAGGCTGTGGGAGTATCATTCATTTAACTTCAAATGCTTCTTGATCCATTTTTTGATGGGCTTGCTGTGGAGCTTTGAGTTTCCTGAATTCCATCTTGAGCTTTGGGTTTATCCAAACAGGAAAGCCGAAGCTGACATTCAGATATGACTCTGTAAAACTGTCGAGTTTGATCTCCGTTGGGGTACAAAAACAAACAGGAGCAACACAACGACAGGAAGTATATTATGCAGAGAAAGCATCTCTTGAGATTTGCATTCTCCATTTCTCTCATGGCTTTTTAAGGGGAGAAGGTGCAGCTGCAGCTGACGAAGAGAACAGAATGGAAGATGCCCTTAGGTTTGTTTCTATTTAGGGTTGCCAGGAATCCATTTTTTGACAGGAACACCCATCGAAAAGGAACCCTGGCAGCTCTGTTCAGCACCACTGACTGGGCCATGAAAAGTTTGGTTGGTGGCACAGCCAGGATGGCAGGCTCCCTGCCTGGCAACACGCAGCCCCCAGGAAGCAGACGACATGTCCCTCCCGCTCAGGGGCAGCCACAGGGGGTCTGTGCACTGTGTCCACCCCGAGCGCCAGCTCAACAGCTTCCATTGGCCAGGAACCACAGCCAATGGGAGATGCAGGGGTAGCTGGCAGAGCCTCCTGGCCATCCCTCCACCTAGGAGCTGGAGAGACATGATGCTGCTTCCCAGGGGCTGCCTAAGGTAAGTGCTGCCTGGACCCTGCACTTCAAAACCCTCTCTTGCACCCCAACTCCCTTCCCCAGCCTAGAGCTGCCTCCTGCCCTCTGAACCCTTTGGCCCCAGCCTGGAGCCCCCTCCTGTACCCCAAATCCCTCATTCCTGGCCCCACCCCAGAGCCTGCACCACCAACTGGAACCCTCACCCCCTTTTTACCTCCTTCCTTTTAGTGCCTTTATTTATTTTTCATTTGGGGCCTCTCGGAAGAAGTGACTCATTAGGCAGGGTGTAACTGAGGAGATTGCAGTGTGCACAAGAGCCGGCATGTGAGACGGCATGGAGAAAGCAGCAGGAGAAGGAAATGAAGGGGGTATTGAAGGTCAGCCTCAATAGTAGAGCCAGGTGGGGTGAGGTGGAGATGGCAGCAGCCATGACCTGAGTGGTGCGGAGTCCTGAAGGTGACGCCAGGCTTGGCACAGTGGGCAAGAGCGAGCCAATGAGTTATACATAGAGATAAGTGACTTAGTGCATTATCATCCTGCAAATCGGAGTATTAACGCCCCCATGCAGCTCAGCATGACTGCACTGAGTAAGCTGGGCATGGAGAACTCTGCTCAGCATGGCCAGAGCCATTCTGCAAGGGCAATGAGTCTGGGCGAGATCCCCATTGTCCCTGTACGCTGAGCCATAGCCAGTGGAATAGGGGGTTCATGGTTTTCTATACAGTGTTTGGGGAACAAAAGAGGTGAGATGGCTGCTTTTGGAACCCTTCCATCCACTGCTGTTTCCCTCAAGCTGAGTATTGAGTGGAGGGCATCTCGTTAGAGATAATTACTGAGCTGATCGTTGTGCTCAGTGACGTTAAGTAGGAAGTGCGCTGACTCACATCTGCACCTGTTATGCTAACGAGGTTCTGCTTTCCCATCAGCAGGGAGGAGATGCACCTCTTTCCAGCAGCCATGTCACAGACTCGCCTCTGTTGTTGTTGGTTTTTAACGCAGCTGTGATAAAAAGCTCTTTCTGTTTTTCGAGAGGATTCATTATGGCTGGAGCTTGCTTCTAGTACTCTTCCTTTACCACTTATTTGATTCTATATACAGCACATGCATGTTTGAAGATGTAAGGCACTATATAAGGGTTCTGTATTTATTAATTTATCGTTAATTGTAATGATGGTGATAATAGAGAAAAACAAACTCTCATTACATTATCAGGGCCTTCTAAAATCCAACCATCTGTCCATAATAATTAGCACTGAGCAGGAACTTTTTGGAGAACCAGTTTTCCATGAAAAATGCCAATTTGTCCAAACCAAAACTGTTCATGGAGGATCAGTTTTGACAGAACTTTCATCAGGAAGGTTTCTCAGGTCTGGGATGGAAGCTTGAGCTCTTGATCCCAGACTAGCCAAGAGCCCCAGCACTGACCTCACATATAGGAGACCCTAATTCAAGTCTCTGAATCAGACAGCAGCTTGTTTATACTGTTCTCCTACCCTGATATTCCTCCTTAATTTCCCCTCTCCCCTCACACTGTAATTTATAGAAACAGGTTACTATTACTTAAAATAGTTTGGGAGCTCTCCATGGGCACATCGTGTTCCAGAACAGGGTTAGCTAGGCCTTCCATGTGGTATATATTAGTAAACATCGTTATTTGGACCCTGTTGTGCCTCTGCGGTTACTTCATATTATGTTGTGTAAGGAGCAAAAGCCACAATACCCCTCCCATGTACAACATTTTAGAAATTGTTTATATAAGAGACAAGAGGGGAGCCATTAAATAACCAATATGTGCCCCACAGTGGGTGACATGGGAAATGACTTTACAGCTGCATCTGAAATTATTTATGGCCTGGTTTGGGAAAGCCTTAGTGAGTGAGTGTAGATAGGTATATTGAAGTCTAATGCTGCCTTATGCATAAACTCGCAGGGCCAAATTCAGAGCTTATGTCAGAGTAGGTTTAACCATGGCCAGTTAAGCATGGGAGCACTGGTCTTCCCAAGAACACTGAGACTTTAATCCCTAATTCATACTTTTCGTCATGGATTCAAACAAGCTTTGCTAGGGTGAGTCTTACTGTAATATCCAGGAGCTTCACTTTAATAGGATCTCGGCACTCAGTGCTAATGACTCTGCTAATCTCTATTTAATGCAAACTGCAGTCAGTCTGCGGCATGTCCACATGAGAGATGAATGCAGCATATGTATTATGCTGATGACACCGTAACCGCAACAAGGAAGGACTTTGCTGCAATTTATTACAGGACAAGACAGAGTGTGACTCTAGAGTGCATCGCTTGCTGTGCAGTAACACCACCTGTGGACTGTGCTACAGTACCGTCAGGAGTGTGACCCCAGGACTTTCAATGCACGCTAGTAATGTCCACACTGCACATGGCTGCATAGCAAGCTCGTGTAGAATGCTCACACTCTGGCTTCCCAAGCAGTAACTTGCCATATAGCCAAGTTACCAAGCCACTCCAGTTTATTCCTGGTAGGAGTGAGGAGAAGGAGAATGTCAAATCTATTAACCAGATACTTGTACAATTTTGTGGGAATAGGGAAGTTTTATAGAATAGAGAATGATAATTTCCATAGGAAAAAAATAAGTACTACACATTTCATTCCGAGACTTTTTGAAGAATTAAATTGACTTCTGTCCAGGCTAATGGCTGGAATTGTGACCAATAGGATTAGGAGAACTAATTCAGGGAAAAAAAAACCCTGAATCAAACATGACTGTATAATAATATATATGTGGGCTGGGAACACCTTGAAGAGACAGTGAGCTGATTGTCTTCATGCTTTTGTAGGGTTTTCCAAGATATATCTGTCCCCAGTTCATCCCCCTTACATCCACCAGGGAAGAGACAAACACTGAGGAAGGGATGCCACTGTATTTGATCACACAAAGCTTGTTGTTTATGAGTTAATTCTAGACGTTATTCCCTGTGGTGTCTGCTATGTGGTGAAGTGAGGTCATTAGTCTCCCATTGGCCATTTGGCCTTGTTCTCATTGGGGGTTACTCCTAGCCAAACCTGGACGCCTCAAGCCCATTAG
Source organism: Gopherus evgoodei (assembly GCF_007399415.2). Lineage (NCBI taxonomy): Eukaryota > Metazoa > Chordata > Testudines > Testudinidae > Gopherus > Gopherus evgoodei. The sequence goes on from NC_044332.1 coordinate 691,865, forward strand.
TTATTTTGCAAAGATATGAGATGTTTCCACAGAGATAACATTCCACACAGTGTGCAGTTTGGGCTAATTATTGTTGGCCATTCCCATAGGTGGCATGAGCTAGGAGATAACACATCCCCAGTTGCGCAGGCAACAAAGAGGTATGAATGGCACCCTTGAGAGGGCCTGTTAAAAGAAGGCAGTTAGCTGCGAACCAGCAGAGCGGCAAACAGAAGAGGGGCTAACAGAGGGAGTTTGACTGGGCATTTGCCTGGGGAGGGCCCACTGAGGCTTTCATCTTGCAGGTGTCTCTGAGTAGCTACTGCAACACCTGAGGCAGCTCTTAGAAGGAAGGTAATATGGATGATGAGCGATCAGCTGTTGTGACCTGCACAGGATATGCCACGTTTGTCTTTCTTCCACAGGACAGAAGCAACTTTGTCTGTACAAAGTGCAAGCCCATCTCCATATTGAAAGAGAAAGTTCAAGGTCTAGAGAAACAAGTATCAACCCTGCTTTGCATAAGAGAAAATGAAGATTTCCTGGACAGATATCAGGATATGCTTCTATGGGCACAACATTCTGAAGAATCAGAGCAGGCTGCACAGCAGGGACAGGACAGTGAAGAAATTTGGCAATATGTGACCTCCAGAAGAAGAAAGAGGAGCATCCATGTACCAGCAATGGAGATACAGGTGAGGAACCGTTTTCATATTCTCTCCACAGGTACTAATGCGGAGAGTAGACTAGATGATACATCTGAGGGAAGGGAGCCAAAGGAGACTCCACCGATTGGATGGCATGACATGCACTGTCCTAGGGATGGGGGTTCCACAACCACCACTCCCAAGAGGAGGCGGCAGATGGTGGTGGTTGGGGACTCCCTCCTTAGGGGGACTGAGTCATCTATCTGCTGTCCCGACCGAGAAAACCGAGAGGTCTTCTGCTTGCCAGGAGCTAGGATTCACGATGTGACGGAGAGACTGCCAAGACTCATCAAGCCCTCAGATCACTACCCCTTCTTGCTTCTCCACGTGGGCGCCAATGATACTGCTAAGAACGACCTTGAGCAGATCACTGCAGACTACGTGGCGCAAGTGGTGTTCTCGTCCATCCTCCCTGTGAAAGGAAAAGGCCCAAGTAGAGAGCATTCGTGGAAGTCAACGACTGGCTATGAAGGTGGCGTTGGAGAGAAGGCTTTGGATTCTTTGACCATGGGATGGTGTTCCAAGAAGGAGGAGTGCTAGGCAGAGACAGGCTTCACCTAATGAAGAGAGGGAAGAGCATCTTCGCAAGCAGGCTGGCTAACCTAGTGAGGAGGGCTTTAAACTAGGTTCACCGGGGGAAGGAGACCAAAGCCCTGAGGTAAATGGGGAAGTGGAATAACAGGAGGAAACACAAGCAGAAAAGTGCAAGAGGGGAGGACTCCTGCCTCATACTGAGAAAGTGGGACAATCAGCAAGTTATCTTAAGTGCCTATACACAAATGCAAGAAGCCTGGGAAACAATCAGGGAGAACCAGAAGTGCTGGCACAGTCAAGGAACTATGATGTGATTGGAATAACAGAGACTTGGTGGGATAACTCACATGACTGGAGTACTGTCATGGACAGATATAAACTGTTCAGGAAGGACAGGCTGGGCAGAAAAGATGGGGGAGTTGCATTGTATGTAAGAGAGCAGTATGACTGCTCAGAGCTCCGGTATGAAACTGCAGAAAAACCTGAGAATCTCTGGATTAAGTTTAGAAGTGTGAGCAACAAGGTTAACATCGTGGTGGGAATCGGCTATAGACACCAGACCAGGGGGATGAGATGGACGAGTCTTTCTTCCAGCAACTAACAGAAATTACTAGATCACAGGCCCTGGTTCTCACGGGAGACTTCAATCTGACATCTGCTGGGAGAGCAATACAGCGGTGCGCAGACAATCCAGAAAGTTTTTGGAAAGTGTAGGGGACGATTTCTTGGTGCAAGTGCTGGGGAAACCAACTAGGGGCAGAGCTCTTCTCGACCTGCTGCTCACAAACAGGGAAGAATTAGTAGCGGAAGCAAAAGTGGATGGGAACCTGGGAGGCAGTGACCATGAGATGGTCGAGTTCAGGATCCTGATACAAGGAAGAAAGGAGAGCAGCAAAATACGGATGGTGGATTTCAGAAAAGCAGACTGACTCCCTCAGGGAACTGATGGGCAGGATCCCCTGGGAGAATAACATGAGGGGGAAAGGAGTCCAGGAGAGTTAGCCGTATTTTAAAGAATCCTTACTGAGGTTCCAGGAACAAGCCATCCCGATGTGTAAAAAGAATAGGGTCAAGGAAAGTGTGAGCCCCTTGCTTAATGAGGGAGGCAACCTAGTGACAGAGGATGTGGAAAAAGCTAATGTACTCAATGCATTTTTCGCCTGTGTCTTCATGAACAGGGTCAGCTCCCAGACTACTGCACTGGGCAGCACAGTATGGAGAGGAGGTGACCAGCCCTCTGTGGAGAAAGAAGTGGTTCAGGACCATTTATAAAAGCTGGACGAGCACAAGTCCATGGGGCTGGATACGCTGCATCCGAGGGTGCTAAAGGAGTTGGCGGATGTGATTTCAGAGCCATTGGCCATTATCTCTGAAAACTCATGATGATCAGGAGAGGGCCCAAATGACTGGAAAAAGGCTAATGTAGTGCCCATCTTTTAACTACAGGCCAGTCAGCCTCACCTCAGTCCCTGGAAAAATCATGAAGCAGGTCCTCAAGGAATCAATTCTGAAGAACTTAGAGGAGAGGAAAGTGATCAGGAACAGTCAGCAGGGTTTCACCAAGGGCAAGTCATGCCTGACTAATCTAATTGCCTTCTATGATGAGACAATTGGCTCTGTGGACGTTTTATTCCTTGACTTTAGCAAAGCTTTTGATACGGTCTCCCATAGTATCCTTGCCGGCAAGTTAAAGAAGTATGGGCTGGATGAATGGACTATAAGGTGGATAGAAAGCTGGCTAGATTGTCAGGCTCAACACGTAGTGATCAACAGCTCCATGTCTAGTTGGCAGCCGGTTTCAAACGGAATGCCCCAGGGGTCGGTCCTGGGGCCGGTTTTGTTCAATATCTTCATTAATGATCTGGAGGATGGCATGGACTGCACTCTCAGCAACTTTGCAGATGACACTAAACTGGGAGGAGTGGTTGATACGCTGGAGGGTAGGGATAGGATACAGAGGGACCTAGACAAATTAGAGGATTGAGCCAAAAGAAATCTGATGATGTTCAAAAAGGACGAGTGCAAAGTCCTGCATTAGGACGGAAGAGTCACATGCACTGCTATAGACTCAGGACCAAGTGGCTAAGCAGCAGTTCTGCAGAAAAGGACCTAGGAGTTACAGTAGATGAGAAGCTGGATATGAGTCAACAGTGTGCCTTTGTTGCCAAGAAAGCTAATGGCATTTTGGGCTGTATAAGTAGGAGCATTGCCAGGAGATTGAGGGACGTGATCGTTCCCCTCTATTCGACATTGGTGAGGCCTCATCTGGAATACTGTGTCCAGTTTTGGGCCCCACACTACAAGAAAGATGTGGAAAATTTGGAAAGAGTCCAGAGGGCATCAAAAGTGATTAGGGGACTGGAGCACATGACTTATGAGGAGAGGCTAAGGGAACTGGGATTGTTTAGTCTGCAGAAGAGAAGAATGAGGGGGGATTTGATAGCTGCTCTCAATTACCTGAAAGGAGGTTCCAAAGAGGATGGCTCTAGACTGTTCTCAGTGGTACCAGATGACAGAACAAGGAGTAATGGTCTCAAGTTGCAGTGGGGAAGGTTTAGGTTGGATATTAGGAAAAACTATTTCACTAGGAGGGTGGTGAAGCACTGGAATGGGTTATCTAGGGAGGTGGTGGAATCTCCATCCCTAGACGTTTTTAAGGTCAGGCTTGACAAAGCCCTGGCTGGGATGATTTAGTTGGGAATTGGTCCTGCTTTGAGCAGGGGGTTGGACTAGATGACTTCCAGAGGTCCCTTCCAACCCTGATATTCTATGATTCTATGATTACACAGTGCCCCCCATCCCACTCTTCCTAAATATCCTGGGATAGAATTTTTGTTTTAAACCCCCAAGGAACTTTTGACATAGTTTCTTTTGGGGAGGTCAGGAACCTTCATGGCTGTAGAAAAATCACTTGATTTTGCTGGAATGTCTTGCAGCATTCTGGTGACATGTCCAAAAAGCGTAAGATGCTGTCTGCAGACAATGGACCCAGTAGTCCGTAGATTGAAGCGACCAATAAGCATCTGCGTTACGAATGAAGTCATTCCACTTTATGCCTGATCTACAACATTGGCATTTTGTGTGGAAAACCTCCAGCTTTGCCCAGTCCGAGAGGCACAGTTTCCATGTTTCACAACCATACAGACAGAATACAGCTCAAACAGATCCTGAATGCGGCTGTCATGCCGAGATGATGCTGACTCCATATTTGTCGTAAATGACCCATGGCAGATGCTGCGTTGCAATCCAGTGAAGACCCTCCGTGTGAGAGCTGGAGGAACTGGTGAGTATAGAACCCAAGTAGCAAAAGCTGGAGGCTGCTTTGGTAGTTTCATTATTCAAAGAAATTGGAATCATAGAGGGACCCCAACAAATTAATATTTATTATTTATATTGCCATAGTGCCTAGTAGCTCCAGTCCTGGACCCAGAGTCCTTTATGCTAGGCATTGTACAAACACAGTACACAAAGAGTCCCTGCCCCCAAGAAACTTGCAATGTAATGCAAGAGACAGCAAACAGACATGGAGTACACCCGGTGTGGCCATGGGGACAGACATGGGGAGGGGAAGGGCCACGAGGAAACAGTGAGACAATATTGTTCAGCACCACAGGCTGTGGTCTCAGCACATCAGCCGCGTAGCTGTTCTCAAGTTTTTTTTTGTAGGCCTCACAGCAAAGGAGAGCTTGAAGGAAGGTAAGGAAGTATTTTTGTGGAGGTTCACGGGGAATGCCTCCCACGCTTGACGCTCAGCATGAGAGACAACAGAAAGGTGCTTCTTTGAAAATTGAACAATTATGTCCTAGTTACTGTTTTTTTGCACAAGCTGGGCTCTCTTAGGCACCATCAGAATACGTGCAGTACCATCAGCCCCAGGCACTCACAAATCAAGAGTCAGATGTCAAAAATCATGAGAGAGGCTTAAACCTCTGTAAAATAAGAGATGTGGGGTCTTATTTGTCTTCTAGGGTGCACACACATCACATTTCCAAACTTTTCTTCACAGCCAGGAGGGATAGAAACCTAGTGAGTTTGTGTGTATTTCTCTCTGTGTGTGTTGTTGTTGTTTTGTTTTGTTTTTAACACAAGCTGAGCTTCTCATGCAATCTTTTGATTCCATCAGCTGGGGCTTTAAGACGAACCCCCCATAGCGAGAGACTTACAATAAAATTATGAGCATTGGTACCACTGCTTTGCCCAGGGTCAAATTGTGAGTCTGGAAGCAGCACATATGTTAGGACCCTTCCACCACAGATCTAATTTCCTCCCAGGGATAAGAGAGGTCAGAGCCTCTGTTTCCCAATTATCAATTTACCAGTGTCTAAGGGTCACCTGGCCACTGCCTGTCACCAAGGACAGACTGGAAGACAAAAAGAGAAGTGAGTCTTTCTGGCTCTGTTTTGAATCCGTAGCATGTCTAATCTGAGTGTACAATGAAAGGCAGCCGGCTGTCTATTATTTTTTTTCTAATTTCTGCAGATAATAAGCATAGGTAGGAAGTAGAACAAAGGGATGCCCCTTTTTGGCTTGAATATCCTTTCCTCTGCCATGTGACCAATGAGATGGCATGGAGAGGCTATCATAGAGACCTTCAGGAGAAAGACTGAGCCCAAGCAAGGGTCCTTGGGATATGGGGAAGTCCAGACTGAGGAGCTGGGCAGGGATGGCCTTTATTATTATTGATTTGTGTTATAATCCTGGCTCAGGATCCCATTGTGCTAGGTGCTGTACGAACACAGGGTAAAATGCCAGGCCTTGCCCCAGAGAGCATCCACGTGGGGAGCATCCACGTGGGGAAGATACGCTGCTAGCAACCAGGCACTGCAGAAGCAGCTCCTGCCATCGCTGCCCTGCTAGTGTCAGACTGTGCTCCTTGCCACTGGCTTATTTTTAATAAGAGAAACCTCTAGGGCCCCCTTCCAATCCCAGCAAAGCACAGTGGGAGTAGAGGAGGGGAAAGGAACAAAACCAGGAGGCTTTTTTAAAGCCTTTGATGAGCTCTCATTAGGTAGATGGCCCACACGGTGTGATGTTGATGCAGTCTCTGATCTCACCCAGTCAGTGAGCACCACACTAATTTAAGACAGAAACTAGAACATTATTTCCCCCTGAAATCTGAAGCCAAAATCAATAGCAGGCCTTCTCCTGTCAGATCTGATCCTGTCAGTATCCCAGTGTATTAATGATTTTGAGCGTAGAGGTCATTACAGCAGGGAGAGAGCTCAAGGGGGAGGGAAAAAATAAGCAACAGAAAATCAGAGTGAAATTCTCTTCACCTTATTTATCCACTTGGTGGTAGAAACATTGTGGAAAGGAGCACAGTAAAATCCCAGCTGATCCCCTGGGGGGAGCCTACGGGAGGGTGAGGATTAGGGAGATCAGAGTCAGGCCCACTGTCCAGAAAGCCGCAAAGAGATGGGGTCAAGGTTTTTTGAGTGCTGGCTGTCTGAAATATTGGCCAGCTGCCTTTTCAGGAGAGACTTGGTCAGTTCTTGATTGCAGGCAGCTGATCTCCTGCTCACAGCGACGGGGAATCTCTCTGCGACTGCAGTTAAACTGGGGAATTGTGCAGGGGAAGGAGGACCGTGAAAGCAGATTTCTCTCTTCCTGCTGAAATGGGAACTGGCAGACGGCTGGGAATGAGGCATCCGGGCTGCTACACAAGAGGTGGAGGGAGTTTGCTCTTTAGTCACTGATTTCCCAGTCAGAAATGAGCCCTGAAATGGAAGTCTTGGGCTCCTCTAACAAAGAAGAAGAGACTCTTGAAGGTGTTTCCCCCCTTCCAATGTTTAAAGACACCATGTGAGTTCATAGGTTCCAAGCACGGAAAGGACCATCTAGTGTGACCTCCTGTATAATACAGGCCAGAGACCTTCCACTCAGTGATTCTTGCATAATGCACAAAGCATCTGGGTTGAAAGGGTACAAGCCGAACTATTAGCCACTGCATAGCCACATAGTGAGAGAGAGTCCTGCCCCAAAAGCCATGCACTCTACATAGACAATTTACAGTGTTGCTTCACTGCTGACTTTCCCCACTGGCTCAGAACTTGGTGCTCGTGGATTTAGAGCTGGGGTTAGTGAAGGCTGGGGGCATGCCGGAGGGATTAGAGCAGTGGGGAGTGATAGTAACCTTTGGTGGATACGTTTGTTTAGTCCTGCAGTAATTTTCCCAAAACATGGCTAGAAACGATAACTAGATCGATGCAGGGTCTAGGGTTTCTAGCTAGGTTATAACCTGGCTCCCATCACCTTTACTGGACTTACCCCATAACTTCCCTGGGGGAAAGGGGAGCATTATCCTCACCTTATATCTGGCAATGGAGGCACAGCAAGGAAGTCACACAGGAAGTCTCTGGTTGAGCCAGAAACTGAACCCAGATCTCATACAGCTCAGCCTAGTTCCTTAACCACAAGACCATGCTTCTTTCATTCCCGCTATGCTTCTCTCACACCTCCTCTCCTGTACAGGCACATGGTCTGCTGCATGACAGACAGAGGTTGCTGGTTGAATGTCGTGTGCTCAGACTGACACCTCTTTGCATCGCAGCAGTGGATAAAAACAGTAGCGCTTGGCAGCCATTTGTCTTATTTTAAAGAGACCATCTGCTCCCACCAGCCAACAGATCAACTATTCCAGCAAAACGTAGCCAGCATTAAAACAGAGGCTGGCAATGAGAGCCCCAGTTAAATACCAAGTGACCACAGATGGACAAGCTGGAGACGGGTAACATGAGAACTTCCAGTTGTCTAAATGACTCCTACTTTTGCTGCTTACAGACCTTGCAATGACAGAACTGAAAGGAAACAGTAACCCCGGCTGTAATTCTCAGCAGTGAACTATTCCTGAAGGTACCTTGTATTTACTGAACAAAGCCAGAGTGATTTATAGAGAATTTCTCCTGCACCGCTCACTCAGTTGTCATATGGAAATTGAGTCTATTAAGCAGCTTTGGGCTGCAGCCAGTGCACCATCCATTAATGCAAACTTTCATCCAATTATTACTATGCTGTCTCTCCCCATCTGCAATAAACAAGAAGGGATCCTTTTTCCAGGCCTCATGTTGGCATAGGGAGGATGAGAATCAGTGCTCAGAATTATGCAGAGGATCCTACTGTCATGCCGATCATCTTCTATTTGCCTCCAGGGGCTCTAGAAATACGGTGCTGTTACAGCAGTAGGACAGGGATGGGCGGGGAAAGGTTCAGGGGACAAGTACCACGCAGCCCTTACTCCCCAGACTGTGATGGAGCCCTTACTCCCCAGAGATTTGAGATGCTAGCTGAACAGGAAGAGAGAGGGCTTCCCGCAAATGGACCAATGGTCACTCCAGATTTTCTCCCTTCTTTAAGGCTGTGATGTGTGCCAGAGCTCCCCAGGTCACAGGGCAATTGAGGTAGGATTGGAAACAGCTGATGATACTCCCCTCTTTCTTTTGTACAGAGCATCCTGATAAGTCATGTAGGATCTCAGGCTAGAGCTACGTTGTCTAATACGTATTCTCATGCAGTTTGACTACAACTAGGCCTCCTAGTGAAATCTTTGGTAAGTTTCAAGCTGCATTCTGATGGTAAAAGGAGAAAGCCTAAGATCTCGTAGACTTAGCATCTTACATCTTTTAATCAAGGCTAGTTTGGGCAAAGATGGAGCTGTAACGTTGGCAGGATTGGTAACCCCTGGGCCCGTAGGCAGCTGAGGTCACTTGGCAATGCTGCTCAGCTACACAGAGTAGCAGCCCTCTCCAGTGCATCTTCAGAGTTCCACACCTGAAGGAATTGTCTTTGCAGGCAACAGCCTCATTTCCCATCTCTTGTTATGTTAGAGGTTGCAAATTCAAATGGATTTTCATTAGAAGCCAAAATCCTTCACGTTATTTGTAGCTCAGTAGGAAAGGCCAACCAGACTGTTCCAGCCTGAAAAATCAGCTAGTACAAGAATTGGCTCTAGTTGCTCAGTTTAATTAATAAAATTACTGAAACCCAGGAATTTTGAAATAAATATTAAACCTTCCTTCTTCATGGCACGCACTCGCTTCCAAGTAATGGGGGTCAGGAAGAGCTGTTCCCCAGGGCAAGTAATCCCATAACTGCTTATTGCAGACTTTCTTGCACCTACTGGCTAATGTCAGACACAGAATTACAGGGCTAAAATGGGTCTGATCTAGTCTGGCAGTTCCTTTGTTCCTAACCTTCTTTCCTCCTCCAATCATCTTTACAAATCAAGCATATTTAGGGTTAAGGGGTTTGGGGCATTATTCATCTCAGTTACCTGGATGTTTCAAAAAAGGAGTAAACACCCATCCTGCTGCCTTTGCAAGAAAACTAGTGCATCTGGAAGAGACAAGTCAGCAGCCAATGCACAAATTGTTCTTCCAAGATATTGCCAATCCCTTTTTCTCTTGCCCCTAGGTTTCTTTCACTGTGTTCCTTATGTATTAAAGACATCACCAGAAGATATTCTCTCTGAATGGAAAAAGTCACATGCCAAGTTCTCTCCCTTGGGCTTGGCTGAAAGGGTCTTGTTTTGTAAGGAAGTGGAAGAGAAGTGTCTGGGATACTCTCTCTGGCCCCAGAGCCTTTAAGAGAGGAATCCAGTCTGCCAGGAGGCCTGTTTCTACTAGCATAAATCGGACAGGTGAGTGGCAAGGGGTGGGCCTCAATCATCTCCTCAGTGAAATGAACAGAAGCCCAGCTAGAATGCAGGAGGGAAACCGGCACCCTGACACACCTTAGCAGAAATGTCACATGGAGATGCTCCTAACCCTCAGAATATCAGCTAGAGACATTGAAACCCTATGGCTCTCAGCCTGAAACAGTCAGTAGCGGGAAAAGTCTTCAAGCACGAGCCCCCAACTGGCATTTTCAAAATGGCAGCCACTGATGCCAAGAGCCAGCAACACACTGCCACCGGAGTACAGCCATTTTGGGGATATCAGCACCATTTCTGCTACTGTTTTCTGCATCATAGTCTGGGGCTCAGTTTTCCTTCTGGCTGCTCTGAGGGAGAGTGTACGCATATTAGATGCATGAAGGCTCTCAGAAGAAAGAGTCACTCCTTTCCTCGCAAGATTCTTTCCTTCCAATCCCACCTGACCAGAACAGTTAGAACGAACATAGGCACCTCTGTAGAGATCTAAAAGTGCCCTCTCAACTCTTTGTTTAGACTGGGGCAGAACAGCATTGCCAAGCACATGCTCACACATGAATAATCTACATGGCAAACAGAGAACTGCGGGATTGTGTAAGATCTGATGATCCTTGCATGTAAACATTGGGAATAGTGAGTCAGAGCAGGGAGGTGAGTTTACCTCTGTACCCATCCTTGATGAGACCAGCAGTGGAAGAGTTCACACCATTTTGGTGGTCACGATTTAAAGAGGGTGTTCAAAAACTGGAGGAGATACACAAAAGTGCTGCAGAAATTATTTGAGGGCTGCGAAAATGCCTTACAGTGAGCAATGTAAAGAGCTTGATCTGTTTAGCTTATCGAAAAGAAGATCAAGAGCTGACTTGATAACAGTGTATTAATTCTTCACAGGAACAAAATACCGTGTACTAAACGTCTATTTAATCTGGCAGAGAAAGGCAAAACAAGAACCAAGGGCTGGAAAGTGAAGCCAGGCATTAGCAACATAGCACACAGTTTTATCACTGAGGGTGATTTACAATTGGAACAAACTACCAATGGGAAGTAGTGGATTCTCCAACTCTTGAGGTCTTCAAGTCAAGACTGGATACCTTTCTGGAAGATGGCTTGTGTTATACAGGAGGTCAAACTAGAGGAGCTAATGGTGCTTTCTGGCCTTTTAGTCTAAGCATCCAGGATGCAGCCATGCAAATAGCCCCATAAAAGCTGCCATGAAAATCCCTTTCAGAGCTGCATAAATGACTGTCCAGGAAGCCTGTGGCTCTGTGCAGGAGACCAGGCGACATTGAAGGAGGGCAATAAAAAAATGTAGGCATCCAGGCGGAGACATCTAGGGAAGACATTTTTCCTGCAGAACCCCTACTCTGGTGGCACATAAGAACTCCTCAGTCGGTGCCTCTACCATCGACTGGACAAGGCACCAACTCTGTGATGCACTGGGAGAGGAAATCCATCCTGTACAGCTTAGGAGTTCAGCCGGAACAGAAGAAGGGTGAGCTGGCTGGGGATGTGAACGAGGCATGCTGGCCTCTCTTGTGCACCCTGCAGCAACTCTGCCCCCGAGGACATGTCTGCCCTTTTGAGTTCCTACACATGATAAGCATGGGCTCCACATGACACACAGGGCAAGCACTTCCCTCTGTGAGCCTCATGGCCTGGCCCAGCTGTGTCCTCTAGTGGCTGCTGTTGCTGCCTATGCCCTGGAAAGGAAGGGAGCAGTTTGGGATGACATCCTAAACTGGGCAAGGAGGAAGCTTGTGGCAGGAGGCTGGTGAGAATGGGGTTCTCCATTGTGCCAAGCCTAGCCATGTAATTGCTGCACAACTCAGCTCCAATGTGCCGCACAGTCCAAGACACTCACATACCCTTGGCATGAATCAGCGCCCCACATTCACACCATGTCTGCATTTGGCACAGGAGTGACACTGGCCTTTGAGGGAGGCCACAGTGGTCTGAATATTCACATGTGTTCAGCATAACGGCAGGCAAGTTACAGCTGGTCCTGGTTACAAACTGCTATCCAAACTGCTTACATCCATAAACTAGGGAAACAAATAAACAAACAGATGCTTGTTAATTGATTTAATTATCTACTAGCAAACAGGAGACCTGGTGCACATCAATACCAGGGTTTTTTTTAAAAGCAACTCATAGTAATTCTTTTCTGTCTGTGAACTACACTGTCCTGTTCTGTTCCCTAAAAGTAAGAAACTGGTTTTCAGGAAGGAGGATTTGAAGATTTTTTGAGAGGGTGGAAATTAGATTTGAACCAAAGGCAAATCTCCAGAAGTCAGGGCTGTTTAAAATCCAGGGTCAGCTCAAAACTGAACTGCTCCATCACTCCAGCATTTCTTAAAAGTTAACTTCCGAAAGGAGGGAAACTGCAGACGTGGAGGGTAATTTTTTAAGCCCTGGAAAGGTAGTAACTGAAATGGAGCCAGAGGAGAGAGCACAATGTGGGCTTTCAAAGGTTTGTATTAGACTTTTAGTTTTTTAGAAGATGCTCAAGCAAAAGCAACAAAAAATCAGTCTCCCTGACAGCGACTAGAACAGAGGTTGGCAACCTATGGCACACGTTCCAAAGACGGCACGCGAGCCGATTTTTAATGGCACGCTGCTGCCTACCGGAGCCCTGGCAGGCAGCAGCATGCCCTTAAAAATCCAGCCTGGCCCAGACCGCTCTTCTGCACCCTCTGCCCTCCCGCCTCATCCCACAGGGGCAGGGGGCAGGGGGCAGGGGGCAAGGGGCAGCGGGGCAGAAGCTTGGTCCTGCCACATCCCCTGCCTCTTCCCGCACTGTGCTGGGTTCCAGCCCCTCCTCCTCCTCTCTGTCCCTCCCTCCCTGATGGTCAATCAGCTGATGGCCCTTGCAAGGGAGGGGGCCCAGAAGGACCAGAGTCAGCGTGCTTGCTGCTCCCGGCGGAGGCAGAGAAGAAGCGGGGGCAGGGTCTTGGGGAAGGGGTGGATTAGGGGCATATCCCCTCCAGCCCCCTGCCGTGAGCACCCCACAACCCCAGCCCGCACCCCCAGCCCTCTGCCCTGACCCCCCACACACATACCCAGCCCTCTGCCCTGAGCCCTGTACCCTCCTTACACATACCCAGCCCTTTGCTTGATTCCTTCATCCTCCATGACCCCAGCCCTGATTCTGCCCCCCCACACATACCTAGGTCCCCCACACCCCATGCCCTGACACCTGCACCCCCCTCAGATGCCCCCAGCCCCCTGCCGTGAGCACCCCACGACCCCAGCCCACACCCCCAGCCCTCTGCCCTGCCCCCCTAAACACCACCAGTCCTCTGCCCTGACCCCCCTCACACACACACACACAGTCATCTGCCTTGACCCCCACACACACACCCAGCCCTCTGCCCTGAGCCCTGTACCCTCCTCACACATACCCAGCCCTTTGCTTGATTCCTTCATCCTCCATGACCCCAGCCCTGACTCTGGCCCCCCCACACATACCCAGGTCCCCCACACCCCATGCCCTGACACCTGCACCCCCCTCACATGCCCCCAGCCCTCTGCCATGAGTCTTGCACCCCCCTACATCCCAGTCCCCGTACTCCCCATGCACCCCCCCACACCCTGACTCTTGCACCCTCCACATCCCCACCCTGAGCACCAAACGGGAGCTCCTGCACCCCCTCTACACACATTCCCACCTGCTCCCTTTGCACCAAATGGGAGCTGCCCAGGTAAGCGCTCCACACCCAAACCTCCTGCCCCAACCCTGAGCCCCCTCCCTCATTCTAGCTCCTGGCCAGACCCTTCACCCCCAGCCCTGTGCTCGGTCCACTCCCACCCTCAGCTCATTGCAGAGAGAGGAGAATGGGCCAGAACCAGGGAGAAAGTAGGTACCCACAGTATGTGGGCAGGGCCGGGACCCCAGACCGGCAGCAGGCTGAGCGGGGCCGGCAGCCGGGATCCCGGCTGGCAGGAGCCGGCGGATGGAACCCCTGAGTGGCAGTGGGCTGAGCCGCTCAGTCTGCCGCTGGTCTGGGGTCCCAGCTGCAGGTCTCACACAACCCACTGCTGGTCTGGAGTTCTGGCTGCCGGACCCTTGCCAGCCGGGGTCCCTCTGCCAGCCTAGGTGAACAGAACCCCAGACCAGCAGTGGGCTGAGTGGGCCAGCGGCATAAGATCAACATTTTAATTTAATATTAAATGAAGCTTCTTAAGAATTTTGAAAACCTTGTTTATTTTACAATACAACACTAGTTTAGTTATCTAATATAGAGACTTAGAGAGAGACCTTCTACAAAACATTATAATGTATTACCGGAGCGCAAAACCTTAAATTAAAGTGAATAAATGAAGACTCAGCACACCACTTCTGAAAGGTTGCCAATCCCTGGACTAGAACATCTCCAAGCTTGACGCCGTGGGTAAAAAAAGCTGACAGTGACAGCCAGCCAGCGCTGTCAGGGAGCAGGGAACATGCTGCCTAAATACAAACGCTTCTGCTGAGGACCTGAATTGTCAACCACTTGCTACTTCTGCTTTTAAACGTCACCCTGGATTTTCTTCCCCCTCCTGAAAGCCAAATATTGCAATCTTACCCTTCAGTGCTCACGTCAAAAGGCAAAATTCTATTCTCTGGCCTGGCCTATGCTACGAATTACCCATGAGTGTGAATGTGGTCCTCGGCCATTGTGTTAGCTGACCTAGTGCTGCACAGGATCAGTGTAAACAACCATTGTGGCGGCTAACATAACAGTTTCGACATGGTAAAAAACTGAAGCATAAACTTGATCACAATTGTGATATTCAGCTTTTCTTCCCTGCTAGGGCATTCTGGGAGTTCTGGGCCTCTTGGGACAGTAGAATGTTGGTGTAAATCCAGAGTAATGCCATTCATGTCAACTGAGTTATTCCAGCATTACCCTGGTGTAACTGAGAGAAGAATTGGGCCTGAGATTCGCTTTGTGGATCTGAAGGAAGATCCCATGCCTGGCTTGCATCTGGTGCCCCTTAGGAAAGAGCTTGATTAGGCTTTCCTGTTAGTGGCCAGAGGCACAGAAAAGTCCACATTACAGCTGGGTGGTAAATGGATTTCCCATCCTTGGAAACTCTGAGATTTCAAATATTCCCCCTGCTACATATCAGGAGAGACTCAGGGAAGGTATTTTTTGCAAAACAATAGATGAAAACCCTGTCTGCAATGGGGGAAGGAGCACCTTAGCCATCAGACTATCAGGCATTCTCCTGCCTGCTCGCTCTGGTTTTGCCCAGAAAATTCCACCCTGGGCCTGAGAAAAGTTTCCTGTCCAAACTGATACCTTGCCATGAAAAGTTTGGCTTCAACGAAACAGCATTTTCTGCCAAAAATCCATTTGTTAAAAAAATGCCTGCCCGTCTCTAGTCCCCACCCAGTCAATGGGAATCTTGCCTGAGTCCATCAGGACTGGTCTCTGGGTCTCCAACCCAGGCGCAGCATGATGAGGAGCTGCAAAGAAGAACCTGGGATGAGTCCGTATTTTACATGCTAGTTTACAAAAAAAAATACTGTGAAAACTGAAAGAAAAGGTTCAAAAGACTCAGATACCTTGGCAAGTCCTTGTTTCATCTGTCAGTTTTCCATTGTCTAATGAAAGAAAACAAATAATTCCCTGACTGGCTGAATCCTACCTGTTCTGTGAGGCCCGTGAGTGGGCACACGAAAGCTGCTGCTGAGAGTGCTTTCCCTGGCTGTCCCATACGATTCAGAACTAGTGACCCGTGGCTGCAGCACGATTTGTGCAGCATCCCTGTCACATTGCACCCTTCCCTCAACAAAACAAAGAAATAACGGGCATTTTTAAAGCATTGGTTTTTAAACGTGCCTGATCACTTCCTGTTTTGGCAAATAAGCTGCACTGACATAACAGTAAAGGTTCCCTGGGCACTGTTCTGAATCCGCGTTCAGTGCCATTACCTGCCTCATACCCTCCAAACATTTACCTAGAGCCCCAAGGCAGGCTGGTTATGAAAGGCTTCCCGTTGACATGCCCCTTGCTGCCTCACTGGAGCACTGTAATCAGAAGACAACGCAGAGCGGGATGTGAGGAGCTTGCTAGTTCAGGGTGTTCTCTGGATGCTTGGGAGTGAAGAAAAAGATAAAGGTGTGAACAGAAGAGCTAAGGGCAGTAAAACACAGAGCTGTGACATCTCCTTCTGCAAAGGGCAGCGAGGGATTGGCTGAGCCAGGAATCCAGCTGACCTTCCCCAACAGTACAGATCCTGCTTTATAGATGACAGGATGCTTCTGCAGCTATCGCCGTGTACCTCACTGCCATACAAATCCTCCTAAGGCTTTGCCTGCTGTAGCCAATAGAACCTGTGTTGGTCAGTTGTCATTCAGGGCTCTCAGTGATCTCTTCAGGTGCTTATTCATGGTCTGCTCCAATAAGAGCAAGAGCGTCACAGTCACTCTCTGACTGGGAAGTTCAGCCCTTAGGCACTAGTCTCAACACCACAGAACCCCTGCAGCATATCTGTTGCCTGCCCTTGGGTTAGCTGCACTGATGCTGACCACAGTGGAGGTGGAGGTGTAAATTAGGAGGGACTGTTGAAGCCATTGGGATTATTTCAGTGCAAGGGAGATAGGAAACCCGCTCTGTAAATATCTAATCTGGTATCAAAATGATAATCCAAAAGAGAGAACATATTGACTGAGGCTTTCAAAGTTACCTATGGGATTTAGATGTCAAATTGCCATTTATTTTAATGGGAACTGGCCAGTCGGATTCCTTACACAGCTTTGAAAAGCTCAGGACTTGTCTACACACAGCTTCTGATCTGCTTTAACTGTGTGGTTTGAAGCCAGTATAGTTAAAGAGGCGCAACCTGCTACTGCAGACATGGTTATATCATTACAAAGGTGCTTACACTGGAGCATCTTATTCCTGTAAATGTAAGGAGTATGTAGGGTATTGAAAACTTTGTTAAATTATAAACTACCACTTTAAGTATAAGGGGTTTCCAACATTCCTGGTCTTGCTTGCAAGATAGGTGGCTCTATAGGGAAGCATGTGATCTGGAACTTCAGCAATCAGTCTGCAAAGAACCAGTCTAGAGCAGCCTGCTTTGTCTCTCTCTGGTTTTGTTTCTGGCGTGTTAAGGGTCTAGATTCTAAGGAATATGGTGGTGTTATATTGCAAGCTGCCAGAAAGAGTATTTGATGTTTTTATCTTACTTCTCTGAGTGCATGCCATGAACATAACACAATATGATGCACTTTTCTACTGATATAACTGAGTCCACAGTAAAGGTAGTACCACTTTAACTAATATAGTAAAAAAATCACATCCCTAAGCAAAATAGATTGGGACAAAACTGTGTGTAAATGAGGCCTCAGTTATTAGATACCAAAGTAATAGGATATTACTGGTGTTTTTCTTAAGATTTGTCACTCTCCATTCTCTTCACTTTCACTTTCCTTAAATTAAGCTCTGGAACACGTTCAATCTTTTTCAGTGGACTTGAAATGTAGGTGAAGAACTCTAATGCTTTTGAAGAAGCTAGACTGAAATCTCCAAGTGTGCAGTTTGCAATTCTGTAAGCAAAAGAAAAGTAATTGGAAGAGTGAGGATTGTCTCAATTGATGAAATATTGGATCGCCACTGATCAAATACTGCTGTCCATTTGAAGGTGTTCAATTCTCTCCACCTTCTGAGTCTGATTCATGTCTGAAGATACTGTAATTCAATTGAGAAGAGACTGGACTAGCAACTTCCATGGAGTGTGAAAGACCCCTAAGCTATAATCAGGCTGAATGCTTTTCTTCATTCAATGTCTCCATTTTTCCAATGAGTCTCATGTCAGAGACTTCAGCTGATTATCATGATTATGGATGGATGAAAAGGTGTTAGGGCTTCTCAGGAGGGACTTAAGACTCTGTACATTCCAGGCCATGATTTCAATTTTGCCTCTCATATGTTTAAACAAAGACGTGGCAGTTAAGGCGTACTTATCCAGCAGTGCCATCACATTATGTAGCTATTTATATCTAGATCTGGGAAGATCAGTGATTAGAGATGGGCAATTTTTTTTGGAAAATACTTAGTCCCTCCATGAATGCAGGGGACTGGACTAGATGACCTCTCGAGATCCCTTCCAGTCCAATGATTCTATGAAATAATAAATTCACCACACAAAAAAAATGGTTTTGTGGTCACCTAAACTATTTGTGAGTTGAATTTGTTGAATAGTTTTCACCATAAAAAAATTGCACACGTATTCTCTTGAAAAATTCTAAATGTTTTGTTCAGACCATTTTGAAAAGAAACATTTCAAGTTTTTTGCTCTGAAGTGGCTTTTTGTTAAGCAATTTGCCAAGTTTAAAAAAACAAACAAGCTAAGATGAAAACATGCACAAATGACCTGAAACACAATGAAAAGCTAAAAAAAAGTTTCTGACTTTTTTCCCCCCAGAATTTTCAGTTTAGCTCCCAAACCATAAAATCAATTATTCTCTAAGCTCTACTTCTGATGATGCACCGAAGGCCCTGATCCTGCAATTGGATTCCCTGCCTGCTGTTATAGTTAAAAAGGCTCTGCATAGGCTTAAGGCTTGCCCACGCAGATCTCACTGCAGAATCTGAGCCAAGGTGCCAGCACTCAAGCTATATATTAATTAATTTTAAACTTATTTGAACAAGGAAATGTTTTGTCTCCTCATTGTCTTTTATTTTCCCTGAGAGGGAATAATGGTTCAGACAGTTCTGTTGGCTTCAAGATCAGCAAGAACAAACAAACTAATTAAGTCATTCATTCATTAAATTAATGAATAATTAATTGACTGCTTTCTTTTAGTATTTAGCTAACAACCAGTGCGGGATTTTGGATTAGTTTGTTAATGTACCCAGGTTTCTTTCGCCTCATCCCATCTTCCCTCTCATGTAGCAGCATAACCCGCATGCTTTATATTGCAGTGTTTTAGTTTGGGCAATTCTACCCTTAAAATGCTGCATCAGCGCTGCAGGGATGCAGCTGTCCTGCTGTAGCACTTTAGTGAAGATTCTCTACACCAATGGAAGAGCGCTCTGCCATCAGGTTAGTTAATATACCGCCATGAGAGGTGGTAGCTTCGTCGGTGGGAGAAACTCTCCTGCCAACATAGCAATGTCTATGTTGACTCTTAGGTTGGGATAATTATGTCACTCAGGGGGCATGGATTTTTCACATCTCTGAGCACCGTAGTTATACCAAAGTAATTCTGTAGCGTCAACCTGCCCTTTGTTTCTGCAGGGGAGGGGGAGAGAAGCAGTGGGGAGGAGTATCTTAGTTAGATGCTTTGTAACTCAGAAAGATACACAGATTCCAAGGCCAGAAGGGACCATTGTGATCATCTAGCATGACCTCATACATGGGGGCAGGGATAGCTCAGTGGTTTGAGCATTGGCCTGCTAAACCCATAGTTGTGAGCTCAATCCTTGAGGGGGCCATTTAGGGAACTGGGGTAAAAATCTGTCTGGGGATTGGTCCTGCTTTGAGTAGTGGGTTGGACTCAATGATCTCCTAAGGTCCCTTCCAACCCTGATATTCTATGATAGCACAGGCCAGAGAACTTCTCCAGACAAATTCCTAGAGCAGATCCTTTAGAAACAATTTACAAGTGGTCAGTGATAGAGAATCCTCTATGACCCTTGGTAAATTGTTCTCATGGTTAATCGCTCTCACTGTTAAAAATTTACACCTTGTGTCCAGTCAGAATGTGTCTAGCTTCAACATCCATCATACCATGTTAGAACTTTCTCTGCTAGATTGAGAAACCCATTATTAAATATTTGTTCTCTAGGTAGATACTTACATGCCTGGGAACAAATTTGAGGACTTCAGTAACTCAGACATAGGTTAGGGGTTTGTTACAGGAATGGGTGGGTGAGATTCTGTGGCCTGCATTGTGCAGGAGGTCAGACTAGATGATCATAATGGTCCCTTCTGACCTTAAAGTCTATGAGTCTAAGTCACCCTTTGACCTTCTCTTTGTCAGCTAAAGACCCAGAAAATTTCCAGAACAGGGGGTGTTAGATACCAGACATGCTTGGTAGCTGTTTCTGAAGCTGTGCAGGAAGTTTGCATTGTGGGCAATGAGAGCTGAGCCAATCAAAGAGCAAAGGGAGGGGAGCTTATTAACAGGGTTTTTAAAAACAGCCTTGTAGACTCAGTGGTTGATCAATGCAGGACCAAGTATTGATCGGCTGGGTCCCAATCCCTGAACCACTTTGGATCCAGGGAGTGTTATTGCAGCTCTGCTGAGGAGGGAAGCCCTCCATTAGGATAACGTCTGGTCCTCTGCTGTGTTTTATGGACCTAGAGAGAGAGCTGGGGGGAAGCATTTGTCATCCCTTGAGGCTGCAGAGCCTGATTTTATCAAAATTCTTGCGATGTTTAGTGATTTTTCTTGAGGCTCCAGGAGTCATGTAACTACATCAGAATTTTAGCTTGCCTTAAAATAAAAGTATTTAGGTGCCTAACTCCCATGATTTCAATGGGAGTCAAGTGCAATACCAGCACAGTCTGCTCCTTGAATAGCCCGAGGGAGGAGGGGATACGGAGTAGCTGACCAGACCCCAGGGAGAATCCCAGCAGACAGGTGCTGGGAATCAGCTGGCCAGAACCTCATGACTGGCCCACACTCAGCTGGAATATAAAGGAGAGGTCAGCCATAGGGGGTGTGTATTTTCTAACAGGCTCATCTAGTGGTGCTTCCCAGGGGTCAGAAAGGGTCGTATCCAGTAGCTGCCAGAGGACACCAGTCAGATCTAACCAGAGTGTTAGTATTTCTTTTTATATACATTTTTGCTTTGTTTGGGAAGAGAATAAACAGAGCCCTGAAGAAAGAGACAGAAAGCTAACTGTCCCCTCATGGCCCTGTGTCCCCAGCCAGCCCCAAAATCAGGGTTGGAAAAGATGGTGGAAAGCACCTTTGTTCCTTCCATCCTGCTCTCATGCTGAGTGTAGCTTTGTCAGATGCAGGAACTGAGCTGCTGATTTTCCATGGAAGCTGAGGGTTAACAGCTCTCCTGAGGCAGGAATTTTTCTGAACTTTTAACTTTGAGCCTGTCTATCAACTGATGATTAGGGGAACCAGCCTACAGGTGCCTAAATGCCTTTCAGGAACAGGGCAGAAGTTTCTAACCATTTTGGTTGGTGAGAAAAGCTTGAAATGGAACCCTTGTGGCTAAAAGACTAGAAGGCAAATTAAAAGAATCCACATGTATTTATTAAAATCTCATGAGTTCTTAAATCAGTCTCATGATTTTTGTGGGGCCTGACTCCTTTTTTCATGCTGGGGAGGGTTGGCAATATTGTAACCATCTCTCTGGGAACAATGCAGGTTTTCAAAATTATTCACTGATGCCCCTGCAGTGAGGCAAAGCAGCTGTGAACTAGCCCAGTTATGTATTTATAGTGCCTTGCATTGCCAGGTGTACCCTAGGGGTGAATCTGGCCTCATATGTGTAGATTATCAGGGATGGCTCAGATTTGAAAAGATGGGGACCTAAAGCAAGATATTTCTTACACCTGGTTTGTGACAGCTGAAATTTTGTTTAGCCCCAATATTGTTCTTTGGAGACCTTGAGCCTGACCCTCAGTGGCCCCTTGCACTAAGTGAAAGGCACAGAAGGGCAACATGGTAGAGTGAATCTCTAGGTAGCCCAGAAATGGCATCAGCTCAGCATCATCCCTCGGGTCTGAAAGCATGGGCAGAGTGTGCTGTGCTTTTAATAACCCCATCTGCCGGTATGGTTCCTGGAGACTATCATGAGCCAGACACAAATTACAGCAGGCCTGGGGTGTCCCCTCATGGCCCTGTGTCCCCAGCCAGCCCCAAAATCAGGGATGGAAAAGATGGTGGAAAGCACCTTTGTTCCTTCCATCCTGCTCTCATGCTGAGTGTAGCTTTGCCAGATGCAGGAACTGAGCTGCTGATTTTTCATGGAAGCTGAGGGTTAACAGCTCTCCTGAGGCAGGAATTTTTCTGAACTTTTAAGCAGCTGTTGAAGAAATCCTTTGCCTGTCCTGATATGTTTAAATGTTATCAGAGCCATCTTTGAGCCTGGCAGGTGATAGGAGGTAAGCAGTGGTACTGTAATTTCTCCTGGTCCTGCAAGATCACAGTCCTGCTGGCTTGTACAGAATTCTTCATAAGCTCAGGAAAAATGAAGATGTGTCCTCACTGTGGATGATTTTTATAAGTTTTCCATGAAAAATCCAGTCGCTGCTCTGCTTTTCTGTTTTAATAGTTTTGCTGTTATCAATGGCAGCTTTATTTCTGGACTGGATTAGGGAAGGAAGGAGTATCCTCTAGTTAAGGCATTGGACTGGGAAAGAGGAGAACATAAGAACAGCCATACTGGGTCAGGCCAGTGGTCCATCCTCTTTTCTGACAGTGGCCAATGCAAGAAGCTTCAGAGGGAATTAACAGAATAGAGCAATTTTGAGTCCCCTGTCATCAGTCCCAGCTTCTGGCATTCAGCGGTTTAGGGACACCCAGGGCATGGGTTGCAGCCATGACCATCTTGGCAAATAGCCACTGACGGCCATATTCTCCATGAATTTATATAATTCCTTTTTGAACCCGTTATACTTTTAACTTTCGCAACATCCCATGGCAATTAATTCCACAAGTTGATCAGGTGCTGTGTGAAGAAGTACTTCCTCCTGTTTTAAACCTGCTGCCTATTAATTTCATTAGCTGCTCCCTGGTTCTTGTGTTATGTGAAGGGGTAAATAACTCTTCCCTATTCACTTTCCCCACACCCCATTCATGATTTTATAGACCTCTATCATATCCCCCTTAGTTGTCTTTTTTTCTAAGCTGACTAGTCCCAGTCTTTATCTCTCCTCGGATGGAAGCTGTTCCATAACCCTAATCATTTTTGGTGTCCTTCTCTTTACCTTTTCCAATTCTAATGTATCTCTTTTGAGATGGGGTGATCAAAACAGCAGGCAGGATTCAATGTGTGGGCGTACTATGGATTTATCTAGTGGCATTATATTTTCTATTTTCTTATCTTTCCCTTTCCTCATGCTTCCTAACATTGTTTGCTTTTTTGACTGCTGCTGCACATTGAGTGGATGTTTTCAGAGAATTATTCACGATGATTCCAAGAACTTTTTTGAGAGGTAACAGCTAAATTAGACCCCATCACTCTGTATGTAGAGTTAGGATTATTTTTTCCAGTGTCCATTACTTTGCATTTATCAACACTGAATTTCATCTGCCACTTCCTTGCCCAGTCATCCAGGTTTGTGAGAGCCCTTTGTAACTCTTCGCAGTCAGCTTTGGACTTAACTATCTTCAGTAATTTTGCATCATCTACAAATTTTGCCACCTCACTGTTCACCCCCTTTTCTAGATCATTTGTGAATACATTGAACAGCACAGGTCCCAGCATAGATCACTGGGGGACCCCGCTATTTACCTCTGTCCATTGTGAAAATCAACCCTTTATTCCTACTCTGTTTCCTATAACCATTTACCGATCCATGAGAGGATGGACGTTCCCTCTTATTCCGTGACTGCTTACTTGCTTAAGAACCGTTAGTGAGGTTCCTTGTCAAAAGCTTCTGGAAAGTCCAAGTACACTGTGTCCACTGGATCACCTTGTCCATGTTTGTTTGTCACTCTGTGACAGAGCGCTATCTGTAGAACTCTTGTTAATTGGGTAGCGAAGAAGATTACAGACTTAATTGGAACCAATTAACCTGTTGTGGTGGGGATTTTTGACAGTTGGGGACAATGGTTGGGCTAATGAAGTAATTACCTCAGTAAAGGTGAGATATATAATTGGCAGGACCAGGAAGTAAAAGGAATTGAGAGAGAGCTGGACATGGTAAAGAAAGCTGGTGGAAGGCTCCTGCTGGCATATGCCTGAACTGTGTTATGCAAAGCTTGGAATCGATAGATTATAGGTCCACATGGGGAAAAGAAATGGCCTGTTGGATATTGTGAATAAGAGACCACGCAAAGGGGCCAGCCAGCGCAGCACACCCTGTAGCTGAGGGAATGTCCTGTGACACACCCTCAAAGAACTTTAATAGAGTGGTGAGACTTGGCTTCACTTTCTTGGGAAGCCCACACCCTTCCTGTGTGACCTTGCACCGGTCACTATATTGCTGTATGCCTTAGTTCTCCGTCTACAAAAAGGGGATAATGCCCCTTCCCTACCGCACAGGGGTGTTGTGAGGATAAAGCCAGCTATGACTGTGAGAACCTCAGACACGACAATGGTAAGGGACATCTAATTATCTAGCTGGGTTATGGTGCTCACTGGGTCTGGTCAAGTGTTTTGGAAGAAGAAAACAACCTCCTCTTTAAGGGTCGTTAAAAGAAATTCAGGTTGGCTCCCTCTGAACCATGTAGCATTCCCACTAGCCTCACAGGACATGGTCGAGACCATTGACAATATCTCTACATCTTTCAGCAAGACGTGTGACTTTCCCCACCTGTTCCTTCCAGCCTCTGTCTGCATATTATTTATCTGTTTGTTTTGATTTCTGAAATGTGCCCATCCTGTGCTCTGGTTTCCAACATGCTGCTGCTTGTTCAGATCACATTGGTTTTGGAAAGCATCCATTTCACCGTCTATTTTTGGAATGGTTGCATTCAATTCCTTTTGTAATTCATGCTGGTTGGTATTCACACTTCTCTAAAGTATCTGACCATCTTATGACATTTAGTGTGTTTATCCTCACACCCCTTCTCCCCTCCCTCCCCCCCGGTGAGGCAGGGCAGTGCTCTTATCACCATCATCCAGATTGAAAACTGAGGCACAGAGACTAAGGACTTGCCCAAGGTCAGACAGGAAGTCTGTGGCAGAGTAGGGAGTTGAATGAAGTATCTTATGTCCTAAACTAATACCCTAACCCCTGGACAATCCTTCCTTTTAGCTGTCAAGAGCTGCATAGTTTTCCTCATGTGATGGCTGGAGTGGGAAAGCCAGGCTACTGTTTTCCAAGTTCTTTACCTCAAAGCTGGTGAGACTCAGGGCTTGTCTACATCACAAAGTTGCAGCGCTGGTGAGGGGGTTACAGCGCTGCAACTTAGGAGGTGTACACATCTGCAGGGCATCACCAGTGCTGCAACTCCCTGTTTGCAGCGCTGGCCGTAATCCCGTTTTGTCTCGGGTGTAGAGGATCCAGCGCTGGTGATCCAGCGCTGGTAATCAAGTGTAGACACTTACCAGCGCTTTTCTTGACCTCCGTGGAATAAGCAGGTATCCCAGCATACCTGAGGAAGCGTCTGGTAATCAAGCAGGTCTCCTTCCCCGGTTTGCAGGGGGGTTCGGGGAACGCGAGAGCAAACCGCGGCGAAGCTGGTCTCCTTCCCCGGTTTGCTCTCGTGTTCCCCGAACCCCCGAGCAAGCAGGTCTCCTTCCCTGCGGTTTGCTCTCGCGTTCCCCGAATCCCCGAGCAAGCAGGTCTCCTTCCCTGCGGTTTGCAGGGGGGTTCGGGGAACACGAGAGCAAACGGCGGCGAAGCTGGTCTCCTTCCCCGGTTTGCTCTCGCGTTCCCCGAACCCCCCTTGAAGCCGCCCAACAGCGCTGCAGTGTGGCCACATCTAACACCACTTGCAGCGCTGGTTGCTGTAAGTGTGGCCACTCTGCAGCGCTGGCCCTATACAGCTGTACTAATACAGCTGTAACAACCAGCGCTGCAAAATTGTAGATGTAGACATACCCTCAGTGTTAATACCCGAGAAGTGACCTTCCTTTGATTTCACCAGAGGTGCTGGGGTTCCTTTTCCTGCCAATTTGCTCTTGTCTCTTCCACAAAGCTAGTCAGCAATTTTCCAATGAGTCGGTGTCCACCTGCTTTGATGACTCTCTGCCCCGTATCCCTTCTAACTAGAATTCTTGCATAAGACTTTGTTTCTACGCAGCCTGGCAGACTGAATACCTTCCATCCTTTGCATGCGTTAGTCTCTCTGTGCCCATGCATCGCTGCTTGGAGTGTAGTCAATCAGCATATGCTTTAGTGAAGTCACCAGCTGAACTGCAAATGCAAACACCACTTTGCAACAATGGAAACAAACTGAGCTGGAGACTAGTTCCCCACCATGTGTTCATCTCACTGAAAACCAAGCTGCAGCTCCTCCGCAGTCATTGTTCCACCGATCTGCCTTCAGACTGTTAGAAGTCTCCTGCAATCTATTTACTTTTGGACAGATGATGCACTTGTGCAGCTTCTCCCCTAGGCCTACTACCAGGTTCTAAATGCCCACTTCTTCCCAGGCTCCCCTGCCCACTTGGCCCATGTTGTCTCTGCAAAACAGTGCCTCCTATAAACCGCACCCTCTAGGCCCATACCTTGTGGGTCTATTGGTCCTGCCTCTCTGGTACTATGGGCTCGCTCACTCCTTGTTTCAGTAGGTGAATATGCTGGTATAAAGACTGCGTCTGGTATTCAAATGTTTCCTCCCTAGCCTGTGACCTTTGAGTCACTCTGTGCCCAGCCATGCAAAAGAGAATCTTCCCAGACTCTAGTGTCACAAGAACTGGAAATAAGGCCTGGTCTACACTACGTGTTTAAACCAATTTTAGCAGCGTTAAACCGATTTAACGCTGTACCTGTCCACATTACGTAGCCCTTTATATCGATAGAAAGGGCTCTTTAAATCGGTTTCTGTACTCCTCCCCGACGAGAGGAGTAGCGCTAAAATTGGTATTACCATATCGGATTAGGGTTAGTGTGGCCGCAAATCGACGGTATTGGCCTCCGGGTGGTATCCCACAGTGCACCACTGTGACCGCTCTGGATAGCAATCTGAACTCAGATGCACTGGCCAGGTAGACAGGAAAAGCCCTGCGAACTTTTGAATTGCATTTCCTGTTTGGCCAGCGTGGAGCTCTCATCAGCACAGGTGACCACGCAGAGCTCATCAGCACAGGTGACCATGCAGTCTCCTGAGAATAGAAAAAGAGCTCCAGCATGGACCGCACGAGAGGTGCTGGATCTTATCGCTATATGGGGAGAGAATTCAGTGCTAACAGAACTCCGTTCCAAAAGACAAAATGAAAAAACTTTTGAAAAAATTTCCAAGGCTATGATGGAAAAAGGCCACAACAGGGACTCAGTGCAGTGCAGAGTGAAAGTGAAGGAGCTCAGACAAGCCTACCAGAAAACCAAAGCAGCAAACGGAAGATCCGGGTCAGGACCAAAAACATGCCGCTTCTACGCTGAGCTGCATGCAGTTTTAGGGGGGCTGCTCCACCACTATCCCCCCCTTGTCCGTGGATTCTGAGGTGGGGGTTATAATCTCAACCATGGCTGAGGATTCTGCGGAGGGGGAAGATGAGGAGGAAGAGGAGGATGACCTTGCAGAGAGCACACAGCACTCCGTTAGCCCCAACAGCCAGGAGCTTTATGTGACCCAGACGGAATTACCCTCCCAGCCCTCCCAAGCCACTAGCCCAGACAGTGAAGCCATGGAAGCGACCTCTGGTGAGTGTACCTTTGTAAATATAAAACATGGTTTAAAAGCAAGCGTTTTTTAATGATTGATTTGCCATGAGGGCTTGGGATGCATTCGCGGCCAGTAAAGTTACTGGAAAAGTTTGTTAACATGTCTGGGGATGGAGAGGAAATCCTCCAGGGACATCTCCATGAAGCGCTCCTGGAGGTACTCCAAAAGCCTTTGCAGAAGGTTTCTGGGCAAGACAGCCTTGTTCCGTCCACCATGGTAGGACACTTTACCACGCCATGCATGTAGCAAGTAATCGGGTATCACTGCATGACAAAGCCTAGCTGCGTATAGTCCCGGTGATTGCTGGCATTCAAGAAACATCTGTTCTTTATCTTGCTCTGTTATCCTCAGCAGAGTGATATCATTCATGGTAACCTGTTTGAAATTCAGGAATTTAATTAAGGGGACAGAGATGGCCATTTTCCTCCTGGGCTGTTGCTTAAAAGAAATCCTTCCTTGCATGTAGCCAAGCGGGGGGAGGGGAGGAAGGATAGCGCTGAGCTTTTTTGTGTTTGGCTAGCAGGAATCTTCCCAGCTACCGGCCACGCAGTGGGGCGGGGGAGAAAGGCGGGTGATTAGCAGTAATCTTCCATGATACCAGCCATGTGGTGGGGGGAGGAGTAAAGCAATCATCCTAGAGAATTGGATGGGGGGGGTTGGCTTCTGCTGCTGCATGTTAACAGGAAAGAAGCATCAGAGGGTACTGTGTATCTGAAGGCTGGAGAAGCCAAAAGACAATGGTTTACTATGGCCGCATGCAAACTGAATTCTGATGCCCGGACCTGCATCTGTGAGATCTGTAACACCAGATCAATATTAAGATGCAAAATGCGACCTTGTAGTGAAATCACATGTGCTATGTAAGGCGAATAGTGTTGTTCACTGTGAAAGAGTATAACCATTGTTCTGTAAAATGTATCTTTTAAAATACTTCTCTCCCTTTTTTCCCTCCCTCATGCAGCTGCACATTTTTCAAGCCTCCCTACTCCATCCCAAAGGCTATCTCAGATAAGGCAGAGGAAAAAGGAGACGTGAGACGAAATGTTCTCGGAAATCATGGAAGTAACCCGCAATGAAAGAGCTCATCTGAAGGAGTGGAAGGACATGGTAGCAAAGTACAGGAAAGATGCCAGTGAACGTGAGGACAGGAGGGACACTCGAGATGAGAGGTGTAGGCAGGAAGATCTGAGGTGTAGGCAGGAAGATTAGCGGTGACGGGATGCAATGCTGGAGCTGCTGCATGATCAAACTGATATCCTCTGATGTCTGGTGGATCTTCAGGAAGAGTGCCGCTGCAGTCCCTGTGTAACCACCCTCACCACTCACCATGTTCCATATCTTCCTCACCCAGATGTGTAAGAACGCTTGGGAGAAGGCTTCGTGCACCCGCCCACTCCACCCCCGTGGACAGTCCAACCAAAAGGCTGTCATTACATTGAAATGTGTTTAATGGCCTTTTCCTTCCCTCCTATCCTCCTCCCAAACCACACCCAGGATACCTTGTCAGTTCTCTGCCTCTAATTACTTTTTAATAATGAATACATGATTTTTAAACGATAGTGACTTTATTTCTTTAAGCAAGCTGTAATCAAAGGGGGAGGGTGGGTTGCTTACAGGGAATGACTTTTAATAAGGAATACATGATTTTTAAATGATAGTGAATTTATTTCCTTAAGCAGGCTGTAATCGAATGGGGAGAGTGGGTTGCTTACAGGGAAGGAGTCAATCAAAGTGGGGTGGTTCATGAAGGGGAAACAAACACAGCAGTCACACCGTACCCTGGCCCGTGATGAGACTCATTTTCAAAGCTTCTCTGATGCGCACCGCTTTGTCATGTGCTCTTCTAATCGCCATGGTGTCTGGCTGCGCATAATCAGCGGCCAGGTGATTTGCCTCAGCCTCCCACCCCGCCATAAAGGTCTCCCCCTTACTCTCACACAGATTAACAAAGGGGACATTGGTTTGGCTGAGGTCTGAGTGAGTGAGTAATGTGCGCCAGCGAGCCTTTAAATGGCCAAATGCACATTCTACCACCATCCTGCACTTGCTCAGCCTGTAGTTGAACAGCTCCTGACCACTGTCCAGGCTGCCTGTGTATGGCTTCATGAGCCATGGCATCAAGGGGTAGGCTGGGTCACCCAGGATAACTACAGGTATTTCAACATCCCCAACTGTTATTTTCTGGTCTGAGAAGTAATTCCCTTGCTGCAGCAGTTTAAACAGAGCAGTGCTTCTGAAGACGCGAGCGTCATGAACCCTTCCTGGCCATCCCACATGGATGTTGGTGAAACGTCCCTTGTGATCCACCAGTGTTTGCAGCACCATTGAAAAGTACCCCTTGCGGTTTATGTACTGGGTGCCCTGGTGCTCCGGTGCCAAGATAGGGATATGGGTTCCATCTATCGCCCCCCCCCACACACACACAGTTAGGGAATGCCATTGCAGCAAAGCCATCCACTATGACCTGCACGTTTCCCAGAGTCACAACCTTTCATAGCAGCAGCTTAATGATTGCTTTGGCTACTTGCAACACAGCAGCCCCCACAGTAGATTTGCCCACTCCAAATTGATTCCCGACTGACCGGTAGCTGTCTGGCGTTGCAAGCTTCCAGAGGGCTATTGCCACTCGCTTCTCCACTGTGAGGGCTGCTCTCATCTTGGTATTATGGCATTTCAGGGCAGGGGAAAGCAAGTCACAAAGTTCCATGAAAGTGCCCTTATGCATGCGAAAGTTTCGCAGCCACTGCGAATCATCCCACACCTGCAAAACTATGCGGTCCCACCAGTCTGTGCTTGTTTTCTGGGCCCAAAATCGGTGTTCAATGGCTAGAACCTGCCCCATTACTAGCAGGATCTCCAAAGCGCAGGGGCCCGCGGTTTGAGATAATTCTGTGTCCATGTCCTCATCACTCTCGTTGCCACGCTGCCGTAGCCGCCACCTCCTCCTCGCCTGGCTTTGCGGGTCCCAGTTCAGCAAAGACTGCATGAGAATGCACGACGTGTTTACAACTTCCACGATTGTGGTATTGATCTCAGCAGGGTCCATGCTTGCTGTGCTATGGCGTTTGCACAGTTCACCTAGGAAAAAGGGCGCGAAATGGTTGTCTGCTGCTTTCACTGAGGGAGGGGTGAGGCTGTACCCAGAACCACTCGCGACACTGTTTTTGCCCCATCAGGCACTGGGATCTCAACCCAGAATTCCAAGGGGCGGGGGAGACTGCGGGAACTATGGGATAGCTACGGGATAGCTACCCACAGTGCAACGCTCCAGAAATCGACGCTAGCCTCAGACCATGGATGCACACCACTGAATTAATGTGCTTAGTGTGGCCATGTGCACTCGACTTTATACAATCTGTCTTACAAAACCGGTTTATGTAAAATCAGAATAATCCCGTAGTGTAGACGTACCCTAAAACTCCACTTTCTTCATCACTCTCTGTCTCTCGCTCTGTACTAGGGAAGAAAATAAACCCCAGCCGCTGGTACTTGTTGACATTGTACAGCGCTTTCAGATGGGCAAACGAGGATCTTTATAACAAGGAGAGGGCAGCAAGTTCATCTCATTAAAATCTGTTCTCTGACTTCTCTAAAGCTATTCCTTTCACCACAGACCTTCCTCGCAGGGTCACAGAGTCTCTAAAAACCACAACTGCTCACAGTGGAGCCACAGTTTTTAATAGGCAGGTTTTGAATTGGTCAAATTTTAAATTCTGAGTTTAGTAAAAATGTACCAACTTTTCATCTCCATCCATTAGTTTCTGCTTACAGTGGGCAAAAACGAGGTGGTGTCGCATTCCTTGTGCCTCGCTGTTGGGTTCAAACCTCACTGATACAATCTACCTGCTTAGGTTCTGCTAGGGCTTCACTCGCTGATAGGCTCTGCCAGCCTGACTGGTGCTAGATAGCAGGAATAGCTAAACTTCGTTTATCAGAGTACGTTTCAGCCCATGGATTTCACTCCAGCTTCACCTTGCGCAAAAAGAGACAGTCAGGGCTGGGCCTGGCTGGGAGTGAGGAGACCTGCATTTCACTCCCTGCTCTTCCCCAGATCTGCTGGGTGACCTTGTGCAAGTCACTTCGCCTCCCCGTGCCTCTGCGTCCGCTCCTAGATTATCTTTGTCTGGTCCATGTAGATTGTGAACTCTCCAGGGTATAGGACTATGTGGGGCTAGAGCTCGGCTGGTGTTTACGTGCTGCTGTAATACAGATAATGGTAATAGGCCTGCACTATGAAATCTCTTCTGAGATGCTAGCAAAGGCTGTGGTGTGATGACGACACCTGTAGAATATAAGTCCTATCATTATTCTAGGGCTATAGGCCAGAACCATGAGTACAGCCAACAGACACTGTTTTCTATGCCCAGCAGAAGAAGAGGTTTCAGCTTTTGGAAGAGCTAGCCTGTTAACTTGGAGCACTTGTGAAAGCGTCTCCTTTTGCACCATGTGGTTTACAGCAAAATATGGAGCAGTGGTTTATTAGCATATTTTATTATTTGCCTACTAGGAGACTATGGAGATCAAAGCTCTTTGATGGGAAATCCAGCTGGTATAGAGACAAGGATTAAGTGGCAGTACAAACAGAGGGAGAGCACAGACCCCTGGAATGATGAGTGCCACCTTCCGAGGAAGACCTGTTGCTAGGAGACCATTACCACAAAGTGTCAGGATAATAGCTGTGTTTATTGTACGTAAGAGCCGCTAACTAATTAACAGACTTAACAGACCTTGAACAGAGGTTTCAGTGGCATTTTAAAGGCTGAGTGAAACATTCAGGGCTAGATTGTCCCCTAAAGGGAGCAAGGCTGAGAGCTCTCAAGACCACCAAGGAGAGGACTGAAGTCTGGCCAATGGAACCTACAGACCAGTACCGGGATGCATTAGTAAGTGCACCCCAGCTATGGGGCCCCAGCAGCCCAATGGGATGAAGATACCTTTGTACCCCTATACTGGACTGCCCTGTAGAGCAGTGGCTCTCAACCCAGGAGCTGCTTGCGGCCCAATCAGCACGCAGCTGCGGCCCAAGTGACATCCTCAGGACCATACAGGTAGTATATATATTGTGTGGTCCACGTAACACAGATAGCTGCATATGCAGCCCACAATGGTGAATCCGTTGAGAACCACTGCCATAGAGGTTGAGTTAGGAACTGCTCATGTTGATCTTCCATGGTGACTGATAAAGCCATTGCACCATAGATAAGAGTCTACCACAGCTAGTTGCTAGAGGAGTTGTTCTTTTAGCTGAGGATGGTAGAGGATCATGATCAGAGTGCTGCAGGTCCAGTAGGCAAACCCCAGTGTCTGCCCCAGGAAGCTATTATAAACAATCCTTCCCTCCTAGCTATGCATATGAGTGTTTGCTGGGAACTCACCAGTGACCAGACCCCAGAGGATCTACAGTGCTAGGTAATATGCCAGGTATACTATGAGCTTGGAGCCCATTATCTGCACAGGTGTAACATACTACAGCACTCACAGTGAGTCCATTGGGTGGGCTCATGCACATTCAGGTAGCCAAACTGAGGCATTTGGCCCTACTTCATGAGTGGGTTTTTTGCACACGCAAAAAAGTTACTCCCATTACTAAATCCCATAGAAAATACATACTGGGTCATGGGCTGGACTGTGACATTGTTCAGAGTAGAAATGACAGGTGGGGAACTCATTCATGGTGCAACAAAGGACTGAGCATGGTAGAAAGGGCCTGCTTACAATCTCTCATTTCTTTCCAGAGCAACTTTAATTTACAGAGAATGAATAACCTGTTTAGGAACTACGGGAAATCAGGCCTTTCAATGTAAACATACCCTGCAGTACTGTGCTCTCCTAACACCTGCTAATATTATCACAGATTTAAAGTTTGTGTTATGATGTATTTTGGGAGTCAGGTAAACTAAGGACAATTTCCTTCAATAGATATGTGCTTTCAATGTATATATTGAAAGTATATTTCAGTGAAAATTAATAAGTGCCATCTGCTTACCTCTGATGGAATGAGAATGTTGTCTTGTAACAGGCTATAAACAAGACTAAATTTTAAAAGGTAACACCTGCTGGTATGTATTACTGTAATTTATTTCCAAACATCAGAAGCTTATTTTGGGTGTGGGGGGGAAAAAGCTTATGTATAATCTCCTCTTGACACGGATGCTAATTGGAGTAATATGGGTGCATTAACAGAATATATCATAAAGGGAGACGCATTGATGTGAGCAGGTCTGAGATCTAATGAGTAAGAAACTGAACTTGAGACCCATATCTTAAGCACACTGTGACAGGGGTGTATAGACACCATATTGACAAGGATGTTGCCAGGGAGGCCTTGACACCCTCCCCTCCAGCCCTCTCCATAATGTATGGTAGGGAGGAGGCCTTTAAAAGGGAGGAAACTGTAGTTAGCTGGGGGGGCTGGGGGGGGGGGCAGGGCTACCCTAAGCAGGAGATTGCTGGAGTGACTCCTGGAGCAGCAGAGAGAACTCCCAACCAGGAGACCTCCACTCTGACCCTAAGGAGAGTGCAGTAAACTCCCAGGATGAGCCGGACAGACTAAGCCCAGTTCAGCAGCCCAGGCAGAAGGATTTCTCAAAACCCACAATGCATGCACTGTATTGGGAGCACCATGGACTTCCCCCCCTGCTTTGAGGCGCCCCGGGAAGGGACAACCCTCAAGTGCATTTGGACATTTGACTTCCCTTTCAATCCCCCATCTGGAGAGACTTAAAAAGGCCCAATTGTAAATAGTAAGGAAGTATGCTGGAGCCATCCAGTGTGGATAACTGGGTGCAGTCCGGTTCTCCTGCCATCTGGGAGAAAGACCTCAGGGGCCACTTTTACACACACCCTTTCTCAGAGCTCCATCCGGGTGGGCACTCTGGGTTTACAGTTCACTTCTTTGGGGCATGTGATAGTGAAGCAAACAGACACATGGACTTTGCATAGGGTTGAGACAAGGGGGGTGAGGTAATATCTCTGAATGGACCAACTTCTGTTGGTGGACGGGACAAGCTTTCGAGCAACACAGAGCTCTTCTTCAGGTCTGGGGAAAGTAATCCGAGCGTCACAGCTAAATACAAGGTGGGACAGATTAAGAAGGGATTAAACACACACTGCAAAGCATCAGTTAAAGTGAAGTGGGCAATAACACCACTGAAGTCAGAGGACAAGAGGAGGATTAGTAGGCTACAAACTGAACTGAGCTATAAAACCAGGTGAGCCCATGACTTTTGGTGTATAGGGACTTGTCTACATTTAAAATACTACAGCTGTAGCACTTTAGTGTACACACTACCTACCCTGATTGGAAGGATTCTCACATCAGCATAGGTTATCCACCTCCACAAGAGGCAGTAGCTAGGTCAGCAGAAGAATTCATCTGTTCACCTAGCACTGTCTATGCTACACAATTAAGTCAACCTATGTTAGATAGACATACACCCACCACAGTATTTACTGCAGTTTTTCATGTCCAAACGATCCTCCTCCTGCTGGCAGTGCACATCCTCACCAGGAGCTCATGCAGGCACTTGAGTGGGGCAGTGTGGGAGCCTGCACTGGGAACCTGGATGTCAGATCCACATGGAGCTCTCAGGCAATGTAAGTAACACAGTATCTACACAAACACTGCATCACCCTAGCTAAGAGCTACGCCTCTTGTAGAGATGCAGTTATTAAGTCAGTATAGTGGGGGACTTACTCTGGTGGGAGCAGCACTGTAGTGTAGACACTTACAGACTTAGGTCAAAATAAACTGTCATACGTCAACCTAACTCTAGTGTAGACCTAGCCTTAGGTTGGCTTAACTACGCTGCTCAGGGGTGTGGATTCTTCACACCCCTGAATGATGTAGTTATGCCACATAGTTTTCCAGTGTAGACCCGGCCTAGCACAGTTATGAATTTAAGTTCACAGGCTTGTCTTTTGAAGTTCTTGTGCAGTTTCCTTCGAGGGCAAAGGCAGAGAGGTCAGATATAGAGTGATTGCTTTGGGGAAAGCGTTCTCCCACTGGTGAAAAGGTGATTTTTATCTTCATTTTTCTGTGTGAGTTCATTTGATGCACTGGATGAGGTTCATCAATATGATAGGCATGTGTATGACCCATGGATCTTGAAAGGTGTGTGGTGGGGGTGCTGATCATTATAGCAGTGGAGCTATGTCTGCTGGTGGTTCTGTTGTTTTGGCAGAGTCTGGTGCCCCTTTGAGTTGGTGTGTCCTGGTTCATGGGGAGCTTGGTAAGGCTGGGGGTGGGGTAATTTGAAGACCAGAAGAGGGGCAGAGCCGGTGCTTCCATTTAGGCGACCTAGGCGGTCACCTAGGGCACCAGGATTTGAGGGGGGTGGCATTTTGCCGCTCTCAGAGGCAATTCGGCGGCGGGGGGTCCTTCCGTGCTCCGGGTCTTCAGCGGCAATTCTGCGGCGGGTCTTTCACTCGGGACCTGCCGCTGAAGTGCCTCGAAGACTGGGAGAGCAGGACCCCCCAGCAGCAGAATTGCCGCCACCGACTGGGAGCGCAGAAGGACCCCTACCTATGGCATCAAAAACCCTGGCGCCATTCCTGAAGAGGGGGTTCAGGAAAAATTTCTTTCAGGATGTGGTCTCCATTAAGCATGGGTTTTAATTCTTTAATGATACTCTGTATGGATTCCACTGTAGGGGTAGGTGACAATTAAGGGTGTGGAGTTATAGAGGTGGGTGGTTTGGTTTTTTTTTACACTGAAGCAAGTTTTTGGGATATTTGTGTGGCCCATTCCTGATGTGATCTATTTCTCTGGTGGAGTTCCCTTGTTTGGTGAAGGCAGTTTTAAGTGTGCTAAGGTGTGTATCCCAGGCATCCTCCTCTGAGCATATTCTGTGGTTTCTGAGTGCCTGGCTGTTGATAACAGATTTCACAGAGTGTCTGGGGTGGTTACTGGATCCATGGAGTTAAGTGTGGTAATCTGTGGTTTTCTTGTATATTGTCATTTGTATAGTTCCAGTGTTGAAGCTGATCATGGTGCTCAAAAGTTGGTGCTAGTGTGGGAGTGTTCTAGAGAGAGCTTGATGGGTGGGTGGTGGTTGTTAAAGGGGTGGTGGAAATCTATAAGGCAGTTTAGGTCATCTGTCCAGAGGATGAAAATATCATAGATGTATGTCAGGGATATCATTGATTGTGTAGTGCATTTTTCATAGACAAAATAATAAACATATCTATAAGCATTTCCCTGCCTCAGTTTCCTCATCACTCTGGAGAGTTCTTTGGGTTTAGGGCAGAGTCCTGGGTCCCTCTCTCCTACACATGGCTTCTTCTCTGTGTTATGGAGTCTCTTTTTCATCTAGCTTCCTTTCCCTTGGCTGGTCTGCAGTTAAACAGGATACTCTGCTACAAAAGAATGCCCTCCTGCCCAAAGCTTCCGTTTCCCGCTCAAGTTTATATGGCCCATCACCATCATCTGGCTCCTTTGTCTGCTGCTAGGGATTTTCCATTCTCCAAACTGCAACCCACTGTAGAGGAGATGGAGGCAACTGTTTTTTCTAGCTTCAGCCAGCCCACATCTCAAGGTGTTTCCACCTGAATAGGCAACCATTAAAGTCAAATACTGATCATTGCCCCTGGTCTGGAAGGGATGTGCTACAGCCCTGACAGCAGATGGGTGCATCTACATTCATGAGCTGTACCTCAATACAACAATTTCAGAACATCAGTCAGGATTCATAAGTTGTATGAGGACAGATTCTCCAGATGATCCCACCTAGTGATGACTCACATTCCCAGACTAGGAGTGCCTGGATAGGAATAGCAGGATGTGCTGCAGGTCAAGATTCTAATCCACTAGCAAAACTCTGTGGGACCTTATAGACTCTCATAGGAAAGGATGCATAGGGGGCACTGACAGACCTATGTGGGGCAAGACTGCATGGCCCTGCCATCACAGTACATGACTGAAATAGCACTATGAATCTTTCACCTGCATCAGCAATAATATATATATATATATATAGCCATTAAAGGGTTGGTGGGTATTTTTTTCCTATCTGGCCTCCTAATCTGGAGGATGTTAACATCAACGCATTCGATCAATCAATGAACTAGTATGTAAGTGTCCTTTGTTTATCATTTTCAAGTACTGTCAGAGAACTCTATCATCCATATGAAATTTTAAGATTGGGAGAAAAAAAGGAAAAGAGGGGATCCTAGGCCCAAGGTGTCACCTTAGGCTAAATATTCAGTGAATTTTCAAAAAAAGAGGAGTAGGTTTTGTAACTGTGCAGCAGCAACAGCTCACCCAACTGGCAATCCAACCAAGAATGGACCACCTTACTCCTGACCTGAAAGCTGGCAAAGGTCCCTGTGCTTCCACACAGAGCAAGAGGCCTACATGAACTTTGCAGGGGATAGGCTGCTGGTGTGTTGAGACCACGTGTGTTTGTACAATGCCTAGCACAATGAGGTCATGGTCCATGTGTGCAGATCCTAGGAACTACACTACAAATAATAGCTCTAGGGTCCCCTCTGTGGCCATTTGATTGGGCTACTCTGTCTGCAAGTGCTGAGGTAGAGCACGTTCACACCAAGGCAATGGTGCTGATACCTGCCTACAGCTATAAACAAGAAGCCAGGCAAGACCACCATCCATTTGCCAGGATGCTCTTGGCACTCCTCACCAGTTCCTCCTTGTAGATACAGCACAAAGCACAGCGAACCGCCCCACCCAGCTGCATCAGTCTATCCTAGCCCTCTCCAGTGGATAGCACAGTTTGGCCTCCTGCCCTGCTAGATGGATGTCATCTCAGTACTGGCTTTGTTTGATCATTATTGCTGCCATCTTACAGCACATCGAGGGCCATCTTGTTTAATGGGGTGTCGATAGCACCTGTGATGTCCCAGGTCTTGAAGCCAGCTTGGGAGTTCCCCAAGAGCTGCCACATCCTGGCCTCCACCCAATGGCCACTGAAACTGGGTGCATGAGAAGCAACTAGGGCTATAGCTCCAGCCAAGACACCACCCAAGGGAGCTCCGATTTGGAGGATCGCCCAGTTCTACAGTTGATCCAGCTACACTATTTGAGCCAGGAGGTGGAACAGGAAGTTTGTCTGAACAATAAGGCGGTTTCCTGTCGTGGCTGCATTGGACCCAGCCTGTGCCTGCCTCCAGCATCCAGCCCTGTTCCTGGTTCCCGCTCGGCTCATGCCTTTGCTCCTCTTCCCACCATGCTTGATCCTTGCCTCTCCTCCTGCCCGTACACCTCGCCTCCCATCCTCAGGGACCAGTCCTGGCTCCTACCCCAGCTCTGACTTCCGACCCTGACTCCTGTTTGACCCTTGGCTCTGGCATTGATATCTGACCCTGCCTCTGACCCTCAGCTTTGATTCCTGGTTCTGATTCTGGCTTGGCCCCTGGTTCTAGTCACTGGCAGTTGACTCTGCTGCTGACCCTTGTCTTCATTCCTGAGCCTGTATGCCTGCTCTACCTACTAGACCTGTCCCAGTCCATAACAGCACCCCGAGCCTTTGCACTCTCACTCGCTCCAGTTTAAAACCTACCCGAGACTCTAAATGACTCTTGATTTCTAGTGTTTTACAACCAACCTCATGCCTCTTGGCTTCCCTCCACCTCTTTCCTCCCCCCGCAAAATCCTGGGTGATGCAATTAGGCCTTAATGAAACATTACCGGTGACTCAGGCCTACTGGCTGTTGTGAATGGCAGTGGCCCAGCACAGGATTGCTATGGCAGGCATCTGTAAT
Source organism: Gopherus evgoodei (assembly GCF_007399415.2). Taxonomy (NCBI): domain Eukaryota; kingdom Metazoa; phylum Chordata; order Testudines; family Testudinidae; genus Gopherus; species Gopherus evgoodei. The sequence continues at coordinate 730,914 of NC_044332.1, forward strand.
GGAAATAGCTGGCGTGGGAAGGGCCTATAACTGACGCACAGCACTGTTTTCCTTCGGCAGGCAGGAAGCCAAGCGATAGCCTAGTTTGCAATATTGTCTAAATTTGGGGTGGAGGGAGTGGGCAGACAGCTCAGAAGAGTGATAGCGAGCCAGCCCTATTACACGAAAGCTGGCACTCCCCTGATTGGTGGAGACTCTCTGGAATGCAGTGGGTTATCTCGTGCTACTCATCCCAGGGGCCCGGCAGCTGCAACAAGATGTCGATCTCAGCTAGATTTCCTGGTAAAAATATTTTTACGATGTTCAGACCATAAACTTGGGTGGTGGTGGGGAGGGAATGGCTGCTGCAAGTCAGACCACATCAGAGTGCTGTACCACGAAAGCTGCCTGGACTGGTTTGAATCAGAGCGAGAGGACGGGGTGCGGGGAGGAAATGTCATAGTCTGAAGCTGGCAAGACCCAGAGTGGAAAGCTTGTTTGGGATGAAAGGTAAATAAATACTGGGATAAACTGACTCACTTGGAAACTTCAGGCTCTCACTCACCATGTGCTGTTTATTTAAAAGCAGCAGAAGATGGTCAAAAGAAGACAGAACAAAAAAAGCAGGAGGGAAGGAGCCTGGATTTGTTTGCGAAACAGGAGAAATTTTAGACTCTCTTTAAAATTAGGTCAGATGCTGCCTGAAGGCCCATCCCTGACTTCGCCCCTTAATAGCCCTGAGGGTTGTTTTTCTATCTCCCCACAAGAAGGTCTGGGTTTATCTTTGCACCAAGAAGTGAAATTATCCTTTTCCGTGCCTTGAAAACAAGGTGCAGATGTGCTGCCCCATGGAAGCTAGAGGGAGTTCCAAAGACCCAGGTTTCACCCAAGGTTCCTAGGCCAGGTCATGAGCCCTGGACTCTCAGTGGTGGGCAATCACCGCCAGGAGCCGCTCCAACTGATGAACAGCCGCTCACACAAGAAGTCCAATTGCCATCAGTGGGCCAACAGGGTTCACAATCTGGCCCTCTGACCAGAGCTCTCTTTTCATCAAGTTTGCAAAGGCTTCTTCCTGCCTCTCCTCAAGTGCACATAGTTAAGTGGGAAGGATGCTCCAGGGGTGTTGATGCCCAGTGGGGACCTGGGTTTGATTCTCAGCACAGCCACAAACTCCCTGGGTGACCTTAGACAAGTAATTTAATCAGCCTTGTGCCTCAGTTCCACATCTGTAAAATTGGGGTCATGCTCCTTTTCTTGCAGGGATGCTGTGGAGTAAGATCTCTTGGGGACTGAGATGCTAAGATGCCACAGTGATGAAGGTCATATAAGCGCTATCTAAAGTGACTGTAGGACATTGGCAGAGCTATCTATTTAAGCACCATGTAAGCAAACAGGGCCAGGTGCAAGGCATTTTTCTGTGTTGGAGACAAACCATTGGGGGGGGGAGTTTGTTGTGACCATGAGCAAACGTGTGATCTTTCTATTCTACACAGTTCCCATCTGCCGTGAGAGGACAACACTGCACTGCTAACCCTGCTGTGGAATAAGGATAATACTGTTCGCTTGCCCACAGAGTGTTATGAGGCTTAAATAATTGCTGGGAAGGTGCTTTGAGATTAAAGGAACTGCCTAAGAGCAAACAGAGAGTTTCATATTATTACCATCAGTCTCCATGCCACTGCAGATGTAAACTATGATTTGAACCCAGCTCTTCAAATGTGATGGGCTAATGCACTACACCAACCATGCAGGGTGTCCCTAATCAACTCCTTCTCCACTCCACAGCCTGGTCACATTGCTTGTTCGTTATTAAAAATGCTGCAGCTTATTTACTGGGTAGAGCCAAGAGGAGATGCCAGTAATTTTCCACTCCCCCTTGTTACCAAGCAGAGAACAAGTATTCAAAACTTGGCTCATATCCACTGTAGGTTCACACCTATTGCTTTTGCAAGGCGTGTGAGGATGATAATCCCGGAAGGCAAAGAAAGGCCATTTCTCTGATTCACATAGCATGCTGCAAGCTGCCTCGCTTTGTTCACATCGTTTTAGGTTCCCCGGCTGACTTTTAGCAGGGAAGGTAATTTTAATGAGATGCACGTCAGCTCTTCAGGTAATCACGTCTAGTCCCTTCCCCTTTTCTCCTTCAGAGCCTACAGTATGTACAAGATCTAAAAAATCTTTTTGCATGTTGGTTGTGGCATTTCCTCATTGTTCAAGATGGATCATTTCAGAAAAAATCTCCCATATGGTTGGCAGGATTTTTTCTTAATTTTTTTTTTTTTTTGCTTCTACAACTGTTACAGGAAAAGATATTTCCCTCTCCATTTGACATATATAATCTTCCAGTAATACACAACTGCCAGATGGCACTGCAAAAAGGATAATAAATATGTCAGCAGCCTTCTACAGTTAAGTTTGAACTTTGAAAATGACTACAGAGGAGAGGCGAGGAGTTGGAGTTGATTTGAGTTTCAAATGTAATATTTCATCAAAGGGAGTGAGGTGACTTGGGAAGCAATCTCTGTCTGCCCAGATCCCGAGCAGCTGGATTTGTGGGTGCAGTTGTGCCAAACTACTCTACCTCCACATTCATTTTCCTTTCACTTGAATGCTCCAAGCCCTACCTCCTGGCAATTTTTGCTTCAAAAATACAATTTTCCAGGAAATATTCAAACTGGCAACATTATAGTGAGTGTGAAATTTGTGTGATTTCTTATCTGGCTGGGTTGTAACATTGCTGTCTGCTTTGAATGAGGGGCAGCACACAGGAGCTGCATCGCCCCAAGAGTGTAGACCAGAGAATGAACTGGCACTCATTCCAACCTCTTTCTCTGCTTCCCCTTGCTTTGAAGAGTAAAGTCCTTCACCCCCAGCAAGCTGCTTTGGCCCTTGAGCAGGGGCAGAGCCAGAATTGCTCCAACACCAGCCAGCCTCGCTTCTCACAATGGGATGTATCTGCCCACCAGACAGGGGAGCAGGAAGTGCTCACCAGAGTTGCAATGGGAGCAGGGAAGAGCAGGGGTTGGCGGGTTATTTCTGCCATCTTCCTCATTGCAGCTGAATAATGGCTGAGACAGCTAAAGCTGATCAGGAAAGATTTCAATTTTTTCCTGTCCCCAATAGAAATAATGGTGAAATCTCAAATTTTTGCATACTCACAATATGAAAAAACAATGGTTTGAATCAATTGAAACATTTTGGTTTAGGTCAATCAAAACATTCCATTGTGATTTTTTTACTATTTTTCCTTTTAATCTTTTTTTCTAGTGTAAATTTACTAAAAATTTTAAATTAAAAATCATTTTGACTCAGAACTGAAACCTTCTTATCTAACAATCACTAAACTTTTTTAAATAACAATTTTTCAAGCCAGTTATCTCATTAAACCTGATGCTGTTTCGCAAATGGTTTCAACTAATCAAATTTTCCAATGAAAAAATGTTTAGGTAGAAGGTTCCTGGACAACTTTAATGACAACCTTGCTCTCAGCTTGTATTACATGTGACAAATTCTCACAGACTGTATATTTGCTTCTGCCATCTTTGTTCGTGAATCCTGTTTCTGTGCAGAGTGCAAATGAAAGTGGAGAGCTCAGACACAAAAAGCAGCTGGGTGTTTTGTGGGTGTAAAAAGCCACCTGCTAGTAGACTGGAAAATACAAAACATTTGATAAAACCATGTCCCATTCTTTAGGCATTTATGATGCTGGGTACTTTGCTGGTTCCTCCAGTGGGAGGCATGGTGTGAGGGCCCTTGCTAGGGTTCTCATAGACTTTAAGGCCAGATCATCTTCACGTAACATCCTGCACAGCTCAAACCATAGAACCTCACCCACCCACTCCTGTAATAGCCCGATAACCTCTGGCTGAGTAACTGGCATCCTCAAATCTTGATTTAAAGACTTTAAGTAGCCACCATTCACTCTATTTCAAACAAGCAACTTAGTATGCTGTGCCTCACACTGCAGAGGAAGATGGGAACCCCCCAAGGCATCTGCGAATCTGACCTGGGGGAAAATTCCTTCCCAACCCCAAATATGGCGATCAGTTAGACCCTGAGTATGTGGGTGAGTCCCACCAGCCAGACAGCTGGGAAAGAATTCTCTGTAGTAACTCAGATCCCACCCCATCTAGTGCCACATCTCTGGCCATGGTCATTTGAGGTTGACAGATGAAAAAAAACTTTTAAGATTTTTCCCTCACCTCAGGCAGAAATGGGACTAGCTGGGCCCAGCCCTCATGATGGCTGGAAGGAGAAGGGAAATCTGAACTGCAATAGGCTGTAGCTGTGCATAAAACCAACCCTCAGAAGAGGCACTGAACTTTAATAAACAACAATGGAAACAAAACTTTAGGAACCTGACACAATACAGCCCATCGTAGTCAATGGAAGTCTTTCCACATATTTCAATGGGCTTTGGACCAGGCCCTAGGTCAGGTACTTAGATCCCTGTAACTACCACCAGTAACACCAAAGTTGTGCTGCCTGTTGTAAGACAGGAGAAACAAGATGGCCTTTAATTCAGTTAGGAGCACTGTCACGTGACTATATTAGTCTGTGTAAATATTGCTTCATGTTAACCTGCCAATACAATTTCTGTAATTATGGGAATGAGCAATTACTGCCTGCTCTCCTTGTGCCCCAGGATATCCTTGGAAATGAGCTTTTTATAGCAATGAAGAATTTTCTAGTGAAATATTTGTTTAATAAACATATACTATAGAATTAGCAGACAGTTGTTTTCCAGGAAAAGCACAGATGGGGTTTTTTTAGAAAGCATTTTTCTATCTTAACACATTGAACTCCTTGTCACACAACAATGTACACCCCCATGGTCAGTCAAATGAGGTTCAGTCCTGTTTGCAAACAGTTTACACTCTTTCCTCAAGAAATTGCTTGTCTTGAGGAAGTCAAAACACTTTATGTGCTCAAGTATAAAATACGGGAGAGGTTTTCACCTACAGATCGTTCTGGCTGGATTGCACATCCCTCCCTCTGAATTTCAGCGTCTTTTCCCTTCTCCTGCAGAGACCATGTCGACAATGAGGGACTGGAAAGATATCAGAAGCATGCTCCACTGTGTATTCAATTACTTACTTCTCATCCTCCTATCTAACCACTGTCAGTCATTAACTTAACTCCAACATGCACCTTTCAGGATTATTTGCCTACGAGCCAGTCTTTGCCCATGTGTCTATCAGCTCCACATGGTGTCTATGGTGCTACCATATTTTATTGTTTTCACAAACAATCCCAATTTTTAGGGGAGAAAAAAGTCTGAAATTATGATTGGTATTTATTTTTATATAATATATACACTGGGTAGCATATCTATAGTTATACCACATACGTTGTAGTGATGACAACATGATAAACAATGGGACCAATAAGGATACCCCTACTCTTCACTCTACAGCATTCACTCTTTAGCGCCATAAAGGATGTTCCTGCAGCCTTTGTACAGATCAGTTGTATCATTATCCACCTACTAGCTGATGCCCTGCATTTCAAGTAGTAGAATGGGATCCCTGCGGTTTTTAAAAGCCATACTGTAACAGAGCTTTAAGGGAGGGTGAAATGCAGACAGGCCGGGCAGAGTTTGTCAGAACATCTTGCCACATGGCTGGACTTGACTGGCTGGAGAAAACCTTAGGGTCAGTGTCAGTGTCAAAGGGTTGCATGACAGACGCAGTATCCACTGTGATAGACAAGAGACAGTAGACGCATTCACCACAAAGAGGCGCCTTTATTTAGGGAGCTGGTCCAACACAGGCTCTGTAGCCCCCACACCCCCTACCCGGCAGCTGGAGAGGCTGAGCTGGTGGTGCATAGTGTGACTGCACAGGGGCTGTCTGAAGGGATGAAAATAATTTAAAGGACTTGCTGGCGGTACGCAGGGTGGCTGGAGTCCTGGGCAAGATAGGGGAGTGGCACTGGGCCCCCAGAAGGGGCAGGGCTAATGCCAGACTCCCCCAGCCAGCCCTTCAGCGCTGCCTGGGCTGTGCCACCTGAGGCTCCAGCGGCGATTTAAAGGGCCTGGGGCTCCAGCTGCTGGCATGGTAGCAGCGGCAGCCAGGAGTCCCAGGGGTAGATACCCCTTTTTCCCCGCCCCCCCTCCCCATCAGCGGCCCTGCCAGTACGGTTGGCTGTGTACTGGCGGACATTTTCTTACCGGTAAGCTCTGTACTGGACCAGACCGGCTTACTTTCATCTCTGTTTGTCTGAGTCCTGCCTGGATCATGGAGTAGATTAATGAGGGAGGGATGGAGTCTGATCAGCAAATTGAAACTAACCATAACAAATTCAAATCAGCTCCCTGTGCTCTAACTGCTCCGAACCAGGAATGTGAACATACTATTTACACAAGCAAAGTGGTTCTTTTGGGCATCTTCACAACCTGATAAACCATAACATCCAGTTCATGGTCTCTCTGGAGCTGCTGATCAGACTTCATCGATCAGTTGTTGCAAGAGGTCTGAGGCTAACCCTGTGGAGAGGAGTCAGTGCTGGAGCAGACACTGGGGCTGCTTCTCTAGACATGGCGGGTTAACATTTTCTAAAGCACCTAAGTGACTTAGGAACTTAAATCCCAGTTTCAAAAGTGACTAAAGACTTGTCTACCCACACATGTTGACTGTACCTGTTAAATGTACCAGTGTAGTTCATGTGATACAACCTCCTCTTCCCCTACTGTGGACGCAGCTATACTGGTATAAGGATAGTACATTGCACTATATCCGCTTATAACATCAAGCATGTTTCTGCTAAAATATCCATCACTGAAGTAACTGAGCAGTTAAATATCATCTTATTTTTGGGCTTCACAGTTAATAACTCACTAAGATGAACAGAGTGGATCACACCTCTCAGAGCTATTGTTTCAGGCTCTTTGCAGACTCAGGAAGACAGTGTATCAGTTACTCTCGTGTGAGATTTTCAAGGTTCTCTTCACTATCATGACAGCTAATCACATTTTGTAAACATGAAGGCTGAGATGCTGGAGCACAATTCTCTGACAAATGTAAATTCTGCGGTACAGCGCCTGATATGAAATTGCACCATACATGGATTCCTGATTATAAGATGTTGGTTTGTATTGCACAGACATATCCCATTTCTACCAAAAGCTCAGCTGCCATTTGTCAGTCACAAAAGAGGAATGAGGTTCACAGCCAGAAGTAAAGTTTGCTTCCAATGACAGCTAGTGGTTGAGAGGAATGTGAGCATCTTCTAACCCTTATCATGGATTGTTTGCTTTAGCTCTCAGCTGTGGGGGATCAACTGTGATCATCCTTGCCAGTTAGCATTTAAAATTAAAATCTCTCTAGCCCAACTGAAACCATATTAACACACTACTCAAATTTCCCTCATTTTAGTCATAAAGTTCCACACAACTTTGGTGCCTCTCACTTTTATTGAGGTAAATTATTTACCTCAGACAGAAAAGATCATAAAATGGAGATTACAGAAAGAGTGATTTACACCAAAGGAATGAATCCCATGGTATTTTCTATCCAGGGACCTAGGATAGGCAGCTAGCCACTTTATATATGTGACCTTGATTATAATGAATGTATTTTAGTCTACAATGGCCATGGATGGCTGGGATGTTTCACACGAAGAATTATTTTGGGTCCTTCATTTTGGGTCCCTATCACACATTATGTCCCATGGTTGGGCCATGGCAGGTTGAGAGGCATTGCTACTGATAGTACATTGTAACTCCTCCTCCCCTTCACCTCCCTTTCTCAAAGGCAGCTCCTCCATTGGTTCATCAAGTACCACCAGTAGGATCAATGAGTAACCCAGGAAATGGCAACAGAGCATAAGTAAAGATGGCACTCACTCACCCGCTAAAAGCTGAATGCAAGCTACTTGGGTTGTAGCAAAGGCCCAAGTTCACAGATAAATGTTCCACTGTGATTAGAGAGTCCTCCTCCCCTCTCATTTTTTCAGACCAGGCACTGAGGTGTTGTAGAGCCATGCTGGTGGGAATGGCTTATATCACCACAGTGACATCCTGAGAGCACATTTATTCCCAGCGTGGACTAACAGTCCCACTACAACTAGAGGCTCTGCCTGTGAAGGCCTCACTGCCACACGCTTAATCTTGGCTAAAGGAAGTACTCAGCCACTACCCACTTTACCTGCTAAGTCCAGCTCCTATTTGTCAAGGGACTTAGGTCTCAACCTGCAGTCTGTACAGTGCTTAGGCACCAATATGGTCCAACCTGCCACCCACTAACCCTTAAAACGCAGCTCTGCCGGAGAACTCATTCCCCTCTATTTGATGTTGATGAGGCCTCATCTGGAGTACTGTGTCCAGTTTTGGGCCCCACACTACAGGAAAGATGTAGAAAAATTGGAAAGAGTCCAACGGAGGGCAACAAAACTGATTAGGTGGTTGGAGCACATAACTTATGAGGAAAGGGTGAGGGAACTGGGATTGTTTAGTCTGCAGAAGAGAAGAATGAGGGGGGATTTGATAGCTGCTTTCAACTACCTGAAAGGGGTTCCAAAGAGGATGGATCTAGACTGTTCTCAGTGGTACCTGATGACAGAACAAGGAGTAATGGTCTCAAGTTGCAGTGGGGGAGGTCTAGGTTGGATATTAGGAAAAACTTTTTCACTAGGAGTGTGGTGAAGCACTGGAATGGTTAACCTAGGGAAGTGGTGGAATCTTCTTCCTTAGAGGTTTGTAAGGTTAGGCTTGATGAAGCCCTGGCTGGGATAATTTAGTTGAGGATTGGTCCTGCTTTGAGCAGGGGGTTGGACTAGATGACCTCCTGAGGTAACTTCCAACCCTGGTATTCTATGCTTCTATGAACTCCGGTCCTGGGATCTGATTGGTGGCACTCTGGGGGAGCCTGATTGGTTTCCAGTTTTTATTTAAATCAAACAGAGGAAGAGGAATTTGTCTGTGCCAGTGAGTTTTCCCAGCTTGGGGCTGCCTTCCCTGTTCTATCTGCTCCTGGTGCCTGACTCTGCTGGCCTCCTGACACCTGGCTTGCCCTCTGGCCTGTCTCCTGACCTGACCTGCTTTCTGACTGCTGTTCTGACAACCCATATCCCAGGTCTGACACTGTTCCAGCCAATCCCTTAGCTTCTCCCATTCTCTTCCCTTCTGATATAGCATGATGTTTATTTCTTCCATGTAAATCCTCACACTAGCTTCCACATCTGGGGCTAACAGGGTAAACACAGTGTCCTTGAGACTGTGTTTCTGGTGCTCACATTTCTCATGTCGGGACTGTGCTTTATAGGCTACGAATATTGCATTCCCATCTCACTGACTGACATGCCTTCAGGACTTGCCTGACCCCTATCCTCGCTTGAGTCATGTGAGCTACCTGCATGACGTTGCTGCTGGTCACTTTCTCAGATTAACAATGATACTGCTTGTCCTTCAGCCCTTTCCTCTGCCTCTGTGAGATCCCTTTGAGATCAGTCCTGTCACATCAAAACATCAGAGAAATGATTGGATTTCTGGCCACACCAAGGTATGTTAGAAGAATGGTATCCTAGCAGACGTACCATCATACCAGTCTGAGAAGGCTGGAAAGCTCCATACTTGCTGAACTATCATGGGATAGTACGTAAGAGCCAGGGCTAGTTTACACTGGTGGACTTTTACCCCTTTGTAACCAAGACCTTTTTGCTGTACTTTGCACTGCAAAGAGTTTCTCCGATACGGAATCACACCACAGCAGTGTCCACAACCCACGCCGTTCCAAATGTTCCATGGGGCAAAAGAGTAAAACACAAAATTATTAAGTAGTTCATTCATCAAGACCCAGGAATCCTGCTGGGGCAAATTGTTCTCTTCTGCTCTCGACACCTCAGAGCTGGAGTTCTACAAGGCAATGTGGTGAGGAAGATAATACCCCTTCCCCATCGCTCATGAAGGGATTAAAGAACCCTGAGGTCACACTCAGCCCCAATCCACCACACCTTTGTGGCTTGTCAAGGCTGAGGGTAGACCCTTAGAAGGGAGGAACCAAAGTAGAGCAACAGCTTCCAGATTGGGAGCACAGAGGAATGGCTTGAGGCTACCACTAACCCGAGCCTTCTAGGAGCGAAGACTGGCTGGTTTGTTCTGTTCGCTGGAATCCTCAGGACTAGCTCTTGGCTTCTAACCAAGGGAAAGGACAGGAGCTGTGGCTGCCTGCAGAGCCTGACAAACTACTTCCCCTCCTTTGTCTGATGGAGGCTGCCTGGCCCCTTGTGAGCCTTGAACCATTTTCCTTTCTATCTGGACTGGTTTACATGTACACCTCTGGAAGGGGATGCACTTCTCAGGAGGTACAGCCAGAGACCTATACTTCATACCCCAGGACCAGATCACAGTACTGCTGTAGCCCAAGGACAGATGTCTGAGGTATGTGAGGCTCCTGCCTTTGTTCCAAGGCAGAGACCTTGAGACATAACCTTTGCCAGGCAGCAATAAAGGTGAGCTAACTCTGTGGCCATCCTAACTGTGTGCTGCAGCCTTTCCCTAGCAATGCTGCGCTGTCAGAACTGCGGTTTCCTGAGACTGTGGCTGAAGAATTCCAAGTAGCTTTTTTTGGGCTTGGCAGCTTTTTGGTGCTCACGGATGGATGTAAATGTGTCCAGTGCAGATCCTGGGGGCGGGGTGGGGGGAACAAATACTGAGGCTCACACTAAAAGATTACAGCATATTTAGGGTTTCCAGGTGTCTGTTTTTTAACCAGAAAGCCCAGTCAAAAAGGGACCCTGATGGCTCTGGTCAGCACCGCTGACCGGGCTGTTAAAAGTCTGGCTGGTGGTGCAGCAGGGCTAAGGCAAGCTTCCTACCTTCCCTGGCTCCACGTGGCTCACAGAAGCTGCCAGATTCCCTCCCAGAGCCCACACCCCACACCCCTTCCTGCACTCCAATTCCCTGCCCCAGCCTGGAGCCCCCTCCCACACCCCAACCCTCTGCCCCAGCCTAGAGCCCCCTACCACACCCTGAACTTCTCATTTCTGGCCCTACCCCAGAACCCGCATCCCTAGCCGGAGCTCTCACCCTCTCCCACACCCCAACCCCGTGCCCCAGCCTGGTGGGAGAGAGCAAGTGAAGGAGGGTGGGGGGATGGAGTGATCAGGGCAGAACCTCAGAGAAGGGGCAGAGCAGGAGGTGGTGCAAGGGTGTTTAGTTTTGTGTGATTAGAAAATTGGCAACCTTAAGCATAATATAAACTAATGATAAATGGAACATAACTGGTGCCTAAATCTCGAGGATGTTTCCGTGCACAGAACTGAACTTCACCACTAACTTGTGAACCCCGTTAGGGCCAGTTACAAGCAACAATTATGGGAACGCTTTGAGAGTGAGATTAATTACACAGAAACTCAAGGCTACGAGACGCCGAGAAGGCCTTTTCAATGTGCTGCTTCAATGCTATGTTGTTCTGGTGAGAGGGAAAACCCAATGCATTTGATGAGTGTGATGTGAGATCACTGAGTTGATCAGAAGCTTGATGGAAGAGTCCAAGCATCTAATGCCACTTCAAACAGTTGTGTGCCTTAGTATGTAGAATTTACAATGCTACATAATTACATTGGGGCTAAAAATTGGAGTGCTTGTTGTTGTCAGGTAGTCTTTCTTCACTAGACAGATGTCCTGACACCATAATGGGTGTGAACAGCTGTTCCCTGGGGTAACCCTACCACCAGCCCATGGGCATGGAGAAAGCACTCTTATCTTTACCTACAAAATGTTGGTGCTGTGGGTGGCTTCACACACAGCCAGAATCTTGGCTGGTTTAAATCTGCAGTTCCATGGACTGCAAGGACGCTCTGCTTGCTTACACTAGTTGAGTATCTACTCATGATGTTGAATATCCTACACTGTGATTAGCACAAAGGGCCTTGTTTGCCAGGGTGCCACTTCCCTCCTGGCCCAAAGAGCCTTTCTGGGGGAAAAGGAAAAGCGAGAGGGGTTGTTTTCAGCAATTCCTGATGTCTGGTAGTGGCATTGCTGTTCTAGAGCATCTGGTCTGGCTGGGAGTGACCAATCACTGATGGCACATGACTGCTTGTGTGAAATGAGTTGGCACTTAGAGACTTCAGATCCACATGGGCAGGAACAGACAAAACAAAGAAAGCAAAGCCCAGGGCAGCTTTGCTGTCAGTCTCAGCAGAGAAAGGGAGACATGGGCAGGCATGTGGGGCTGCATGCTCTGTGCACTACTGACCCGATGTGATGGGAAATATTTCCACGGGGGCACTGCATGCATTGGGTTGCATGACATGCTACAGCTGATCATAATGATGTAACAATTGAGATAGCTGCTTCAGCCTATAGCATTACTGCTTCTGGGCCTAATTCCATGTAATTACACAAGTGCAGCAGGAAAGCAATTCAAGGGACTGCCTTGCCAGCTCAGAAATCCATAGTGTGCTGGAGTCCAATTGCAAAAGTAAGTACATGATCAGTCTGAAATGACACAGGGATATTGGTTCATTTCAGAATATGGTTCACTTTCAAGGGAGCTACACGATGGCTACATAGGGAGAGACACATCACTATACAGGAGATTGAAGCATCTACCTATATTCTATATATGCAGCACCTAGCACAACTCAGTCCTAGCCCATGACTGTGGCTCAGAGATGTGACCATTATACAAATAATAATGTGATTGCATGAGAGAACAGTGCATGGTAACTTAAAGGCTCTCCATAAACCAAGTTCAGCCTTGTAGTTAAACTTCTGATTGTACGATTTTGTAGTGAATATGACATGAATCAAAGAATAACTTCATGGTTATTGTAGTGTAATTACCTTTTAAAATATCAGGATTCTATAAAATACATGTGTTAAGTATGAGACTAAAGGGATTATATTAAGTAGGTAATTAGTGGTAATCAGTGTGTATCCAGAACCATTCTGTAATTTCAGTGTAATTACACTGCAATGAATACACTTCTTAATGAGAGTATATCCTATTGCTATTTCACTTCCTTTTTTTTTAAATTTCACAATAGAGATGGGCTTAACTAGATTTATGTGTATGGGAAATCGATAAGGCCATATCCTGCACTCCTACACTGAGTTGCACCTTAGTGAAAAGTGTCATGATTTAACCCTTAACTGAACACTTTAGAAAAATTGGGTTGTGTCCTGTTCTGCAAAGGGGCACAGGGTCAGGAAGTTCCAATTTTCTCTTGAACTGGTTCACTGATCCCAATTACAGACATGATATGATACTGGATTCATCAATATTGAGGCCGCTTCCCTCTGAGCGGTGCCGGCATACTCACAGTCAGAGTCACTTTCTCTCCCATCTCACTTTCTCTCACTGAACATGCTGATCACCACCAAAAACTTGCTTTCAAGGGTAACTGACATTCCTTATTCAGCCGGAGAGAGATTTCTCCAGCCACCCTGCAGACACTTGCCATCACCAAATAGACCCAGAACTGTTTTCAAGCTTTATTTTTGAATACAAAGGTAGGAGATCTCCACAAACAGCATTTTCCCTACTTCTGGCCATTGAAGCTGACCAGGAATCTCAGTTTGCTGGCAGAATCTCAGACTTGCATCGTCAAGTATCTAAACTGTCCCAGTGCCTGTTGATGAGGCTCTGCCAATAGGAGCTCAGGCAAAAGTGTTGCAAATTCAAGTAACGTCCAACTGTGGGCATTTTATGGGCTGTACAGAGTTGAATAATCCCAGTGTTCTGAACATGTGGAGCAAAACTCAGCCCTACCACTGGAGAGCTCACTGCTAGAGTGGGGTGGCACTGTGAATGGGGAACAAGTGTGCCCAAGGCATAGAAGGCTTTGGCTCAGATATCCCCTTCAGAAGACATCCCCAGGCTGGCTTAGGGATACTGGTGTGACCTCATCTTGCAGCCCTCAAAGAAGGAACTGGGGGGACTAAATGGACAGTGCCCCTCTCTATCTGAAGCCTAGAAAGGGAGGTATGTGAAACCCACCAGAATTTAAAATGAAAAGTAAGGGAGGGGAGATTCTACTGGAGCTGGGCAGCTTTAGATACAATACCAGGCACGTAGGAGGATTTCCACTTCTGAGCCATGGAAGCAGAAATTGACTTTTCCTTTCCAGATTTAGCTAATATTCAGAGAGGGAACCTAGCACCTGCCTTCCAGATTTGAACACCTCCAAATTCAGGAGTGCTCAAGCTCAGTTTGGGCAGCTGTTACTTCATTTCTCCCAAATCAAATATACTGATCCACTGCAACTTGCTGTAGAAAAAGTAGGATAAAATTGAGCAAGAAATGCTTCCCAGTGGTTTTTTGGACTGGAATTGCTATTTTCAACAGCCATTGCCTTTTAGTTTGTTTAAAAAGAAGACAGTGATATTGCATTGGCAAATTCCCCATAGAAAGAAAGAGTGGAACAAAAGAATAATAAAGGGACCTCAACTTTTCCTCATTTATGGAGGACAGTCTTATAATAGGCATCCAGATATCCTCCAATCACACAAGCTGAAAATTGTTTCACTTTACTGCAGTTCTGTAACCATATGGGAACCAATCCTGTCTGTGTTCTGTGCACATCCAAAATTCCTGCTGAATGACCTGTCCTGGGAGCAAGTTACCAGTGACCTAGGGCTGGGGAGGAAGAAGGGTACAGGTTGGGGTGGGGGAGAGCCCAGGGCTGGGGCGGCAGGGGGTGCATGGGTGGAGGGGCACTGGTGGGGGGGAAGGAGAGAGCCCAGAGTTGGGGCAGCATGGGGTGTGTGGGGGGGAGCCCAGGGCTGGGATGGCAGGGGGGTGCAGATCAGGGGGGGAGAGCCCAGGGCTGAGGCAGCAGGGGGTGCAGGTAGGGGGGAGAGCCCAGGGCTGGGGTGACAGGGGGATCAGGGGGGGAAAGCCTAGGGCTAGGGCAGCACAGGGGTGCGGGTCGGAGGAGGCCCAGAGCTGGGGCAGCAGGGGGTGTAGGTTGGTGGGGGGAGAGCCCAGGGCTGGGGTGGCACGGAGGTGCGGGGGGGGAACCCAGGGCTGTGGTGGGGGCAGCCAAATTTTTTTTTGCTTGGGGTGGCAAAAAGCCTAGAGCCGACCCTGCCCACGAGTTCAGTCTGTTGCAGAGCTGGCTAGCTTCACAAGGGCCAGGATCCTATTTTTCATAAGAATACCTCA
Organism: Gopherus evgoodei; assembly: GCF_007399415.2. Taxonomy (NCBI): domain Eukaryota; kingdom Metazoa; phylum Chordata; order Testudines; family Testudinidae; genus Gopherus; species Gopherus evgoodei. The sequence continues at coordinate 746,003 of NC_044332.1, forward strand.
CACCCAAACTGTCTCCTCCTCAGTGCATGGATCCAGATAACCTTTCCTCCTTCTCTGATATACTGAAAGTCTCTTGTTTCTCATCATAGATGGGTGAACCCCAGTCTAGTTGTAATGATCCTTTTCTACTTTCACATGGCTTTGCTTGTTTGCAGGTGTTTCTAATGCCTTTCCATTGGAAGTCCTGGGATGGAGCAAGGCTAGACAATTGAGCCTTGCATTACATCACCAGCTAACAAGGGAGGGGTGACAAACAGGGTCTGAATGGCCTGTCACCAAGACACGTTATTCTCTGGTAAGTAACTTCTACTGCAAGACCATAAAGCAGTTGTGGGCAACCTGTGGCCTGCAGGCTGCACGCGGCCCATCAGGGTAATCTGCTGGTGGTCCACGAGACAGTTTGTTTACATTGACTGTCCGCAGGCATGGCCGCCCACAGCTCCCAGTGGCCAGGTATGGTGAACTGCGGCCACTGAGAGCTGCGGGCAGCCATGCTTGCGGACGGTCAATGTAAACAAACTGCCTTGTGGCCCCCCAGCAGATTACCCTGGTGGGCCGCATGCAGCCCATGGGCCGCAGATTGCCCACCACTGCCACAAAGCATGCTTTCAAAAGAGTTATATTAGTCCTTAAAATATTACCCAAACATACATCTCACACTCATTATGAGTCAGGATTAAGTCCCCAGCTTTCTGCAGTTACCTTACATGTAATTCTTTATGGATAAATATCCTAGTAAAGTTTGATGTAGGAGTTTGTCAGGTGTGAGACAAGTTGTTTGCAAAAGAGTCTCCGTGTTACAACATGGTAGGCATTTTGTACAGAATTTTTCTAGATCTCCCTCCCATTTATCTTGGAAGAATCTACATGGAGAAATGAAAACTGGAAGGTTTATGCAGCTCCCATCTCACTAGTCATATCTTAGGTCAGTGACTCTCAACCAGGGGGCACTCAGAGGTCTTCCAGGGAGTACAACAACTCATCTAGACATTTGCCTAATTTTACAACAGGCAACAGAAAAAGCACTAGCAAAGTCAGTACAAACTAAAATTTCATACAGGCTATGACTTGTTTATACTGCTCTATGTACTATACACTGAAATGTAAGTAAAATATTTATATTCCAATGGATTTATTTTATAATTATATGGTAAAAATGAGAAAATAAGTAATTTTTCAATAACAGTGTGCTAGGACATTTTTCTATTTTTATGTCTGATTTTTGTAAGCAAGTAGTTTCTAAGCGAGGTGAAACTTGGGGGTATGCAAGACAAATCAGACTCCTGAAAGGGGGTCAGTTTCTTGACACCTCAAATGACTGCTTCTTGGAGCAGCTAGTCCTGGAACCCACCAGAAGAGAGGCAATTCTTGATTTAGTCCCAAGTGGAGCACAGGATCTGATCCAAGAGGTGAATATAGTGAACCGCTTGGTAATAGTGACCATAATAATAAGCAAAAATGTTTTAAGTACATTAGAAGCAGGAAGCTTGCTAAACAACCAGTGAGGCCACTGAACAATCGAGACGATAAAGGAGCACTCTGGGATGATAAGGCCATTGCAGAGAAACTAAATTAAGTCTTTGCATCAGTCTTCATGGCTGAGGATGTGAGGGAGATTCCCAAACCTGAGCCCTTTTTTTTAGGTGACAAATCTGAGGAACGGTCCCAGATTGAGGTGTCATTAGAGAAGGTTTTGGAACAAACTGATAAACTCAACACTAATATGTCACCAGAATCAGATGGTATTCACCCAAAAGTTCTGAAGGAACTCAAATGTGAAATTGCAAAACTACTAACTGTAGTTTGTAACCTACCATTTAAATCAGCTTCTGTACCAAATGACTGGAGGATAGCTGTTTTTAAAAGGCTCCAGTGGTTATCCTGGCAACTACAGGCCCACATGCCTAACTTCAGTGCTGGGCAAACTGTTTGAAACTCTAGTACAGAACAGAATTATCAGACACATGGATGAACACGATTTGTTGGGGAAGAGTCAAGATGGTTTTTGTAAAGGGAAATCATGCCTCACCACTCTACTAGAATTCTTTGAGGGGGCCAACAAGCACGTGGACAAGGGTAATCCCAGTGGATGTAGTGTACTTAGATTTTCAGAAAGTCTTTGACGAGGTCCCTCACCAAAGGCTCTGAGGCAAAGTAAGCTGTCATGGGATAAGAGGGAAAGTCCTCTCATGGATCAGTAACTGGTTAAAACATAGGAAACAAAGGATAGGAATAAATGGTCAGTTCTCAGAATGGAGAGAGGTAAATAGTGGTGTCCTCAGGGTTCTGTACTTGATGATTACCTGTTCTGTTCATTCCTTCTTGGGCACCTGGCATTGGCCACTGCCAGAAGACAGGATACTGGGTTAGATGGACCTTTGATCTGATCCTCTATGACGTTCTTATGAGTTCAGAGGCTACTGCAATGGGGTATATTAGAGAGGTATATTTGCATATCAATGAATCAGCCTATATAGGGAAGGATTGTTTGCCTGTATTTTCTGTGATTAAAATGTTGAGTGGTTATCATGAAGGAATTTACAGTTATGTTTAAACTGACACAGATTCTTATGTGTTAGCCTAATTTATTTTAGCAGAACCTCTCTCTTCCATTTCCTTCATCACCACTAATTTTTAACTGATAAATTGCTTCCCATTAGTTTTCCACTGTTGTTTTGTCTTTCTTGCATTCTTCATGGTTTAGGTGTTGTGATAACATGGTCTCTTGCAAAGGGAAATGAATGAATTCTGGACTCCATGCACTGTTTCAGGAAAGTGAAGGAGAAAGTGAATTTAGAATCTTTGCGTGCAACAACACTTTAAGATAACTGTTCGGATTTCATGTGTACAGTTTACACATAAACAAAGGCAAGCTGTAGATCTCCTGTAAATCGACTACAGATGTTCCAAAAAGGGATTTAGATATTTTTAAAAATACAAAAAAAAAAAGAATCTTTCAAAACATCTCTGAGGAGGTTTTGGCCACCACCTTGTAAATGTGAATGTAGTTAAAATATCCTTTCTCCTCATTGGAGTGTCAGGTCTGAAAAGACTGTACAAAGCAAACTATTATTCTTTACAGTATTTTCTCACTTTCCAACCCACTTTAGAATTACAATCATGTTGAAGAGGCAATATGTCTTATTGGACCAATTTCTGTGGGTGAGAGAGACAAGCTTTCAAGCTATTACCTCACCCACCTTATCTTTCTAATATCCTGGGACCAACATAGCTACAACAGCACTGCATACAGTGTTGAAAACATTTGGCATGGAGCCTTATGTCTTACAGAAATGAGTATTTCTTCATATGGAATGCAAGATGGACTTTCCGTGAATTCCGTCGGGGCAGATGTTTGTTTGACAGTTTCTCCCCCCCCCACACTCTAGAATTGGAATTTTGAAAGTTTCAGGCCGGATTCAGAATCATTTTGAGTCTTGCCATTCTCCTCAATGAAAACAAGAGGGGACATATTGTGTGGCTACATTCCAAATGGGTGCTTTGCATTGACAGGATGTTCTGCTGACTCCAATGGTACTTTATGATGTTACATCCATATTGATATTGACTATTGTTTGCTGGTCTATGTAAATTGCTTTTAGAAGGCAATTAATGGGGTGATCAAAGAGCAGACCATCAGCCAAATACAAGACACACATTGCTACAGTATGATCTGTGTCTTTAACCCAGAGGTGAACCGTACAAAAGTAAAAACTCCCAGCATACAATGCTCCTTCTGACTCTGAGCAGCCAGACGACTCAGACCAACATGGTGCATTGTGCACTGTCCGTGTAGTGTCTGTGAAGAAACACTGCTTTAGAAAAAAGACAGTTGCAACCCACTTTGTGTTAGGTGAATTAGGTGTCATCAGAAGGCTCCTAATAAATTCCTAGTACAGGGGTCAGCAACCTTTCCGAAGTGGTGTGCCAAGTCTTCATTTATTCACTCTAATTTAAGGTTTCGCGTGCCAGTAATATATTTTAACATTTTTAGAAGGTCTCTTTCTATAAGTCTATAATATAGAACTGAACTATTATTGTATGTAAAGTAAATAAGGTTTTTAAAATGTTTAAGAAGCTTCATTTAAAAGTAAATTAAAATGCAGAGCCCCCCCAGACCGGTGGCCAGGACCCAGGCAGTGTGAGTGCCACTGAAAATCAGCTCGCACGCTGCCGTCAGCACGTGTGCCATAGGTTGCCTACCCCTGTCCTAGTGCAACCTTAGTTGTACAAAATCAGATGACTAATATAATTTGCATAAATGCTATACACGCCAAGAAGGTATCAGGCCTGTAACTTTTTGTTTTGCTTTGTACCATAGGAGTACATTTTGTAACACAAATGACAACAATAAGCCGTAAAAACCATTCAAGCAATAGCAAATTTTATGTCACAATATCCTGAGGTATGTGTTGGAAATGTAGCCTCCAGTTCTGCTTGATTTATTCCAGTCACCTGCGTGCCAACACTGTTCCAGAGACAGCAACTTTCTTTACCCCAGAAAAGGTACTTTTCCACCATTAGAGTAGAAAATGCCGGAAGAAAAAGACCTTGCACGACAAATAGTAACAAAGTTGCTAATGAACAAAACTTTGAGGTTGCCCCTGTGTTATGAAAGTTGGTAAAAAGTTATTCTTTTCAAACTGCCAGTTTTAAATACTATTCTGTCTGTGTAGGAATTTTTAAACACTATCTTTGTGTCTATCTTTAGCTGAAAGATATAAATAGATTTATACCTTACTCTTCCTGTGCATGTAAAAAATAGATATTATTTGCTAGATCTATGTTGTATACATATTTTATATATCTACCCACCAACTTATTAGCCTCTCTGGTGCACATTCTGTAAAAGGTTTAAAAGTAATTGCCCAAATACATGTTTTCTTTTGTTAAGAGATGAGCTAAGTCAAATGGCATGATATAAATTTTTAATGTTTCCATGACCTGATTTTTTTCCCCCTTTGCTAGGAATGTAAGAATATGAAATGTCTCACTGTTGTTTCTAATCGGGTTGCTTTAGTAAGCTGCAATTATTATTCACTTGTGAGATCTACAGCTAGGAAGATGCATGAGGTGTGATGCCATTTTGTGATACCTAGGTTTATTATTGCACTGGGCAGCACCGTATGGGGAGGAGGTGACCAGCCCTTTCTGGAGAAAGAAGTGGTTCGGGACTATTTAGAAAAGCTGGACGAGCACAAGTCCATGGGGCCGGATGCGCTGCATGCGAGGGTGCTAAAGGAGTTGGCAGATGTGATTGCAGAGCCGCTGGCCATTATCTTTGAAAACTCATGGCAAATGGGGGAGGTCCCAGATGACTGGAAAAAGGCTAATGTAGTGCCCATCTTTAAAAAATGGAAGAAGGAGGTTCCAGGGAACTACAGGCCAGTCAGCCTCTCCTTAGTCCCTGGAAAAATCACGGAGCAGGTCCTCAAGGAATCAAATCTGAAGCACTTAGAGGAAAGGAATGTGATCATGAACAGTCAGCATGGATTCACCAAGGGCAAGTCATGCCTGACTAACCTAATTGCCTTCTATGAGGAGATAACTGGGTCTTTGGATGAGGGGAAAACAGTGGACATGTTATTCCTTGACTTTAGCGAAGCTTTTGATACAGTCTCCCACAGTATTCTTGCCTGCAAGTTAAAGAAGTATGGGCTGGATGAATGGACTATACGGTGGATAGAAAGCTGGCTAGATCGTCGGGCTCAACGGGTAGTGATCAATGACTCCATGTTTAGTTGGCAGCCACTATCAAGCAAAGTGCTCCAAGGGTCGATCCTGGGGCTGGCTTTGTTCAATATCTTCATTAATGATCTGGAGGATGGTGTGGACTGCACTATCAGCAAGTTTGCAGATGACACTAAATTGGGAGGAGTGGTAGATACGCTGGAGGGTAGGGATAGGATGCAGAGAGACCTAGATAAATTAGAGGACTGGCCAAAAGAAACCTGATGAGGTTCAACAAGGACAAGTGCAGAGTCCTGCTCTTAGGACAGAAGAATCTCATGCACTGCTACAGACTAGGGACTGAATGGCTAGGCAGCAGTTCTGCAGAAAAGGACCTAGGGGTTACTGTGGACAAGAAGCTGGATATGAGTCAACAGTGTGCCCTTGTTGCCAAGAAGGCTAATGGCATTTTGGGCTGTATAAGTAGGGGCATTGCCAGCAGATTGAGGGACATGATCATTCCCCTCTATTCGACATTGGTGAGGCCTCATCTGGAGTACTGTGTCCAGTTTTGGGGCCCATACTACAAGAAGGATGTGGAAAAATTGGAAAGAATCCAGCGGAGGGCAACAAAAATGATTAGGGGGCTGGAACACATGACCTATGAGGAGAGGCTGAGGGAACTGGGATTGTTTAGTCTTCAGAAGAGAAGGATGAGGGGGGATTTGATAGCTGCTTTCAACTACCTGAAAGGGGGACCCAAAGAGGATGGATCTAGACTGTTCTCGGTGGTACCTGATGACAGAACAAGGAGTAATGGTCTCAATTTGCAGTGGGAGCTGTTTATGTTGGATATTAGAAAAAACTTTTTCACTAGGAGGGTGGTGAAGCACTGGAATGGGTTCCCTAGGGAGATGGTGGCATCTCCATCCTTAGAGGTTTTTAAGGTCAGGCTTGACAAAGCCCTGGATGGGATGATTTAGGTGGGGACTGGTCATGCTTTGAGCAGGGCGTTGGACTAGATGACCTCCTGAGGTCCCTTCCAACCCTGATATTCTATGATTCTGTGATTCTATTTATTACTGCTGTGAATAAAGTAAGAATGAGTTTGAGGGACGCTGACAAGTAGTTTAGGCTGAAAAAATCAACCCATTTTAAAATTGTTTTAATCTGGTGGCAAGCCTCTGGATTCTAAAAAATCTCTTTAGTTTCTTTTTGAGTCATCACTTCATTACAGAGGTAGAGTACAGTGTTTTTGTAGGGCCTATTCAATTTCTTTGTGCGAGTTCCCCAACTTTAGATGCTATTGCACATTAGAAATATCAGAAGCTGTGAAATGAATCATAACAGCTTTCTTAATAGCATTGATATTTATTTTTTTTTATCAGCAAGAGTTGGATCCCAGCTGCGATAGAAGCTAGACACACACATTAAAAGAAAGGTAAAGGTTGAGTTTACAATCTAGAGCCCTATTTCTGCAAAGATTTACATACATAGACTACTCACCATGAATAGAGCTCATCATGTGTATAATGTATCTAGTAATGGGCTAAGACCCGCAATCCTGCAAACAGGCTGATGGAATACTGGGATGATTATGATCATGGTCACAGCTGTTAAGTGTTTTGGAGGCATCCTGGCAGAGGCAAATTTTAAGGAGGAGTTAAACAGATGTGCAGTAGCAATTAACAGTTTTCTCTTCCCAGAGCTATGCATGTTCCTGTACCATGTTCAATGGTAGTGACGTGCAAATAAGTAAATCATGGAGCCAGAGGTGCCAACTTTCTGATATGCCGGGGGGTGCTCAACCCTTGCTCCGCCCCAAGCCCTGCCCCCACTCCACCCCTTCCTCCAAGGAGCCACCCCCCGCCTCTTCCTGCCCCATTCTGTCCCCTCCCCCGAGTGCACCCCACCAATGCTCTGCCCCCTCCCCCCCAGCACCTCCTGCATGCTGCTGAACAGCTGATCCTCGGTGGGCAGAAGGTGCTGGGGAAGGAGGGGAGATGATTGGTGGGTCCATTGGTGGGAGAGAGGCAACGGGGGGAAAAGGAGGAGCTTATCGGCAGGGCCCACTGGGGGGTGCTAAGCAGACACTATTTTTTTTCCATGGGTGCTCCTGCCCCAGAGCACCCATGGAGTTGGGGTCTATGCATGGAGCCAGGTGCAGTTTCAGCTTCAGCAAATATGCTGTAGTGGGAGGGCTGTGTTGGAATCAATGTCTGTTTGCCAAATAGAGAAAAAGACAATGTTGACACAAGAGAGGAAAGTATTTTTAAACTTCTAAGAATATTACACAAAACTGAATTAATATGTTTAAAAAAAATCTAAAAAGGAGCTGCCAATGCCCTTTTTAATGGGATCTGTCCATACTATCTAAAAGAAAGTGGAAAAGATTGTCTTATTTTTCTTTCATATTCAGCCCTACTCACTGCAAGCATTGTCATGTCAAGAATCAGACCCCAAAAGATCATGAGGTTGGCTCCAAAGTCATGACAGTTTTAAAAAATAGTAAGTCACATTTTTTGCTGGCCTTCAGATTGTGTCACCTGTAGAGAGGGAGTCCCCAGATTCCGGTTTGTGTGCACTTGTCTCAGGCTCCAAATGGAACCGTACATTGCTCTTTCTCACATTCCCCATCTGAATCCTCCACAAATGAACATCTTCTGCCCATTCAGATCTTCCCCATCCAGGGTCTTCCTCTCACTACCTTCCAGTTCACTTCAGCTCGGCACTTCTGACATCTAGGCCACTTCCAGTTAGGCATGAAAATATGGCACAAAAATAAGAGATTCATTTTAGTCACTCAGGGTTAAAACTGTTAGCCAGTCTCCACAGGCAAAGGCCCAGAAGAGGAAATGTTCTGGCTGAGTCCGTGGTGACAGGAAGGGCTACCCCTGTGCACCCCCGTGGGTAGAGTCTACGCTCTGGAAAGTCCATTACTGCCAAATCCATTAGACAGCTTCACCGCAAACACTCAGTACCTCTGAAACCCAGGCCATTTTGTTAGGTTCCTGAATATGGATTTAGGGGTCTAGTTTTAGGCACCAGGTTTGAAAGTGTTGGTCCAGGATTCTAACTGCTTGGCATGTTCATCCCATTGCTTCCTCAGGAGTGTCTCTTCTCTCTAATGAGCTATCCAGCTGTGATCCCCAAGAAGTTATGAAGCCTTCAGGCCCAGCATTCCAGCTGACAGCTCCCCAAACACCATCTTTGCCTGGCACCTAAAAGAGTTTTAGCCAGCCAAGGGGAGAGAAAGAACACTACCCCCGGTGCGCTGCCTTTTGGTGTACACTCATTCCTGCTCTAGCCTCATGCCAAGAAAAGGAATGAAGCAAGAGTCAGAAGATTCCCTCAGATCTGGATCTGAGTAGAAACCCTCAGACATGGAAAGGCATATTTATTAAAAAACGAATGTCAAAACTGGGGTACCCTTTTATACTGAGTTACACAGGACGCAGGTAAAGCTAAGTTGTAAGGCCCCCTTTAAACAAATTTATTACCTGGAATGCAGAGAAAGGGAGGTCAACAGTGCTGAAGAAAGGAAGCTATTGGTGACAGGGATGGCAGAACCTGGAGGCTCTCGGGATGAGAACAGAGCTGAGCAAATAATGGGTTGGCTTTGGGGGGTGGGTAGTATTTTTGTTTTGTTGTTTGTCTTGTTTAGGGTGACCAGATGTTAAGGGGAAAATATCGGGACCACCGCCAGGGGGCATTTATTTATTTATTTATTTTTGCACTCACCCATCTGGGAGTTCGGCGGCAATTCGACGGAGAGCCCTTCAGTCGCAGATGGTCTTTGGCTATATTTCGGCAGCGGGTAATAAACCTTGCCACCAAAGACAGAAGCACCCGCCTCTGAAATACTGCTGAAGACCATCCACAACTGAAGGACTCTCTGCCGAATTGCTGCCGAAGACCAGGAAACAAAATATTGGGACAAATAGTGTCCTGACTGTACTCAGGTCGGGACACGAGACAAACTCCTCAAAATCGGGACAGTCCTGATTTTATCGGGATGTCTGGTCACCCTAGTCTTGTTTTGGTTCAGTCATCAAACTGAAAAATTGGATAGGGAGCAAAATTCATTTCAGGTGGAACCAAAAGGAGATTTTTACGTTTCCTCCTCCCCACCAACGTGGAAAAACTAGGAGAGAAAAATTCATTTGGAATGTAATGAAACTTTTTGTTTGACACAAAATGAAACATTTCATTTCATGTTGGGATACTTTTTTAATCAATTCTTGCTAAATTTCAGAATGAAATGTTGTTTCAAAACAAAACTTTTTCATTTAGAAAATGTCAAAATGAAACATTTAATCTTTTTTTAGAAAATCTCATTTTTTAATTGAAACTATATTTGCCAATTTCAACAGAAATTCGCAAGTAGTTTTGGACAACCCGAAAATGCATTTTTTTGGCAAACTATTCTGAAAAATTTCACCCAGCTCTAGATGAAACTTGTTTTGCTACATTCAGAATCCACTTACTTGTTCTAAAGTAAGAACAAAAGATTGTGTACTTTTATGCTCATGTTGTGGTTTTTGCCAGAGCAGAACTTGTGCTTTGGGCTCCATGGTGGGGTTGGGTTTTTGTTTGTTTGTTTTTTGGGGGAGGTTATATGTATTCCTCTCCTTCTGGATGCGTGGCAAGAATTACTTCCAAACTTTACTCTTGATTGTTTGCATTGGCACGGGCTTCCACTGAGAGCTAAACAAATGCTTTTAAAATTATATTTCCTTTGAAAAAATACTGGTCTAAATTCCAGGAAAGCCTTTCACAAGACTCAACGTTGTGTGAAACCCAAGGGCTTAGCCACATGACTTCCATTAGCAGCAATGGGAGCTGAGCGATCCTGGCACATTGCTTTGAAAATGTAAGTCCCTTTAAGGTCATGCAGTTCATTCCTTTACAGAAAGCAAATTGATCTAATGCTAATAAAGCAGCAGCCTGTTGCTGCTATCAAAATGCCTGACATTCTGAGGAAGGCATCCATAAAATTGCAGTTGGACAGCCCTTGCAATATGCACTGCCTCCTGCAATATAAAGCAGATTGAAAAATAGTTTGGGCCAGATCCTCAATCTTCGCCCTCTCCTCTTTGCCTTGCTTTTGCAAAGGAGATAGACAGTTATCCCAAGAGAGCAGCTAGGGTTTTAATAGATTTTTAAGGCCAGAAGGAACCATTGTGATCATCTAGTCCCATCTCCTGCATAACATAAGCCTGAGAATGTCACCTAGTAATTCCTGCATCGAGCCCACATCTGGTGGCTGAGCTACAGCATATTTTTTTGGAAAGATATCCAGTCTTTATTTAAAGCATCAAGCAATCCATATCCCTTTGTAATTTGGTCCAATGGCTATTTACCCTCACTGTTTAAAATGTGTGCCTTATTTCTTGTCTGAATGTATCTAGCTTCAGCTGCCGGTGCCTGGATCTTGTTATGCGTTTGTCTGCTAAATTAAATAGCTGCCTGCTACTAAGCTTTAGTCTCCCACTATAAAGCAGGTTTTCCAGACCTCAGATTAGTCTTGTAGCTCTTTTCTGAACTGTTTCCAATTGTCAACATCGTTATCGACGTGCAGACATCAGAACTAGACACCAGATCCAGTAATGGTCTCATCAGTGTTGTAGGGAGGCTGTATAACCTCTGTATATTTCCACTAGATTTCTCCTGCTTATACCTCCAACAATTGTGTTAGCCCTCTGGGCTAAAGCATAATCCTGGGAACTTATGTCCAGTTGGTTATCTGCCATAACACCCAAGTCCTTTCCAGAGACACTGCTTTCCAAGATACAGTATTTATCCTCTGTGTGACCTGCATTCTTTATTCATAGATTCATAGACTTAAGGTCAGAAGGGACCATTATGGTCATCTAGTCTGACCTCCTGCACAATGCAGGCCACAGAATCTCACCCACCCACTCCTGTAACAAACTCCTACCCCAGGGGTAGGCAACCTATGGCACATGTGCCAAAGACGGCACATGAGCTGATTCGCAGTGGCACTCACACTGCCTGGGTCCTGGCCACCCGTCCGGGGGGCTCTGCATTTTAATTTAATTTTAAATGAAGCTTCTTAAACATTTTAAAAATCTTATTTACTTCACATACAATAGTTTAGTTCTATATTATAGACTTATAGAAAGAGACCTTCTAAAAACGTTAAAATGTATTACTGGCATTCGAAACCTTAAATCAGAGTGACTAAATGAAGACTCGGCACAGCACTTCTGAAAGGTTGCCGAGCCCTGCCCTAACCTATGTCTGAATTATTGAAGTCATCAGATCGTGGTTTAAAGACCTCAAGGTACAGAGAATCCTCCAGCAAGTGACCTGTGCCCCATGCTGCAGAGGAAGGCGAGCAACCTCCAGGGCTTCTGCCAATCTTCCCTGGAGGAAAATTCCTTCCCAACCCCAAATATGGCGATCAGTTAAACCCTGAGAATGTACAGCTTGAAAGGGCCTCCAGAAGTCATCAAGTCTAGCCCCTTGCACTCAAACAGGACTAAATAAACCTAGACCATCCCTGACTGGGTGTTTGTCCAACCTATTCTTAAAAACCTCCAATAACAGGGATTCTGCAAACTCCTTTTGAGGCCTACTCCAGAACTTAACTACCCTTACAGTTAGTTTTTCCTGATACCTAACCTAAATCTCTCTTGCTGCAGATTAAGCCCATTGCTTCTTGTCCTACCTTCAGTGGACATACAGAACAATTCATCACTACCCTCCTTACAACATATTTGAAGATTATCAGGTTCCCCTCTGTCTTCTTTTCTCAAGACTAAACATGCCCAGTTTTCTTTAACCTTTCCTCAGAGGTCAGGTTTTCTAAACTTTTTTTTTATCATTTTTGTTGCCCCCTTCTGAACTCTCTCCAGTTTGTCTGCATCTATGTTAAAGGGTGGCACCCAGAACAGGACACAGTATTCCAGCTGGGGCCTCAACAGTCCTCAATTGAGTGGGACAAGTTACCCCGCTCCATGCACCTCACATACAACTCTCCTCTTAATACACCCAAGAATGATATTAGCCTTTTCTGCAAATGCATCACACTGTTAAATCATTTTCAGCTTGTGATCCACTGTAACCCCCGGATCCTTTTCAGCAGTCCTCCGTGTGAGCCAGCGATGTTCCTTCCCCCTTTGGGAGGTGTGCATTTGACTGGATTAAATCCATGCTGAGCAGATACAGCCCAGTTTACCAAGTGATCCAGATTGCTTGCATAGGAAAATCCCTGGTGAGAGAAAGGCAGCATATCCAGGTCTGTGCCACCCCCTCCTGCACAAGTGTGATAGGCATGCCAGGGATTGGAAAGAATCATGGGAGAGTATGCTGTGTTCCCGTGATCCTAGATCAGGGGATTGGGGTAAGAGGAAGGGGGGTAGAACGCCTCTTATATCACTCCTCATCCTGGTGCACTGAGAGGGGTCAACTGCATCTGAGGTTCTAGCCCTTTGTATTTAATACAGAGTGTAGGTAGTACAAGGAAAGGGTCGCAGAGTCATGTTCCTTGATAGATCAGATCTCTATTTGATCTTCTGGTGCCTCACATCAAAGCTAGCAGTTCCAGAGAAAAGGCACACAGAAAAGCAATTAGCTGTACTGCACAGCTACTTATGAATCTGCTAGTGGTGCAGTACTGGTGGAGTGATGCTGAGGTTGTGAGTTCAAGCCTCACCTAAGAGCAATATTCTTCTGAAGTTGGTCAGTAAATGCTGCTGTTCTCATTTTACAGATGGAGAAACTGAAGTAGAGAGAGGTGAAGTGATTTGGCCAAGGTCACTGGGAGAGTTATGGCTCATAGAGCCACAGTGCTGTGTGTATGTAATGAGCAGGGAGCAGAACTTGCTGGGAAATCGAAGAAATATGCCTGGAAACATTCAGTGAAATGTTCCTGATTTGTCAGAACATGTTCCTGTTGCGTACTTGCCACCCAGCGCTAATAGACAATTGCAAAATCCCCACCAAACTGAGCACCAAGGACTCCTTTCTGAATAAGGTCTCAAAATGGTTACACAGCAGCCAAGGACAAATCCTATTCTGCTAATTCCAAGAGACTACATTATTAGAGCTTAACATGAATTCAATGGAAATGGGGTTCATTTGATTCACTGACGGGAACATGAATGCTGTTGTCCCTCTGCTCTTTAAATGGATTCAGCCTAAATGCGATTTCATGTTAGTGGTAATAGCTCCTGATTTAACATGAGCCAAACAAAAAAGGTGAAATGGGCAAAGCTAAAGTTGTTTCTTGTTGTTTTGTTTTGTTCTCACAATCAAATCCCTTTATATGCTTGGTTCAGTGCACTGGGGAGTTGTAATGGCTGGAAATCTAAAACCTTTCCTGGTCTGAAACTTCATAAAGTAGTGACTAGTGCTGGCCAGCGGACAACAATGCTGTTTTGTGACAATTTTCAAGATCCTGAAGTTTTTGTTTTTCTTCATTGTAATGGAAACAAAACTTGTCAAGCATCACATAATGGAATTGGATCAAAACCTCGTGTTTGGGGATTGAAAAGGTCACATGTTCAAATCCTGCCCCTCTCTGCCTCTGGAGACTCCACCTTGGACCTCCGAAACCTTCCCATTGAAAACCTGGTTGAAAATGATACATCTCTGGAACACTTTGGCTTCCATGAAACGACTTATTTAAACAAAACAAATTTAGGTGGAGTGTTCCAACCAGCACTAGTAACAATGATGGCACAAGCAAGAAATCCAACCACCATGCAGTGACTGAGGGGTTATTAAACATTTATGAGCACACTGTGGTAACCTCAAATATGCAATTTCTTTCATGGGCTGAGGCCTGTGGATAGGTGGGGAAAGTAATGCCCACAACTAAGGGCCAGGAGCGAAAGAGAGACTTTGGGAAATCATGTTTGAAGAAGATAGGCACCAAAGTTTAGGTTGAAAGTTAGGAAAAACTTCCTAACTGTCAGGGTGATTAAGCGCTGGAATAAATGGCCGAGGGAGGTTGTGGAATCTTCATCATTGGAGATTGTTAAGAGCAGGTTAGACAAACACCTGTCAGAGATGATCTGATAATAGTTAGTCCTGCCATGAATGCAGGGCACTGGACTAGATGACTTCTCGAGGTCCCTTCCAGTCCTATGATTCTATGCAAATGACCTGGGTTTTCCTATCTTATTCTCAGTTCCCTAGATTTGGCTTCCCAGTGGAACATACTCAGACAGTAGGAATGAATGAGTTAAAGCCTGGAAAGACTAAATAATCAAGTTACAGAACAGTGAAAGAGTTGAAGTAGCAAAGCACCAGATATTTAATGAGACCATACACTTTTTATTTTAATTATTTGCCTTCAGACCAAGAACAGAAAACAGAATGACATGTATCTCTTATTTGGTCCTTTAGTTATGAGAACAGGAAATAAAATCAACTAAACCCCTTCCCATTCCAGTTTTCAGATTATAATCTGCTCCTCTCAGATGTCAGACTAACCTAGCTAAACAAGCAGTTTTAGTCTCAGGACACTCCCTAGAAAGATAAGAAAGCTGATTGGTCCTAGATTTGTGTGTGTGTGTTAAAGTAAAGCTTGTAGCAACAACCCAGGAGCTCATCTGCCAGTTTCATTCTGACCTTGGGCAACTCTACTGGACATCAGGAATGAATTTGGCTGCCTGTTTTTTTCTTTTTGTAGTAAAAAAAAAAATTCAACCCAAAGCATAGATTAAACCAGGTTGCATACCTCCAAAGATGGTAGCACATGCTCACCCATGCCAACATTATGGCCATTTCACTATATGTACTAATAACAGAGGCCATCATTGATGAGTACCATCTTTACTCTCCCCTGGGAGAGTTAAATAAAGGCTTTTCTTCTCCTGAAATACCTGAAATATCAACTGCTGTCTCCCTGAACCTTGTTATATTTTACAGTATATACACACAGAGAAGTTAGATTTAAAAAACATCTTGCTGGAAGATTGCAAGGTAACACTGCTTTGTTTCTTAGAATTCAGAATAATAAAATATAAGAACCCCAAAAGAGAGAGAGACAAAGCAGACTGCTCCTTAAAAACAGAGAGAGGCACAACTCACCACATCTTACTCTGGGCTGTCTGTCGGCAGAAAGAGGGCTGCTAGGCTCAGATCACATGCTTCTCCACAGAGCACACAGGACCAGGAAACCTCTGAAATTTCAGATGATAGCCTACAATAGGAGCACCATTTTTAAATACACCATAATCCTCATACTAATTCGTATAAGGTTGTAAGAAAATTGTGAGCTGCAGTTGTGTGACAAAAACTGCAACTCTTATCATGCTGCAACTTTTTTAGTTGCCACGAATTTGAGTGGCATTGCAACCCCCCACTCATTCACTCGCTGCCCCTCCATCATCACCTTGCAGCACACTGAGATGAGCAAAACTCAAACTTTGGAAAACTAGGAAATGGATCGTGAAGGTTGCCCGTGCAACCCTACCCTCTTTCACCAGTGCTTCAAGACTACCCATTAACACACATACCTTTACTCTGCCAATCCCACAGTTGCTGAAATGTACCATTTCATCACCTCTGTTTAGAACTCATTCACTCTCACCCACTGGATTCCATCTAACATTATTAAGGTGCAGAAGGTTGCTTACGCCACTATCCTTCTGTTCCTCTGGAGCTCGCAGTAGCCAATGGGAATTATTTGCTTACACTCCATGTGCAGTCAGTGGGGTAGGTGTACCTACGCTGCTGAACGATGGCAGATTTAACTATGCATTTCCTGGTTTTCTGAAGTTTGAGTTTTACTCAACTCAGCATTCTGCATGGGGTCACTGAACCACCACTCTGCATTCACATAGTTTCTTACCACTGAATTTCCTAATTTTTTGAACAGGAAAAGACATGACATTGGTAAGAGTTAATAGTCATTTAGGCAGCTGTGTATAGAGAGTGTCCCACAATTAGCATACTGTGCCATATAAATATCAGCTGCACCCTGCCAGCCCTGCTTCGGCACATCTCCCCAGCTGTATCCCTGACAATTTCAATGCATTCCCCCTCCTAACTGGCCCCTCCACGCTGCTCGACACAGACTCCCCACTGCAAGCAGGGAACGCATGTTCCCGAAGTCTGCGCTCCCTCGTATACAAACATTTCTATGATTGTTACTTCCCCACTCCTAGAACCTAACGGACATGCAGTGCCTGGAGTAAAAGGCAGCTCAGTCACAGTGCAATGGTGTTCCTGGTCATGTTTCAGAATGGTGAGAGGGTGGAGTTTGTGGCTGGGCCAGCCAGGGAAATCACAAATAGTTTGTGTTCCAAAATACTAACAGTTTTACACTTGAGAGAAAGATCCTCTGACTGTTGTCCAATCAATGTTCCCCCCTCTGTGGGCAGAGTGCTTGTAATGTTTCTGTGCCATACAGTACACATTGTCCAGCCAGCCATGAATCCTCCAATTTCTGTTCTTCCAACACTTATTAATAGCTTTCATATTGTCACTGTAGTACTTATTCAAATGCTCAGCGAAATCAGAGAAAACTGTCAGCTCCTGGACAGTTTTCAAATTCTGGAGATTTCATAGCAGCATTACCTGAAGGGGGGGTTCCAAAGAGGATGGAGCTCAGCTATTCTCAGTGATGGAAGATGACAGAACAAGAAGCAATGGTCTCAAGTTGCAGTTGGGGAGGTCTAGGTTGGCTATTAGGAAAAACTATTTCACTAGGCGGGTGGTGAAGCACTGGAATGGGTTACCTTGGGAGGTGGTGGAATCTCCATTCTTAGAGGTTTTTAAGGTCAGGCTTGACAAAGCCCTGGCTGGGATGATTTAGCTGGGGATGGTCCTGCTTTGAGCAGGGGGTTGGACTAGATGACCTCCTGAGGTCCCTTCCAACCCTGATATTCTATGATTCTACGACACAAATCTGATGCCGTCCAAATCTGCTCCCATACATTGTATGAGTGGCACATCAGGAACAAGACCCAGATAACTTCTGCCCAAGTAAACCACCACAGTGTCTGTTAGATCACAACCTCTTAAGTCATTGGTTAGATGTTGCGGAGTGGGCAAAACATGATACCAACCTAGGCAACCTCTCTCCACCGAAATCAGCCTGTAGTCAGCAATCCCCATGTCATAATGCTCTCTCTGCTCTCCTGAAAACTTCTGCAACCTCGTGAGCCGGGAATCACCCAGAATCCACAAGCCTAGCAGTGCACATAGTTCTTTTCCCGCAGCTGTCAAGGTACCTGCTCTGTCAGTTCCAAAACTTTGTGCTCTACATCTTTGGAAACCACATATTAATCTGCTCCAAAATCAGGAAGTAGCTAGTAAAATACAGATTTTTTTCAAAGCTTGCTTCCCACCTGTCCACATTTCCTGTCGCCTCTGCAGGCATAATCTTTCTTCCTCTCCTGTTTCACTCCTGCTTCAACCCCCGCACGCACACACACAAAGTCCTCTGTCTCTGGTTTCTCTCCACCCAATAGCATCATAATTTTGATTAGACTAACTGCTGGCTATTCTTGTGTTTGCAGCAAACCTTCCCACAAAATAAAAACATGTGATACTATAACAGAAGCAACTTGTAGCATGCAACATGACTTATTAACTCTTTATTGCACAGGTGTACAACATCAGAGTTGGGATGATCATTGGGGCAAGGGCGACAGCACATTCCACTGAACTCACCAGGGAAGCATAAAGGGGCTGCGCAGAAACCCTCTCAGCTTTTTGCTTTCTTGGTGCATGTGCATTGTAAGCCTTCCAGGCTGCAATTCTACACAAGCAAAGAAATGAACATGTTTGTAAATGCCAGTCACAGTTCGGGTTGCTGTCAGTGGATGATGAACACCACCATGGGTAAAGTTCGTGTTCAAGGGGCCTGGGTCAGCCCTTGACTTGGGCAGCAGTGGCTTAAAGCGAATCAGAACTAGGCAGACTCCACAAACAAGCCAAAAAGCCCTGGAACTCCGACTTTCCAGCTCCAGCTCCCTTCCTTGAACTCGAGGAGGAGCGAGATTTCTCAGCAGCAGTCTGGCGCTAGCTCCTCTGCCCAGCTGCTCCCATGAAGTCACAAATTCTTCTGCTCCCTCTTTTCCCTCATTATATTTGGACTTGAATACTGCGTGCAGATGTGGTTGCCTCATCTCAAAAAATATATTAGGGGCATGGAACGGCTGCCCTATGAGGAGAGATTAATAAGACTGGGACTTTTCAGCTTGGAAAAGAGATGACTAATGGGGGATATGATAGAGGTCTATAAAATCATGAGTGGTGTGGAACAAGTAAATCAGGAAGTGTTATTTCCTCCTCATAACACAAGAACTAGGGGCCACCAAATGAAATTAATAGGCAGCAGGTTTAACACAAAGGAAGCATTTCTTCACACAACACACAGTCAACCAGTGGAACTCTTTGCCAGAGGCTGTTGTGAAGGCCAAGACTATAACAGGGTTCAATAAAGAACTAGATAAGTTCATGGAGCATAGGTCCATCAATGGCTATTAGCTAAGATGGGCAGGGATGGTGTCCGTAGCCTCTGTTTGCCAGAAGCTGTGAATGGGCAACAGGGGATGGGTCACTTGATGATTCCCTGTTCTGTTCATTCCCTCTGGGGCACCTGGCAGGGGCCACTGTCAGAAGACAGGATACTGGGCTAGATGGACCCTTGGTCTGACCCAGGATGGCCATTCTAATGTTTTAGGTGTAGACAAGCCCTCAGAAACATTGTCCTTTAAACAGGAAGGATCCAGAGACCATGAAGGGAAAGGACTTCTGGACATATTCATCTGTGCAGCACAGAAGTCTCTGAACACTGTGAGGTGGCCCATTCATCCCAATGTGGTGCTCTCAGATGAATGGATGTGAATACAACTTGAAACAATAGCTCTGAGAAGTGTGAGCTCCTCCATCCATCTCAGCAGGTGTTCACTTCCCCTTCTCAGGTGCCTTAGGACCTACGATGTGCATGGAGTATGTCCGTTCTCAGCTCCCCGCCCAAAAAGACAGTACTTCTTCAGCTCTGGGGTCACATGGGGTACAGCAAGAGCTCCTCAGACCCTCCCAAAAGAGCAAGTCCCCTCACCCCCAGAACCCAGCTCACATGAGAGAGGTATAGAAGGGATTTCCAACCCCTGAAGATAGGCACAGGAGTCCCAGATCCTAGCAAACATGGGGGACAGTGAGAAGGACTCAGACACCCCCAGAGGGACAAGGCCTCCCATATCTCAGCTCAAATGAGGGGAGCATTGAACCCCTGTTCAGACCCCCACAGAGGGGTAGGAGCCGCCTGTTCTGGGCAAACACCTGAGAGGGAAGAGTGAGGGGCTGATTGGTGCCCTCACCCCTATCTCCCCCAGTACCCCTCCACTCCCCTGAAACTCCATGCTTCCTTCTTCTGAGCCCCAACCTCTCTCCCTTTCCCTACCACCCATCCCCATTTTTTCACCTTCCCATAACCCCTCACTGCAGTGCCACACTCCTCTCCCCCACTGTTCTGCCTCCTAATACCCCTCCCTTCCCAGGAACCATTCACATCTAATTTTTTACCTGAGAGACTTTGATTACATTCTCCCCAAAATAAAATTGTATCCATGACTCACAAATTGAAGCACCCTTCAGCCACTCAGTCTGAAACTCGTTTTGTCTTAGATGGAGGCTTGTGATTAATTTATCCTTAGTTATGTTAACTCAATGCTGAGTTCACAGGCATCCATCTCCATAATGTCCATGCCCCAGCCAGCCTTTAGTACTACTGTACTCAACTTAATAGTAGACGGCAGCACAAGGAAACCAGTTTGGGGATGATTGTAGCTTGGACCAAATGACCTGAGATTTGGACCACTAACACCACCCTCTGTCCCCTGAGGCATACCAAATATCAAACCAATCCTAGCATCTGTTTGGATTTTAGAGACGTTGGAGTTGAGCTTTAAAGCATGTAAAATGGAAGGAATGGAAACCATCTAGCCATTTTTCTACATTGGCACACGCATCTATAAAAGACATACATTTCCTTAAATACTGCTCTCAATTTAGGTTCCTCAAACACTTAGAGGATGCTATCCACTACCCTGAGTAAATCTCAACAGATTGATTCCATTTGGACCCACATCTCATCAATCGTTTGACCTCTCGTTCCGGGGAGGGGGAGTGGGCAGAAACTATTTGAAAAATAGCTATGGGGAGGGGAGGGCTAGTATCTCCACAGCCCTGGCTCTAATAACCCCAAATGAGACTCACTGATCCTATCCTGCACTCTCCTGAGGCACACCAAATTTCAAAGGAATCTAACAAAGTCCATGTCTACACTACAAGTTTGGTTTGTTTGTTTGAAGGACCGTGTGCTGTAGCTGGCAGTTGGAGGTGGAGCTACTAGGAAGGTTTGAAAGCTAGAAGCCTCTGGTAATTGGCTGAACCTTAACCAGTGGGTGGGGCATTCACTCAGGCCAGGGCTTTATAAAGCTGCGCACAAGCGACCAGGGAGCTTAGCGAACAGGAGCTGCTAACAGGGAGTTTTGCAAGGGAGTTCAGAAGGGGAGTAGGAAGGGAGGGGGTGGTCCCTTGTCAGTCTCATCTATGACCCATTGGTCCCCTGAACCCATAACCTGAGCCACATCGAAAACCTTTCTGTTTACAGCAGAGAGGAGCGGATAGGGAGCTGTAGACAGGAATTTGAGAGCGTTTGACAGAGGGAGGCTTACAATGGTGAGGAGGACCCGCAACACCTGTGCCAGCACTGCTTCTGTCTCCTCCACCTGCGCCTGTAGCCAGACAGAGCACCAAAGCATGGATGCTTTTACCCAGATTCTGGTGTGGGCTTGCAAAGACTGTAATTTGCAATTTCCACTTACTGATATCCAGGCTGGGGGTGGCATCCAATGTGAGAGGTGCCTACTGGTGGAATCTCTCAGGCAGCAGGTGGGAGAGCTACAGGAGGAGGTGGCCAGGCTGAGGAACATCTATGTCCATGAGCAATTCCTGGACAGTATCCATGTGGAGACAGCTGATGGTGCTGTCCCAGTTGACAGGACTACTGACACTCCAGTGAAGGAGGAGATGCCTCAGGGTGTATCTGACACACCAGTGGAGGAGGAGGCTCAGGGTGGACACAGCCAGCTGGTTACTTCTAGCAGCAGGCAGTGCTCCACCCCTGCTGCGAACCCTCCTGCTGTGGTAAAAGATAACCATTATGCTCTTCTTGATACAGGAGAGAAGAAATCACCCCCAACAGTTAAGGGGGTGAAGCCTCGTACCCCTAAGGCTGGGAGGTCTGCTGCCACCACTGATAAGAAACGTAGGGTAGTGGTGGTTGGAGACTCTCTGCTGAGGGGGACGGAGACACCCATCTGTCGCCCTGACCGTTCATCCCGGGAGGTATGCTGCCTGCCAGGGGCCCGTATCCGAGATGTTACAGAGGCTTTGTCGAGGATTATCCGGCCTTCTGACTACTATCCCATGCTACTCATCCATGTGGGCACAAATGATACTGCGAGGTGTGACGCTGAGCAGATCAAGAGTGACTACAGGGCTCTGGGAGTACGGGTTAAGGAATTTGGAGCGCAGGTGGTATTCTCTTCGATTCTTCCTGTTGAAGGTAGGGGTCCGGGCAGAAACAGATGCATCGTGGAGGTGAATGCCTGGCTGCGAAGATGGTGTCGCCAGGAGGGCTTTGGCTTCCTCGACCACGGGATGCTATTTGAGGAAGGACTGCTAGGAACAGATGGCGTTCACCTTTCGAAGCGGGGAAAGGCCTTATTTGCGCACAGACTGGCTAACCTAGTAAGGAGGGCTTTAAACTAGGTTCGACGGGGACAGGTGAGCAAAGCCCACAGGTAAGTGGGGAACAAGACCTGGGAGATGGGTTGGAAACAGGAGGGAGCACGGGCTATAATGGCAGAGAGGAAGGAGGGTCAGGGCAAAGCTGGGAGGCAAGATCAAACCAGTATCTTAGATGCCTTTATACAAATGTAAGAAGTATGCGTAATAAGCAGGAAGAACTGGAAGTGCTAATAAATAAATACAACTATGACATTATTGGCATTACTGAAACTTGGTGGGATAATACACACGACTGGAATGTTGGTGTGGATGGGTATAGTTTGCTCAGGAAGGATAGACAGGGGAAAAAGGGAGGAGGTGTTGCCTTATATATTAAAAATGTACACATTTGGACTGAGGTGGAGATGGACATAGGAGACGGAAGGGTGGAGAGTCTCTGGGTTAGGCTAAAAGGGGTAAAAAACACAGGTGATGTCGTGCTGGGAGTCTACTACAGGCCACCTAATCAGGCGGAAGAGGTGGATGAGGCTTTTTTCAAACAACTAACAAAATCATCCAAAGCCCAAGATTTGGTGGTGATGGGGGACTTCAACTATCCAGATATATGTTGGGAAAATAACACCGTGGGGCACAGACTATCCAATAAGTTCCTGGACTGCATTGCAGACAACTTTTTATTTCAGAAAGTTGAAAAAGCTACTAGGGGGGAAGCTGTTCTAGACTTGATTTTAACCAATAGGGAGGAACTTGTTGAGAATTTAAAAGTAGAAGGAAGCTTGGGTGAAAGTGATCATGAAATCATAGAATTTGCAATTCTAAGGAAAGGTAGAAGGGAGTACAGCAGAATAGAGACAATGGATTTCAGGAAGGCGGATTTTGGTAAGCTCAGAGAGCTGATAGGCAAGGTCCCATGGGAATTAAGACTGAGGGGAAAAACAACTGAGGAAAGTTGGCAGTTTTTCAAAGGGACGCTATTAAGGGCCCAAAAGCAAGTTATTCCGATGGTTAGGAAAGATAGAAAATGTGGCAAAAGACCACCTTGGCTTACCCTTGAGATCTTGCGTGACCTACAAAATAAAAAGGTGTCATATAAAAAATGGAAACTAGGTCAGATCACGAAGGATGAATATAGGCAAATAACACAGGAATGCAGAGGCAAGATTAGAAAAGCAAAGGCACAAAATGAACTCAAACTAGCTATGGGAATAAAGGGAAACAAGAAGACTTTTTATCAATACATTAGAAGCAAGAGGAAGACTAAGGACAGGGTAGGCCCACTGCTCAATGAGGAGGGGTAACAGTAACGGGAGACTTGGAAATGGCAGAGATGCTTAATGACTTCTTTGTTTCGGTCTTCACTGAGAAGTCTGAAGGAATGTCTAGTATATTGAATACTTACGGGAAGAGGGTAAGTTTAGAAGAGGAAAATAAGGAAAGAGCAAGTAAAAAATCACTTAGAAAAGTTAGATGCCTGCAAGTCACCAGGGCCTGATGGAATGCATCCTAGAATACTCAAGGAGTTAATGGAAGAGGTATCTGAGCCTCTAGCTATTATCTTTGGGAAATCATGGGAGACGGGGGAGATTCCAGAAGACTGGAAGGGGGCAAATATAGTTCCCATCTATAAAAAGGGAAATAAAAACAACCCAGGAAACTACAGACCAGTTAGTTTAACTTCTGTGCCAGGGAAGATAATGGAGCAGGTAATCAAAGAAATCATCTGCAAACACTTGGAAGGTGGTAAGGTGATAGGGAATAGCCAGCATGGATTTGTAAAGAACAAATCATGTCAAACTAATCTGATAACGTTCTTTGATAGGATAACGAGCCTTGTGGATAAGGGAGAAGCGGTGGATGTGATACACCTAGACTTTAGTAAGGCATTTGATACAGTTTCGCATGATATTCTTATAGATAAACTAGGAAAGTACAATTTAGATGGGGCTACTATAAGGTGGGTGCATAACTGGCTGGATAACCGTACTCAGAGAGTAGTTGTTAATGGCTCCCAATCCTGCTGGAAAGGTATAACAAGTGGGGTTCCGCAGGGGTCTGTTTTGGGACCGGTTCTGTTCAATATCTTCATCAACGATTTAGATGTTGGCATAGAAAGTACGCTTATTAAGTTTGCGGACGATACCAAACTGGGAGGGATTGCAACCGCTCTGGAGGACAGGGGCAAAATTCAAAATGATCTGGACAAATTGGAGAAATGGTCTGAGGTAAACAGGATGAAGTTCAATAAAGATAAATGCAAAGTGCTCCACTTAGGAAGGAACAATCAGTTTCACACATACAGAATGGGAAGAGACTGTCTAGGAAGGAGTATGGCAGAAAGAGATCTAGGGGTCATAGTGGACCACAAGCTTAATATGAGCGAACAGTGGGATACTGTTGCAAAAAAAAGCAAACATGATTCTGGGATGCATTAACAGGTGTGTTGTAAACAAGACACGAGAAGTCATTCTTCCGCTTTACTCTGCGCTGGTTAGGCCTCAACTGGAGTATTGTGTCCAGTTCTGGGCACCGCATTTCAAGAAAGATGTGGAGAAATTGGAGAGGGTCCAGAGAAGAGCAACAAGAATGATTAAAGGTCTTGAGAACATGACCTATGAAGGAAGGCTGAAGGAATTGGGTTTGTTTAGTTTGGAAAAGAGAAGACTGAGAGGGGACATGATAGCAGTTTTCAGGTATCTAAAAGGGTGTCATCAGGTGGAGGGAGAGAATTTGTTCACCTTAGCCTCCAATGACAGAACAAGAAGCAATGGGCTTAAACTGCAGCAAGGGAGATTTAGGTTGGACATTAGGAAAAAGTTCCTAACTGTCAGGGTAGTTAAACACTGGAATAGATTGCCTAGGGAAGTTGTGGAATCTCCATCTCTGGAGATATTTAAGAGTAGGTTAGATAAATGTCTATCAGGGATGGTCTAGACAGTATTTGGTCCTGCCATGAGGGCAGGGGACTGGACTCGATGACCTCTCGAGGTCCCTTCCAGTCCTAGAGTCTATGAGTCTATGAGTCTATGAGTCTATGAGCTTTGGTGGAAGCACATTACATTGTGTGCAGTTTAGTTGTAGTCATGTTGGTCCCAGGATATTAAAGAAACAAAGTGGGTGAGGTAAGCTTGTCTCGCTCACCAACAAAAGTTGGTCCAACTAAAGCTATTACCTCACCCACCTTGTCTCACAAGTGATGGCATCAGACAGCGGCTGCGGTTAGTACATCGCCGGTGTGTGTGGATGGTCAGCTTCTTGTGTCGGTGCTGCACATACTCACACTGTGCAGCATGGGTAAGTATCCCTGTGTGCGACCTGCCACCATCAAGCACACTGTCTTATGGGAAGTTTTGGCAATGCATAGTGGGGTAGAAATGAGTCAC
This sequence comes from Gopherus evgoodei, assembly GCF_007399415.2. Taxonomy (NCBI): domain Eukaryota; kingdom Metazoa; phylum Chordata; order Testudines; family Testudinidae; genus Gopherus; species Gopherus evgoodei. Next base: position 771,799 of record NC_044332.1, read on the forward strand.
ACGTGGCAGCAAGGGGTCAATTTCCCAGCATGCAACTGTCTCATAATATCCCATAATATCATCTATAGCCAGTAGTTTTGTGTCTGTTTTTCAAAATCCCATGAATGTGCCCAGCCCTCCTCACTATCTGCCATTTCTGCCAGAAGCATGGAGCCTGCACACCTCTGCACTATTGTCATAAGTGATGCAAGCACAGGACTCACGATCCTGCAGAGCCACAAGAGGAACGGAATCAGCACGGGAACATGGAGGCCAGATTGCTGGGGGAACATAGTGAGAACCGATTCGGTGGGGTCTGTCAGTGAGGGTTTGACAGAGCACTTTAGCAGTAATGCGTTGTGGTGCACTGGGCTCTATCTGGCCCTGCTGTTTGGGGACCTGTTAGGAATTGTATGGTGCTTGGTGTACATCTATGAATATAACACTGTAAGGGCATCTATTAATTTTGCTGTGCGTGCTGTACATTTCTGTTTATTACACTGTGTCACTGATACTACAAGCTGTACCACGCTGTTCAGTAACAAGTGGGTGCTTTCAAAACTGCTAGGCACTCTGCAGCATATGTTGGGAACTAGTTAAGATGAATTATTTTCCAAATAATAGCATTTTATTCAGTAACAAAACCAATGCAAATAAAAATCTGTGCAATTGAAAAGCAAATAAATGGAAAACTTTATAAATTAATAGAACAGATCTTAACAAGGGGAAAGAACATTCATGTCCGTTTTATCTGCACACGCTGACCTGTAAAAGCTGCAGTTGCTGTATATGAGAAGTTGTGGTTGTCTTTAATGTCCGCGGGGGGCGGAGGGGTAGTGCAGTGGCCTCTGATGCCATGTGGAATGTTGGGGGGGGGATGTAGGGAGGTGCTGCAGGACAGTTCTCCATGGACTGTAGAGGGAGGCGAGCTTGGGATTGTTGAACCTCTAGGTCCACAAGTGTCTGCAGCACGTGTGTTTGCTGCCAGAGAAGCCCCATTGTGGCCTGTTGCATCTCCCTCTCCTTTTCCTGCTGGGACTTTCTCCTCTCCACTCTTTCCATCTCCAGGTTGTCCATAACATTCACCCTCCAGGCTCTGTGCTCATGGTCTGATGCAGCACTGGCTTGTAGTATGTCATTGAACACGTCATCCTGAGTTCTTGTTTTTCCTCCTCCTTATTTCATAGAATATCAAGGTTGGAAGGGACCTCAGGAGGTCATCTAGTCCAACCCTCTGCTCAAAGCAGGATCAATCCCCAGACATATTTTTACCCCAGTTCCCTAAATGGCCCCCTCAAGGATTGAGCTTACAACCCTGGGTTTAGCAGGCCAATGCTCAAACCACTGAGCTATCCCTCCCCCCCTCAGGCATTTGGCTCAGGCATTCCACGGGTGTGGAGGAGGAACCCCTCAACGCTGCAATGGCAGCAGCTACCGATCAAACACATGGAGGTACCAGTGTCAGTATGGTCACAATGGAAAGCGAAAGTTAACATTCAGAACTCCCTCCCCTTGCTCCCCTAAGACATGCCTATTGACACTTCTGCTTAGGATTGCTTGTGCGGGGCTCCACTCACAGCACCAGCCAGGGGAAGTGTCGCCCACCAGGGCGAGGGAAATGAGGAGGGAATTGCTCGGTTGCATGATTCTAGTAACAAAGAGCAATGGCACTAAATACTGGCACTGTTTCCCACAGGCGGTGGTGGTTTAACTGATATCCTGCTCCTGAGGGTAACAAAGGCACAGAGAGCAGCTGCTGCTGGCTCCCCAAAGCTGCCTGGGCCAGGATGCTGCTAGCCTGTGTACTGCAACGGTGCCTGCTGAAGTTATTGTTGACTGTTGTGGGAAAGTGTCTATTGCGGAGGAAGCAATAAAGGCTGCCATCCCTAGAAACCTCTGGCAAGAGTCTCTCCCTGAAAGTTTCATCAAGGTCGCTCAGGAGGACACAAGGGACATTCCTGTGCACATAACCACACTGCTGCACATGGCCCTGCTTGCCTAACACTAAAGGGGAGTGACAAGTAGGTAACAACCCTACCTCCCTTTGTTGTACCACTACCTCTTATACTATGAGTAAACTAAGGAAAAGTCGATAGCTGTGTCCTGTTAAGTTGGGAGCTCCATCAGTACATCGCTGTAATGGGAAATACAATTACACACTTACCCAAGGCTCCTTCCCCTGCATCAGGCTCATTCATGCTTGATATGCTGGCCTATGGCTCGGGCTCCTCGGCAGTATCCATGGTGGTGTTCAGGGTGGTGGTGGGGTCTCTACCAAGGATGGTGCACAGTGCTTTGTAAAAGCAGCAGGTCTGTTGCTTAGCACCAGATCAACTGCTGGCCTCCCTGGCCTTCTGGTGTGTCTGACACATGACACTGCTGCTGGTCCCTGTCATACTCTTTGTTCTGTGTGCCCCATGCAATCTGCTCCTAGATGTCCACGTTTCTATGGCTGGTCCATAGCTGTGCTTGCACAGCCTCTTCTCCTCACAGGTTCAGAGATCAAGTATCTCTGTCAACTCCAAGCAGGAGCACATCTGGGGCACATTAAAGGGACCTCAGGAGGTCATCTAGTCCAACCCCCTGCTCAAAGCAGGACCAATCCTCAACTAAATCATCCCAGCCAGGGCTTTGTCAAGCTGGGCCTTAAAAACCTCTAAGGAAGGAGCTTCCACCACCTCCCTAAGTAACCCATTCCAGAGCTTCACCACTCTCCTAGTGAAAAAGTTTTTCTTAATATTCAACCTAAACCTCCCCCACTGCAACTTGGGCTGTTCTGTCAGCCTAAGGCAGATTACATCATGCTAACTTTGTAGTGTACACTAGCCCAAGCATATCAGTTGTAGATAGATCAGCCTTTCCACAGAAGTAGTGATGCAGCTTTAACTGTGGTGGTGCTGCTGCTGCATTGGCATGCAGGAGGTCCAGGATCCCAACCCCTTGCTCACTCCAACAGACCATAGTGCCTCTGATACACACTTGGAACTTTCAGTCTGGATTCTTCCCATTTTCTTTTGCCCTACTCTTCCTACAGGTACCTCCAAACCAGTCATCCGGTGCTGTCCAGGGGAATGACTAGCTAAGGTGCACAAAGTGCGAGGATGTCCATCCTTCAGACTTGTTGACATGGTGAACTCCGTGCTACAGCTCATTTTCACATGCTCATGGCTTGCAGTGATTCCTCTAAGCCAGTACAGTATTCTCCAGACCACCATAGCATCAGGGAAAAGCAGTAGATATAAATTCAGTTGTCATTTCTGAAAGTCAAAGGCCTCTGTCTAAGCATCTCCATCATATTCTAAAAAGCTTTTGTTTCTATTGTCATTTACAATAGCCTCTCAGACATTAGAAGCTGAAATCTGTTTTCTTGTCAGTCTGTGTTGCTCCACTGCATACATACAGACTGGTCTGTATTGTCAGATCACTCAGATCCTGACATTAATTAGTTTCCTAATATTAATTAAACAGATTTTAAGCCGAGACCCCTTCTCAAATACACAGCAAAATCCTAATTTTCTCAAGTGTGGGGGCCTACTGTAAAAATGGTTTGCATGTACAAGTACTGCATCATGAGCACACTGAGTAATTGTACATGCAAACTAAGTAATCATTTGCATGCATGATTACCCAGTCTTTGCATACAAAGTTGCAGTAATATATCATGCAAATTAGGCATACAAATCAGGCTTTTAAAAAGGTATGGACTTTCATTTCTGATATATATTTATTTACAGAGCTAGATCATATCTGAAGCCTGGCTCTATAAAATTTCATTTCACTGCTACAGTCATACAGTAAATCCCCACATGTCTTTATTGCAGAGTTAAATATCCTTTCACTGGGAGGAAAGGGACATTGGCTTGGGTTCTTTAGGTGGAGGATGTAGGAGTTTCTTGTTTGGGAATCTGCATGCAAAAGTTAGAGATTGAACATTTCTGAGTTATGCTTTCTGAAGTCTGCTGACTCTGGCAGGGCTGTACGTAGGGTACCTGCCCAGTTCACGATGAGGAGCCCTTTGAAGCAATTGGGTGACTATCGGTACAAAGTGTGCTGCAGCACAAGCCAGGTATCCAGGACATATTAACTTGGTATGAAACAGTGGCCAATGAAAAGCAAGGGCACAGAAACCAGTCTGGGCCTGCTTCTCGTTTACAGCCAAGTTGGGTACGTCTGCACAGCATTTTGGAGTGAGCCTCCCAGCCCAGGTCAACACTCAGTCCAGCAGGTCTTGTGCAACTGCTCTGAAAATAGCTCTGTAGAAAGCACTTTTAAGCTGTGGTTCAGGCTTTGACGAATAAGGAGAGGTAGGGGCTTCAGAGCAGTGTCTATCAGGGCAGTCTCTAGCGTTTTTGCCGCCCCAAGCAGCAAATAAAAAAGCCGCGATTGTTGGCACTTCGGAGGCAGCTCTACCGCCACCGCTTCATTCTTTGGCAGAAATTCGGCAGCAAGCTTTTCCCTCTGAGAAGGACTGAGGGACTGCCGCCGAAGAGCCGGATGTGCCGCCCCTTTCTGTTGGCCGCCCCAAGCACCTGCTTGCTGCGCTGGTGCCTGGAGCTATTTTTAGAGCACTAATGTCAAGCTCCTTAGCAGGGCCGTCCTTAGGATTTATGGGGCCCTAGGCAGTATTATTAAACTGGTGCCCCTGTGCCGGATGGCAGCCCAAGCTCACAGCCTGGTGGGGGAGGGGGAGGAGGGACTTGACAGCAAAGGATAATGAGATGCCCAGCCTGCCTCATGGTGGCGGAGAGTCACAGTTCCCCACAGAGACTTCCATGCACTCTCCCTCATGCAGAATGGACATGAAGAAAGTACCTAATTAAAAGCACTAAAATTTGGGAATAAAAAATGTCAGTCACAGGTTTTTTGATATGCCCTGAAGTTTGTCAGAGATTTATTTGCAAAAACTTCATAGTAAGGGTGAGTCAGCTGTCCTGCTGAATACAACATTACATATAATGGAATACATGATGCAGCTCTTCTGTTTTACATTTTCTTCATCAGTATTTCTAAGTTGAATTTATATTTTAAATGTACTCAAATCTTAAGCCAACATTCCAGATTACTACATATTTAACTCATTGAAACAAAGATATTCTTTTAAATTAATTAGAGAGGTTTAGTGTGTTCATAACATTGTTCATTGCTTTTAGAAAAAGGGAACAGTAATTTACTTTGTGTGATCTCCATAACAAGAGACATGGTTAGAAATTTCACCAACTTTAAAAAAATATGTTTCCAAAGATTTTAGGTATAACAAGGATTTTGTCTTACTAAGGTACTGATTTTGCTGGAGGGTTTTTTTAAAACTAGTTTGTCGGACAGTCAGAAGTAAAGAAAGAGAACTCTTTGTCCAGCTATCTGGAAGGGAAGGACTGTTGTCCCTTTAAGGGCTCTCTTCAGTGGGGAGTGGTGGTGAAGGGATGGATAGAAAGGACAGGAAGACTTGGAAGCACTTTTTTTTTAACTATAGTAATTAAAATGTGTATTTTAGATAAGGGAGGTCTTTTGAAGGATTTATTTAAAAAACTATGTCTGAAGATCCACACATTTAAGGCTAAAGATGATTGTGCATCTAAAACTCTATGCAAGCATTTTTTAGAAATGTGATTTTATAATCTTCACCAGCTCACTAATGAAATATTTTTAAAGCAAACTTTAAACTAAGGTCCTGTAGACTGACATGTTCTGTGTAAATATTACATTAATGCACAACTGTTTTTGTCAGTAAAGTCAGAAACTGACAGTATAAAAATTTATTTGGGCATAAGCTTTCGGGGACATCTGATGAAATGGGTTCTAGTCCACAAAAGCTTATGCCCAAATAATTTGTTAGTCTTTGAGGTGACACAAGGACTCGTCCTTGTTTTTGCTGATACAGACTAACAGGACTATCACTCTGAAACCTGTCAGTATATACCTGGAGGTTGGCAAATGCCTGTTAAATGGCTTTATTACCCCTTGAATGTCTCTTTAACAGTTTCAGTGTTGTGCTAATAGGTCTGGCAGGCTGGAGGTTTTTTCACTTTTAACTACTAGATTCCCTCCCAAGGAAGACTCACCAGGCTAGAGCAGCCATCTGTGGGAGCCTGCAGGAAGGGTCAGAACAGGGATAGGAAAACAAGCGGTGGAAACCAGTGGTGCCCCAAATTTTCAGGTGCCCTACACAGCTGCCTATGTTGCCTATGCCTAAGGACGGCCCTGCTCCCTAGCCCCTGTGTGTTGACCTGGATTGCGGGGGTATCTCTCCAAAATGCTGTGTAAAGACCCTTTGTGCTGCCAGAGTGGGGTAAAAGGGCCACAATGTAAATCAGAATAAGGCCCTTGATCTGGACAGGCTGAGAATAAGATTACAGAGACAATGGATGGTCCCATTCAGTGTGAACTCACCAACAAACTGCTCTCCACTGGAGCTGGGCAAAACTCTCCAGCTAACTCTTCTTTTTGGTGAAAAAATGCAGATTTAGCTACCTTGAAACCTTTCGCAAATCTGTGTCAGTTTCACCAAAACGTTCATTTAGGGGGACAAAAAAAAACCCCAAACAAAGACATTTTGAAAACAATCAAAATATTTCCTTCTGACATGAAACATTTCAATTTTTCAGTTTGAAATGATGTTTTGTGTCAAAATGCTGTTTTGATTTTATTTTTTAAAAATCTAAAAACATTCAAACGTGGCTGAAATTGAAATGAAACATTTTGATCTTGTAGAAGAGAAACTGCCAGTGACTGGGACCTGGGTGGTCAACTCATTCCTAGTGGCTGGAGCAATCGTCCAGTCTAGTGCTTACAGCAGGTGTCGGGAGCCAGGAGTTGGAGCCCAATGTCAGAGCCTGAGGCAGAGGCCAGGTGCAGAACCAAAGGTCAGAGCCGGCGTCAAGAGCCAGAACTGGGTTGTCTGGAATGAGGCAAGGCCAGGACACGGCTGGGTACAAATAAGTGCAGGTGCTATCACAGCTGTGGGCAAATGCTTTGAACAGCTGCTGAACTGCTGCTGCTGGGCTTAACAGCCAGTCTGCTGCCTCTTCCAGCCAATCAGGTGATGTGGCCAGTTAGGCCCAGTGTTGCCAACTTAGTGACTTTGTCACTAGATTTAGTGACTTTTTGGTTTCCTTCACGAGAAATAAGTGTCAAAGTGACCAGTGACAAATCTAGCAACTTTCACTGCCAATGACAGTGACGTTCAGGGAAATAAGTCACCAATATCTATGGTCACTAAATCAGTCACAAGCAGCTCAATAATGTTAATAAAATCCATTCCATGATCTTCTTACCATTGCTATTCTGTTGCACACCTAGTCAATGTCATTACATCTCATTGAGCGTGTCCTTGGAAGGAATCGCATTCCAGGGCTTCTTAGGCTGAGATCCGTATAATCTGCAGGCAAGGAAAAGAAGTTTGTGGAGGCTAATTAGATACTTTGCTAAAGGCAGATGCACTTTGGAGAGAGCAGCACATTAGCCAGGGCTTGTTTCTACCCAGATTTGTTCTTTCTCGCTGCACCCTGTGAGGCAGGGAAAGATGGCTAATGAAGTGGGCTGAGTGGGGAAGGCAGGTTAGCCAGCAAGGAGAACTGCATGGATGGAAGATGGGGTGGGGTGAGACTGGGCCATGTGTCCCATTGGGGCTGGGGGAACCATGCCTCCAGGGGTGAAGCCCGTACTACAGGATCAAAGGTGGTGCTATCTTGCTTTCAGTTGCCCTTTACTCCTTCCCCTGGCTTGGCCTGGGGTTAGCTGCCCTGCTGCTTCCAGAAATGAAACCCCAGAAGCAGGGGGAAGGGGTCCAGCAAGCAGATTTGTGTTTCTAAAGCTGCTTCCTTAGCTCTCTGCAGTGCCAAACTCAGGTCAGGTAAATGCCCTCTTTTCCCCTGGGTCTGGCCTCTCCCTTTCATTAGTCTGTCGGCTCAAATCCAGGCTGGCAAGAAAGGGAGGCTCGGCTGCAAGGTACAGAGTGACCTTCCCAATGAGCAGAAGTCTTCAGTTTCCTTCCCAATGAGCAGAGGGCGCCCTCTTGATGATGACAGTGTACTGGTGTAGTTGCTGCAGGTGTGCAACAGAATGTAGTAAGACGAGCATGGAATTAATTGTATTAACACCATTGAGCTGCTTGTGAATGATTTTGTGACTGCTCGCCTCTGTGTGTGTGTGTGTGTGAGTATGAGTACATGTGTGTGTGTATAATTCTCTGGAACTTTTATTCGGTGACATTTTTTACTCCTTTTGAGTGCGTAAACAGCTACATCTAGCGACTTTTCAGGGTTTGTCTGTTGCAAGCCCCACTTCCAGACTGAGACCCAAAACAATTTTCTTTTCCATTTTTGGTTCACCAAAATTTTCATTTTCTATTCAGCCGGAAACCATTTTTTAAAATGTTTTCAAAATTGCCAATGAACCAAAAGATCCATGATTCCCACAACCCTGCTACTAACTTGCACACCTGCAGCTGGCCTCACTGCTGCCTTGACATATTCCTGAATCAACTTTATTCCCCTTCCCTCTTCAGCCTAGCTGGGGGCTTTCCAAAACCAACTTCAGATGAGTGTTACGACCACAGCAGTCTCAGGAGCATCGTCCCTAATGCCCTGAGATGTAATTAAACAGTCAGTTCACGTGGCAGGCTTAACCCGCTGGCCAAACTGCTAATTCTGCTTTGGCCAGTGCTATGCCAACCATCATCCAGAAAGATGCAGCAACTGCTAATCATGGCATGAAAAACATATGATGAGTGGCATGTCACATCCGTGCACACTTTGCCCATTGTGTCAAGAAAACAGAAATGCTTGTCAAAATACCAGCTCAAGCAGGAGCTTTTGGCTTCTGGGAGCATAAAAGAGGCATATTGGCAAGCATAGCATTAGAAAGGCAGATGTCCTCTCCACCCACTAGAATTTTATTGGCAATTGAGTTAACATCCTCTTTGCATATGAAAGCAATGGAGAGGCAGTGCTGCAGTCTTGCTGGCAGGAAACTTGGCTGCAGAATCAGTGATACATTTGACAAGGAAGCAATATGTTAGTAACAGCCCTTGGTCCATGTTATTGGGGCCAGATTGCTATGGCACTTTCCACCCCATGTGGAGGCATCATGTACAAAGTGCTAGACACCATGTCATTCTCTTTCTCCATTTTTCTCTGATCCCGTCTCTAATAGAACAGAGGCCTGATTCTCCTCTCCTCTACAGTATGAAGCCACTGATTGCACTGCAGTCATTCCACTCCTGATTTGCACTGGTGCATGTGACAGAAAAACCAGACCCCAACAGTTAAGCCCTGTCAGAGGGCGTCCAGCCCATTATAGAGAGAGAGGTCTCAGCCAACTCTGCTCCCCAGAGGGGTAAATTAAGGGTCATGTGATTCAATCAGGCCTTAAGTGAGAGGCTTGGCTAGAGAAGAGAGAAAATTCACCAAAGGCCTGGGGAAAGAAGCTGAGAGCAGTATGGTTCCTGCAGGGACCCTGAGAAACCGGGGTGGGGGGCGGCAGGAAAGCAGCAGAGGGAGTTGGACACGGCAGGCAGAGACCTGTACTAGGAGTTCCAGGTAAGAGGGAGCCTAATAGTTTTGAACCCAGGCCCCAAGAAGGGGTGTTATTGGATGAAAAGTATTTGCAGATTATTTCCATTCATCTGAGGAGGGGAAAAGGAGGCAGGGCGCCACAGAGCTATGAGGGTTGCTCAGGGTGCAGCTGACCCGTTTACAAACACCCAAACTGACACACAATATTTTACGTTAATATGAATTACTTTTAATGGAGAGTCATGCATCAAACTGGACATTCTATTACAGTGCTAAATACTTCTGTATTTTCCCTCTGAGAACTTACCTTCCCAAGAACACCCCTTTTAATAGACTGACAAAGGATCTCCAGCAACTGAACTCTTACAGTGGAATTTCTATCCCATTCCCAGTCTTAGTTGTTATTCTGAGTTGTTGGAGCTCAAGGTATTAGGGCATATCCTCCCCTAGACTCGCCAACTCTCTAGGCTTGTCCTGGAGTCTCCAGATTAATCTTCAATTAAAGGTTATGTCACGTGATGAAACCTCCAGGAATACATCCAACTAAAACTGGCAACCCTATCCGCACCGCCCTGCTGTTCAGACTACAGGGAACTAAAAGGTCCCTAGTTTGCTTCTATGTAGTCCTCTTCCACCAGGAATACCTTGATCTGAGCTAGGAACTCTTAAATTCACACCTACAGACAGCACAGCGCTTTGGCGCACGTTGGTATTCACACCCTGTTGTCCAAGCTGCAGGGCAGGGCAAACATAGTCTTAGTTTTATTTTTCCTTTCTTCTTGATTGTGGGTAAAAATTTCAAAAGGGCTGGAGGGCTACTTCTGGCAGCTTAAGTTGCAGAGAGATGCCTAGTGAGATTTTCAAATGCACCCAAGCTGGTTAGGTCCCCAACTCTCATGGGAGCTGAAAACAATTGCAGTTAGGTGCCCAACCTGCTTAGACACTCTTGGAATTTCACTAGAGGCCTATCAGCATCTTTATGCACCTAAACACCTTTGCAAATGTGGCCCTAGGTCCCATCAGACTTATGGTCCAAAAACCCTAAAACATAGTCTGTGGACTTTTTTGTGTAGTTATAACTGTCAACTAAGGGTGTGATTTCTTTAACTGAAATAGTTATACCAGTACAAGCCCTAGTGTGAACGCAGTTATGCTGGTATAAAGGTGCCACAGGCCATGTCTACACTACCACTGATGTCAGCAAACCTTACGTTGCTCAGGGGTTCAAAAAACACCCCTCAGCAACATATGTTTCACCAGCATAAGTGTTAGTGTACACAGAGCTTCTCCCACCAACATAGCTCCAGCTGCTCGTTTAGGTAGTTTTATCATGTCGATGGAGAGCTCTCTCCCATTGGCATAGAGTGATCTTACAGCGGCACAGCTCCATTAGTACAACTGTGCCACTGTAAGCTCGTTATTGTAGACATAACCTTAGAGCAGTGGTCTCCAAAGTGGGGTGCGTGCACCCCAAGGGGTGCGCATGACAATCCATCAGGAGGCGCTGCCAGAGGGGGAAAAAAAAGGGCAGCTGGGGGAGCACCGCCCCAAGATTGGCCGGAATGCCATCCCTTATCGTCTGCGCCCCAGGCACGTGCTTCCTACGCTGGTGGCTGGAGCAGACCCTGTGAGGTATCCTGATGGCGGAGTGGGAGTTCCGCAACGCAGAAGGGTTGACAGTGGCGCCCTCACTCGTTCGTTCGTTTTCAGCGTATTGCGATGTATTGCAGTTTACGTGTGCCTGGTTAAGTGGATTTATGGATCATATTATCTAGTTTTAACTAAACTACCCCTCACAAAATGGACAAGTGGCTTAAAAAGATTCCTGCAAAGAAACCGCGGATTGAAGATAATACTAATACTGCGAGCACAAGCAAACAACAAGAAAATGGCAGAGCTGACAGCTCTTCATCAGCCACTTTACAAGGTAAAAACAATGACGATCTAATCAGATCTGACAAGAAGTTGGCCAAAAAAATTCAAAATTATCAAGAAGATTATTTGAAATGTGGATTTACATCCATTATCATTAACGATGAACCTCGCCCTAAGTGTATATTGTGCCTTGAGATATTAGCAAATGATAGTATGAAACCATCACGATTAGCAAGACATTTAAAAACTAAGCATCCAGAACATGAAGACAAACCTCTACAGTTTTTTCAGCCATGTTTAAAGTCATGCAATACTCAGTCCAGTACTTTACAAAATTTCACTAAACTTAATGATAAATGTTTAGAAGCCTCTTTTGAGGTTTCTTATTTAGCGGCGAAAGACAAAAAGCCACATACCATTGGGAAAACCCTTGTTTTTCCTGCCACGGTAAAAATGGAAGAAATAATACATGGAAAACAATAAGGCAACAAACTAAAATGCATTCCTTTGTCAGCAAATACTGTTGGAAGACGCATCGAAAACATTGCTGAAGATTTGAAGAAACAAGGATTAGAACGAATTACGCAGTGTGGGAGGTTTGCTCTACAGTTGGATGAAAGTACAGATGTTTCTAACATGTCTCAGCTTATGGTATTTGCTAGATTCTGTTTCAATAATGAAATACATGAAGAACTACTTTTTTTGTGAGCCACTAAAGGAAAGATGTACCAAAGAAGATATATTCTCAACAGTAAATGACTTCTTTAATAAAAACAATGTTTTATGGAAAAACTGTGTAAGTGTAACCACTAATGGAGTGGCTGCTTTGACTGGAATAAAGAAAGGAGTCTGGGGTAAGGTTACAGAGATAGCACCACACGTGAAATTCATTCACTGCATCATTCATAGGCAAGCTATTGCAGCAAAGAAGTTGGAGCCAGAAGTGCCAAAAGTGCTACAGGATGTCATCGATGTGGTTTATTTTATAAAAACGAGACCTTTAAATAGTAGAATCTTTACAATACTTTGTAATGAGATGGGGAGTGACATGAAAATCTTTTGTACCACACAGAGGTTCACTGGTTATCTCGTGGCAAAGTGCTTAAAAGAGTTGTCAAACTTAAAGATGAGTTACGCATTTTTCTTTTACAAAAAGACAAGTGTTCCAAATTTGCTGACCTTTTCTGTAACGACAAGTGGCTGTCAGTAGTATGCTACTTAGCAGATATTTTCAAAAAAACAAACACACTTAATCTGTCCCTTCAAGGTAAAGGTGATGTTTTAACAGTGAGTGAGAAAGTAACTGCTTTTCGAAAGAAACTCGTGGTATGGAGAGAGTATTTTGAAAACGGATGTTTGGAAATGTTTCCATCGTTATGTGATTTTGCTGCCGAAAATGATGTAAGTGTGTCTCCTATAGAAACTCTCATATCTGCACACTTAAAAAACTTTGGAAACAGAATTTTCTAACCTGTTTAAAAATCTTCCAAACCAAGAGTTTCAGTGGGTTTTTGAACCCATTTGTTAAAAATATAAAAATGCAACACCTTCCTATTAGTTTGCAAGAACAACTGATTGACATCAGGGAACATGGAAATTTACAAGCCGAATTTCAACAAAAACCTTTGCATAATTGGTGGATGGGACTGAAAAATGAGTATCATGATTTAGTAACAGCAGCCAACAATGCACTTCTTACATTTGGATCTACGTATCTTTGTGAGGCATCTTCTTTAGCTATGACAGCCATTAAAACCAAGATGCGAAATAAACTGAACTTAGAACCAGACCTTCGAAGCACTGTATCACAAAGTGTTAAACCAAGATTTTCAAAAATAATGAAGCATATTCAATCACATTGCTCTCACTAAAAAATATAGAGCAAAAAGGTTTTTTTGTACCATTAAATAAAACAAAAAATTATTTAAAAAATATTGTTTATTTCATTCTTTTTTTAATTTCTATTTTGGTGTATGTTTTATAATGTACATAATATATTAGTACAGTAGTACACATATATAATTTATACATAAATAAATATACATATATTGGGGGTGCATGCTCAAAAAATTTTACTGATAGGGGTGCACGGTCAAAAAAATTTGCAGACCACTGCCTTAGAGAGTCTAAAGTGCCTTTATATCAATATATCTATATCCACATTGGGGGGGGTAACACATTAACTACACTGGTATAGTTAAAGGGGGACAACTTGTATGTGTAGACAAGCCCTTAGTTTCTTTTGAAACTGGGATTTAAGTTCCTAAGTCATGTAGGTGATTTAGAAAATGTTAAACCCAGCATCTCAAAAGAAACAGCCCCAGAGTCTGCTCCAGCGCTGACTCCTCTCCACAGGGTTAACCTTGGACCTGATTGATGAAGTGTGATCAGCAACTCCAGAGAGACCATGATCTGGACGTTATGGTTTATCAGGTCATGAAGATACCCAGAAGAACCACTTTGCTTATGTAAATAGGTATGGTTGCATTCCTGGCTTGGAGCAGTTAGAACACAGGGAGCTGATTTGAATTTGTTACCATCAGTTTCAATGTGCTGACCAAACTCCAACCCTCCCCCATTGATCTATTCCATGATCCAGGCAGGACTCAGACAGCCACTGTGCAGTCACACTGTGCACCACAAGCTCAGCGTCTCTAGCTGCAGGGTGGAGAGTGAGGGGGCTAGAGACCCTGTGTAGGATCAACACCCTTGATAGTGTCCCCTTTGCATTGGCTACACTTATCTCTTACCTACTGCAAGGGACACTGCATCTGCCACCCACTCCTCTTATATTGCCACTCCTTATATTGCCAGTGAGATCCACCCATGTGGCACAGGCTAGTTGGCCCTTTAAAGGAAGTCAGGTCCAATGCTGGGAACACCCCACTATCCGCCAGGGCCAAGAACACACCAGCCCATTCGAGCAAGACACAGAAATGGACGTTCCATCTCTATCTGAGCAAGTTAAAAACAGGAAGACCTGCAACATGCGTCTTTCTAAGAAATCTGCACCTGGTGTCACTCGGCTCATCTCCATTTCAGTCAATGGCAGCCAGACCCCCAGCATGTGCCGTCTGGCCAGCGTTCTGCTGATGTCAACGGCTCAGAGCCCAGCTACTGTAAGTTGATGTAGCGCTGTGACACCACTTGGCACCAGCTGAGGATCAGGCCCATTGTCACACTGAAATTAGCGGCAATGCTTGCCCGGCCAGGTCAGGGTGGCAGGGGCTGGCCCAGCTGGTAAAAGTCAGGATCAGCTTCAGCTGTGAAGCAGCAATTACAGTACTTCCTCTTTCCCCCACCTCATCCTCCCCCCACTGATCCTGATTGGTGGCTTAATTGCAATTCTTGGGCACAGCTCAGAAAGGGTCAGTAAGGCCTTCAAAGTGAGAGAGCTCAGCTGGGAAAGGCCATCTAGGAGACTCCTAAAAATCAGGATTGTCTGTGTGACACGGTAGAGTAATGTGCCCCATACTGTGCAGAAGGACAGAAGTTTAACCACAAGGCAGAACTTGGTTTAGGGGAAGCTAATAATTACCTTCCGACTGTTCTCTCAAGCAGTCACAGGGAGTTTCAGCACATGCTTCGATCTCCTGCATCCTGATACGTCCCTCCCTATGTAACTATCATGTAGCTCCCTTGGAAGTGAACGTCATTCTGAGATGAACCCCTGTTCCTGTGTAATTCCAAACAGATCCATGTAGTTACCTCTGCAGTTGGAGTCTAGCACACTATGGATTTCTGAGCTGGCAAGGCAGTACCCTGAATTGCTTTCCTGCTGCACTTGTGTAATTACATGGAATTGGGGCCAGGAGCAGTAATAGTCTGTAACCTAAGCTGCTATCTCACTTGTTATATCTTGACAATCACCTTTGCCATAGAACAGAGCCCAGAGTTCCCCAATGGAAATATTTCCCATCACATTTCTAATTAGTGTGCAAAGCATGCCAAGGGACTGCTCTAGGGGTGGGCAAGTGGGGTCCATATTGCTCAGCCATGTTTTGGTTTGGGGTGTTCTGTTTCCTCTGCTCTAGTTTATATATTTTTACTTGGCCGCTCCAATGAGTGGAGGGGTGAAAACATTTTCCACCATGGCTGCAAAATGCTTTGGACTACTTCTGAGCATGCCCCATACCCTACGTCACCATGTGCTTGACCAAGCCCCTGCTCTCACTCTCTTCTCTGCTTAGACTGACAAAAAAGCTGCTCAGGGCATTGCATTCTCTGGTCGTTCTAGAGCTTCTAATTTTCAGTTTTAACCGATAAACACCAATAAAAGCCCACCAATACAAAAAAAATGAAATAAATAATCCCCAAAAATCAGAAGCCCTGGTTATCTCAATTTCTTCCCACATGGAACTGAACTAAGATACCACAGGAGACAGACAGATATCTAGGTGGGGGGTCAGTTCACACAGATCACCATGTGCTACCAGCATTTAATCACTACCAGTCTGAGCCTTCCTAGAACTGGTGCCCCAGAAAGATAAGGCTGTAGCCAGACATCTGGGCCCCCGAATGGACTGAGAACAGCTCATCCCAAGTTTCTGGTTTTCCTTGAAAGGTTCTTTGGGCCAGAGAGAGATTTGCATCCTGGCAACGGGGTCAAATGTGGCCCTTTGAGATTTATAACAGTAGCCCTGTTGTATGGCATGCAACCTCATGGGCAGACGCTCAGCTAGGGTGAATCCAGGCAGCTACCTCTGAGTCCGTGGAGCTACACAGATTTACACCAGCTGAGGTTCTGGCCATCCCCTCACACTGAAGCTTTGTGGGTACAGACAAAAGCGTGCTCTCTCGATGCCAGTGGGCATCGCTGGGAACACTGCTCCATGTTCACGTCTTGTCCTACCTTGGTATGCATTGTTGCCGTGCATTCTTACACAGCTGTCACATGCTGTGCGTGCATATTTGAACGGTAGATGATGTGATTACAGCGCAGTGGGTGGATGTTATAATTTGGAATGACATGAAGTGCCTCACTCGAGGGGTTAATTTAGTTCAGACGCCATTTCCTGGCTGTGACAGCTTTCAATGTTCACCTTTGATTGAGCACTGGCTGATTGTCTCCATAGCACCTAACCGTTGCTGCCATTCTATTTGTGATATCACTGCCCTCTGGTCAGAGTCCTCTGCTTGCCAGAGGGCATAGTTGGCTTCACCTTTGCTAGGGGAATAACCCACTGAAAAACTAACTTGGGTTTGGAATTCCGTAGGCGAACTTGGACAATCCTACAGCAGATCCTTTCAGCCTAGAGTACAGAGATCGGCAGAACTTAGGTGGCACATGCAGGTTTGGGGCAAATCCCAAATGCAAACTGTTAGCTAAAAAATCCTGACCTCCCTATGTTAGAACCAGATGATGAAACAGAAACCTGGGTGACCCTCAAAGAGGATGTGGGGTTAGGAATCAGAGTAAGGAATCTGTGTCCTGCTGTGGTGCCCTCAGACCCTTTCTGAGGAAGCATAGGAGTAAGTTCCTGACTACTTCTGCCTATTCCATGTCTCCTGATGTTTTAAACAAGAACAGGAGCTGCTAACCCAGGTCTCCAGTCAACATTCCAACATGGGCAATACAATTCTGCATCCCTAAATCCCTCCTTCAACCTCAATTAGTGCCTTTTCTCACCCTGTCCTAAAATTGCCCTGCATTGTTAAACAGCTGTCATATTCCACACCAGAAATGGCTGCATTTGAGTTGTGGCTGAAGGTATCACATAACACTACGCCTATGTGATGGGACATACAGGACCGACTAGGGTTAAAGTGGCCGGGTAGGCTAATTAAGTGCCCAGGTTGCACTTGGATGAGGAGCCAGGGAGCAGAGAACTAAATGGCTGCAAGCAGGCTCAGCTGTGCAGGAACAGGTGGGGCCTATAAATCCAGGTAGAGGCCTACAAATTTGGGGGCTGCTGGGAAAGGCCATAGGAAGACAGGCAGTAGTCAGTCCCTCGGAAATGGGAGAAGGGTTCTTGGAGCTAGTATACCTGGAATGAGACGTGGAACCAGTACAGTAGGAGGCAGCCCAGGGAAGAAGCAGGGAGAGGAAGCTCAGAACTGCTGAGATGAGGGTCCCTGGACTGTAACCTGGAGAAGCGGGCAGGCCTGGGTTCACCTATCAGCCACTAAGGGCGTGCATAGAGTCCAGGCAGTGAATGGGCAGGCTGCCTAGGACCGCTGATGGACTGACCCCAGAAGGGGAACGCTGAGCTGAGTAACCTAGTGGAGGGCTATGTTGTGAAGAGAATACTGAGGGCCCTGGAGCAAGAGAAGCTGAGACCAGAGTCAGACTGATGGCATGTAAACCATGGATGCAGGTGTTGGCTTTGACAGAGAATCTCCAAAGTGACCAGGAAGTGCCAACTCAGGGGTGAATGGAGCACCCTGTGACAGCCTATTAACTTAAAATATGCTTTGAGATCTTTCAGGGTGAAAGACACTACCACAATTTTGCTTCTAAAAAACCCCTCCTGATCTGCACAGTGCTTAGTGGAATGTGCATTTGCCATTATGCATGCATATTTATTGTACTGCATTTAGGGCCTGGTCCAATTCCCACTGAAGTCAATGGAAAAGCACCCACTGGCTTTATCAGGAGCTGCATCCAACCTGCAAACTCTCGGATCCCCAGGCCAGGCACATGTCACCTGTTTGACATGATTCTCCTTATTGTGTCCTTATAAGAGATTTCTGTGATATTGTACAAGTATGGTCCCAAACACCAGAGCAAGAACAGTGTTTGGGGGCTAGTTACTGTAAAACAGGGGTTCTCAAACTGAGTGTCAGGACCCCTCAAGGGGTTGTGAGGTTATTACGTGGGGGAGGGGGAGTTATGAGTTTCAGCCTCCACCCACAAACCCTGCTTTGCCGCCTGCATTTATAATGGTATTAAATATATAAAGTGGCTTTAACTGATTGAAGAGGGCCGGGATTTGCACTCAAAGGCTTGCTATGTGAAAAGGGTCACCAGTACAAAAGCTTGAGAATCACTGCTGTAAAACAATGATGTGTATTTTTGTTTAGGGGAAGTATTGTGCTCACTGATGGCTCAGTATTAAAATAACAAAGTTAATATGGATTAAAATTATTTGTATGCATAAATCCTCCCCATATTTGTGCCTTTTCCGCTTTCTTTCCCTGGGAATATTTGGGGTGAAATCCTGGCTTCATTGTAATCAGTGGCTAACCCTTCATTGATCTTGGTGGAGCTCAGATTTTATCCTGGTTCTTATTGCTTGCTCTAAGATACATTAGAGAGAGAGATTCCTCACATAGTGGTATTTAAATTTATATGATTTTCTCAAAATTGTGCATTAGAACATAGACATATTTGATCATCGATAGTGAGATGTCAGGTTGGTGCATTTCACAAGATAAGTTAGGATAGGTGGGATCTTGTTCCTTTTGATCTCAAGTGAAAGAATCCCTTCCACTTCTAGGGACAATCATGCCCTGAATGGGTTATAGGTGTAACAGCAGGTGGATTTCCTACAAATACCATGTGACAAAATTCTGTTTCCCCAGGAGGTTGCACAGGAGTCTTTCTGAGATTGCTTTGGGTGTAAGGAACCAGGTAATTACTGTAAGCATCCAGTGACAGGGGCTGGACATTACAGAGGACATGCTTCTGAGGAGTTCGTGTTTCCTTGTAAGACAAAGTAGGGGCTGGCAGTGTCCAGAGAAGAGTGTTTAAGTGGGTGAAGGGCCGGCAGCATCAGGGAGCTGCCACAAGAAAGACTCCCTCTCAGAGGAGGGGAAAAGAAGATAAGCTAGGAGGAGCAGAGATCTCGCCACATTTTGTCAATGAAGAACTCAGTGAGATCCTGTGGAAAGAGAAGTTAAGGCAGGAAGGGGAAGGTTGGAAGAAGGAATCAAAGGTGGCAAAAAGACAGTTGGGGTTGTCAACGTGGGATTTCAATTAGGGTGGAGAAGTAGAGTTGCTTAATTAGGGTGATGTCATTGTCAACACACTGCATGATCACCATGGTCCCTTCTGGTCTTGGAATCTATGAAAACAATGAGATTGTGTGACATCATTGGGTGTTGGCCTTCAAAGATGTTCCTGCTTTTCTGAATGATAATATACAGTCCCCAGATTAGAATGAAAGTAACAGTTCACTTTCAATCTCCCAAGCAATGCTGAAGAGACCAGTGCAGGGGGAGGCACGTTTAAGGAGAGCACACCAGCAGCGATGGGGCCCCAATGTTGTGTGGAGCATAGCTAACTTTGCAATTGCAATGACTGACGTTTGAGTGGTGTCGCAAAATGACTACAGTCAAGTGGGGAAATTTTCGTCTTTCTTAAAGGCTAACAAGTAAGGCTGATCACCTTTTGATTCTTTTGACTACACCTATAGCTGAGAGCTAACGCAAATGATCCACAGTAAGGCTTAGGAGAGGTTTCCATTCCTCTCAATCACTTACAGTCATTGGAAGCAAACTTCTTATTTCTGGCTGCAACCCTCAATCCTGTCTTGTGAATGACAGATGGCAGCTGAGCTTTTGGTAGAAATGAGTCTGTGCAATAAAACCTGCACCTCTGGATCAGGGCTCTATGTATGGTGCAGATCCCTGGCAGAGACTGTACTGCAGAATCTCTTTGTTGCAGAATCATGCTCCAGCAGCTCAGCTTTCATGTTTACAAAATGTGATTTGCTCTCATGGTCATGACGAGAACCTTGAAAGTGTGACTCGAGTGTAACTGATGCAGTGTTGTCTTTCTGAGTCTGCAAAGAGCCTGAAACCATAGCTCTGAAAGATGTGAACCACTCCATTCATCTCAATGAGTTAACTCTGAAGCCCAAAACCAAGTAGCTATTTAAATTCTCAACTACTTCCCTGCTGAACCATTTTAGTAGAATGTCATTGGTGTCATAGGTCTATGTGTCACTAATATACTGGAACACACTTGAGGTTCACTAGGTACTAGTAGGTTGATTGGGTATGTATAGTAAATGCATATCATCAGACATATTCACAGTGAAGTTAATGAGGCTGTGCTTGACACTAGCTGAGGATCTGGCCTATGATATTTACAGCTGACCCAGTGTATCAGTGATACCCAAAGCAGCTGCACAGCGCGGGTAAACCAAAAGACTTGCAAGAAGAGTTCAACACTAACATTGGCCCATCATGGGTTACTCAGTCTCATCAACGAATCCCATTTCACATCCAAAGAAGTGGAAGGTGAACTTAAGTCTCTTGAACTGGGGTTTGGTGAGAGAAGACAGGCCCACGCAATGAGTTTCTCCAGTGGCGGCCATTGGAAGATGGCCCATTGGACTTAGGATCCTGGGGGCAAGATCTACAAAGAGATTTCAGTGGCTAAGTCCAAAATTTAGATCCTCAAACCCCCTGCTCAACTGCTACCTAGCCCTGTACACACAAATTCCCCAGCTACCTAGACTTCTGCCAGTGGGTATCCACAAAGCTGCCTAAGCCCTGATGCCAAGCACCCAGTTCAAACCAAAGCCCTAGCAGCATCCCCAAAGTGGCATTTTCTCTTGACTATGGGCTGTGATCTGGTATGTGGTCTCAGACCATGCCTACTAAATCAGGCATCATACAAAATGGTGGTGGTAATTCCTCTTACAACCTTTGCCCCACTAGTTAGATGCCTCAACCAGGCTACAGAAAATGCAGGTTCAAATCCCTACACTTCTTTATACGGAGCAAAGACCTGAAACCTGGTCTTTCAGCTCCCACATGAGTACCCTAGCCCCAGGACTATGAGCAGTTCTGGGATGGGTCTTTACCCTCTTGAAGCTGTTTCATTTTGTATTAACTATTTACTAATCATTGAGCCAGCAAAAGTGTGATTCTGTAGCCCCGTGGCTAGGGCACTCACCCTAAGGCCTGGTTCCAATGAGTGTAGAATCAGGCAGAGGGAGCATTTGAACCTAAATGTCCCACATCTGAGGCGAGTGTGCTAGCCACTGGGCAAAGGCACTACCCCTATGCCTCAGTTTTCTGTGAGAAGGAACTTGGGTGCCATATTCCAGGAAAGGGTTCATGGCTGTGAAACCTGAGCAGAGAGATACACTTCCCTCAGGCCCAGAGCTACACAACTAAGCCCCCTAGAGGGTTTCCTATTGGCTAGGTTAGGCAACCCCCCAGTCAGCATGCTAGCTTCTGTGAATCCCTGCCTGACTTAGGCACCTAACTCTCCCCCTGCATTGTACAGGGAGCTTGGGTGCCCAACTCAGGGTTCTGAATTCTACTAGGCATCAGGGCACTTAAAGTTAGACATTGCAGCACTGAGCCTAGATCCCCTTTGCGGATCTGACCCTAGGCGCCCAAGTCACTTTTGGAAATGGGACTCTGGCTTCCAGGTCGTTCAGGTGCTTTTGACAATTTTACCCAATTTTGTATTTGAGTAGCACTTCTGGGCAGGAATCCAGACGGGGGCCTCTTTGTGCAAGGTGCTGTAGAAGCAATTCGTTTGAGGAATATATGGTCTAAATAGACAAGTTAAAGAATGGGAGGGCAAACAGAGACGAGAGGTGAATTGATTTCCCCCAAATTGCTGTGGGTATGTCCACACTATGCCCAGGCTGACTCAGCTTTGAGCTCACACACCCTCTTCCATCCACATGCAAATCAGTCTAATTCAGGCTAGCAAGTACTCAGGACCTGGGTCCTAGAACCCCGTGAGGGGGGTAAGTCAGAGCACGAGATCCACTGTGACTCCAGTCCATGCCCTGTTGTTTTCCAGGATGGATGCAGGCCATGCCGCAGACCTGAGTCAGAAGGTCTGCGTAGTGCAGTGTGGCTGCGTTAGCATGGCTGAGACCTGCCTCCAGCAATTGTAAGCCCAGGTTCACAATGCAGTGTGGCTGCTCAAGAAGGGGCTTGAGAACACCAAGTCCACAGACCCAGGTTTAGTGTGTCTTTTGACTGTCAGTTTATTGCTCTAACCAGCATAGTATATTGCCTCTTCATAGCCTATTTCACAGGTACAAAATCTAATAGCCCAAACCTTGTTTAAAAGTTGTAAACTACTGGTATCGAGCTTCACATGGCCAGGCGTGCCCAAAAAGTGATAACACCTAAAATCCTTACATCACATAGCTGCATACCTCCTAGTAGCCTATATTTGATCAAAGCTTGCTCTCCACTTCTGAAGACCACCTGTTAGATGAAACCTAGCAACCCAAAGTGGACTATCATAACATCAGATAAGTGCGTAAAATAATGAAAGCCAACTGTGGGGTCTTTGCCACTGTCTGAGCAAGAATGTCCCCATCACGTAAAACTGCTTCCCAATTTCATCTCTTCATTCCTCTTTTCTGGACAATTTATTCCAAGTATCAAAGTCTTTAATGATTTTTGCCTGTCGGGGAGTAAGCATCTGCTCTTACTGATTGCCTCCTTCATGCAAAGCACGAGTGGAGTATGTGTCATGGTCACAAATTAGGTTTTGTACCATTCTTGTACATGTGACAATAAGCAATGAAAAGGACTGGAAACCCTTTAAAACACATAGAAATCATATGCCTTTTGTCTTGTGCGGCTATGGCGTAAGGAAGAATCAAATCCAGCATTCTAATCCATTCAGTGCACTTTAGTCAGGTTTATACATTTGAGCTGGAGATGGATGTAGGTCATTTGGCAGGAAAATGGCCTATGTACAGGGATGGCAGGATGAAGGATTAGAAGGAGGGAATGAATGTGTCATGATTGGGGTATAAAAATAGAGCACTCCAACAAAAATAAAGTTCCTAATTACTGGAAGGACAGCATGAAGTGCATCGGTCAAGAAAAACTTTACAGAAATATAAATAATTACATGCAGCATAAAAATATTCAGTTGGTGTCAGAGGCATATGGGACTAGGAGCCAGAACTCCAGTTAGTCACAGCTCCAACAGAGAAATGCTCTGTCTTCCAGCAAATCCCTTAAAATCACCATGCCTCCGTTTCCCAGTCTAATACATGGGTATCATGATGATGACTATCTGTTTTGCAGGGGCCCTGCATATCTATCATACACTGAAATAATTTATTTGTGCAGCGTTTGGGGTTAGTTAAATAAAAGGAGCTCTAAGTGCAAAGTATATTGGAAGCATACAAAACAGAAAGCTGCCAATTTATTAGTATATTACTTGCAAGATTTTAAATGCTGTACATAAACTGCTATTCTCATATGCTTTAAAAAGTTTCACATACTGTTTAATTTGTTGTTTTAGGGTGTTCCTCCTTTAGGATATAAAAACACTTGTGGGATGTTTACCTTTGTAAACTGTTTCACAGGAGTTTCAGATAACAAGCATCTCTACGGATGGGGTCCTGTACATGAGGTCCTGTATAGCAAATAGAGGCTAGAACTGTGGCACACACTGATGTTTTGAAAAGGACAGTTTTGCCCAGAAGTAAAGATGGATAACGGTGTAAAGTGTATTACACTGGATGCAGTCGGTGGTGGTCTCTACTTACATTCCTTGATGCAATGGCTCCTCTCAGCATAACTAAATTTAAAAAAAAAAAAAAAAAAAACCTGAAACTGTTGTACACATTTTTTTTAAACCCTCTATTTTCAGTAAATTGGTCTCTGACTCAACGCCAATGTGGGCTGAATTCCAGTCTCTTCAATCGGAGAGTCTCTTCTGATCCCTTTTCTACTTCCCATTCTAGGAGATCTGGAGGGGGCTTCAGCCTGGAATGTTGCAGGATCCTTCCTGAACCAGGTGGAGAGACCACTGCTGAGTGACATGAAGCACTCCCAGCACCAGCCGCACAATTCTGGGGCTAGAAAAATGGGAGCACCACTCAGTGGTTCGAGGAGCTGAGACTCTAAAATGGTGTCTCGTTGCAATCTTGAGTCCTTCCATCGGGTTGGCCAATATCCATTCTCGAAGACAATCACGCTGGAGCACATGACTAACCATTTAGTGAACAACTGCAATTACAAGTCCCAGAATCAATGTGTCTTAATGCTCCTATGTAACTAATGGGGGAGGGGGCAGATCCTCAGCTGGTGCAAATTGTCATCACACCATTGGACATGTCCCCAGAGTCCTGAGTTTGTGCCAGTCTAACCATGTAAGGACAATTCCAGTCACTGACTCTGCTGTTCCAAAGAAAAGTATTTTATCCAAACCAAGCGGACAACTCTTCAGTCTCTAAGGAGAGACTGTCAGTAGTAGATTTCACTCCATGGTCTTCACCAAGGGCAAAATCAACTTTTTTTTTTTTTTTAGAGTTTGATGTACAATCCAATGTATTACCTAATTGTAAAGGGGCTATTGCCCCCTTACTAAAACTCAGTGGGGGTGTTCTGGTTGGCTAACTCCCAATACCAAAAGAAAGAGGAAGGGTCAATGGGAAATCAGGACCCTTTGATTGACAGTCCCCAGGAACAATGTGGAGAGGCAAGTGCTACAGATCAGCCCAATTGACAGGGCAGGAAGGTTAATCAGGGAGCCAGGTGGCCAGAGGGGGTCCTCTCCTCAGTGTGAGCTGGAATTGCCTGGGTCAGAGTGGGGCTGAGCTAAGGAGAGAGCAGGAGCCCAAGCTGAGCTGGGGAGCAGAGCTGTGCCAGATCTAGAGGAGCCAGAGAAGCCACCCAGGAAGCAGGTCAGTGCTGGGAGCAGAGTCACAGAAACAGCCCAGGGAGCAGACCTGTGCTGGGAGCAGAACTGCAGCAACCAGAGCCAGAGGGGCCAGAGAAGCAGCCTAGGGAGCTGGAGGCAGAGCAGCAGCTGTGCTGAGGCAGAGTGGTGGATCTGGGGCTGAGGCTGGAGAAGTCTGGAGCCAGGTGCAGTGGGCAGCTGAGGAGAGCGAGGGGGACCCTGGGCAGCAGGCCCAGTGCAGGGCGATGCCCCCAGCCAGAAGGCCCTGCAGGCCAGACTTGGAGAGGGATCGTAACCCCAACAGAGCAGGGGTGATCTGGGAGGAAGGGTCCTGCCACCTAGAGCCTGAGAGTGTGGCCACCACCGGAGCAAGTGTCCGACCCACAGCATCCCTTCAGCACAGCCAGGGCCTGAGAAGGAGGCCTGGGATGTGTGAGGAACAGACTGTAAACTGCCATTACATCCCAAAGCTGGCTGGTTGTGATAAGCCCGCTCTGTGGCATGGGGATATGTTTTCCTTTAACCTTTCCCCTTTTTTAAATTGGTTGCTGTTTAATCAATTGTATTTGCTTTGAACTGTATGTAATGATCAGTGGGTCAGGGAAGCATCCAGAATGGAGAGCACCCCGGAGTGGGAACACCTTAACCCCTGCCCTAAGTGACCACAACATGTTGGGGGTCGAGCCCCCCAGGTATCCTGGGCCCAGCCTTGTTGGGGTCACAAGGACTCCGTCCCCCAGGAGAGTGGAAGGGGAGCCCTCAAGGGCAGGCAGGCCTCTGGGTAAAGGAAGAGGGAGCGAGGACTCAGATCCTTTCGCTAGCCCATTTCACTGGGGTAGTACAGAAGCCAGGAAAGTTCCCCACGATAGCGGGACCATTTTCCCACTTACATAATGACACAGCAGAGAAAGCGCTGCCAAGTGCATGGCAAAGAACAGATCAGACTTGATCACACTACAGAAGAGAAACTCTGAGGCGAGGGGCTTACAGTGGCAGCTCCGACGCAGCTGCATCCACTGCTGTAGCGCTGCTATTACAGACACGATAGGCCGATGGGAGAGAGCTCTCTTGTCAGCTTAGCTACCACCACTTGTGGGGACTGGAGTAACTCTGCTGGCACAAGGAGAAGCTCTCCCGCTGATATAATGCTGTCCGCACCGGTGCTTAGGTCTGTATAACTTACATTGCTCTGGGGTGGTTTATTCACACCAGTTATGCCAACATTAGTGATAGTGTAGACATAGCCTTAGTGTTTAGACATGCATACTATTACCTGCTCACTGCTAGCAACACATGAGGGTCTACCAGCAGAGAGTAGAATGTGCCTTCCAAAGCTGTGAGAGTCTCTCCTTTAAACTGTAAGCAAAGACTATAAAGCTGCAGGCAGCTTCTGGTGAAACCAGACAACGAAAGTCACAGGGATGGTAAAATATGTATTTCTTGGAGAAGATCTGTAGCTGTGAGTTTTGCTGGCTGATTCATTAGAATAAATACTCAGTGTTTAAAGGAGGCTGTGCCAGAACTGTTATCACTAAGCAAACAACTGATCAGGAAAGAGGGCTGTATGTGTGGTGCTAGTCCTAGCCAAGCAGCTTCCTACTGTCTTTTATAATGCATTTCTCACATCATCCCATGATCCTCCATGATTTGTTAGGGATGTAGCTTTCTTTAAAATGCACAGGCTGGGTACTGCTCTTGTAGCCTGCAGGCTGTTATGGAAAAACATTAGGCCCAGGGTGCTGCTTTGTGTTTCTGGCTTGCGTGATGTGACGGGGGCAAAAAAGAAGATGAAATTACCTCCTCGTAACTTGGCATTTCAGCTTCTGGGGTAGCGTGGCCAGCTGGAGAGCTGGGGTAATAAATTCATTTCAGTCAAACAGCTTGTACAAATAAAATATTAAATACATGATTTGGGGGCCTCAGCCACAGTCAATGTCATGCATTTTTAATCAAACAAATGTGTCACAGAGCATTTTGATCTTACAGGCAGCTGGAAAGATACAGAGCTTGATCTGAAGCCCAGTGAAGTCTGCAGGGGTCTTTCATTGACTTGGCTGGGCTTTGGATTGGTTCCATATTGCACAACTTATAAAGATGCTGAAGCTGTTACTGCTGTTTATCTCAGGGGTTGTATCTTTCCCCTCTTTGATCTCCTTCTGATTTTGCTGGTATACAACAGGGCAAACCAATCAGATTGATCTCTTGTGATTATTAGGTTTTTTAATTGTCCTGCTAATTGTGCACATAGTTAGGTTGTCCTTGGGAGCTTTTCAAAATAACTTTTGACCCCCTCCCCTAATAAAATCATGTTTTGACAAAATCAGAATGCTTTTGGGAATGCATTTCTGTTTCTTCGATACTTCCTGGGTTTTGACTAAAATTTGAAAAGGAAAAATGGGTATAATTTTTCCAATGTGTTTTAAAATTTTGTCCTTCACATTGTTGGGGAATATCTCATTTTCTTTTTTCTCCTTCTTCCCTCCTCCCTTGCTGGAAAAAGATGTTGGGGGGGGGGTCCACAAAATCAAAATGTTTGAGAAATATTCATTTTGCCTGGAAAAATTCATGAAACATTTTGAACTAAACAAAAAATTCTTTCCAATTTTTTTCACAATGTCCTTCCCTTCTTTTGCCCAGTTCTATTTCCCTACTGTGTGTCGCTGCCACCATTGCCCATGTGTTTCCTTCCTTTTCCCTCCCAACTGATTCTACTACCTATTTTTTTTTTAATTTCCCTTATATTCGACTGTATGCTTCTTAGGGGTAAAGGCTGTCTTTTCCTTTGTGCTTATACAGAACCCATCACAGTGAGAACCCAGTCTTGTGTAGGACATCCAGAAGCTACTACGGTACAGAACAGGATTATAAAGAATTGACACATTAGATCCGACCCATAGCACATCTTGCTCCATATCCTGTCTCTGACGGGAATCGGCACCGGATGCTTCAGAGGAAGGGGTAAGAATCCCACAGTAGCAGATGTGAGATAATCTGTATCCACACAGGACTCATGCTGGTCTTGAATAGTTCATTAGAGATTGGTATGAAAGCTGAAGCACAAGGTTTAATAGCCTTTCCAAACACTTTTGCTATGTCTAGAGCACTAGTTGAGCCTTCAGTCTCAGCAGCCTCTGTCTTTCCCTTCTTACCCCTCCCTGCCCCTCCAGACCTTTTGGCACTCAATGGCTGCTGTTCTACATATGATTTGAAGGGGATTCAATGGTTGTCACACTGGACAATGAGTCAGGAGGCTCTACCACTGACCTGCTTTGTGACCTTGGTCAAATCACTTCACCCCATGCCTAGCACCATGGGGCTGCCAATTTGTTGGGACCTATAGGTGCTACTATCACACAAATAATAGGAAAACAACTGAAGTCTGGCTGTACCTTACAACGTGTGTGTTTCTGCAGTTGCTCCCTATGTATGCTTTGCATGAGTTGCATAGATATTGGCTCTCTGTCTTTAAGATAGAAGCTGGAAATATTTTTCTACTGCATTTAATCATTCAAAGCTTGGATAAAAGTGAAGGTGTTCACCACTGTTGCTGTAGTGACTATACCCCACCCCATGCCAGACCAGTCCCAGGGCCTTCACATGTCTGAGCTGTTCATTGGTCTTCATGAATCTCTGACAGCCTGAAAAGTGCATTCCAGCAATAAAATGGACCCTTCCCCACCCCTCTGCCCTTGAAATCCTTTCCCTGGCTTTTATAGACTTCCCTCTTGCTGAAATTAAAGGGTAGTATCATATGACCGACTTGCCTGGCCTTCCATTCTGCAGTGCAAAGACGTTGATAACAGTCTTTTCACAGCAGTGATCTGCAATACCAAGCCCAGGCAGTAATAATCTTACCAGTAAGCCAGGCAGGTACTGCTCTGACTGTGGAGCTTTGCAAAAGAAGAAGTGATCTCATCTTGGGAGAGTCAGGAGCCCATTTAAGCTCACATATGGAAACATTTTTCTCCATATGTTAAGTCAAATGTTTCATTTATTTGTCATGGCCTATACCATGCACTTAAAATATTACAGTTTGCATGCTATTTAAAATAGCTGGCAGTATACACGGGCCTTAACATGAGTGTAATATACTCCCATTTTAAAATCACATTATGCTGCTTGAGAGGTGTAATGGGGGCTCAGTGTGAATGAGAATCTGCCTATGGAAGGATGGATGTGGATATATTTCAACTCCAACCATTCAAAAATCTTGAGCCAAGTCCTCAACAAGCATGAGATGGGATGAAAAAATCATGATATTTTTTAAAAAATGGGGGAGGAGGTATTTATCCTCTTGGATTTTAAGCCTTTAGGATTCATATTGTCAGGTCTCAGAATCTTATGACTCCAGGAGCTGGGGTTTTAAGCAAAACACCAAATGACACATGACTTCCAATGAACTTGTGAAAATCAGCCATACTGATGCTTTCTGTGTATGGTTTTGGTGAGTGCCATGTGTTGGATTAGCTGATTTTTTTGCAACAGTCATGATGTAATTCTGTCGTAGAACACAGAGCTGATTGTGGATTCAAAATGTCTTACCTTGTCACACCTTTCTCTCTAACGGATGGATAGTTTGCAATGGACCTAGGAGCTACCATGATCCTACCCTCTGCATATTCCGAGAATTTAGGACCAATTTCTGATGCTCCTTGAAGCTATTTTTATGAGATCTGTTCTTCTAGTTAAGGAAAGTTTATGTGAAAAGGTTTTTTGAGTTTTCCATCTTATAACTAAGTTGTAATTGTGTTAAATCCATTAAGCCCCATAGGTGGTATGAAGCCCTCACTGAAAGCTGGAGCTCCTCATAAAAAGACAAATCAGGTTAAACAAAAATATGTGGGGAAAAGTGACAGGAAGAAGAGAGAAGCGAAAGAAATCTCAGTCAAGGATTAAGAGAGTAGAGCTGATATTTTCTTGTCAGTAAAGCAGTCAGGAGTGTAACTACTTTTCACCTATGAAGCAGCATCAGCAGAGAGAATACAGAAAACCTGTGTCCAGAAGGAGAGCTCTGAGTGCTGGGACACAAGGACAGGTGGGTCTGGCACAAGAATCAGCATGTGGAATTAAGGAAAGTTGGAGATGGCAGAAAGAAGACGGTGTATCACAGATGGCTTGGAGACAGGGCTTGGAGCCTGTTGCAAAGATTGGAGTTACTTTACTCTAAGCCAGGGGTGGCCAACCTGTGGCTCCATAGCCACAGGTAGCTCTTCAGAAGTTAATATGCGGCTCCTTGTATAGGCACCAACTCCGGGGCTGGAGCTACAGGCACCAACTTTCCAATGGGCCAGGGGGGTGCTCACTGCTCAACCCCTGGCCCTGCCCCAATCCACCCCTTCCCACCCCCTCCCCTGAGCCTATGCCCTTGTGCTGCCCTCTTCTCCCCCCTCCTCAGAGTCTCCTGCATGCCACAGAACAGCTGATCGAGAGGGGGAGGGGAAGGCATTGAAAAGTTTGGTAGGGCTGCCAGTGGGTGGGAGGTACTGGGAGCAGGTGGGAGTTGATGGGGGGCTGCTGATGTCTTACTGTTTCTCTTTGGCAATGTACATTAGTAAATTCTGGCGCTCTCAGACTCAGGTTGGTCACCCCTGCTCTAAGCCTTCCCCCCAGCCCACCCACACTCATCCATTGCTTAAGGACTGGGAGAATATTGGGACATGTAGACAAGCAGACTCATCCCTGCGGTGCCTCCTGCTGGTGACTTCGGGAATTAGCTCGATTTAGCTCTGGAGCACCCTCTGCAGGCCAGTGATCCACCTGTCCTCTGGCCCCCATGTCCCTCTCTAGACTCGGTGCCCTTTTACATGGGGTGCTGCCCCCTGACAGTAACCCCTTTCTCTCAGGGTCTCCCCTCCTCAGGGTAGACCCCCACCCTCTATCCCCACCTTGCCTCAGTATATGGCTACTGCCAGTCATTGTCTAGCCCCACACCCTGGGGCAGGCTGCAGTATCAGCCTACTCATCACTAGCAAGGAGGGTTTGGACCTGCTGCCTTGGCCTACCCCTGGGCTGCCCTCTGCAACCCCCAGTACCTATTAGCCCAATGCTAGGCCACAGCCTGGGTCTTTCCAGGCTGTAGCCTCCCCATCTCCTCTGCCTTTCCCCAGCCCTGCTTCACTCAGGTTCCTTATGACCAGCTCCCTGCAACCAGACCCCTCTCTCTCTACAGCTAGACAGAGTCCCTTACTCCTGGCTTCTCTGCCTTTATAGGGCCAGCTGATTGTTTGGGGCATGGCCCCAGCTGCAGCCACTTCCCGCAATCAGCCCAGCCTAAAAGCTGCTTTCTCCAACCACAGCCCCCTCCCAGGGCTATTTTTAACCCTTCAGGGCAGGAGCAGGGGTCCATCCTGCTACAGGACAGAAAGAACTTTTATCTGGGGAAAGCTATGAGACAGTCCTGACTAATGAGATAACAGGATGGGTATGGGGAAACTTTCACAGGAGGAGAACTTGAAAAGATCTTAAAGGGAAGATATGTAAAAGAGAAGAGAGTAAGATATGGTACAGGTATAATGGATGGGATAAAGATGGTACAGTAGAACCTCAGTTACAAACACCTCAGGAATGGAGGTTGTTCGTAACTCTGAACAAAACACTAGTGTTTTTTCAGAAGCTTACACCTGAACACTGACTTAATGCAGCTTTGAAACTTTACTATGCAGAAGAAAAATGTTGCTTTTAACCATCTTAATTTAAATGAAACAAGTACAGAAAATTTCCTTACATTGTCAAATCTTTTTTAAACCTTTCCTTTTTTAGTAGTTTGTTTAACACAGTACTGTACTAGATTTGCCTTTTTTGTCTCTGCTGCTGCCTGATTGTGTACTTCCAATTATGAGGTGTCCTGCTTCAGGGCATAAGCCAACCATGAAGTACTGGGGTCAGGAAGAACTATTCCAGAGGTTACCCCCTAGCTGTCTCCTGCAGGGCTTCTGAAATACTAACCACAGTCAGTCAGAGGCAGAATACTGGACTAGATGGACCCCAGGTCCGATCCAGTCTGGCAAGTCCTGTGTTTCAGACAGCAAGAACACACATTGATGGTCACTGATACACGAGCAACAGCACACAGAGGGAAATTAAATGATGTATGTTTGCTTTTTACATACAGTTTCTTGCATCTGTGCTTGGACTGCTTGACTCCTGAAATTGTGCATTAATAAAGAACCTCTTTGTACAGTAAAGCATTATAGACACTGAGAAAAATCCTAAGCCCATGGAAATCAGTGTAGCTCCATTAACATCAGTGGCTCCCTTTTACACCAGCTGAGGATCTGGCCTGTTTTTATTGAGCCACGCTACCTTTGAACAGCATGCCTGCAATACTCCATGTGGGCTGGGCTGTAATTATATCAGCATCACATTCCCAGCCAATTTTAAAAAGACATTTTCTGTATGTGCCAGGGAGCTGGTGATGAGTATGTTCTCAATAGCAGATCTCTGGGTTGGAGTTTATTAACTCTACAGCCTTTGGCTGGCTTGGCAAAGTGCATGGCAGAGGTCACGCTTTTGGGGAAATGTCTTTATTTAGCCAATGGGAGCTATAGATGCTCAGCAGCCTTGAAAATCAGACCACTTATTTGATGCCAAAAATATGGATTTAGGGGCCTAGCTCTAAGCACTCATACTTGAACAGCGTTCCAACTCCATTACACCATCAGCATAGGAGTGGGGTTAGAGACCCAGCTGACAAGGAGATGCTGCAGTTGAGGGCTACACCTTTGACAGTAACATAGCTGAACAATGAATTCATTTGGAGGGAGGAAGAACAGTCCCACATCAGTGCCCATACTGGATATATAAGGGCAGAGTGGGGCAAGCAATGTCTTTCTGTCCTGTGAGCATTTTCAAGATTTTGAAATGTTTTCCCATCCCGAATCAAGGTGAAAAATTTGAAATCATGAAAATGTTCACAAGGCCATGTTAGATCTCGATTCCTACAGAGGGCAGCTTGCTTTCCTGCCAGATCAGTAGTTGAGGTCACCAGTATCAGATGTTTGGCTGCCTGTGTTCCCTCTGTATGACATCCCAGCTCTGCATAGGTAGCTGACACAGCAGACCTCGAGCAGACCTCCCCAATGACCACAAGATCCGTTAAGATACGAAGGCGCCCAGTCAGTTTTATTGTTGACAAAGCACAGTAATAGTTCCCGGCAAACTCTACCAGAATACTAAGACATGTGTGCCTGTGACAATGGACGCAGTTCAGTGAATGGCGGGACTTTCCATTCCCCTCCTTGACTAACCAACGACACTGCCTCAGATCTCTTTATACGCCCATACAAACAAGTTACATATTGCCCCTCTTACTTAGGTGCCACCCTCTGATGTATTGGGGTACCACCCATTGCCTTGTACTGGTTGTTTCGATCAAAACATCTTTTTCCATCATGCTGTCATCCTGACCTTATCTTCAGGAAGGTCAGTGTGTTCCTGTTGTCTTTGGGTATGTGCTGGTATTGGGGTGTTCTGGTACCCCCCTTCTGGAATGCATTTGTGTATAAATTCTTATACCTAGCACTACTTAGGAATGTGTATTTCTGAAATATCAGCCCTGCTCTTGACAGATTCTGGGAGCAGGCCTACCTTTTGCTCACAACTTAACTTAACTTTGCTTTATGGCAGCAAAGCTTTGACCACTACTTTAGTTCAGGCGCATACCAGGCCTCTGATACAAGGGCTTATGTTTTAGGCTCTCTTCCTACTACACCAACAATTAGGAAAAAGAATCAAAACAGGTCACTGGAACATTTTGATAATTTCAAAAAGTTTTCTTTTTATTTGATTATTTTTGAAGACACTTTTTGTAGTGTAAACTAACCAAAAATTTCAAAACAAAGCATCATTCTGAAATAGAGAATGGATTTTTTTTAAATGACAGAAAAGCAGAAATGGACATTGAGAATTTTAAAATCTTTTTCTTTTCCAAAATGTTTCAAATCAGATTTTTTTTCTAAACCAACCATTTCCCACAGACAGTTTCTGTTTTGACTAATCTGCATTTTCTGCGGACAAAGGGTTCTTTTGGAGAACGCCTGACCAACTGTCCCGATGGCTACAAGAAGCTGGCTGTGCAGCCCTCACCACAAGCAGAAACATGCAGTGTCTAGTGTGGGGACGAGCAGAATGAGGACCGAGCAATCTCATCCTGTGTGTAGCAGAGCCGTGGTCAGCGCTCTGTCTGTCCGGGCCCTGCCCCACTCACTGGCCTGGAAAGAGGGAGCCTGCGTGTCACCAATACAGCTCTTAGCACAGCTCTGCCCTGCGTGACAGTAGGGTCCTAGATCTAGGGTGACCAGACAGCAAGTGTGAAAAATCAGGACAGTGTGGGGAGGAGGTAATAGGAGCCTATATAAGAAAAAGACCCAAAAATTGGGACTGTCCCTATAAAATTGGGACATCTGGTCATCCTACCTAGACCTCCTCTTCCCGCCGGCAGAGTCCTGCAGTGCTAGCCAGGAGGATCCCAGCCATATTCTCTGAGCCCACCCACAGCCATAGACTCAGAGTGATGTCCTGGACAACAAGGGGCCTGCAAGCAGTGATGAGGGACAGCAGCCTGAGCCCCATCTCCCCTCCCCACAGATGGGGCAAGGCACAGCCCCAGCAGGAAGTGGCTAGAGCCCCTCCCAGCCTAGGGCACACAGTAGCCAGAACAAGACTACCTCCTCCTAGGCCAGGACAACGCGCAGCCAGCGGCAGTCTGGAGAAGCAGCAAGAGCTGGCCCTGAGCTGCAGTCCAGGTATGCCAGAGCAGCCTGGAGCATAGCAATTCCTAAAACGCCTTCCATTCTGCAGCCTTACTGGTCTGATTCTCTGCCGGCATCTATGTAAATGAGGCAGTGAGTAGTCATTCAATATGCAAATTAGGACATATCATTTGCATAATGTCTCCAGATTTCTGCACCTTCAAGCTCTGATAGGTACATAAGAAGTTTGTATTGAAGACTCTTGCTTTTGAGTTGTACAAAGGTGAAAAGCCCAACAGCCCTAGAACTACAATACAATAATCCACCTCTGTTGGATTCGCAATATTGTGTGGTTGTCAAGGCAGGGACTGTCATTGGGCTGCAACTAGCACTCTGTAGCCCTGACCTCAGCCAGCGGCGATGGTAACTTCTGTAACACACATACAGGGACTACTGCAATACACATAATAATCATCTCTTTGACCTTCTTCCTGAAGGTCAGGGCAGAGCATGTGCAGAGCTACAATCTAGCCCTGTGATTCTCAGCCTTTTCCAGAGTGCAACCCACCTCTCCAGGATCCCATCCCACCCAACTGGGATCCTCCTCTTTAGCATGGTCAGAAGGGCTGGGTGGGGCCCCAACTCCCTGGTGGAGCACTTCTATATAGTCACTGGTGAGTGGTCGGTTTTAGTCTCACAACATACTATGTATAATCACTTGGTGACATTACTGTTAAAATATTTGCTTTGGTTGCACCTATTGGCTTCAAATTAGACTGGGGCCCCAGCACAGACACACCTCAGAGGCAATCCCTCTCCTGAATGGCTCACAGACTAAACAAATATGCTGTAATGGAATAGATTTCAGAAATCACAATGAGCCCTGTACACTTCGTCATGGGCGGCGGGTATCAGGCCAGGGCAGGCTAAGCCTCCCCTAACCCAGGCTGTGGCCCTGCCCATGTTCCTCCCCAAGGCCCCCTCTCCCCTGAAGCCAGCAGAGCCACAGTCTGCTCCAGCCAGCAGCGTGGAGCACTCGAACCAGCCTAGAGTCGGACTGGCCAGCTATTTGGGGCAGCTATGGTGGGTAGGCTGGGGCTCCTCTGGTCCCTGGGGTGGAGGAGGGTAGAGGTGACCAGTTAGCCTCCCTAAAGAGGGCATTTACGCACTAGCCATGCTTTGTCCTGCTTAAGGAGCAGGATTAAGCGATCCTTTTTTCTTAAATATAGTCACCCGTGTTTTTTCTTCTCTTCCAAACAATTTCAGTAAAATCTGCCTTGAAGAATTTGGCACATTCATCCTAGTTCCAAGCAGATCTGTTTAGCTGCTTTGCAAACACCAGCAGTGGAGGAAAGGCAGCGGGGGCTGGATGGGGGGTTACGACTGAAATAGCAAAAGGAGGAAGCATGCTTGCAGGCAAAGATTAAGATGGGTTTAGTGTACAGAATGTTGGACTCCCGCCAGGCTTATCTATCTCCTTTAAAATGAGCACTACAATCCATTTGAAATGCAAAATGGAGTATGTGTGGGGGGGGGAATAAAGCTTGTTTCTCTCTTCCTCCTTCACAGCGTGGAGCCCAGGTAACAGCAAGTTTCTCATCATAATCAAGATGACAATATTTGCCCTGCTGATGTGTTTTCCATCTCAAGAGCTGAAAGTGCTTTACAGATCTCAGTGAGATACATCTGACAATATTCCTTGGATGTTTGCAATGTTGTAGCCATGTTGGTCCCAGGATATTAGAGCAACAAGATCGTTGGTGAAAGGCAAGCTACAGCACTCTTTCTCAGGCCTCGGACAGGTAACCAGCGTCACGGCTGAATACAAGGTGGAACAGATTGTTTAGAATAAGTAATTAACACATTTCAAGGGCCTGTTAACACCTGTCCAGTCATAGGACCAAAAGGGTAGAGGGTTATTCTAAAAAATCTGTTCCACTTAACTGTGACACTCAGAGTCCTTTTTCCAGACCTGAAGAAGAGCTCTGTGTAGATCGAAAGCTTGTCTTTCACCAACAGAAGGTGGTCCAATGAATGTTACCTCACTGACTAATATGGGATGTAGCGTCACATAGTAATAGTATGATATGATTATGGCATAATCATGATGCATTTTGTACAAGATGGGTCATGAGGTCACTGGAAAAGTTATAATTTGCTGAATGATTGTCTTTGTATGCATGTATCATTTTTGTATCTGAAATTAAAAAATATTGACTGTGCATCTGTATTTCAAATGTAGTTAGGCCTCGGTGACACCTGCTAAGCAAGATGCTTCCAGTCTAGATAGCTGGTTGGGGAAGGCTATTCAGGGTAATGAGCCATTAGGAAAAATAACAGGCCTTAGGAGAAGCTTATCTCGCACCTGCTGAGCCTTCCTGAGAACACTCCAGACTGCCTGTAAGTAATGGCTGCTATGACTCACAGGGCATGCGACCAGACCACAGACACTGATGTCCATTTTGAGTACCTGTAGTTTCCCACAAACTGGGCTGTGAACTGATTTTGGAACAAAAGGTTCCTGCCACATAGTAAAGCTATATAAGGTGGGGTGTGATATCAAAGGGCTTCACTCCCCACACAAGGACACCCCTGGAAACACCTACAGAACAAACTGAACTAGGGGAAATGCTGGACCCAGGCTCAAGGGATTTCCAGCCTGTGTCTGGAAACCTGGTGGACTGCTTGTATCATCAGCCAGGGTGACAGATTGGATATGAATTAGCAATTTTTTCTAATATCTTAGGCTTAGTTTGCAATTTTGTTTATTTACTGGTGATCTGTTTTGGTCTGTTTGCTATCACTTATAATCTCTTAAAATCTATCTTTTTGTAGGTAATTGTCAAGGCTGATTTCCCCACTCTGGCATTTTGAGTGCAGAAGATGGGGGTCCACAAGGCTTCTACAAATTAATACTGGCCACTCCAGGCTTGTATTAAACTCCCAAGGCTACAGCTTTTTTCTGACCTTGGGTGGGTAGATGCTGCCACCACCAAAGTGCAACAAAAAACCCTTTAAGAACCCAGGAAGCCACACTTGGGAATTCCTTCCTTCACCTACAAGCACTTTCACCCTCCCTCCAGGGAAGAGCTGAGATAGAAAACAAAGGAAATCAGCTGTTGCCACGAGCTAATTACACAACATGCACAAACATAGGGACACACAAATCCATTTTTTTAAAGTCAACTTTATTAAAAACAAAAGAGAAAATACATCGGGAACTTAAGCTTTTTGCTAGGCTTAAAAAAAATTACAAGAGTTAAGTGTCAAGATAGTTGGACCTTAAGAAGCTTAACAAAAACATCTGAGGTTAGCACAGAGGAGTCCACAACCAATAAAGAAATAAGAGATAAACGTGATCACCTCTTCCTAGACAAGTATCAGAGGGGTAGCCGTGTTAGTCTAGATCTGTAAAAGCAGCAAAGAATCCTGTGGCACCTTATAGACTAACAGACGTTTTGGAGCATGAGCTTTCGTGGGTGAATACCCACTTCTTCAGATGCATGTGGTGGAAATATCCAGGGGCAGGTATATATATGCTAGCAAGCAAGCTAGAGATAACGAGATCAGTTCAATCAGGGAGGATGAGGCCCTGTTCTAGCAGTTGAGGTGTGAAAACCAAGAGAGGAGAAACTGGTTCTGTAGTTGGCAAGCCATTCACAGTCTTTGTTCAATCCTGAGCTGATGGTGTCAAATTTGCAGATGAACTGAAGCTCAGCAGTTTCTCTTTGAAGTCTGGTCCTGAAGTTTTTTTGCTGCAGGATGGCCACCTTAAGGTCTGCTATAGTGTGGCCAGGGAGATTGAAGTGCTCTCCTACAGGTCTCCTAGTCTATAAGGTGCCACAGGATTCTTTGCTGCTTTTACAGATCTAGACTAACACGGCTACCCCTCTGATACTTGACACCATGCAAGGCACTGCATTTAGCAGTATGGAGTGGAAATCCACCAACCTCATGAAGAAACTTGCACAAATACAGACAGATATCATCTTCCTTTCCAAATGCAAACGGATGGACATCATACCAAATGGACTAAAGATAAAAAATCCACTGCTATCTACATACTACACAGACCACAGTGAGAGATTATGCCATACTCTATCAAAAAAACTGAGGAACCACCTGATCAGCATCCTATACAGCAAACAGGAAAACATCAAAAAAGAGCTCTCCAACCTGGAGACTTTCATTAATAACCAAACTTCTATACAAACTGACTTCACTAGAATAAGACAGGAGATCTACATTACTCACTTCACCTCTCTACAAAGGAAAAAGGACTGTAAGCTGTCTAAACTCCTACCTGCCACATGGGGCCACAACCGTGGTACCCCTAACCCACCCAGCAATATCATCAATCTATCCAACTACACACTCAGCCCAGAAGAAAAGTCTGTCCTATCTCGGGGACTCTCTTTCTGCCCTGCCACCCCCACCAACATGATACAGTTCTGTGGCGATCTGGAAGCCTACTTTCGCCATCTCCGACTCAAAGAATACTTCCAGGACAACACTGAACAGTGCACTGATACACAGGTGCCCTCCCACCAACAGCACAAGAAGAAGAACTCCACATGGACTCCTCCTGAGGGTCGAAATGACAGTCTGGACCTATACATTGAATGCTTCCGCCGGCGTGCACAGGCAGAAATCGTGGAACAACAACATCGCTTGCCTCACAACCTAAGTCGTGCAGAACGCAATGCCATCCACAGCCTCAGAAACCACTCTGACATTATCATCAAAGAGGCTGATAAAGGAGGTGCCGTTGTCATCATGAACAGGTCTGACTACCAAAAGGAGGCTGCCAGACAACTCTCCAATACCAAATTCTACAGGCCACTTCCCTCAGATCCCACTGAGGAATACACTAAGAAACTACAGCATCTACTCAGGACACTCCCTACACTAACACCAGAAGAAATCAACATACCCCTAGAGCCTCGACCAAGGTTATTCTATCTACTACCCAAGATCCACAAACCCGGAAATCCTGGACGCCCCATCATCTCGGGCATTGGCACTCTCACTGAAGGACTGTCTGGATATATGGACTCTCTACTCAGACCCTATGCCACCAGCACTCCCAGCTATCTCCGTAACACCACTGATTTCCTGAGGAAACTATAATGCATTGGTCACCTCCCAGAAAACACCATCCTAGCCACCATGGATGTAGAGGCTCTCTACACAAACATCCCACACACAGAGGGAATACAAGCTGTCAGGAACACTATCCCTGATGATGCCACAGCACAACTGGCTGCTGAGCTCTGTGCCTTTATACTTACACACAACTATTTCAAATTTGATGACAATATATATCTCCAGATCAGTGGCACTGCTATGGGCACCAGCATGGCCCCACAATATGCCAATATCTTTATGGCCGACCTGGAACAATGCTTCCTCAGCTCTTGTCCACTCACTCCCCTTCTCTACCTACGCTACATTGATGACATCTTCATCATCTGGACCCATGGGAAGGAGACTCTGGAAAAATTCCACCATGATTTCAACAGCTTCCACCCCACCATCAACCTCAGCCTGGACCAATCTACACGGGACATCCACTTTCTTGACACCACGGTGCAAATAAGTGATGGTTACATTAACACCACCCTATATCGAAAACCTACCAACCGCTATGCCTACCTTCATGCCTCCAGCTTCCATCCCGGACACATCACACGATCCATTGTCTACAGCCAAGCACTGAGGTACAACCGCATCTGCTCTAACCCCTCAGACAGAGACCAACACCTACAAAATCTCCACCAAGCATTCTCAAAACTACAATACCCGCATGAGGAAATAAGGAAACAGATCAACAGAGCCAGACGTGTACCCAGAAGCCTCCTACTGCAAGACAAACCCAAGAAAGAAACCAACCGGACTCCACTGGCCATCACATACAGCCCCCAGCTAAAACCTCTCCAACACATCATCAAGGATCTACAACCCATCCTGGACAATGATCCCACACTTTCACAGGCCTTGGGTGGCAGGCCAGTCCTTGCCCACAGACAACCTGCCAACCTGAAACATATTCTCACCAGTAACTCCACACCGCACCATAATAACTCTAGCTCAGGAACCAATCCATGCAACAAACCTCGATGCCAACTCTGCCCACATATCTACACCAGCGACACCATCACAGGACCTAACCAGATCAGCCACAACATCACTGGTTCATTCACCTGCACATCCACCAATGTAATATACGCCATCATATGCCAGCAATGCCCCTCTGCTATGTACATCGGCCAAACTGGACAGTCTCTACGGAAAAGGATAAATGGACACAAATCAGACATTAGGAATGGCAATATACAAAAACCTGTAGGAGAGCACTTCAACCTCCCTGGCCACACTATAGCAGACCTTAAGGTGGCCATCCTGCAGCAAAAATACTTCAGGACCAGACTTCAAAGAGAAACTGCTGAGCTTCAGTTCATCTGCAAATTTGACACCATCAGCTCAGGATTGAACAAAGACTGTGAATGGCTTGCCAACTACAGAACCAGTTTCTCCTCTCTTGGTTTTCACACCTCAACTGCTAGAACAGGGCCTCATCCTCCCTGATTGAACTGATCTCGTTATCTCTAGCTTGCTTGCTAGCATATACCTGCCCCTGGATATTTCCACCACATGCATCTGAAGAAGTTGGTATTCACCCACGAAAGCTCATGCTCCAAAACGTCTGTTAGTCTATAAGGTGCCACAGGATTCTTTGCTGCTCTTCCTAGACATTTCTTGATCTACTTGCATATCTGGGGTTTCAAATGAGTAGTTTCTAAGTATGATGTGGTGATTTTCATACCTGGCCCAAAGCTTTTTACAGCATAGTCCCAGCCCTGTCTCTGGTATCCGGGAAAACAACACAGACAAAGAGGAAGTTTCTTTCCCCCCCCCATTTTAAAAAGTTCTAGCCTTCCTTTTGGTCAGCTGCCCACTCCCTTCCTTTTACCTATGCAAGGAGACTTTTTAACCCTTTACAGGTAAAGCAAGTAGATAAGAGCTACGAACAGGGATTTTATAGCTGCTGCTGGGTGTCTATAAAAGGGAGCTACCCCTCCCCCTTCATTTATTACAGTAATAAACTTGTTTTTTGCTTTAGCTAAACCAGTGTGCCTTTGACTGAAGTGTCTGGGGAAAAATTCAGATTGATTAATGTACGTTTGTTGCATATTCCTCTCCAGACTGAGGGAGGGGCAAACTGGGTAATAAATTCATGTTGGGTGGAGTTTCGATCAGGACAGTGCAGCTCTAGGGTCTTAGATTGGGGAGCTGGAGGTTATTTTGGCTGTAGCCTCTCTATTGTTTCATGCAGTGGCTGGCCACAGCCTGCCTGCAACTGCAGCTAGGTGTGTCCCTGCCTGTGTGAATGCTGGTGGGAGCGTAGGACCGGGAGTAGTTTATCATTTGTCACAGCAGCATCGTGCTGAGGGAGCCCA
The DNA here is from genome assembly GCF_007399415.2 of Gopherus evgoodei. Taxonomy (NCBI): domain Eukaryota; kingdom Metazoa; phylum Chordata; order Testudines; family Testudinidae; genus Gopherus; species Gopherus evgoodei. The sequence continues at coordinate 813,884 of NC_044332.1, forward strand.
GGTTAATGACCAGAGGGCTCAGTAGAACCCCACTTCCAGGTGGCACCCGTGGACACCTGTCACTCACCCACCTTGTTTTTCTAATATTCCTTTGAGGAAGATAAATATTGCTTTTCCTAGTTTGCAGATAAGGAAAACCGAGGCATAGAAAGGTTTAGGCTCAAATTTTCAAGAGTACACAAATTTGGGTGCCTGAATTATTGACAGGTAGTGCCTCAGACTGGCTGAGCACCTGTAGCTTCGACTGAGATTAGATGGAGTCATGGGGACTCACCACCTCTGAAAATCAGGCAATAGGTATCTTTAGTGAAGTCTCCCAAAACAGAGACAAAATCAGTTTCAAAATCAGAGGATACATTTGAAACTGTAGGCCTATGTGACTTGCCCAGATCACCCAATGAATCTGTGGTAGAGTGGGAAATAGTATTGGGATCTTCTGCTTCCCCCAAGTGTCCCTTCACCACATGAGCAGAAGGAGTTGACAATTAAAGTCAGATCTGGTCTACACTAGAAAATTAAGTCAGCTTAACTATGTCACTCAGGAGTGTGAAATCCATGCCCCTGAGTGGTGTAGTTAAGCCTACCTAACTGCTGGTGGAGACAGTGCTAGGTGAACGGAAGAATTCTTCTGTCAACCTGTGCCACTGTAGCATTTTAAGTGTAGACATATCGTCCGAGTCAATCCTCAAAAAAAATCATTCTTATTGGTACCTGAACTGCAAACTATGAAGTATTTGTCCTTCACCCATATGTGTAGTCTGAGTGTCCTCTGATAACAGAGACAAGGTGGATGAGGTAATATCTTTCATTGGACCAATTTCTGAGGGTCAGGGAGACAAGCTTTTGAGGTACACAGAGCTCTTCTTCAGGTCCAGGAAACATGGTGTTACAATTAAATACAAGACTGAACAGAGCTTAGCATACCGTAGTTAGCACAATTTCTAAGGGACCATTCAAGGTCCCTTATTTTATTGGGCCTATAAAAGATATTACTTCACCCGTCTTGTCTGTCCAATATCCTGGGACCGACACAGCTGCAATTTATTATAACATCCACTGATCTTTACTTCTGGAATTTTGTGTGCATGATCAGACTTCAGATCCTGAACCCAACTTCTCTGAAGTCCTGGGTCTGTGCACAGCCAGTGTTCTGAGCCAGGAGCATCTCTAGCAATGCAAGGGAGACAGATGTTCTGAGACTTGGGCGCAGTATTATGTAGGGTGGTATCTGGCCAGTCCAGCCATCAGCTGGTGAACTCAATTGTTGAAGCCTGTTCTGCACCAGTTGGGAGACAAAACGGACACAAACATAGGCCCATAAGCTTTCACCATGGGAAATTCCAGCAGCAGATGAACCCTTTCAGCAGCATTGTTTTGTATCATGCAAACATACTTGGTAATAATTTAAAAAAAAAAAGGGTGGCAGGGTACAAGGGTTCGGACAGTAGTCAGTGACTAGTAGATCAGGTTCTATTCCCAGGTGACCTTCTGTGTGACCTTGGTCAAGTTTCTTCCCCTCTTTGTGAGTTTAAAGTGTGAGTTCTTTGATTCTCTCTTTCCAGGTGTAAGACCACAATGGGTCCTGACCTGAGTTGGGGGGGCTATTAGGCACCACCCTAATGCAACTAAGAAATAATGGGAACTATGGAAAACAGGCATGTAAAGCATATACAGAATATCTTCCAAAGTTCATCTCTTCCCCAGTTAAATCCCTATTTCCTTTGGTTCTACGAGGGACCACATTCATTTTTGCTTCATTATTAAAGGCGGAAGCCTCAGCTGTGACTGTTTGTCTTGTACCCTTACTCCCATTTGGTACTAGTTTTTTCTTAAGTGATATTAAAAACAAAACAAAACAAAAGTTGTAAGTAAGATCTGAAATCTCTAGCCATTGTCTGACCGTGGAGTTATTAATAATGCTTTCACTGATTTTTATTTTTTAAAAAGACATTCTCTGAACAACGTTGTTGATGGGAATGGATGTAGCAGCTTTTTAGATTTCCTTTGAGCTTCTCCTGAAAGCAGGCAATGAATTATTAAGCAAGACGATTACCTTAACTGGAATCTGGCTGTTTCATCAGTGAAGTTGGGAATAGGCTCAGGGAGCGGACAGGTTTCCCAGGAAGGTTTAGAAAATCAGAGTTGAGAAACATCTTTCTTTTTCCTATCTGTTACAGGAAGGCTGCAGTAGCTCCCAGAACCTACCCTGATTCCTTCCGTACGGCCACTGTCTTTCTCGGAGCTAAATATGAATCACCCAGGAAGGGAAGGAACTTTTCTCTTCGCCTTTGGAGAACACTTCACCCAGGTACTCTCCTCAGCACTACTTTTCCTTGGCCCAACACTTCTTTTTGGCTTTAGTTTTTAAAAATAACGGCTCTGTGCTTGTCTGCCATGATGAACTATGTATCCCAGCCTTCCTAGCGCAACAGAGACCAGTCAGGACTAGCCAGCCATGTTCCTCACTATGGAGGGGAGTTCCATCCAGCCTTCCCTCTACAAAGAACTCCAGACTCTAGGCTTTAAACTAGCATCAGCTTGTTTATAAATCCTTTCAGATTTCCTCCCCTTCAGCACTAATACCTGCATGAGAGAGAAGGAGGGCTTTATTGGTGGTGTCTTTGTGATGGGGAAGCAAGGGTTAACAAGTAGCTCTGGCCCAAAAGGCCCTGCTCAGCCGCACCTGTTGGGCACATTTGCAGTGGAGGCAGAGCTCAATCAGAGGGCAGAGCAAGGAGCAGTCCTGCAAGACCACAGGGCTCCACGCCGCCTGAACCAGACCCCACTGCCAAGGCCCCCATTGTAGGGATCGGTCCTGGCTGGCAGGCCACCAGAAACCGCCCCCTGTAAAACCCCCTTTTGCCACAGAATGCTGATTCGCCTCAGAATGCTGACTCCATATTATCACAAGATTAGGAAAGTATAGCACGCTCTGCCCACATGCAGCGGGTGAGGGAAAAAGGGGAAAAAAAAGTCCTCCACCAATGCGAAACAAGTAAACAAGGCTGTAAGCTATGCATAACGCTGTAACTGAAAGAATAAAAAGGTTGCCACGCCTTACGACGGGGCGCTTTCCTAAACACACAAGCTATCTGCGTCTGTTTCCTTCCCGCACCCCATGAAGACCAGGAGGGGAGGGCCACAACTGAAGGAGAAGAGCCTCTGGTGAGAACTATCTCCCATGAGCTCATAAGCTGACCCCTTTTGTGATGCTGGAGGGAGCTGAGAATGTGATAGGAAGGGACTCAAGGAGCAGACTTGGGAGTATGCAAGTGCCAGGCCACATATCTGACCAGCCAGTCACAGGGCCCTGGTGGAGCAGGGACTGCCCCAGTTCCCTTACGACCCACCGTAGACTCTCAGCGCTGGGCAACACAGCCATAAACTTGACACTGGGTGACAGGGCCACAGACTCTCACCACTGGGCGGCACAGCTGGGTTCAGACACTGAACCTCCAACAGTTTTAATAGATTTTTAAGTCAAGAAGGGACCACTGTGGTGATCTAGCCTGGCTGTCTGCATAACATAGGCAGCACTATTTACCCTTAGTTCACAGATGGGGAAACTGAGGCACACAGCATGAACAACTTGTTCAAGGTCATCGAGGAGTTCATTAGCAAAGCAGGGAACCCAGAACTAGGGTTGCCAGGTGTCTGCTTTTCGACCTGAACGCCCAATTGAAAAGGTACCCTTGTGGCTCCAGTCAGCATTGCTGATTGGGCTGTTAAACGTCCAGCTGACACAGCTCCCCGTAACTAGCAACATGTCCCTTGGCTCCTAGATGTAGAGATGGCCATGTGGGCTCCATGTGCTGCCTGAGCTCCGGCTCCACAGCTGCCATTGGCTGGGAATCACAATGTCTGTGGCCAGAAGCAGCGTGTAGAGCTGCCTGGCCATGCGTCTGCCTAGGAGCCGAGGGATATGTCGCCACTTGCAGGACGCTATCTGAAGTAAGCGCCACTCGGAGCCTGCACCCCTTGCCCCAATCCCCCACCCTGAGCCCCCCAAACACCCAAACTCCCTCCTGGAGCCTGAACTCCCAACCATCTCCCGTGCCCCAACCCCCTGCTCCAGCTCAGAACTCCCTCCTGATCACAACCCCCTCATTCCCAGCCCCACCCCAGAGCCTGCACCCCCAGCCAGAGCTCTCACCCCCCTCTGCACCTCAACCTCCTGCCCCAGCCCGGATCCCTCTCCCACACTCTGAACCCCTCATTTCTGGCCCCACCCTGGAGCTTGTGGCCCCAGCCCAGAGCCTGTACCCCCTCCCACACCCCAACCCCATGCCCAGCCCAGTAAAAATGAGTGAGGGTTGGGAAGAGCGAGAGACAGAGGGAGAAGGGGCAGGGCAAGGGTGTTCGGTTTTGTGTAATTAGAAAGTTGGCAACTCTACCCAGGACTCCCGAGTCGCAGCATAGCACCCTAACCACTGGACCAGCCTTCCACTGAACCTGGAACAGGCTGATGCTGGCCCAGGAGGGTCCCCTCTATTAATCTGAAAGCACCAGGACACTTTTAGAATTGCAAAAAAACCAAAATACTGACGGTAAAATGAAAATATCAAAGCCCCTATATGCGCTCATCTAAAAATGCTTGTACCTCTGTTTCAAGCTCCTCAGATCACCTACCTAAATCATAACCAAGAGAGACATCTGACTCTGCATTAAGTCAAAACTGTCCCTGGGGTCCCATAGATGGTGATAGGAAAATCTGAGTTCCTAAGTTTAAAATCGCATAAATCAGCACAGAGAAGATGATTTATCTTTTTTTTTTCCCCTGTGTTAATTACCAGCTGCAGGCATCTCACTGATCAGTAATGCTGATCAGGACTTATTTTTCCTGTTACAGCCAGTGAGCCACGAAGTGCACAGAATGTGAATTCTCCTTTGCCAGGAAGCTTGGGCAGAGGGGCAATGAGGTGTGTATTTGGAGAAGAAAGAAGATTCCAATCTCTGCAAAGATTTCTAAGGACTAGAATTCTAACTCTAAGGGCTGTTTTACACTCTGAGGGGGAGTGGGCCAACTGCTGATGAATATACGACAAATACAGGAGCATTCAGGGAGCTGTGAGCACATCCGTCGTGTCAGCACATCCATCCACTTCACCAGTAGCTGACACTACTCACTATACCTCCATGAATATTTTATCTGCGGCTGATATTCATAACATCTGCTAACAAAAGGGGGATTGGTATATGGCACCATGCCCATTCACCCTGTTCCTGGGGTACAAATGGATAGGTGGCTGGTTTTATTGGCATGGTGGTAGCACGTAGGGAGCCAATCACAATTCAGGACCCACAGAGGTGGATATAGGTGTGTAGTGTGTGCAATTATGTTAGAGTGACCAGATGTTCTGATTTTACAGGAACAGTCCTGATTTTTCTGTCTTTTTCTTATATAGGCTGCTATTACTCCCCACCCCCGTCCAGATTTTTCACATTTGCTGTCTGGTCACCCTAAGTTATGTAGTTAATTTCCCTTTTACGTTTCTGCTAAATACTGGAAGTTTCATTTCAGTGTGAACTGCAAATTAATCCTGCCTGAGCATGGGGGGGTGGACTAGATGACTTCTTGAGATCCCTTCCAGCCCTACATTTCTGTGATTTTATGACCTTGTCCCTTTGCTCTATAGTCAGGGTAAATTCCTGTCACTGTCTATGCTCCCATCATTCTCTTCTCATGCCCATCCCATACATTGTAGGCCTCTGCCAGCCTTCCTAAACTGGAAAGCAGAGCAACTTCCCTAGAGAAGGACCACAGGCCTGCCACACTGGCCACTCCCACTCCAATGGAACAGCACCCCGTCCAGCTGGCAGATGTATTTTTGAGTTTAGTTTTGCCATTAGCCACTTCCTCCATCTTATGTTTGTAACTGGTTATCTGGACTACATCAGAAAAGGCAGCCATTGTGTAAAATGCATCTTTACTGAGTAGGCCATAGATTTTTTTCAAAGCAATGAACCTGATGTGCGTGCATGAAATGGGCGGGCATGTGCCTGGACAGACAATAGTTCTTGGATATCCTTGCAGAAATTGAAATCTCGAGCAAAAGTAATTCTTGATTCCTCAAATACACCTGTCTTCACTCCTCTCCCCCACCTTCATTGGCAAAGGAGAATTCATATTCTGTGCACCTACTGTCTCTCGGTGGTTTGTCACAGGCACATTTGAAAATTTTCAGCGGATAGTGCTTAAAAGTGCTCTATTAGTTACTTAAACAAAATAGGGCCTCAATCCTTCAAACGCTGAACATGCATGTTTAATTTTACACATGGAAATAGTCCCATTGAACTCAAAAATGCAGAAGTCTTTGCAGAATTGAGGGTTAAATTGGCAGGCCTGGGTGTGGTCATGTATTTAAATGCACAGGGACATCTGCAGCATACAAGGATACAAATTGTACTCCTGAACTCAGATGAGGAATTTCCCTAGTTAAGGAGCTATGAATGATTGAAAAGCACTTTGTAATACTTTATTCTCCATTTCCAGAGGGATAGGTTTGATTTTGCAAACCCAGTGTGATTTTTGTTTATGCCATTGTTTTATATTCTTTCTTTGCATTAAATAGTTACAATACTAATGTCAGTCACTGAAACCCAAAACCAACCATTAAAAAATAAAAAACAATAAAACACGGCAACTCAAATAAACTAAGTACTCCAAAATGAAGCACAATATAAAACACCATGGACTAATATAAACCATACGAACTATATAGTTATAACAGAAGCACTTTCCCAGTGTCTGATTCACCAGCACATACTTACTTGGGTAAAAATAACTAATTCTTGGAGTGAGCCCCAAATTTAATTTGTCTCATAGACCAAGTAAAGGCTGTCAAATCTGCCTAGATAAAGCCCAGTGGTCTCATATTTTCATCATATATGCTGAAAAATGAGACAGGAAGATATTTTTATCCTGCTATTTCTAGGTCTCAACTGTGTCTTCCTAGTGCAAGGCCATAACAGGTCATTCTGGTGGTTTTGGCCTAACACACAAAATTACCTGTGGGATTCATTGCCACAACATATTACTGCAGCAAGAGCTTAGCAGGATTCACAAAAGGGAGTGGCTAGCTATGGATAATGAAAGTATGCAGAGTTATAATAGCAAATATTGATCAATAGCCAAGAACTTTGGAAAGGATAGAAACTCATGTTTCAGGGCACAGGGGTTGAAAGGAAACTTTCCCTGGGAACATTTATCCCATAACCGAATCTTGCAGGTGTAGTAAATTTAACTGGGTTTCTCAAAGTATTAGGGGATGGAGCCAGGCTCCCTTATTTCCTGTTTTGTGAGAGGCAGTTCCCCCCCCCCACACACACACAGTTGGTTGTGAATAAGGTGAATAAAGCAGCAAGCTCCCCAGCCAGCAGGCAGAGTCCTGCTGTGAGTAAAGTGTTATTTTGTTGCTCCTTTACCAAAAGCAGGGGTTTTGCACCTTCCACTGATGCATCTGGTGCTGGCCACTGTCTCTGATTGCTGCAGTGCATTTTATTCTGGCTCCCATTGCTAGATTGTCTTTACATAACATTTCTCTCTCTTAGCCCAGCAAACTGGTTCTCTTGCACTGTGCTGCACCATTCCTAAAAGTCTCTGCAATTCTTTTCTCTTGAGGGGGTGGTATGTTGGCTGTTGTTCATACTTAAACACTTGTCCTGATGCTCTGCAATGTAACAACATGCCTTTGCACGTAGCTACCCTTACCATATACTGTGTTTTTTGGGGGTTACACTGGATCTTTTCTGCTTGGGCTCCTGTGAACTGCCTTAGCTTCCACTCATCCTTTAGCTTCGTATACACTATTATGATCATGTCATTTTTTTAAAAATGTTTCTCAGGAATGGACCTACCTTATCAACAGGGCTTTAACTCCCTACAATAAGCACACTGTGTTCTTGTTAAAGAAGCCAGGTAGAGGGTATTTACCTTGCCTGGGTTTTCTGTCCTCCAGCTGAAATCAGTCTATTTATGGTACTTATTATAGGTCCTATCTGAGCACCTTGCAGTCTTTTAATGGACTTACCCAATCTCACATGCCTGTTGTGAGGCTATCTCCAATTCACAGAGGGGAAAACCTGAAGGACCAAGTGATTTGTCACCAGTTGTAGTAGAGTAAGGACTTGAACCAGAGCCTCCAAAGACCTGGGCCTGTGTCCTAACTACTGGGCCAGCTTCTTCTGAACAATCCTGAGTCTTCAAGTGCTGTCCCTTTAATGCATTTTGCCCTTTGCCATTTCTGTGTGCAAGCAGGGTCTGCATGTGCCTGACAGGAGGTACCAGTCTTCAAGTGTGACACTACCCCCATATTCGTGCTAGTAATGTATGATTATGACATAATTGTGCTGCATTTTGTACAAGATGGGTCACATATCATTGGAAAAGTTACAATTTGCTGAATGATTATCCTATTTGTATGCATGTATCATTTTTGTATCTGAAAGGATAAATATTGACTATGGCTCTGCATTTCAAATGGGCTTACTCTAGAAAACACCACAACGATGTGTCAAGTATCAGAGGGGTAGCCGTGTTAGTCTGGAGCTATAAAAAGTGACAAAAAGGTGCCACAGGACTCTTTGTAGCTTCTTACCACAACAATGAAGAAGCCAGATTGTTGATGAGCCATTAGCATTAAGACAATGGACTGTGGAATAGTTAACCTTCCTGAGAACACTCCAGACAGCCTGCAAGTAATGCTTGCTATCACTCAGTAAGGTATGCAAGGGCATGTGACCAGACCACATGACTCTGACCTCCATTTTGGGATGTCTATTTTTCCACAAACTAGTCTGCGAACCAAGTTTGAAACAAAGGGTTGCCGCCCTATGAAAAAGCTATATAAGGCCAGAAGTGATATCATCGGTGGTTCTTCACTTCCCCACAACCAAATACCTACAAGAAGCTCTCAAGGAAAAGGACTTGGGATGGGAATCCCAAGCTGCAAAGCAAATGCAGCTTGTCCCTTAAGAATCTGCAACCTTGCCTGTATCATCAGTCAGGGTGAGAATTTGCTAATTCATACCCTATCTTTCTAGTATCTTAGGTTTAGTTTGCATTTTTGTTTATTTACTAGGTAATCTGCTGTGATCTGTTTCCTATCCCTTAAAATCTGTCTTTTTGTAATAAATTTATTTTATGTTTTAACCTAAACCGGTAATTTTGGAGCTAAATGCTTGGGAATATTAGTTGAGGAGCAGGGGCTGTTGCATTTCCTCTCCACATTGAGGGAGGGGAGACCTCTATGAATGTACACTGTACAGTTCCCGATGCAGTGCAAGATGGTATAATTTGGGGTTTATACTCCAGTGGGGGGGTGCGTGCCTGGGAAGCTGGGGGTTATCTTGGCTGTAGCTTCTCTATTGTTGGTTCATGCAGTGGCTGGTCAGACAGCCTGCATGTAACTGCATCTGGTGTGAATACTGGTGGAAGTGTTGGAGCGGGGGTGGGTCTCCAGCACAGTGTGAGAGGGAGCCCAGGCTGGTGAGTCAGAGAGGTTAGTGGTATCCCAGTTCCAAGCGGCACCCAGGGGAGAACCCATCACCAGGTACAAAAAGTAGCTGGGAAAAGCAGATCCAGAGTTGTAACTTAGGTGGGGCAAAAGCAAGGGATATTAGCAATGTCTTCTCCTGCCAGCCCCAACTCACTCCATGTGGCAAGAGAACTCCAGGGAGGTCCAGCTAGGCTGCTTCCATGGCGAAAGCCCGGTGGAGACAGGGCATTGCCTAGATCACTTGCTGGATTCAGAGGTCATTTCCTCTTTTACAAGATAATGGACTAGCTACAGGGCTGGGAGCTCACTCTACCTGTTTGGGGACTATCGTTTTTTCCCCTCACTGCAGGAGATCTGAGGACTGTAAACTAGACCTGGAAATGAGGGGGCACGGATGTATTTATCTAAACTTTGGCTGTGTAGTAAACTTCTCTGGCAATGCTTATTACTCTCTGAGGATACCAGTCCCATGGCTCTAGGACCAGCCAGAGACATAGCATGCTGTGGACACTTGATATGCTCCTCAACATCACTGGTGCTAGACCTAGGGAGACTGGGGGTGCTGTTGCACCCCCTGGCTTGAAGCAGTAGCAATACACACTAAATACATGGTTCCAGCACCCCTGCTCTCTCTCTCACGCACACCATATTCCTCTTGAGACTCTGCATGAGCTGGGGGGGGGGTTCCAAGAGGGAGGTGGCAGAGTTTGCTTCTGCTCTGTGCTGTGTGCAATGGTACCATTCAGCACTCAGCTCCAAGAAGATCTCATCTCGTCTGAATTGCCAACAGCCACCCTTCTCATCAATAAGATTTTTCCAACTGGCTGACAATGCACACCCCCTGCTATATAGCTTTGAGCTCTAGGATTAAGGCATTCTCTTCATTTCCATTTTTTTCCTGTCAGTTGCAAATCAGCCATTAACCCAAAGAGTAGGTGTGTTCTGGAGAGGTTTTACACAGAGTTTTCAATTGCCTCAGTGCTCAGTCAGATAAATATCTTAATCTATCAGTTACCTAGACTAATGCAGCCTCCATCTGTCTGGTCTATCTGATTTCCATAGTGTCCATTGTGATCTTATTATTTATTTGTATTACCATAGTACTGAGAAGCCCTAGTTATGGACAAGGCCACATACACACACACGCACGCACGCACGCACTCCGAGTCCTCTACCTGCCTTTGCATCACTTTCCACATCCACTTTCCCAAATGCCGCCACCTCCTCACAAACGCTACATCTCGTGTCATCTCAAGCCTCCTAACACTCTCCCACTGTGGCCTTATGCTCTGCCAGTTCTAATTCCCTCAAACCTCATTTGTTTCCTTCTCGCAACACTGCCTCTGTGCCTTCACCCATGCACCCCCTCCCCCAGCCTAAATCCTGTACAGCATGGTACATCTGCACTGCGATAAAAGACCGGTAGCACAGCCATGCCTGGCCCAGATCAGCTGAGTAGGGCTTGTGCAACTCACGCTGTAGGACTAAAAATTGCAGTGTAGACATTGGGGCTCAGGGTGGGTGGGTCTGAGTCTGGACTCCAGCCCAAGCCCAAACATCTACACTGCCATTTTTACCCCTGCAGCCTGAGCCCCACAAACCCGCTTCAACTGACCTGGGCTCTGAGCCTCAGTGCTGCAGAGTTTTTATTGCAGTGTAGACATACCCCCATGTATCCTTGCTTCACCTCAAAGTACACCTTTCCCTCAAGGACCTGCAATTCTGCTAATCCTCCACATTGTAAATGTGTGGCCAGCACATTTGGGAACACCTCCTATAGCCTGTCATTCCCCACCTGCCTCCTCACAGCTGAGTTCTCCTGCTAGGTTAACCTCGAGTGCCTCTAGCCCCTCTCCTTCACGGCCTAAGCTGATAAACCCAAGCATCAAATACTATTTCCCTCCTTATACAGAATTGCACAATTAGCTAGATGCATAATGGTGGAGTGAGAATCCTCTTTTTCTGATGCATCAGGTATTGGCCACTATCAGGCTAGGTTATCAGGATTTGATGGTTCCATGGTCTGATATGGGAAATATGTTCCTATTTTGAATGCACACACGCACAAAGATGAATGCTGGCTCTGCCTGGGACTGGCCTGATGGTTTTTTAATACACACATGTTTTTTTTTCCCTTCTGTAAGTGCTGCAATCCAGAACTGAGCCAACCCTTCAAGATGTAATAAGATCTAGAAAACCTTAGGGATCTTCTGTGGCAGGCAAATGAACCAAAAAGACAAAGACAAAAATCAGTTTGATCTGTTCAACATCTTTTCTGGTTTAGGTAAGCATGCGAACCTAGCATGCAGCTGTGGTGTGCTTTTCACTGTCTCAGCAAACAGTCTCTCAAGGAATGTCTGCTCTCAGAACTCCTGAGCTAGTCGCAGAGCTCTTCTCTCTGTGCTTTGCAAAGCCAGACCTGGTGGACGCTTTTGCCCTGCCTTATGTGACTTCCCACTGCAATGCTTTCCATCAGGCCAAGTAGCTGTATGGTGTTGATGAGCCCTTGCATTATTGCATATATAATATGGGTAACTCTTGACCTAGTTCAAACAAGACAGCTTTGACTATCTGAAAAGGGGATAGTTCAACATTAGCAGACTGAAAGAGAAATAGAGAATTCTCTCTGCTTCCATGCAGAGCCTTGGGTTGGCCCTGAGAACCAGTTTCCAGTTGTGAGCACAGAAGGGAAACATGATACCATGAGGTGTACACTCAGAGTTGCCCAGGCAAGCCTGTTAAGGTCACTTGTGACACTTTTGTCCTGGAGAACTTGGCTGAAAACAAAGGGTTTCCCAGAAAGAGCTCTGTGCGATGCCACCAGCTGCAGAGTCCAAGTCTGGAAATGGAACTCTGAGTTATTTTTGAGTCAAACCCCAGAAGACTAAGGTTCTCTGGCAGTTGAGGGAGGAACGCCCAAGTTTTTGCGTGAGATTTTGCCACTTTTTCACTCACCTAATTTTAAGTCTGTTCACAGGACTGGGCAAATTGGAGCTAGCAGTGCCTTTCTTTTGGCTCTGGAAGGAGCCAGTGGCACAATGCGTAGACTGTCTTCACAGGTGAAGAAATCAAGCATGAATGCCTGTGTATAGTAACCTTTTATGTGTCTCAGCAGTAGATGCTATGTTAAGGGTCCTAGGTCCACTGGAGTGACATGCGTCGTTTATATCACTGTATGGCATAAATGGGTCACCGGTTTTATTATATATCACACACAAACCATTTGGAGTAGGACCCAAACATATTCTTGGCTCAAAGAATGGTTCCAGATACAATTTGGAACTGAGGAAGGCTCGGTCCTGGGCTCTGTCCAACCTCAACATTGAAGTGATCAAACGTTCATCATGCCGTTATTTAATGCTGCAAATGACACAAACTGCTTCCGAGCAATTCCCAAGCACCAGACAAGACCTGCTGCTGAGAACTGACCTACCTTAGTAGAAATCCAAACACTGTCAGGCTTGTTTCTGACTCTCTGAAGGTCGCACAGGAAAGGAGGTGGGACACAGAAGGGAAAGTGATGGATTAGTGACATGTTTTCTGTTCATCTTCCTTGTACAGTGCAAAAAAACTCAGTGAAACCAAGGCACCCAGCCATTTCCTCAAGCATCATGCTGGCTGTGTGGTGTGTGCAGCCACCTCCACTCAGAGCATCTCATGTATAGAGGCATGGCAGTTAAGCGCTCACCTCAACTGAAGGAATCCACAAAATACATGCTTCTTGCATGTAGCTCACTCAGGGCCAGATGATGATGATCCCCTTCCATATTAAAGCCTTTTGCAGAGGACACAGCTGAGAGGAGGTGACCCTCACAGAGCATCCCCCATGACACCCCATGTGGGAGGATGATAGAAAAGGCCATTGGACCTGGGAAGATGCCCAGGGATCTGCAAGGTTCCTGGGGGATCTGTAGAAGGCCCCAGGCCTCCAGTCTCAGTATTTTCCTCAAGCCTCTGTACAGCCTGAATCCTTGGGAGCTGAACTATTGGAGACTTACCTTGACCACAACAGCCCCCAGGGCAGCCTGGATGGAGACAAGGATACACGCTGGGGCTTTGTTGTTTTTCTGAAGCTGAGGCCAGTGGGAAGCTGATGTGCATGTTTCCCCTAGCCCATGGTTCTGCTCTGAGCCCACTCACTCTTCACTCAACCAGTCTCCTCCTCTTCCCTAGAGGGGACAGGGACCTGCTCAGGACAGGTTGGTGGGAGGGACTATGGAAGCATCTGGGCCTCGCTTTCATGCAGAAGAGTTTATATAGGGACAATCCCCTCCTCGCACAGACTGGGAGCAGGGAGCTCAATGCAGCCCTCAGTAATTACCCAAGTAGCAGCTGGAACTTTCAGCAAGGGTATATACGGCCAGATTTTCAAAAGGGATTAGGGCTGGATTTTCAAGTGCCTGGCGCCCACAGTTGGCTCTAGATTTTCAAAAGCGCTGAGCACCCAGCAGCTCCCAGGGTGAGATTGCTGGAAGTCTGTCTCCAGTGAAGGTTGCTGAACTTTCTTTTGAAGTTTAGACCACAGAGCCTGTTAACGCGGCTGTGCACGCTCTCACCCATGCACAGAGGAAAAGGAGGCTGCTAGTGGGGGTCTGTAAGCAGAGCACTAGCTATGCAATGCAACAGGGCTGCAAAGCCAGCAATGGAAGAGAGCTTTTCCTTTCCTTCTGCAGCAGCCAGTGGCAGAAATGCAGGCAATCCCTACCGAGAAGGCGGTTTGGAATTCAGGGCTGAGTGAACGTGTGTCCGAAGTAGCCCAGCAGGATTAATGTGGGTTCGCGATTTGCTGAGGTAAGAGAACAAAAGCAAAAGGGAGGAGATAGTCACTAGTTTGCAGTAAGGTGTGAGGAGAAAAAGCAGCTTCTGTGGAAGAGCTGAGGAGTTGGTGGTGGCCAGTGGATGTTTAATAAGCTGGATCCCTGTACCGGGGTTCCTGCTCACCATTGGCGTGCCTTCTCATGCCTACGTCTGGGAAAGTAGCTCTTGCAGAATTGGGGGCCTCCTTCCTTCTTCTCTCTGCTCACTCTGTGATAGTCTCGCTGACCAGGTCCCCATTTAGTCCATCCCTTCTGGAGTTGTGAAGCCTGACAGGGCCACTATCCAAATGCCTTCCCCAGGGAGTGCTCAGTCCCAGCTCAGGCTCCTTGCCACCATGCCAGTGGCTGGCAGGGGAACCCAGGTCCACTTGCTATACTGGGTTCCTGCCCAGGGACCCTATAGCCTTCGATCCAGGTCTGATCAGTCCCCATTCCTGCATCCCTGGGCTGGGCTCCTTTCTACCCAGCCTCTCTCTTCCCTTGCCTGTTTCCAGGTTTACCACAGGAGCAAACTCTGTTCCCTGTGGCTATGTCATCCCCCTCTTTGCCTCTTACAGACTCCTTACTCTAGAGCAGGATCCCAGGGCTTACTCATCCCTTGGACTCTCTCCTTGTCCCTCACAGTCTTCCAAAGAGTGACATAACCTCCCTCCTCTTTAGTCCCGTTCCCCACACAGCTTCCTGGCTTTATAGTGTTGTCCCAGCCCATCCCCAGCCGTGCTTCACTCTCAGTTAACCCAGGCCCTCCCTCTCCCAGGCAACCTAATTGGGCTCTCAGGACCTTGTTAATCCTGTCAGAGCTGGTGTGAGGTGCCCACCCATCACAATCCCCACTTGGTTTCACACAGTTCAGGTCCTTGCCATGTGGCAATATGTATCTGTAACCCTTCCGCTCCTCTGAGTTGGCAGCAACAAAGGCCAGGTTCAATATCCAGGGGTTCCGTTTCAATAACACAATGCATAACCGGCTCAAGCCCCCACCCAGTGACCTGGGGCACTTACTTACCACACCCCCCTGGGTGCCTCTAGGAGGCAATATTTCCCCTCTCACAAGCATGGAGTCTGAGTGTAGTAAAATCCTTTTAATAAAGGAAGGAAACAATGCGGCATCCCACTGGAGAAACACCACAAACAGGATTATAACACAAACCATAAGCAAAAACCCACCTCCAAGTACATTTGGCAATGTCCTTTCCCGCTTAGGGTCTTAAGCCCAATCACCCCAAAGTCCAACAACCCAAAAGTCTCTGGTCAGTGCCACCCCAGAATTCAAAAGTTTATCTGCACAGTTTTACCCCCCTCAGCTTGGGTGGAAATGGGGGGGAGGCCCACACAGGGTGTTAAGCGGCACCTTACATGGTCCAAGGCCAACTGCTCTGCCTCTCTGTGGAGTTCTGCTGCAGCCTTCACCACGACCAACTCTACTACACCAGCTGTGCCGCTCCTCCAGCCAGCCCGCAAACCACTCCAGCCGTCCCCGCAAACCGCTCCACTCCGCTCACTGTTCCATGGGCTGCTCCAACACGCTGCAAACTGCTCTGCTCTGCCAGCTGCTTAGCAATAGGTCTTCAGGCTCCCCCATTAGTTAACATAGCACTCAGTGATTTCAGCTCTTAGTAAGGGAGCCCTGGTGCTGGTGCACCATTGCCCCAACATGAACTCAGCTCAGCAGTCTCTAGATGGACTCCTAATGGAATCAAAATTAGCTCAGCTCTTTTACAGTGGAGAGAGAAGGATGTGCATTTAGTGTTCCAGGCACTCAAAAGGGGCCCATACTATCAGGTACACACACCAGCCCCCGGCCTCTCTCAATTCACTGGGTATTGGAACCCATGTCCCTTGTCTAGCAAGTGTCACTTAAGTTATATTGAGACATCTCTGTCATAAAGCAGTCTCGTAGTTCCTCATTCACATAATCAGGTGGCAACACTTTATTTATCCTGCCCCAATACAAAAGAAATTGGGGATCCCAGAGCTATCAAAATAACCATCCCAGGCACCTTGGGCTCTGCTGGGTGTGCCCATGCAAATACCTGAGAATTCACACTTCCTGAAATTCTTTCCACACTTCCCATAATTCACCACCAGATGTCAGGGTAGAGCTCATCCTGACTCTGCTTACATCTCTATGCTATGAAAGCATTTTGAGCCTGGGCTTCTCACGCTAGTGCTGCTCAGCTAGAGACTGTCTGACAGATGGAGTATGGGCCCACAGTAGACCCACGGTTCCCAAATATCCTTCTGACCTGTCAGACCATCCCACTCAAATCTGTCAATACAGTCCTACTGCACCCCTCACCAGGGCCGGCGCTACTTAGGCAGCCTAGGCAATCGCCGAGGGCGCCAGAATAATTGGTGGGCGCCGTTTTGCCGGAGGGGGAGGCAGGCGGTTCCGGTGGAGCTGCCGCAGTCGTGCCTGCGGACGGTTGGCTCCTCGCGCGGCTCCGGTGGACCGCCCGCAAGCATGACTGCAGCAGCTCCACTGGAGCCGCAGAGCACCGGACCCTCCACAGGCACCACTGCGGCAGCTCCACCGGAGCCGCGGGACCAGTGCACAGGGCGGCGAAATTGCCATCCACCTAGGGTGCTCAGACTCCTAGCGCCGGTCCTGCCCCTCACCAGAGCATCTAGGCACCATGGATGAAGTCATTGGGACCTTTCTTTAAAAAAGGAAAAAATGTGATCTGAGTAACTATAGGCCTGTTAGTTTGACATCTGTAGTATGCAAGGTCTTGGAAAAAATTTTGAAGGAGAAAGTAGTTAAGGACATTGAGATCAATGGTAATTGGGACAAAATGCAACATGGTTTTACAAAAGGTAGATCGTGCCAAACCAACCTGATCTCCTTCTTTGAGAAGGTAACAGATTTTTTAGACAAAGGAAATGCAGTGGATCTAATTTACCTCGATTTCAGTAAGGCATTTGATATGGTTCCACATGGGGAGTTATTAGCTAAATTGGAAAAGATGGGGATCAATATGAAAGGTGAATAAGGAACTGGTTAAAGGGGAGAGTACAATGGGTCGTACTGAAAGGTGAACTGTCAGGCTGGAGGGAGGTTACTAGTGGAGTTCCTCAGGGATCGGTTTTGGGACCAATCTTATTTAATATTTTTATTATTGACCTTGGCACAAAAAGTGGGAATGTGCTAATAAAGTTTGCGGATGACACAAAGCTGGGAAGTATTGCTAACACAGAGAAGGACCAGGATGTCATACAGGAAGATCTGGATGACCTTGTAAACTGGAGTAATAGTAATAGGATGAAATTTAATAGTGAAAAGTGCATGGTCATTTATTTATGGATTAATAATAAGAATGTTGGTTATAAATTGGAGACACATCAGTTGGAAGTAACAGAGGAGGAGGACAAGGACCTTGAAGTATGGGTTAAGCACAGGATGACTATGAGCTGCCAATGTGATATGGCCGTTAAAAAAGCTAATGCAGTCTTGGGATGCATCAGGCGAGTTATTTCCAGTAAAGATAAAGAGGTGTTAGTATCGTTATACAAGGCACTGGTGAGACCTCATCTGGAATACTGTGTGCAGTTCTGGTCTCCCATGTTTAAGAAGGTTGAATTCAAAATGGAACAGGTTCAGAGAAGGGCTACTAGGATGATCCAAGGAATGGAAAACCTATCTTATGAAAGGAGACTCAAAGAACTTGGCTTGTTTAGCCTAACCAAAAGAAGGTTGAGGGGAGATATGACTGCTCTTTATAAATATATCAGAGGGATAAATATCAGGGAGGGAGAGGAATTATTTAAGCTTAGTACCAATATGGACACAAGAACAAATGGATATAAACTGGACATTGGGAAGTTTAGAGTTGAAATTAGACAAAGGTTTCTAACCATCAGAGGAGTGAAGTTCTGGAACAGCCTTCGAAGGGGAGTAGTGGGGGCAAAAGACATATCTGGCTTCAAGACTAACTTTGATAAGTTTATGGAGGCGATGGTATGATGGATAGCCTAATTTTGGCAATTAATTGATCTTTGATTATCAGCAGGTAAGTATGCCCAATGGTGTGTAATGGGATGTTAGATGGGGTGGGATCTGAGTTACTACAGAGAATTCTTTCCTGGGTGCTGGCTGGTGAGTCTTGCCCACATGCTCAGGGTTTAACTGGTCGCCATATTTGGGGTCGGGAAGGAATTTTCCTCTTGGGTAGATTGATAGAGGCCCTGGAGGTTTTTCGCTTTCCTCTGCAGTGTGGAGCATGGGTCACTTGCTGGAGGATTCTCTGCACCTTGAGGTCTTTAAACCATGATTTGAGGACTTCAATAACTCAGACATAGGTTAGGGGTTTGTCACAGGAGCGGGTGGGTGAGATTCTGTGACCTGCATTGTGCAGGAGGTCAGACTAGATGATCATAATGGTCCCTTCTGACCTTAAAGTCTATGAGACTTGAGTGGAAGGCAGATCTCAACCCATGTCTTTAACTGTAAAAGAGTAGCAGAATTATAAAGGTACCAGATGAATTACGTAATTCAATCCATCTGGTATTTTACAAAAGTCTACAATCAGCAGCCAGTTGCATAGTCTGATGCATCAAAGTCATTAGTGTGGTTACTTCAAGGGAGACTAAAAATGTTAGAATAAATTATTCACAAAATGATCTTTTAGGAAAATGACATACATGTGTGGCATTGTGTAGCAATGAGACAACTTTCAGTCCTCCAGGTCTGAAAGTTACCACCAAAATGTTACGACATCAAGTGAATGTAACTTAATCGTCCTCCCCTCCCCCAAGTACATTTTTCTCTCTAGAGTTTGCACTACAATTCTGTTTGGCATTTAATTAAATGGGGAACCAGTCTTTGCTGAGGGTCACTTACAGCAATTTTTACTGTTTTAGTATCTGGAGAGATCAAAGGTGGGTGCGGTGGGGTATTGATGCTGTAAATACAGCTGGTTCAGCTTAGCTAACTGCTATCTAGATACTTATATGGCCCCCTTTGCAATGGCATCTGAGCTCTGCTGAGAGATTTAAAACATTCCGTAAAGTGTGTCTCTTCTTTTGAAGATTTGGTGCTTTAGTTTTAATGCTTCTTCTCCCGTTTGAGTTTTCCTTTGTCAAAGAGTAGAGACATCTAATTTGGCAACTAGCTATACAAATAGACCGAGTTTCTCTCTTGATCTTTTTTATCTTCTTACTGATAACATGACCTACCATAGCAATTGTTTTTAAGGAAGGCCTGTCTCAGATTTCTGCTGACATGTCAGTTTCCACTCAATGGCATCGGATCATGGCTTGTCATGTCTCACTGGGCAGGGGGAAAACAAGTTACTGTGGGAAAATCAGCAATGCGGGATAAAGGGAAAAACAAGTCCTCTCTCCCTCTAAAATTGGAGTCCTGCGCACATTTAATGTTGAGATTGTGAGTAGAAAGGGAGAACAAGGTTAGCTGATCCTGATCACCCAAAAGGGATTTTCTCCTTCTCCGGTTTCAGAACATTAATCTCCTTGAAAACTGACAATGAGATATCTTCCTCACAGTCACCAGATGCTTCCTGGAGTTGTTTGACTTTCCAAGTGATGTAGCACTCCTATGTAAAAGAGTACCTGTCTGCGGCTGATTCTAATGGACAGAGGGGTGCAGACTCTCTTAAACAGGTGGGAGGAACATATTTACCCTGTGAGGCCCCTTCACACAGGGAGACAAGGGAAGTTGTTCAGAACTCTATTTTCCTGCAGACTGTGCAGTGGGTAGCACCATCAAAGTCCATTTTAAATCTCTTACTAAGTGACAAACCAAAGAGGGTCTTTTTCTTTTTTTGACACTATCATACAGCTTGTCAGAGACTCTGTTGCTTCTCAGTGGCAAATTGTTAGTACCTATAGTAGCACCCAGAGGCTGCAACTAAAATCAAAGCCCCATTGTGATCATCACTGGCAATCCCTCGGGGTCGAGGATGACTCTTCCATAGGTCTTATTTCTTATGGGTCCTTTGGTGACTGAGGAGTCCAAGCCTTGAACCGCAAACGTGTTGGCAGATGTTGCAGGTGATGCTGGAAGGCAGGGTTAGTCCACGATTGCTGCATGACAGTTGTCTGTCCTTTCTTTTCTGGAGTTTTTCTGCCATCAGGGCAAGGCAATCTTCCTCAAAAGTGGTCATTCCTTCTCAGACAAGTCTTACATAGTTAGCATTGCCCTGGGCTACTGTCTCCCAGTGAGTGGTATCGATGTCACATCTCTTGACAATTGTCTTTAGGGTGTCTTTTGAAGTGTTTCTTTTGGCCTCCCCATTTCCTTTCTCCTTTAATGAGTTGGGCATACATAGTTGTATTGGCAGGCATGTATCAGGTCTGCACACACACTGCGCGCTCCACCACAGCTGGAGCTGGATAATCAGGGCCTCAATATTGAAGATGTCGGCCTCCATGAGGACACTGACATGAGTGCAGTGATCCTCCCACTTTATGTTGTGTGGCACCTTATAGACTAACAGACGAAGAAGTGGGTATTCACCCACGAAAGCTCATGCTCCAGTAGGTCTGTTAGTCTATAAGGTACCACAGGACTCTTTGCTGCTTTTACAGATCTAGACTAACACGGCTACACCTCTGATACTTGCCACTTTATGTTGAGGATCTTCCGGAGAAAGCGCTGCTGTCGGTTTTTCAGGTGTTCAGTTAGTCCCTGGCCCACGCCACTTCCAGCAGCTCCCATTGGCCCAGAGCAGTGATCTGCGGCCAGTGGGAGACACGATCAGCCGGATCTGTGGACGGGGCAGGTAAACACACTGTCTCGGCCAGCCAGAGGCTTTCCCTACACAAGCGGTGACCCCTGTTTGAGAAACCTTGACCTTTGGTTCTTGGCTTTGGGGATCACTTACTGAATTTAAACCAGAGATGATCACGTGTACCTATGACTTACTCTAATGTATGATGGACCTGCTTGACTAACAGGTATCTCTCTGCTGTAATGGCTCGTTTACCATACTGAGTGGACCCACTGCATTAGTTCTGTGGTGGAATAAAAGCTCAGAAATTCAGATCTGGTGAGCGAATGGTTGGAAGCTGTAGTCTTTGTAGGCATAGAGTAACCATAAGCTGTTAGAACCATATGATTGGATAACTGGATACACATTTTAATGGAGTGATATAGTCTCATTGTCAATGAGCCAGCATCAAGGACTAGATCTGAACATCCCCAAATTTGGGGAAGTTTGAAATATTCATCCAGCCCCATGCAGATCAGTCCCATCTCTGATTATTATGGCATAGAGGCCAGGTGAAGAGTGCCATATTTTCTGACCAAGAATCCCACAGTTTCCTTAGGGGAGTGGGAAATGAACTGTAAATTTTTTTTCCCTGCTACTCCATGCAAGAATTCATGGAATCTGCAATTCTCTCTTTGTGGGTAATTCCACTGTACAACTGTCTCGACTCGGTGGATAAGCCAGCTGTGAATGAAGGCTGTGGTCTGGCTCTGCTAACAAGTCCTGTTGTATCCTAAATCCCAGTGATGTTTCTATGGCTGCAAGCTTAGGGATTTCCTAAACTGAAGTGCAGTTGACATACTTAACTGGGGAAAGGGGTGGCAAAGTAAATCTGGGGGCTATTAGCTGGACAAGAGATGTTAGTCTTGATCAGGTTAGGTTATCCTGACATTACCAATGCAGCAATTCTGTTCTGTGGCTTTTCTTATTTACTGCCATGCAGAACAGCACAGTAATGCCAGGGCAGTCTGTTTAATGAAATGAAAACATGCAGCTCTCCTATTACAAGATGGTAATCATCAGAAAATACACAGACAAACCAACCACTTCCTATGCAGAGCCCTGTCCCAAAAGTGAAACTGTCAAGCTGTGGTGTTGGTATTTTTCAGTGACATCGTGTCTTTAAACAGATTTATTTCCAAAGCCTGTGTTTTTCTATATAAACCAGAAATCTAAAACTAATTCAGGCCTCTCTCCTCTGAGACACGACTCCCTTGGGTTTGCCAAAACAATAAAGGAAAAGTGAAGTGTAAAGTCCGATGGATGTAATTGTCCCAAGTAAAGAGATTGATCATGCAGCATGTAGAAATATTATTTCAGACCCCAACTTCCTGTAAAGCTACTGAGAGCCCCCCTGATTCTTTTCTGAATCCTGTCCTGATTAGTAATGATTTTTTTAATTGAAACTTCAAGGTTCATTACTGAATGCAGATTAATTAAATGGAGAGGAAGGATAATGAGAAACATTCCCCTTGGATACATAAAGTAATACACATGTTCTCGTGGGATTCTAAAACCCAGACCTGCTGCCAATTCCCCAAAGACTTCTGCCCCTTCCCAGACACACTGGCCAGGGAAAGGTTGCTTCCTTACAAATACAAGGGTTAACTTTCTGAGGTGCAGAGTGCCTGTCAGTAAGAGTTGCAGTGCTCAGTTGAAAATCAATCCTTACTCAGGAAAAAATGTGCCTGAAATCTGCAGGAATCCCTAGTAAGGACGGAGTGAAAACTGGCATAGGACCTTAAGATTTGGCCTAATATGGTAAAATCTGGTCCTTTGACAGGCATCATTATCTAATGGGTAGAGCACAGTACTGGAGGTCAGTCACTGACCTGTTGTTTAACCCTAAGCAAATCATTTCCCCTCTTTTCTCTCCCATGCTTTGTGTGTTAAGATTGTAAGAGCAAATAGGTGGTGTGTGCAGCTCTGTGATGTTGACAGATATCGAGGGACATTCACCGGTGTGACCAAAAGGCTATTGCAGTTCACTTGTTCCCTGACAGGTATTTGAATTTTGCAGTTGTCTGCTCTTTTACAAGCACCATCAATGCAGAGTGGAGCAGACAGGTCAGCCATTCCACTCTAAAAGCTAAGTGAAAACAGAAGGACCGGATAAAGTGGAATTGGGAGCAACAAAATAGAATAACTGTTGCACTCATGCAATTCCCCCACTCCATGTCCGAAATAAATGCATGCACATTTCTGTTGGCATCCCCTATGGTTAAGCACACTCTGTGTACATACTTTGCTAAAGAAAACAGAGTGATGAGCAGGCATGGTATGCTTAGCATTTGCTAACATCTTTATTTCTTTATTTCTCAACCAATTATTCTTCAAGTGCTGTCACTAAGAGCGCTCCACTGTAGGTGTGGCAGTGCCCCCTGCACCTGGATTGGAGAGCTTCATCAGTAGTGCCCATCAGACCACACATTCTCACCTCCCCCATCACACTGTGAGTGGGACATATATACAGCGCTGTGTGGTTTAACCGTCCCCCAATTCCTTCTCTACCACCTTTTGTCTGGGACAGAATCCACAGCAGAGCCGCTTCCATGTTTCCCTAGTAGATAGTCTCTTACTTGTCAGTTTTAGTGTAGTTAGTACTTCTTCCTCTCTCAACAAAATGTGTTTTGTTTTCGCTTTACCGTTACTGTTACTTCATAGCTTAGGTTTTTGTTTCCCCACTTCTCAACTGGAAAGCTTTTTTCCCTCACCCTTGTGCCCAGATCTCCCAGGTTTAAGAGATGCGTCTCCTGCGAGACCACCTTCCCGGTAACGGTATTCACTGGCTGGGAGAGGGACATGTCCCACAAAAGTGTTCCCACTGCCACGATTTGACTGCCAGGGCCAGAAGAGACCAGGACATTTGGTTAAGACTTCTGCTCATGGAGAAATCGCTGCATCCAGCATCGTAGCCAGGCCCCGACTCTCCCACTGTGTAGACTTCATGCTCTGCCAGGTTGTCCGCCAATTCTCATTCCCCATGTCCCTATAAAAGAAAGTCATCTCTTTCTTGCTCTGATGAGAAGAAATGGGCTTCCTCATCACACTCCGAGGCACAGCCTGCCAGAACACCATTCCCTGAGAGGTCAGTCACCTCAACATCCTTGGACAGGGGACATAGCTCCAGGGCCCATCCTAGCACCTTTAGTACCTGAACGAAACAACAATCTGAAGACCTAAACTCGGGAGCCACAGCACTGACAAAACTGCCGGCACTGCCGTCCTTTTTGACACTGAGGAAACTGTCGACACAAATCAAGTCCTTGGCACTGGGCAAATCTTCAGGAGAATGCATCTCCCCTTTGACACTGAGCTGTGCACTGGTACTGATCATGCTTCTTCCTCCTCCACAGGAATTCAGATACCCTAAAAAGCTGCTGGTATCTGACATGCCTGAGCTACCTCCCCTCAGACGCCACCTCCACCCACTTCCACCCTCCTCTCCAAACTCACAACACTGCTCCCTTTCTCCTCCAAGGATGGCACCTCCCTTCCCCAGCAATAAGGAGGAGAATGAGGAGGAGGGCTCCATCACACCCTCTTATTTGAGACAGGCTACAATGACTTCATCCACACATCCTCACTATTCACAATCCACATCGGGACCACAATCCCGATATGCATTGCCATGGATGCAGCCACACATTCCACTCTCTCCATCTTGGTCATATTGGGACCCTTGGACCATGTACAGGGAACAATCTGGGAAACCTCCCATGGAGGAAAGTCGGAGACCTACATGTCTCCCTTCTCCATTGGTGTCTCGCCCACCAGAGACTGAACCTCCCCGGGTACCAAGTAAGGAGGAAGATCAGGAGGAGGAAGCCATACCAACACTACATTTCTCCTCTTCTTCTCTGATGAGGCTATCATGCCTCCATCTTTTATGGCTGCTGACAACTTCAGGCACTTTCGAGAATTATTGCACAGGATTGCAGACGGTCACCAGAGGAATCTGGAGGAAGTGAAAGATCAGCAGCATAAATTGCTTGATATCCTCCACACATCTCAATCCTCCACAATTGCCCTACCTATCAGTGAAGCTCATGTCAATCCCACAAAAGTGCTCTGGCAGACTCCAGTGTCCATCCCTCCAACATGCAAACGCACTGACAAAAAATATTATGTTCTTGTGAACAATGTGGAATTTCTGTCCTCGCATTCCACCGCAAAGTCTCTAGTAAGGTGCAAGAGAATGGATGACAATATCAGTCTCATTCTACCCATCAGGACAGAGACTGGAAATGCTCAGATTTATTCGAACATAAGGCTTATTCATCAGCCAGGCTCCAGTTTCGAACATTTTATTACAAGGCCCTTTTATGGCCAAGTACAACTACCTCAGCTACTCCAAATTCGAGAAACTATGCCATGACCTTCCTGAGGACAAGAAAGAATAATCCCAAGTTCTTATGCCTGAGGGACACCTCTTGGCCTGTACAGCCTATAAGCCTCGTTAGACTCTGTGGATACTGCCACCCACTGCCGTGGTCAGGAGACATTCATCATGGCTGCAACTCTTGGGCTTTTGGAAGGAGGTACAAACCGCAGTTGAAGACTTACCCTTTTAGAGCTGCAAACAATTTGCAGAGCATACAGACAATTCCCTACATTCCCTTAAAGACTGCTGACTACTCTCCGCTCCCTTGGTATTTACACTGTGCCGAAAAGATGCCCAGGGAAGTATCATCTTCCCCCGTGATCCCAACCACCACAGAATACTCATCAGTAGCACTATGACGCTCAGCACCAATGACAAAAGCCCCCTACTAAATGTAGACAGGCCACTTCTCAAGGGGTTGCCTCTCACACAGCTCCAGCCAAGCAACAATTTTGAAAGTGTGGTCAAGGCCCTGAGAAGCATCCCCCTTTTCGAGTCATACCACCCATCTTCAACATCCCACCAATTTGGCGACTGAGTAGTTCCGTTCTTTCTATCATGGAGACTGAACACCTCAGACAAGTGAGTTCTAGAGATCATCAGAGAAAGATACTCCATCCCTTTCCTATATATCCCACCCTACCACCCTTCCTCCCCATCCGTGTTCAGGGATCCCTCTCACTAACCCATTCTACAAGAAGAAATAATCATCTTCTGCACCTGGAAGCCATAGAAACAGTCCCTTCCCAACACAGAGGAAATGGTTTCTACTCCCATTATTTTCTGATCCAGAAGAAATTCGGTGGATAGCAGCCGATCCTGGACCTTCAAAACCTAAACAAGTTAGTCAAACTGCAGTGCTTCAAGATGGTTTCCCTCTCTGCCATTATCCCAGCACAGGAACGGGGGTATGGAAAGATGATGACTCCTTGTTTCCTTAGGTAGGCAGCAAGTACTGACAGAACTTTGGAGAATATACCAGGGGCCACTGACATTCAGTCTGAAAGGCAGTATCTTGTACTGAGATTGGTCAGCACCCATAGTGACCCAAACCATCTGTGGGTAGGGTGTACTGTGATATGGAAATGTGTCTTAGAGGTCGAGGGCCGAGAACCATTCCTCCTGTTCCAGTTCCTTCAGCTCATCTTCAACCGCTGGGACACAATCTCTGGGAGATCCATTCCTCATCACATGGGATGCACCATTACTCTATGCCCTCCCTCCCTTCCCCC
This sequence comes from Gopherus evgoodei, assembly GCF_007399415.2. Classification (NCBI taxonomy): domain Eukaryota; kingdom Metazoa; phylum Chordata; order Testudines; family Testudinidae; genus Gopherus; species Gopherus evgoodei. The sequence goes on from NC_044332.1 coordinate 840,542, forward strand.
TTCTATTTCAAGTACTCCACAAGATACAGGGGAACCGAGCTCATGTCATCCTTATAGCTCCAACGTGACTATGACAGATCTGGTGTACGTACCTCCTTCACATGATGGTATGCTGACCAATCTCTCTCCATCCAACTCCGCGGGTCCTTTCAGAGAATGTAGGCTCCCCCTCAAAGCCTGGCTCCTCTGTGGTTCCAGGATTCAGAAATACCCTGTTAAAGCACAAACAAATATTTTGAATAGCAGGTCCAACAGGACTAGATGCACTTACCTTCACAAATGGACTAGATTCCAATGCTGGTATGCCTCCCATCAGGTCAACACAATAAGCATTCCACTACCACTTATCCTGGACTATATATTACACTTTAAAAATCAGGATTATCCACAAGCTCCATTCAAGTGCATTTGGCAGTCATCACCACTTTCCACTGCCACATAGATGGCCATTCCATCTTCACACATCTACTCACCAAACATTTTCTGAAGGGTCTCCAAAATCTTTATCCTTATTTACAAGACCCAAACCCAACCTGGGAACCTGGCCTGGTTCTACATTCTCTGACTAGACCTCCCTTCAAACCAATGGCAACATGCTCTTACATTCACTTATCAATGAAAGCAGCTTTTCTTGTTGCTCTCGCCTCTGCCCAAGAGATCAGCAAAATTGCTGCCCTTGTGGCATATTCTTTGTGCACATTTGATCATAATAGCAAAGTTACGCTATGCCCACATCTGAGACTTTTACCCAAGCTTCAATCATCTTTCTATCTCAATCATCTATTCACCTTTCTTGCTTCTTTCCGAAGGCTCACAGCAACCAACGGGAGGCAACACTGCACCCCCTAGACACCAGATGAGCATTAGCTTTCTACCTGGACAGGAATAAACCTTTCTGAAAATCACATTTATTCCTTTCAATGACCAAAAGATCCAAGGGCACAGCCATCTCTAAGCAATGCCTTTCCAAGTGGATCTTGCAGTGTAGACATCTGTCCTACCAACTACACAATCGACAGCCTCCCACCCACTCGATTTCCATCTCCATTGCCATTCTCAATAATTTCCCCATTGCTGACATTTGCAAAGTGGCCACATGGGCATCAACAGACACTTTTGTCTGTCACTATGCCATTACTTAGGACAGTGTGTCCTAGAAGATTGTCCGCTGCAATGTCATATCATCTGCAGTAAATGCTGCTCCTAAGCCTGTCTTCCAATCAAGAGCACTGCTTTATAGTCACCTACAGTGGAGCACCCACAAGGACGTTATTCCAAGAAGGAAAGAGGGTTATTCACCTTGTGCAGTAACTAAGGTTCTACAAGATGTGTGTCGTAGTGGGTGCTCGGCTAGCTGCCCTCGTCCCCTCTGTTGCAGAGTCGACACATAGGCTTGCAGCAGGGAAGGAACTGGAGGGTGGCTGGACCACACACCACTAGATATATAAGTCCTGCTCACCTCTGGAGAAGGAGGAGGTACGCATATGTGGTCCGATGGGTACTGATGATGATCTCCAATCCCAGGCACAGGGGGCATTGCAGCTCCTACAATGGAGCACCCATAGGGACACACATCTCAAAGAACTTCAGTTACTGCACAGGGTGAGCAAATATCTCCTTCTCCCACTTAGCAAACCTTGCTTTCCCCAAGGAAGACTAGGTATATACCAAGTTTGAGCTTTAACAGCAAAATCACTTTCAAGTTACCTGATCACAAAAGTCTTCTGAGCAATTGTCTTGAAATACAGAAACTGCCTTTTTTATCACACTCAGAGAGTTCAAAGATTGGTACACTTCCGCTAGACTAACTTACATATTTAAGTTTTAACCCATTGGACACCAGGAGCTTAGAAAAAAGCAGCACCTTAACTCCACACAAGGCAATTCAGTCTTATCTAGAAGTTAGGGCAATATTGGTCCATATGACAGTCAACTTTGCACTGAAGTTAGAGATCTGAGGGAGTCAATGGGAGATTTTCTATTGCTTTGACAGACCTACGAACAAGCCCCAGGAGACCAGACCGGAGACATTTATATTCACCATCACCAAATTAGCTCTGAAATTTCCTCTGTGCTTCCTTAGCAAATGGATCATGCCTGACACTAAATTGTCTGGTACAGAATGTCTAAGTGTAAGCATTTGCAGGGTGGGCGTCATGGTTTATTATCAGCTTAGAAGGTACAAGATGCTGTGTACATGTTATTTTTAGCCAGACGTTAACGTCAGGGCTGTGGTGGTGGAAATTTAACAGGGGACAGATTGATGGAGAGCAGTCCATCAGGCCCTTGGTTCCAAGGCTTCAATGTATTGTAATAGAGAATGAAAATAATTTTCTATAGGCCTCCAATTCTCAAAACTGTCTCCCTCTATATTGTGCTATATAGGGAGATCAATGTTATCTCATTATACAGACACACCTGTTTCTGTGCCTTTCTAAATGAATGAATGTGTGAGCAGTTCAGTTACTCCCAGTCCAATTACCTTGTACTGCTCCTTATCTGAAGAATGACTCTGAAAGGTCTCCATTATGGTAACTCATGAGTATGTAAAGAAAACACCTCAGGAAGAAACCTTTGGGGTTTCAAGGTGGCAAATTCATCCAATATTCTGACAAGTGGAACAGCCCAGTTATTAAGGCCTTCTGTCATTCTGGGTGTGGTAACTGCAGGGTGGGATAAGGTAGAAAGCTCTCCCGCAGGACAGCGAGTTGATGCTGTAGGATTCCCAAGATTTGAAAGAAGGCTCTGAGAGTTCTCTTAATGGTGCACTTAATCCCCACATGAGGAATAACAGCCTTTGGGATGATCCAAGGTCTTTTTTAATAATTGTGAAAAAAAGTTAATTGCAGTTTCTTAGCTGCTTGCTCCACTGCTCTCTGTGTAAGAATGAAAGGCTGAGGATATTACAGAGACAAGGTGGGTGAGATAATATTTTTTATTGGACCAACTTCAGTTGGTGAGAGAGAGACAAACTTTTGAGCTCACCAAGAGCTCTTCTTCAGGTCTGGAGACTGTACTCAGTGTGTCACAGCTAAACACAAGGTGGAACAGATTGTTTAACAGAAGGTAGTTACCCTTGAATAGTTCCTTGAAATATGTATTATGTGGCCTGTTAACACCTCTCCACAGGGGAAAAGAGCTGCGGGGGGTGGAAATTGTTGTAATAAGCCATAATTCCAGTGTCTCTGTTCAGTCCATGATTTTTAGTGTCTTGAAAAGTTATGAATTTAAGCTCTCAGTCTCGTCTTTTGAAAGTGTTGTGCAGGTTTCCTTTGAGGGTGAGAAATGATAGGTCCGACATGAAGAGATCGTTATGTGAAAAGTGTTCACAAAGCGTTCACCCACAGGTTATGGAGTGTTTTTTGTCTTTTACCATTTTCATTCAAGAGTATAGAGATTGTCTGGTTTCACCCACACAGTTGGTCGCACTGCTTAGTGCACAGGATGAGGTACACCAAATTGTGATGGCAAGTGTAAGACCCATGGATCTTGAAATTCCATAGATCATGACTGAAGAGGTGTTAATGGGCCACTTCATCTTGAATGATCCCTTGAAATGAGTTAACTACTGATGCAAAACAATCTGTTTTACCTGGTGCTGAGCTGTGATACTCTGTTTATGTCTACACTGCAACATAAGCCTGTGCTTGGATCCAGGCTGAAGCCTAATCCCCGTTGAATCTACACTGCAATTGTGTTAATCCAGGGCTCTGACTCAGAATTCCAGTACTCTGCAGGGCTGGAGGGTCTGAGCTCAAGTTAAACTGGGACCCAGGGTCCGAGCCCAGTGCTTTGAAGTGTAGACACAGCCCTGCTTGAATCAGGTCCAGGAGTCAGCCAGAAGTATCCCACAATTCCATGAGACAACTTCCTTAGTCCTCTCTATCCCAACAATCTGCACTCCACTCTATTGAGAATGGAAGCCACCCCACTTTGCCAAGGGCAGCAGCTCAGGGCAGATTTAACCCATTTTCTTCTGATCACCGATTGGTAAGCACGTTATCAGAAAGCCTCCTGAGTTTGCAATGCAGAGCGAACCCATCCAGCTTTTTGCAAAGTGAGCTGCTTCAAACTTCCTGTAACACTGAGGGTGGGCAGTAAAGTTTTCCCACAGTGCACCACTGATCTACAGCTAGTGGCACTAGAGTCCCACTAACTTGGGCTCACATTACAGTGTAGACTAGCCTCTGAGTACCTTTCCCAGACCTGAAGATGAATTCTGTGTAAGCTCAAAATCTTGTCTCTCTCCAGCAAAAGTTGGGCTAATAAAAGATATTACCTCCCCCGCCTTGTCTCTTTAATATCCTGGGACTAACACAGCTACAATGACACTGAATGCAACAGTAGATTGAAGATATGTCAATTGAACCACTCTCAGTTCTCTAGCTGCATACTCTGCAATGGAAGAGCTCTGACGAAATGTCTCAGGCTCTGAGTTGCAAACAGTTTGCCATATGTGCAGTCTCACAGAAGCCAGTGGGACTATCTGAGTGCATTGCGACTGAGTTAAGCACATGCATAGTTCTTTGCAAGATCAGGGTCCACCGCTGTACACCGTGGACAAGTCCACAAGCTAGCCGCTAACGGGAGTTTTGCGAGGCAGTTTACATGGCGAATGGGAGAGTGGGGGGCTAGATACACATAACATTCCTTAAACTTATTTAAACTTAAGCTTTAAAAAAAAAACTGATAAAAACTAAACCTCAACAGAGAACTAACTTAAGGAGTAAAAAGAGAATGCAGGCAGAAGTTCAGCAACAGAGTGGGGACTGTCCAGTTTATTGCACTCAATGCAGCATGTGTGATTACCTGCCCTATGGGCATGTGGCGTATGTGAGCATTCGATGCAAGGAGATCAGGTACGGGCTTTGGAGACCAGGGTGGCTGAGCTGGAGGAGCTAAGGGAGACAGAGAGATACATAGACGAGACTTTCCGGGACATAGTAGAATGGTCCCACCCCCGGTCTAACAGCCTCTGTGCTGTTGAGGAGGATGAAAGTCTTAGGTAAGGAGAACATCCAACTGGAGCAGAGGGAAATGATCCCATAGTTGGGACCATCCTTCAAGATGTTGTGGTATCCTCTTGCACTGAGGATACCTCTCCGAGGGAGGGAACTCCAGTTATTGGGAAGAGACAGGTATTAGTAATGGGCAATTACATCATTAGAAACATAGATAGCTGGCTTTTTGATGAGCGGGAGAACCACATGGTGACTTGCCTGTCTGGTGTGAAGGTTGCTGATCTCTCGAGACATCTAAATAGACTTATGTGTAGTGCTGGGGAGGAGCCGGTGGTCATGGTACATGCAGGTACCAATGGCATAGGGAGGAGTAGGAGAGAGGTCCTGGAGGCCAAATTTAGGCTCCTAAGTAAGAGATTGAAGTCCAGGAGCTCCATGGTAGCATTCTCTGAAATGCTTCCAGTTCCACACACAGGGCCAATTAGACAGGCAGGACTGCAGGGTCTCAATGGGTGGATGAGATGATAGTGTAGGGAGGAGGGGTTTAGATTTATTAGGAACTGGGGAAACTTTTGGGAAAGAATGACCCTAAATAGGAAAGATGGGCTCCACCTACACCAAAATGGAACCAGATCGCTGGCACTTAGTTTAAAAACTGCTCTACAACCTTTTTAATTTTAAGGGCTCGGAGAAAGCCGAAAGGTGCGAAGGAGCACTTGGTTCAGACAGAGACCTCCCTTAGGGAAGGATTTACTAATGGAGAGTCTCTATGTCCTAGTAGGGAGAAGAAGAGGAAAGATGATAAAATACAGGAACGATCTGATGAGAAACAGTCAAATGAAAAAGAGTCCCATTCAATTACATCATGTAATGGCAGACAGCTAAAAAGTGACAAGTTTTTTAAGTACTTATATACAAATTCTAGAAGTCTAAATAATAAGATGGGTGAACTAGAGTGCTTTGTATTAAATGAAGATATTGATAAAATAGGCATCACAGAAACTTGGTGTGAGGATAATCAATGGGACACAGTAATACCAGGATACAAAATATATCAGAAGGACAGAACAGGTCATGCTGGTGGGGGAGAGGCACTGTATGTGAAAGAAAGCACAGAATTAAATGAAGCAAAAATCTTAAATGAACCAAACTGTACCATAGAATCTCTATGGATAGAAATTCCATGCTTGAATAATAATATAGCAGTAGGAATATATTTCCGAGCACCTGACCAAGACGTTGATAGTGACTGTGATATGCTCAGGTTAATTAGAGAAGCTATAAAAATAAAAATCTCAGTACTAATGGAGGCTTTCAGCTATCCCCATATTGACTGGGTTCATGTCACCGCAGGATGGGATGCAGAGACAAAGTTTTTTGACATCTTAAATGGCTGCTTCTTGGAGCAGCTAGTCCTTGGACCCACAAAAGGAGAGGCAATTCTTGGTTTAGTCCTAAGTGGAGCACAGGATCTGGTCCAAGAGGTGAATATAGCTGGACCACTTGGTAACAGTAACCATAATATAATTAAATTTAACAACCACAGCAGCCCAACACTGTAGCATTTAATTTCAGAAAGGGAACTACACAAAAATGAGGAGGTTAATTAAACAGAAATTAAAAGGTACAGCACCAAAAGTAAAATCCATACAAGCTGCATGGAAACTTTTTGAAGACACCGTAATAGAGGCTCAACTTAAATATATACCCTAAATTAAAAAACATAGCAAGAGAACAAAAAAGAGCCACCGTAGCTAAACAACAAAGTAAAAGAAGCACTGAGAGGCAAAAAGGCATCCTTTAAAACATGGAAGTTTATATCCTAGTGAGGAAAATAGAAAGGAGCATAAACTCTGGCAAATGAAATGTAAAAATATAGTTAGGAAAGCCAAAAGGAATTTGAAGAACAGCTAGGCCAAGACTCAAAAGAAAAATTGATATTACTTTTAAGTACATCAGAAGCAGAAAGCCTGCTAAACAACCAGTGAGGCTATTGGACAATTGAGATGCTAAAGGAGCACTCAAGGATAACAAGGCCACAGCGGAGAAACTAAATGAATTCTTTGCATCGGTCTTCATGGGTGAGGATGTGAGGGAGATTCCCAAACCTAAGCCATTCTTTTTAGGTGACAAATCTGAGAAACTGTCCCAGCTTGAAGTGTCATTAGAAGAGGGTTTGGAACAAATTGATAAACTAAACAGTAATAAGTCACCAGGACCAGATGGGATTCCCCCAAGAGTTCAGAAGGAACTCAAATGTGAAGTTGCAGGACTACTAACTGTAGTCTGTAACCTATCCTTTAAATCAGCTGCTGTACCAGATGACCGGAGGACAGCTAATGCAATGCCAATTTTTAAAAAGAACTCCAGAGATGATCCTGGCAATTACAGGCCAGTAAGCCTGACTTAAGTACCAGACAAATTCGTTGAACCTATTGTAAAGAACAAAATTTTCAGACAAATAGATGTACATAATTTGTTGGGGAATAGTCAACATGTTTTTTACCAGAGGGGTAGCCGTGTTAGTCTGGATCTGTAAAAGCAGCAAAGAATCCTGTGGCACCTTATAGACTAACAGACGTTTTGGAGCATGAGCTTTCGTGGGTGAATACCCATGCATCTGACGAAGTGGGTATTCACCCACGAAAGCTCATGCTCCAAAACGTCTGTTAGTCTGTAAGGTGCCACAGGATTCTTTGCTGCTTTAACATGTTTTTGTAAAGAGAAATCATGCCTTACCAGTATACTAGAATTCTTTGAAGGGGTCAGCAGGCAAGTAGACAAGGAGGATCCAGTGGATATAGTGTATTTAGATTTTCAGAAAGCCTTCAATGAGGTCCCTCACCGAAGGCTTTTAAGCAAAGTAAACAGTCATGAGGTAAGAGGGAAGGCCCTCTCATGATTAAAACTGATTAAAAGATAGGAAACAACAGTCAGTTTTCAGAATGGAGAGAGATAAATAGTTCAGTCCCCCAGGGATCTATACTGGGCCCAGTCCTATTGAACATATTCATAAATGACCTGGAAAAAGGGGTGAACAGTGAGATGGCAAAATTTGCAGATGATACAAAGCTACTCAAAATAGTTAGCTCCCAAGCAGACTGCGAAGAGCTACAAAAGGATCTCAGAACTGGGTGACTGGGCAACAAAATGGCAGATGGAATTCAGTGTTGATTAATGCACATTGGAAAACATAATCCCAACTATACATATAAAATGATCGGGTCTAAATTAGCTGTTACCATTCAAGAAAGAGATTTTGGAGTCATTGTGGATAGTTCTCTGAAAACATCCACTCAATGTGCAGTGACAGTCAAAAAAGCAAACAATGTTGGGAATCATTAAGAAAAGGATAGATAATAAGACAGAAAATATCATATTGCCTCTATATAAATCCATGGCATGGCCGCATCTTGAATACTATGTGCAGACGTGGTCACCCCATCCTAAAAAAAGATATATTGGAAAAGGTTCAGAAAAGGGCAACAAAAATGTTTAGGAGTATGAAGCGTCTGCCCTATGAGGAGAGGTTAATAAGACTGGGACTTTTCAGCTTGGAAAGAGATGACTAACGGGGGATATGATAGAGGTCTATAAAATCATGCCTTGTGTGGAGAAAGTAAATAAGGAAATGTTATTTGCTGCTTTTCATAACACAAGATCTAGAGGTCACCAAATGAAATTAATAGGCAGCAGGTTTAAAACAAACAAAGGAAGTATTTTTCCAAACAATGCACAGTCAGCCTGTGGAACTTCTTGCCAGAGGATGTTGTGAAGGCCAAGACTATAGCAGGGCTCAAAAAAGAACTAGAGAAGTTCATGGAGGATAGGTCCATCAATGGCTATTAGCCAAGATGGGCAGGGGTGGTGTCCCTAGCCACTGTTTGCCAGAAGCTGGGAATGAGCGACAGGGGATGGGTCACTTGATGATTACCTGCTCTGTTCATTCCCTCTGGGACACCTGGCATTGCCCACTGCTGGAAGACAGGATACTGGGCTAGATGGACCTTTGGTCAGAACCAGTATGGCCGTTCTTATGTTCTAATGTCCATGTCTTCTCTTCTCATAAAACAGCTAGCCCTTCCCCACTTGCTGGATTAGAAGAAGAATCTTAACAAGTCACTGGCCATTTCGACAAGTCCAGACAGTTTCACAACAGGAGTTCAAAGTAGCTCCAAGAGCAGCATCTGCCCTCCACTTCCAGTGACAATTTTCATCATTTTACAATACCATTTTCCCATTTTTTAAAAAGTTTTCTCTCTCCTATGTGGCTGAGAGATACCTACCTACTTACACACACCAGCTGCACGCGGGGAATAGTGACCCTGACAAAATACTGTCCCATGTGAACACAGTTAAGAGCAATAACGTTATCTTGAGACCCAGTTATGGTCATGCTGCCAATTACCTGAAACAACAGTAAGTAAACCAGTTTCAGTCAAATGTGGGTGGAGCTACAGCTGATGGAAGTCAGCAGAGCTCTGTTTACTTCATTGAAGCCACACTGATTGACACCAGCTGAGGATCTGAACCTCTGTTTTTCCTAGTAGTGTTGTGGTAGGTGCTGTATCTGGCACCAGTTCTGCTAACATTGATGAATGTGCTTATCATTATGCACTGAAGTAATTCCACTGACTTCAGTAGGCTACGCCAGCTGGGGATCTGGCTCATAGTTTGTACGTATTTACTAGAGCTGTATTTGTAACTCACACACCTTCTGGGTATGGTGCTCTGTCCCATCTAGTGGCACCGAGACCACTTAGAGAGAGAGATGAAATGAGTCTGTTCTACAGCCTTAGCTAACAGCCACTTGGCTTTTGGTTTGTTCTATGCTTTAAGCTCCAGAGGTCCCAGGTTGGATCCCACCCGCTGACGACCAGGGTCTGTTGGTGTTACATATTCATTTACCAAGATAGCCAATGATGGCCAGTGGGGTTTGTAGACCTTGCTTATTTATTTTTTTTTTTTGTTATTACCTTGTAACTTAAAACCCCAGCTTTAAATAACTTGAACCTCTGACGTATTTCAAAAGATGAGGGAAATGTGTAGTGTTTGCATGTGTATCCTCTCCAAAAGTCTACAGTATTAGACCTGCTCTATGCTCTAGGGGATTTAAAGATACTTGTCCAAAGAAATGTGGGTTTTCCCTGAATTAAGGGTTTCCACTGAGCTATGATTCAGAGCTTTCTAATGGTTCCTCTGGTGAATTGATCCCTAGATTACAAAATAGGAGTTTGTGATCTAATGTAGCGCCATGTCTCTTGCAGTGGCCAGAGTCTGATGCTTCCAAAGAAGGTGAAAATGTCCATAATGCGCCCAATTAATTGTCTACCACGGGGAAGACATTTTTTCCTGAGTAGGCCTCAAAAATGATATGGAATTATCTGAGTATCCATACCTAGGAGTGCTATAAGTGGTCTTGAAGTCATTTCACTCTTTTTAAAATTCAGCAATAGCATTTGATTCTCTTTCCTGTAATTCCCACGGGTTGACTCTCTGCTGCATAAATAATCATTACCCTGTGCTGGCTTGGCATTATTTTCTCTTGAATTTCATCTAATATTCTCCTTGGGGTGGGGCAGGCCAAACAAGGAGTAGTCGGTGTTTACTACACCTTTCATTCAGAATTCTGAATATCAGTCAAATCTGAGCCAAGTCATTCTGATTTGTGCCACTGTAACTTACAATAGGAGAGTGTGTAGCTTTGTCCCGCTTTAGTGACCAGTTCATATAAGAGGTTAACGAGTCTTCTACAGCTGCCAGCAGGGGAATTTGGTTCATTAGCTGAAGGGCTGTAGAGGCTGTGCTTTTAACTCAATAGACTCCAACCTCACCCATCTGGGGTTGTTCATTCAGCTTCATATCACAGTGTGTGTAAACTCTGCCAAGTCCCAAACTGTTCTTTAACTCTTCTTTCAAGATCTACAAATGGCACCCTAAGTCCCTGCCATAAGTAGATTATCTAATATTCTCTTCTTCTGATGGCCATTTCCATGATCATTAGAACAAAATGCAACCTGACCTAGCCAATATGATGTGACATAAGCAAAGGCAGCAGGATTGGACCTGTTTTCCTTCCTGCAGTGTGAGGTTAAAAATCTTTCTTCCTCCTATCTGTCATTTCATTGGGTTAATCAATTGGGAAGAACAAGACATCTGTGGATCTCCTGAGTCTGCCCCATATTTCTGGACAGCCCAAAACAGCTCTGAGAAAACTCAAAAGGAGGGCTTTAATTGGGCTTATGTTGGCCCTGGTAAAATCTCTTTTGCCTGCACTATGATGAAGCAAATAAAACAGCAGACAGAAATAGACAAGGCTTCCAGGAACTAATATCTTCAGTGCTATTGTGTGTTCTCTCTCCCCTCTCCTGATGATGATTGCTGCTTTCATATTCTAGTGGGGTTTTATTTTGGCATGGAATGTGTGGGTTTTGGCAGGAAAAAGAGATAGTACATCAATGAAAAGGGGAAATCATTTCTTAAATGCTAAAAGCTATCAGTCAAGGGTTTCCAAAAAGCTATGGAGTGGAGACCTCTTGGATGCTAAAGGGATAGGAATTGGCTCGCGTCCTGAATGGCTTCCATTATTTCTTGAAGAAGCAACTGGTTTTTGTATTTGTATAGACCATTGTGCTGGAGGCAGGATTACTTTAGCCAGATGTTGTACATAATATCAAGAAACACTGACATGAATACACGTCATTAGAGAAGAGACAAGCACACTGAGGCTAGACATTTACAAGGGATTGTCTGAACCCTATACTGATGGCAAAGTACTTTGATGGGATTAATAGCCTGTCTGTTGATCCTGGCCCGTATCTTTCCCCCAAACCCTGCACTATGGCATATCAGCAAAACTATAGGGGAGCCTCCCGGATAGCAGAGATGACAAAGGGTGACGTGCTCCTCCTCCACATTCCACCTTCAGTCCTTTCTGCAAAATAGCCACATGCCAATGAGCTACGCAAAAAAGAGTGACAAAGTAGGGAGAGAGAGGGAAGGGCTGCAGTAACAAAACTGCATAGGCTGCTTAATAAAAATGTGGACAGTGGCAGCTCTGAGACACACTGTACTTTTTCGGATGGGTCCCAGCACATGGCCGGAACTTGGCAGCCGCTAGCGACACAGTTAGCAGCTCTACTGGGCTACCATGGCTAGTAGGGGTTATGGGGAGGAAAATGGAAGCTCCATCTGCCTATCTGGCTAGGATCCACACTGATGGTTTGGGGCTGGACCCCAGCTGTCTGTCTGGTTCTGTAGCCCAGTCCCTTGGCCACATTGTATCCTTGCTGCATCCTGTATCAGCAGCAGAGTTTCATGCCTAACTTGTTCCTCTCCCTGCATATTTTGTGCAGGAGAGGGATATCTGGCCACGTCTAAACCAGCAAAATTAGCATCTGCCTGTTAGTGACGGCCAGCAGTGACGCAGCAACATTGGTTCAAATGGCTTGTAGACACGGCCACTGTGTCACAGAACCTGCTCAGCATGTCAATGTGATAAAAACAGCTGCTGAGGATAGTGCTTATGCTGCCACTGTGAGCAGCACAGCAGCTGACATCAGCCCCAGTAATATGGGGATCATGAGGCCTGTCTTTACTGTCCAGCAGGTGAAGTTCACTGAGGAATACTGCCTCCAACAAAGGAAGCATGTGGAGGCCAGATGTGTGATGGAGAGAGAAACATGTTTAGGAGCAGTCAACTCCTACTTCACTCCATTGGCTCCAGGAAGAGGTCTAGCTCTCTGCTCCAAAGGCGGCAGGTTCAGTTGGAAGTGGATCTGTGGGGAAAAGCAGATTAATTGCCGTTCAGTGAATAAAGGATAATATGGAGGAGACGACTGGCCTCCCTAAACCATTACACCTTTTGGCTCACTTCCTGTATCTATTCCTGTGTCAGGTCACAGGAGCTAGAGGTAAATAGATCCCCGTGTGGATACAAAATTTGTATCCGCATCCAATTTCCAAAGTGGTCTGCAGATATAAAGTGAATATCTATGTATTTGCAGGGCTCTACAGGTAAATATAAGACCAAGAACCCAGGATGATGTAATCTGTCTTCAGGTTTTCCAGAGCCTCATGAATACTAGCAAATAAATAAGCACTCTCCTAGCCAGGACTGTCTCTAAATGAAAAAAAAAGAAGTGTTGGCTTTATGTAGCCAAACTGGAGTATTGGAAGGAGGACTTTTTCTATCACTGGCTAGCTAGCCTGGGCTTCCTAGAACATCTGCCCAATTCACTACAGTTGGCCCAGGCATTCTTCCCTGACAGTCGCTCCCCTTAGGCCATGTGGCAGAAGTGTTTCCCTGACAGAGAGATATTACACCCTTCGTGACCTGTAAAAGAAGTCTAAACACCCCATCGCAATCCCTCACTGTCCCCATAAAGATTAATAAAATGTTGGTGGGCTTTTCATGGGGATAAGATAACAAGCTTAAAACATGCTAGAAAGGGAGGAAGGATTTAGGTTTTTCTATCTTTAAGAGAATCATGGAGCATTTATCATGAAACAGGCATGTTACTAGAAAAAATGGAAGAGACCAATACATTATATAGTACAGCTTAGACGGGTTGTGCATCGTGTAGCAAGAGTTAGCTACAAGGACAGATACCCCAAGTTGAAAGAGGTGGGTTTCCCTGCACTTTCTCAACTAGTAGGACTTCTCTCTAGAAAGATTTTAAGAGGCACAGCTCACAAAGGCATGTAGAAAGGTCTAAGCACTTATTCTGAAACACTGTTCCCTTCATTGCAGAGATGCCTAAGTGAAGTTTTACTGTACCATAGAAGTACGGTCCAAGTCTTGTTGTAACTTGAAGTCTTTAAATCCTGATTTGAGGATTTCAGTAACTCAGCCAGAGGTTAGGGATCTATTACAGCAGTGGGTGGATGAGGTTCTGTGACCTGTGTTGTGCAGGAGATCAGACTAGATGATCACAATGGTCCCTTCTGGCCTTAAAGTCTATGAATCTTATTAGTACTTTGAGTTTTCAACATCGAGCCACGTTAGCAAAAATAATTATTTAGGTGGCCGAGACTTGTGAAGTATGATAGGAAGCTGATATGGTTTCTCAGCAAACCATTGCTGCTAATCTACCCTTGCAGCAAAAGTATTATCAGTAATGCTTACTTAAAGTAAGAAGACACCAAGAAGACACTAACCCCATTGGGGCCACCACTAGCAGCTACTGGAAAGTAGAAAAATCAGGACTCAGAATTCCTCCTCTCTTGCAGGCAGACTTCAGAAAAGGAGATAAATCTCTCTGGAGTAGAAGCTCTAGCCTGCTCTGTTGAAGCTGATGGGGTTTGTCATTGATGTAAGTAAGTGGGTTTGATCCTGTCCCCAAGTCACATACTGATATTGAAACATCTCACTTTTAGACACTTCAGAAAGAATAGCCAGGCCATCATCAGCGGTAGGGTCTAAGAAAACTCTCCATTAGCAGAGTGGACATTTTTTCACTGATTTCCATTTGGCTGAGATACTATCTCTACCCAAAAGAAGAGCAAATTTGCAATACCAAACTATAGATCTAAGTGATTGCTGGGGGGGAAATGGCAAAAAGACTACCTTTGTCACTGATATCAACAACCAGGTGAAAAAACTACCCCCCACCCTGAGAGAGCACCTTGCCCAGTTACCTCTGCTGATGGTAGAATAATGGGATGTCGGAAGTAAGAGGGCTTGTGAGTAGCTCCTAACAAAAAAGTCATGTAGCAAAATGTCTGATGTAGAAACAGTGGAGACCGAGCTGGAAAGCCTACACAAGGTTGCACTGGAGGATCAGTGGGTCTAAACCTCAGAGCAGCCATAGCAATGCTGAGGAGGATCAGGTGGTGGCATTAGTGCTACTTGAGATATGTCAGGGAAGCCCTGGCACAACTGAAAGGAGGAACCCTTGTGAAAGCGGACTGTACTTGCCTGTACAGGTAGAAATGGGAAGTTAATCTGTTACTTGTATTCTGGAAATGCCTAGAGAGGCCCCAACCAAAATTAGGGCCCCATTGGGCTGGGCACTGTTCCGGCACATAGTAAGAGCCAGTCCCTGCCTGAAAGAACTTACATTCTAAATAGCCAGGATGGACAAAGGCAGGATTGCCAAGCGATGGGGGACTAAGGCACAGAAATATGAAGTGACTTACCAACAGGGTATTTGTAGTAAAGCCTAATATTAACCCAGACATCCTGTCTTCTCAGTCCAGGGAATGAACCATCACCCCAACTTTTTCCTCAACACCTATAAAACATTCCACTGTCAACCTGTAAGACATCTTGAGCTGAATGGTAAATGCTATGGATAACAACACTTAAATTACCGAAGATACTGAAATGCAAATCTCTTTAACTAAGAACCTGAACTCCAAGCACCCATAAACAATTGTTATTTGAGCTGGACACAGATTTTGGGGAGGAGAGGGGAGGTTAATGCTAATGAGTTTTGCTAATGAGTATTTTCAGCAAAGATTTTCATTTTTCCCACCAAAAAGATCCATTTTTCAATGAAACTCGCAAATAACCCAATTTTCAGTTTTCCTTGTATTCATTTTTCCAGTTTTCAGAAATTCCCATTTTTCCCTTTCCCTGCACTTTTTTCTTCTCCCTCCTCCTTTTCAGTAGCAAAATGGAAAAAGGAAAAAAAACTGCAAATTTTCTAAACTGTTCATTTTAAATTTTTGGGAAAAAAATTTTTGAACACGTAAATTGTTCTTTTTCCAACTCTTGTGATTTTGATTTATTTTCCACAAAAGATCTTTACCATTTTTGACCATTTCTAGTTTGGTATAATTATCTGCATGAAAAAGAGAGCAACTATCCCTGATCAAATATTCAGAGGCCCTTTATTAGCATTGGTTTAATAATACTCCTTCTTGGTAAGTGAGTTTTGAGAGCTTTCAATCAAAAGTGACATGTAAGTGAAAAGGATTATTATTCCAAACTTTTTTTTTGCCACAAAACTTGGAAATTATCCAGCTAAAAAAATGCCCTCTTGTTTTTTCCCCAAAGAGATCTGGAGATTGAGGTCCAGATACCACAATGATGAACGCACATGCAACCGCCTGGCCAGACAGATAAGACAAAGACAGGATACACAGACAGTACAGAGTTTAAATTTTTAAAGAACATGGATAACATACCAGTCTTTGTAACACAGCACAGCATTTATGAGCGCTGATTCTGAGCACTGCTTGGGTAAGGTACTGTTAATATCATTAGGAAAGAAAAAAGCCAAATTTCTCGAACCCGAATTTGTCACTGTAGGGGGTAGACACAGACACACTCAGAGCCCCAGCTGTCTTCTTTTAGTGTGTGCCAACCAGCATTTTTAATCTTTAGCTAGTTCAGTTGATCTTTAATAAATAAGCCAATGGAGGGGAATTAGATATGCTGGTATTTCCCACCTCCCCATTCCCATTTAGCTAGCACTAGGGTTGCCAACTTTCTAATCATACAAAACCGAACACCCTTGCCTCTTCTCCAAGGCCCCGCCCCTTCCCTGAGGCCCCGCCCCTGGTCACTCCATCCTCCTCCCTCTGTTGCTCGCTCTCCTTCACCCTCCCTCACTTGCTCATTTTCACCAGGCTGGGACAGGGGCTTGGAGTGTGGGAGGGGGGTGAGGGCTCTGGCTGGGGGGGCAGGCTCTGGGGTGGGGCCAGAAATGAGCGTGTGGGAGGGGGCACCGGGCTGGGACAGGGGGTTGAGGTGCAGGGGAGTGAGGGCTCTGGCTGGAGGTGCGAGCTCTGGAGTGGGGCCAAGGATGAGGCGTTTGGGATGTTGGAGGGGTCTCCAGGCTGGGGCACTTATCTCAGGCGGCTCCCCAGATTCAGCAGCATCCTCCTTCTCTGGCTCCTAGGTAAAGACATGGCCAATGGGATCTGCGAAGCCAGTACTCGGAGCAGGGGCAGTGTGTGAAGCCCCCTGGCCTCTCCTGTGCCTAGGGGCCACAGGGACATGCCAGCTACTTCCAGGGAGCTGCACGGAGCCAGGTAGGGAGCCTGCCAGCCCCGCCAAATGGACATTTAATGGCCTGGTCAGTGGTGCTGACCAGAGCCGCCAGGGTCCCTTTTCGACCAGGTGTTCCAGTTAAAAACTGGACACCTGGCAACCCTAGCTAGCACTTGCTCCCATTCTTTTTGCATGGGAACGAGCAAATGAGGAATGACTACCCTAATTTCAAAGGCCAGACAAGCCACCTCGATATCAGCTCACTTAACAGACTATCCTGGAATATTTTGTCTATGTACCAAGTTGTGCTGTATGGGCTGAACACAGTGCCTTTGAAGTCAGTGGTAAATCTCCTGTTGACATTAAAGGGAACTGGATTGCACTATAATTCATTACCATTTTACCTGTTCAATGCCAATTTATATTAAATAAATTGACAACTGGTATTTAGCAAATTAGGGGCCTGCCTTATTCGCATTGAAATCAATCCCAAAACTCCCAAGGAGCAGGCTTTAAGGTGCACACCATTTGAAAATCAGTGATGCCCTTCAATGCGTGTCAGTTAGTTTACATACTACTCAGGGCCAGGTGGTGCAAATGTCGTTTTAATTTTTAATTACTAACATTCTATAACTACATTTTTAGCCTAATTGCGTGGTTGGCAGGTGAAACAATGAGATTTGGAGGAGTATTTCGCATTATATGATTAAAGAACTGGAAGGAGGCACTCCTCCTCTTCGATGGATGGATTCACTGTCCGCTGGCCGGGCAGCTGAAGCTCACCTGTCTGTCTTGGAACAGCTCTGCCGAAGTGTCCACCTGACTTTCTGAAATGCCAGGTATAAAGGATCTTCCAAACCCCTTAAACATTGCTCTAGATGTTGTCAGCCAATTGCTGGTCATCTCTGTAGAACCAGGAAAAATATCATTCTGAAGGTGAGGAGTCTAACGAGCGTATTAAAAAGCCAAGTATTTTGCCAATGTGCACAGATATTCTGTTGCTCCCTCCATTCAGTGGACTAGGCTGTAGATATTGGGCCCAGTGTAGAGGTGATGTAAATTAGACTCCTTTAGACCAGCTTAACTACGTGTAGGGGAGTCCAAGTTAGGGCAAGGAACTCAGATTTATGCCTATTTATGCAGCATCTTGAATTTAGCTCATTGTGTTTGACCATAGTAGCAAACAGCAGGAAGGGGTATGATGTGTGAGGTAGTGAGGCAAATTTAGATTTGGGTCTAAAGGGAGGTCTAAGATAGTGTAAATTACACCTTTTCCCAGATCCCTCTGCATGTGAGTGTCGTCAATTTATGTATACACGCATAGTCTCACTTAGACTCCCCTTGATTCACACCCACTTCCTAAGATGGAACTTCCATCCCCATCCCCCATGTGACCTCTGCATTTTCCCAGTTGTCAGCTCTGCCATGAATCCTTTGCACCAGTCGATCAGTTACCTAGACATTCCCTCAGTGGAAGGAGATCCTCGTGTGGCACAGAGCCAGGGTTGTGGTTCTATGCCACCCACCCACTCCCCGATGCAGGAGGCACAATCAGAGATATTGCCTCCTTGGAGCCATGGGCAACTGGGCATAAATCAGAAAAGCCTTTGAGTGGCTCTAATTTATTCCAGTGGCCAAACTTGCCCTGTGCTGTGTCCAAGCTCACAGAGACACAAACCAGTAGGTGCCATAATACTATCTTTGCCTGACCTCTCAGTTGCTGCACCTAGTACGGCTTAACCAGAGGCAGAAATGAGGCCGGTGAGTCTAAACTGGTGTAACTGATGTAGGGATGCTGAGGTAAGAGGAAGACAGCATCAATTACACCACTTTGGGCTCTTTTCTGATTTGGGCGCATTAGGTGGAGAGTGGGTGGGTGAGATTCTGTGGCCTGCATTGTGCAGGAGGTCAGAGTAGATGATCATGGTGGTCTCTTCTGACCTTAAAGTCTACGAATCTGAGTCTATGAGTGATTGTAAAAAAGCAGCATGTGACTCAGGTAGGGCCTTGTGCCAAATAACAGCTGGTTGAAAAGAGACCTTTCTATGCAGAAGTCCTTGTTGTAAGAGGAAAGGAGCTAGTGAGGAGAGGTGAGGCAATGCACCGCTAGGCATTCACATTTTTGGATTAAACCCAGTATCGTGGTCACCGTGCCGTGCAAAGATAATTTGGGAACTACCTGGCCTTAGTAATATCTACAGTACCTCTGCTTCTTTCTCTTCTCTTTTTTTTTCATCCACATGAAGAATCCCTTCACAAGAAGAAGAATCTGGTATTTTTCAGGAACAATATGCAGCTCTTTGTCCAGATTTTCTGTCATTTGGAGAGAATTTGTCAGTCATTGTGACAGCAGCTGTACTGATGCACACCATGAAACCAATAATGGCCCATCAGAGGAAAAGAAAGAGAAGGAGACTGTCAAGTGTGCATCCTCATTTTTCAGCTATGGGGATTATGCTTTGGATCTTCAAAATCCTATCATTCACAATGAAGCAGCAAGGCATCTGTGCAGGGCACGAAGATTAATATTTTTATCTATGGATGAAGTTGTGTGACCATGTAGTACTTATAAGCATTCACTTCCTGAGGCTATGGACAGTAATTGCCATTAAGTGCCAGCAGGGCTGTTCAATTGCCATTAAACAGGAAAACTTTCAATGCCAATTTGTATCCAAGAGACACAACTTTACTGAATTCCATTTATCTGCCTTTCCAAGCATCTACTATTATAAAATCTAAGCACCGGTAATATTAGATGGGCATGAATTGGTGCACGGAAAAAGACTCCACTCTGTAGGCTTTTGAGATGGGGGGCAAAGGATCGAAACACAGAACTGGGATTCAGCAATTCTTGAATTCTAATCTCAGTGCTGATGTTAACTCCCTTAGTGGCCTTGGCTTTGTTTGACTTTACCTTGCTGTCTTGTTTCCCCCAGGCACGGGGCCACCCAGGGTGGGGGGGGCAAGTGGGGCAATTTGCCCCAGGCCCCGCAGGGGCCCCTCGAGCCCTGGCCCTGGCAGTCCGGGTCTTCAGCGGCGGGGGACCCTTCAGTGCTGCCAAAGACATGGAGCGACTGAAGGGCCTCCCACCGCTGAAATGCCGCCGAAGACCCAGACCGCCACCGGGTGAGTATAAGCGCCACAGCTCCCCTGCTTTGCCCCAGGCCCCTTGAATCCTCTGGGCGGCCCTGCCCAGATATAGAATGGAAATAATTCCACTCCTTCTATCTCGTAAGGGTGTTATGAGGATTAACTAAATGATTCATAGATTATAAAGCCAGAAGGCACCACTGGGATCATCTAGTCTGACCTCCTGAATAACATAGACTGTGGGGCTTCCCTGAAATAATTCCTGGTTGAGCTACTTTATATCTCTTAGAAAAACAGCCAGTCTTGATTTTCAAATGACCACTGGTGGAAAATCCACACAAAAAGTAGGGAACGCTTCACAAATTTGCATGTCATCTTCGCATAGGGGCCACATTAATCATTTCTGTGTCTTTCCAGATTTAGTACATTATGTTGGCCTAAGATTTACACAACATTTATGTCCAACCTAAGCCCTTGAAATAGTGCATCAGTAGAGCACAAGTCTTGTGCTGGCCAGGGGTACATTTTATCTGCTCTTTCTATGAGACTGCCAGTTGTGCTACATGGTGTGGTGCTTTCACTCTTCATTATAGACTCACAGACTCATAGGTCAGAAGGGACCAATCTGATCATCTAGTCTGACCTCCTGCACAAGGGCGGCCACAGAACCCCACCCATCCAATTTTATAACAACCCCTATCCCAGGACCGAGTTATTGAAATCCTCAAAATTGGTTTGAAGACCTCAAGCTGCAGAGAAACCACCAGCAAGCGACCCATGCCCCACGCTGCAAGGGAAGGCGAAAAACCTCCAGGGCCCCTGTCAATCCGCCCTGGAGGAAAATTCCTTCCCGACCCCAAATATGGCGATCAGCTAAACCCTGAGCATGTGGGCAAGAGTCACCAGCCAGCACCCAAGAAGGAATTCTCTGCAGTAACTCAGTTCCCATCCCATCCAACATCTCCCCGCAGACCATTGAGCAGACCTATCTGGTGGTAATCCAAGATCAATTGCCCAAATTAACAATCTTATCATAACATCCCCTCCATATACTTATCAAGCTTTGTCTTAAAGCCAGGAAAGTCTTTTGCCCCCACTACTTCCCTCGGAAGGCTGTTCCAGAACTTCACTCCCCTAATGGTTAGAAACCTTCGTCTAATTTCAAGTCTAAACTTCCTAATATCCAGTTTATACCCATTCGTCCTCGTGCCTACATTAGTACTAAACTTAAATAATTCCTCTCCCTCCCTAACGTTAACCCCCCTGATATATTTATATAGAGCAAGCATATCCCCCCGCAGCCTTCTTTTGGCCAGGCTAAACAAGCCAAGCTCTTTGAGTCTCCTTTCATAAGGCAGTTTTTCCATTCTATCAAATTTATTTGCATTATGACAGGATTTGAACCTGCTGCAGATTCCCTTTCTAGGAGTGAAAACTAATGAAGTAACCTACTGCATCACTACACCTCTTGCAATTAATATTTTTATTCTCAAGCTTGTTTTCTTTTTATGAGTCCTCCTAATTACAGCAAATTAAAAGAAAAAACAGCAAGCAGCAATTAGTAGGAACGTAAGTTAGTAATATTCATTACAAAAGCTTTAGTGACAGCATGTGAGGAGCTGTTCCAAAAATTGAGACTAAATTTTTAATAGAGATAAACGTACAGCGAGGCAACGGAAGATCATTCCGTTTCACAGATTATTTAGATATTTTGAAATTTGGTTCCATTCTGATTAAGAATGAAACCCAACTATTTCAAAATTCTCCACAGAAAGTTATGGCGTGCCAGCTCCCGGACGGTCCACCTGGCAGGCTGTCCCAGAGCCATGGATACTGGAAGATTCGGGGTCCCTGGCCCTAGAGCAGTCCACATGGCCGTCTGATCCAGAGCTGCAAACCCTGGAACCTGGGCTCTCCAGCAGCTCTCTAGGCAGGCTGCCAAGGAGCCAGGCAGGTGAACTGGCAGGAAACCAAGCAGGTTTCAGATGGAGACCTGCCTGGATCCTGTTAGAACACCAGCAAAATCAAGCCCTCTCCGCGATGTTGCAATTTTGCCAGATCAGCAAATTCCAACAAAATGTTTCATCAGAAGTTTCCCAACTCTAAATAGACTCATATGAGGACCGAAAAACCATGTGTTGGCTTAATATTCAGGGTGCATATTCTGAAAATGTCAGTGCACAGCTTTCCTCTGTATATGTTTAAAGCCCTGCTCTGGTATAAACTGACCGTGTGCAACCACATAGCTGGGATTTTGCATCTGATAAACCGGAAGCAGTTTACCCATAACATATTTGGTTCTCACAGTTCTTCACTTTGCACTGAAGGTAAACTTGTATGCTACAAAACCGAGGCTAAATTGTGCCTTTTGGACACAGCTCAAAGGCGAGGCAGGTGTGGAGGCACGCCACCCCAAGTAGGAAGCATTCATCTGCAGACAGTCCCAGCTCCCTCTGGAGAGCAACAGGAGCATAGTTATTGCACCTCCCTTTGGCAAAGGTCAGGATGCCCTTTCCAGTCTCACCTGGGGTCAGCCCAGCTATCAAGTGCAAAGGAAGGACTAGGACATGGCACTTCCCCTCTCGACCTCTTTCCATGTGGTGGCAGTAGACTCAGAGTCCTAGCATTCATGACCGTGCTTGACCCTCTCTCCGTCTCTCACATTTGCAAAGGTACCCTGCCTCTTCACTCCCACTCATCAGTAAAGATGTCCTGTATCATTTTTTTCCAGAGAGAGTAGATGGCATTTTCTAGACTGACAGTATCTAATGGTGACAAGAGTCATTCTCACCACGTTTCGTCAGTAAGAGCAGAAATGTTGCTGTGGAGCTGCCACATACCTGGTTGGAAATACCGTGTACTGTAACTCAGTAAATCACCTACATCACACGATCTTTGTCAGTTGGGGAAGGTCTCTACAGCATCCACCCGCCAGAACAACTAGGCTATTTCTCTCTGAAGGCTTGGAAGGTTTAGATTTTTATCAGTAAATATCGGTAAACATTGATTTCACCGAGCACACACAAACCAATGAAAAAATAGTCCCATGATAATTAATGATATTTACAGCCTGGCAATGTAAGAAAACTGCTGCTTGAGAACTTACTCAAGTTTGATTTAAGGCTAAAATTTTAACATATGATGTTAATAGTTTGTGTTTCAATGGTTATAAAGCTTTAACTTCTTTAATCTCAACATCTACTGTAATTAAATAATTGTTGCCTGCCCCCCGCCCACACATATGCATATTGTCTGTCTCTCCTGCAGCTGTGAACATTTCAATCAGTAAAAGTCCACACACAAAAAAGTATAAACCCCCTAATTTTGCACAGCTGTGAAAATTTAAATTGATGAAAATTGAAAAACAGACAAACCTAAAAATCAATATTATCCATCAAAATGATATAAAAAAATCGAGTTCTGCCCAGTCTAGCTGTATGCAATTCTGCCCAAGTGGCTGGCGTAAGCAATTGAACCTGGTGCAGTGACTGCTCTGTCACTAAGCTTTCCTTTGAGATACTGTAACTGGTCTGTGGAAACCAGATCCTATTCCAAATATATCAGTTTGCTGTTGTTGTACTATGATTAATAATCGTATTTCATGCCTGGCTCCTTTCAGTGCTTTACAGTAGAGAGAAGATATGTAATTATTCCCATCTGGCACATGGGAAAAGTGAGATAGGGGGGCTCATGTCAATTGACAGTGTCAGTGTCAGAGGCAGGAAGAGAACCTAGGGGTACTGATTTCTAGTCCCCTGCTGTAACCTCACTAGACTTTAAGACTCCAAGAAAGGAGAAACCTCCATCCTGGTGCCTGGAGAGGAAAGAAAGAGAAGCAGGAATCGGAAAGGAAAGGAAAACCCTAGCAAGGAGCAAGAGATGGGCCTGTAAATGGAGGAGAAACATGCCTTGAGGAGCAGAAACTCTGGAGAGGCCATTGTCAGGCTCTTTGGACCACAGAGACAGAGGTGGTATTTCACAGGCACAACTCACAGTATGCCAACACTATTTCTGTGGTGCTGCCAGGCATCCTTTGATACTTTAGCTCAGAGTGCTCCCTGGAGTCTAATTGGAGCCTTTCAAGTACCGTACTTCCCCTTCCTCCTCAGCTGTAAATACATGTAGCGGTTCACTACAGATGGGAGGCTGTCTAGATAAACAAGACAGAGCAGTAGGCTTGGGTGCTTTTAGGAGACAAATATATACTCTGACTGACCACAATTAGAGTAAGCTCCAGTTTTAGGAAGAGGATTTGAGTCTATCTACATCTTCCCTTCCTTTCCCTGAATATATATACCAGATATTGTTCTACCGTCAAAGGGGCCTTTGTCATGAAAACAATGAACTGCTTACTGCACATCAGGAATTATTAACAGAAATGATTCAGTCAGCAAGGACTACATAGGAGAAAACTATGTAGTCCTATGTAAAGTGCTCTTGGGCGATTTAGAAACAGAAAAAGAGGCACAACCTGCAAGAAGGAGCACAAAATCCCATGCCAGGGCAAGCAGGAGGGGATAGAAATATCTGCGGAGAAGGCCCTCCTTTTTCTCTCACTCATACTTCATGCAAGAGGCCAGAAACGAACATCTGAGGAGCACCATGTACAGAGGAAGGTTTACAAACAAGTTTCATTGGTCCTTCATCAAATGTGCCTGGGGCAAGGGGTCACCCTGATGGAGACTGCAGGGTTTTTTTGGGACTGCCCTTGTGGTGATAAGAATATTGTGAAGGGTCCTGTATACTACTGATTCTTCTTTAAACAGCTGAGCGGAGACAGCTACAAAATAGTGGGTGGTGCAGAGCTTAGGTGGCTTTGAGATGGCAGACGATGCATGGGCAGCACTGGAGTGGGTGATGGCTCTGAGGTAGCTTGGGCTGAAGCTACAGAGAATAGCAGCCTACTTGGGGGACTCCGGTGTGGGCCTCCCTATCTAGCAATCAAAGCTGAAATCACCTGAGCTGGGTCTTGTGGTAGAGGCCCCAGAGCAGCCCAGACACCACTGACCTGCCAGAATCCTTGGCCTCCAACAACTGAAGACAACAGCCTGCGGGCAGGGAGCTGGAGTGTAGAGGAGTGGCTAGAACATATTCCACGAATCACAAGTGCCAGAGGAGGACTGAGGTTGAGATGACTGCTAAGACTCCCTGGAGGTGTGTGTCTTACCTCATGGGATTTGTTTATTTATTAATTGCTGGGTTTCCCTGGTTTAGTCTCTTCCCCCTCCCTGCTCCTCCAAAGATCTCTGCTTCTGAGTGGGAAAGTATTGCCTATCGGGGCACACAGGGTGGTATATACACTTTCCAAGGTTTCTGGGTGGGGGTTGAGCCAGTGTTGTTTAAATTGTCAGAAGGAACCTCTAGAAAATTGAACCTAGGCCTTTCTATTGCCAATCACACCTGGCAGAAGGATTACATCTGTATAGTGTGACTTGCTTACAGTAAAACCAACTGTCCTTCTTCAGGTGTTATTGACTGGCATTTGCCATTGCCACATGGACCCACTGGCCACCCACCCCTTAATGGATGCAGAAAAGTTTCATCTCTGTAGCCAGTCAACTCGGTTAGCTGGTGCAGCTAGAGCAGCTCACTTAGAGCAGTTGCACTCAGGGAAGCACAAGGCCTACATCTGTGACCAGCCCACTTTGCAGCTGTCAGGTTGGGACACCATTTGTCTAGCCCATCCTTTGCTAAGATATTTGTAATTCATGCTTATGCAGTGTGTTTCTTTGTCCCCTTCTAGTTGTTAGTCCATATAGAGAGGTTTAGAATCCACTACTGCCCCTTAAGCTAGGAAAGCTGTGTTCTTTAGCTCAGGCCATAGACGTTTGTTTTGTTAGACCCAGAGACTCTGGGTTCAATCCCTGCTAGTGGCAGCCCATCTAAGTATGTCATGTTATGTGTTGATTAGATAGACCTGTAACGTGATGTTTTCAATAGCACCAGCAGTGGCCTAACTTTGCTGTCAATGCCACTGACTTCGCTATAGAAAATCCCACCTATAGGGGTATTAAGAGTAATCATTAGGGCTGGCTGCAAGTTTTCCCTCTAAACTGGGTTTCAGCAGAAAATTGGGGTTCTGATAAAACCCAATTGTGTGTGAACCCTGTCCTCTTTCTGCAGAAAAATTCATGTGTTCGTAAAAAAAAATGTTTTTTCTTGTTGAAATGTACACATTTTCCATGGGAAGAAAAAGCTCTTAACTCTGAGGCCTGCCTGTTACCGGACCTTTCTGCATGCATCTTCACACTGTATGACAGACCGTGTTTCTATAATGCCTTCTGCTTTCTGGCCCATTATTACTGTTCCTTTTACAGCAGTGTGTGTGTGTGTGTGTGTGTGAAATTTAAAAGTACCAATTTGTGTCTAAGTTGCGTTTAATGATATCCTCTTCTTTCACATCTCTTCTCTGTCTTCAGAGGACTGTTCAGTAACCATGTCCTTACAGGCCTTCAGGTGCAGGATAAATCAATCCATATTGGAGAGCCCATTGTTTTAGTAAAGCTGACACATGCTAAATTGCCTTTCTGAGGAATTAAGCTGCAAGGCAGAGCACAGTGTTTTCTAGATAGAGGCTGCCTCCTTCCACAAGCAGCTCTTCGGTGTAAAACATTGTCAAATTTAATATTAGGATGTTGATACTCTTCCAGCATCAGTCCCTTTCCTCTTTAACATCCTGGACAGATTTATTGCCCATTTTTTACAAAGTATCCATTTGTGCCCACACCAGAATAGCATATTTTACAGCCACTTGGCACAGATGCAAAGGTCTACATGAAGTATGAGGCAGAGGAGAATCTAACCCATTCTTCCCATGCAGCTTATATCCTAGGATTTCAGGCCTGCTATTCATTTGCTTGTCCATTAAGCCATAAGTCTAATTCTATGAACAGCTTCTCTCAAGAATATTGTTCTTTCATATTCGTTTCTTCCCATTTGGTAAGTTCCAGCATCTGTTCTTTAATATCCATATTGCCTGCACAGACTGCTATCGGGCAATGAACACATCTGATTCAGGATCGTATGCTTCGGCATTATTCATTTTTATTATTGTAGCAGCTAGAGGCCTCAGCCAAGATTGGAGCCCTGTTGTGCTAGGTGCTGTACATAGTAAGAGAGAGTCCCTGCCCCAAGGAGCTTACAATCTAATCAAACAAGACAGATAAAAGGTGGGGAGAAAGGAAGACTTATTGCCTCCCTTTCACCAATGGTAACTGAGCCACTAAGAAAGGATCTACACTTTTGGCATCACTAGCACAGGTGTAAACAGTGATGCACTGCTTAAGTGAGTAGAGTGTCCTACATGACTGAACCCCTAGAGTATATACCCCTCATGGGCCCTCTACACACCTAAGCTTGGCTTCTCACACCTACACTGCAGTTTAGTGTCCGGCTGCCTCCCTGGTGCTGGAGCCTGACCCCACCATAGTGAAAGGCTCCAGTAGCAGGGAAAGGCTCCCGCAGCTCCCCACTGCCAGAGTCCTTCCCCGCTGCTTCCCCCCTGCCAAAGGCTTTCCTCACAGCATGTGGCACCTGTACTCTACATGCCGCCATAAGTATAAACATAGCTTGGGTGACTTGCCCAAGGTCACACATGGAGTCTGTGGCAGAGCTGGGAACTGATCACAGATTTCCTGAGCCCTAGTACAACGTGTTAGCCACAAGACTATCCTTTCTTGCTCTGCCTCACTTCCTGATGAGAATCCAAGTACTGATGCAGATCCTCTTTTATGGATGATGGATCTTACCTTTGATTTGGTCACTGGAATGTTTTGACGGTTGCCCCAGTTCCAGAAACTTTCCTATGCCAGAGCCACCAGTTTTTGCGGGGGGTCGGGGTTTCCCCATTGCTGGGATTAAATGGAACTGTTTGACAAAAGCAAGGCAACACGTCTGCTCCTTAGATCCATTACCTGTGCCACATCCCTTAAATAAATAGGTAACAAAACAGGGGGCAGGCTGTAGTCGAGATTGAGACAGGCACATGCTCTCATTCAAGCTGTTTCCACTTATGCCCCTTTCCCCCCAAGAACATGTTAATACAAGGAGGAGCGGTGTTCACTCTCTTCTCTCTCATAAGAACGGCCATCCTGGGTCAGACCAAACGTCCATCTAGCCCAGTATCCTGTCTTCCAACAGTGGCCACTGCCAGGTGCCCCAGGGGGAATGAATAGAGCAGGGAATCATCAAGTGACCCATCCCCTGTCGCCCATTCCCAGCTTCTGGCAAACAACACCTCTAGATAATTTCAAATGGTCTGTAAAAAAGAGCCAGTGGCTCTGAGAGCTTTGTGGGGACAAGATGCTTCTAAATCAATATCAGAAACAGTGCCAATGTGACAGCTCCCACCACCTATTTAAACACTCAGGCTAGCCCTTTGCAGGCACTGGTATCATTCCTATGGGAGTTCATAGTGTGTTTAAACCTTGGCACTAAAATTAGGGATGAGTTGGTTATGTGCTAGAAGCAGCAGTTGCCTCTCAGCATAGGTGTCCTAATTGGCCCATTGTTGCCCAATCTTTAGATTGTGTATTAATTATATTGATTGCTGGAGAGTCCTCAAATATTACTTTGAGAGTTACCAGATTTTTGTCCCAAGAGCAGGCCCAGTATTATTCAAATTATTGTATAGTTGGGAACCTGATGTGCACAGTTGCAACACTCACACTACAGGAACTCTTATATTTACAAATATAAATTACATTTACAATTTACAAATACATTTAGCACAGTCACAGATACCCCAACTTAGTAAGATAGATAGATATCCTACAGAATGTACATCTGTACATCCATATACTCACACCATCTCTGGTAAAACAACCTGAAATATTAGCCGCCATCTTCCTCTTCACCTTCCCCATCATCACCAGTGGCCATGATTCTGGTATATCCAAGGCCTCTCTCTCTCCTACCGCCCCTAGGCTGAGATGCCACTTTTATAATATATTACATTACATTACACTATGATTAATGCATATTCAGAAGGGGATTTCCCCCCTTTTCCTTACTTATATTCCCTCACCTTACTAATAGACTCATAGACTTTACGGTCAGAAGGGACCATTATGATCATCTAGTCTGACCTGCACAACGCAGGCCACAGAATCTCACCCACCCATTCCTGTAACAAACCCCTAACCTATGTCTGAGTTACTGAAGTCCTCAAATAGTGGTTTAAAGACCTCAAGGTGCAGAGAATCCTCCAGCAAGTGACCCATGCCCCACACTGCAGAGGACGGTGAAAAACTTCCAAGGCCTCTACCAATCTGCCCTGGAGGAAAATTCCTTCCCTACCCCAAATATGGCAATCAGCTAAACCCTGAGCATATGGGCAAGACTCACCAGCCAGACACCCAGGAAAGAATTCTCTGTAGTAATTCAGATCCCACCCCAACTAACATCCCATCACAGACCATTGGGCATATTTACCGCTAATAATCAAAGATCAATTAATTGCCAAAATTAGGCTATCCCATCATACAATCCCCTCCATTAACCTATCGAGCTTGGTCTTGAAGCCAGATATGTCTTTTGCCCCCTACTCTCCTTGGAAGGCTGTTCCAGAACTTCATTCCTTTAATGGTTAGAAACCTTCATCTAATTTCAAGTCTAAACTTCCTAACGTCCAGTTTAAGAACATAAGAACATAAGAACAGCCATACTGGGTCAGACCAAAGGTCTATCTAGCCCAGTATCCTGTCTACCAACAATGGCCAATGCCAGGTACCCCAGAGGGAGTGAACCTAACAGGTAATGATCAAGTGATCTCTCTCCTGTTTATATCCATTTGTTCTTGTGTCCACATTGGTACTGAGCTTAAATAATTCCTCTCCCTCCCTGATATTTATTCCTCTGATATATTTATACAGAGCAATCATATCTAATGTTGGAGTGTCTTTTTCCCATAGGTTAGTATATCAGTGATCTTAACTTATTATCATATATGGCCATTTGTTGCCATGGCCCTTTTATGGTTAGGTATCACATTTGTTATTTCTGTCCTAACCAGTTATTTCAGTTCTTTCCAAGTTGTGGTGTACCTGATAAGTTTAAAAGGGTATGAACTTAGGGAAGTCCCTATGCCAACTTGCTTTAATGCATCCTCCATGTTAAAGGTTACAGCCATATATGGACCGTATGCTTTAGCTCATCACCATCTGTCTAGGTGAAAGGTCCCAAACATATGTATGCGCACTTTGCCTTAGCTCAACATACAGGATGTGACCTGTCGGTCCCTTGTGTTACACCCAAAATACACTCTAATATAAACCTATAAACTTTTTATAATAAAACAAATAATCAAACCCATAAGAAAATAAGAAAGTTATCAGAAAAGGTATGTAGGCAAGCAAGCAGGCTAGCCTTAGCTGTATCTCATGTACCTGTTATGTACGTCAGTTCATTGCCAGGACACCTCTGTGATTGTCTCATGTACCTGTAGTCATAACTTCCCCTTAACTCTGTTTTCAGCTCCCTAAATACTTGGAGTTTTCCATTGGGCCATTTATCTGTGCAAAGTTTATCTGTTGAAAGTGCATAGGCCTCAAGCCTTATGCTAACTTGCTGAAGTTAATGTCTTACAGGATACAGGCCTGTAGGTTTCTTGCATTACTACTGAATATAGTGCAAAGCAGAATATAATGCAAAGCAGTGGATATAACAGGGGTCGGCAACCTTTCAGAAGCAGTGTGCCGAGTCTTCATTTATTCACTTTAATCTAAGGTTTCGCGTGCCAGTAATGCATTTTAATGTTTTTAGAAAGTCTCTCTCTACAAGTTGCTATATTATATAACTAAACTAGTGTTGTATTGTAAAATCAACAAGGTTTTAAAAATGTTTAAGAAGCTTCATTTAAAATTAAATGAAAAGGTTGATCTTATGCTGCCAGCCTGCTCAGCCCATTGCAGGTCTGGGGTTCTGTTCACCTAGGCCGGCAGCGGGCTGAGCAGGGCCTGTGGCCAGGACCACGGCTGGCAAGGATCTGGCAGCCAGAACCCCAGACTGGCAGCAGGCTGTGCGGGGCCGGCAGCCAGAACCCAAGACCAGCAGCCAGAACCCCAGACCAGCAGCAGGGTGTGCAGGGCCGGCGGCCAGGACCACAAACCAGCAGTGGGCTCTGTGGGGCCGGCAGCCAGGACCCCAGACAGGCAGTGGGCTGAGCGGCTCAGCCCACTGCTGCTCAGGGGTTCCACCCTCCGGCTCCTGCCAGCTGGGATCCCGGCTGCCGGCCCCGCTCAGCCTGCTGCTGGTCTGGGGTCCCGGCCCTGCCCACATACAGTGGGTATCTACCTTCTCCCTGGTTCTGGCCCATTCTCTTCCCCTCTCTGCACTGAGCTGAGGGTAGGAGTGGACTGAGCACAGGGCTGAGGGTGAAGGGTCTGGCCAGGAGCTAGAATGAGGGAGGGGGCTCAGGGTTGGGGCAGGAGGTTCGGGTGTGGGGCACTTACCTGGGAAGCTCCCATTTGGTGCAAGGGGTGCAGGTGGGAATGTGGGGGGAGGGGT
The DNA here is from genome assembly GCF_007399415.2 of Gopherus evgoodei. Taxonomy (NCBI): domain Eukaryota; kingdom Metazoa; phylum Chordata; order Testudines; family Testudinidae; genus Gopherus; species Gopherus evgoodei. The sequence goes on from NC_044332.1 coordinate 872,039, forward strand.
GCAGAAGCTCCCGTTTGGTGCTCCGGGTGGAGGTGAGTATGTGGCCAGGTATGAAATGTTTCATTCTGAGTCAGTTCAATATTATACTGCATTTCCTAATTATGGCGCATTGCTTTATGGAAGTGATAGTTCAGATTGCCAGGGGCCCTCATTCTCCCCTATGTTCCAGGTACCCTGTCTGGACTCCATCTCCCAAGATGCACCAAACAGATCAGTCAGTGAGAAGACTGCATCATGGGAAAAGTAGTTCAGCCAAGGTAGCTGACCCATAGGGGAGAATGAGGGCAACACACACTCTGAACTACAACTCCCATAAGGCAATACACTACCATTGAAAAACACTATTTAATGTTGATCTGACCTGAAAGAAAGTGGCACTTTCAAAGGAGCCTAGGAGAGTCAGGGCTCAGATTAAGTGGAAAATGGATGCCTAGCTCCCTTAGGCTCCTTTGAAAATCCTAGTGCTGACCATTGTTACTGAGGTCACAACAATTAGTGTAGAAATGTGTGAAAGAATATTGTAAGTAAACAAACAACTTAATGAAATGCACTAAGGAACATATAGTGAACAATTGCTTTTAGAAAGGCTGTATATGTATCTATCTCTCAGTTTCACTAATAAATGCACACACATTGGCTCTCTCAGCAGCATAATTTCAGGAAAGTGAATGACAGCTATTAGCATTCACATATGGGGGACTGGCTGTAGTTCCCCTGTGATCATCACACAGAATTAGAGAGCATATTGCGCCAAAAAAAAAAAAGTATATTCAATTTGACTTTCAAACGAGCACAGTGAAATGCAGGGTAAATAAATGGGAAGAATGGAGCAATTGCCAATTAAATGCTGTTTAAAATTTAATCTAAACAGTAAATGCAACAGAGAATGGTCTGCATGTTCATACTAGAGAAGCATGCTCCTTGTTCACTACCAGTCTGTAAGGGATGGGTTTGATTTGAGGCTTTAATCATATCATGAAACATTTTCAACAGCTCCCAAGTGATTTAACCACGTAGCAGCCTATGTCCCATTGAGCCTTAGTGTGCTAAGTGCCTAACTCTCTTTTAAAAGTAGGACTTAGGCTCCTAAGACACTCAGGCACTTTAGAAAATTGTATCCATGATCTCTGAGGGCATGTCCACGCAGCATTTGAGAATCCAAGGCAGCAAGTCTCAGAGCCTGGGGCTATAGACTTGGGCTTGCGGGGCTCATGCCAAGGCACGAACAGCTGGGCTGAATCTGAAGCTCGGTCCTGGAGCAGGGAAAGGTGGTGGGTTTCAGAGCCTGAGCTCCCTTCCAAGCTGCAATGTCTACATGGCTGTTTTTAGTGCCATAGTGTGAGCCAGAGTTGGTAGACCCCGGGCTGTGAAGGCAGGGCATTCAGCCATCAGGAGAGGGAGTGCTGTAAATAGCTCAATAACAATGCAGCCAGCAGATAAGACATTAGAGCTGAGCAAAATTTTTGGTCCAAAACTATTTTTGATGAAAAAATGCAGATTCAAGCCAACCAAAACATTTCTCAAATTTTGTGTTGATTTTGCTGAATTATTTCAGTTGGGAAAAAAAAATCTCCACAAAACTGAAAAATTTTGACATTTTTTAAATGAAATGTTTCTATTTTTCCATTTGAAATGAATTTTCATTTTGAAATTTCCTTCAGTTTTATTAAAAAGAAATAAAAAATGTTAGAAATGCTTAAAATCAAACTGATATAAAAAAAATTTAACTTTTCAGTTGCAAGAAATTTTTAAAAGTTTTCATTTGGGGTCAACCCAAAACAATTTTTTTCACAATTTTTTTTGAACTGCCACTGAACTGAACCATCAGTTATTCACACAGCTCTAGAAGGCATGGCCTTGAGAAGGAGATCTGGGCAGTTGTCAAATGGAGGATGGCTGCAACAAGAAACCATGGGATGAGGTGGCTTTTTAAAGTGCAGGAAAACAGATTGTTCCCAGGGCTTGGTAACACGGTAATGTTAACATCTAGCTTCTACCTGGCCTATGGAGCGCCCACTAAGCTACATCCATAGTACTCCATGACAATGCAGTTAGGTTACAGGGGCACTGAAGGGTGTGTACTGTAATACAGAGATAAGACCCAATGGAAACAAAAGCAACAGAGGGATCAGAACCCCTGGCTCTTACTTTCTACTTAGTCTTGTGCATCATCGTTATGCATATTTTTAATTAAAACTGATTTGTAGTATATGGAATGTACTGGAACAGCAGTTTGAAGACTGTGGGAAGCAGCTGCGGGTGTGTAAGAATGTGAGGTGCTGCTGCAGAGACAAAGGTCATCCTTCATTTTGGAAGGCGGGGCTCTGACCTGAAGAAGTTGAACTGCAGGACATTGTGAACAGAAGACTCTGGCTTCTCTTGTGGTTGTATGACCCTTAAATAAGAATAATTTAGCTGTTAAATACAAGCTCTTATTGCTATGATATAAAAAACATAAAGTCCACTGAGTATCCATAGACCAACTATAGCATGAACAACTGCACCAGCCCTGAGCGTGGGCCTGAGAGGGATTTAGCTCAGGGAGGAAGGATGGCCTGGAAGAACCTACATTCAATTAGCTTGACCTTGGGCAAGTCACGTTGCGTCCTTGAGCCTCATGGTAATAACGGCACTTCCATCCCTCATGGGGTGCTTTGAGGGTAAATACACTGAAGGTTGTAAAGCCAGGATTTCTTAGAACTTATTTATTTAACAGGAGCTGGGGTGTGGGAAGGGAGAAGAGAGGTTGGAATATCTTACTCTATGTCGGGGTAGGCAACCTATGGCACTCATGCCAAAGGTGGCACACGAGCTGATTTTCAATGGCACTCACACTGCCCCGGTCCTGGCCACCGGTCCAGGAGGCTCCGCGTTTTAATTTAATTTTGAATGAAGCTTCTTAAACATTTTAAAAACTTTATTTACTTTACATACAACCACAGTTTAGTTATATATTATAGATTTATAGAAAGAGATCTTCTAAAAACGTTAAAAATGAATCACTGGCACACAAAACCTTAAATTAGAGTGAATAAATGAAGACTCGGCACACCACTTCTGAAAGGTTGCCGACCCCTGCTCAATGTATTTGTAACCCATATGCTTTATACTGCAGTATCTGACTTTGGCCCAGAGAAAAGGAGAGAAGCAGTGAGGAGGGGACATGGATTTCAGCTGGAATACTCTGTGTATCTGCACACATGGAGGGCAGGACATCTCAGCTAGAAGGGCCCAGAAACATCTAGAAACATGGCTGAGTAGCTGTTTCTGAAGCTGTGTGGAAAGTGTAAACGGTGGGCAATCTTCCTGCCAGATCACCCCTGGGTCACTCTCTAAGAGTGGAGCCAATCCGAGTGTCGTGGGAAGGTTATAAATGTGAGTGTTGAAGACAGGTTGTAGATACACGGGACTAAGATGTATTTGCAAGGAGGCCTGGCTCCCAATCCCTGTGCTACCACGGATACAGGTGAGTGTTATTCCAGCTTTACTTACTCAGGAAAACTTCCATTAGGACAACGTTTGGTCCACTGAAGTGTGCCCTATGAACCTATAGGGAGACAGGCATTTGTTACCCCTAGAGACTACAGAGCCTGTAAAATGTGCAGATGCCTGCTTTAAACTGGGATTCTGTCTCTCTTAGAGAGAGCAGGGCAGTTCTCAGCAAGGTCAAGGTTTGTACATTCTTGCCAGGCTTATAGGGAGAAGGTATTGCCCTAGCATGGGAGCTTTACTGAGATCCATTAAGTGAACGGTTATGCTGATACAAAGCTTGTACCACTTGGGATGCAGGCTACAGACTTCTGTTTCACCAGCCCCTGAGAGGACCAGTCAGCTATTAACCTAAAGGCTGAGGTGCTGCTTGCTGATGAGACCCCAGATCATTTGCTGACAGATTTCTGAAGTGATTAAAAAGAGAGATGGGGGACATTTTTCAGACTAATTGCAGAAAACTGCAGCTTTGGATGAGCTGATGCTATTAGTGAATTTTGATCCAATTAGTTTCAGCTGGGAAAAAGTTCCAGGTTAGGAAACCAGGTGTGTCTATCTGTCTGTCCCCCTTTATAACCCACTAGCTATGGCCCTTACCTGGCATGTGGAGATCTATGTTTGAATCCCCACTCTAAAGCAGGGCACTGAACTCAGCTCTTCCCTCTCCTATGTGAGCAGCCTAACCCCTGGACTATCAGCTGTTCTGGAGCAGTATGGGTAGCTCTCAATCTCTCCTACTGAAGCTGTTCCACTTTGTCTAGCTACTTAAATATTTCTTGGCCAAAAAGGAAGAGAAGGACTCTGTGGCCTGGGTGGGGTTTAAATTTCTCCTTTGAATCAGGTAGAGAGAAGATTTGAATCCACATCTCCTACCTCCCAGGTGAATGGTGTAATTGCTGGGCTACAGAATCATTCTCTCTTGCTCCCTCTGGCCCAGTGAATATTAAAGTATTTATGCAAAGTAGAAGTTTCAGTGGGAGCCTGGCGATGAAGCTGCTCAGCTGGGGGGTACTGAGTTCAAATCTCTACTCCACTGAAATTTAGTCCTCCAACATTGCAGGCAAATGCCCTAACATCTGAGTTAAAGGCTATAAAGTGGAACAGACAGATGGATGGGGACGTGCTGTTTGCTGGCATTTAGGAACCAAACTGAATATTTTGTCTAACTTTTTCACTTTGCTGGCTGAGCTGAAAAATCAACTATTCTCCCAGCTCTGTTGGAAAGAACTCAAATGCTACCATTCTTCTCAAACTCTGAATAGTCCATGTGACATGCATCACATATTGTGGCCACACTGCAGAGACCGGGAAATCCACTCTGAGAAACTACCCATGTGGAATGTATTTATACGTGTGCTAAAGTATAGAAGTCCAAATGTTATATGTGAATAGATGTAACAGCAACAAACTCAGGGGAAGACTGTATAGGGAACAGCTATATAACAGCTTTTGTTCAAAAGATATTCATAACTTTCTAATTACTATTTATAATGTTTTCTGTCTCCATTATATCTTTATTTTACTACTAAAGCATAGTATCAGAGGGTAGCCGTGTTAGTCTGGATCTGTAAAAGCAGCAAAGAATCCTGTGGCACCTTATAGACTAACAGACGTTTTGGAGCATGAGCTTTCGTGGGTGAATACCCACTTCCTCAGATGCATCTGAGGAAGTGGGTATTCACCCACGAAAGCTCATGCTCCAAAACGTCTGTTAGTCTATAAGGTGCCACAGGATTCTTTGCTGCTTTTACTAAAGCATAGGCGTTGAAGTTGACTGGGAACTACTAACATCTATTTATCAGGGTTTTACATACAACAGCCCTGAGGTTTAACTCTGTGTAATGCTTTCTGAAAAGTCCTGACCAGACAGACCTCTGGGCTCTGCTTCAGCAGGGTTAAGCTGAGGTGCAGGAAGAGAGGGAGTGTAATAGTTATACATAGTGTTGACTCAGTATGTCTCCCTCAGGTTACATATTCATCACTAATATTCAGAATTAGAGCTGCATTTTTAGTTGTGATTTGTCAGGTAAGTCAAGTCAGTTTTTGGTTCCTGGTTGGACATGCACAAACACTTTGGGTGTTAATTCTCATCTGTATGTGACTTTAAAATTCAGATTTTTCAAATACTTTTTTGCATGAGACATTGAAATTTGCTTTCTGTGAACATTTATGACAGTGTCAAAATTCAAAATGATCTGGACAAATTGGAGAAATGGTCTGAGGTAAACAGGATGAAGTTCAATAAAGATAAATGCAAAGTGCTCCACTTAGGAAGGAAAAATCAGTTTCACACATACAGAATGGGAAGAGACTGTCTAGGAAGGAGTATGGCAGAAAGAGATCTAGGGGTCATAGTGGACCACAAGCTTAATATGAGTCAACAGTGTGATACTGTTGCAAAAAAAGCAAACGTGATTCTGGGATGCATTAACAGGTGTGTTGTAAACAAGACACGAGAAGTCATTCTTCCGCTTTACTCTGCGCTGGTTAGGCCTCAACTGGAGTATTGTGTCCAGTTCTGGGCACCGCATTTCAAGAAAGATGTGGAGAAATTGGAGAGGGTCCAGAGAAGAGCAACAAGAATGATTAAAGGTCTTGAGAACATGACCTATGAAGGAAGGCTGAAACAATTGGGTTTGTTTAGTTTGGATAAGAGAAGACTGAGAGGGGACATGACAGCAGTTTTCAGGTATCTAAAAGGGTGTCATCAGGAGGAGGGAGAAAACTTGTTCACCTTAGCCTCCAATGATAGAACAAGAAGCAATGGGCTTAAACTGCAGCAAGGGAGATTTAGGTTGGACATTAGGAAAAAGTTCCTAACTGTCAGGGTAGTTAAACACTGGAATAGATTGCCTAGGGAAGTTATGGAATCTCCATCTCTGGAGATATTTAAGAGTAGGTTAGATAGATGTCTATTAGGGATGGTCTAGACAGTATTTGGTCTTGCCATGAGGGCAGGGGACTGGACTCGATGACCTCTTGAGGTCCCTTCCAGTCCTAGAGTCTATGGGTCTATGAGTGAAATCTAGCCCCCTCAAATGTTCACAGAAACTGAATGCAAGACTAAAACAAATACATTTAATAATTCAGAGGAATATTTCTGTGAACCTGTTAAAAAAAAAGAGTCTAATGTATGTTGATTGCAGTGTGTTGTTCAACCACTAGGTGTCTCCGTGTGTTGTAGATAGAGTTCTAGACAAGGTGTGATCCCTAGTAAACAAAGATGACCAAGCTGGAACTGGAGCTGCAGGGAAGCTTGTTTGTGTCTATAGCTTCTAGCTGATTTCTTTAATCAGTATAGCCAGTGTGTGTATATATAGTGCCTGTGACTCTATATTTTATGACTGGCTGGTACACTAATGAAAAAAGGTGCTAATTGTTGTGTAAGAATGTGGTTGTAGATCAAAAGGTCACCCTTTATATTGAAAGGCGGGGCTGTAGGGTGGAACAGGCCGCTAAAGGCTGCAGCTATCAGAAGGCTCTCATATTTGTGGTGTTATGTCAAGTGTGAATAAAGAATTTAATAGCTAAATACAAGTCCTCCTTGCTTTAATGTGAAAAGCCACACATCCATTTCCATCTTGTTATTTCTAGTATGTTCTGCTTCCTGTCCTAGCTAGAATCAAGCCCTCAGATCTTAACCCTTGGGTTACAAACCAAACTGTATTCATTGCAAACATACTCTGATCCATAGCAGCGAGTCTGATGCATATTATTAACTACACATACTGCCAACGCTCAGAAAAAAGGCTGTACTTTTACAGCTCTCCAGGGGATGCTGGAAAAAGCATACGCCTGTCTGTAGCTGTGGCATGATTTTTTCCACATTTGTAATTGCAGCTTTTTTCCCCTTTTGGTGGTTATTAATGTTATTCGTTTCCTCAAAAATTACAGCTGTTTAGATGTTAATTGAGTTAATTGTTACCATTCAGCAGCTGGAGCAGCAATTTAGCACCTGCTAATAAAGATGCTCAGTTTGAAGTTGTGAGAAAATGACCATATTATGCTGGTGCTGTTATATCACTTTGTTGAAAGTGAAAATTACAAAGTTAGAGCAAGCATTGTTTTGAACAGAGAAATGTGCTGGAGGGTACTTTCTTTGTGCACAATGACAACTTCAAGATCAGTAAATAAGCTGAGAAATCAAGATATGGAGTCATACCCAGAAAAAAGACAGAGAAAACACAGATGACAAGAACCATGTCAACAAGAAATAGTATATGCTTTATCAGTGTAAATGTAAATATGGTTAAAATCATAGAGGAATGAAATGTGAGCAAAAAGCATTAATAGCAGATGCAAAAAGGCCTTTTACTTTTCTTACTTGCCCAATTGCATTAAGAATTTTCTGCAAATAAGATGCAAGTGACTCACAGGGAACAAAGAGGAGAACATTAGAGCATAGTAGCTCTGTGACTAGTTTAATGACAAGCATGGTGAATAGGGTTGCTGTTTTGCTTTTTATTATGCTTTGGCATTTTCCGTACGCTTGTATTATTTTCCTTTTTATGAATTTGTTTCCTAACTTCACACACAATCCTAACTTATTTTTTTCAGTTTATACCTTTGCAATCACAATCCACATAGAAATTAAGGCTATGGCAAAACTGACTTTAGCAAATGTATTTGCCATGTATATGTTGAAACACTTCTGTTTCACGTTGAAGAATGTCTTCCATTGCTTTATGAATTATTGTCATGTCCCTTAAAATGCTCCACAGTCATAATTCTCCTGGTCTGGACTAATGGTTACTATTGAAAACATACCTGAAATCTTCCCCCATAATGTACCTGGCTACAGTGCTGGAAACCAAGTTATTTATTAGTTAATCTTTGAAATACAGAGTACAGCTTAACAGGAATGAAATGAAAATAAAATGGAGTTTTGTCCATGTTAATACAACAGCTGAGGTGGGAGCAATGATAGGCGCACAGCACTTACAAACACACACCCTTGTTCCTGGGCCTGGCTGGGCACTGGTTTGGTCAATTGTAGAACTGCTCTAAGTTTTTCCTGGCTTCAAAGGCCTCTAAGAGGCCATTCAGGCAGCTGAAGACCATCAAAATGCAGTGGTACTCTGGCCTCATGCCCTTAGAATCATAGAATATCAGGGTTGGAAGGGACCTCAGGAGGTCATCTAGTCCACCCCCCTGCTCAAAGCAGGACCAATCCCCTACTAAATCATCTCATCCCCTTCACCTGGCTTCACCCCAAGACGTGCTCTTTGCTGCTTACACCCGTTATGTGTCACCCAGAAATGCCCTTACACTAGTGGAAGTCCCAGGTAACTAGTTGGGCTGCCTTCCTAGCTGCTAGAAGAGGGGCCTGAAAATCTGGCCTCAGGAGTAAAAATGATTTTGGTTAACACCAAGAAAGGAAGTGCAGAGACACACTATTGCCAGTAGAATCTGCTATTTCAACCCATTAGAACATTTGCTTTGTATATACAGTGAAATCCCGCTATAACGTGATGTTTGGGGTCCAAAAACTTCAAGCGTGCTTAATGCGGGGTCGCTGTATAGCAGGGTTTGTCAATGCCCCCCCACGCGGTGCATGGATGTGCACCGCCTAGTGCCCCTAGTGCCCAGCAGGGGAGAGGAGCCGCGGTTCCCCGCCTGCCGGGGACAGAGAACTCCAGGGCTGCGGACGCCGGTTCTCTCTGTCCCCAGCAGGCGGGGAGCCGTGGCCCCTCTTGAAGCCAGAGAAAAGCCACGGCCCCACGCCTGCTGGGACAGAGAGCACCGGCGCCCGCAGCTCCGCAGTTCTCTGTCCCCGGCAGGCGGGGAGCCGCCGCTCCTCTTGTAGCGGGAGAGAAGCCGCGGCCCCACGCCTGCCAGGACAGAGAGCACTGGCACCCACAGCCCCGGAATTCTCTGTCCCCGGCAGTTGCGGGGCTGCAGCTTCTCTCCCCTGCCATGGTGTTGGGAACCATTGGTACAGAACTGTACTGTATTATACCTTAAAGGGGAGCCAACCTGTGATCGCGTTATATGCGATTTCGCATTATGGCGGGGCGTGTTATTGCGAGGTTTGACTGTATTTGTAGATTGCAAGGCCAGAAGGGACTACTTGGTCTTCTAGCCTGATCTCCTGCATAACATAGGCCAGAGAATTTCACCCAGTGATTCTTGCATTAAGCCCATATCTTCTGTCTGAGCTCTTGACACTTCAGAATCATAGGACTGGAAGGGACCTCAGGAGGTCATCTAGTCCAGTCCCCTGCACTCATGGCAGGACTAAGTATTATCTAATATTATCTACCTTTTAGGAAGACATCCAGTCTTGGTTTAAAGACCTAAAGTGATGGAGAGTGCACCACACCCCTAGCTAAGTGGCTCCGATTGTTAATCATCCTCACTATTAAAAATGTGCACCTTATTTCTAGTCTGAATTTGTCTAGTTTTAGCTTCCAGCCTTTTGATACTATGCCTTTTTCTGCTAGGTTAAAGAGCCATCCATTACCAGAAATCACTTCCCCATGTAGGGGAACAAATCGCTGCCTCTTTTGGATAAACAAAATAGATGAGCTTCTTTAGGCTCTCACTAGAAAGCATGTTTTCCAGAACTTGAGCTACATGAGTGATCCTCTTCTGAACCCTTTCCAATGTTTCAATATCTTTGTTAAATGTGGCCACCAGAATTGGACATGGTATTCTTGTAATGGTCTCACTGATACCGTCTATACCTCCTCTCTATGCCTATTTGATATTCCCCTGCTTATACAACCAAGGATCACGTTCTCCCTCTTAGCTACAGCGTCACACTGGAAGCTTGTGTTCAATTGGTCATCTACCATGACCCTGAAGTACCTTTCAGTCCCTGCTTTCCAGAATACAGCCCTTGCATCATGTATGATCTTTCATATGGCTTTGTTAAAACAAATGTTGTTCTAATAAGTCCCCCTTTTCAGGGAACCCACAGTGGTTTGTATAACTGACCTGTCACCATCATTATTTACCAAATTTTTGTGTCATCTGAAAATTTTACCAACAATTATTTTATATTCCAGATGACTGATAAAGATATTCAGTAACATTGAACTGAGAAGAAGATTCCCGAGGAATCCTACTAGAAACATCCCATTTGGATGACAATTCCCCATTTTCAGTTACTGTTTGAGATTATTCAGTTAACCAGTTTTGACACCATTTGAGATGGACTGCTCTGATGTTGTATAATACTAATTTTTTAGTCAGAATGTCATGTGACTGATGAGGTACATACCCCACACTGGCACTACAAGGGCTAACTGGAGCTAGAGAATTCAATTAAGGCATGTGGCTGTGCTGAGGTGGGGGGGAGCCCCAACTAAAGATGAAGTCGAGCTGGGTAGTGAGCATAAAGGGAGGAAGCTCAGATGAGACAGGGAAAGAACACTGCAGTCCCACTTTGGTTGCCAGAATGGAGGAAAGGCTTAGAGATAGGCAGACATACAATCAAGCAGGGAGGAGTGTGGGAAAGGGCCTGAAGGAAGGTGATGGCTGGAAAAGTCCAGGGAGGCAGTGAGAAGTCTGAGGGAGCAGATCTTAGCTGCTCAACATGGAGTCCCTGGGCTAAAACCCAGAGCAGAGGGTGGGCCAAGGTTTGCCTACTGTCCACTGGGAAAGGTGATGCAGAAATCTCCTGACACCAAGGGGTGAAAGATTGTTAACTTCGGAGCCGGGAGTCCAGGGAGAAAGTCCTGGGAGGCATCCCTCTGCGCAAGAGTGGGAGAAGAGCCCCGCAGAGCCTGGGAAGAGGGGAAGAGTCTGTGGGGGAGAAAGCCCTGGTAGTGGTGAGTGTGGTTTATTGAATATTTAGTAGTTGTTGTTTAACGTTAATTATCGATGGAATAGAAAGTATTCCTTTATCACTGTGAGATATAAATACATATCCTGCTTCTTTCTGAATCCAGAACAGAAATATTTATTGAATACTTTTGCCTCTTCTGCATCATAATTTATATATAAATATGATCATGACTTTTCATACCACTAAGTATGGGCATATTCATGGATGACCTGAAGAGTTTGTTTCCTTTGACCATTGAGGGATGAGGAAGAGTTCCACAGCTAGAATGCAAGATATTACATATTTTTAAGTGATCAGGATGGTAATTTTTCACTGAGTTCATCTTATAATGAGAATTGAACCAACCTGAGGCTTACTGACCTCACCTGAAAAGTACAAGGAGAGGAAGGATGGTCTGGTGGTTAGCATACTAGCCTGGATCTGGGAGATACAGGTTCAATTCATTCTCTGTCAGACCTTTGTAGGAAACCTTGGTCAAATCCCTTAGTTTCTCCGCCTCTCAGTTCCCTGTATGTACAACAGGGATAATTGCACTATCCTGCCTTGTAAGGGGGGTTGTGGGCATAGGCACTGATTCTGTGGGTGCTCTGGAGCACCCATGGGGAAAAAAATAATGGGTGCTCAGCAGCCCTGCCGATCAGCTCTTATCCCTCCCTCCAGTGCCTCTGCCCTCCTGGTGGTCAGCAGGTATGGGGAGAGAGAAGCAGGGCAAGAAGAGGTGGAGTGATAGCAGGGTGCACTCATGGGAGGGGAATGGGGTTGGGAAGGGGTGGAGCCTTGGGGGAAGGGGTGGAGTGGGGGTTGAGCACCCCTGGGGAAACCAGAAAGTCAGTGCCTCTGGCTGTGAGAATATGCACATTAAAGACTGTCTAGGTGCTCAGATGCTGTGGTGATGGGGCCATATAAATACCTTATATTTCAAAGTCACCTATAAGATTGGCCACTGCCCATTATTTTCTAATGTGAATTAGGCATCCAGCTCTCTTAGGTGGGTTTGAAAGCTCACCCTCTGGATCTTTCTCTTTCACCTCTCAGATATTCAGGCAGATATAGAGGAATATCCTGGAAAAATCAGATATTACACTTGCATGTGGATTCACACAAGTAGCTGTCTTTTCAACCTGGCAATATTCTATAAATCCCTTATTCTGCAACTGATTCCTGGATCCAAGTGGAACATGCCTCTGCCCCCCACATCCAAGGGAATGCAGGTTTGATGCTTGTACACTAGTCTGTAGTCAGTGTGTCCATGTTACAAAACCAGCATGTGGTTTGGCAGTCCTTGGTTGGCAGAGACCTGGAATAGCAGAGAATGTTGAGTGTGGAGAAGAAGCTTACACAACCACTAACTGCAGCTCTATGCTTATCCCAAAGCAATGCTGCTGGTCCTTCACTTTCATAAGCACTCAGTTCACTCGAAAATATTAAGAAATCCCTCCATATAAATTTCACTGCTGGCTGTTTGCTCCGTTTCACTCTAGCTACGGTGATGAAAACAGAGTGGAATTCCCATATCATTATTCATCAACATCTATCTAAAAAAAGAATAAACCCACCATAACCTAATCACTTTGGACCCTAAAGACATTTCCAAATAATTGAGAGGGTCTCTGGCAGTGAGGAAATGAGCTTAGCCTGACTCTCAAGGCAATAAGTCTGGAAATAATTTAGCTTGTCAGGGTGATTCCTAGAGGGGACATGTTTTAACTTATAAATAGCACATACCCCTCCCCTCTTTCTGTAAAGTTGTGTCACTTCACATTAGGTGGTGATTCTGGGCTATTACCCATGTGTGATACAACCGACAAGAATGCTGGTTTGTTTTTTTTTAAAGCCATCTTTAAGACCGGGAATAGAAAAATAAATATATTCCTCATAAGAAAATGGTACTAAAGAGCAGCGGGTGACTCACAAACACAGGCATGCTCCACCCACACATCTTTAATGAGCGCGCGCACACAAAATAAATGGTTTATGCCTAGAAAACAAGAGATGCAGGTGAACTGTACATTTCAAGAAGCTGTAAACAGCCTGCTGCCTTGCACCCTGTGGCATTTTGGAGGCTATCAGTTATTTTGCAGCATGAAGTGCAGCTTCTGGCTGTGATAGCCGGAAAGTAGGACTCTCTCGGCAGCCTGAGACAAGATGAGGTCTTTCATTTTTGTGAGGCAGAGAGATCACTATTGTTCACTTGTTCCAGTTCAACGGTAGAGTTTATTTTATTCTGTTCAGTTTCTCATACTGTCCTCATCACCAGAGTATCTGAGCTCCTTCCAATCGTGCATTAAGTGTTATGATTAACATCTGTCCTGTGTGGTTCGTTCTCTCTCTCTCTCTCTCTCTCTCTCTCTCTCTCTCTCTCTCTCCTTCTTGACTGGTGGGGAAATATGTGGGAATTTTATTTTTACTTAATATTAGAGGAAGAGCTGGCGGCGACCCCTATATTTAGGCTGCCTAACACTTGCCTTCATAAACAAAGGATTATTAAGAATGTGTATTACATTAGTGCCCAAAGGCTAACCCAGAATGTGGCCCCATTGTGCCAGGCACTGTAGAAACATACAGTAGCAGAGATTCCTTGATCCCAAAAGTTGACAATCTAAATAGACCAGACAGATCCAGGGTGGGGGAAGGGACAAAACACACCAGTGGAGTGAAGAGTGGGATGGTGGGCTTACTTAGGAGGGAACCAGCTCAGTGGAAGGAAAAGGGACAGGAGAGGGGGCACTGAAGGGCAGTGGGTGAAGGAGACAGGGCAAAGGAAGAAGAGGGGTGAGGGGTCAGGGGTGGAGTGAAGCTGAGGTAAAGAGATGGTGAGGTAGAGGGAGGGTCGGTGCCAACAGCAAGTCAGCACAGGGCAGAGAAAGTCCAGTCATACTGTAGAAAGGTGTGAATGTCCAGAGGTTCGTGCTTTGTCTGCTTCTGCAGCTGCTTCTACCCACTGAAGTCTCGGGCTGGCTCCTCCCTGCAGAACTTCCCCAAGGCCATGTGGCAGGGGTCAGCGGGGGAAGCATCACCTGGGTCTTTGTGTCCCCCAGAGCTGGGGGGGATCTCCCCTGCATAGTTCTGGGTTTGTGGAGTTCTGCGGGAGGAGTGGTCCTGATTTGGCCCCATTTTCCCCCCGTTCCCATTCTTGTGCCCTTTTTTGAGAAGCATCATCAGCTCCATTGTTTTCAGCAAACCTTTGGTATTCAGCAGGGAGAAACCCCTCAGGCTACAGAAGTGCCTTTTCTTGGTCTTGTGAAATTCTGTTCAATTTCAGCTGAGCTGCAAAGTATTAAAAATCATCATTTCTTTCATCTCGTGGGTGTATTGGCAGCCTGCCAGAATCACTAAACATTCTAAAGAGCCAGTGGAAAAAAATTAGTATGTGATCACATAATTAAAGACTGTATCATAATGCATGCGCACAAAGGATCCCAATTAAGGTTGCACAGGCAACCTTAATTCTGGCATTTCTGAACTCTTGGGTGCTTGACATTGCAATCTCTGAATAATGTTCTCTTAACAGAGGCAATAACACACACAAATACTAAGTCTCTTTTCAAAAGCAAACTGGAAAAATCTATATTTCATCATGTGGCACCACAGTGACACCCATGTGGGTCAGCAGCAGAGTTGAAACCTTTAGATCCATCACGCTGCCACCTGAACTAATGAAATAACTGATCTCAGAGGTAGGTTGTCATCCTCGGTGGACCTGTACTAAAGGGAGATGAGATGCTTTGCCAGCAGGTTTCACAGATATTTGCTGACACCAGAGAAATGGACTCAGGAATCTTGGGTTCCATTCCAGGCTCTAGAGAGGAGTCTGCTCTAGTGCGCACAGACTTTTCAGCCAGTTCCTTCCAAGCTTGACCCTATCTACCCCATTCCCTCTCCCAGTCTCCTTGCCCAGCCAGTCCCATTCTCCTCTCCCCATGAGCTAACTCGGTCCAAGTTTCCCTCCTCTCCCCATGAGCTTCCTGTCCCATTTGTATGTCCCCATACCCACACGGTTCTTGTCCCAATCTACTGCTATGTACATCGGCCAAACTGGACAGTCGCTACGGAAAAGCATAAACGGACACAAATCAGATATTAGGAATGGCAATATACAAAAACCTGTAGGAGAACACTTCAACCTCCCTGGCCACACTATAGCAGACCTTAAGGCGGCCATCCTGCAGCAAAAAAACTTCAGGACCAGACTTCAAAGAGAAACTGCTGAGCTTCAGTTCATCTGCAAATTTGACACCATCAGCTCAGGATTAAACAAAGACTGTGAATGGCTTGCCAACTACAGAACCAGTTTCTCCTCCCTTGGTTTTCACACCTCAACTGCTAGAACAGGGCCTCCTCCTCCCTGATTGAACTACCTCATTATCTCTAGCTTGCCTGCATATATATACCTGCCCCTGGAAATTTCCACTACATGCATCTGACGAAGTGGGTAGTCACCCCCGAAAGCTCATGCTCCAAAACGTCTGTTAGTCTATAAGGTGCCACAGGACTCTTTGCTGCTGTCCCAATCTACTATCCCTCACTCCCCCAATCCAACTTTTGTCCCCTCTGCGTTTAACTCAGACAGTTTCCTACTCCACACTGCCTGGGCACCAGTAGGGGAGTCAGTGAGAGCACAGAAAAGACAAGCTCCCTGCTTTCATTTCCAGTGCCCCAGCCTCAGCTTGGTCCACAGCAGCGCAGAACTGAAACTGCAGGGAAAGTTCTGCTCAGCCCCAGGCTGAAGCACCCTCAATGCAGATGGAATCTTTGGCATGCTTCACTGCAAAGCTCTAGCAAGTCTCTACTGGGCACATGCAAAATGCATTTTTCAAAGGTTTACAGCTTAACCAAATTTCAACAGATTTTCACAGTGACAGCCTAGACTCAAAGGAGCCCTCTGCCTAATTTCAAGTCCCTGATCCAAAGCATTAGAGCTTCTCAAAGGAAAGGTCGCCAGGATTTTTAACATGGGCAAAGCAATGTATTGTCCTTAGCCTCACTTTCAGAAACAGCCAAATGGTTTTGGCTGAAATTTTCCAAAAATATTCAACCAGTGGCGGACACCCAACATGAAAATTTTCAGCCATAATGATGAAAGTTTGACAATATTATAAGTAGCTTAAAACAAGGCCTATAGTGGGAAGTTTTGGACAACCTTAATAACAGACTGTGCTATCAGTCCCAACATGTACTTAGCTTTAAGTCTGTGGTTAAGTCCACCCCCTTGGGCAAAACACCTGAAATCCCAATGGAGTTTGAAGTTAAGCACTGTTAAGTACTTTGCTGAATTGGAGGAGGAGTTAGGAGTTCTGGGCTCTATTCCTGTTTCTTCAGGATAATAATATTTACCTACCACAAAGAGGTGTTGTAAGGCTTAATACCTTCAGTCATGAGAGACGTTGGTTGGAGATCCTCAGAAGGATGGTACAATAGAAATATCTAGTATTACTAGTAGCTGAAAGGCCATGCTATTGCATCGTGTGGCAGTCGGACCATCATTGATGCTGTGTCCCTCATATAACCAATGAAACTGTTGCATGCAGATTAGCTTGGAGTAAGGGTCATGGTAGGTTGAATTACCTCTGATATCATAATAGTTGAGGACTCTTAGCATGGCACAGATACACAACTTACTATAGCTGTACGCTACACAGATGTTAGTTTTAAAATCTAAATGGCTGAGAACTTAAAAATCAGACTGTAACAGACCATGAATCCCATTGATGATAGAACCTGGTGATGGGGGAAGGGATAGCTCAGTGGTTTGAGCATTGGCTTGCTAAACCCAGGCTTATGAGTTCAATCCTTGAGGGGGCCATTTGGGGATTAGTCCTGCTTTAAGCTGGGTGTTGGAGTAGATGATCTCCTGAGGTCCCTTCCTAAACCTAATATTCTATGTTCTGAACAAAGATCTATGCTTTTAGCTGTTTGCTTCACTTCATACTAACTCAACAGACTTTCTAGGCTTCAGAGTGACACACAAGTTGCATGTGGAGTGGGAGTGTGATTCCCAAGTCAGACATACTAACACTCATCAAGCTAGTGCACTAAAAATAGTAGTGTGGTTGCAGGTATAAGGACAATGGCAAACAGTGGCACAGGCTTCCACCCTGAGTATGTAGCCACTGTGACGATCCTAGAGTTCAACTCTGCTCTGAAAACTGACTGTATAAGAAATACATCACCTTACTCATTGATCTCTGCTGTAGCTGCTTCATCAAAGGCATATCTGGCTACTATAGTGGCAAAAACAAGCATTTTGTTGCAGACAAACTGACAGGGGAGCACAACAACAGCCTAACCATTGTAAAGTTTTCTGTAAGCCTCACAGCAAAGGAGAATTTTAAGAAGGGTTTTGAAGGACGACAATGAGGTGGATTTACAGATGCTTACAGGGAGCTCCTCCCAAGTGTAAGGGGTGGCATAAGAGAAAGCAGAGGTGGTTGTTTGAAAATTTAACAAGTGGGCAATGAGTGCTGACATCATGAGACAACTGGAGTTAGGAGTCGACCTTTCAGCAGTGAATGAAAGATGACAGTTAGGGCAGGTGTTGGTCGTGAAGACCCTTGAACGTGAAGACAAGGGACTTACATGATAGAAGAGGTAGCCAGTGGAGGGATGCAAAGAGAGGAGTGACATGGTTAAAGCAACAGGCTAGAATAAAATAATCTTTGCAACACCATTCTGAATTGATATGACTGGGGCAAAATCTCTTTGCTAAGGCCAGAAAGAAGGATGTTGAAGTAATCAAGACACAAGATGATGAGAGCCTGGATGTCATTTTTCTGTATGGATGGATAGGAAAGGCCATATCTTAGAGATGTTTTGCAGAAAGAATCTGCAAGATTCAGACATAGCCTGGATTTGAGGAATTAGAAACAGATCCAAGTCAAAGATGGTGCTCTAGTTATGAGCCTGAGAGACAAGAGAGATGAAAAAGACTGGGACTGTTCAGCCTGGAAAAGAGACAACTAAGGGGGTGATATGATACAGGTCTATAAAATCACAAATGGTGTGGAGAAAGTGAAAAAGGAAGTGTTATTTATCCCTTCATGTAACACAAGAACCAGGGTCACCCAATGAAATGAATAGGCAGCAGGTTTAAAACAAACAAAAGGAAGTACTTCTTCACACAATGCACAACCAGTGGAACTCATTGCCAGGGATCTTGTGAAGGCCAAAAATATAAGTGAGTTCAGAAACAAAACTAGATAAGGTCCATCAGTGGCAAGATGAACCTAGAATAGGTCCATCAGTGGCAAGATGGTTGGAGATGCAACCCCATGCTCGGGGTGCCCCTGAACCTTTGACTGCCAGATGCTGGGACGGGATGACAGGCGATGGATCACATGATAATTGCCCTGTTGTGTTTATTCCCTCTGGAGCACCTGGCATTGGCCACTGTCAGAAGACATGATACTAAACTAGATAGACCATTGGTCTGACCCAGTAGGACCATACTTATGTAGAACGGTGGTGTTGTCCACTGACAGAAAGAAAGTAGCCTAGAGAGCTGGGGGGAAGAGGGGGATAAGAACTCAGTTTTAGCTCCAGCAAGCTTGATCTGAAGGCTAAACATCCACAAGGAGATGTCAGAGGAAGAGACTGAGACTAGCCTTGGCAGAAGGAAACAGGTGTGGAATAGATGAAGATCTGTGGATCATGTGCATAGCAGATACAGCGGAGCTAAAGCAGTATATAGTAGATATACCTCTTTTTATAAAAGTTGCATCAATGATATTTACAGTTTCACATTGGGCACATCTTTCCTCAAATAGTGCAGCTGTTGTTCTAATAGTGGCAGTAAATTGTCCCTTAATTCTTTTATTGTAATCAATCATATTTCCATAGGCAATACTTGTTTTTCGACCCTAGTAATGAAATAAAATTATTGGTAGCAGTCACAAGAATTTGAAATATGTACATATATTTATTTAATTTCAGTAAATCAGGGCTCTTTACTAACACCGTAATCATATGAATTAGAGCAGTGGCTCTCAAGCAGGAGTCCGGGGGTCAAGAGCAG
Organism: Gopherus evgoodei; assembly: GCF_007399415.2. Lineage (NCBI taxonomy): Eukaryota > Metazoa > Chordata > Testudines > Testudinidae > Gopherus > Gopherus evgoodei. The sequence goes on from NC_044332.1 coordinate 891,331, forward strand.
GTTTCAATGGGGTCCACCAAGCATGGCGGGCATTAGACTTGCTAAGGCCCTGGGCAGAAAGCCCAATGCCCCACCACACAGGACTGCAGCCTGGGGCCCCAAACCCCAGCACCCAGGGCTGAAGCCGAAGCCTGAGCAACATAGCTTTGTGGCATGGGGCCCCAGACAATTGCTGTGCTTGCTACCCCTTAATGCTAGCTCTGGCTTTTATATGCAGAAAAATAGCTGTAATACAGCTGGGCTGTGGAGTTTTTATAACATGTTAGGAGGGCCTGGTTGAGAACCGCTGAATTAGAAGGACATAGTCTTGCAATAATTCTTGCATCAATATTCTAAAATAGTCTTTTAATCTGGGAAAATTCCAGAAGATATTTAGATAATTCCTTATATCCTGGCATCCCCTCTAGATGGTGTAAATCAGCTGGTGTAAATCAGCGTAGCTTTGTTGTCTTCAACAGAGTAAAATTGCTGTACAAAAACACCCAGTCACAATTTTCCACTGGTATTCTCCCCAGCAGGAGAAACTTGTACAGGTCATCTTTTTACTTGAACTGAGCGAATTTGAACTGGAAATCACTAACAGAAATAGCATGGAAACGCACTCTTCCTTTGTTTCCAATTACTCTTCAGAACAGAATGCGTTTTGTATTAGCAATGAGTCAATTCCTTTAGTCTTTACCCAGACAAAATTCCCATTGATGTGAATGTGTGTTTGGCTTATGTAAGCACTGCAAGATTTGGCTTAGTGTACTCATATGTACTGTAAATACACAGTTGAGTTTTAAAATTCAACAGTGAAATGAAACTTTGAGACACTGAATAATATAGTTAGGAAAGGTTAACATTCTTGTAAAAGCTGTCACTAACAGTGTCATAAATGGGAGACGAGAAAGGGAAATGCATACAATAAATTGAATCCCACCAGGAGTAAAGTGGTGCTAGATTAGATTTTATATGAGATATTACATTTTGCTGGAGATGCTGTGTGTGAACCTGGGGAAAAGCTACCTAGGGAATAGGCTTAAGTTTGCGACTCAAAGGAAATCTTTTCCAGTTTTGCCAGGCTAACTAATCTAAGATAATTTTAACTAAGGCCAACAGAGGAGGGGGAAGCTCATAAGATGTGCTATTTGGAATTTCATGACATTTGATCAAGGCAAACTAGGGACAGTTAGGTTAGTAAATGGTTTAATATACTAAACATGAACCTCTGGTAGTCAAATCCTTCTTGGAGAAGGATACAAGTCTGATGTGTAAAATTTTCAAAAGCATCAAAGTCCCATTTTCAAAAGTGACTTAGGAGCTTAAGGGTAAAGTTTTTAGAAAGTGGCTAAGTGACTTGGGTGCTAAGTCACTTTTGAAAATGAAATTTGGGCTTTTAAATCACTTTGGAGGTTTTGAAAATTTTGCCCAGAATCAGCAAACTCGTTTTCACACGTGATCTACCTCCAAGAAAAACAAGCATGTCTCCCACCACCATACCTCCTTCTCCACCCTCTCCCATAAAAAAATTGGACCATGAATTTGCTTTCATAATTTGACATGTTAGTAAATCTAATGCTCATGAATTTGAGACATAAATAACAATAGCTAAGCAGAGCCCAGCAAGATGCAAGATTTTAGCATGGCTCTGCCTGTGCACCTCTGTCTAGAACTATTTACCCCTCTTCTCCTAATCCAGGACTTGTCTAGAGTGACAATTGCCAGCCAATTGCAAAACCTTGGGGCCCTCACAGACAAAGCCCAGCCACCAGGGCCCTCTCATTTATACTAACAGAGCATATCAGCTTATTATACAATCCCAAATAGAGGAACTCACAGATTTGTGGTGCCCTGTTCAGGTAACCCTTAAACCAAATCCACCTCTCTGTGTTCATTAATGAAAACGCCTTTTGAATGCCTGTTATGGGAGGATTTCATAGGACTTCACAGCATTAAATAATTCAGCCTCCTAACGTCTTGTGTTAACTGTCCTAGATGAGTGGCTCTCAATCTTTTCAGACTACTGTGCCCCTTTCAAGAGTCTGATTTGTCTTGTGTACCCCAAGTTTCACCTCACTTAAACTACTTGCTTACCAAATCAGACATAAACATACAAAAGTGTCATAGCACACTATTACTGACCAATTGCTTTTTTTTTCATTTTTACCATATTTATAAAATCAATTGGAATACAAGTATTGTACTTATTTCAGTGCTTAGCATATAGAGCAGCATAAACAGGTCATTGTCAGTATGAAATTTTAGTTTGTACTGACTTTGCTAGTGCTTTTTCTGTAGCCTGTTGTAAACCTAGGCAAATCTTTAGATGAACTGACGTACCCCTGGGAAGACCTCTGCAAACCCTGGTTGAGAACCACTGTCCTAGAAACAGAGGCAAAGAAAGCTGGAGTGACTTGTCTGGGCAATTCCTAGTTCCAAACTCTAATCTCTCAATCTCATACTCTCTCCTCTAGACCGTGCATCCTGACCACCTACATATAGTTTATGTATCTTTACTAAATGTTAGATAGCACATTGGCATAGACTCATAGACTCTAGGACTGGAAGGGACCTTGAGAGGTCATCGAGTCCAGTCCCCTGCCCTCATGGCAGCACCAAATACTGTCTAGACCATCCCCGATAGACATTTATCTAACCTACTCTTAAATATCTCCAGCGATGGAGATTCCACAACTTCCCTAGGCAATCTATTCCAGTGTTTGACTACCCTGACAGTTAGGAACTTTTTCCTAATATCCAGCCTAAATCTCCCTTGCTGCAGTTTAAGCATGAATGTAGACTTTTTCCATTTTTGACTTTTACTAAATATTTTCATTTGGAAATCATAGATTATTAGGATTGGAAGGGACCTCAAGAGATCATCTAGTCCAACCCCCTGCTCAAAGCAGGACCCATCCCCAAATCGCCCCCTTGAGGATTGAATTTACAATGCTGGGTTTAGCAGGCCAATGCTCAAACCACTGAGCTATTCCTCCCCGCCTCCCAGTTCCTTGGGGGAGTTATAGTTAGGGTGTCTCATGCTCCCATTCTCCTCTGTAGGCCAGGTTCCTTGATAAGATGATGTCAAGGCTGATTCCCAACACTGGCACTTTGAGTGCAGAAGGTGGGAGCCCGCAATGACTCTAAAAATTAATATTGGCCACTCCAGGCTTCTATTAAACTATTAAACTCCCAAGGTGACAGCTTTTCTCTGATCTTGGATTGGTAGATGCCGCCACCACCCAAGTGCAGAACCCCTTTGAGAGCCCAGGAAGGCGCACTTGGGAATTCCTTCCTGTGGAGTACCCTCAGGCCCATTCCCCCTCCTGCCCCCTCTGGGGAAGAGCTGAGGAGGAAAAAAAACGGAAATTGGCTGTTTTCACCAGCTAACTAAAAAACATGCCCACAACCTCTTAAGACACAGAAATCCAATCCTGTTCTTAAAAAAAGGTACATTTTAAAAGAGTAATTACAAGGATTAAGCATCAAGAATAGCTTTCTTGAGGTCCAGCTTAAAGGTTACAAGGAAAACAAAAGCACCTGGGGATAGCACAGAGGATTCCACAAGCCATAAAGAAATAAAAAGAGATCAGCCTAATTGTGTCTTCCTAGACATTTCCTGATCTACGTACATATCTGGCGTTTCAAATGAGTAGTTCCTAGGTATGATACCGACGATTTTTCATACCTAGCCCCAAGCTTCTTACAGCATAGCTGTTGCCCTATTCCCTCTCCAGCTGATCAAACCACAAAGACAGACAAGAGGGGAGTCTTTGTTTCAATTTTAAAAAGTTCTAACCTTCCCACTGGCTCTTTTGGCCAGGTACCCACTCACTTCCTTTTACCTATGCATAGCAGTGAGACTTTTTAACCCTTTACAGGTTGAGCAATTAGAGAACAGCTACTAAGAGATTTTATAGCTACTGTCTGGCTGAGTGTCCATAAAAGGAAGCTACCTCCCCGCCTTCATTTATCACAGATGACATTTCCCATGATGCACCACAGTCTCTCCTCTTGGTGTTGCATCATTTTTGTTTCCTGACCATGATGTACCATGGGAGATGTAGTCTGATTGGGGATCCCAGCCCATAGACGGGAAGGAGGACATGAGGGAACCAAACAACCACTCCCTAGGGTTGCCAATTTTCTAGTCGCACAAAAGCAAACATCCCTGCCTCACCCCTTCACCAAGGCCCCATCCCCACTCACTCCTTCCCCCCTCTCTCTATTGCTCATTCTCCCCCCTACTCTCACTGATTTTCACCAGGCTGGGGCAGGGGGTTAGAATGTGGGGGGAAGGGGGAAGTAGGCTCCAGGAGGGAGTTTGGGTGCAGGAGGGAGCTCTGTGCTGGGGCAGGGGTTTGGGAGGGGATGGTGGAGCATGGGATTCTGGATGGAGTTTTGGTGTTGGAGGGAGCTCAGGGCTGGGGCAGGGGTTTTGGATGCAGGCTCTGAGAGGGAGTTAGGTTGTGGGCCAGGGTTCTGACCAGGGGCAGGTGATTGGGGTGTGGAAGGGGGTGCAGGCAGGGGAGGGGGCTCTGGGCTGGGGCAGGAGGTTGGGGTGCGGGAGAGGGTGTTGGGTGCGAGCTCAGGGCTGGGTCAGAGGATTTGGGCATGGGAGGGTGTGAGGAGTGTGGGCTCCAGGGCTGGGGTAGGGGGTTGGAGTGCAGACTCTGGGAGGGAATTAGGATTAGGAAGAAAGCTATTCTTGATGCTTAATCCTTGTAATTACTCTTTTAAAATGTACCTTTTGTTAAGAACAGGTTGTGGGATAGGGTTCTGACCTGGGGCAGGGGGTTGGGGTGTGGAAGGGGGTGCAGGCCAGGGAGGGGGTTCAGGACTGGGGCAGGAAGTTGGGGTGTGGGATCAGGGAGGGGGCTCAGGGGTGTGGAAGGAGGTGCAGGCCAGGGAGGAGGCTCAGGACTGGGGCAGGAGGTTGGGGTGTGGGAGGAGGTGCAGGGTTTGGGCTCTGGGCAGCCAGCAGGAGGCAGATAGGCAAGGGGACTCTGTGTGCTGCCTGCACCTGCCGCAGTTCCCGACCAATGGGAGCTGCAGAGCCAGCACTCGGGACAGGGGCAGTGCAGGGAGCCCCCCTGGCTGCGTCTGCACCTGGGAGCCAGATGTGCCAGCCACTTCCTGGAGCCAGGGCAGGCTGTACTGCCAACCAGACTTTTAGCAACCAGGTAAGCGGTGCTGACTGGAGCCACCAAGGTCCCTTTTCAACTGAGTGTTCTGGTCAAAACTGGATGCCTGGCAAGCCTCCCCCACCCAGAAGGCATCATGGTGGAATTTCCCAGTAGAAATAATTTGTTTTTTAGGCATTTTGATTTTTGATGACAAATGGAGATTTTTGTGGAAAGCAGACACTTTTTCTGAGGGGAAAAATGTTTTGTTAAAAACCCAATTTTCCATTGAAAAATAGTTTCAACCGAAAAATTTTGACCAACCCTGATTATCAGCTCACTTATGCCTCAAAGCCATTTTAGTCAGCTTCAGAGCCAATCCTCCAGACATGTGAACTATGCAGTTACTCTATGCTCTCGGGTTGGGAGCAATGAAAATAAAGTGAGGTTTGGACCCTGTTTTAAAAGGTCCTAAAAGTAAGGGTGGTGGGATCCCAGGTGAAGGGGGCAAAAGTCTTATGGATAGGCCAGAGTGATAGAGTGACAAGAGGACCGAAGCCATCCCCAGATAATCCCAAATCATTCTCTTTCTTCCTCTAAAAATATATACCTGACACTTTCAACCATCTTTTGTGGTACACTCCAATATGGATTTGTTTCCTATGTCAGAGAGCTCCAGCAAGGAACAGCAGCCTCAGACTGTGTTGGAGAGGAAACACTGAGATCTTCAGACATCTGTGGGCTTTTGGATAGCCAGTGGCCCACTGAGGTGAATGAGAAATGAAAATCCAAATCCCTTAGGAAGACTTGAAAATCTCATCCAAAAAGCTCTCTGGGGCTCAGTGGAGAAAAATGCTGTGAGAGACTGTCAAACAGAGACGATGCCCTCAGATCTTTTGAGGCACCACAATTTGTTGCAACCTTTATGTGTTTTAAAATGTTTCTTCATCTGAACTCAAAAGTTGTTCTGGCCTCTGTCCAATGCTTATAGTTCTAAAACTAAACAAAAAAAAATCAGTGGATGTCCTCCAATCTCAAGGTTTAGGGTTTGATCCAACTCCCACTGAAGTCCTGGTCCTGCTTTGAGCAGGAGATTGAACTAGATGACCTCCTGAGGTCTCTTCCAGTCCTAATATTCTATGATGCTATGTCAATGGCAAAATTCATATGGACTTGAATAGGTGCAGAATCAAGCCATTGCATAACATATATGCTCCAAAGCATATTAACAGGATTCTTTTAGATGGTGAGAAAGTGAAGATTAAAGACAGAACGCTCAGATGGGTCTATGTTGTCATGTGCTGAATAAATGACTCACCACAAATGGAGAACCTTCACTTCAGACAGATGGGGAAATGGTCTGAAATATGCTTCTCTGCTTAATTTAGATAACCATGATTGCCCAGATGGGTCACTTGGTTTTCAGCATGAGAAGAGCCTTTCAAGGAGAAGGGCAGTGTTTTTTTGGCAAAATAAATGAGTCATAAAGGTCACTCCTTTAGATGAATTTCAGAATCTTTTCTGCTGCTTCACATCTGGTAATGCCTGCCTACAGACACCAGTACAAAGCTGCTCTCAAGGTGGATTCAAATAGATGTGGTGCTAAACTGACACAACCACACTGGGGAGACCTAGAGTACAATGAAGAATTGTCCAGAGAAGGAAGAGGGACGATATAACCAACAATATTATTAGGTTTAGAACTATCTTAGCTGTTCTTTGAAGCCCAAAAAAACCTGTAGCCATCTTCCCACCGAGTCTGGGGTCCTCTAAACATCAAGGCTCAAGTCACCTTTAATTTGGTTTGAGTGGGACTATTTGTTTAACAAGGTATTATTCATAAGGAGTAGAGGTATCAATCTGGCCCTTTAAAAATGTCTTTAACTTTTCTTATTGCACCGAGCACCTTGAAAATGTAAATTGATTGCAAGGGTTAAAACTTTGTCCTTCTGATTCTTCCTGAAGCTCCCATATTATTCATGGCTCCCTAGCAAAGCTGATCTGATCTTTCTGTTCATGCAAACCCAGAGCTGTGCTTCCTTGATTTTGGAAGAACACAGTTTGCATTTGTAGTGGGAGACCTCCAGACTGCCATTAACAGTACCACAATGGCCACAAGCTTCCTCCCAACTGCTAGCTAACTGCCTGTAGCTGGGTTGGTACCTCCACTGTCAGAGCAGACTGGATAAAAAGGTCTCAATAACTGTGCTCTACTTAGTGAGAAGGAATACCTGACAGTGGGAAAGTGGTGATACACTTTCTTTTCACCTGGGCTAGGGATTCACAGCCATTTCCATGTATTACAGCAATGATTTCTTCCATGAAAGAAGTGAGAGGCAGCACTGCTACCATTCTGTGATATTGGGGAAGGTTTCCCAGAGTTCAGAGAATGCCCCCCCTTCTTCCCTCACTGTCTCTGAAATCACAGCCACTAATCTTCTGATAGGAGAGGTCAGGAGCCCTCCTTTGCTTTGATCAGCCAGAACAGATGCTGTTTTGGAATGCACACCCCAAACTGCAAGGAGAGTGGGCTGCTCCGGCAGCAAAAGATCAGGAATTAACCCAGACTTCCATCTAGCAGCATAAAGCACTAGCCATCAGGCAAACAAACTGGCTGAGCTTTTTTTATGTTGGTGGAATCAGTCTTCTTAGTACAGTTTGCAGAACAATACGACGGGCTGCTGGTTGTCACCAGTATAGTATAAACATGCACAATGCTGTTTTTGTGTAACACATAAAGTCAATGAGTGTGGTTTTTTTACCTTACTAAGGCTGGTCACACCATCCATGTAACATGCAATGGTGTTTCTTGGCTCTCTACATGTCACTAGTTCTATTGAGGGCTTGTGTTTACCCTGCCTATTCAAAAATCGTGAAGTGGGCTAGTAGTGTTTCCTTAAAATACCCAATTCTGTTAAGGTGAGAAAGGATTAAGTGGGTTCTGCTGACTCCCTGAGGCAGATGATGTATTACCCAACTGGGATATAAGGGAAAAGGGCATGATTCTCTAGAAAGGGAGGACCTAGTGTGCAGGCTGAGTAATCCTGAGGTAGGAGCGTTGCAACAGCCAAACCTGAGCATTAAGTTCTCATTTTTGTCCTATTTATAAATTAAGCCAAACCCCAGGAAGGGGGCGAGTTTGGGCTTTGCGTATCACATGGACTGTGTTTGTAGAGCAGGATGGGAAATGGATCTACTCAAATGCCTTTAAGAGCTGAAACATCAATGTACTGAGCCCAACAGTGGGGTTGCAGTTACACCTACGTTGAACAAGGGAGGTGTCACTTGACCTGTGTGAGTGGTGCAGTTCACCAGTGTGATGATCCAACTCACCCTTTACATAGATACAGCAGCCCATGTAATGCCATACAGTGAACTATGATGCCCTAGGCCTACCCAAGCTCAGACTTCAGCTGTGCATCTCTGCAGCACCCCTTTACAGCAGGACAGGGCCTGTATTATGGGGCAACCAAGATAAAGGATCTGATTCTGATTTCACTTACCCCAGCATACATCCAAAGCCATTCCATTTAAGACAGAGGAGTTACACCAGGAAACAAGTGATGTAAGAGCAGAATCAGACCCAGAGAGTGGTTAAATGACGAACCAGAGAATGGTGGAGCCACATTATACCTAAGGCCTTTGAGTCTTGAAGCTACGCTCATGTCTCCAGCCCACACTGCTCACTACTCAGGTTGGTTTTGAGCTGCTGAACATGACAAGTATGAGATGCAAGCGGCCCAGCTACACTGGATATGGAAGGGTGGGTTTCATTGTGAAATTGTACCTACATTTCTACCTTTTGTAACAATGTTCATTAAAAATAAGTGGGAGAAAAACTGCCCTAAAGCACTGACATGGATAATGGAAAAGACTGAGAGACCGAGAGGCACTTAATGCAAACCTTGTCCAGACAGGAATCAGGCCATATCCAGTAAAAGGATGGAAGCATGTATGGAGAACCACCTCTGAGAAAGTAGCAGGAGGCAGGGAAAATCTACCAGTTAGTTCTTGGCAGGGGAAGATGTAAATGAGAGGGAGTGTGAGAATGCGTGAATTCCTTTGGACAAAGCTATGGAGTTACATGTGGGATGGAGGGAGACACATCTAGGCCTCTCCATCCTAATCCAGGGACCACTCTGCCTACTCCCAGCCAACCTGGGGTCCCCACTGTCCTTCTGTTCTCCCTCGCCCCTGCTCCTGGCCAACCTGGGGCCACCTGCTGTCCTGTGCTCTCACCCCCTGTCACAACACTGCTGGTCCCTTTAAGGAGAGGTGCAGACTCAGGTTACCCATGACAAGCTAATTTAAAGAGCCCATCAAGCTGATTAATTGGATAACAAGCACCTGGGCCTGATAAAAAGTCTTCAGGGGGCAGTTACAGGATGGTAGAGGATGGTAGAGGCTCTTCCAAGAGAGAGGAGCTCCCAGGATTGAGAAGCCAGGCACCAAAGAGGAAGGCTGGGCAACCCCTCAGCCAAGCAGAGAGACACGTCAGGTTTATTTGTGTTTAATAAAGTAAAACCCCAACATGGGAATTTTGTCTTACTCATCACAGTCCAAATGAATGTTCTTAAAGGACTTGAGAGAAGGGAAACTGAGGCAGAGACTGCCCCTTCATGTCCTCACTGCAGTTACTCACATCTCCTGTAGCAGATTTGTCTTGGTATAGCTGATTTGGGATCATTCTACAGTTCCTCTGCCATGAGAGGATTACACCTGTTGAGAAGGTGTGATAAAATAAGTCTTTATTGCCCTCAAACAAACAATTGAGTACTTTAAAACAAATCCCCTTTGTTTGTTTTTTAATGAGCCAAGAAAGAAATTCAAATTTTTTACACTTAGCAAGGAATGCCTTCTAGTATTTGGCAGCTGGAAGTCTCGACTTTTGCTTGTCTACAAATATGTTGGAAGGTTTCCAGCAATGTATGATGGTCTGTCTCCCGATCACTGGGCTTCAGACAGCATTGTGGCCATGTCACATCCATTGCTAGCTGGCTGCAGAGACTGTTTGTTCAAACCTCACATCAAACTTGTAAGTGTAGATGTGTCTTTGTACAGCATGGCACCTACTCTGTCAGACAGTGACCTGACCATAGTATATCTCAATGGTTTGTTGGGAACAGCAGACATAAAGGGTATCTATAGCCATCCTGGTAGTTCTAGATCTTTCGATATATTCCTAGGACATCAGGGGACACATCCACCCAAGTCTTCATCATCTGAGGTAGCAGGAGTATGCTGGCTTGCTTTCATGTACAGCTGGCACCCAGCGGCTTCACTGAAGACAGACCTCCCCTGCAAAGGAGTAGCCCAGCCATTCTAGACATATGGTGGATGAGTTTGCACTAGTGTCAGGGAGTTTTGTAGTGTAGGCCATGTCTCTGTTGGGGAATAGTGCTACCCACTGGTCCCTGAGACACTGAACGTCTGGGATTTGCTGTTGACAGGTTCAGCTGAGACTGCCTGAACCCTTCAAGGTGGACCTTGCCTTTATCTTTTGGCTCAGATACCCAATTTCTGACTCAGCTTTGCTTCCTGCTTCTGACTCCTGGTTCCTGACCCAGGACTCCAATTCCTGACGTCTGCCCCTGGCTCCAGCCAATAGGCTGGCAGCCCATGACCCAGCCCAAACACTATTGAAATTCCCCAAGAGCAGAGGATTTCATACCAACCCAGAAAGTCCTCCTACAGACCAAGCTTGATAATGTGTCAGCCTCTACCCCAGTTAAGTTGGCTTCCTACCACATTCCTGAGTTGGATCCAGCAGCTATGAGTTAGATTGAGCAGAGAGATGTCTGAACGAGGGGAAGTAGTTCAGCTTCCAAAGCTGCTGTCGCATCTTCCGTTCTCCGACTTATCAGAGAAACAGCTCAGGTCAGGTTCTGGGTCAACCCTGAGCAGCCCACCAGTGTCAAACTCTGCTAGTCTTCCTGAAGGAGCAGGCACAACAGGTGGAACCAGCAGAAAACAGGAGGCTGTTTCAGAAGAGCCAAGCCATTCATGCAACTCTTGAAATGTTCCTCTGGGAAAAACAAGGTTTTTTGTATGAGGGTATGAGATACCTGCCACCTGATTTCACCTTAAAAGGCAAGGGATTATACAAAAGGGGACGATAACAAGACTTCATTCCTTGACGTATCAGGATGGTGAGTCAACTGGACCCACATGTGAAAAACATTGTCTGAAGGAAATACCTGCTCTCAAATGGAAACCTGCATTTAATTTAAAGAACGCAAAATATTGACCACACACTTGATAAAGTTCAGGGCACTTGAGTTCAGTGACTTGAGAAGTTGTCTTTAAAAGATATTCAATCAAATATAAGAATCTACCTGTAATAACAATGACAGAGTTGAATCAACACGCTAAGTATACACAGGAATCTTTTTGTGCTTGCATCTCTTGAGTTAAATATCGTATTAAAAACAGTGTATTGGGTATTTAAAATTAGACTGAGGACAAAGGACAGATTTATGCTAAGATGGTTATTGTACTGAGATATTCTGATTGGGGCTGGGATAAAACTTAGTTATCTGGTGGGACAGAAAGCGGTAAATTGCAATCGGATGTGGTGCTCAAACTAAAAGGCAAAATGATTTAGCAGAGATATCTGTCCATCTGAGTCATTATAGTGTACACAGTGATAGAGTGTTTGCTAGTGTTTGATAGATGTATGGTCTATCTGGAAATTCTCCACACTACCAAAGTCTGTCTTTGAAAGTTAATTCAGTAAAGATTTTGCATGAAAACCCATTGACCAAAGTACTTCAAAGTAGACTTGAATCATACCTAGAGCTGAGTGAATAATTGATTTTTTTTGGTTCAGTGGTCAAAGAAAAAAAGAGAAAAATTTCATTTCATGTCTACCCAAAATAGATTTTTGTTTTCAGATTTTCCCACTGAAATGAAAAACTGAGAAAAAAAATTGTTTCGGGTCAAATGAAATATTTTGTTTGACCCAAACCAAATTTTTATTCATTTTTTTTCATTTAGTTTGTGGGTATTTCTCCCCACTTTTTTAAAGTAAATCTAGTTATATTTCTAAATGAAACATCATTTCAAAATGAAAAGTCAAAATGTTTTATTTCAAAAATGTCAAAGCGAAAGAGTTCAACTTAGAGTTTTTTGTCCAAAACTATTAGCCAAATTTCACCCATGTTCTCAAACAGTTTTTGTTTGCCCCCAAAATGGCAGTTTTGGTGAATAAACTATTTGCCTGAAAACTTCCGCTCAACTCTCATCATGCCTTACTTGAGAACACATATTTAACATGGTAGCAAATTTTTTGAAGATATACAGGCTCTTCTGCATTTGAGACTGATCTTGGCTGCTAGTTAGGAACACGAATATGCCATAAACACAAAATAAATCTGTTTGCAAGTGCATTCCAAGAACTGTCTGGTTCATAACACATGCCTGGGACCAAACCAGCCTTTGCTCCCGCATAGGTTAAGGAAATGCCAAGCCGTTTAGTGATAGCAACAGGAGGCAAACAGAATTTTGCTTGTTAAGACGTTACTTATTCTCGCTGTTTATTTGTCCACGTGAAGACACAGCCCTCTGTTTGTCACAATTAATTGCTGTAGTGATAATTACAATATCGCAAAGAAAGGGTGAGGATTTCAAATGAGGATAAGACGTATAAGCCAATGAAGCAGAGGAAAATTTTTATAGCAGGGTGGCCAAACCACAGCTCGTTTACAGTTAAAGCGCAGCTCGTGGAGTCAGCCCACACCCGCACTCTCTGCCTACCAGACTGGGGGTATGTCTACACTACGAAATTACGTCGAATTTATAGAAGTTAGTTTTTCAGAAATCATTTTTATACAGTCGATTGTGTATGTCCCCACACAAAACGCTCTAAGTGCATTAAGTCGGCAGACTGTGTCCACAGTACCGAGACTAGCGTCGACTTCCGGAGCGTTGCACTGTGAGTAGCTATCCCACAGTTCCCACTGTCTCCACTGCCCATTGGGATATTGAGTTGAGATCCCAATGCCTGATGGGGCAAAAACAGTGTCGCGGGTGGTTCTGGCTACATGTCGTCAGGCCCCCCTCTCCCTCCCTCCCTCCATGAAAGCAACGGCAGACAATCGTTTTGCATCTTTTTTCCTGGGTTACCTGAGCAGACGCCATATAACGGCAAGCATGGAACCCGCTCAGCTCACCGTCACCGTACGTCTCCTGGGTGCTGGCGGACATGGGACTGCATTGCTACACAGTAGCAGCTTATTGCCTTTTGGCAGCAGACGGTGCATTACGATTGGTAGCCATCGTCATCATATTCCTAGGTGCTCTTTTAGCCAACTTCGGTGAGATCAGTCAGGGGTGCCTAAGCAGACATGGGAGTGACTCAGCCAGGTCATTCCCATCTTCTGCCAAGCACTCAGGAGATGAGGATGGCTTGCAGTCGTACTACATCTGCTGCCAGCCTATGATGTAAAAGATAGATGGATCAAAACAAGAAATTGACTGGATTTGTTTTGTGAAATCAATGGCCTGCTAAACCCAAGGTTATGAGTTCAATCCTTGAGGGGGACATTCTGTGTGACAGTTGTTTGTGTTTCTCCTAGATGCAAAGCCACCCCTTTTGTTGATTTTAATTCCCTGTAAGCTATTTCGTCAGTCACTCCTCCCTCCGTCAGAGCAACAGCAGACAATTGTTTTGCACAAAACCAGGCGAGGAGGCAACAGCAGCACGGTGACAAGGGGGACATGGTCATAGACTTCTCACAAAGTACGGGCCAGGCAATGTGCCCTGGCAATGAGCACATCATGCTGATGAGCTCTGCAAGTATGCTGGCCAAACAGGAAATGAAATTCAAAAGTTTGCGGGCCTTTTCCTGTCTACCTGGCCAGTGCATCTGAGTTGAGAGCGCTGTCCAGAGCGGTCACAATGGAGCACTCTGGGATAGCTCCCGGAGGCCAATACCATCCAATTGCGTCCACACTACCCCAAATTGGACCCGGCAAGGCTGATTTCAGCACTAATCCCCTCATCGGAGGTGGAGTAAAGAAATCGATTTAAAGAGCCCTTTAAGTCAAAAAAAAGGGCTTTCTCGTGTGGACGCGTCCAGGCTTAAATCGAGGTAACGCTGCTAAATTCAACCTAAAGTTGTAGTATAGACCAGGCCTGGGAGTGGGGAGCTTGGCAGTGGTGCTGGAACACTTTTACTAGTGGGGGTGCTGAAAGCCAGCCTCTTTACCCCTGTCCACGCTCCGTCCCCCAGAGCTTGGGCCGGGAGCAGGGCCATGTCTACAGAGGGGGACCTGGACAGGGGTAAGGGGGCTGAGGCTGGGGTGGGCATGGGGCCAGCAGCTGGGACCCCATGAGTGGGGCCGGGAGTGGAGCCCTGAGACGGGAGCCCTGGACGCGGAGCTGGGACCCCACGTGCATGGCCAGGAGCAGAACCCTGGGTGTGGGACAGAAACCAGGACCTTGTGTGCAGGCCCAGGAGGATAGACCCAGGCACAGGGCCAGCAGCTGTGATCCTGTGTGCAGGGCTGGGAGCAGAGCCCCGAGTGCAGTGCGGCAGCCAGGCCCCCGCATGGGAGGCCAGAAGTAAATCCCCAGGTATGGGGCTGGGACCCCACATGTGGGGTGAGGAGCACAGCCCCATGCAAAATCTGGGGGTGCTGCAGCACCCCCCACACCCCTAGTTCCTGCACCTATGGAGCTTGGGGCTTCTGCCCAGTGGTGGGGCTAGGGACTTCTGCTGAGAGCGGGGGACACAATTTAGAGGTCACCCCCCCAAATAACTTGAATCACCCCCCAACAGTTTAAGTCTCACACACCCCTCTTATCCTCAGCAGCCCCTTTCTGTAGCTCTCAGATGTTAGCTCTATGTGGAGAGGCAGCAGCAAAGAGCTGGGAGCTGTGGGGTGGGGGAAGCAGCTTGGAGGGTCAGTAAGTTTGGCCACTCCTGCTGTACAGCATCCCTCACACCTCCTGCTGGAAGATGCAGTCTGTGCTCTCCCAAGTGCTCATTGCCAGATGCTGTGGTATGAGAGGCAGCGAGTACTGTTCTGCCACACCCCAATATGGGTGACCAACCTCCCCTGGAAAATTGGATCACACAACCCTCAATGTTTAACCCCAGCACTTAGAAAGCACTGGCTATCGGCATTTTGTCTTGATGCATTGGGGTCCTGTGGTGGGTTTTGTACCTTGTCAACCCCTTTGATTCCAGGGGGGACGAGGTTAACCCCACCTCCCTGCATCTACGTTAGTTTTACTACCTCCCCGGTAGTCAGGGCTGTATTGCCAATGGCCAGAGTCCCTCTAAATCCACTTCCCCTGGTCGGATAGCACAGCCTATCGGCCAGAGTCCATATAGTGAGCTCCTAAAGCAGCAGGGCCCAATGGCCAGAGTCTCTCTACCCTTCCTTCCCTTGGTGGGGTAGCGCAGCCTAGCAGCCAGAGTCTCTATAGTGTGCTCCTAAAGCATCGTGGCCTAATGGCCAGAATCTCTCTAAATTCTTTTCCGCTCAGGGGATAGCATGGCCCTGTGGCCAGAGTCCATCTATCTCCTTTGGAGTGAGGGGGGGGTCAGTGGATTATGTCATCACAAGGGGGTGGTTAGAGACCCCTGGTAGGGAAGACCAGGGCCCACCCACCTTCCCCGGGCTCCAACCCAGGGCCCTGTCAGTGATGACATGATCCACCATGGGTTAGGGAGGAATCCTACCGCAACACGCTGCCCTCAGAGTGGTGGTAGATAGCACTCCCTTCCCTTCCCTTCCCTTCCCTTCCCTGGGTCACTTCCTAACAGTTCTTCAAACTTAGCAGTTCCTGTGGCATCAAGGTCTTCAGGTTCCTCAGCACGCGGCGCTCCCTGGGGTTCCAACAGCTGCCAGTCTCTGGGCCTGCTTCCTGGCTCCTCAGCTCCCTCCTGCAAGGGTCGCAACTGCTCCTGGGCTGGAGCTTCCGCTGGGCGTCCTCCTTCCCCAGCCACCAGCCCTGACTGAGCATTTCTGCAGGCTTTTATGCTTGGCTCCCGGTTGGAGCATGCCCAGCACAGCCTCAGGGGCGTGGCTTTCTCTGCCAGCAGGAAAGGGTTAACTCTCCCAGTCCCAGTGCAGGGCCAGTCCGCTCCGTCACAGGTCCCAATAAGAAGAGTCTACCTCTGCCAGTGTACCTATTCAAAACAAGCCAGAATTTAGTACTACTCATAATATAATCAACATAATCCTGTGCATTTAGGTGTAGTTCCACTGCTGCAATTCAGCAGATTCTCCTTTTAGAGATTATTGTTCTTACTGATAGAGGACCCAGGACAGCCCACCTGTCTGTCCATTGACTCTGATGCAAGCCAAACCAGATCCTCTTGTCCAAGGATATGTATGAGCTGTTAGCCTATAATGAACCAAACTGTCTTCTCAGTTATATCAGTGAAATTTAAACCTGCTGAGGATCAGGCTCCGTACCTGAACCATGGTATTTGTAGGGAAACCTTCAGACACTTTAAGTGCATTTATACCAGTCCTGGGGCTGGTTTTGTTCAACATCTTTATTAATGATCTGGATGATGGGATTAATTGCACCTTCAGCAAATTCACAGATGATACTAAGCTGGGGGGTTAGGTAGATACGATAGAGGGTAGGAATAGGGTCCAGAGTGACCTAGACAAATTGAACAAGAAGTCCGGCGGCACCATAAAGACTAACAAATTTATTTGAGCATGAGATTTTGTGTGTAAAGAACCCACTTCTTTAGATGCATCAAACTGGAAAATTGGGCCAAAAGAAATCTGATGAGATTCAACAAGGACAAGTGCAGAGTTCGGCACTTAGGAAGGAAGAATCCCATGTACTGCTACAGGCTGGGGATGGATAGGCTAAGCAGCAGTTCTGCAGAAAAGGACCTGGGGATTACAGTGGACAAGAAGCTGGATATGAAACAGCAGTGTGCCCTGGTTGCCAAGAAAGCCAATAGCATATTGCGCTGTATTAGTAGGAGCATTTCCAGCAGATCGAGGGAAGTGATTATTCCCCTCTAGGCCGTTTTTCCATGAATATCACAGAAAAGATTGGTCTTAAGAGATAGTTACAGGACTTCCGCTGGAAATGCTCTGCTGCATAGAAAAACAGAATGGTGAGGCAATCTAGGGTTGCTGGTTGGCAGGGTGGACCACCACAGTGGGGCAGAGGTGGGGAGAGAGGCAATGGAACTTAGAAAAATTGAGATCATGGAATGGAGGGAGTCACCAATTGAGTCAGTGGAAGATGGGGAAGGACAGAGGAGGCTGTGTGTGGATGAGAAGTGGTTGACATTGATGGGCTGGAAACAGCAGATAATGGGAAGAGGGGGGTGGATGGGAACTATTGAAGAACACAAGGCAGTGGCTGGAGAAGGGGAAAATCAGAGAGGGGGCACTGCTTGGTGAAGACCAGACCAGTTGTAGCAGGGTGGACCCCTGATCCTGCCCTGAAGGGGTAAAAACAGCCCTGGGAGGGGGCTGTGGCTGGAGAAAACAGTCTTTAGGCTGGGCTGATTGGGGGAAGTGGCTGCAGCTGGGCCCATGCCCCAAACTGAGCAACAGGGCCTTATAAGAAGGCTAGGGAAGCCAGGAGCAAACAGTCTCTCTCAGTCTCTGGGGAACTCTAGCCTGGAAAGCCCCAGGCTGCGGCCTAGCATTGGGCTAATAGGTACTGGGGGTTGCAGAGGGCAGCCCAGGGGTAGGCCAAGGCAGCAGGTCCAAACCCTCCTTGCCAGTGATGAGTAGGCTGATACTGAAGTCTGCCCTAAGGCATGGGGCTAGACAATGACTGGCAGTAGCCATATACTGAGGCAAGGTGGGGATAGAGGGTGGGGGTTCCCTGTGGAGGGGAGACCCTGAGAGAAAGAGGTTACTGCCAGGGGGCAGCACCCCATGTAAAAGGGCACCGGGTCGAGGGAGGGACGGGGGGCCAGAGAACAGGTGGATCACGACGTGCAGAGGGTGCTCCAGAGCTGAATTGAGCTAATTCCCGGAAGACACCAGCAGGAGGCGCTGCAAGGGTGAGTCCGCTCGTCTACACCAGGTAAGCAGCCATTTGGATGAGTCATGCTTTTCATTGCTCTAGTGAGTCTTGTGTCACTTCACTGTTCTCTGCCGGTGGCTCATTTCCTTTCCCAGCCATGCTTTCAGCTACCCTTAGCAAACATTTACTATTTAAGATTTTTTTATTGCCTTGTTTATTTCATTGATGTTTTTGGCATTCTCTAGCAAGCCTTTTAATTTGAGATCAAGTTGACGTTTTGGAAGATGGATAAAGAAATTCAGCGTTATAATTATGATCTTCGCCTGGGGTCAAGATGTAGAAATTTTTGTACCATTCATTGAAGGTGTCACCAATATCTTTCTACATAATGCCAACAGAACCTTAAGGTAGTCTGCAATGAGGTGACCTGATTTGCTGCTTTCTAAATGATATTTTGCAATGCACAGAAAAAAAAGCAAATGTGCTCTCTGCATCTGAGGATTGTGCTGAAATCTGTTTTTGAGTGAGAAGAATTTTAGGAACAGCTCTTAGTTTCTAATTTGAACATGCAATTGTTCAAAAGCTTTAATTGATTTTTCCAAACCAATTATTTCTTTGCAAGGCCACGGTGTCAGACATACTGAATGACTTTTCATGATTCCTAGCAGTGCTGTTGTTAAGGCATCCTCGATACAGCCAAATGAGAGCTCTTCTGCATTCCTTTCTTTGAGCAGCTAAATTTGTGGCATTAATCCTGCAGCTGAGACATCAATAGCCTTCTACAAATGTCCCTACCTATATTCCTACAGAATAACAACATCAGCTTTGCAACATCTGACTTTCCCACACAACACAAGGTTCCAAGTTTCCAGAGCTGGCACACTGCCACGTTCATGTGTTGCTCCACTAGTCAAACTAAGCTGCTCTTTCTCTGCTCTATTTCTGTACGACAGTGTTAGGATTTAGCATTCTGAAGATAAATTAGAGGAATTTGATGTCATGCAGTTGCTTTTGCATTCCAAAACCCAGTATGATTGCTGAAATCCCTGCTTATGTTTGAATAATCTGCATGCTCAAGTGAAGGATTTTGAACGGGCAAAGGAGACAATAAATTTCTCATCTTCTAGAAAGAAGAAACCGAAGAGTCCTTGCTAAAGTCGATTAGCTGAATATCAAAATGGGCAACATGGCAATGGAGGTACATTGGCACTTTAATCAAAATGAACAGAAGAAAAATGGATACATGGGTATCAGTAAATAAAATTGGTAGAGCTAATATTCAAAGGAATGACCTCTTATTAGTCTATATGGAGAAATAAACTCAGACATTAGTAGATTGCTATTCTGTGTATACAGTGCCTAGCACAATGGAGCCCCAATTTGGTTGAGGCCTTTAAGTCCTGCTGGAATAATAAATGATAGGTTTGTTGCCCACCTGAGCCAATAGTTTGTCACACCTCTGCAGTGATGGCTGGTACGCAGCGACTGCTGCTGCTAATATACATAGAGGACAGGAGACCACAAGGCTGGAACATAAAAGACAAAAGAATCAAGGAACAGAAGAAGCCCTATAAATTCATCCCTCTCCTTATCCACACTGGTGAACTATGGCACTGTCCTATCCGAACTTCTGCCAGTGGAGTACCATACTGGCACATTTCTGGGGCTCTGGCAGTCACTTCTGTATCTGATTGGTGTTCTACAACATGGAAGTTTGCAAACCAGCCATCAAGTGCTAACCCGTGTTAAGCAGAGCCAGCTTCATATGTCACGTTGATCTGCATTATAGATACTGCAGCCACTGATGGAGGCTGCTGTGATAAAGATGGAGCCATGTATGTTGGGACACATGATCTCCACTGGCTATACCACTATATTAAAGGAGACAACCGTGGGCCATATTTAGGATTCTGTGGGTGGCATTTTGGGCACCCTGGCTACACTATTGTTTGTGTCCAGCTCTGCTCACTGCTGCAACATCCAGGTTCTTCATAAGCTTGCATCACCTGCAGATTGGCTCTGAGCCTACTTCACTGCTCATGGGAAGCAGCTGCATGAGATACAATCAATCTGATGACTTTGGCTGTTAGTCATTTGAAACACCAAAGGCTAATAGAAGCTTTTTTTAATTATTTGCTTTAATCAAATGTCACATGAACTTAACTGCACTGAGTCAATCACAACACTGATCCACAAACTCTTATGGATCCCGGGGTTTTCACTGCTAGTTAAATCAATGTTACATGCATTTTAAGTCTAATATGGGCATCTGGCTCCGAGTGAGACCAGTGTGGCTGTTAGATGCTGGCCTGAGTGGCTCTGGCCCTATGATTGCATGGCTTGAAACCATCAGCCATTTTAGTGGCTTCCTCTGTCTTGCCTTTGTATGAATGATAATTTCTAGGGTGTACTTGGTAAATACCATACAACTACTCAATAATTGCAGGCTGCTGTAAATTATTGTGCACTTGCACTTAGTAGATTCAAAAGTAATTACACCATCCAACCTGCACCTTGGTTAGAAAGAGTGAAGTACTTGTGTGTAATGATATGATCCTTACCATGTAATTACCCTGTCACTACCTGGTAATGACTATGTAATTAAATGGTCAACCAACACCATCTAAACAAAGAGGACTTATTTGATATTTATGCCCTGAAGCTTAAAATATAACAGGAAAAAAATTGTAATTATAAAGTGTTGACTGAAATCTGATGAACGGTATGAGCAGAGCATGTTATATGTAAGGAAAAACCAACAGCTAACAGGACACAAGAAGGAGGAAGTTCCCGACTCAGTTGATGCCAACAGGGGGAGTTTGTGAGGCTTTGTGCCTAGTGAATAGAACACTGGACTGTAAGGAGACCTGAATTCTATTCCTAGCTCTGCCACTGATTTGCTGGGTGACCATTTCCTTTCCTCTGTGTCTCAGTTTTCCAATCTGTAATATGGAGATAATGATATTGACCTTTTTGGTGAAGTGCTTTGAAATGTACTGAAAAAAAAGTGCCAGATAAGAGCAAAGTCAGTTAAGCACAGCCAAGACATGCAAAGATTTACACACATGCTTGACTTCATGGATGTGAGCATTCCCACTGACATCCAGGGGGCTAAGTGTGCATAAATTTAAGCACATACTTACATCATTACAGAATCATGGCCCAAAAGGCCAAATTCTGGAAACTCAGTCCTTGCACAGCCTGAGTTCGATAGGCTTTATCACACAGCTCCTCTCAGAGGCCTAGGGGAAGGAATCCTCCCTCCATCAAGGCAGCAAAGGCCACGTCTACACTACAGCATAAAATCGAAATTATTAAAACCGATCTTATAAAACTGGTTTTATAAAATCGATTTTACGCGTCCACACTAGGGCACATTAATTCGGTGGTGTGCGTCCATGGTCCTAGGCTACCATCGATTTTCGGAGCGGTGCACTCTGGGTAGCTCAGTAAAAGAATGAGACCACTAACTTTGATTTGCGTCCACACTAACCCTAAATCGATATAGTAATATCGATTTTAGGGTTACTCCTCTCGTTGGGGAGGAGTACAGAAATCGATTTTAAGAGCCCTTAAAATCGATTTAAAGTGCCTTGTAGTGTGGACGGGTACAGCGTTAAATCGATTTAACGCTGTTTAAATCGATTTAACGCTGTAGTGTGGACCAGGCCAAAGTCTCTGCTGTGTTAGGGAGCATGCACAGAGTTCAGGCTTGTGCTTTTACCTCATGGCAGATCCACTAGCCATAGCCACACTGGGCTGCTTCAGAGAGACACAGTGGAGCAGAGCTCTATTATTCTCCAAGGGCATGGCATCCCCTGAACTGCCTCACCGCCTCCAAACCCATACAGCAAAACCACACTAACTATGGGGTGTCAAGGGCCTGTAATGGAGGAATATCCAGTATTTAGCCCTAAGGTACAATAAGCCCTAGCTCTATGCTTGAAATCATGTAATCAGCATGATATATACAAAGGATCTAAGATATTGCATATAACTAATACCCCTTCACTCAGAAGCTGCGGGCAGACTATTTAAAGGACACCCAGTGCTCTTTGTGCACTGCTATATTTCTACTGAATTTAATCTTCTCTCTTAAATGCCTTGATATGTCCTCAGCTGACTCCCGTTTCAACTAATTAGCACCTTGACATTTACAGAATACTGGAGGCAGCTTTGATGTTTGCAAAAGAACAGGAGGCATGTCTGTCTATATGATCTGCTTTAAGAGGAGGGATAACATTTGTGGAGAGTTTATAGACATCAGTTGGGGGAAAAAACCTTTTTCATTTTGAATGAAAATACAATCTTAAGTAGAATTTCCAAATCACAAACTTCTGTCCAAAAGCCCCCCCTCCAGCTGCTTACAAACTATTAGGAAATGCAAGGGTTAAATCTGTCACTGCATGCCGACAATTGAGTTCTATGAATACACCAGTAACAGAGAAATTGAACTGGATCATGAAAAATTAATTTAAAATAGACTACACCATTCAAACAAATTGTATTCCATTATCTTATACCAACCTTTATGTACTTATAAAAATTTCATTAAAGCCAGACTTCATTTACTCTGTTTGGCTTTATTTAACAAGGATAAAAAGAACATGATTGTTCCCCCGTGTTAGCTGGGTATTTCTCCACACTCAGCATACCCATTGAAATGTTTTTTTTATTAGAGTGACTAGGGCTGCGCAGCCACACAGGAAGAATAAAGTTGGAACAATTAGAATTGCCATGGCAATATACCCTGGATTTCTCTCCATTTTTCAGTGTGCTCAGCCCTGTTAGACCAGGGCCCTGTTAAGCAATCATGCTCATTTCCTAACAGGGCTGTCCCTCAGAATGTGTCACACTTAGAAGACTTTAGGCAGCTTTGAAAGTGCTTATCCTGTTCAGTCCGGCAGGGAAAAAGCCCTGAAGCCCACATTTCTGCAATTTTCGCTTCCTTTATTGAACACCCATCAGCAAAGTCTGATGCATCACAGATGGATAATTTATAGCACTTGTATTACTCTGGGAATAGCTCCATTTAAAGAATAAATAAAACACAAAAAAGAAAGCAATAGAACTTGACAGGTGAATAAAGTGTCTTTTTTGTTGCAGATAACAGCTATGTGGTCAGGCTTTTAAATATAGAGTCTACCATAAAACAGCAATTTTTTCAGGCTTGCTTTTGTTGCTTAGTTTCCAGTGATGTATTTTGAGCTCCCAGCTCTAAAAGCGGGCACTAACTGAAGAGAAAAGGGAGCAATTCAAATGTATTCCTGTGATGCTTAACATTTTAAGAGACCTTAGTTAATTTGCAGGTTACACAATACTATCGCAAAAGACACTTCTTGGAACACGTTAGAAATGAAGCAAATTCTCCATTTTGGTTTGTAGCGTTCTGTTGTAACCCAGTGAGATGGGTAGATGGTGAAGCCATTGACTCTAACCTTTTTTTAATGAGGTGAGAGGCAAAGTAGTATCGTGGATCAAAAACTGGCCAAAAGATGGAAGGCAAAGAGTAGGGTTGTCACAGTTTCAAGGGTAACTGTACATGTATTCCTCCTCTGGGGTCCCTCAAGGGCACCCACTTAAGGCTCCCAGATGTCACATCTTGGGCGCAGACCCACGGTCTCTCCCTCCTGACCAGGGCTGCACAGCTCCCTGCTTTACACTGTGATATCCCCAGCAAGCCAGTCAGCCTAGAGACCAGCATCTACGAGTTGCTTTATCTCCAAGGGCAATGAGCAGTGTATTATCAGCAGCTGCAAGTTACGATACAGCTCCTTCTAAGCAAGCACATTTTTGTTAAGGTAAAAGCATTACAGAGGAAACATAAAAACAATACAAGTCCCTGTTCATGTGCTAAAAGCTCACCCGAGGTCACCCATCAGTCTTACAGGGCCCTAGCAGGCCAAATTCCTTCAATGCTTCGCAAAGGCACCCCCTTGTCCCCTTTTGACAGAAGGTCCTGCCTGTTCACTGGGTCAGAAGGAAGTCCTGGACTCAGTTGTCAAGGTCTGTTGGTCTCTGAAAACCCAGGATTCTCTGTAAAGGGGGAGATGTGATGTGAACCGGGGTGTGTGATGAACTTCAAAGGACTATCTTGAACAATATGCCAGACTATGATGGACTCTGGGGACAAACAATGTCAAGTGATTTGCCTGGGGAGTCTCTAGGGGGAGCTGAATGACTGACTCCTAACAGAGCCTTTGTTGGAGTGGGGCAGGGGTTACCTGTGGTAAGCTTCTTAGCATGCCTCTGAGTTATTTTATTGTTTTTAATATATTTTTTCTGTCATGCTTTAACCTTAAGAATGTATGTGCTTGCTTAGAAAGAGCTATGTGGTAGCTTATGCCTGCCGGCAATTACAGCTGTTCATAACTTCTGGAGAGAAAGCAAAGTGCAGTTGCTGGCCTGTTTAGACAGTCTGGCTTGCTGCGAATATCACAGTGTAGGCAGAGAACCTTGCAGCCTGGAAAAACTCATCAGGACAGAGAGACAAATGGCTCCGCCCAGGAGAGGTGACAGCTAAGGAGCTGGGAGCCTAGAGTGGGTGCCCTCAATGAAACAATAAAGGGGGGTGCATGTGCAGTTGCCCTGTACTGTGACACTGGAAAGGGGAAGTAACAAAATGTGCAGATGAAACAAATTATTTAGATTAGTCAGGCCCAGAGAAGACTGTGAATAACTTCAGAGAGACCTAACTAAGCCAGGTGAGGAGGCAACACAATGGCAAATGAAATTCTGTGTAGATAAATGCAAACAAATGCACATTGCAGGGATAAATGTCAAATTACAGGATTGTTAACTGTATCAACTTCAGAAGGGACAGGTCTGCCCTATGTGCAGCTACAGACAAACAAACAAGAGGTTAGGATGCAGACGGTATGGAATGCAGAGAATATTTTAATGCCTTTATATAAATGGCTTCAACTGGAATACTGTGTGCAGCACTGGGTACCCATCTCAGAAAGGATATTGCAGAACCAGAGGAGATTCAGAAACCAGTCACAAGGATGAGCAAGGGTATGAAAAAAACTCTCTCAAATGAAAAGAGATGGAAAAGATTGGGACTTTAACCTTGGAAAGGAGATGAATAAGTGGGGACATAATAGACGTATATAAAATAAGACTGGTCTAGATAAAGTAGATTGGGCGCTTTTGTTCTCCATGTCTCATAGCTAAGGCTACGATTTAGTCACGGGTATTTTTAGTAAAAGTCATGGACAGGTCACAGGCAATAAACATTCACAGCCCATGACCTGTCCATGATTTGAACTATAAATACCCCCTGACTAAATCTCTAAATCTTAGCTGCTCTGGGAGGGTCCAGGGCACCACCACCGCTGCTGCTCTGGGGGGAGGGGCATCCCAAGGTCCTGTCACTGCTGCTCGGGGGTGGCCTGGGGCTCGGCTGCTGCTGCTCTGGGACCACTGCTTGGGCAGCCCTGGGGTCAGCCGCTGCAGAAGTCACGGAGGTCCCAGAAAATCACGGAATCTGTGATTTCCATGACCTCTGTGAAAGACTCACCACCTTACTCATAGACAACAGGGATATTCAATTAGACTGAAAAGTGGGAAATTCAATACCAATTAAAGGAAATACTTTGTCACGCAACATGTAATTAGGCACTGCAACTGTCTGCCACATGAAGTCATTGAGGCCAAGAACTTAGCAAGATTTAAAAAGCATTGAACGTTTATTTGGATAACAAGAATATGCAGAGTTAAAATTAATTAATGTTAACAAATTCTGGAAGGGATATTAGCCCTCATGCTGCAGGGCATAAGCCAGGGTATGTCTACACTACGGGATTATTCCGATTTTACATAGACTGGTTTTATAAAACAGATTGTATAAAGTCGAGTGCATGCGGCCACACTAAGCACATTAATTCGGCAGTGTACGTCCATGGTCCAAGGCTAGTGTCGATTTCTGGAGCGTTGCACTGTGGGTAGCTATTCCGTAGCTATCCCATAGTTCCCGCAGTCTCCTTCGCCCCTTGGAATTCTGGGTTGAGATCCCAGTGCCTGATGGGGCAAAAATCATTGTCGCGGGTGGTTCTGGGTAAATGTCGTCACTCATTCCTTCCTCCGGGAAAGCAGTGGCAGACAATCATTTCGCACCCTTTTTCCCTGGATTGCCCTGGCAGATGCCATAGCATGGCAACCATGGAGCCTGTTTTGCCGTTTGTCACTGTCACCGTATGTGTACTGGATGCCACTGACAGAGGCGGTATTGCAGTGCTACACAGCAGCATTCATTTGCTTTCGCATGATAGCAGAGACAGTTGTCAGTCGTTCTGTACCGTCTGCTGTGCCATTGTAAATTGGCAATGAGATGACGGTTATCTGTCGTTCTGTACTGTCTGCTGCCGTCATGGGTGCCCCTGGCTGCGGTCGGCTGGGGGAGCAAAGACAAAAATGGGAATGATTCCCCGAGTCATTCCCTCCTTTATGTTGTATCTAAAAATAGAGTCAGTCCTGCCTAGAATATGGGGCAAGTGTACTAGAGAACCAGAGAGCACAGCTGCTGCATGTCAGATCCCGCAGAAATGATGAGCTGTATGCCATTCACGGGGGGTGCCCCTGCAACAACCATACCTGTTGCTTCCCTGCTCCCCCAACCCTCCTGGGCTACCGTTGCAGTGTCCCCCCCATTTGTGTGATGAAGTAATAAAGAATGCAGGAATAAGAAACACTGATTTGTTAGTGAGATAAAATGAGGGGGAGGCAGCCTCCAGCTGCTATTAGTCCAGGCAGGACATTAAGCGGTGCGGGGGAGAGGAGCCCAGCATCCCACTGCTATGATAGTCCAGGCAGTACAGAATCTTTTCTTTACACATGAAAGGGAGGGGGCTGATGGAGCTCAGCCCCCAGTTGCTATGATAAAGATGGTTACCAGCTGTTCTGTACCATCTACTAGGAATGGCCGGGAATCATTTCTATTTTTACCCAGGCGCCCCCAGCCAGCTTTACCTGAGGCCAGCCAGGAGCACTCACGGGCTGATGATGATGATGGATAGCAGTCATATGGTACCGTCTGCCCCTGGGGAGGGAAGGGGAGCAGATACTGTGCTTCACTGCTGCAGCATCGCATCTACCAGCAGCATTCAGTAGACATAGGGTGACATTGAAAAAAGTCAAGAAACGATTTTTTTCCCTTTTCTTTCATGGGGGGAGGGGGTAAATTGATAAGCTATAACCTGAACCACCATGGACAATGTGTTTGACCCTACAGGCATTGGGAGCTCAGCCAAGAATGCCAATGCTTATCAGAGACTGCTGGGGACTGTGGGATAGCTGGAGTCCTCAGTACCCCCTCCCTCCCTCCATGAGCGTCCATTGATTCTTTGGCTTTCCGTTACGCTTGTCACACAGCACTGTGCTGTGGACTCTGTATCATAGCCTGGAGATTTTTTTCAAATGCTTTGTCATTTCGTCTTCTGTAACGGAGCTCTGATAGAACAGATTTGTCTCCCCATACAGCGATCAGATCCAGTATCTCCTGTACGGTCCATGCTGGAGCTCTTTTTGGTTTTGGGACTGCATCGCCACCCGTGCTGATCAGAGCTCCACGCTGGGCAAACAGAAAATGAAATTCAAAAGTTCGCGGGGCTTTTCCTGTCTACCTGGCCACTGCATCTGAGTTCGGATTGCTGTCCAGAGCGGTCACAATGGTGCACTGTGGGATATCGCCCAGAGGCCAATACCGTCAATTTGCGGCCACACTAACCCTAATCCGATATGGTAATAGCGATTTTAGCACTACTCCTCTTGTTGGGGAGGAGTACAGAAACCGATTTAAAGAGCCTTTTATATCAATATAAAGAGCCTCGTTGTGTGGACAGGTACAGCGTTAAATCGGTTTAACACTGCTAAAATTGATTTAAACGCATAGTGTAGACCAGGCCCTACTCTCTAATTATTAGTGAGCAGGTTGACACCTAATGTGAGGATCAGGTTCTCCTACCTTTGCCTATTGCAGAGTTCTTACACCTTCCTCTGAAGCATCTGGATTGGTTACTGTCAGACACAGGATACTGGAGTAGAGTGACCTCAGGTCTGTCCCCAGTCTGGGAATTCCCATGTCCCTGTGTATCATCTACAGCAGGATGGGTCCTGATTGTCCCAGGGACCACATCTCTGTGATCTACTGACATTACCTGTGTTCATCAGGCATGTTGGAGTTGACTGAGCCAAGGATAAAACTCCCAGGAAAAGGAGCAGGGCTTTCTCAGTGGCAGCACAGTGGCTGCAGAATAGCCTCCCACCCCAGAATTAGAGTGACCACAGGGCATACCAATTTCAGAGCAAAATGCAAGGCCCATGTGTTGTGGCTGAGGCACTGGACTGGAAGTCAGAACAGCTAGGCACTGTTTCCTCGTTGCCCTGCACCTTGCCTTGTTCAGTCATGTACACCTGTGCAAAGTGGGTGTAACCAACATCATGCTGAGCTGGTAACGTTTTCTGCCTACTTTCCACTGATATGTGTTATTGCACAGGGCGCAAAGCAATAAGGCCCCTTTGACCTATTCTTGCTCCTGCCACAGGCTCTCATTGTGACCTCGTGCAAGTTACTTAGGTCCTGATCCAAACCCCACTAAAGTCAATGGAACGACTCTTAATTAACATCAGTGGGCTTTGGCTTAAGCCTTTAATGTCAGTGTACCTGAGCTGTAAAATGCAGATAGCAATCTTAGAGAATGGCCTGACTCGGGTGACCAGATGTCCCAATTTTATAGGGACAGTCCCAATTTTGGGTTTTTTTTCTTATATAGGCACCTATCCCTCACCCACCCACCCCCATCCCGATTTTTCACACTTGCCTTCTCGTCATTCTAGGCCTGACATCACTTCTCTGGAAATAGCCACTCATGGAATAATGCAAAACCCATGCACTTATATCACATGGCATGTGGGAAGGGTGAAGAATAGTAGCGGGGGATCTGGGTGAAAGTGTAAAGTTACCTCCTTTGCTATGGTCAATTCTTCACCTTTCCCAGACTGAGAGCAGAGCATAACCTTGTTAAAGTAGGACATGTTCCAATGGTCCCAGTAGTGTCTGGGGAGGCCCAGTTAGTTTCCTGCATTCTCTCGGGTATTGTGTAGCTTATTCCTGAGAGCATTCTAAAGCAACTTACTTTTATTCTTGCACATCTTGCTTCATTATTTCAGGATTTGGACATCCTAAGTTATCCCTGGGAAACCCAAAAACAACAAAAAGCAAAGAAACATGCCCCAAATGCTGCATTAAGAACCAAATCTTGGTTCCATTGCAATAATGATGATGCTAATAATAAATCAGGGTGTTTTCATTGACTTGACTGGGATCAGGATTTGGCCTTAAATCAGTGGAGTTAAGCTGATTGAGCAGTTCCTCAGCTGGTGTAAATTAAATCTCCACTCCTGTCCTGAAGATACATTGAGCAGAACTGGAGAGTGATGCTCTAACAAGGACATTAGCAGCCATCAGAGATTCTAATTGTAACTGACATTTGATTTTTAAATCTCTCTCTCTCTCTCAAATTCCCTGTAAAATTTCATTTTTGATGATAACACTGAGGTGACCCTCCTCAGGTCCCTGCGGGTGTTTTAAAGCACTTCACTTTTACCTTTGCACCACTTTACTTCCTTATTTCAGAATTTTTGTATCTTACTTTCTTTGAGAAAGCTAAAAAGCAGCCTAGTCGCTCAGAGATTCCTGGCAACCAATTAAATCCATCAAATTCCTATTTGCTGAAGCTTAACCAATTTTAATGGCTATTATAACACCCCTGTGTGGTAAGCCCACCATTCGATTGTAAGCCCAGCCAGTCTTTCTATGCAAAGCCAAGGGCAGCTGGTGTAAATACAGCCTTGTTTGTAACAGTGACACTAGGACATAAGTTGCCCTCAAACCCGTGGCAGTGAGCTAAGTGATCAGATCCAAATATGCCTCTCCCTCAGTATCTGCAGACTCATCCATGGGAGCTGCTGAGCATGGTGGGCAGCCTGATGAATCCGGCAGCCTGATGAATCCAGCTTCCTTTCACACAGTCCACGTTTGCCTTGCTGCAAGGAATTTCCCACTTGCTTTGCTGATGAGGTGGTTAGGATTCAGGGCTACCTGGCCAGCACGAGGGAATGGAGCAAGGCTACACCAGAAGATTAACAGACCTCCACCTTCTCTCACTGAGCTTTCCCTATTAGGTGAAGTGAGGTCCTGGCCACTCTGCAGCATTTGTGTCCTGCCACTACCATGAGCCCTGGGTTCTCGCAGCCAATGGGAGGGCCAGTGGGAAGGCTTGGAGACCATTATAGATGAGGGCTGGTGAGCAGCCAGTCACTCTTAAATAGAAAGAAGTTAGGTCCCACCGAGGAAACCTTGGCTGGTCTTTAACATCATAACGTGTTCTGCATATGGGCAAGCTACCTGTTTGTTTTCAGGTGCAGTTCAGGGTGTTGGTCGTGATCTACAAAGCCATAAGACCTTGTTCCACAAGAGGCTGCCTCTCTCCCTTCATCTTATTGCAAAGGCTAAGATCTGATGGCTTGCTCTTGTCAGCTCCTGGGGTGATTGTGAACTGGCTGGGGCCGCAAGACCTACAGGGGTTAGATTCTGGCACTGGGACATTTATAGCGGAGGAACCTGCTCGCTGTGGTGACTACTGAGGCCCAGAACATAGCAGGATTGTGAAAAGGATTGGACATTTAAATGGACAACACAGATATCCACCATTGTAACAGTTTCTACTGAACAATATCCAATAACTTCAGAGGGGATATAAACCCTCATGCTTCAGGGGATAGACTGACCTCTAACTATTGGGGGATAGGAAGAAAATTCTCTGGTAACAAGTTATCCCACACCCACCTATTTCATGGATTCTTGTGCTGCCTTGTGAAGCATCTAGTATCGGCCATGGTTGCTGAAAGGACATTAGTCTGGATGGACCATTGCTCTGTCATAGCAATTCCTGTTAGTGTGCATCCATCAGATTCTTTCCCTGTGCTTCTCGTAGTTGCTAGTACAACACCATCACAGAGATATCCCAAGGGAGAAGGTGAAGCAGATGCAGAAGATGTATCCTTTTAGATGTGGCAAAGTCTCAGAGTGACGGAAAAAGATAAAGCGTGGGTCCTTCTTACTCTTTCATCCCCATCATCATCCCCTCTGGCCATAGCAGGTTCAGATGCTGCAATGAAGTTTGAGGGCCTGCAGGAAAAGTGAGATCCTAAAGGGATGAGAGAAAGCAAGAAAACCCTGCATGTCTTCCCAGGACATTATGGAGACTCTGTGGTCCCTAAGATCTAAAACCAGCTTTCTCTAAATCTGCTTCCCTTCCTAAAGTGTTTGTTGAACCATATCCAGTAGGAGCTCCAGATGTAAGAAGACTCTACACTGCAGAGCTGCATAACAAATGAGGAACATGCTCCCTGACTCAGGGGTTCCAATATCAGTCTTGCTTCCCCATTTTACCCACATTAGTCTCCTTTGGGCTGAGCTACAACCAGGTAATCCTTATCCACCCTCCAATCTCTTATGGACACTGGGCCGCTCGTTCCAAGGCACCAGCTGGATTGAAAACAAGAGTTTGGGTGTTTGGCTGCAAAAATCTCAACTACTTCCTGACCTTCTCATCATCTTACTTGAACACTGGTTGCCTGTGATTTGGTCAACCAGCGCAGCCGCCCTGTGGTCCTGGAATACACCCTGGGGATCTGGTTCATATAAGGAGTGGAAACAGAGGCACTTCTCCAGGAACCTAATGTACTCCTACCACAAATACATTTGTTCAGCTCAAACTAGGGAGCTGAGGACAAGAAGGAATCGTAGGGTCATGTGTGTAAATCCTGCAGTTTG
Source organism: Gopherus evgoodei (assembly GCF_007399415.2). Lineage (NCBI taxonomy): Eukaryota > Metazoa > Chordata > Testudines > Testudinidae > Gopherus > Gopherus evgoodei. The sequence continues at coordinate 923,240 of NC_044332.1, forward strand.
ATTAGTTGTTCTTCAGCCTTTTGCTGCCAGCAAGCGTGGGTGGCGGAGGGCAGGGAGAAAATCTGTTGCATGCCTGACCGACTCACAGGAAAATGAAAAGTTAATTGTGAAACGCACATGAGTATACACACACACACACACACATGTACCTCTGTAAGGTGCTCATGTTGGAAGCCTTTACAAAGCCACTCTGGCTAATCCAAATTGATAATAGGTGTAGAAAATGATATTTTAATAAAGCATAAGAATGAGTCTGATAAATAGCCTGTTTAGAATAATGATTTATATTTAGATGCTGCTTCTGCCTGCTTATTAAACATCTATTTAAATACACGAATTAACACATCTGTCAACAATGCTTAGAATAAGAATAAAACTGTATTCTGTGATGAAAGGTAATTTGAAACAAAAAACATGCAGCATAATAAGTAGCTTAGTTTTGAAGTTTCTGGGACAGCCTTTCTTATTCCCTGTCTTATTCTCTGCTCCTAGGCAGCAGTGCCCATAGCAACACTGTCTGGTACTAGTAAGATTGCAACAATACTGCAGATATCCCTACCATGAGAGAGAGAGAGAGAGGGAACTGAATCAACAGTATAAGCTGGCTCAGCAGTGCAGTCTGTTGTCACTTCTCACCAAACAAGGCTAAACAGTGCCACTGCCAAGCATCCAATCAGGATGAGGTGAGAGATCCTGTATCCATCAGGGTAACTGAATGAAAACTACACCTTGCCTGGCTGAACACAGATCTACAAGCCTTTCGCTTTATTAGCAACTTTTCTGTGCAGTCTAATTCCCGTGGGCTGGGATTGAATGAAGAGAGGCTCATGTTTTAATTTTTACTGTCAGGAGTAATGGTAAGTGTAGGAGGAGGAATATTAATTACACCCAGCAGGCTTCCTTCAAACTTAGAAACAACATAAGGAAAGAGCCCAAGCGGTTTGAATATTGCAGGGACTATTTGCACGAGAGTCTCATGCTAGAAAACGTGTGGAAGGTTTTAAATTTTAGAGACCAATGCACCCGACTGTACTCCTTCCCACAACAATGACCAGCGGTACCTTCCAGGATGTGCAGATAGCTGGCCAAGCCCTACACTCCTGGCGCTCGAGATTCTCCAAGGCCATTTTTTAAAAAGGACTCATTTGTTTCAATTATTAAATGTTTTGGTGCAAAACACTAAGGGGCTGCCATTGCTACCCCTGTAGGCATCTACACCAGTGCACAGTGAGCGTGAAACGATATGAGTCTCTTCACATCCATTTCTTGCACTGCTGCAAATGACTATGCAAGGTACAGGGTAAGAGAGGATCAGGCCTGAAATGGCTGACACTACTGAGGGGAGGATTCTTTTAAATCTATCATTCTTTATTTCAGAACAAGGAGGGGGGGCTTCCAAACCCTTCAAAACCTCTCTCTCACCTAGTTGCAGCACTAAAACTCTCTGCAGACAAGTTGCTTTTAGTACTATGTCCTGAGCTTTGTATTTGCCCTTTGCTTGCTGTTATCATCATCTTCCTGCACCTCTCTGATGGGTCACAATTTACATTTTCCACTGCTAAGAAAAGTATCAATGAAATGCATCTGCAAGTCATGTCTCCCCTTCCCCTCCATGCCTCCTTTTGTCTGGCTTGTCTACGTGGATGCTAAGCTGTTTGGGCCAATGAGTGCCTCTTATTCTGTGTTTGTACAGCACCTAGCACAAGGTCCTGATCTTAGTTGGGGCCTCTAGGTACCAGTGTACTACTCATCATCAAACAACATCTCACTTTATTGATATAGCCTTCAAGATTCTATTTCAACTACTAGCTGGTAACTTGACTAGCTCTATCCTTGTCTCAAATGCTCAGGAACTAAATAGATCTTTGAATGGATTTTTCACAGATCATGTTCTAGAGAGTCTCTGCATTTTCATCTTGCCTCTATTCCCACCAGAGGCCTAGCTAGCCTACTTTTTCAGGCTAATAATTGACTCCTATATTCAGCTTTGATTTTTTCCAAGTATCAACCCAATAGCTTTATTCTGTGTTAACCAGGCTACATGGCAGTTTTCCCTCTGCCAAAGTACCAGACAAATTCCCCCTTCCAGATTTTAGACTGACTTTAGTCATGGAATGCCCTGACACTGCTCTGAGCGTAGACTATGATATATGTCTCACTGTCACTGTACAAACTTGCCTTCTGCTCATCCCCTCTTACTCACTTTCAGCTGTAGTGAACTGTTCAAACATTACATCTGAGGGACACTGCAGTAGAGCTGGTCAGGAATTTTTTGCCAAATTTGTTTTTTGTTGGAAAATATCAATTTGTCAAAACTGAAACGTTCATCAAAATTGTTTTTCTGGTGCAGGATGGATTTTCTGGTCAAAGAGCCCCCCACCAAGGATAGCCAATAGCCCCATGGTTAGGACATTCACCTGAGATGTAGGAAATCCAGGTTCAAGTCCATATTCTGAATCAGAACTGCATCTGTCTCCCACATCCTATCTGGGGTGGGGCTGTGTCTCATTTTTCCATCCGAAAATAAATAAATAATAAATAGGTCTCTGTTTTGTCCTAATGTGAAATGAGAAAAATTCTTGAAATCTTGACAATTTTCATGGGACAAGAAAACTTTTTCCACCCTAGGTGCAGCATGTCTTGGACTCCAAAAGTTCTTAGGCCCAAGTCTATGTGTGTGAAATAAAATCAATCTTTAAACCATGTATTTTTGATTTCTCGGCAATGCTGGATTTTTGTGTTCAGGAAATAGTGCAGGTTAAATGTTATTGAACAATGACCGCAGAGTCCGAGAAAGGGGAGACCATCACTTTTCAGTCAAGAAGACCTGTCTCTTTTGAGCCATGAGAAAGGGTGCAAGCTTTGGGGTCGTGTTAATAAAAGCACCAGCTAAGAACCTCCCTGCTCATGTGAAAACCTCTACAGACAAAACAGCTTTTTACAAGTGCCACTCTGTCATTTTCCAAATAAATCTTAGACTGGGTCATCTCAGACGTCATGTCAATCTGCAAAAAGAACATTATAGCTGGAAATGGATCAGTTGTGTGTTGGTACCCTAGAGATGACAGCCCAAAACTCCTAAGAAGGAAGAGCCTTTGAAAGTAAGATCAGAAAGAGAAAAAGTCTCCATCAAAACAAAAGTGGATGTAATATTCTTTGGATTTCACAAAATGCTGGAAAAAAATCCATGACTGGCTTTAAATCTATCCCTGAGTGGCTATTGATTCTGTGCACTTGAAGTTTCAAACACCTCCATAACAAAAGCATTCAACATATCAGTACAAAGAGTGGCAGGTTATAATTTGCCAAGAGGACTAAGTCCCTCAATGAAAACTTCCTACATGTCTATTGGAAGATTATCCTATCAAATCCAATGCTGTTTTGAAAGGTAAGCATTTGAAATATGACTAATATCAATAGAATATATTACTCACAAGCTGAAGCATAAAATAGATTAACATCTCTATTGTAAATGAAGCACTGACTGAAGCACATTCAGAAAAACATCACTTGGAACGTGGGCTTTCCAAATTTAAAGCTAACAGAAGGAAACAGTCACACCGCAGTGGGATGTGATTTTAGGTTATATCAGCTTCCAAAGGGCTGTCTCAGAAAAGGTAGACTGCAGAGTGCCCACTGTTCTCAAGTGATTTTTCAATGACTTGAATGGAACTCTGCTGTTTCCATGTAGATTTTAGTCTGTCTGTCTGGGTACTCACATGGCCCTGGTCACCAGAGTACCTGAGTCTATCACAGTCCTGAGTGGATTTTATCCTCGCAGCACCCCAGAAAGGCAGGGAAATATCATCTCCATTTTACAGCTGGGGAATGGAGACAGAAGGTAGATTAACAGATTTACCTGGGGTGTCACAGGCCTTCTGGGGCAGAGCCAAACCAGGTGCTCTAAAACCAGGGCCAGCTCCAGGAATCAGCCCAGCAAGCAGCTGCTTGGGGCGGCCAACGGCCGGGGGCAGCACATCTGGGTCTTCGGCAGCAGTTCGGCGGCGGGTCCCTCACTCCCTCTTGGAGTGAAGGCCCAGCCACCGAATTGCCACCAAAGACTGAAGTGGTGGCAGTAGTGCCGCAGATCGCGATCGCTGCTTTTTTTTTTTTTTTTCTGCTTGGAGCGGCAAAAACCCTGGAGCCGGCCCTGCCTAAAACATCCTTTCTCCTGATTGACTGTATAACATAGCCATAGCAAACCCTACAGATTGCAGTCTCCATCTCATAAAGTAACCATATTTCTCAGAGCTGAAGGTGGACCCTATGAGAGACACTTACCCTTTGAGAATTAAAGGGACATGGAAACTCGATGGAGCAAAAGGCTCTGTTCCAGTAATCTCTTTCCTTCCACTTTCCTACCTCCACACCTGGGATTTGGCCTGGAAATTAGTGCTAAGCTTGTGCACAGCAGCCACCTATGACAGGTTTTGGAGAGAAAGCTGCAGAGAGGCACCTTTTTAAAGCAACGTGCATGGATTTAATGATGTCATTCCAATTAATGCCGATGGGTGTTGCAAAGCTAACACACACACATCCTAGCCAAACATCTGGAAATATACTCCATAACATCCAAGGAAGAGACTTAAAATGCCTTCTTTCAGCTGAGAAAGGGTCTGATGCACAAGGGTGCTGAGTACCTGCATCTCCCAGGACTTCAGTGGATGATGGAAGTGCTCAGACGACCTGGAAAAGGCAAAAGGATGGATTTCTCCATTTCCAAGGTAATGGAGCCCCTAATGGCCTCAGTAACAGTGACTCCTGACAACCATCACAGTCTGCCAGGTCTGTAGCCTATGAATAGGGCCCCACTTGAATCATGGGATGATTGTCAAATAATTGCAGCCAAGTTGTAGACAAGACATGGAGACTCATGGAAAAGTTATAATGGACCTTTATTAATTGTGGCTGACAGCAGGTGCCCCCACACATGGGTGTGACAGAGAGCCGGAGCTCATTAAAATCAAAATGGTGGTAGAAGCCTAGCAGTGCAGGATCTGCAATTTCTACAATATCATCAATTAAGCAGGGCCTTAGCTACGAAGGATTTATACATTGGCCTGTAACAAATCTGCAGGGGCCATTTTGATTTACCAAGTAAATAAAAAGCCTTTTTCTTAAATAAAAGCCTAAATATGTTTTCATTGCCAGATCAGCAGCCACAGTCTATTGTGCCAGCTCCTTGGACAAAAATACCATGAACGGAAATGCACAAGGCAGCTTACACACCCGCTAGCAGAAGGCCAGTCTTTCAGAACAGGAGTGTGAATATGGTCACTGATGAAGTGCCTGGCAACTAGGAAGATGCCTCTATGTAATCATATTTAGCCTCCCCTGGCTAATCAGAATAAAGAGAGAGTTTGGTAATGGAGCTGCTCGAAAACTGCAAAATAAAATATAAATGGCAAATTTTGATCATTTTCCCCCCTTGTTGAAAAATTAAATTTTGGACTATTTGTCTTAGCTCTGTGAGCTAACCTGTGAAATGCTCCCTTTTGCCATAATACTCACAACCCAGTCCTCCATGGCAGTCTCTATGCACATCCAACCTTAATGAATCCTAAAGCTATGAAGGAATTCAGAGAAACGCAGAGCCAGATTCATCCCTGAATCAATGTAGACCCAGAGAAACCAAGCAACAGTAGCCAGCCTGGCCCCTCCATTGGGGCTATTCCTAGGGGCTGCCATAGCTTGGAGCTAGGGCTTTGTGGTAGCTTGAGGACAGCCAGGGTGTGTGGATGACCTGGCCACACCTCCTGCCCACTTCATCATGCACCATCCCTCCTCAGCACATACCCTGGCAGCAGGGGCTCCTGCAGGAGGGCGTTGAAGACCATGATTATAGAATATCAGGGTTGGAAGGGACCTCAGGAGGTCACCTAGTCCAACCCCCTGCTCAAAGCAGGACCAATCCCCAACTAAATCATCCCAGCCAGGGCTTTGTCAAGCCTGACCTTAAAAACCTCTAAGGAAGGAGATTCCACCACCTCCCTAGGGAACCCATTCCAGTGCTTCACCACTCTCTGAGTGAAAAGGTTTTTCCTAATATCCAACCTAAACCTCCCCCACTGCAACTTGAGACCATTACTTCTTGTTCTGTCATCCAGTGCCACTGAGAACAGTCTAGATCAGGGGTCAGGAACCTTTCAGAAGCGGTGTGCCGAGTCTTCATTTATTCACTCTAATTTAAGGTTTCACATGCCGGGGCATGCAAGAATCAGGGCATGGGGTAGGGGGGCTGGGTATGTGTGGAGGGTGCAGGAGTCAGGGCAGAAGGCTGGAGGTGTGTGAGGGGGTGCAGGAGTCAGGGCATGGGGTGGGGTGGGGGCTGGGTATGTGTGGGAGATGTCAGGCCTGGGGTTGTGGGGGGATGCAGGGGGCTGGGGTGTCAGGGGGTGCAGGGGTCAGGGCTGGGGGATGGGCTGGGATCTGGGGGATGCTCCCAGCCCCCTGCCCTGATCAGCTCTTGGCAGGGGGCTGGAGGGATACGCCCCACTCCTACCCCCCTTCCCCAAGGCTCCACTCCTGCCTCTTCTCCACCTCCTTCCTGGTCTGAGCAATGAGGGCACTGGGGCTCCTCTTCTCCCCTCTCTTGCAAGGGCCATCGGCGGCAGAGAGGGAGAGGAGGTGGGACACAATGCAGCACGCTTGGGGAAGAGGCAGGGGAGGGGGAAACTTGGCTGCCAGCGGAGTCTGCCCTACAGCAGCAGCCAGCAGGACCAAGCTTGCTTCTACCCCCTGCCCCCGCCGGAGAGAGCGGTAGGTTGGGGGTGGAGAAGAGCATGCTGGGCAGGGCAGGATTTTTAATGTCACACTGCTGCCTGCTGGGGTCCCGGCCGTCAGCTCCGCTCAGTGTGCTGCCAGGGTTCAGCAGCAGGGTCAGCAGCGGCCACAGCATGCCATTAAAAATTGGCTCACGTGCCGTCTTTGGCACGTGTGCCATAGGTTGCTGGCCTCTGGTCTAGATCCATCCTCTTTGGAACCCTCTTTCAGGTAGTTGAAGGCTGCTATCAAATCATAGAATATCAGGGTTGGAAGGGACCTCAGGAGGTCAACCCCCTGCTCAAAGCAGGACCAATCCACAGACAGATTTTTGCCTTCTCTTCTGCAGACTAAACGATCCCAGTTCCCTCAGCCTCTCCTCATAAGTTATGCGCCCCAGCCCACTAATCATTTTTTTGCCCTTCTCTGGACTCCTTCCAATTTTTTCACATCCTTCTTGTAGTGTGGGGCCCAAAACTGGACACAGTACTCAGATGAGGCCTCACCAATGCCAAATAGAGGGGAATGATCACATTCCTCGATCTGATGGTAGTGCCCCTAGTTATACAGCCCAAAATGCCATTAGCCTTCTTGGCAACAAGGGCACACTGTCGACTTATATCCAGCTTCTTGTCCACTGTAACCCCTAGGTCTTTTTCTGCAGAACTGCTGCCTAGCCATTCGGTCCCTAGTCTGTACCAGTGCATGGGACTCTTCCTTCCTAAGTGCAGGACTCTGCATTTGTCCTCGTTGAACCTCATCAGATTTCTTTTGGCCCAATCCTCTAATTTGTCTAGGTCTCTCTGTATCTTATCCCTACCTTCCAGCATATCTACCACTCCTCTCAGTTTAGTGTCATCTGCAAACTTGCTGAGAGTGCAGTCCATGCCATCCTCCAGATTATTAATGAAGATATTGAACAAAACCAGCCCCAGGACTTACCCTTGGGGCACTCCGCTTGAAACCAGCTGCCAACTAGACATGATTCTATGATCTCTAAAAACAACTTGACGTCCACTCAAAAGGCAGCCTAGACAATAGTCTATGCACAGGAGGGTCTTCATTTCCTTACATTTTATACATCATGGGCTTTATCCTACATGTCTTAATGTCAATGGCAACATGTCCATTGAGTTCAATGGTGCAAGGGCAGGCCCCATGTGAAGGGGAAAGGGAGAGGGTCTGATGAAAAGGGACAGATGACAACACAAGGTAATACTTTGGAAATATTGTACTGAGGGGCCAGCAGGAAAAGTGAAAGCTGGGTATTATGAATAGTTTAGGAGCCCTCTAATGAATCTCCCTGTCTTCTGTCCAAATGGGTCTGGTTTTTGGAAGAAAAGGTCAGGTTTTTGGTTTCAGTCTCTGTTGGGAAGTGACTGGGGAGTCCACTCTGGACCTCAGAATCCTTCCTTGTTAAAATTTTTGTCAGAATCAATATGTCTCAGGAACGTTTTGGCTTTGATGAAACAACATATTTGGATGGAAAAACATTTACTGGAAACATGTTCAGACCAACTCTAGTGGTTACATTGGGCCTGATGCACCTAAGACTGTGAGAGTTTCTGGGGCCTGTGCAAAGCAGAAGATCAGACTAAATACTCACAGTGGTCCCATCTAGTCATGAAATCTATGAATTTCCTCTCTGTCACTTCCAGGCCTCTAGAGGGCCCCATTACCTTTAACTACCACTGAACCAAATCATTTTTTAAAAGGTGTTACGCAAAAAAAAAAAATGGCTTTCCTCCCCTCAGGTTGTTTTGAGTTGTATTGTTGGGAGCATTTGTTTCCTTTCCTGGTTTGTTGTTTTAATTTTATTTTGAAAAGGAAAAGAAAGAAAGCATCCCCCAGGAGGTGTTGTTAGAATCCTGAAAGGCTAGTGATTTGATTGTAAGGCGTGCTTGCACCTCCCACACTTCTGCACTCAGTGACGCACACTGCAATCAATAGAGAAGGGATGATTACACCTGGGTGTTCTGCTTTTCTCCTGCCAGCACCACAAAGCAATTAAAACACACACACACACACTCACACTCTCTCTCTCTCTCTTCTTAAGAGCAGGTTTTAAGAATTGTTTTCCAGGTATCCTAAATTACACACTCAAAATTCAGATTGATCCTTTCATTCGTCCAGCCTCTCTGTCCCATTGGATTCAAGTTCTTTGGTGCCCCAGAAGCCTGTGGAAAGTCACAGATCTGGCTTTCATGCCCTCCAGATCCATCTGGTTCCAGGAAAGACTGTGCAATTTAAGGGGTAGGGAACGAGAGTGGGAGCGCCAAGACCTGAGTTCTATTCCCTGCTCTGCCACTGACCTGCTCAGTGAGTGTGGGCAAGCCACACCTCATCCTGTGTCTGTTTAGATTGTAAGTACTTTGTCACACATTCTGTCTCCCTGGGCTTACAGCTCCTGGCACAATGCTGCCCTGGCCTCAGCTGGGGCCTCTAGGGCTTACTGTAATATCCATCATCAATATTAAAGTCTAAGGGTAAAATTCACCTTTCAACTCCAATATTTTACATGGACAGATCCATCTACAGTAAGTGGGTCTTTCATGTTTCTCTATAGCACCTAACCCCTGTGTACTTACCTGCTGAACAGGCCATTTAGACCTACCAAGCAGCACTCCTAGCTCCTTCCCTCTCCTCAATGCCAGGAGCTCTTCTTGGGTTCTTTTTCTGTTGTAGTTTCTACAAGTCAGAGCTCTACCATGGGAATCTGAGAGGAAAATATGGCCCTAAAATATGACAGGCTCTTAAAACATATGTTCACTTTCCCTCCCCTCACATGATGGTAAAATTTGGATCTAGGGAGTCAAGCAGTAGCTAAAACTTTGGTCAAATTAGTGCGTCTTTCCATGCCTGGTTCCATGGAATCATTTCTGTAGCACCGCAATCCCTGTTATGATTGTCACTCAGCCTTGTAAGCCCCTAAATGTAGTCTGGCCACCAGGGCGACAAAGAACCACACTGGCCTAGCATGGGTTACATTACCAGAGAGAATGGGGAGTTGGAGGAAGTAGAGAAAGGGGTGTGGGTGTGTGTCGATTTCTCTCATTTAATTTGCTCAATCCATATTTTGCTATATGAATGCATTTTTAAAGGACAGTGTGAGTTAAGGTCCTTCTCAGCTGGAAAGCTCTACGCTAGAGTGGGTATCAGCAGGCGCTGCCTGGACGTTATCAGAATTAAACCATGGCTGTTGATGGTGGAGGAAGTGGGGAGGGTAAGGCTGCAGCATCCATGGTCATGAGGGAGGGAAAGCTAAGGTGGAAGAGCAAAGTGATAACTCTTCAGGATCTGTGCTGCAGAATTTGGGTGCTGTGCTGGAATCTTCAGGGAGGCACTGGGGACATTGAACTGTGCACATAACCCCACAGGCCCGAGCTGGAATTGCTTACAGATAGAGCTCCTTCCTGTGGGCTAAAGCCTATGTACTAGACATGGAAAGAAAATTAAGTTCTAGAGGTTAGATTAGCTTGCACCTATGACTAGCACCAGCAACCTTTGTAGCTGCTCCGATTAGAGCAGGGGTTCTCAAACTGGGGGGTCGCAACCCCTCAGGGAGTCACAGAGTAATTACCTGGGGGTTGTATGAGCTGTCAGTCCCTGCACATGGTGGTGCTGACAGCCCAAGCTCCACCAGCCCAGCTCCACCCCCCAACCCCACTCCACTTCCAGCATTTAAAATAGTGTTAAATTTTAAAAAGTGTTTTTAATTTATTAAGAAGGGGTTGCGCTCAGAGGCTTGCTGTGTGAAAGGGGTCACCAGTAAAAGAGTGAGAACCACTGCATTAGACTGGAGGATACATTTTGAATGTAGTGCACATTCACCTATCACGGATGCATGCACGGAAGAGGAATGAATACACCACAGCCAGTCAAGCGTTTTTGGCCCTAGATTTGACCTCTCTTAAAACTATTCTGCTTTAAATAATTAATAGTAACATTTTACAATAAAGTACACGGACAGCAGGCAGTCATTAATACCATTCATCAATAATATATGAGCCATGTGCCATGACACATTAATAACAAACCGATATTGGTTCTCTTTTCAGATTTACACCAAGCCAAGGGCCGGAGACACAAGTCATTTGGTCATAAACAAAGCAGTCATGAAGAGAAAAGGGGGAAGAACAAAAATGAGGGACAGGGCTGCTCATCCTCAGGATAAATGGGAAGCTGCCATCGTGGATGCGGATCTCTGCTCACATAAGTTCTGACTGGGCCAAGTGCTTCAACACGTGCACGGCCATAAGCGTGCGAGTAGCCCCATTGTGTTCAAGTGGCCTTTGCACTTACTTACGGTTATACACACCCTTTAGCGCTGGCTGATTCGGGGCCTTCATTCAGAAATGGTAACTGCCCAGTTTGTCATTGCCCAGCAAGGGAGCCTTTTCATACTTGGCCATAACTGCTAAAATATCATTGTTCTTTTTTCTCATACCAGTGTCCTTTTCTGATATGTGTTGCCCCTCCGCCAAGCAGCAGCAGATGTTCAGGGTCTTGCAGGTTGGCTTCCCAGGAGAGAGAAATCAGTGACATAAAGTATGATATATATTTAAGTATAACTGGTTTATTTACACACACATACCAGTCCTGGAACACAGGTGGTCAAACAGCATGCAGGACAATCCCCTCTTTCAGCAATCTCAGCCCAACACAAATGGCTGCTTCCCAGAGAGCAACTGTGCCCTCTAAAATGACTCTAGTTACACATCAAGGCAGAGGGATATCTCTCCTGCTGCTAGCACAGCTCCTTCTAACTATAAGCTGCCTGTACCCAAAACTAACAACACAAAACTAAAAACAACATAGCATGTCTTTCCAAGAGTCAAAACTTGCTTATGTGTTAAGAACATGAAAGACTGTGTGTAACTGTGCCACCTGATGCGTTTTATTCAGCTTTTCTGATTCATAGCAATGCCGCTATATTAAAACTATTCTACTTTGATGTCTTGTTGAATCCCTTCAGATTTTAATATGCAGCTAGTTGCATATTTTCAGAATCTACCAAGAGTGTTGTTTAAATAGTCATTATTTTTGTAGGACATATGAAAAGTCGAGGGTTTTGCTTTGTTGCCTTTGCTGGCTGTGCAAATCCTATTCCTAAAGCTGTGCTGACATAGTGGATGGTGTTGGTGTACAGACAAAGGTATGTTGGCATGACTAGAAGGTAGAATTGTTTGAGTTGTTACTAATGCAGCTGTTTATTTCATCTCTGCTCCCAACAGGGGGGCTAGAATCAATGTTTGTAAAATAGGAGAGAACAAAAGAAGGGGAAAAATTATACTCAAGCTTTTTGGAAAGTAGTATCATAAACTAAGAGTGAAAAAAACCCTCTGGGAGAAATAACCGATTGACGTTGTCCTTTAAATATATAGTTTAGTTTGCACTTCACTCTTTCTAAGATAAACTTGAACCTGCCTACACTTCGAAGCAATGCAAGCAGATTGCTATTCAAACCTCAGTCCCTTCCTTGCTGCTGAATAGTGAGAAAATTCAAGTACATTATTAAGATTGAAATTACATTGCAATAGGCCCAGATATCAGTTTAAAAACCTCAAGGCTAAATTCTGCCAGTCTGTAACACTGTAACAAACTTGGATTCTCAAGACAGTAGTAGATATTTTTTGCCACGTATAAGCAAAATACCAGGCTCTGTTACCTGTACTCATACTGAATATCTTTTTCAGCTAAAAAAAAGTCCCACTGACTCACAGAGTCAGGTACTAGTCAGAAAGGAGTATCCAGATCTGAGCCATGATTATTTATCTTTGAGTTTGCCACTCATAAGGGGTGGACATGCAGGTAGAGTATATATAGTTTATAATTAGTTAATAAATTGTTAATAGATGTTATAAGCATGTTCTAGACCAGAGCAGTATGTAGTCTTGATGGTTGTAAGAGGGCAGATTATTCTAGCTGTTTATAAGCTCTCGTTTTAAACAACCTTTTGACCTGTTGGACTCTATTATCATCTATAACAACTGATTAATCATTTAAAAAAACATCTATTAATCACTTTTTATAAAGGGTTAGTAACCTTCCTATAATAGCAGTGCGGCCATGAAAGGAATAAATTCAAGTTTATACCCCCAAAACATCAGCATCATATTCATGATATTTCTTCCCCCTTCACTTTTCTGGGTGTATTATTTTTCTTTTGTTATTAAGTGGTAGAAATTACTATAAGAAAATGAATGGTCTGTAAAGTATTACGCTGCTATAGGTTATCAATCCAGTGATTTCTGAGCAAGAATTGAATCCTGATAAAGATTAGATACAAATATCAATAATCTAATATTATACAAATTAGGGTTTCGTTTATCTAGACCAGCGTTTTTCAAAGGTCAGGTTGCCACCCAGTACTGGGTCTCAGCATGTCAGGCACTGGGTTGCTCTGGTCAGCACCGCCGACTGGGATGTTGCGTGGGAGAGGGTCAGAGCTCTGGGCTGGGAGTGTAGACTCTGGGGTGAGGCATGGGATGAAGGGTTTGGAGTGCAGGAAGGGTTCCAGGTTGGGGGGACTCAGGGCTGAGGCAGGGGATTGGGGTACAGGGTTGGGGTGCAGACTTAGGTCCAGCGGCTCCCGGTCAGCAGCACAGCCGGGGTGCAGAGGCAGGCTTCCCGCCTGTCCTGGCACCACAGACCACACTGCACCCCAGAAGCAGCCAGCAGCAGGTCTGGCTCCTAGGCGGAGGTAAACAAGCATCTTTTGCCTGCAGGCACCACGCTCTTTTGCCTGCAGGCACCACGCTCAGTTCCCGGCCAATGGGAGTGCAGAGCCAGTGCTCAGGGTGGGGACAGCACACAGAGCCCTATGCCCCCCCGACTAGAAGCCGGACCCGCTGTTGGCCACTTCTGGGGCGCAGTGCGGTATCAGAACAGGTAGACACTAGCCTGTCTTAGCTGGGCAGCACCGCCAATGGGACTTTTAACGTCCCAGTCGGTGATGCTGACAAGAGCAACCCAGTGTCTGACATGCCGTGATGCAGTACTGGGTCACGACCCAAACTTCGAAAAATGCTGGCCTAAGTAACCCCAGATTGATGGAGGACCCCAGCCAAGAAGGAACAGGTAGGGCTACTATAAAACCAGGAAGTTGGCAGCTACCACGGGCTGCAGTGAGGAAGCCTGCAGCCACTCTATGGATGTTAGGGAAGGAAGGAAACCCAGGAGGCGAGTAAAAATCCCAGGGGATCCAGGCCCTGAAGGGAGGATTTATCCAGAAGGGTGGTGGAGAAAAAGCCTGGGAGAGGTAGAGTAGGAAAAGGCTCAGAGAAATGTCAGCAAGATAGGACATTTCAGACCTTGTTGCTAATTAGAAGGTCCCTGATCTGGACCCCAGAGTAGAGGGTGGGCCCAGATTCCCCTATTAATCACTGGGAAAGTGGCACAGATTGGGCAGTAGAACAGAAGATTGCCTGGGAGTCATCCAATAGGACTTTGCAACCCTGGAAGGTGAGGACTATAGTGACCTGGCCAGAGGATCAAGCCAGAAAGAGAGAGCGCCCTGAGTTGTGGAGAGAGGGGCTGTGGGGCACATAAATGAATGATAAAGGGGAGCATTGGACGTGGAAGGAGCTAATCCCCAGAGTAGCTAAGAGGAGGTGCCCCATCAGTGAATGTGCTGTGTGGCAGATGCCTACAGTAAATTGCCAGCTGATAATGTCTGGACCAGCAGGGAGCCCTGGTATTTATTTTATTTATGTATACCTTTTAAAAAATTTAATAGCTCAAAGCCATCTAGGTGCATGGATCAAGTGACAGGACCAGGTCATGTGTGTTTGTAGAACACACCTGTTGCAATTGGGCCCCAGTCTTGGTTGGGTCCCTGCACACAGCTATAATACAAATAATGAGTGTGACTCATAATTTTTAAAAGAGATTTTAGCTGCTAACGCTGTTCTTCTGCTTTTGAATAAAGCTGGATTTTTTTCTAAGGAAAACTGGAAATTAAAAATTTAGGATTTATGGCCCCAATTCTGCAAAGACCTTGCACCTGCTTAACTTCAAATATGTGAGTAGCCCCTGTGACTCCAGAGGTCCCATGTTCAATCCCAGCAGACAGCCTGGTCAGGATGTCGGGATAGTTGGTGGCCCGTATGAGGGTAAGGATAGAGATAACTAACAAACACAACTACAGTACAATGTCTCTCCAGCCTAAGAGGAAAAGGTGTAGAGACAGATCTTTAAGGAAGTACACACCTCCTGAGTGAATTAGGAGAATTAGAAAGTAGTATTAAGGTTTAATGATCATGTAAGTGATTGGTTTACTAACCCAATTAAATTAGGAGGCTAATATCATAACATGGACCCTCTGCATTTACTCTGTTTTTATTATGTACATTTTTAAAATGTGGTTTGGTTGCTTATGGCAGCTTGGTAAGGCTGCATCTCACTATTACAGGGGCTGAAGAGAGAGATGAGTCAATCCTCATAGTATTAACAGTGAGAAATCCTTGCAAAGAAGGGGCAGTTTTTAAATGCACTGTAACTGAAAGTAGAGTGGACTCTGTACCCTATCCAGAAAGAATACGTGATCAGTCATTTTACAGAAGAAAAGGCTGATAGGTACTAACACAAGACACCCACCTGAAAGATCTGGATATTAAATAGTTGAGGATTGATTGCAGCAGGTGCCCTGCAATTCTTATTGCTCCCACAACAGGGGTAGTTTTCTTTGCCAGCTCGTAAAAACCCACGCTTTATGGCCAACACAATCACTGCAGGTGAAGATGGCAGGTGGGTCATTTCCAGTGTGTTAGACAGGAACAGAATTTGGCTCAATTCTGCAATGAGGGATCCCCACACAGAGAGCTCAATGCAGGACTACGCAATATGTCTAGGATCTATAGATTACCAGACAGGCCCCTACATTCCTTATGTTTTTACTAGCACAGCTAGACACATGTTAAACATTTCAGTAATGCTTTAAGTCCTCAGGTTCACTGCCTCACATCTCCAAAATATGTATCTCCTCCTAGAATCACAGTTCTCTTCCTTTACATCTGAATCACAGCTTCCAGACCCTGGGTGCTATTTAACCTCAGGGAATAAAGACTACATTCTAGTCTCCTGGCCATGAATCTTATTCTAGGCTAGATTGATAGAAGTGTAGCATTTCCTTCTGAACCTTTCCCAGTTTTAGATCATGTACCTGTTTTTTCTCTTATCTATAATGTCAAAATCCCTGCCCTAAAATTCAGATTCTTTACTTTCTAGATGATTTACTTATGATCCTCTAAAACAGGCCTTTACCATGATGACTACAAATAACTCCACTCCGGCACTGATTACCGGTGACTATAGAGCAGGGATTCTCAGGACAAATTTTTTAGTGGCCTCAGAGTGTGGCTACCAACTCTTTGCTGGTGGCCACTCAGACAATTTTTCCTAAAATACTTAATTAACTTTAAGAAAAACAAATAAATATGCACATGAAAATCACTGTAATTTATTTATTGCTAGCTAGTCAGTCTGCTGCTGTGAAAAGTGATATTTGTGTGTTTAATATTTTTCACAGCCTCCCAGCTAGCTACTAACTCAGCTGTGAAAAGTGATATTAACAAACATAAAAGTAGCACTTTTCACAGCAGAGTTACTGAGCCCCAGTAAACCTGGGGACAAATTAAGCCCTGGATGGGGAGGTGGATGGATAGGCAGCAGGGGCCAGGGGCAATGAGGTAGGCACCAGGGAGCCAGAGTCCGAGCTGGAAGCCCCTAGGCTGTAGCCCAAAGCCAGGGGATGGGGACGGGTCCAGAGCCTGAAGCCCCCAGCTGGGGCCCAGGGACAGAGCGCAAAGCCTGAAGCCCCGTGGCCAGAGCTTGCCACTCCGCCATCCTAGGGCGGAAGCCCGAAACCCACCACCCCAGGGAAGATGGGGAACTCACTGTCTGCCTGCTCCTCCAGAGTTGTAACACCCCCGGTGTATCCAGAGGGGGCAGGGGCATAGCCCAACCCCTGCTGGCAGCCCCAGCAACCAACACCAAGGTGGCACATCAGGGAGCAACAGGGAGAGGGAGGGAGAGGAGCGACTGCTTTGCCCCCCAATCACTTCCCAGGAGGCTGTGGCCGCAAGAAAAGTCCCTGGTGGCAGCATTTAAGAAAAGCTGCTATAGAGAATACTCTTAAAAATACCCCCGGCACCTACTCCAGGCGGTGAAGTCAGCCTTACTGCCCGCCTCTTGGGCCTTCCTTGAGCAGGTCCTGTGGGAGGGTGCTTCCCACCCACCTCTCGCCCCTGCCCCTCCAGGCCTTGTAATTGGGCCCCTGCCCTGTGAGCCCCTCCAGCTGATCCCCCTGCATACCCAAGATGGCTGCGTGACCTGCAGCCAGTCTGTTTCCGAACCAGGCCTAGGAAACATCTGTATGTGCTCGTGCCCCACACCTTTCATTTCCTCACCCTTGCATCCTGCCCCAACACCAAGTAGAGGGACCTTTTACCACTGTGAAGAGTGAGGAGCCCTGGTGGGCCAGCCCTGTATTCCACCCTAGTCCCACAGCCCGCTGGGGATATTATCTGGCAGCTCCTTTATAGAGTCGTTAGCACAGGTGTGTACCTGGTGTGGTTCACCCCCTCTCCCTAACACTTGCTGCTTCTGTGGTGCAAGGAAGACCCTGACGCACATCTACCTTGAGTGCGCCAGGTTGCAGCCCCTTTTCTGGCTCCTCCGAACCTTCTCCTTATATTCTGGCTGCATTTTTCCCCAACCCTCGTGTTCTACACTTCCCATCCATGGCCCCATGATGTCTCGAGACCTCCTGGTCAACCTCCTCCTGGCGCTGGTCAGGGTGGCCATCCACCATACCA
The DNA here is from genome assembly GCF_007399415.2 of Gopherus evgoodei. Classification (NCBI taxonomy): domain Eukaryota; kingdom Metazoa; phylum Chordata; order Testudines; family Testudinidae; genus Gopherus; species Gopherus evgoodei. The sequence goes on from NC_044332.1 coordinate 940,819, forward strand.
GAAGGAGGCTGCTGGACAGTGAGGTGCTCTGTGACTGTGGGGCCTAGTTCCCCTCCGACCTTCGCTCACATATCCGGCCAGACTTCCTCTGGGCCACGTCCGCTAGCTCCCTGAATGCCTTCGAGGGGCAGTGGGCACTGTCCAGGGTTCTCTGCCCTGTGTCCCTCCTGACTCCCTGCTTAGACTGAGGGAGGGGCTTTTAGATGAGATGGGCCTTCCAAACCTCCTCAGTAGGTACCTCAGGTGCTGGAAACTCCTAGGTCTCATTTGGCTGGGGAAACACTGCTTACTCCCAGACAGCTGCCTTGGCTGGCATGTTTGTGATCCTTCCCCTCAGGAAGGGAGGCATAGACTCGTAGAATATGTTGGCCAGTCAGCCCCACACTGAGCCAGCTCCCCTTCTTTTCTCCCCCCTCCAGACCTGGCATTGGCTGCATGTATAATAGGACAGGACTAGCTGGGCCCAAGGTTCTCCTTAATCCCTGTTGTGCAACCCATGGTGACTGTCATGCAAAATAGGTTCTTAGGATACACCAAAAGCTGTGTCAGGTTATTTCCAGTAGTATACAACCTCTGGAAGGAAAGCTTAAGGAACAACATCACAGCCAATCGATGCTTTTGATACTTGATTGTGGTGCTGTCAACAGAACTGCTTGCAGCATTTAAAGAGGGACCTGTAATATTAGTCTCCCTCCTTATTAGTAAAGTAATTGATCTCTCTCTTCTGACCATGACTGCATCCAGGGCTGGCCTGAGAATTCTGGGGAAAGTTAGTGAGAGGAGTCTTTGGGACCCCCCTCAAAGCTTTTTATGTAAAAGTAGTTGAGGTGGAAAGGGAGATGTTATCGCTAACTCCTCTCTACGCCCTGCAGCAGAAATGGAGCCTGCCTGCCTGGTCTTTTTGTTGATTCGCTAACATCCATTTTTGCTTTCTAAGCTATCTTCACAAGGAAAGGGGCTAGAAACATACTGTTTTTTTAATCGGAAGAAACCAAAGATGGGAATATTGTTGAAATCAGCCAGTTCAGCCACCTCGAATTTCAGAGAACTTGAGTTCTCTTTGCATCTGTGGCCGAAGGGCAGGCAGGCACATTTTTAACAGTAGTTACATTATCCCTTTGAAACCACATGTTTTGGGTTTACTTTTGAATTTTTCCCCCCTCCATTCATCTGTTATCCTCCCATGAAGTATGGCTCATGATTTCGGGAGGGATGCCACCCGGAGCTGGCCCAGCCTGGAATTTCTATAGTCATGATCCACTCCTCTAGCATTCCCAGGACGGAGTCAATTAATGAGAGGCTCTGTAGCCAACCCCCTTGGACTGCACATGTGTTTCTTTAAATGTTACCAGCCCACACAAGCTGCATACCTGTTAGTTAGAGCATGCATCAAATCCAAAGCACAGCTACAGCCCATATCTATTGTTCAAAGAGCAGCTCCTTTTACTGCCTTCATTTCAATACCCTCATATTTACTAAATTGTTCATTAAGAGTCAAGAAGTTAGGTTAGTTTGAGGTAGTGCTTCCCAGTGTTGCTTTCCTGTGAGCTTATAATACTCATCTGTAATAAATATGTAGCTAAGGTATAAAAATCCTAGTGCGTTGAAGTTTATTGAACAGTTAATTATCGGTGGTAGCCGTGCTAGTCGGCATCCACAAAAACAACAAGGAGCAGTTAGTCTTTAAGGTGCCACCAGACTCCTTGTTGTTTTTCTTGAACTGTTAAAACATTCACAGCTAGAGTCAAAACACAAAACCATTGGCCTAAAGTCAACTGATCAACCATATTGGAATTGATTAACTCTATTTCTCTGTCTAGCCATATTCTCCATGACCAGGTTTTAAAAAGAGCTCAGCTCCCATTTAGGCATGAAAATAAACAGCAAAGTTTACAAACGAGCATGTGCTGAAAATCTGGCCTTAGGGGAGCTGCAGGGGCTGAGTGCATTTGAAAACCTAGCCCCAAGGTGTTGAGCTCTTGAAAATCTGTCTTTATATGCCCGAATTAAAGTATACTCCAGAAAGAGGCCTTGGTGGCACGAGAAAAGGTTTGTCAGCAGGGGCGGCTCTAGACATTTCGCCGCCCCAAGCACAACGTCATGCCACAGGGGGCTCTGCCGCTCGCCGGTCCCGCGACTCCGGTGGACCTCCTGCAGGCATGGCTGCAGAGGGTCCTCTGGTCCCACAGCTCCAGTGGACCTCCCTCAGGCGTGGCTGCAGAGGGTCCTCTGGTCCCGCTGCTTCGATGGAGCCACGGGACCAGCGGACCCTCTGCAGGCATGCTGCCGAAGGCACCCTGCCTGCCCCCTCCCAGCGACCAGCAGAGCACCCCCTGCAGCATGCCGCCCCAAGCACATGCTTGGCGTGCTGGGGCCTGGAGCCGCCCCTCTTTGACAATGTGGCTGGCATAGCTGTACTGGCAAACTGGATATGCAGCTTATACATGCAGAAGGTTCTTTTCCAGTGTGGCTTATACTAGTTAACCAAATGAATAAGCTATATTGGCACCTGGACTTTTTCTGGTTTAACTGCACCTACACTGGGGTTTTTGCTGACACAGCTATGTCATTTAGGGTGTGGTTTTTTTCACATTCCTAACCAATATTGTTATGCCAGCAAAACTTTTAAGCGTAGTTCCGGCCTGAGACAAACGCAGGGGTTGCATATCCTCTAAAGGGAGGATGAAGGTAATAGAAAGATGTCATGTGCAGCTAACAGCATAAAAATCCACTGCCCTATTTCATTGCTAATGGTTGGTTTAGGGGAATAATGTTTATTGAAACAAGCTGCAGCGGTGCCTGTGGTGTTAAATTTCGGGTGGGTTATTCTTTCTAACCTAAGTAAATTATTTCAAAGGCCATTTTTTTTCCATTGGCAGCATTCAATCATGCTTTGAAACTTGACATCCCAAATCTTAGTCCGGGGTGATGATGATGGTTTAATCTGAATTTATTTAAAAAAAAAATAGCTACAAATTGAGTGTGTGGAGGGGGAGAATTAAGGACCATGTGTTCTGCTGTATAACTCCACTGACATACATGCAGTGACTCCAGCAGAAAATCTGGCCCTAAATATTTTCTACTTTCACATTCACTTGTGTAATTTAAAAATTGGATTATACAAAAAAATACCCACTGTACAGACTACTAGTCCAGAATATAGACTAGCGCTGCTGGCTTACTAAAAAAAGGGGGATAGGTGATGGGATGTATCAGAAGATGGGTCTTGGGATAGGGATGATTTTTCCTTGAGGCTGCTGGCTTAAATCCAGCCTATGTGAGTAGTGACTGAAAGCAGTAAACATTTAGTGGTAGTTCAGTGACCTCTGTGAAATGAGTTGTGATCCCATTCCAGTTCCTAGCTGTTAGGTATGCATATCGCAAAACCCACCACTTCACTTGGCATCTTTGCAGGATGTCTCAACAGAAAGATCAGTGACTGAATCAGCAAAAAAGGAAACTGAACTAGCCTGCACCTCTAGAATTAGTGCCTCCAGGACTGGGTTGAGGTACATTGCCAAGACAGTTTGAGGAAGTTTGTATTGCCCCTGTTCATACTGGTTAGAACATAAGAACGGCCATACTGGGTCATACCAAAGGTTCATCTAGCCCGGTGTCCTGTCTTCCAACAGTGGCCAATGCCAGGTGCTCCTGAGGGAGTGAACAGAACAGGTGATCATCAAGTGATCCATCCCCTGTCGCCAGCTTCTGGCAAACAGAGGCTAGGGACACCATCCCTGCCCATCTTGGGTAATAGCCATTGATGGACCTATCTTCCATGAACTTATCTAGTTCTTTTTTAAATCCCATTATAATCTTAGCCTTCACAACAGCCTCTGGAAAAGAGTTTCACAGGTTGACTGTGTGTTGTGTCAAAAATTACTTCCTTTTGTTTGTTTTAAATCTGCAGCCTATTAATTTCATTTGGTGACCCCTAGTTCTTGTGTTATGAGAAGGGGAAATAACACTTCCTTATTTACTTTCTCCACACCTGTCATGATTTTATAGACCTCTATTATATTACCCCCTTAGTCGTCTCTTTTCCAAGATGAAAAGTCCCAGTCTTTTAATCTCTCTTCATATGGAAGCTGCTCCATACTCCTAATCATTTTTGTTGCCCTTTTTTGAACCTTTTCCAATTCCAATGTATCTTTTTTGAGATGAGGCAACCACATCTGCATGTAATTATTTAAGATGTGGGTATACCAGGGATTTCTATTGCCTCTATAGAGCAATATGATATTTTCTGTCTTATTATCTATCCATTTCTTAATCATTCCCAACATTCTGTTAGTTTTTTTGACTGCTACTGCATATTGAGTGGGTATTTTCAGAGAACTATCCACAATGGCGCCAAGATCTCTTTCTTGAGTGGTAACAGCTAATTTAGACCCTATCATTTTATATGTAGAGTTGGGATTATGTTTTCCAATGGGCATTACTTTGCATTTATCAACATTGAATTTCATCTGCCATTTTGTTGCTCACTCACCCAGTTTTGAGAAATCCCTTTGTAGCTCTTCACAGTCTGCCTGGGACTTAACTATCTTGAGTAATTTTGTATCATCTGCAAATTTTGCCACCTCATTTTTCCAGATCATTTATGAAAATGTTGAATAGGAACTGATGCCAGTACAAACCCTGGGGGACACCACTATTTATCTCTTTCCATTCTGAAAATGGACCATTTATTCCTACCCCATGTTTCCTATCTTTTAACCAGTGACCGATCCATGTAGAGGACCTTCCCCCTTATCCCATTCTCTAACAGAATTCAGAACCACGTTTGATTGTTTGTACCTTTGAAAAATTAATTTAAAATAAAAGTGAGTGCAGTGTTGCCTAGTGGATGGAGCACTAGATGGGGACTCAGAAGATCTGGGTTCTATTCTTGGCTCTGCCATTGGTCTGCTGGGGTACCTTGTCAAGTCACTTCACCTCATTCTGTTCCTCATTTTCCCCGTGTGTGAAATGGGTCTAATGGTGCTGACCTCCTTTGTAAAGTGCTGTGAGATCAACTGATGAAAACTGCTAGACAAGAGTGAGGTATCAATTATTTATTTTAATGGACAAAGTACTTTGGAATAATTACAGCTCATAAGCTTTAAATACTTTTTCTTCCCAAGATTTGCAGTTGATTATTGTCTGTACACTTATAAATCAAAGGGATCATTGCACTGCATTGAGACCCACATTTTCAGACGTTGCCTCTTGTTCTGTTTGCCTCTGTTTTTGAGTGCTCAGCACAAGAAATCTTGGGCCAGGTTTTCAGAGGCTGTGACTTCAGGGGGAGTTGTGGGTGATCAGCACCCCTGAAAAAATCAGACCCTAAGAGTATGTCTACACTGCAGTTAGATACTGGTCTGTGCTAGCGATGAGGGCTTGTGGTGCAGACATTCGGGCTTGGGCTGCAGCCCGAGCTCTGCACTGCAATTAAACAGTATCTCTGAGCTAGCCCGAGTCAACTGGCATGGGCCAGCCACAGGTTTTTAAATTGCTATGTAGACAGACCCTTAGTGCCTCAAGTTGACTACCCAACAGCTAAGGCATCCAATGCTCTTGAAAATTCAGCCATGAATGTGTAAGCAAGTTTCCGTACTGTTAGCACCAGGATGGTTCACCTTCTAAAATTCCCAGCCTTGCAACAAGATCCACACAGGCCATCCCCTATGCCCGCATGGGTGGATCCCATTGGAGGATCTGGGGTTGCAGTGGCTCAGTCAGTCCTGGAATTTATATTGATATTCACGCCATGTTTAAGGTCAGCATTGAGATTCATTGGCAGAGCTGTGGGGGCAGAACTGGACTAGCAGGCCTCAGAAAGGGCGTTGAAGTGCATTGGCAGAGCAAGCCTGAGTAACTCCCCTTACACTCTGTCTGACAGAGCTGTTAGGTCTTGACTTTTGCTTAAAATTCACCCCCTACACCTTTTTTTTTTTTCTTAAGAGAAAGGGATTGTTCAAAATATCTTTCCTCTCTGTGCTTGTCATGTTGAAGGAAACAAGTTCATGTTCAGCACCAATAGTGAATCCAAAGCTTATTTTCAAGGGAAATTCATCATTAAATCTGTAACAATATGATATCAGGAAGAGGGAGATGACTATGCCCGTGAGCTTTATCAGCCGCAGCTGTTACTCTGTTTGTTTACTTTACTGGAAAAATGGTCCCTTGAAATATATGACCGAAATAAACACACAAACAGCTGTAGCTTTTACGGATAAGCAAAGAAGTGACCTGTGCTAAAGCAGTGAAACCTTAGTTCAGATCCCCCTAAGTCAGGGCAACACGAAGCTTTCCTTGTGCTTTGGTGTACGAGAATTGCCCAGGGCTAGCAGAATTCAGAGGGGAATTTAAATAAAATCAAATTTAGATCATGTTTAAAATCGTGGCTGTGGAGAAAGCTTTAAAATGTGACCCCGGGGCACCCTAAAGGCTCAAAAAGCAGAAGGCAAATAAAAAGAACACCACATCTATTATTTTTACATAATCTCATGATTTTAAAGCCAATCTCATGATTTTTGGTGAGCCTGACTCATGCTTGTTGAACATTTGGTGTTGGCAATACTGCAGAAGGCCTGGGTTCCCATACTGCCTGTGGCCCTGGTGCCTCCCTACCTCCAAGCTCCATTGCAGTCTTATTAGAGGGCTGCCCCTGGCCGCGGCTATCTGCCATGGTGGGGGATCAGCAGGAAAGATAATTATCTGTTTTGGCTAATTTCTATGCAGTCCTCCCCATCCAGTCTACACCCCCATCTTCAGGCTCCCATGGAGAGGCTTCTGTAGGGTCTGGGAGTTGAAAAAACATCACCTTTTTGGCAGGCGAGCTGCTTCCATGCAGAAATGGGGATTCTCCATGCCTGGATCTAGGAGTCTTGCCCTTTTAACATATTTTTAGATTAAAAATTCACCCTCCTGAAATCTAATAGTACAGCCGCCTGCAATTTGCAAAGGAATTTGGAGCAGACTAGATGCTGGGTTCCTCTCTCAAGTAAGCACAGAATTCTGAACATCCTGCAATAGCTGTCTGATTGCTCCAGCATGCAAACTAGCCAATAAGGAGATGTTTAGCTGCCATAAAGAAATAAATGGGTTTAATTCACTGGAATGGGAATCTACAGAAAACAAGAGAATAATTTTACTCTGTAAAATTAATTTCCCCATTCTTCTCGGGGAGGAAAATGCCTAAGGTGAGATGTGTTGCAGCTTCCTCTGAAGCAGCTGAGCTAGGACACTGGATTGGATGTACTGCAGGTCTGGTCCAGTCTGGCAATTCCTGTGTTCTTAATGCTTTGTCAGACAGCATATCCTAGTGGATAGGGGCACTGAACCAGGAGACTGGAGACTATTCACAGCCCTGCCTCATGCTAGTGTCCTTGGGTAAGTTTCTGTGTCTCGCTTCCCCATTTCTACCCTTTGTCTGTCTTGTCTACTTAAAATGTAAGCTCTTTGGGGCAGGGACTGTCTGTACAGCCCTTCGCACAATGGGGCCCAATCTGAGGCCTGCTGTATGCCTAAAATTTAAGTCAACCTAGCGACATCACTCAGGGCTGTGAAAAATGTCATGCCCTGTCCAGTGTAGTTAGGTCAACCTAACCCCCACTGTAGACACAGCTAGGTTGACAGAAGAATTCTTCCATCAACCCAGCTCCACTTCTTGAGGGGTGGATTTACAAGAGCAATAGAAAAATGCCTTTCATCGCTATGGTAAGCATCTGTGCTACCGCGGTGCACCTCAACCGCAGCAGCACTTGTAGTGTAGACATACACTGAGCTGAGACCTCTAAATCCCACTGTAATATAAATCATTAAAGATGGAAACTGTGTGCAATGCAACATCATTAGAATGGCTGGGCCACTGTGGTCATTTAATGGCTGAGAAATTTTGGAAAGATTTCAGATTTGATTAAAGCCACACCTATCCTATATTCATAGTTTATTATTTAAAAAGCCTATCTTAGCCCATCTTGGATCCCCTCCTTCTCCTCATTCTGCACTTCACTGCTGCATTTGATGCATTTCTGATTGATCGCCTGGCACAGAAAAGAGCTCCAGAATCTTTTGAGAACAGCTTGAAAGTTTTCAGGTTCATCAGAGGCCACTTCACCGGGCAGTCAGCACCTTTTGTAGGCAGCAGTGTGGCCCCAGGGGAAGAATTAGCGGACAAGAGGCCTGTGCACAGCCCTGCTAAGAACAACATTATGCAGGCCCTAGGAGAGGATCTGGGGAGTTGGAGAGAGAGAATTGAAGAGCGGGGTCTGGAGAGACAGAGGGAGAGAAGGGAGTCAGGTTCTTCCCCTCTGCTCCTGCACTGAGACCCAAACAGTCGAACAGAGCAAGAGTAGGATTTCTTGATCCCCTGCTCTGCTGAGCAGAACTCTTCATCTGGTACTCTGATTTGACATACTGTTGGGGACATCTGGGCAAGAGTCTGTGTAGGGAAAGGGAGACAGAGGATCAGAAGGAAGTGCCCACTGAAATCTTTGTGCAGGGGATTCAACAGCCCTCTGCTCTATACAAATGAGGAGCTTCAAACTGCAACAGCGGGGCCTCTCCAGCACCCAGAGTCTTAAATATCCAGCAGGATGAGCACCAATCCACACAGTGCTCAGATCTAGAAAAGCAACCAGTGGGTTATTCAGACAGCACCTAGTATCGAATAGCAAACGGACCTTTTCTATGTAACACATACTTTGTTACTTATCACAGATGGGGCTCTTCCAGAGGAGACACATGGGGGAGACATGTGGGATCACATGCCCCCTACCCCCAATTTCTGCCAGACTTTATATGCCCACTGCATACCATCAGAACCTTTGAACTGTGCCCCGCTCTCCCCACAATCAACGCATCATCTCTGGGGTTTTCCACTGAGCCGTCATTTTATCCATTTATATACTGCAGGGCTTTTCAATGACACGCACGTTGTGTATATACTAGGTATCAAATCAAAATAAGGGCCCTTGACTGACTCTGTCCATCCTCCATTGCAAATTGTATTACTCACTGAGCTGCGTAGCTAGTGTTTACATGTTCTGCTCATGACTGTCATGGGACATACTACTCCATGGTTTCTTTATAGTAGACAAAAACTTAATATTAACTAAGGTTGCACCTTAATATTAAGTCAAAATATACATATTACAAGAAAAGTAACAATTAAAAATCCCTATGCATTTAAAACTATGGCAGCAAACATTCAACTACCCTCCATGAAGCTCAAGCTCATTCAATTGCTGTAATAAATGTCATATTATATATTATATATTTATATATTAAAATAACACACATCATCCATCACTCAAGCTCTTCTCCGCTTGATATCAGAAACTCCCATGCAGCTATTCAGTTTGGGCCACAAATCCCACATTTATGGGCCACAGACCACCCTCCAGGTCACTTGCCTGCTATCAGCTAACAACACCAACATCTCACCTCTTCCCCCTCACTTCACAGAACCTCTTTCACACTTATAGTGCAGAGATCACAACATCTCATATATTATTCTTTAGATGCAGCCAAGAAACAACACCGTCCCCCCTTGACCATTCTACCACAAGTCAGAAAGTCAAGTCTGTCCCATCCATATTCTCTATCCAGCCTAAAAAGCCTAGTAGATGGATAGCACCTTCCATGTTTACTCTGGCAATGTGAGTTGGAGACCATACTGTACCTTTAAGAAACCTGTTTACATCATTTTAGCTGTATATGCTCAGGTATATTCTATGGGATGGGATTTCCCCCCTAACTATGCTGCATCCTTATACTCTGCTCTATTCTCTCTTCCTTTTGGCTGCGTTTAATTCACTTGTTTGGTCCTATCCTCTTCCTTCTATGCCATTCTTTTTTCTCGTACTTCCTAGAACTCCAGTTGGTAGATGCAGTAGGAAAGGCTAAGATATTACAATGACTGCTGCCCTAGAAGTACCATAAGTAGACAGAGGAGATATGAGGTATTTCAGTACTTACTCGTGGGTACAAATCCAATACCAGCTATGGTTTTGGTTTTGTTAGAGGAAAGGCAAAACATGATGATTGAGGTTTTGGCCAAAAACAAAGCACAGTTGCCCAAACCTTTTAACAGATGTACATATTCAGGAACTGCACAGATTCAGACTAATTGTGGCCAATGTAAAAAGCAGAGGATGAACGCGATGGGAGTGTGACTCTTCTGAAGGTCTTTGCATGTGTACACTTTCTGCCATTGTTTCCATCAGACTATTCTGGTTAAAACAGAAATTGTTTTTCCTGTGGAACCTTCGTCAAACAATGCCATGAGCAACCATGTCTGAGAAAAAGGATTAATTTCTGACCAGCACGCAGCTTCTGTCATTGGGCATTACTGACCCATCTTGTTTCCAGATGACGTTTGTGGTTTTGTGTGTATGTCTAATGTCTAGCAGTATCTTGATTAAAGAACATTCATCAGCACTGACATCAACTGACAATCTCCAATGAGTGGACAAAGAGAACCAGGAAGATTATCAGAGTGTAATGAATGAAAGGCAACACAGCGTCTGCTTTCCTAGCTGTGTATCCTCATGCCAGCTGTTCTGAGGTTTCTGTTTTGTTTTTTAGAATAAAATAAATAGGGCAGCAATTAGAAGTATTCTGCAGCAAGTTGTTAGCCTGCTGCAGCCCAGGCCAGGTCTACACTACAAACTTACATCAGTATAACTAGGTGGCTCAGAGGTGTGAAATATCCACACCCTAAGTGACACAGTTACCCTGACCTAACCCCCAGTGCAGACAGTGCTCTGTCGACGGGGGGCTTCTCTATTGACATAGCTACTGCCTCTCAGGGAGGTGGATTAACTATTCCGACAGGAGAAGCTCTCTCATCGGTACACAGGAGCTGCAGCATGTTAAGTGTAGACCTGCCCTCAGTTAGATGGCTTCTAGCCTCCATGCGATGGCTAATGTGCTCACAGGTTTTCTGTACCACACTGCACCTTTCATATCTCCAAAGCTCCAAATATCAGGCAGGGATGTCACAGAGCAACTACGGAACGTACATTGTCTTGCTATAGCCATTACACTTTGTGACAGTAGCTGCTAGCACAAGGGCTGGCTACTTATGAAAAGCTAAGAAACGTGTGAGCAAGCAGCTATGTTGGCTCAAGTCCAATCTATTTCTAGCTTTGTAACAGGGTTACATGTCATGTAACATTGAGTGTTTTCAAGGACAGTGGACATAGAGTTTCAGTCCTTGCATGCAAAGATCATTAGCTTCTGCAGGAACATTTTTGCTAATGCTACTATTTCCAGTCCTTTATGTACTACTCCATCTATCCCTCCACCCATCCTCCTTCCTACTCTCCCAGTAAGCCCTCCATACAACTTCTCTGGCATCATTCTTTCAGCAAATAAATACATCACATACCTGTCTGTTTGCTCTCACTATGTCTCCTCCTGTCTCGTGAGCCTCGACAGTAATCATCAGCAAATTACCATCTACTGGTATTTTGCCTGATGCCCTACAGATTGTCCCAGCACAAAAAATCTTTTAGAGTAATACATTTCTCTGCCAGCTATTTGCCTATCTCATCATTCCTGTCTTAGCAACATCTTGAAAACAGTTGTCTCTTCTCTAACTATCTCTATGAAAAAAGACCTCCCTTTTCATATCCAGGTAGGCTTTGCTCCTTTGACAAGCTGCCCTTGGATGTGTGGTCAGTCAGCTTCTTTTTCCATTTTTGGTTCACTCTCAATTCAGCCTCAGGAGATGTATGTATATGGCTGCCATTACTGCAGTATCTGATGCCTTAAAAATCTTTAGTGTATTTATCCTCACAACAAGGAAATGCTATTATCCTCCATTTTATAGATGGAGAACTGAGGCACAGAAAGACTAACTGACTAGCCAAAGGTTGAACTTTGATCTCCCAAGCCCCCAGCTAGCATCCTAACCACTGGAACTGGAACATCCTGTCTCTCAAAGCATTTGATATTCAGCCATGACATTTTTTTCAGTCACCCTGGTTGTCTCTAATCTGATTTTTTTCATAGCTATCTAACTTCTCCTTTTTTGTGACCAGCAGTCCTCTATCACTAGATGTACAGCCTTGATAAAATCAACCTCTGGTATTATTTCTGTGCAGTGATATCCAAAATTCTAACCCTTCAATATTCCAGTCTTTTCCTCACTCCATTTCTTCATCTCCTGAGAACACCTCAGCCAAGACCTACAACTACCATTTTCTACCTCAACTCAAAGTCTACTTTTTTCCCTAGTGTCGGAAACCTGAATGTTTAGCTTGATCTCAAATTCTCATTTGCATCACACATCTAATTAATTACACCTTGTGCACTGGATATTTTGAGTTTTTCCATGCTTAGTCTTAAAAAGATTCAGTCTCTGGCCCTACGGCTGTCCAATGTATCCATCTTCACTCCTCCACTATCAAAACTTCAGATACGGGCCATAATGCTAAAGTCCTTGTTCAGTAGTTAACTCAGTCCCTGACTTCAGTGGGGCTTGGCCTGAATGAGGACCAGGTAAAACCTGAGAACCTCTGAATTTTGCCTATCATCTGTGTATTCCATAAATATAATGCTTCATTTAAAAAAACCTGTTAAGGTTGCTAGGTGACAATGATGTTATCTATCACATGATGTTCAACCGCTAGGGTGTTGAAGATAGACTTCAGGAGATTGTGACCACCCGACCTTTCTTTATGGATAGATGGAAAAGGAGTCCTGCTATATTTTCCTTCCTGTTGGAGCATGGGATTGCAATATGGGAAAGGTTTAAGAATCACTGATATATCACATAGCGTACAAAACTGAGGCACTTAGAAGCAAAGAAAATGAAAGTTTGGGATATTCTAGACTGGAGTCACATTAAGAAAACAAATTCTTATCCAGTATAAAGTAATGGATATTTCATCACAACACAGTCACCTTAACATGTGGATTTTTAATGCATTTCTGATAGCTTGATTTTAGTATTAAATGCTTTCCCTGAAAGGGATACTGTGCAATAGGAAATACTATCTGTTAATATAACTATCATCTGGCAGTAAAAATTTGAGAAAAGTGCTTATTATCATTGGGTAGTTCAGTCTTCATGGTCCACACACATCTTGGCCTCTCTGCTGAGTCTGCCAATAATGCACAAAGCATGGAGGTGAGTTTGTGTTGTGATACCCTCCAAGTGCATCTCCTGTAGGAGCTGCCAAACGTCCAGCAGGCAGGAACAATTTTGACTCCTTATGTAGCTTAGACAGATTAAAACTGGTGAAAGGTTCTGTAACTCTTTAACAATGCTTTGAGACATCCATTCCCCAGTAAGTGCTAACTTAAGAGGAGGACCCTATGTGCACACAGAAGTTAAGAAATGTGAGAATTCAGGTTTCCCATGCAATGTTCTGCCTTCTGTTCATATGCATTATGATACAGTCTTTAATTATATGAATTTCCCCTAATATAGGTTGTCAGCAGGGTTTGACACTGAGGCACACAGCACAGGTTACTACCACGTAAGCCAAAGTGAGTTAAACTCATGGGAGTACTAGGTTTTTATCTGCTGAGTGGAGCAATCACAAAAGGAGGACATGACACACACTTTGCCAGTAGGTTACACAACTATTTGTGACATCTCAATGAAATTTTGGGTATCAGGATCCCTGAGTTCACTTCCTGGCTCTGTAAGGGTAGTGTTGTCCTTTGGGTACGGCAGTGTTAGATAGCAGACTAAGGACATAATTCTGGCAGATCCTTTCTGGAAGATTGTGTGGCAAAGAGGGTGAGACATTAATATGGTATATCTAAGGACTGGTCCTAGTCCCAGCTCTGCCAGCTTGTCTGTAAAACAGGGGAAATGATAGTTGCCTACCCCTTGCTCAGTCAGAAGGGTGTGAAGTGCACAGAAATACAAAACCATTCAGTCGAAAAGGTGAGACTTGAACTCAGTAGTCTCCCAGGCTGGTGTACCTTCTCCTAGTCCAAAGGATATTTTGTGGGCAGTTGTCTTTCTCTCTTTAGTTGCAGAGCTGAGGAGGGTAGGACAGTTTTCTAAGTTTGGTTGCTGTCTTACAAGACTTCAGAAGTGGTGGCGATCCTATTGCCCAGTTTCTTTCCCCTCCCTGGATGCATGGAGAGGGCTCTAGCAGGTCTTGATTTGGAGAAGAACAGAGCAGTGGAAACACCCCTACCTGTACAGAGATATGTGCATGGAGAACCCCTCCACTTGTGTTTTGTGAGGAGATGATCCACCTCTCTGTGAGGACATCAGGATGTGACCAGTGCCCACTACTCGCATGACTGATACAAACACTTATTTGTATTTGCATGCATGGGCTGTAACTGGTTGTAAAACATTGAGATTCTGTTTTAAGAAAAAGCCTATACAACAATAAATGGCATCGTATTATATTACATCCTCGTTCCCTAATTTTAGCAGTGAGCCCTCTTTCTCAAGCACTCTCCCCATTTCTGGAGAGTTGTCTGACAGTTAGTTTGGTACAATCTAAATATTATCAAGAGGGCATGAGGGAGCATACACTGGGTGGCAGTTTCAAGGGCAGCAGATAAAAACCATACTGTCTTTCATTACAGAGCTAAGGGTCTATGAGCAAAATACAGCAATTCGGAGACGATTCAATGAAAGACATACAACCTGAACAAAAAGTAAGTATTTCATTCAGTCTATGAATGCTTGTGGAATTTATTTTTGCTAGCTTTTACAGTCCACAGCCTTCTCATTCAATCTTGAATAATAGCTCTGAATTGAGCTGTAAAAGCTTCCGAAGTTCGAAGTCTTTTGACAAGTTAATTTAGCTGCACAGTAAAAAGTTTTTCCCCAAGATAGAATAAAGCCATTATATCATGAATGTAGTAGTCATCCCCAGGAAAGAAAACACCATTAGAATTAGAAATGATGGGCTTCATGGAGATAGTTTGTGGTTTAGTGTAATCTACTATCAATATTTCAGTGGAAAGATGTTCTACTCGTCATTCATCTAGAAGTCAATATCTTCACTTAAAACCAACACCCAGGGACCAGCCTGCATATATTTTTTATTGAAAAAGAGAACCTGTTCTTTTATGTGGGTTTTTTTTCTCTCTGCATTTATTTTAGTTCTAATTGGCTTTTTACCCTCCACACTACAGGATCTCTTTATTTTCTGGCCATAGGAAATATAATGGAAAAATGAATCAATATTTTCTTTCAGGCTACCACTGCGCACACACCCACTGCATACCCACAATTCTTCCCCAGTGGCTGATCACAATCCTGTATTTAGCTGATGGTTGAAAATGGAATGAGTTTCCAGACTCATTGTCTCACGCTCACACTCTCTCTCTTGCTCGCTCTCTTTTCTTTTTTTTAAATGTTGGAGTAATTTTTGTCTGCAAGTTAATAATCAGTAACCATATTGTTACTGATAAAATAGTAAAGTTGAAGAATAAGCTGTTAGTAATTATTGTGGTGTTGACTCAGCAAATCTTCCCTATTCAATTTAAGCACATGCTTAAGACCTGCTGACTTAAACATCTGCTTAAAGTTAAGCATGTGCTTTAGTGCTTTGCTGAATTGGGACTTATTGTAGGAAAAAGAGAGTTAAAAAAACCAAAACATCTACGGGTCCTTCTTTGAGTAGTGTCCCGATGGGTTCTCCACTTCAAGTGTGCATGAGCCTTTGATGGGAGATTTTCAGTAGCAATGTTTGTTTGGCCCACACATGCTTTCAAGATCTCCTTGTGCCCCACACCAAGGTTCTATAGAGCTGTGTGGGTGAACTGCCTTCAGTTCCTTCTCAAATGCGCTTTGCTCTAAAACAGGGTATGTCTACCCTACAGTTAAACACTCATGGCTGGCCCATGTCAGGAGCTTGGGTAAGGCGCTGTTTAATTGTATTGTAGACATTCAGGCTCAGGCTGGAGGCCTTCAAGAGCAGATCTAGAAAAAACAGAGATTAGACAGAGGCTCCTCATGATGTAGCACACCCTTTGACCAACCTTGGATCCAGGCCCAAATACTCCAGATATATCTGCCTCCAAGTGATTGTGGTGCCCTTTCCATATCTGAACCTGCTCACCTGGAACTCTGCAGGATTACACAGAAGGTACTAGCAAGCCTTCTGTGAAGAGGAATTCCAGATCTCCACAGAAAGAACCTGCTTCAAAAAAGCCTCAGTCATTGCAGAAACCAACTATTTTGGAGATCTCATGTCCCAGAATGGGTACCACTGAGGCTCCAGGCTTTCCCAGTAGTGGGAGCTCTTAGTCAAAAATGACAACCTCTTAGAAGAATCACAGTAATGAGCATACCTTGGTACCAAAGCCATCTTCAGTACTGCCTAAGCATGATCATGCTAGCAGAGACTCTAAACACTCTGTGTCAAGGAAGTCCACACCATCTACAGAGCTATCCATGCTACCCCAAATACCTAAGCTGGTGTTTCAGACTATTCCACTGGTACCTCCAAAGTGGTCAATAATTCAGTATTAACACTATTTACTAGACCAGAACCACCAAAGCCAATGTCATCCCTCCCCTGAAGATTGCAGAGCCTGGCTCGGTTTTGATGCAGATTCACCCAATACCTCAAGAACTTAGAGTCTCTAGAGAGTTGTTTGTCTCAGATGAGCCAAAGTTTCCTTTGTTAATGGGTTCCTGAACAATTATCAGTACTAGAATCTGGTGGGTCAGTAAGACCTTACCTTTCCCTGGTACTTCCAAGTTCTCCAATATCTTCAAGACCAGACAGACGGGAATCATTGCCTCTGCTGTCTACTCCTCCCTTTGAGTATGCTGAAGTCACCTCCTCAGATTCCCAGATTTCTATGCATGGATCTCCTACTGACCAGCACAGAAACATCTCTCCTGACATCTTGATTGAGAGAGACGCTCCTAAGGCGAGACAATCTTATGACCTTTCTCACTGGTCTGAACAGCACTGGATGCCCTCTCCTCTACCTCATGGCCCCCCTTGGTGTCTCTACTGGGGCCCATGGGCTGCCTACTACCAACATTTTTCAAAAACTCTTAGCTATTTCTGTAGGGACCATCATGGAAGACAGTCTCCTGCCCATCCCTCTCTCTTCAGCAATCTAAAAAGAAGTCTTTTGAAGAGCAAGAGGATAGAGCTGACAAGGAGGAGACACCACGAACCAATATCTCCTCATATTCATCAGAGGAGGCTGTGATGCCTCCCCCACCTTCTTCTGCAGATGACTTTAAATATTTTCAAGAGCTTGTGAAACAGATTGCTGACTCATTCCATGTCCCCTTGGAGGAGATCCAAGAGTCTCGGCACAAGATTTAGGTATTCTTTACATGAAAACTTCTCGTTGAGTGGCATTGCCAGTGAATGAGGCTCTCCTTGAACCCATCAAGACCATCTGGCAGACTCTGTCCACTATACCACTGACATGCAACTGTGCCAACAAAAAGTATGAAATCCCAGTAAAAAGCCTCTGAGGATTTTTATTCTCACACCCTCCACCTACTTCTTTAGTTGTGGAGGGCATCAACCAGCACAGCAGGCACCAAGCATAGGCTACCTCTTAAAATAAAGACCGAAAAGGCCTGGAGCGACTCCTCTACGACACTACAGTTTAGAACTGGGAATTGCCAAGCTCTGATAGCAAAGGATAATCATACCGATTACAGCAAATTCAATACTTTTATTGAAACTCTCCCTCTGGAAAATCAGGAACAATTTCAGGCCATCATAGTGGAAGCTTAGCTCCTAGCAAGGACTCGTTGCAAACCATCCTAGATGCAGCCAACACTGCAGCTTGCTCCATTTCCACTGCTGTCATCATACCTCAAGTACCTTGGCGGCAGCTGTTGTGACTTCCTAAGAAGGTCCAAAATATCATAGAAGACCTCCCTTTCAATGGGCTTAATCTCTTCAGTGCGTCTATGGATGAATCCTTGCACAGTCAAAGGACTCAAGGGATACTGTTAGTTTCCTTGGTGTATATATACACCTGCGAACAAAAGGAAGTTTAGTAGATCACAAATGCCTCAGAGATTCTGCCTGGACCAGTTTCCTAGCTTTCATAGTGTGATGCTGGCAGAGCAGGTGCAGCTCATGACATCGTCCCCAGGCCTCATCATCAAATATATAGCGGGAATCAGTCTGGTTCACATGGGTTACCCAGTTTAACAATATTATTGAATTACAAAAATGTGCTTAGTGTTTAGACTTTATTGAATGCTTATAAGTTGCTGCATGCACTTATAACATGTGTCTCCCATACTGTAAGGTCATTTTTAAGCATTTGTATTACAAGCCTCTGTGACTGTGTAAATCACCAGACAGGAGAGAGACATCAACTAGCATAAAGTGCTGATCTCCAACAGAAGGTGCTATGTCCTGCCTGACAAGAAAGGAACTCTTGACACCAGATGGACTACAGTGGAACATTAAAGAGGACACAAGACTTCGTTGTTTACTCCCCCAACCCCAATGAAGATTAGCCTTGCAAGTGAATTCCTCCCATCCGCTGAGTTTGGAGTTCAAAGCAGAAGGTTGAGAGGGGATAAAAAAAAGTACCAAGGAGGAACTGAGTATCAGAGGTGTCATAAACAGATAGGTAAGGGTTAATGTCTCTTTCACCTGAAACACCTGACCAGAGAACCAATCAGGAAACCGGATTTTTTCAACTTTGGGTGGAGGGAATTGGGTGTCTGAGTCTTTTGTTTCTGTCTGCCTGCTTTCTCTGAGCTTTGGAGAAGTAGTTCTGTTTTCTAATCTTTTGTTTCTAAGTGTAAGGACCAAGAGATCAGATAGTAAGTTATATGGTTTCTTTTCTTTGGTATTTGCATGAATATAAGTGCTGGAGTGCTTTGATTTGTATTCTTTTTGAATAAGGCTGTTTATTCAATATTCTTTTAAGAAATTGCCCTGTATTGTGTTATCTTAATACAGAGAGATCATTTGTATTTTTTCTTTCTTTTTATATAAAGCTTTCTTTTAAGACCTGTTGGAGTTTTTCTTTACTTCAGGGAAATTGAGTCTGTACTCACCAGGGAATTGGTGGGAGGAAGAAGTCAGGGGAGATGTGTGTGTGTTGAATTGGCTAGCCTGATTTTGCATTCCCTCTGGGGGAATAGGAAAGTACTTTTTGTTTCCAGGATTGGAAACGGAGAGGGCAAGTCCCTTGGTTTGGATTCACAGAGCTTGTGTCTGTGTATCTCTCCAGGAGCATCTGGAGGGGGGAAGGGAAAAAAGATTATTTCCCTTTGTTGTGAGACTCAAGGGATTTGGGTCTTGGGGTCCCCAGGGAAGGTTTTCCAGGGGGACCGAGTGCCCCAAAACACTCTAATTTTTTGGGTGGTGGCAGCAGGTACCAGGTCCAAGCTGGTGACTAAGCTTGGAGGTTTTTCATGCTAACCCCCATATTTTGGACGCTAAGGTCCAGATCTGGGACTAAGGTTATAACATGGTGGTAGCGGTGGGATCTAGACAGAATCCAGAAGCCAGTAGGAATATTATATTTTTCTTTTCTCTGCTAAGGGCTTTTTAGCAGAGAAAAACAGTTTGGTTTTAAAAGGGAACCAGAGAGAATTTTTTTTTCTGCTGCAGTGTGTGCCTTGCATGTTAAGCAAGAAGTCGTTAAGGGCTATCACCAGTCTTTTGTCATGCAATAGCCCTCCCATTAGGAGGCAAGTACCAGCACTTATATGCATGCAAATAAAGTGGTTTTTCAGGTTTACTTAACATTGAAGATTAGCTAAAGGCACTGTTGCTAGGCAGACTTCAGGAGGCAACAGAGCCTGCAGTTCAAAAGAGAAACACCGGAGGGCACCCCAACACAAGAAAACAGGAACCATGTCTACCAGGACAAAAATGGGGGCCGAAGACCAATTCAAAGAAGCTGAACACAGGCGACAGATGGAGATAAAAGAAAAGGAAGAAAACATGAAACTGGCAGCCTTCCAAAGAGAACAGGCAGCCCAAGAGGCAGCCTACAAAAGAAAACTAGAAGAAGAAGAGGTGGCCTACCGAAGGAAACAAGCAGAAGATGAGTTGGCCCACAGAAGGAAGCAAGAAGAAGAAGAGTTGGCCCACCGCCGAGAAATGGAAAAACAACAAAAAGAGAATGAAGAAAAGGAAAAACAGAGAAAACATGAACTGGACTTGGCAAAAGCTGGGCTGCATGTCCCAGCCAACCCTAACAACCCGGCGCCAATTATTGCTCCACAGCACAGGAAATTTCCCACCTACAAGGCAGGTGATGACACCGAGGCCTTCTTGGAAAATTTTGAAAGAGCCTGTCTTGGGTACAGCATCCCCGAAGACCAGTACATGGTAGAATTAAGGCCACACCTCAGTGGACCTTTAGCAGAGGTGGCAGCTGAAATGCCTAAGCTGCAAATGAATGACTATAAACTTTTTCAAACCAAAGCCAGATACAGGATGGGGATAACCCCAGATCATGCCCGTCGGCGCTTCAGAACCCAAAAGTGGAAACCAGAGGTGTCATTTCCCAAACACGCCTACTACATTGCAAAAAACTATGAGGCCTGGATAACAGGAAACAACATTCAAACCTTGGAAGAACTGAACCTCCTCATACAAATGGAGCAGTTCTTGGATGGTGTTCCGGAAGACATCACACGGTACATACAAGATAGAAATCCCAAAGATATTGCTGAGGCGGGGGAGATTGGAGCCAAATGGATGGAACTGGCAGAAAGCAAGAAAGCTACTGTCAAGGGGAACAATTACCACAGGGGGCACACAGACCATAAACCCTACAACCGAGGACAGCCGAAGACCCCACATACCACCCAAGTAAAGCCACAGATACCCTACCCTTCAACCTCACCAGTCTCCAGTAACTCACCTCGGCCCAGTGACCCATCAGATGGAAGATGCTTTAAGTGTAATGAACCGGGACATATCAAGGCCAACTGTCCCAAAAACACCATGCGAGTGCAATTCATTACACCACCATCACACCAAAGATCCCCAGGCCCGGATGCCTCTCAAATACCCTTGGAGCGAAGGGAAAATTTGAGAGTGGGCGGAAAGAAGGTTACTGCGTGGAGAGACACGGGGGCACAAGTGTCAGCTATCCACCAATCCTTCGTAGACCCCAAATTCATCAACCCAAAGGCCAAAGTTACAATTTACCCCTTCATGTCACAAGCTGTAGACTTGCCTACAGCTCAACTGCCTGTCCAGTACAAAGGCTGGTCAGGAATGTGGACTTTTGCAGTCTATGACAATTATCCTATCCCCATGCTACTGGGGGAAGACTTAGCCAACCAGGTGAGGCGGGCCAAGAGAGTGGGAATGGTTACCCGTAGCCAAACCAGGCAAGCTTCCAGACCCATTCCTGTTCCTGAGCCGTCCACAGACGCCCCGTCTGTGTTACCAGAGACCCAGACAGAGGTAGTGGACCCGGATTCCATGCCTACCACTGAAACAGCCACAGCACCTCCAGTCCCAGGCCCGGAACTGGAACAGCAACCAGCACCAGCAAGTGCAACCACATCTTCAACCTCAACGCCAGAGGGCGCCAGCGAGCCAGAACTGGCAGAAACACACGACAGCCATACCCAAAAGGCTCAGCCAGAGCCTGAAATACCCTCAGGTGCACCAGCGGAGAGCGGTTCACCAGCAACGGAAACAACCCCATCACCTACATCGCTTCCAGAGGGACCAAGCCCAAGTCCACAGTCTGAGGAAGAACTGGTGACCCCAGCCTCAAGGCAACAGTTCCAGACTGAGCAGGAAGCGGATGACAGCCTTCAGAAAGCGTGGGCGGCGGCACGGAGCACCCCACCACCTCTCAGCTCTTCTAATCGATCCCGGTTTGTTATAGACCAAGGACTTTTATACAAGGAAATTCTTTCTGGTGGACACCGGAAAGAATGGCAGCCGCAAAAACAGTTGGTGGTTCCAACTAAGTACCGGGGGAAGCTCTTAAGCTTAGCCCATGATCATCCCAGTGGCCATGCTGGGGTGAACAGAACCAAGGACCGGTTGGGGAAGTCCTTCCACTGGGAGGGGATGGGCAAGGATGTTGCCAAGTATGTCCGGTCTTGTGAGGTATGCCAAAGAGTGGGAAAGCCTCAAGACCAGGTCAAGGCCCCTCTCCAGCCACTCCCCATAATTGAGGTCCCATTTCAGCGAGTAGCTGTGGATATTCTGGGCCCTTTCCCAAAAAAGACGCCCAGAGGAAAGCAGTACGTACCGACTTTAGTGGACTTTGCTACCCGATGGCCAGAAGCAGTAGCTCTAGGCAACACCAGGGCTAACACTGTGTGCCTGGCCCTAACAGACATCTTTGCCAGGGTAGGTTGGCCCTCTGACATCCTTACAAATTCAGGGTCTAATTTCCTGGCAGGGACCATGGAAAAACTGTGGGAAACTCATGGGGTGAATCACTTGGTTGCCACCCCGTACCACCATCAAACCAATGGCCTGGTGGAAAGGTTCAATGGAACTTTGGGGGCCATGATACGAAAATTCATCAACGAATTCTCCAATAATTGGGACCTAGTGTTGCAGCAGTTGCTGTTTGCCTACAGGGCTGTACCACATCCCAGTTTAGGGTTTTCACCATTTGAACTTGTGTATGGTCACGAGGTTAAGGGACCATTACAGTTGGTGAAGCAGCAATGGGAGGGGTTTACACCTTCTCCAGGAACTAACATTCTGGACTTTGTAAGCAACCTACAAAGCACCCTCCGACACTCTTTAGCCCTTGCTAGAGAGAACCTAAAGGATGCTCAGGAAGAGCAAAAGGCCTGGTATGACAGACATGCCAGAGAACGTTCCTTCAAGGTAGGAGACCAGGTTATGGTCTTGAAGGCGCAACAGGCCCATAAGATGGAAGCATCATGGGAGGGGCCATTCACGGTCCAAGAGCGCCTGGGAGCTGTAAACTACCTCATAGCATTTCCCAATTCCTCACTAAAACCTAAAGTGTACCATGTTAATTCTCTCAAGCCTTTCTATTCCAGAGATTTACAGGTTTGTCAGTTTACAGTCCAGGGAGATGATGCTGAGTGGCCTGACGGTGTCTACTACGACGGAAAAAAAGACGGTGGCGTGGAAGAGGTGAACCTCTCAACCACCCTGGAACGTCTGCAGCGGCAACAAATTAAGGAGCTGTGCACTAGCTTCACCCCATTGTTCTCAGCCACCCCAGGACGGACTGAACGGGCATACCACTCCATTGATACAGGTAATGCTCACCCAATCAGAACCCCACCCTACCGAGTGTCTCCTCATGCCCAAGCTGCTATACAACGGGAGATCCAAAACATGCTACAGATGGGTATAATCCGCCCATCAACCAGTGCATGGGCATCTCCAGTGGTTCTGGTACCCAAACCAGTTGGATTCACAGAGCTTGTGTCTGTGTATCTCTCCAGGAGCATCTGGAGGGGGGAAGGGAAAAAAGATTATTTCCCTTTGTTGTGAGACTCAAGGGATTTGGGTCTTGGGGTCCCCAGGGAAGGTTTTTCAGGGGGACCAGAGTGCCCCAAAACACTCTAATTTTTTGGGTGGTGGCAGCAGGTACCAGGTCCAAGCTGGTGACTAAGCTTGGAGGTTTTTCATGCTAACCCCCATATTTTGGACGCTAAGGTCCAGATCTGGGACTAAGGTTATAACAAGAGGGTAGCCGTGTTAGTCTGGATCTGTAAAAGCAGCAAAGAATCCTGTGGCACCTTATAGACTAACAGACGTTTTGGAGCATGAGCTTTCGTGGGTGAATACCCACTTCCCATCAAAGGCTCATGAATACCCACATGCATCTGAGGAAGTGGGTATTCACCCACGAAAGCTCATGCTCCAAAACGTCTGTTAGTCTATAAGGTGCCACAGGATTCTTTGCTGCTTTTACAAGGAGGAACTGTATCTTTATGCTGCTTGGACTTCTGCGCTGGGGGGCAAGGATTACTAGGTATAAGCAACAGAGGCTACCTGGGTTACCCCATGAAGGACATATACAGCTTGCTTATTATAGAAGCTTCTATTACTTTTTGAAACTTAAGACTGGAAATCACTTGTGTATGTATATATGTTTACCTGCTTTAGCCTTGTAAATAACTCTGGTTTCCTTTTCCTGTATAATAAATCTTTAGATGGTTTATTATAGGATTGGCTACAAAAGCTGTCTTTGGTATGAGATCTAAAGTGCAATTGACCTGGGGTAAATGACTGGTCCTTTGGGACTGGAGTAAACTGAATATTGCTGTGATCGCTGGTGTAAGGGACTGTCTATTGCAAAGGTATGCTCATCTGGGTGGCAAGACAGATTGGAATGCTCAAAAGGGCTGTCTGTCACTCCATGTTAAAGCTGTTATAGTGCTTGAGCAGTTTACACTTGATAATTGGTCAATGAAGTTTAAGTATAGAACTCACAACAATTTAGGGGTTGTGCCCTGGTTCTTAACAGTCTACCTTGAGGTTGGTACTCACATTCATGAACCACTGCAGGACAGCTTGACACATAGATTTGCTGAACCACCTAAAAAGAGACTGAAATTTCAAAAGAAGAGGCCTCCATCTACTATCATCCAGCCCTCCTGCTCATTGAAACAACAATTCTGATGGGTTGGCTTAGGGTCCAGAACAACCACGCCACCCACCTCTCACCCTCCACTTTCGACTTTCATGGAAGCAGATTATAGCTGACAAATGGGTTTTGGAGGTTATAACATTGCATTACTCCATCCTTTTTACTTCCATCCCTCTGTCCCACCCCCATCCCTCCTGGGGGACCCATCTCATGAACACTTGCTGAGACTGGAAGTCATCTCCCTGCTATGCACAGTAGCCATAGAACCAGTTCCAGTCCAGGATAGGGGGGATTCTATTCCTAGTATCTTCCTGGTCCCAAAAGGAAAGGGGGATTCAGATCAGCATTAGAACTGAGGTGCCTAAACATCTTTGTGACATTGCAGATATTTAACTCTTGCAGCCATGATTCCATCTTTAGATTCCAAGGATTGGTTTGCAGCTCAGGACCATCAGGCTGTTTACTTTCATGTCACAATTCACTGCTCTCAGAAGTTTTCAGATGTGTTCTTTCTTGTTATGAGGCTGCTAACATTCAGATCTTGTCTAGAATGATAGCTCATTTTACAAGGCCCCAATCTACATCCATGGTCTGTTGAAAAACATACCAGTTCTTGACATTTGCAAAGCTGCAATTTGGGGGCATCAGAGCATACTGTACTTTTTCCAAACACTATGCCCTGGTATGCTTCCAGTTCAGATGCTGCTGTTGGGACGGCAGTACTATCACCAGCATGCAATCCATCTTGAAAGCTCCCTCCTCTGTCTGGGAGTACTGTTTGGGAGTCACTTGAAGTGGAGCACCCACAGGGACACTACTTGAAAAAGGAGAGGTTGCTTATCTTGAACTCCACTACTTGCCACCCCCCTTTCCCTCTGCTTCAGAGTCTCTGTGACTTTACACTCCATATGTTTTATGGAAATATGCTTATGAATATGACATAACTGGGATATGCTTCATGCTAAATACCCCTTGTATGGAGTCATTAGAAAGCTTGTAATCCACTAAGTGTGTTCATTCTATTTGTTTGCATGTATTATTTCTATATCTGGAGTTAGGAGAAGAAGATATTAACTTGTATTGCTGATGTAAACATATTAAGTGGAGGCCATTAAGGTGGTCCAAACACAATTAGTTGTAAATGGCCTTAGTTACTTAAAAGCCTTCCTGTGTACATGTGGACCACCCCACCGGGAATGGAGACTAGGGGTCTTACAGTAACATGTGACCATGATAATTAAATCCATCTGAAATCTGGTACTTTTCCATTTAGAAGGAGGGGTGGGGACCCAGAGAGACAAAAGATTCCTGCCTTGTGCCAAATCTATAAAAGGGTGTTGAGCAGGACAAAGGGGGAGGCCAGTCATGAGAAAAAACCTGTTTACCACCTGGGATGTCTGCTGGATCTAACAAAGACTGAACCAGGTGTGGTGTTCAGATGTTGCTTGAAATTATTAGAACTGGGAGCACTGGCTGTTGGGAGTCTGAAAGGACAGGAAACAGGAAGGACGGGGGAGCAGTTGAGGAGGCAGAGTGAGAGTTACAGAGGGTGCAGCAGCAGCTTGGTAAAGAGGTTTCCACTTTAAAAATAAAGTACTGTTAAAGTTTGTTAGTACCTTGTCTGGCTGATACAACATTTTGGCGATGAGGATGAATCTTCTGCCTCTGAACCCACCTGCACCCTTTCTCCAAAGCCCAGGTGAGCCTCCAATTGCTTTTACTGCCTGGATCCATCTGTTTGAGACTTATCTGCTTGCAATCAGTGCTACAAAGATTTCTGAAGTAAGAAAGCATGCTCTGCTAATCCACTGCCTTGGAGCAGAAGGGCAGCATATATTTTACACTTTTCCCCTTGCAGATGGTAAATATGAGACTGCACTTACTGCATTAAAGAACTTTTTTGTGCCAAAAGTGAATGTAGTAGCTAATCGCTACAGATTTTGCCAGTGTGAGCAGAAACCAGGGGAAACTATAATGCAGTTTGCTTCCCTGAGGAGTCTGATTGTGACTTTTGACTTTGGGAATATGGCAGATGAGATGATTAGAAACCAGCTCATTGAGAAAACAACCATGCTTCGTGTAAGAGAATGCTTATGTCTAGAACCACAACTTACACTAGAAAAAGCAATAACCATTGCTACTCAGATTGAGTCAGCTACAGCTGAAGCCAAAATAATGAGCAGGGATACAGGAGACACAGTCCAGGCTGTAACTCCTTTGCAGAAAAGTTCATTATCACTGCAGACAAACAATTGGAGGAGGAAAACTAATGAAAAGCCACTGAATCAGCAAATTCAAAAAATAGTAAAAGCATGCTTTCGCTGTGGATCCCCACAACACCTTGCAAGCTACACAGGATGTCCAGCAAAACTAGCTCAGTGCAATCATTGCAGAAAGATTGGGCATTTTGCTAAAATATGTCACAGTAGCCAGTTCAATCAACAGGTGCATGCAGCTACAATTCCAGATGAATGCCTGGCTGCGAAGATGGTGTCGCCAGGAGGGCTTTGGCTTCCTCGACCACGGGATGCTATTTGAGGAAGGACTGCTAGGAACAGATGGCGTTCACCTTTCGAAGCGGGGAAAGGCCTTATTTGCGCACAGACTGGCTAACCTAGTAAGGAGGGCTTTAAACTAGGTTCGACGGGGACAGGTGAGCAAAGCCCACAGGTAAGTGGGGAACAAGACCTGGGAGATGGGTTGGAAACAGGAGGGAGCACGGGCTATAATGGCAGAGAGGAAGGAGGGTCAGGGCAAAGCTGGGAGGCGAGATCAAACCAGTATCTTAGATGCCTTTATACAAATGCAAGAAGTATGGGTAATAAGCAGGAAGAACTGGAAGTGCTAATAAATAAATACAACTATGACATTATTGGCATTACTGAAACTTGGTGGGATAATACACACGACTGGAATGTTGGTGTGGATGGGTATAGTTTGCTCAGGAAGGATAGACAGGGGAAAAAGGGAGGAGGTGTTGCCTTATATATTAAAAATGTACACACTTGGTCTGAGGTGGAGATGGACATAGGAGACAGAAGGGTGGAGAGTCTCTGGGTTAGGCTAAAAGGGGTAAAAAACACAGGTGATGTCGTGCTGGGAGTCTACTACAGGCCACCTAATCAGGCGGAAGAGGTGGATGAGGCTTTTTTCAAACAATTAACAAAATCATCCAAAGCCCAAGATTTGGTGGTGATGGGGGACTTCAACTACCCAGATATATGTTGGGAAAATAACACCGCGGGGCACAGACTATCCAATAAGTTCCTGGACTGCATTGCAGACAACTTTTTATTTCAGAAAGTTGAAAAAGCTACTAGGGGGGAAGCTGTTCTAGACTTGATCTTAACTAATAGGGAGGAACTTGTTGAGAATTTGAAAGTAGAAGGAAGCTTGGGTGAAAGTGATCATGAACTCATAGAATTTGCAATTCTAAGGAAAGGTAGAAGGGAGTACAGCAGAATAGAGACCATGGATTTCAGGAAGGCGGATTTTGGTAAGCTCAGAGAGCTGATAGGCAAGGTCCCATGGGAATTAAGACTGAGGGGAAAAACAACTGAGGAAAGTTGGCAGTTTTTCAAAGGGACGCTATTAAGGGCCCAAAAGCAAGTTATTCCGATGGTTAGGAAAGATAGAAAATGTGGCAAAAGACCACCTTGGCTTACCCTTGAGATCTTGCGGGACCTACAAAATAAAAAGGCGTCATATAAAAAATGGAAACTAGGTCAGATCACGAAGGATGAATATAGGCAAATAACCCAGGAATGCAGAGGCAAGATTAGACAAGCAAAGGCACAAAATGAGCTCAAACTAGCTATGGGAATAAAGGGAAACAAGAAGACTTTTTATCAATACATTAGAAGCAAGAGGAAGACTAAGGACAGGGTAGGCCCACTGCTCAATGAGGAGGGGGGAACAGTAACGGGAGACTTGGAAATGGCAGAGATGCTTAATGACTTCTTTGTTTCGGTCTTCACTGAGAAGTCTGAAGGAATGTCTAGTATAGTGAATGCTTACGAGAAGAGGGTAGGTTTAGAAGAGAAAATAACGAAAGAGCAAGTAAAAAATCACTTAGAAAAGTTAGATGCCTGCAAGTCACCAGGGCCTGATGAAATGCATCCTAGAATACTCAAGGAGTTAATAGAAGAGGTATCTGAGCCTCTAGCTATTATCTTTGGGAAATCATGGGAGACGGGGGAGATTCCAGAAGACTGGAAGGGGGCAAATATAGTGCCCATCTATAAAAAGGGAAATAAAAACAACCCAGGAAATTACAGACCTGTTAGTTTAACTTCTGTGCCAGGGAAGATAATGGAGCAGGTAATCAAAGGCATCATCTGCAAACACTTGGAAGGTGGTAAGGTAATAGGGAATAGCCAGCATGGATTTGTAAAGAACAAATCGTGTCAAACCAATCTGATAGCGTTCTTTGATAGGATAACGAGCCTTGTGGATAAGGGAGAAGCGGTGGATGTGATATACCTAGACTTTAGTAAGGCATTTGATACGGTCTCGCATGATATTCTTATAGATAAGCTAGGAAAGTACAACTTAGATGGGGCTACTATAAGGTGGGTGCATAACTGGCTGGATAACCGTACTCAGAGAGTAGTTGTTAATGGCTCCCAATCCTGCTGGAAAGGTATAACAAGTGGGGTTCCGCAGGGGTCTGTTTTGGGGCCGGTTCTGTTCAATATCTTCATCAACGATTTAGATGTTGGCATAGAAAGTACGCTTATTAAGTTTGCGGATGATACCAAACTGGGAGGGATTGCAACTGCTTTGGAGGACAGGGTCAAAATTCAAAATGATCTGGACAAGTTGGAGAAATGGTCTGAGGTAAACAGGATGAAGTTCAATAAAGATAAATGCAAAGTGCTCCACTTAGGAAGGAACAATCAGTTTCACACATACAGAATGGGAAGAGACTGTCTAGGAAGAAGTATGGCAGAAAGAGATCTAGGGGTCATAGTGGACCACAAGCTTAATATGAGTCAACAGTGTGATACTGTTGCAAAAAAAGCAAACGTGATTCTGGGATGCATAAACAGGTGTGTTGTAAACAAGACACGAGAAGTCATTCTTCCGCTTTACTCTGCGCTGGTTAGGCCTCAACTGGAGTATTGTGTCCAGTTCTGGGCACCGCATTTCAAGAAAGATGTGGAGAAATTGGAGAGGGTCCAGAGAAGAGCAACAAGAATGATTAAAGGTCTTGAGAACATGACCTATGAAGGAAGGCTGAAGGAATTGGGTTTGTTTAGTTTGGAAAAGAGAAGACTGAGAGGGGACCTGATAGCAGTTTTCAGGTATCTAAAAGGGTGTCATCAGGAGGAGGGAGAAAACTTGTTCACGTTAGCCTCTAATGATAGAACAAGAAACAATGGGCTTAAACTGCAGCAAGGGAGATTTAGATTGGACATTAGGAAAAAGTTCCTAACTGTCAGGGTAGTTAAACACTGGAATAGATTGCCTAGGGAAGTTGTGGAATCTCCATCGCTGGAGATATTTAAGAGTAGGTTAGATAAATGTCTATCAGGGATGGTCTAGACAGTATTTGGTCCTGCCATGAGGGCAGGGGACTGGACTCGATGACCTCTCGAGGTCCCTTCCAGTCCTAGAGTCTATGAGTCTATGTTACTGTGCTGAGCGTGGACAAAACCACTACTGCACATATTCCAGAACAGATAAAGTGCACTGTAAACGTTTCTGCCATACCCTCAGGCAAATCACACTCTATTCAGCGGATGTTGGACACTGGCTCAGCATTATCTATACTACCTGATTCCATCTATTTGCATTACTTTAAAGATATGCCTCTTACTGAACCCAAACTTCAGTTCGTAAGATATTTGAAAAACCATATTCCAGTACATGGCTGCCTGCCAGCAATAGTTACTTTTGGTGATTGCTGTGTAACTGCAGAGTTCTACATTGTCCACAAAGGCACTCCTATCCTTGGCAGAGATTTACTGGCTGCTTTAAATCTCAGGGTAGTTAATGGACGAATTGAACTTCCTCAGCAAAGCACTCTTGCGGTACACACACCAGTTTCAGCTGGGACACACCACCAGGTTGAGGAGAAACTCAGCTGTGCTTATGGGTTTCTGCATAGTTAAAATGCGCAATAATGTGATGCCTGTAAGACAGAAATTACGGCACTCACCATTTTCAGTCAGGGAAGCTGTTTCAGAGGAAATTAGAATACTTGTTCAAAAGGACGTTACTGAAGAGATTAACTCCTCGGAATGGGTTTCACCTATAGTAGTGACACAGAAGAAGGGTGGAGGCATTCGCCTTTGTGTGGATTTAAGGGAGCCAAATAAAGCTATTGTGATTGACAGCCACCCTCTTCCTCACATAGAAGAAGTGTTTGCAGAACTCCATGGAGAAAAGATGTTTTCTACTCTTGATTTGCAGAGCGCATACCACCAGATTATGTTGCATGAAGACAGCAGAGACCTCACAGCATATATTGCACATGAGGAACTATTTTGTTTTAAACGTGTTCCATATGGTCTCGCATCAGGGCCAAGTGCCTTCCAAAAAATGATGTCATTGACTCTGAAGAATAACATGGAGTTCAGTGCTATTTGGATGATATTATCGTGTTTGGAAATACTACTGAGGAGCATGACAATAACCTGCAGTCTGTACTACACTGCATCAGGAAAGCAGGCCTCAAGCTTATTAAGTCCAAATGCAAATTTAGACAAACCGAACTCTCTGGGGCATACAATTTCACAGGCTGGACTAAAACCTGATCCAGATCATATCCTGGCAATTTCAAATGCTCCTCCTCCAACAGATTTGCAAACCTTATGTTCCTTCTTGGGTCTTACCTCCTGGTATGCAAAATTCATTCCCAGTTATGCTTCTGTCATTGAACCATTATGAGAATTACTATGGAGAAGTTCAACCTTAGTGTGGACAAGGGCTGCACAAGCTAGTTTCGAAATGGTGAAAGACTTGCTTGTACATAGTCCAGTACTTGCACTATTCAGTCCTGCATTGCTCACAACTGTAACTACTGATGCTTCTGATTATGGACTTGGGGCTGTCCTCACACAACTTCATGAAGACAACCCAGAGAGAACTGTTGCGTTTGCTTCAAGGACACTAAGTAATGCTGAGAGAAAATATTCTACAGTTGAAAAAGAAGCACTTGCTTGTGTCTGGGTTACTGAAAAATGGAGAACTTACCTGTGGGGCCGCACGTTCAAGTTGTGCACAGACCACAGCCCTTTGACGATGTTGCTCACCATGAAAGGACTGGGAAGAGCAGGATATCATATTGCTAGATGGTTTCAAGACGACTCTCTTTCAATTATGAACTGGGATATAAGCCTAGAAACAAAAATGTGGTAGCTGATTGCCTTTCTCACCTGCCTTTGCCTTCACCAGATGGTCCAGCAGAGGATGAGGATGTAGTAGTTGCCCTTATTACAAGCACTCTTACTGCAGTTACAAGAGAACAATTTCAAGCTGCTTGTTTAGCGTGTCCAATTCAACAAAAACTATGGGAATTTCTGACAAAGAGATGGCCAGGTAACCCTAAAAACCTTGACCCAGTTTTGCTGCCTTATTTTAGAGTTCAGGATGAACTTTCTTTGCTCAATGGCTCTCATCTTATGGTTGTGAAGATTTGATGCAGGGTTGAAGCTGCAGACAACATAAAACAATAGCTTCAGAGCCAAATGCTGCCTCTTATAGTGTCTAGAGGCACAGAAAGTCCTCAGCAGAAGAACAACCTTGGTTCCTTTGTGCTGGTCAGGGTAGGAGAATGGCATGCAGAAGACAGATTTAGAAGCAAGGGCAGAGAGTTCAGGAGCTCTGCTGTTTTATGCACCATACAAATATACAGGATGACACAGACCCTGGCCAGAAAAGCTTTAAAGAGATAAAGTATTGGCAAGTTGTAGGGAAAAGGGGAAGACAAACAATGTGATGATAGGCACAAGCTACATCAGTTCACTCTTGAAAGGTTTTTAATTGTTTTTTCGTGTGGTAGAAGTGGGATGGCAGGAAGGAGCAGGTAACCAGAATCAAGGGAATGTGGAAAGAAGGGGATGAGACAGATGAGGAGAGGAGGGGTCAGAGTTGAACACTAAGGGAGAGTGAGGGTGGCAGCAGAGTGACTGTGAGGAGAAGGGTGAGGAGAATGCTGGGGGAAACCACCAATCAGCAGGCAGAAACTTGTGTCCAAAGTTTAAATTGTACAAAACAGTGTGACATCACCAACATCTAGGCCTGGTGCAGGTCTGGTGGGGCTGAAAGTACAGCAGGAACCCCCAGCAAGGCCACCCTGCTGCAGCTGATCCTGGAGACAGCCAAGATGCCTTACTCTACTTTCACCCAGTCCATGTGACTGGGGAGGGAGACTTGCTGGGGCCTGGTGATGTCTGTTCCCTTACTAAGAACATCAAAAATGTACCATTTTGTCAAACAAGAAGTAGCAATCAGCTAAAGATAAGGTGGAGGTGGGTGGGAAGTACTTTAATTGCATCTTATTTAAGCCTTTATGAATTAGCCATGCTGAATTTTTCTGGATTTCAATAGCTTTTAAGCAAAATTTTCAGAATAATTACACTGTGAAAACAGACTACCCTGAATACACTTGAATTTAACATATGGTAGAAATGTTTTTTTCATGTTAACTTTTGTTCTTAAATTTAAAGCAACTGCAACAAGGTTGAATTTTCCATCATTGTGCAAAAGCACTGGTTAGCTTAGACTGGATATTAATTTATGTACACCTTCCCCCCCAGTAGTACATCAATCAAATCTTGAAGATAATAGCTACTCTATAAAGCAACTTTTAGGGTACAATTCTCTTTTCCAATATCACCTTTGTGTGCTCCTCCAGCAGTGCAAAAAGACTGTGAAGCGAGGAAATCTGGCCCTAGGAATTCCTCCAGTGGCATCGCTAAAGGAATGGGTCCATGTCACAGCCTTCAGTTCCAAGCATAAGGGGAAATGATCAGGAAAAATGAGATGTGGGCAGAGTGTCTCAAGGCTCCAGCTGTGCTCAGATGCTGGAATGACCCCTTAGGGCAGTGGGCCTGCTCTAATTTATGCTGTATCCCAAAATGGAAAGCCACTAAAGTGGACATAAAGCCACCTTGTTCCCCCAACTTAGGTCAGCATTGGTCACAGTTCAGTCAGACCCATATAGGAACCTTTAGAGCCTTCAAATATTACTCTGTCAATTGTACTGCCCACTATTAATAAACTTTGACGCAAGTTACTTAGACCCAGCTCCTCAAAGGTGGTTAGGCACCTACATACCTTTGAGGCTCTCGGCCTTGTACCCATGTCTCTTAGCACTTAAAAAAATTGAAAGCATATATACACACATACATACATACATACTGTAGCGGGGTGGAACCCCTGCTCCTGCCCTGAAGGGTTAAAAACAGCCTAGGAGAGGGCTGTGGCTGGGGCAAGAAGCCTGGGCTGATTGGAGAAAGTAGGCTCATCTGTGGCCATGCCCCAATCAGGCCCATTTGGCCCCTATAAGAGACTGTTAGCCAGAAGCCTAGGCAGTCATAGATTCATAGATTCTAGGGTCAGAAGGGATCAATGTGATCATCTAGTCCGACCCCCTGCACAAAGCAGGCCACAGAACCCTACCCATCCACTTCTATAACAAACCCCTAACCTATGCCTGAGTTATTGAAGTCTTCAAATTGTGGTTTGTAGACCTCAAGCTGCAGAGAATCCACCAGCAAGTGACGCATGCCCCACGCTGCAGGGGAAGGCGAAAAATGTCCAGGGCCTCTGCCAGTCTGCCCTGGAGGAAAATTCCTTCCTGACCCCAAATATGGCGATCAGCTAAACCCTGAGCATGTGGGCAAGACTCACCAGCCAGCACTCAGAAAGGAATTCTCTGCAGTAACTCAGATCCCATCCCATCCAACATCCCATCACCAACCACTAGGCATACTTATCTGGCGATAATCAAAGATCAATTGCCAAAATTAGACTCTCCTGTCATACCA
Organism: Gopherus evgoodei; assembly: GCF_007399415.2. Taxonomy (NCBI): domain Eukaryota; kingdom Metazoa; phylum Chordata; order Testudines; family Testudinidae; genus Gopherus; species Gopherus evgoodei. Next base: position 975,315 of record NC_044332.1, read on the forward strand.
TCCCTTCCATAAACTTATCAAGCTTAATCTTAAAGCCAGATATGTCTTTTGCCCCCACTACTCCCCTTGGAAGGCTGTTCCAGAACTTCACTCCTCTGATAGTTAGAAACCTTCGTCTAATTTCAAGTCTAAACTTCCTAGTGTCCAGTTTATACCCATTCGTTCTTGTATCTACATTGGTACTAAGCTTAAATAATTCCTCTCCCTCCCTAATATTAATCCCTCTGATATATTTATGAAGAGAAAGCATATCCCCCCTCAGCCTTCTTTTGGCTAGGCTAAACAAGCCAAGCTCTTTGAGTCTCCTTTCATAAGACAGGTTTTCCATTCCTCGGATCATCCTAGTAGCCCGTCTCTGAACCTGTTCCAGTTTGAATTCATCCTTCTTAAACATGGGAGACCAGAACTGCACACAGTATTCCAGGTGGGGTCTCACCAGCGCCTTATATAACGGTACTAACACTTCCTTATCTTTGCTGGAAATACCTCGCCTGATGCATCCTAAAACCGCATTAGCTTTTTTAACGGCCATATCACATTGGCAGCTCATAGTCATCCTGCGATCTACCAATACCCCAAGGTCCTTCTCCTCCTCTGTTGCTTCCAACTGATGCGTCCCCAATCTATATCTAAAGTTCTTATTATTAATCCCTAAGTGCATGACCTTGCACTTTTCACTATTAAATTTCATCCTATTACTATTACTCCAGTTTACAAGGTCATCCAGATCTTCCTGTATGATATCTCGGTCCTTCTCCGTGTTAGCAATACCCCCCAGCTTCGTGTCATCTGCCTGTAGAAAGAGAAGGGCCTGGCTGCAGGGAGCTAGACACAAGTTACCTGAGTGGAGCAGGGCTGAGGAAAGGCAGAGGAGCTTAGGAGCTCCAGCCTGGAAAGCCTCAGGCTGTGGCCTAGCAGAAGGCAACAGGTACTGGGGGTTGCAGAGGGCAGCCCAGGGGCAGGCAAAGGCAGCAGGTCCAAATCCAGCCTTGTCCATGATGACTAGGCTGATACTGCAGTCTGCCCCAGGGCATGGGGGCTAGATGATACTGGCAGTAGCCTTATACTGAGGAGAGGTGGGAATAGTGGGTGGGGGTTCCCCAGGGAGGGGAGGGAGACCCAAAGACTGAGGGGTTACTGCCAGGGGGCTGCACTCCAGGTAGAAGGGCACTGGGTCCAGGGAGGAACATGGGGGTGAGGGGAGGGAGAGGACAGGCAGATGACCGGCCTGCAGAGGGTGCTCCAGAGCTGGAATGAGCTAATTCCCAGGAGTCACCAGCAGGAGGTGCCACAGGGGTGAGTCTGCTCCTTCTCTCATTCACACTCACAAACACACACTTTGACCCAAAAAGTAGATTGCAGAACCACTTCAGAAGCAAATCCAAAACCTCACCAACTAAAGAATAATAAGCAAACAAGCCCCCAAACCAATATAAACCAAAAAGGGCTTCAGCCTTATGCAGAAGGCTGCCAATGATGTACTTAGGCATCTATTAAAGGGGAGAGCATTCCAAAGTTTCAAGTCATCTTCTACAAAGAAGGGTCTGTTTCCTATTTTCTCATGCTTCAGATGACCAGAAGTTCCATGTTCGGTGACCTTAAGTGTGCGTTTGTGGGGGGTGTAAGGTTACAGACCATGCTTTGGATAAAGTGACCTTACTGTAGAAATATTTGAATAATAAAAGAGAGACTAGAAACCTGATCCAGAATCCTTTGAAGTCAATGGAAGTTTTTCCATTGACTTCAAAGGGAGCAATGTTAAGCCCTCGCTGAACTATAGAAGCCACAGGAGTTCCCAGAGCACAGGCATCACTGAAGCTTTCAGATGAAGGCTCTTGAGTAGTTGAATTGCCGCATTCTGCAATAGTTTCAATCTGCAAGTGGTGTCCACAAGTAGCTCCAAGTAAAATTATAGGGATCTATCCTAAAAAAGTGGAGTGCTAGGGAGAAGCCTGAGCCTCAGGGAAAAAATGTTACATCTGGATGCTTTGGAGAAGGGGGCGGGAGGGAACAATTCTTATGATTGCCAAAATGTGAGATTACATTGTTTGGAGCTTGGTAGAAAAACAACAACAAGGGTGACAAACCAATCCTGCAAGAATTTTATACCAGAAGCTCTTCCTGGCAGATAAGGAGCTACCCACCACCACAAAGAGAGAGATTTAACATTACCGGTATGGAACTCTGTCTCATATCGTACAATAAGTTATACATACATAGTGTTTTTTTTTAATAAAAATACAGTTGCTATTAGTTTCCTTCAGTTCCTAGTTTTTACTTAACCTCAGACAAGTGAATTGTGGGAACTATAAGGCAACAAAATTATTTTTCTTTGTGGAAGTTCTGGAAGCTTAAAATAGATTTAGCAAAAGTCAATCGATCAGTCCAAATAACTATCACAAGCACTATGCCAGGATGATCACATATAAATAGGAAATTGTGTATCTATTTTATATCTTGTAGATGAGAATGGCAGGAGGTCATGCTTGGGAAGGCTAAGTAAACAGTACAAACGTATTCTATGGGCAATGAAGGAAGTACGTCTTCATACAAGACAGTAGACCTATGGAACTTGTTGCCTGGGGATGTCATGAAAGCCAAAAGTATAATTGGCTTCAAAAAACAATTGGATGAATTCATGGAGGATAGGTCCATCAATGGCCATAGCCAAGATGGTCAGTGATGCAACCAAAGCTCTGAGTGTCCCTAAACCTCTGACTGCTAGAAGTTAGGCCTGGATGACAGGGAATGGATCACTTGATAAATTGCCCTGTTGTTTATTCCCTCTGAAGGACACGGCACAGCTGCTGTAGGAAGATGAGATATTGGTCTGCATGGACCACTGGTCTGACCCAGTATGGATGTTCTTATGAACATGGCAGGATAAAATGTTTGAAGCATGTTTTAGTAGTTTCAGATATGGTGCTGAATGACTCCAAGCAAAATGAGCGTGCTGCCAACCAAATCCTCAGGCCAAGCAAAAAACTACAGATGGTGAAGATCCTACAATATATTAGAATAACAGTTTAAAGTACAAAATCCAATTAAACACTAAATGATTGCCAAGAAAGTATGGAGGTAAACAAAAGGGGCACAGAGGACTCCTGATTGCTACTTATGGCAATTCACATAAGGGTTTCTTTTATACTCTCTTGTGGATGTTTGATACCACGAGGAGGTGTGTATGACATCCCTTTTACAGACAATACTAGCTGCAAAACAGAAGGGTGAGAGCATCACAAGAGCAGGATTCTATACAGACAATTTCCTCAGAAAGAATTAACAGTCTGATTGTCTGCTAATAATTGAACAGGTAGTATATGTCCAATATATTTTGCATTTCCCCCCATTATTCCAACAACCATATCATTAACTTCAGATTTGCTGAAATTTACATTACCTGCACTGGATAAGTATATATGTCATACATACTATGACAATCTCCTATATCTTATCTTATTCCTAATTCTTGTTAAAATTGGAACAGAAACAAGTTCTATTTTTTTTAAAGAAATTCATTGTTCAAAACACTGTAAAAATTAGCTATAGTAATCTCTCCATTGATGCTTGGTTCTTTTTTGGGGCTTGTATTTTAATATCCAAATCTGATCTGAATTTAAACTTTTCCACACCTTATTTCTACTTCCTTGTAGGAAATGGGCTGGAGGGGGTACTTTGATGTTTGCATCAGAACAGAACTTGCAATGTTCCATGTCATTTCCCCAAAGATAGGCTTGCCTGGGAGGGTATGAAACTTTCCCATAAAAACTCAGGAGTTGAAGCAGGTGGAAACACTGGGAGAAAGTGCAGGTAGTAGATGGCGTGGTGCATGCTGTGAGGAAGCCCTGATGAGAGCTGCAGGGTACCAGGCAGCTTCTACTAAAAGGACTACAATAGAACATGGAAAAAGCTTTATCCTGGAGTCTTCTCTTCTCCTGGCTGCTGCAGCGCCTCTCCTTGGCTTCTCACTCTTATCGTCATCTAGTGAGAGCAGTTTCAACGGGTGGCAAAAAAGGGAAGCGAACAGACATGAGCTGCTGGTGCTGAGGAAGGATGCAACATGTGGCAATAGATCAGAAGACATTCAAAGGGAAAGCACAATCACCACTCTCACACTCAGTCAGAGTAAGCATGTGCATGTGTGGAGAGGAGAGACTGCTCCCTGTGCTTTCTAGGCTAAGGGCCAATCTACACTGGCAACAGCGCTTTTAACGTGGCTTGTGTAGTCATGACAGAGCGCTGGTAGAGAGTGCTCTACAAAAACCACCTCCATGAGAGGAATAGCTACCAGTGCTGGGAGCACGGCTCCCAGAGCTGGAGCACTGTTTACACTGGCGCTTTACAAGGCTGTAACTTGCTGCGCTCAGGGGGGTGTTTTTTCATACCCGAGCGAGAAAGTTGCAGCACTGTAAAGTGCCAGTGTAGAAAAGAACAAAGGGTCTTCTGGCTCCAGTGCACCAACTTCAACCTCCTTTACTGTCATTTACACCCCACTCCACACCCACTCACATTCCACATGTGCCTACTCTGCACTCCTTCATGTTCCATCATGCCCCAGTCTTCCCTCATCCCTGCCCCCTCTGCAACCTATGTGAAGTCATCCAAAGCCCTTGCTATGTTTATTCCACACACATGCATTTCTTCCCATCCACCAGTGAATGGAGGTGCCTTGGGAGGTGGAAGAGGGAAAGTCTGCCAGGAGACCTCCTGGGTAAGCTTAGGGGAAACGGATCTCAACCCGTTTTGAAGAGTAAGTGTGGCCAAACTTACTGACCTCCGAGCTTCATACAATAATTTTCAGGAGTTCAAGAGTCACAAGACATGCATAATCTGCCCCACTGGGTGGCGCCTGCTGGGCCAAGGGGTTAAAGCCCTTAGATACCCCACCACCGTACTGCAGGGCAGAAGCCCCAAGCTCCCCCACCCCACCCAGTCTGGTAGGTGGAGAACAGGGGGGTGGGGGGAGCTCTGTGAGCTGCACTGTAAAAGAGCTGCAAGTGGCTCAGAAGCCATTTTGGCCACTCCTGAGACTGAACATGGGGAAGCTCTATTTCAGATAGATGTCTTTTCATTCCTATGGGGACACACAATCCTTAGTGGTCAGGATTTCCCTGTGCTTCAGTGGGAAGCCCTCATACCATTAGGTGGTGTTTTCCTTGCCTAGAGAAGTTTTTTTTGGCCCAAATCCATAATGGTATTTAGGTTCCTAACTTTCATTGATTTCCACCTAAATACATTTGTGGATCTGGCTTTTTGTGCTTAGTGGAAGTGAAACCAAATTAGGCAGGTCTTCCTTTGCACAGGGGAAATCCCACCCAAGTGGGTGGAGTTTGTTTTTTGGGATTCCCTGCTTTTATGAGAATCTTGCCAAAAAAGCCTTCCAAGCTCTGCCTGAGCTCCAGCAGAGTGGGACAAAAGCAATGACTTTTCCACAGCATTGCCAATTCTTACAGTGTTATCAAGAGTCATGATTTTTGGTGTTTTTCTTGCAGCCTCAGCTCCTGGAGTCATGTGATGTATGTGATATTCTTTCTTTAAATGAAAGTTGAGACTATGTTTCAAGCCCTTGTTGTTGTAGAGACAAGCTTGAAAGTGTAAACTCTGAAGACATGAAATCAGAAGGTACATACAATGACCAAACATTTAAAAAGAAAATGTTGATTTTTGGGGGCTTGACTCATGTTCTGTGAACTCTTAAGAGTCAGCAATATTGGTACACATTCCTTGGAGGACTGAGGAGGAGCCATATCCACCTTTGAAAGCTTCCTGCAGATGGGAGAGCTTGTTCAGCTAGTCACATCCAGGAGACGCGTAAGGGAAAGGGCCACTCTCCCTGACTCCTAAGATAATTTGGGTCCTGATGGTCTGGAACACCCTGTGTAGGGTTTGGGAGCGAAACTAGTTAAAGGGGCCATGGGTTTGAGAGAGGATGGGGGGGGGCATGGCAAACAGTACTTCAGCTGGGGCCCTTGTGTTTAGGGTCAGGGGTGTAGTTCAGATCATTGGGTTTACTCAGTTTAGCCCCCCCCCCACATTGCCACCCACACAACTGCATCACCTCTCCAGCCCCCTGCTTCCTCTTACACCCCACCCCAAATTCCCTTCACAGTGCCCTGCTCCTGCTTGCACTTTCCCTTTTACAGCACCCTCCACAACTCCCTGCTTCTCCTCACCCTCACCCTCCCCATTGACCCCCCATGGCTCCCTGCTTCTGCCACCCTCTCCCTCCCACACCCCCTTCCCCATGGCTCCCTGCCCCACATTGCACCCCATCCCTCCCCATGGCTCCGTGCCCCACACTGTGCACCCTCCCTCCCGCACCCCCCTCCACATTGCGCCTCATCCCTCCCCATGGCTCCCTGCCCCACATTGCACCCCCTTCCCTACGGCTCCCTGCCCCACACTGCACCCCCTTCCTCCCAATCCCCCTTCCCCAGGGCTCCCTGCCCCACACTGCACCCCCTCCCTCCTGCACCCCCTTCCCCACGGCTCCCTGCCCCACATTGCACCCTCTCCCTCCTGCACCCCCTTCCCCGCGGCTCCCTGCCCCACATTGCACCCCCTCCCTCCTGCACCCCCTTCCCCGCGGCTCCCTGCCCCACATTGTACCCCCTCCTTCCCTCCCTCCTGCACCCCCTTCCCCGCGGCTCCCTGCCCCACATTGCACCCCCTCCCTCCTGCACTCCCTTCCCCGCGGCTCCCTGCCCCACATTGCACCCCCTCCTTCCCTCCCTCCCGCACCCCCTTCCCCGCGGCTCCCTGCCCCACATTGCACCTCCTCCCTCCCACACCCCCTTCCCCGCGGCTCCCTGCCCCACATTGCACCCCCTCCCTCCCACCCACACCCCCTTCCCCGCGGCTCCCTGCCCCACATTGCACCCCAGGGCTCCCTGCTCCCGCCGCCCCACCCCGGCTTGCAGGCCCACCCACCGCACCAGACCAGCTCCCCTCTCCCCCGCCTCGTCCATGGGGGGGTGGGGGGGATTGTGCTAAAAATAGCTGCAGCTTTCTGATTGGCGGAGGAAAAAAATGGTCGCACCACGTGACTTTCCATCTAAAAATTCCAAAATGGCGGATCCCATCACGGGCTGATTCCGTTGGTGGAGCGCGCGCCGCTGTGTCCGCCCAGCGCCGGGCCCTCCCCGTGGCTTGTCGCAGCCCCGAGCGCCTGCTGCCGCCGCACAGGTGAGTACCCAGCTCCCGCGGGCCGTGCAACGTGTGCCCGCATCTGTACGGAGGCAGCCGCTGCGCGGCCCCTTTAAGGCTGCGGTTATTTTTGTCCGCCGGCTTTTAATTCTGCTGAGGCTGCTCCCGACCGGTGGGTCCTTAAAGGGATGGGTCGCGCACGGCTATTTTTCTCTCTGGCCTGAGCGGAGAACGCGGAGGATTCCGGGCAGGAGGTTGATGGGCAGTTCGGAGCACCAATGGGGGGCGTCTCCGCTGCAGTGGCGGGTGCTTTTGAGCCCCTTGAAGGCTCACGCTGCGCTGTGATTAGGTAGCAGTGATAAGAGGGGAGGGGAGGACCAATAGGGGAGGATGAAGTGGAGTCGGGGGCGGGTCGTGAGGTGACTGACCCCTGGTGGGGCCATTCAGCGCGGGGCATGCGGCTCTGCTCCCCGGCGGTTCGGGGTGGTTTGGGTTTTTGTGAATGAATAGGGTGGGGCCGGGGCTGTGGTACGTCCCGCCCCCCTCCGGATCTCTGCGCCTCGCCCCCTCCCGCAGCCAGCAGCGCTGCCGCCGCCTCGCTGATGCGCGGGGCTCGGCGGGGAGCGATGCAGCTGGGGTGAGTGGCGCGGGGAGCGGCTGCGGCGCCGCCGCCTCCTGCCGCGAGGGGTTGGGAGCCGCGGCCCGAGAGCCGCCCGCAGGGCAGGGGGCGGGGCTGGGTATCTCCGGCCGGCCGGCAGCCTCCTCCCGTGTGTGTCCGTGTCCTGCCCTCTCGTGTGTGTGTGTGTGTGTGTGGGGGGGGGAGTTGTGTCTGTCCGGCCGTCACTGTGTGTGTGTGTGGGGGGGGGGGGGGAGTTGTGTCTGTCCGGCCGTCACTGTGTGTGTGTGTGTGTGGGGGGGGGAGTTGTGTCTGTCCGGCCGTCACTGTGTGTGTGTGTGTGTGTGGGGGGGGGAGTTGTGTCTGTCCGGCCGTCACTGTGTGTGTGTGTGTGTGGGGGGGCGGTTGTGTCTGTCCGGCCGTCACTGTGTGTGTGTGTGGGGGGGGGCGGTTGTGTCTGTCCGGCCGTCACTGTGTGTGTGTGTGGGGGGGGGCGGTTGTGTCTGTCCGGCCGTCACTGTGTGTGTGTGTGTGGTGGGGGGGGCGGGGAGGGGTTGTGTCTGTCCGGCCGTCACTGTGTGTGTGTGGGGGGTTGTGTCTGTTCCCCCGTCACTTGTGTGTGTGGGGGGGGGTTGTGTCTGTTCGGCCGTCACTTGTGTGTGTGGGGGGGGGTTGTGTCTGTTCGGCCGTCACTTGTGTGTGTGGGGGGGGGTTGTGTCTGTTCGGCCGTCACTTGTGTGTGTGTGGGGGGGTTGTGTCTGTTCGGCCGTCACTTGTGTGTATGTGTGTGTGTGGCGGGGAGGGTTGTGTCTGTCCCGCCGTCACTTGTGTGTGTGTGTGGGGGGGGCGGGGGGTTGTGTCTGTCCGGCAATCACTTGTGTGTGTGTGAGGGGGGCTTGTGTCTGGTAGTCACTTGTGGGTGTGGGTGTCTGTCCGGCAGTCGTGTGTGTGTGTGGGGTGTGTGTGTGTGTGTCTGTCTGTCAGTCACTTGTGGGTGTGTGCGGGGGGGTGGGTTGTGACTGTCTGGTAGTCACGTGTGTGTGTGTGGGGGGGGGGTGGAGGTTGTCTGTCCGGCAGTCGCTATGTGTGTGGACTATGTCTACAGTAACTAGGGGTGTGTGCTTGTATATATACGGGTCTGTCTGTCTGGCAGTCAGTGTGTGTGTCTGGGGGGAGGTTGTGTCCGGCAATCACTGTGTGCGTGTGTGTGGGGGGTGTGTTTGTCCAGCAGTCACTCTGTGTAGGTGGGTGTCTGTCTTTCCGGTAGTCACTGTGTCTGTGTGTGTGTGGCTGGCTGGCTGGCAGTCACTTGTGTGGATGGGTGAGTGTCTGGCAGTCACTGTGTGCTCCTGTGTGTAGGTGGGGAGTTGTCTGTCTGTGTGTCCAGCAGCCCCAGTATGTGTGGGGGCTAGCGTATGTCTGTCTGGCAGTGGCTCTGCTGTGTATGGGGTGGGGTGGTTGTGTGTGTCTGTCTGGCAGTCACTGTGTGTGTTGCCCAACAGCTGTGCTGTGTGTGAGGGAAGGTTGGTGGGGAGTGTCTGGCTGTCTCTGTCCAGCAGTTAGCATGTTTGTGTGTAGGGTCGCTGTGTGTCTGGCTGTCCATCCAGCGCTATATGTTGGGGGGAGGGGGGCTGTCAGGCTGTCACAGGCACTGGTGTGCGTGTGTGTGAATCTGCCCCTGCAGCAGGGTGACCGTTGCAGACAGAGGCAGTGAGAATTTGGGTGTACTCGCATCCCCCTTCCCTCCTACTGCCCAAAAATCTCTCTCCCTTCCCTGTGCAGAGCTGTGTTTCTATCTCACCCAGTTAATAGTGAAGACATGTTCTGTGAAGGGGCAGGGGAATGGGTGGAGGGTTCTGGCGTTAGAAGGGTTGAGCTCATTTGCAAATTGATTGAGCTGTTTACAATTCTGCTTTTTAAACCAATTATAATTTAAAGGGAAAATTTGATTTTTGTTTTGAGTGACAATTAATTTTAAAAAAATTCTTAATAGCTAGGATAGTAATATATATGTATCAAATTTAGGAAATGAACCCTTTGATAAAATGGGAATTTTGGTAGTTGAATTATTCATAGCCAAGAAATAAAACATAAAGGAGACTGCTGGGATAAAGAGGTGCAGATGTCTCTTTAAACTGTAATCAATTACTGCTTTGAATGCTTAGTTGTAATTCCAGTATTTGGGAGATGGCACAAAACAAAGCTATGCTGTGGCCTGTGTTCTTGTAAAAGTTTTTTTTAAAATATGTTTGTCCCCTGTTGCACCTTCTGCACATATGCCTGTGCTAATATGATGATAGTCCAGGCTATACATACATGTATGTGTTGTTCAAAAGTGACTTTATCTGTTGCTGATACCCATTCAGAGTAGCTGTTTTGATCTTTATAGTAAATAAAATGTCTTATGTAAAGTATCTTTGGACTTATGTGGGAGTCTTCTGCATTTCATGCTTATGATGGTTTTTATAACTTATATTTCATTACCTTGTTTGAGATACTAGTAAATCAGCATTACAAAATTCTGCTTGTCCATGGTTATGCGAACCAAATAGATATTGTGACAAAGTTCCTCCTTTACCTTGGTGGGTCCTGCGCTTATTGGCAGATTTGCTCACCTCAGTGATTTTCCCCACAGTCTGGATCAACTCCTTCTGTGTCTGATCAGGAGTTGCGAGGTTTGGGGGGAACCCGGGCCCGCCCTCTACTCTGGGTTCCAGCCCAGGGCCATGTGGATTGCAGCTGTCTATAGTGCCTCCTGTAACAGCTGCATGACAGCTACAACTCCCTGGGCTACTTCCCCGTGGCCTCCTCCAAACACCTTCTTTATCTTCACCACAGGACCTTCCTCCTGGTGTCTGATAATGCTTGTACTCTGTAGTCCTCCAGTAGCACACCCTCTCACTCTCAGCTCCCTGTGCCTCTTGCTCCCAGCTCCTCACGCGCATCCTCTCCTCTGGCTCCTCCCTGCCTGACTGGAGTGAGCTCCTTTTTAAACCTAGGTTCCCTGATTAGCCTGCCTTGATTGGCTGCAGGTGATCTAATCAGCCTGTCTGTCTTAATTGGTTCTAGCAGGTTCCTGATTACTCTAGTGCAGCCCCTGCCCTGGTCACTCAGGGAACAGAAAACTACTCATCCAGTGACTAGTATATTTGTACTCTACCAGATTCCTCTACCCCACTGGTCTGTGTCTGTCACAATACTTATTGATTGGCAAACAAAAATTAATTCTGTCTTATGGTAAGAGTGGGCAGTAGATTGTTTTGTGTAACAAATGTTCATAATTACTTTTAGGCTGTTATACTGTTAATATACAACACAAAATGACAGTATAAAATCAAATATGGGTAACATTCTGGCCTACCCCTGCACTGTGTCTTGTTCCCTTTTCCCCCCTGAATTGCTGTGTGTTTAAAAGGGAGTTTTACTGTATGAAATGTTAGTTTGTGCAACAATTTTCATGTCAGTTTTAAAAAATTAATTATGTATTTGGAAGGTAGGTGTTACTGAACTGTTTGGATTTATGCTGCAGGAATTTATCAGGGAAGATGCTGTGTGCAATACTTGTTTCTTTAATGTTTTGATTTTTTTTTTCTCTGTGTGTGTGGCCTTGTAAGCGCAGCATGATCTCTTAAGCAAACTCACTTTTATTACATGATGATTATTTGACATTTATACCAAGACATCTCATACCATTTGGAGGGAGGTAAAACTGATCCATTCTGTTTCTTCAAAATACATGTAATGATATTACGTGCTTATGTACGTATTTGCATGTCACTGAAGGTTTTTTCAGTTTGTCACTAGATTTGCTGTGACAGCTTTTATATAAAGCATTGCATAAATTAGACTTGTCACTTTTAAAATACTGACGTTCTGGATTTAACAGAATGTCCATTACTATAGATTTGCCTAATATTGTAGGGGGGAGTTATGGAAGTTTATTTCACAAGTAACTGAGCTGTTTGTGAGAGAATTGTGGGTGGACTGGGCAGACAAAAGTCACCCACCAACCTGGAATCAGGACACTGAGAATGTAGTAGTTGTGTGTTGGGGTCACTCAGTCACAGTATGGATCCTCTGGTCTCACCTCATCCACATCTGTCTGTATGGGCTAGTTTAGAGATGCCCGTATTTTACATTCTGCATAGCCTCAATGCGAGATTTAAGTCATATAGAGAGCCTTGTATTTGCACTCTGTACCTAAAGTGTGTTTCACTCTTATTGAAGAAAGGCATCAGAGTACATCTGGATTTACTGCTGTTACATAGCATCAATACAAGTGACTTGTGCGGTGTTCACTGCTGTCAGTGCCTTCAGTTGTGGCCAAAAGTTACTGGAAGTTGTCTATCTAAATGAGATCTCTTAAAAACGGCAATGTTTAAAAAAAGCTAAGGAACACAAAAGTTTATGTAGCCTGATTCTTGAAAGGATTTCTTTTTTGTAATATGGCCTGTCTTTGCTTTGAATTCTGATAGTGGCTGAAAAATCAGAAATTGTTTTAGAGTTTTCACATTAAAAGATGCTGCTGTAGCTCCAGAGTCTGCCTGAAAGGTTTGAGAGGGCATTGAATTAAGAAAGCTCAGCTGCTTGTATACAAATATCCAGCAATTACAAGGCAACAAAATTATTGCACAATTCCATTGTTACCATGGCAACATGTTCACTCAATTACAGTTTGAAATGCAAAATGCCACCCAGTTAGAAGAGACCACATTTTTTTTATAAACCAAAATATGTAAGAGAAACTTCATGAATGTTGTGCTGTTTTTATATTTTCATGTCTTAGGCATGTGCATCTTATCAGATATCCTTCATTATTATTATTATCAATTGTGTTCACTTATTTGTGGACCTTTAGAATGCCATCTTTGAACTTCACTATTTAATTTTGCTTCAGGGTTTTGATTTAGAAAGGTAAAGTGGATTAAACCAACACAAACATATTCTGGAAATAAAATGATTTAATAGAGGTAATGTAAAAACAAATCTGAGTAAAAGCTGTTGTCTCATCTGGCGGAACACACTTGGAGAATTTAGTGTTCATGGGCCAAGATTTTCAACATACGGGTAAGTTAATGTACAACAGATGTAATCAGACAAGTCTGAACAGGAGATAACTTTATAGAGTCAGTGGTAAGAAAGCAATGAAAGTAAAATCCCAGGATGCCTTGTTATAAGTAGTAGCCAGGAACCAAAAATCAGGAAACAGCAGGATCTGTGCATAAAGTTCTTGATATGGGATTGACAGCATAAATTAGATCTCTTGTCTACTGAAGTTAATCAGCAATTTAAAAAAAGCTTTTAAACAAGGTGGTGATGGATATTAGTTTTTCAGTAATCTAGTTACTTGTTTAGATTATGGCTTATGTTTAAATTTATAAGAACAAAATACAAAATTATACAGTCAACATGCAAATTTTAAAGCTTCACAATCAAGCTGAAGTTTCAATAACAGCTTCAGATTAAATCCTTTGGTAGAGGATGGTACAGAAATTACTGTTTGTATCCCAAAATTAATAGACACACTTGAAAAACCAGGGGACTGTGAGCCAGAGATAGATATGAAAGATGAGGGTGGGGACTTTAGAAGTGATGTCCAGGAGCAATGCATTGTCACACATAGCTTTTGAGACTTGAGTCTGGTCGCTGTCCCTGAGGCTTGCTATCACAGCAGCTTCTGATAAAAGGTTGCTGAAATTTACTGCTCAGCTCTAGGGTGACCGGATGTCCTGATTTTATAGGGACTGTCCTGATTTTTGGGTGTTATTTCTTATATAGTTGCCTGTTCTCCCCCCCCCCCCATCCTGATTTTTCACATTGGCTGTCTGGTCACCCTAGTCAGCTCCCCTCTAGCTGCTGAAACGGAAGAAGAGACTGTTTCTTCTTTCCACTTTTCCTTAGAGCTGCGAGAGGGTTTCTACTACTTTACCCATCCCCTGGAACCGTTTTTTCTACTGTGGGGATTTGGGTTGGGAGCAGGTTCTCCATGTACTCTGCAGAATTCTTCACTACCTGAATTACTCTGTTGTGTCTGCAGTTGCCACTGCAGGTAGTTTTCTGATGCAGCAGCAGCTTGAATTGGCCTGATTTTGAGTTTCATTTTCTGCTCACATGGTACACAGTGAAACTTCCAGTTTCTTCTTTATATACTCTGATGCTGCTGTGGACATCAGCAGAGGTACAGGAGTTGCCTGTCTGCAGGCTTATGAAAACATGGAATCAGTTCATTCTTTTAGCATCTGGGCTATCTTTGCAATCATAAGAGTGAGAAATAAGAACTTACTAAAAAACAAAGTTTTTATAGAAATTGATGATTTTAAGCTCATTACCCCCCGGCCAAACAGCTAGAGACAGCTTTCCACTTACCTCTGTGGGGTAGATTTTTAAAGCTATGTCCAATGGTGTCCTTGATTTGAAGATGTGGTGATTTCATACATTCTACTGTAGAGCCCTGATTGTGCAATTTATAGTGCATAGGTGGTACATCGCTCTACCTGGGCTTAGCAGACTGCTTGTGGGCTTGGGGCCTGGGTTTGTAGTTTAAGGAAGTTGCAGATTTTTTTATTTTGTTTGAGAATGCATAAAGCATGTATCAAAGAAACAAGTGGGTACAAATGTTGGACTTGATAGATGTAACTCTTCCTTAAGCCTTTAGTTATCTTGCTAGCGCCCTTCAGAATTTTTAAAGATGGGGAGTAGTCAAGGATTTTTTTTAAGGTAACTTCAAAGATAGGCAACAAGATTTGAGATGCAGACAGAGAACTCATTTTTCCTAAAATTTTTTTCTTTAAGTTGAATATTTTCTTTATTGTAAGATGTAGACAATAATATGAACCCGTTCCCCCAAAGACCAGTGGCTGATTTGATGTTATATGCACTTAAATCCTGGGTGTGTTGAATGCTTGGGTACATGCAACTTAAGGCCAAAGATGAAAACTTGCCTTTCTTAGATTCCTTGAAAATGCTACTGAAATTGCAGTTAGAGCCCATACTATGGGTGCGGCCAGACTACCCGCCCTATCGGTGGGTAGTGATCGATTTATCGGGGATCGATTATATCGTGTCTCATCTAGACATGATATATTTATCCCCGAATGCGCTCCCCATCGACTCTGGAACTTCACCAGGGTGAGCGGCGGTAGCGAAGTTGACGGGGGAGCCACGGACATTGATCCTGCGCTGCGAGGACCCGAGGTAAATCGATCTGAGTTACTTTGACTTCAGCTGCACTATTCACGTAGCTGAAGTTGCATATCTTAGATCAACACCCCCCCAGTGTAGACTAGCCTTATGCTTTTGAAAGGTCTCCACTGTAACTAGTCCCTTGCACTCTTTCTAAAGTATAGTATGGTGTCCTATTGGCTGAGTGGAGGAAATAATTATCAAGGTAGTGGTCTGTGTAGAAGAAAAATCAGGGCCAGATATTGGAGTTAAAATTAAAAATAAAGCCAGATATTGGAGTTAAAATTTTAACTAGACTTTTTGTGGCTGAAGCACTAAATCTGTCGTCTGAGGGCTTGTCTACATTACCCGTTGGATCAGCAGGCAGCAATCGATACAGCAAAAGTCTTATTGCATCGAGTATGTATGTGATAAATTGACTGCTGAGCACTCTCCTGTCGACTCTGGTACTCCACCAGAATGAGAAGCACAAGCAGAGTTGACGGGAGAGCATCAGCTGTCGACTTACGCAATGAAGACACCGTGGTAAGTAGATCTAAGTACGTCGACTTCAGCTGTGCTATTCTTGTAGCTGAAGTTACACATTTTAATCGACCCCACGCAGTAGTATAGACAAGCCCTCAGAGTGATACGAAAATAGTGGCAGGCACTAAATGGGGTAGCTTTTCTGAATTCATCCCTCTGCTTTGTTGCTGCTGAGAGTCAGTTTCTAATGCTTGACCCTAGTCCTAGTTGTCATTTTTTAGCCCGTTTCCCTAAATAATAGCTTTGGTGTCTGCCTTTGCTGTTGCTCTCAACTTTCTGAAGTCTTGGCATAATAAAATTGACCTGATGCTTTTCTGTTTCATTGCTGCTTAGAGGTCTGAAAAAAGTCGTGAAAACTGGTGAGACTTTGGGTCAGTTTCCACTCTGCTGCAGATTGTGGGTGCTGGGAAGCAGCAGGGGTATTGGAGCTGTCCGTAGAACCAGGAAGACAGCAGTACATCATCGTTTTATTCAGTTCACATTTTGCAGACCTTCTCAACCGTAAGAGCTAATTTTTTAAAAAAATGAAAACTTACCTTCTTCAGAAAGTGGTTGGAATACTTCCGGCTTGCCATGCTCTCCAAGTTCTTGTGTGCTTCCTGCTACTATGGTATTTGAGTGCCTTGGATGAGCAATTTCTCTTGCTATTTTGATAGTGTTAACTAGGAAACTGAAGTGGAGGGATGCTTTATCCTACAATGGGCCACAATGTGTGATAGATGTGTGGAGTGATTCTTGTCCTCACCATGGCTGTCTAACCAGTAAGCAGGATATTTGGGTAATGTCTCTTTACCTGGAAAGGATTTGCACAGGTAAATTGAGAAGAGAAAACAAATACTGCCTTGTGTTTCCTTGATGGGGTTATTGTGTAGTCATTACAGTCATAGAAAAAGTTAGAGAAGGGGAGAAAAGTATGAGAGGGAAAATGGTGGAGGGGGATACAAGATTGTAGAAAAGCAGTGAAAGAAGAAACATGAACAGACTCTAAAATCCCTTGGAAAGCTTCAGTAGTTCTTCCTGTGCAAGGAATTTATGCTTGGCCTGCTTTTTTTTAAATATAAAAATTCAGCCTCAGTCATGGTATTTAATGTTGTGCACATCTTCATCCAGTTCAGTTTTCCCCTTCTGTTTCCCTGGTGGATACATCTGAGAGTAGTTTTGGTGGCTGTGTTTCAGATGGCATTGTAGAAGTACGGAGGAATGTGTGGGGATTTGGGGTCAGACATGATGATCGAACCACATTTGAAAATACTTTTGTATTTGAAACTAAGATCATCATCAACATCATCACTTTTCTGACCAACTTTTTGTTTGGCCTTGGCTACCACACAGTTTTTGTTCCCTAGTGTGATAGAGGGGCATAGAGTTGGAACCAGTTTGGGTGGTGTGAAGACTTCAGGTATGCATTTGCAGTCTCATTTCTGCTGGTGAAGCATAGCACAGGCCCAACATGGTGGCAGCTTCACGCTCCTGCCCGCTAACCGAAAAACCCATCTTAGTAGGATTCCATCATGGGTCAACAAATTCAGTACCATCTTATCTTAAGGAATTGCAAATTACTATAATCCTTTAACAGTATGTCTCCAGAAGAGAGACAGAAAGGAGGTAATTCTGTGGGGGGAGGGGGGAGGAGGGGTTAGGGAGCCATGGTGCATGTGTGAGAGATGTAGGCAGGTGATGAGATGGAGAATATGTATAGTGGGGTACTTTTCCTCTTCTCTCCGTACAACTGAAACTGAATAACCAGGACAATGCCTCAGGTGAAATCTGGTTGTCATGTATGTGGTTGCTGGTGCGTCGAACCTCTCATTTTGTAAAGTCTGACGTCTTATAGACCTGCCTGTATATATTTGCTTAAGAGGGCTGGGATTTTATATCAAACCTGTAAATTAGTGGGTTGGGACAGTAAAGAAGCAGATTACTTCTTTACAAATAAATTCCAGGATTAGAACATCAGTAATTTGGGGACCAGTACAGTGAACAGAACGATAGCAGCACCATATGGTGTTTTAGGTGACCTCTTAAAGATGCACTTTCATTCTGAGGAAAGCACTAGCATCTGATTACATTTGTAATTCATACTCCTTACTTTTTGGAAAGATTTAATAGTGCTGTAGTGAGATCTCCTATTAAAATTTAATTATTTTATAAAGGTGTGTTAACATTTATTAGTATACTCTGATTTATTATAAATTACACTTGTCAAATGAGCAAAATAGCTTTTGGTTTCCATATTCAGTTTGCATTAACTGAATCTTGAGAAACAGCAAGTAATTCTTTATAGGCCCATCATTAGTACAAGTTAGAGTCCCCTGTTTTTGTTTGTTTTCCTAACTTGTAAAGCTCTGTATTCCATTTTCTCTGCAATCCTGCAGGGAAAAATGCAGAATTTGTAGCATTGTGATTACATCCCTGCTAATCACTTCCAATATCAAACTACCTCAAGAAGGAGTATTAGTATACTAGAGAGAGCCCTTTTTAAACCCTGAGCCTCTAATAGCAAAAGAGAAAAACAGGAACACTAGCCAAGGAAACTTTTTTTCTAATGTTCTATTTTTTCTGTTTTCTTCGGGGGACAGTCATCTTGAATGATATTTTACTTCATTTTAACATAGGGTTAATCTTGTAGCTTTTACAAAACTCTGTAAATATAGTTTCAGTGTGACACATTTTCTAAATAGACTAATATGGTTTATAGAAACACTTGAAATCTGCTCTGTATAAAAATGTGCATGTTAGGGGTTTCTGGTTTAGCATTGTTTATAAAGCATTTAGTTTTATGCAGTTCAGATGCTTTTGTTGGATTGATGTTTAAGCCTGAAACAATAAATTAGTTCTATTGTATGACAGCCTAAACCAGCATTCAAAGTGGGAGTGTTGTTCAAACCATTATGGAATTACATTTTCCCTTGGAAATTGCACAGTCATCTGGTTGTGTGTTGGTATTTGTTATAGATTGTGTTGAACTTCGGATTATAGGTTCTTCTTATCAGTCAAGACACTGGACTGACTCTTTTGGTATAGTTTCCTATAAAATATGTAATTACCAGTCTGGTATTATGTCTAAATAGTACAGCATAGCCAAGTAAAAAGCAGATGTTAATTATATAGTATCGGCTTATTTAATAGTATACATTTTTATTTAAACATTATTGAGCCTGTAAGTTTAAAAACCAGAGTGAACTGTAAGATTGAGACAACTTAATTTAGGAGGGAAGATGTGTGCAAAGGAGAGATAGGGGAGCGATTAATGCTAGAAATTAAGGCTGGTTCTGATCTGCCCTTAGTGAACGTTTGATAATTTGAAAGAGGAAGGGTTAGACATACTTCATCTTTCACTCACACCAATATCAGCCTTAACTTTGAGTTTCCTTACTTGAGTTTTCAGTTTAACAGTCTAAAGATTATCTAACTCCCAAGAATGAGGGAGAAGGGTAGACCTCACAGTTCAGATTCAGACATGAAAGGTCCCAGAAAGAGAATTTACAGTCAAGAAGCTAACTTTCCCATATGGTAGTGAAAGCCATCCTGCCGTCCCTGCGGAAGATCACCGTTGACTCCACCATCTGCGGGACAGACAGCCGGCTGTGACCCGACATCATCGTGATGGACGCAGAAAAGAAAACGGTCCTCCTGGTAGATGACATGGTGCCTTTCGAAAACCGGTCACCTGCCTTCCACGAAGCCCGAACACGGAAGGAGTTGAAGTATGTCCCGCTGGCTGAGACCCTGAGAGCCCAGGGCTACGAAGTACAGGTACACGCTCTGATCGTGGGAGCCCTAGGCTCGTGGGACCCCCGCAACGAGCCGGTTCTGAGAGCATGTGGGGTCAGTCGACGCTACACCCGGCTCATGAGACAGCTCATGGTGTCCAATGCCATCAGGTGGTCCAGAGACACTTATATTGAACACATCACCGGACACTGCCAATACCACACTGAGTAACTGAGACAGCAGACCAGGGAAATAACCCACTTCCTTCCCTGAGCGACCAAGGGACGCACCCCAACCATGTACCTATCCGCTCCACCGATACTGATTTGGACTCCTTATTCATTCCATGGGTGGCGAACTCGAGCCTGCTTATTCACTGACAGTTTAAAAACTCTTGCACCCCAATCTGGGTCTATGCCGGTTATATGATATGTATGTATGTTTTCCCATCCTTGCAAACAATATCTGTAACCTCCCATAACCCAAGCCTGGCCCCAGATGTACAATACCTTCCCTCTCAACCTGTGTATATTTCATTTCAAACATTTATTTTAATAAAATGTTTAACTCTTGCGGTTTATTAAAAAGAATTCTCATCTGTTATGTAATGAACTAAGTATCTCTTATCCACAACACTGCAGGGAACTCAGTCATCTTTATCTATCAGATGCAGTGTAATTGTAGCAGTGTTGGTCCCAGGATATTAGGGAGACAAGGTGGGTTAGGAGATATCTTTTATTGAGTCAGTTGTCAAATAGAAGAACAGCTCTGTGTGATTCAAAAGTTTCTCTCTCACCGACAGAAGTTGGTCCAAGGTATTACCTCACCCACCTCATCTGTCAGATATAGTTTTGTAAAAACTCTACATCAAATGTGTTCTTAAAGCAGTAGATGGTATAAAGACCAGGACTTGAAAAATGTTCAGGAATCCTACTATCAGGCAACGCATACTAAAAAATACAGATGGGCACCCAGCAGGTTTCAGAGATGAACACCTAATTGGGAAGCACAGCATGTATACCTGTTAAACTGCTGGGAAAGGAGAGGAACTGGACTTCCCATCAGGGATCAGTCTCAGGACTGTGTTGGCTGGGTCATGTCTTTCATAGTGGCCTTGTTGGAAAAGGGTGTAGAATAGCACCCTCCTACTCTCTCATCTTGTGGGGATAGGGAGGGGCATTGAGCAGCACACAATCATTGACCTATTGTGTTGCTCTGCTTATTTAAGCAGAGCATGTAATTTCTAAGAATGAAGTCAGTTGCTCAGTGTTCTGAGGAACAGGGAAATTAACCATTTATTCTTTGAGTAGCATCCGTATGGGTGCTCCATTTTAGGTGCATGTGTGCTTTGGCAATTTTTGGTATCAGCGCTGGTCTGGTCACTCCTGCACTTACCTTGTATCCTGCAGCAAGGCTATATAGGGCTGTATGCAGGAATTTGGAGCAATCAAATTTTTGAATTGCTCCAGCTCCGGGCAAAAACTTACTGGCTTGTGCTCCAGCTCTGGGCTCTGCTCCAAAACCCTGACTGTATGGGTGGATCACTTCGGTCTGAGATGGAGTATCCAGCGTGCTTGCTTCAATCAGTCAAGTTTGCCTTGGCTAGTTGTTAGTAGTTTGGTATAATTAGATATGTCAGTTTTTGTAAGAGGATTGTTCCTTCTCCTCTTTATTTCTACCCTCCTCATCTTGGGAGGTTCTCTCTCCATTGAAGGGGTATGCCAGCATCATCAGGGTTCAGACATTGCCTCACTTGTCAGGAAGTGATTCTGGTCCATGACAGGCCTTTCTGGTGTGTTTGTTGCCTTGGAGAAACACTTTCCATAGAAGTCCAACTTCTTTAAGAGCAGGGAAAGGAAGAACTAGGGGATCAAGTTGAGACAGCTTATGATGGGAGAGTGTGTCCCTGAAGGGAGGGAGATGGGCAAACTGTTGCAACTGGAGATGCAAAAAACAGGGATGATTCAGACCCTCAACCAGTCTGTCAAAATTGATGTTTTAATAATGAGAAGGGTTCTGTAGTTGAACCCGGTGTAGTGGATTGTCTATTCTTCTGAAACCTTGATTTCCTCCTCAGAAGCTCAGGTTGGAATCCAGACAACTGGATGGGGCGGGATCTCTGAGCTACCTGGGATTTCCATTTACTTGCGGGTATGTAGATTCCAAGAGATCTCAAGCTGGCTCTGGAGTCAACACTTGGAAATGACTCAGTATTCTCAGTAAAAAGTTTAAAACTATCAAAGGGAAGATCCTCAACTGTATTTTGGACCTTCCTATGGAATCCGGAGAGCTGGAGCCAAGATGCCAGACATGTAACAATTGTTGTGGAGATGAAACGAGCAACAGTGTCCGTGAAATGGATCTTGGAAGTCATAATGTTGAGATGCTCCATACATTTTTACCTCCTTTCCCCATCCCTCTTCTGAACATTTGTTGAGACAGGAAATCACCTCTAACATGGCCAAGAGAGGCGTGACCTTACCTGGATGTCTGTCAAACAAAGCCTTCTGGCTACTCCTCATCTACTTCCTTAAGATGCTGGTTGGGTTCTTTAGTTTAGGAGTAAGTCACCTTCAAGGTGTCATTCCTCAGTGGTTCCTGGGAGTAGAGACTGCTTGCTCTGTAGAAGTACAACAGGTATTGTTGAACAGCAGGACATAATCCATCCAAAATTCTTACCTTCCAAAGTGGAGATGATTCAACAATTGGTGTGAATAGCAGTATCTTCCACCTACTCATTCTTCCCTCTCCGCTGTTCAAGGCTTCCTCCTGAAGTCAAGACAGGATTATCTTTCTATCAGAATCCACTTTGTGGCTATAATGGCCTTTCATTCCTTGAGGGATTCCCTATGTGAGTAATAAATTTAATTATTGCAGGGCTAAAGGATTGGGGAACCTTTTTTCCCTCGGGTAAGAGAACCACTCCTATTTGGGATCATATTCAGGTGTCTTTTATGAGACCTCCCTTTGAATCAGTGACTATTTGTTCCCTTCTTAACCTATCCATGAAGACTGTTGAAAAGTGGGGGAAATAGGAGCATTAATGACAGACCCATTCTTTATAGTATTTTTCAAGGACATTTTATTATGTCTGTGATCTAAATTCCTTCCTAAGGTATTGCCCAAGTTTCAGATTAACCAGGTCATCCATCTGTTCTTCCCAGTTCCCACATCCCCCAACCACTCCAGATCAGGAAGGATGCTGTTTTCACAAACTTGATGTCAGGAGGGCATTACCCTTCTATCTGGACACAACCAAGTCTTGTAGGAAGTCTCCTGGACCGTTCATGTCAATTGCTGACAGATCTAAAGGGTCTACAGTCTCCACACAAAGGCTCTCTAGATGGATTTCTGGATGTCATCTCCTTTTTTGAATCTATTGATATACAGCCTCCTTCTAGGGTATTGGCCTGATCCACAAGGGCACTCTCTAACTCAGTGTCACTGCTCAAGAATGTTTCCATTGCTGAGGTCTGCAAGGCAGCAGCTTAGACTTCAATACACACCTTTCCCAAACAATGTGTGGTGATCTGTTTTTTCCAGATCGGATACTGCCCTGGGGAATGCAGTCTTGATTATAGTCCTGGATTCTGATCTGAAACTCCCCCTCCAGCGAGGAGTACTCCTTGGTAGTCATCTGAGGCGCCAGTAGGGACATTTCAAAGAAGAAAGTTACTCATTTTGTGCAGTAACTGGAATTCTTTGAGATGGGTGCCCCGTGGGTGCTCCACTACCTGTCCTCCGTCCCCTCTGCTTTGGCGTTTCCTCTACGAGACTGTGCAGTGGGGAAGGTTTGCCCGCATACCCTGTCTTGCCTCTGTGTGGGGTACGAGGATGCATAGGGCACATGCATGAGCCGAAGAGTAGTGCTACTGAAGATCTCCAATCAAAGGTGCATAGTGTGTGTGCACACCTGAAGTGGAGCAGCCGTAGGGATGCACATCTTTGGAGAACTCTAGTTACTGCACAGGATGAGTAACCTCTCCATTCTTATTAATTTCACAGTTCAGCTTCTGAAGATTGTGGCCATGATAAAAGAACGCAGGTCTTCCCTTGCCTGTATATACACTCAGAGGAGCAAATGGTTTGAGTTCCTGTCTTGGCTACTTATATTTCCTGAACAGCAACAGTGACTGGATTTTTGTGAACTTCGATTTCACTGCTGCTGTCAACCTGTCAGCAGCAGCAGTAAAATGGACCTGACATCTTGCAAAGTTCAATTTGTTGCCGCTGACACTGACCAGCAAGCCTCAGCCACTCAGGAATTGGCTTAGGACCTGGAGAAATGAATCCTGCAGAGTAGGCCCAATACTCAATCTTTTATTTAACTGTCTTTTAGTGCTTTGGTCAGTGGTCTGTGATGACTGTGAAAAGGGAAAGATTGGGTCTCTGCATTTCAACTATAGTCAAGTGTTTGGAAGTCCTTTCTCCAGTGTAGGACTAGTACTCTGCCAGAAAAAAACCATGAGTTAGACTTCTTTCCAAATCCAGTGGATTGGAAGCAGAGTTTTTTGATAATGAAAGCTCTTCCTGCTGGTTGTTTACTGAACAGACATTGTCTCAGGGCCTCTGCCTCTGTGTTTTTCTCTTTTTGTTTGGAATAAGAGCTTTTTGCCCGTGGATTTTTTCCTCTAGGAATTTAGCTTCTGTTTTTCTCACCCACCTTCCCCCAGAATCTTGTATTTGAAATGGAATGCAAAGATTGGGGCAGATTCCTTTGGCACCAAAAGATTTGTTCAACTCTAACCCACAGTCAGAGTTTCTCAGCAGCTTCTTACCTCTTCAGGATCACTTAGACAATGACAGAGCAGTTTTGAACTAATATGCATCTCACCAGAGCCTGCATAATGTCTCACAGCTTGCAGGCAAGTTCAGGAGAAGGGAGAAAAGTTTTTAGATGTTGAAAATGGACAATATAAGCAGAGATGGGCTGATGGCCTTGCTGGATAAACTGCAGTGCAGATTCAGTGGTAGAGACACGATTTGGATCATTAAGTGCTACCAAGGAGATGTGGGTGAACTCATCAGCATTACCGAGAATTGGGCTGGCCTGTTCCAGGAGGAGCAAGACCCAGTCCAGGGCTTCACTGATCAATAAAATGATACTAAACCCCATTTTGAACTGATCATTGAGATACATTGCAAGAGTGAACAAATGGCGGAATTGGTTAAGAAAACCACAGCACTTTGGTGGTTCCCATCAAATCTTTCTGGCAACAGAACCTTTGGGCCAAGTTCTAAAGGTACCATGGTCGGCTGTACTTCTGTACCAGATGACTGGAGGATAACTAATGTGATGCCAATTTTTCAAAAGCCCCAAAGGCGATCCTGGCCATTACAGGCTAGTAAATCTAACTTTAGTACCTGTCAAATTTGTTGAAATTATAGTAAAGAACAGACTTATCAGACACAGAGATAACCATTATTTGTTGGGGAAGAGTTAACACACCTTTTGCAAAGGGAAATCATGCCTCACCAATCTCTTAAAATTCTTTGAGGGGGTCAACAAATGTAGGCAAGGGTGACCCAGTGGATACAGTGTATTTGGACTTTCAGAAGCCTTTGACAGGGTCCCTCACCAAAGGCTCTCAAGCAAAGTAAGCATTCATGGGGTAAGTAGTGGGGAGTCTGAGACATAAGTCCTTGTATCAGAGGCCTGGTGTGAGGCCTGGGGCTTGAACTGAAGTAGTGGCCAAGCATTGCTAATATAAAGCAAAGTTTAACAAGAGACAGGCTGTGAACAGGCTCACTGAATCTGGCAAGAACAGGGCAGATATTGCAAATACACACACACTTCTGGAGAAGTGCTAGGTACAGGACATGCATACATAAATTTGAGAGAGGTGGTACCAGAACACCCCGATA
Source organism: Gopherus evgoodei (assembly GCF_007399415.2). NCBI lineage: Eukaryota > Metazoa > Chordata > Testudines > Testudinidae > Gopherus > Gopherus evgoodei. The sequence goes on from NC_044332.1 coordinate 1,000,363, forward strand.
CCAAGTGAGTACAAACACATTCCCTAGAGATAACAGGAACACGTTGACCTCTCTTAAAGATAAGGTCAGGACAACAGCGTGATGGATAGAAATGGTTTGATGGAACCAACATGTACAAGGTAGATGGAGGGCTAACCATGTGAGCAGGACAGTATGTATCTTGTTTGTATTGGTGTATAAAAAGGAGTCTCAAAGAGCATCTTAGGCTAGCCTATGACTGAGCTGGTTTGTTGTGAGAGGCATGCATGTGTTAGTGGTCCTGAAGAGTCTATGGGATACTAGGACCATGCTTCATTAACAATAAACCCTGATCGAGTTCCTTTGCTATTAACGAGATTGTGGTTATTGGGCAGTTCGATCAAGGTCTGCTGTGCCAACTATCTGTGCAGAGCTGGGACAGCAAACAGAACACATGCAACCAACATCGGACAACAAGAGGGAAGGTCGCTTCATGGATTAGTAATTGGTTAAAAGACAGGAAACAAAGGGTAGGAATAAATGGTCATTTTTCACAATGGAGAGAGGTATACAGTGTGCTGTTCAACATATTCATACATGATCTGGAAAAGGGGGTAAAAAGTGAGGTGGCAAAGTTTGCAGATGATACAAAATTACTCAAGATAGTTAAGTCCAAAGCAGATTGAAGGGTTGCAAAGGGATCTCTCAAAACTGGGTGACTGGGCAACCAAATGTCATATGAACTGCAATGTTGATCAGTGCAAAGCAGTGCACATTGGAAAACATGATCCCAACTATACATATAAAATTAGGAGATCTAAATTAGCTGTTACCACTCAAGAAAGAGAAATTGGAATAATTGTGGATTGTTCTCTGAAAACGTGCTCAATGTGACGCTGCAGTCAAAAAAGTGAACGAAACGTTAGGTACCATTAGAATAGGGATAGATAAGAGAAAATGTCAATGCAACTATATAAATCTGTGGTATGCTCATGCCTTGAATACTGCATGCAGTTCTGGTCACTGTATCTCAAAAAAGATATATTAGGATTGGAAAAGGTACAGAGAAGGGCAATAAAAATGCTTAAGGGTCTAGAACAGCTTCCATCTGAGAGATGAAAAAGAGTGGGACTTTTCAGCTTAGAAAAGAGATGAAAGGGGGATATGATAGAGGACTTTAACATTGGAAAAAATGAATAAGGAAGTGTTGTTTACTCCTTCACACAGCACAAAAATGAGGGGAAACCCAGTGAAATTAATAGGCAACAGGTTTAAAACAAACAACAGAAGAAAGTATGCGTTCTGTGAAGTAGTCAACCTGTGGAACTGGGTGCCTGGGGATGTTGTGGATGCCAAAAGTGTAACTGGCTTAAAGAACTAGATAAGTGCATGGAGGCTAGGTCCATTGATGGCTATTAACATGAGATGGTCATGGATGCAACTCCATGCTCTGGGTGTCCCTAGTCTCTGATTGCCAGAAGCTGGGAGTGGACAACTGGGGATGGATCACTCAGTAAATTGTCTTGTTCTGTTTATTTCCTCTGAAGCACCTGGTATTGGCCACTGTCGGATACTGGGCTTGGTGGACCTTTGGGCTGACCCAGTATGGCCGTTCCTACACTCTTGATGGTTACAGTGGCTGACAGGATCTGAGAGTGGAGGGAAGCATTATCCAGATTCAACTGAGCAACTTGACCCCGAAGGCTTGGATCAACTCTGTCGTCATCAATGATGGTCATTCCAGGGACCTCCATCTCAGTTGCTGGCGCCAGCCACATAAGTAGTCAGTCTGCTCGGCTAGTCAGAAAGTGAGAAGTAGATGTTGTTGAAGCAACAGTGGTCTGGCTGGGGACTGGAGCCAGGGATCAGAGAAGGAATCAAGAACCAAGAGCAGGAATGGGACAGGCACTGGCTGGGGCTGGAGCAGGAGCAGTCTTTCAGAACCACTAAGCGATAGGGGATACTTCTGGCGAGGTAGCAACATTGAACCACCTAGAATGGCTGTTCTTATGGGGATCCTATATCCCTGGACTTGGGGACATCGGGTTAAATCTTCACCTGAAGATTGGCCTGGTTGTTTATCTCAGGGCTCTCTTGTCAGTCAGACTCGGGTATGGCTCAGAAGCATTTATCAGGCTCAGAGATGACTCATTACGTATGGCCTGGTGATTGAAAGCTTTCTTAAGCATGCATGTGCAGTGTTGCTTGAGATGGGACAAGGTTTTTCTTTTTTATATATCATTTTAGGGCAACACTGATGGTAGGCACGTTTTCCTCTGCACTTAATACCTGTGTAAAGTCATTTATCAGTTTGTGTATTTACCATAGTGGCCAATCACTTTTCATCATCAAACAGCTGTGCAGAGTCACAGCCTTTAAATATATAAATGGTGGTTTGCTGTCACTGGTGAATCTGATGTTCAGTGGCAGATTTAAATATATGGATTTTGTTTTGTGCCACAAAACTTGAGGAAAACAAGCCCATACACTTCTGAAACAAAACAAACTCCAGCACTTGGTGTGAATGTCCCAAGTAAAGATGCTTCTAGCCACATCAGGCTATTCTGTACTGGCTGGAAGGTGGACTGGAGGGGCAGGTGGGGAGAATCAGGGACAATAACAGTGAATATTCAAGAGCAGGCAATAGTAGTAGAGCACTAGGTTGGGCCTTTCTGCATGACTGGATCTAGACTTCATCCTACATGGCCATTGTCCATAATGTTGTTGTAGTATTAAAATGTTGTTTAATTTGAAATTACTGCATAGTCTCATTTCTGACTGAATCTCAGACTGGTGGTGGCAGTGGCATATTAGTTTATAATAAGGGCAGAACTAAACACACAAGATCAGGTACATTGAAAACAAAGTGGAAAAACCCTGGCACAATAGACCAAAATGGAAAACTTAGAAGTTGCCTAAGAAATCATTATAGTTGAATCTCAGTAATAGTGATTAAACGTAATTGAATTCCTAGGGAGAAAAAGTGCAAAAAATATGCAGGAGCATTATTTTTGAGGAGAAAATAAGTCAAAAGGAAACTAAAATCCTTGCATGAGTAATAGACTTTTTATAAGTGCCATAAAACTCACAAGGCATACACACACCTACATGAACAAGGAAGCAGGAAGGCAAGAAATTGAGCTGGTAGCAGTCAGATATATAATACAAGACTCCTGACACCAAATCCCCTGGTACAACCACTAGATCAGTGGTTCTCAATCAGGAGTACATGTGCCCCTAGGAGTAGACAGAAGTGTTCCGGTGGTACATCAACTCATATAGATGTTTGCCTAGTTTTACAACAGGCTACATAAAAAGCACTAGTGAAGTCAGTACAGACTAAAATTTCATGGAGACAATGACTTGTTTATAGGGCTCTATATATTATACACTGAAATGTAAGTACAATATTTCTATTCCAATTTTATTGTATAATTATATGGTAAAAATGATAAAATAAGCAATGTTTCAGTAATAGTGTACTGTGACACTTTTTTGTACTTGATTGATTTTTTTTTTTCGGTAAGTGAGGTGAAACTTGGGGTTACATAATGCAAATCAGACTCCTGAAAGGGGTATAGTAGTCAGGAAGAGTTGAGAGCCACTGCATTAGATCGTACTCACTCCACGTATTCAGTATTTGAAATCAAGTTCCAGTCCACTCTTACATAGGTAAGCACAAAGACAATACTGTGTGTACATTAATGATACATTTAACCATCTATTTAGAAAATGGCGGTAGAAACAAAATTATTTGAGATTTATCTGAAGTACTGTATATACTTGTTCATTAGCCCATTTGTTTATAAGCTGACCCCCCCTTCCCCCCAATGGATAGGTAAAAATAGCAAAAACTGTATGACCCTTTCATAAGCCAATCCTATATTTCAGGGGTTGGAAAGTGTTGGCTCCCGGCCTGTCAGGGTAAGCTGCTGGCAGGTCGGGATGTTTTGTTTACCCAGAGCATCTGCAGACATGGAGCCCCTCAGCTCCTTGTGGCCGCGGTTCGCCATTCCCAGCCAATGGAAGCTGTAGGAAGTGGCAGACGCTCCAGGTAAACAAAATGGCAATGTATTAGATATTCAGTTCAATTATTCCATAGAGCAGGGGTCGGCAACCTTTCAGAAGTGGTATCCCAAGTCTTAGTTTGTTTGCGGTAATTTAAGGTTTTGCATGCCAGTAATAAATTTTACATTTACAGGAGCCGGTGGATGGTACCCCAGGCCAGCAGCAGGCTGAGCGGCTCAGCCCACTGCTGCCCTGGGGTTCCGTCCAGCCAGGCCAGTAGTGGGCTGAGTGGGGCCAGCGGCAGGGACACCAGGCTGGCAGCAGTATGCCACAGTAATTGCTGACCCCCGCCATAGAGTTTAAAATCAAATTTTGGTGTAGACCTGTTTATAAGCTTTGATGTGTCACGTTTTTACCAAAAAAATATTCGGCTTATGAATGAGTATATACAGTATGTGCCATAGAATCATAGGTTTCCAGGCCAGAAAGGATCACGTTAATCATCTAGTCTGACTTCTGTATACCACAGGCCATAGAATCTTTTAGAAAAACATTCAATTTTGATTTTAAAATTCAGAGATGGAGAATCCACCACAAACCTTGGTAAATTGTTCCAATAGTTAATTATTCTCACCATTAAAAATGTACACCTTATTTCCAGCTGAATTTGTCTAGCTTCTGCTTCCTAGCATTGGATGAAGGATACTTTTTTGCTGCTAGATTGAAGAGCCCATTATTAAATGTTTGTTCCCCATGTGGGTACTAATAAAATGGAATCAAGTCACCCCTTAACCTTTCTTTGTTAAGCTAGGTACATTGAGCTCCTTGAGTCTATCACTATAAAACAAGTTCTTTAATCTTTTAATCATTCTTGTGGCTCTTTTCTGAACTGTCTCCAATTTATTCAACATCCTTCTTGAATTCTGGACCCAGGATTCCAGTAGTGGTCACGCCAGTGTCAAATACAGAGTTAAAATTAACTTCTAATCCTACTCAAGATTCCCCTGTGAATGCAACCAAAGATCACACTAACAATTTTGGCCACAACATTGCACTGAGAGCTCATGTGCAGCTGATTGTCCACAATGACCCCAAATCTTTTTTTATAATCTCTGCTTCCCAGGATAGCCCTCCATCCTGCAAGTATGGTTTTGTTCCTAGATGTATACGTTTACATTTAGCATATGAAATGCATATTGATTGCTTGCACTTAGCTTACCAATAGATCCCGATTTCTCTGTATCAGTGACTTGTCATTATTTACCACTCCAATTTTTGTCCTTTGCAAACTTTATCAGTGACTTTTTCTTCCAGGTAACTGATAAAAATGTTAAATAGCATGGGGCCAAGAAACAATCCTTGCCAAGACCCCACTAGAAACACACCCATTGGATGATGATTCCCTGATTATTTACACTTTGAGACCTGTTACATCTCTACCCCAATATAATGCGACCTGATATAACACGAATTCAGGTATAATGCGGTAAGGGGGGGCTGCACCCTCCGGCAGATCAAAGAAAGTTCAATATAACCCGGTTTCACTTGTAACACGATAAGATTTTTTGGCTCCCAAGGACAGCGTTGTATTGGGGTACAGGTGTAGTTAGCAAGCTTTTAATCCATTTAATGTGTCATCTTAATTTTTTGTTTCTAATTTTTTTAATCAAAATGTTGTTGGGTACCAAGTCAAATGCCTTACAGAAGACTAAATACATTACATCAGTACTATTACCTTTTTCAGCCAACCTTGTAATCTCATCAAAAGAAGATACCAAGTTTGACAGGATCTGTTTTCCATAAACTCATGTAGATTGATTTATTAATAAAGAGTGTAAGGAGGGTAATATAGATTATGAATCCACAAAAGGAAGAAGTGTTAGAATTTATAGCATTTCCATCTAGCAATGGATCAATACCATGAGTAGGATTCTTTTTGTTCCTAATATTTCTGCTGGCCATGTGTCCCTTTGCTTCCCTTAATTTTCTACAGCTCCTAGTTTCTATTCACTACTATCAACTTTCCTTTTCTTCCATTTGTTATATATAAAATAAATATATTTTTTTATAGCTGCCTTCACTTTCCATCTAAAGCAGGATTTTTTTTTAACTAGTATGGCCTTCTTTCTCAACTGTGGAATTCTGGCTTTTGAGGCATTTAGTATAGTGTTCTTGTATATCTCCCAACAATCATTGACATTTTTCTGATTTTAAATTTTTCCTTCCAGCTGATTTGGCTCATGATTGTTTTCAGCTTTGTGAAATTGGCACTTTTATTCCACTAAGTAATATATATCACTGGTCTGGGCTTCATTGTGTTGGCATGTAAATGTGATCAAGTCACAATCACTTGTACCTAAGCTAGAATTAACTTTTTAGTTTTGGGATCAGTTCCTCTTTATCTGTCAAGACAAGATCTGATATATAATTCTCCTGTGTTGGATGCAGTGCTTTCTGAGAGCTTTTGTGTAAGTGTTTGACTCCTTGGGGACTGTCGTACCATCTTAATGAGAGATAGTGTAGTACAGTTGGACACTACTTTCAATTCTTGGATCATGTATAATACTCTCCACATCTTTCTTCATTCTAGACAAATGAACTGGCTTAGAAAGGCTGCTAAAAGGAACCCCAGGGAGCAATGGATCCGAGGAACCATAATTTGTGCATCTTTTTTGGCAACTCAATCAAATGTGTTTTTGAAAGGGCTATTATTGCAGGGGTTGGCAACCTCTGGCACGCCGCTCGCCACGGTAGGCTCCGTGGTGGGCCAGGCTAGTTTGTTTACCTGCCGTGTTGGCAGATTCGGCTGATTGTGGCTTCAATTGGCCACAGTTCACCGTCCCAGGCCAATGGGGGTGGTGGGAAGTCACGGCCAGCACATCCCTCGCCTGTGCCGCTTCCTGCTGCCCCCGTTGGCCTAGGATGGTGAACTGCGGCCTGTGGGAGCCGCGATCGGCCGAACCTGCCGAAACGGCAGGTAAATAAACTGGCCTGGCCCACCAGGGTGCTTTCCCTGGCTAGCCACATGCCAGAGGTTGCTGACCCCTGGGCTATTGGATTTGAGTGCACTGACCCTGGTCAGGAAGGACAACCTCAGAAGGGCTAATTCAGCATAGCTCTGGAACAGAAAAATCTAGTGTCTGCATTCTTCAGAGCAGTGAGTGATTTTTAAAATTAAGGGGGGGGGCTCTGAAGAGGAGTGACTTGAGGCTATACACACACTTCTCAAAAGTGACTGATTTTTTTACATTCTTTGAGTGATGAGGTCCCCGCTCATGAAGATCAGTTCTAAGGTTTTAGTGCATATTAGATAAACTCCCTACATAATTGTACTGTTTTTTCCCCTTTTTGTTACTATAAGTACCAGAGTTGCTGAATAATGGGTAATTTTTAATGTCTGCACTTCCAAGTACTCAAACTCTTTCAAGAGCTTGGGATTTTAAAGTATATTAAAGACTGATGGGGCCTGTGTTCCCAGTATTGCAACATAAGGTGTTATTTCTCTGTTCCAGACTGTAAATATTTATCTCTGCTCAAAGTAGAGCAGCTACTACTGAGGACTGAGCTGGCATACTTAAAGGTTTTCCTTAAGGAATTTGTTTCTTTTTATTTACAGTGTTATCATATATTTAAATTCCAGTGCCCTCATGTACAGCGCAGAGGCTTATTCTTAATACTGGCAAAGAAAACCCAGATTCTGAAACACTCTCTAAATACAGATAACTGTAATTTTCTGAGCATATGCGTGACCAGTGTGTAGGTGTGAAATTCCAGCAAATCAAGGAAATGATACCAATATTTTAATGTGGATTCAAGAGAACCATTGATGGAGAAGCAGTGATTGCAGGCCATGTCAGCTGGGGATCTCTACAGCAGTTATTGAAGGGCAAACTCGGAGTGGGGGAGATTGTAAGAGATCATACAGGAATAACTTAAATCCTCCTGAGTCAAGAATCAGGTACCTATTTGCCTTTCCTCTTTTTTTGCCTGAGTGGTCTCCTTGCAGGGTGTGGGGCGGCATTTCAGAATACCCCTTTGTTATAGCAGCCCTCTTTTCAGAGCTTATCAGTGCTGTTTAACTGAACCAGTAATTGAAAAATCTGTTATTAAAATTAGTTTTTATCATGTTAGTTGGAGAGATCTGGAAACATATTTTTCTCTACACAGCACTCTTGGAGTCCTCGCTTCCACTTAAGGCTTGTTTCTCAAGAAACACAAATTGCCTTCAATCTTTGTAGCAGTTTACCTTTTGCAGTAACATGAAGGGCATTTAAAAATCTTGTCTGGGAAATGGGTGACTTCAGCCTGGCTACAGTTCGTCTTCACAATTTGTATATAAACGTTGTTGTTTAGGAAGCATGCCAGACCAAAGTCCCCTAGATGCAAAACAAGCGCACAGTAGTCAGCAGTGCTGCAAGCTTCAACGCTTTCCACTGCTGTAGGGCCTCAGCTCTTGTCTATTGATATTACTCTTGGGGTAAGAGGATAGTTAATTTTCCAAGCACATTCAATCCTTGGCCTCTCTGCCCATCAAGTGTGCCAGTAGTGCTGGTTTTAGTGATGTGCATGCATGCTTGTCCACTAAGGAATGGACTAATCAGTTAATTGAGTGAATAGAAATCAGGTAGCAAGTACTTCAGGTCATATCTGATCTAGTTTCCATTCAAGCCATTGTTTTCAGAGTCATCCTGTGTGTGCCAGCACAAGATGGCTCAATTCTTGTATCCAAAAGGAATTCTAGAACTTGTCCTTCAGTTAAACCTATCAAGTGCTCTGATTCAAAGGTGCTATATAAGTAAAATGAAGTACAATATCCTCAATTTCCTTGGGTCTTTAGTATTCGTGTATACTATTTTTGTATTCTTCATTAGATATTTACACTCCCCCTCCCCCAAAAAAAGGAAGAAAAAAAAAGAGAAACCCAAGGACAGACATTCTTTTGAAGGTGGCTTTTGGGTATGTATTGCCTTCTCTGAAAGGCTAACTTTAAGTAAATAATAAAACGAGCCATTTAAATTGTAATTCTAATCTTACAATCGTCTTCCATTTGTGGGACACAATTTCTTGCAATGGTATCAGTGTTCTTTAGCAAAAAAGCATTTTCCTCAGTCATGGTGGGGACACCTCCTTTTTTACATTGTATAGTTCATCTTTTGGCACTGTCATTGATGACTTCAAGTCTGTATAGATCGCTTTATAATTTTGATATCCACAGAGCAATTAATTTAAGTTATTGCTCTTGCTATTCCTATGTTTTGAAACCAGAGGATGGTCTCTGGGGAAAAACCTCAGTGTGACCTCCTCATTTCTTAATGGCTGAATAGATGTCAAGGAAGAATAAAAAATTACCAGTACTGAACTTTCATTGGTCGCCACTCCTCTGCTTTATTTGTACATGACTGCAAGGAATTATTCAGCAGACATTTTTCTGATCAACATTTCTTGGGAGCATTTGTTGTGGTGGTGAGCACACCATAGCAGTGCAGTCCCCTTTAATTGTAGAAAGGAAGCAAAGTCTATGAAAGCATGTTTAAAAATGCTTCAAACTCAAAAATGAGTGCATTTTCCTCCCCCTCCGGCCCGTCCCCAAGTGGAATTTCCATTTGTTATGGTGGGAGTCACCAGATGGTGCTGTTACGTATCATTTTACAAGTTCTCTCTCAACGTGCAAGCAGTGGACAGACTTTGGGAGAAAGTGTCCTATTGTTAGTTTTGTGACACAGGTTATTTGGGGGAAGCTGTTTGCCATAACTTTTCTAACCAGGCATTGGTATTTTGGACTGAGATTTTTGCAAAAGGGATTTGCTTGTATGCTGTCTGATCGCATTCATTCAGGAACTGGTGTACATAGTGAAGTCCAGATTACTGACTTCTCATCCAGTGGGGAACCAACCTGTAAGGCTCAAACATCTGCTACTACTTTGCAGAGAGGTGATACTACTTCTCTGTATATATGGTTCTAGTGATACACTAGTCCAAGATCTTACTTGGACTTCTGGACTACTATGAAGTATTGCCATATTAAAAATATGTAACTGCTAATGTTCTGGGAGCTGCACTAATAAGATGGTGAAAAATGGAGAGGGTGCTAATATCTTTCAGTTATTCCTCTGTAGTGTCCTAGCAGTTCTGTTTTGGACGTTGCTTACATCAAAATTGAAAACGTGTGCGCGCACATTCCCTGTGCCGTTGAAAGTGGATTTTCATTTTAATGTTGAAAGTCTAGTATTTGAGGGGATGTAATCTTAATAATTACCAGGGTGCATATTGTACCTTCCTGTGAAATCAAATACTGTTTATGCACTTGGTCACAATAGCCAATACTGAGATAGGTTAGCTCATGAGATATAAGAACTGAGCACTTAATAGTGCTTCAGTTCTGGCAGGTGTATTTTCATACTATCATATTGTGCTCTTATAATATTTGAATACAGATGGTTTTGTTACACTGTGCTCATCTGATGGGGAATAGTATGTAGTACTGGTAAATAGTAAATTGGAGCAATAAAAACTTCATACCATTTTGAAGTGTGACTCATAAATACTTGACTATACTTTGAATTGAGGCAATCTGTTGAGAGTAGAGAACTATTTGCTCAGGAGTGAGAAGTAAATATGATGCTTCACTTTGACCAAGATGGATTTAGTTCCACACTGCAGTATGATAACTTGCTTACATGCCATAATAATTTTTAAACCGCTAAAATATACTAGCTTCTTGTAGGGTTGAGAGAGATGACCTATGTTTTCACTTGCTGTTATGCACACGTACTAATTATACTACCTCTGCCCCTTTTCATTTCTGTCCCTCATCTCCATTTCATAACAGAAAAGTCTTCATATTTTTAGAATCAACATCTTTTTAGCCTGAGCATGCTTTGAATGCTGATGTGTTGAGAGGGAGAGAGAAGCATATTTATGTTGTGGTTACTGCATAATAAGGATATTGCTAAAGTGTAAATTTCATTTTAAGAATATACTGAGATGAACTCCCAAGGAGTCATTTGTCTTCTGTGCTGTAGCATAACTAGCGATACATTTTCATTGTGACGTTATAGAAAGGCATCCTAGTGTAAGCAATAGTTGTTAATCTCAATTTCTAGGCTATGTTCCCTTCATCATAATGTTACATATTAATCATATTGTGTTCATGGTGACAGCAATAAGTCTCCAGATTATCATAAAAACCAAGATTTTGAAAGTACTTTGTATCCCTATCCAACCCCTTTCTTCAGAGTAGAACAAATTGTTTCATAAAGCAAAGGGTTTTCTGTTTTGCAGCTTCCTGGAAACTCTAACATTAGATTTAGTAGCTAATGGCTGTGGAACACGAAATCCAAGCTGTTCCTTCTGGCTTATCACCTGAAAAGATTATGTCCTTTGGGTCTTCGTGCTAATCTGGAACATACACAGGTGTCTGCAAATAATGCAACAAAAGAATATACTAACAGAACACTAATGTATGACTTTATAGATATTTTGGTATACTGCAACAGGTAGCAGTGAAAAGGAACATGAGGCTTAAACTGCTGTGACACTCTACTTCTAGCCTCCAGGAAGGAAAATTCAGTTTAAGAAGTGTCTGTATGTACACAGTTAACTAGTATGAAAATCTATAAATGTAGCTGTGTACAACTTAATGTACAACCCCTTGATGGGGGTGGGATGGATCAGGGAAACTTATTGAAGTCGCATGTCTAAGCTAGAGCTTTAATCCTCCTTGTAGGTGGTGATTGAAGTTTGTCAGATGTTGGGTGATAAGTGAATTAAAGGTAAGCAGTATCTTAAAATCTAGTCAATTAAAAAAAGGTAAAAATAGCTTCAGGTAATATACCTTTCCCTGAATTTTGCTCCCAGTTCTTATGGTTTTACAATCCAATTTTCTATTTTTTTTTTTAATTTCCTATCCCAGTTCCTGAGTGAAAGACCCACATAAACAGGGGAAACTGCCTATACAAAGTGCAGTCAAATGCACAGACTAAACAGAGAAATATTTTCTATACTTCCAGTTAAATAGTAATCTTAGTGTTACTTGTAATACCTCCAATGTAAAATTGTTCAGAGTTGGATGGTATCCCTTTTAAAGGTGACCTGCAAAGGCGTCTTCAAAAACTAAAAGAAAACGTGTGCACTTTTTTGTTTGATAGATAAATAGGCAGGGCCTAAATGGGTGTTTGAGGTGTGCCGTTTGCTGGTATTTCGAATGGTTAACAGTGTAAATTCTGCTCTTCCCAGACATTTTTTTGATAGGCTATTCAGTGTGTATTTTGAGTTCTTGCACCTTAACTTGAAGGAGTGGCAGTGGTAAAGATTCAACAGTCATCCTTTTTCCAAAATGTTGATTAGGCACTGAAGTAAAATAAGTGGTGGTAACAGTTTAATATTCAGATCAAAATCCCTGGCCTTCCTATTGCTTGGCTTTAGCTCTCTATTACTGAAATGTCATGAATAGGATCCCTACCAAATTCATGGTCCATCTTGGTCAATTTCACGGTCCTAGGATTTTTAAAAAAATAAATTTCATTACTTTAGATATTTGTCTGAATTTTTACCATGTTGTAACTGTAGGGGTCCTGATCCAAAAGGGGATGGGAGTGTGTGTATGCGTGGGGGGAGGGGAGCACGGGTTTGCAGTATTGCCAGCCTTGCTTCTGTGCTGCCTTCAGAGCTGGGTGGCCAGAGAGAAGCAGCTGCTGGCCGGGTGACCAGCTCTTAAGGCAGCGCCGCCACCAGCAGCAGTGCAGAAGTAAGAATGACATGGTATGGTATTGCCACCCTTACTTCTGCACTGCTGCTGGTGGGGTGCTGCCATCAGGGCTGGATGCTTGGCCAGCAGCTGCCACTCTCCAGCTACCCAGCTCTGAAGGCAGTGCAGAATTAAGAGTGGCAATACCACGACCTCCCTACAAAAACATTATGACCCCCCCATTACCCTCTTTTGGGCCAGGGCACTCAATTTGGAAAACTCTGATCTCGCTCATGAAATCTGTATAGTATAGAGTAAAAGAACACAAAAGACCAGATTTCACGCAGGAGACCAGATTTCATGGTCCGTGACGCATTTTTCACGGCCGTGAATTTGGTAGTCATGAATTCACTAAATTTAGCCCGTAAGACACTTTCATAGCTAGATAGAATTTGAAGTTTTCAAGTTATTTTACATTAGAAATTCAAGCTTTCCCTCTTAAGGAAGCAAAGAACACAAGCCAACTTCCCTCACCCCTCCCCGTAGCAGGTTACCTTTTAATATTCTTGGTTCAGTTTCTAGTGGACACATGGATCTATCCACTTGTCTGCTTAATTTTTTTTTCTGTGATGATGAGTGTGGTACGTTACAATTAGCAGCCTCAGCAGGTAGGCCAGGAATTGAATTGTGTAGAGACAGAACTATTCTTCATCCCTGGAGTTGGTCTCTGTAGGTGCTGCTTAAGGCATATTAGTACTGTGGTATGGGAATCTTACATTGTCTTGGTTCAGTAAAGCTGTGGATTTGCAAAGACGATGCTCTAGATAATCCTTATGAAAAATCATCTAGAAAGGGAGTAGGTTTATGTAAGAATAAAGCTGAAATAACAGTATACATGTTGTAGAAAGTCCCAGTCTAACCACTATTGAAACTTCAGGCTTAATCAGTGTGAACTGGCTTCTTAAATTCCATTTCATTAGCTTTAACTTTGCCCATGTGACTTACATACTTCAGCTTTGCCGTTTTGATGTGGACATGCAACTGCATCAGACATTTTTCATGCACGGATGTTGAGAGGAGTTGTACTATATTGATTTTTGCTGTGTAAGGAAAGCTGTAGTTTTATTCAGTGCTGCATTCTGTAAATGGATGATATACTTCCTGTTGACAAGTTAAAAAGACTTTAATCAAGATTTTTTTTTGAATTTTGTTAGCGACTCCCTTATTGTAAAACCTGTCTTTACAAAAGGAAGTCCAAACATACCATAATTATAATTGTATATCGGCATTTCTCTGTTCTAGAGGCTGTCAGAGAATAAAAACAACGTAAGCAAAATGGGGATAATTGTTACGGTGGTACCCAAAAGTTACAATCAGTTGTCACTCCATTGTGTAGACATTGTCCCTACCCCAAAGCCCCTTGTCAAATTATCATTTATCATTGGTGTTTGGGTTAGCAAAGGTAAGAGACAGTGCGATAGTTACAAATGATAGGTAGGAGGGAGGATGTGTGTCCCATTATGAAGATTATATGGGGAAGTGTGTACAACTTAACGTTTACAATAGTTCAGACTTCTTCAAAATATGGTTTGGTAGAGAATCTTTCCAATTCCTTTGTGCCTTTAACATTTACCCTCTGCCCCTGCAGAGGGTGATCCTGGGCGTGGTACCTGCTCTTAAATATAGATTGTCAATTACTCTTTTATTTAGCATTAAATTATATTTTGTAAAAATACACATTAGCCCCCAGCTCCTTCAAGACAGTGATGTCCCCCCGGGGGATGCCTGCACATTGAGTGATTGGGTCATGGGGTACCAAGTGTTCTCTACCCCTGCTGCTTCTGTCCATGGCAATAGGTGTGGGTGTTTGGACATGCAAGAGGGCCAAAAAGGAATCAATCTATAGAGCATATTTTCCTTTGTTACACTGGCAAAGTGCTCTGGAGTTGTCAGGTCTTTCCCACACCCAAGTATCCATGGAACAGCTTGGAGTCCAGAACTGTTGACAAGAGGGCATCTGGGGCTGTCATGGGTCAGTTCTTGGGTATTTTTTTAACTCTTCCCAGATATTGTGAAATGTATATGCAGTGTCTCCTGATTTATTGCTTGGTGGAAACGATGGTGTTTCTAAACATGAGGCCTCATGCCTAGCTATCTTTGGTCTGGTCTACACTAGGAATTTACTATATAGCTACATCTCTCAAGGGTGTGAAAAATCCAACCACTTGTGAGATGCAGCTGTACCACCAATCTAACTCCTGGTGTAGACCAGCTCTTGGTCAATGGAAGAAGTCTTCTGTTGACCTAAATCCCTTCTTGAGGAGATGGATTATGTTCTCTAGAGAGAAGTCTTCCCATTGGCATAGGTAGCATCTACACTGAAGCACTACTGCAGCACTACTGCAGCTGCACTGCTGTGGTCAGCTGCAGCCCTTTAGTGTTTTTAGTGTAGACAAGCCCTCAGCCTCCCTTTTTTAGCTCTGTGTTTTTTCTGTGTTGTGCCTCTGTTCCTTCACTCGCTCTGTCTCCTTCTATCTCACCCCCCTCCCCTGCAGGACAGGATTTCTGAGGCCAGTTCCGGGACATTCACAATAGAATTTGGAATTTGTTCTGTGAGGTCTGCCAGAGATCAGTGGCATCTAGGATGTTTTGATTTGGAGTCAGTTGCTGGGATTTCAGGTATTGTCAGGGTGTCGGGTAATAGGGTGTGGTCAGATTTGGCCACATGTTATCATTTTAGAGCTCTGTAATTACCCAGATATTGTAACTAGGAGCGGTGTAGTGGCCTGGAATGCTTGGGATTTCACAAAATTAGTTTTAGCTTTTCCTTCAGGCACCAGTCAGATTTTTAGTAACTGAGGCAGCTTCTGACACTTCCATGACCATCAACAGGATATAGGAGGTTACCCCCCTCGTGCCCTCTTATGGCTCTATTAGACTTCTGGATTCTGATCAAAAATAGTTGTCTGTCTTCATTTTGGTCAAAGGCTTCTGGATCATCACTTTACTGCAGGCAGTGTTTACGTTCTGGAAATCAACACATTAACTTTACAAAGCCAGTTAAATACACTTTTCTCAAATATAGAAATAATAATACGTTTTTTGACCTTGATGTCTTGGCTTCCTTGAATGAGAATGACTTATGCTGTACGCTGACTTGATTCTCCTTCCATATAAACATATATGCTGATCTTTCTGTAAGGCTTTAGCAAGAATCTTGTAATGCTTGTGCTGTAACAAAATATACAACTTTTGAATTGTTGAAGTTGTATAAGACTTTTTTTTCAAAATAAGTGAAAATGCATTATGATTACTTACAGATGGAAAACTAGAACCTACATACAGGAAACATAAAATGCTTATTTTTTTGTCTTTGCCAGAAAACTGATATGAGAAAATGCCTATAATAAACAAACACTTAGTCCACAAATAATCCAGGGTAGCCAGACTAATGAAGGATGTCATACACATACAAAGGCCTTTATTAGGCTTAAACATGCATTAATGTGCTGCCCTCCCCTCCCCCCCCAAATAAATATGAGGATCCAAATTCCTGGCAACTTTTTTCTCTTTAGGAACGGTTTTTCAAACCCAAACCTCTCCAGTTAAGAGACAGCGAGACTGTTAATATTTTTCCATTAGGCATAATTTAAACCTTTCCCATGTTGTTGTTTTTACCATTCTCTTGTCTACCCAAGACTTTCAGTATTCTCCGTTGTAGCTAGCACTGTTGCAGCTCTGCTCATGATGGGAGTTCTAGTTGCAGACAAGACACAGGCTAGTGCTGGTGGTTTAGCCACTGTTGTCCAGACCTGCTAAGACAATTAAAATGCTGGCAGCTTGTCTCCACTAGTGGGTGGTTGTTTTTCCCATAGCTGCTACTGCTGGTGGAGCTGCATTGGTGGAAGTTTTCCCCTAGTGGTGTGGAGGATGAGGCTAGGGTGTGGAAAAGCACTGAGTGCTTATACTTCAATTGAAATGATTTCTTGAAAGTTTAGACATCTTCCTTGAAAGGTTAAATTGCTTAGTCAGGACTTGAGGAACTTACCCAAAACCTGTTAACCAAGAACTAAGCCTAACACACACAGGTGCTCCAGATCATGCCTTTTTTTGCCTGGTCTTCTGCTGGTTGTGTCCTTTGCTGCTTGGTCATGAAGCAAGCTGAACTTTGACCGCCCAGTTAATGTTGCCCCACCACTAAACCCATGGAAACAATGAATGCTGCCTGCTTCCCAAATGTAAAAAATGGTGTATGGGGTGGATTCTCTGTCTTCCAGGCTCAGTGCACACTGGGGTTTACAGGAATCGTCCTGCCTATTATGGGAAAGGAGAAGAGAGGGCAATGTGTTGACGGGTATTTCTCATCAAGTAAGAGAAGCCTCCTCAGAGTTGAGGTGGAAATCTTGCTCTATACCTAACACATGTTGTCTGTTTTTACCACTGCTGTTTAATGTGTCACTTTCAGGAATAATAAAAATCTAAATTGTAGTTTAGAACCTCAGAAAATGTGCTCTCATGCTGCCTGTGTGACAGATGTCACTTCTCAGCACTATTTGACCACCAGCAGGTGGCTGAAATAGATATTTAATTAAAACAGGTCACTTCTAAATGATTCCATGAAGCAAATGCAGCTGCTTTTGAGCCCCATAGTTTCTCTCTCTTTCAAGGTGAGTGACAGAGGCCAAGAATTTAAAAACATAATGGCCATACTGGGTCAGACCAAAGGTCCATCTATCCCAGTATCCTGTCTTCCAACAGTAGCCAATGCCAGGTGCCCCGGGGGAATGAACAGGTAATCATCCCTCCTCATCCTGACTAATAGCAATTGATGGACCTATCCTCCAGGAATTTATCTTGTTCTTTTTTGAACCCTGTTATAGTCTTGGCCTTCACAACATCCTCTGGCAAAGCCACAGGTTGACTGTACATTGTGTGATGAAATATTTCCTTTGGTTTGTTTTTAAACCTGCTGCCTATTAATTTCATTTGGTGCCCCCTAGTTCTAGTGGTATGAGTAGGAGTAAATAACACTTCCTTATTTACTTTCTCCACACAAAAGTACATGGATTGGAATAGATGTGCAATGAAAATTATTATATGGCCGAGTGCTTAGCAATATGCATATTGATATTCCTGTGCTGCCAGAAGCCAGCAGTGCAACATTGTGACCTTAAAAAGAAAACTAGATCCTGCTGGATACCAGGATTATATCTACAGTAGAACCTCAAAGATATCAACACCAGAGTTAGGGACTTACTGGTCAACCAGATACCATGTGGAATCGGAAGTAAGCAATCAGGAAGCAGGGAGACAAAAAACAACCCCCCCACCTCATTTCCCCCAGCAATTACTGTTTTGTCTTAGGAATTTGCCTGGGGCTAAAGGCTTCAGCCAAGGGGGGAAGTTGGGGCTCTGGGATGGGGTGTGTATGGCTTAGGGTTTCTGACCCACTGGGATGTAGGCCTTTAGAGTGGGGGAAGTGCTGGGGCTCCTGGCTCCATTCCCAATTTCAGCCCCACGGCGGGTGCCGGGACTTGGAGCTTTAGCCCCGTGGCTCTGTTCCTGGCTTTAGCCCCCTGAGGAGTGCCAGGGCTCAGGGCTTTATCTACAAGAGGAGTGCTGGTTTCAGCCCTAGCACCCCCTTTAGCTAAAGCCCCGAGCCCTGGCATACCCCCCTCCCCTGACTGAAACCGGGAGCAGAGCTGTGGGGAGCCCCAATGCCACCTGTGGGGCAGAAACCAGAAATGGAGCTGCGGGGCTGAAGCCCTGAGCCCAGCAACACCGCAAGGCTAAAACTGGGAGCAGAGCCACAGGGCTGAAACCCCGAACCCCAGCAGTCCTGCAGGGCTAAAACCCTGACACCCTGCCGGAGCCCTGGCACCCTAAGGGTCAGAAGTTCCGATTTCCCCCCCCTGCCCAGAGCCCTAATCTCCCTCACCCTACAGCTGCAACCCCAACCCTCCCCCTCCTCCCCATGTCTGAAGTCCATAATGTCTTGTTCAGAGATATGGAACATTTCAGTTACAAGCAACCTCCATTCTGAAGGTGTGTCTAACTCTGAGGTTTTGCTCTAGTGATATGTAGATTTTTAGTTTAGGGAATAGCTTGCATTCCGTATTAGAGATACCAAAGAAACGGACTGTGTTTTTAAAAAACTTCTTGGCAGAGTGCTAACCTAAAGTAGAATTGTGTTCTTAGAAATCAGTACTGTGTCTAAGTTACTGAGGTAGGTAGCAATGATTGATGACACATATATAATATACTCAGCTGCTTTGTTTTTATGTCAGTTGACCAGATGGATCATGCACAGCTAGTTACCAAATAATATTTGAACAGTTCATCAAAAAGAACAAAAAGTTGAGAGGTGTGCTGTAAAAGCTGAAGTGTATAAATAGGAAAGGTAGCTGTTGTGTTCTTGGTGCACACGCAATATCTTCTCTTATATTGCCTTCCTCTGTGTGGCCTTTTTCCCACTTGTAGGCTTCAATATGAATAATAGTTGTGTAAAAAGCATAGTTAGTTTTGGTAAAGCATCAAGGAATATCCATTTCTATTAATCCAGTCTAGATTATAACCATTAATTCATGCCTAGGTAGCACAGTACAGTAACTCCTCACTTAGTCGTCCAAGTTAATGTTGTTTTGTTATGTTGCTGAGCAATTAGGGAACATGCTCATTTATAGTTATGCAGTGCTCCACTCTTACGTTGTTTGGCTGCCTGCTTTCTCCACAGCTGGCAGCCTCCCTATGCTGCCACTGCCCAACCCCCCCTCCCCCCCGAGCCTCCCGCCCACTGGGAGACCCACAGATCAGAACTTTCCTCCTGCTGCCTGCCTGTGGCAATCAGCTGGCTTGCTGCATTTAGGAGGCGGGGGCGGGGAGGGAGCAAGGACTCAGCGCGAAAGATCCCCCTCCCTCCCCTGTCACCAGAAGCCAGCTGAATGTCTCGGGCAGGAGGTGAGAGTGGGTTGGATGGGGAGCCTGCATGCCAAATCCTCGCTCCTCCCTCCCCTCCCTTCTGAACACCGCAAGCCAGCTGATTGCCCTGGGCAGGAGGGGGGAGAGCGAGGTCTCGGTGTACCTCCCCTGCCTCTTGGCTACGGCAGTCAGCTGGCTTGCAGCGTTCAGAAGAGGGAGGAGGAGCAAGGATGCAATATGTGAAATAAAGGGAGAGGAAGTCGAGGGGGAGAAGAGAGGGGTCAAGGGTGGGGGAAGAAGTGGAGTGGATAGGTTAAGGGTTGAGCCTCCTGCTCCGAGCAAAGTTAGTGCCTTTGCTTGCAAGAACAGCAAGAGGAGCAGCCGGACAATCCATCCACTTTCACACTTTGACTCCTCCACCTCAACCAAGCTTCATAGTCAGCAGTGATGACTGTAGTATTAAATTGTTTGTTTAAAATTGTTTAAAATGTGTATAATGCCTTTTGTTTGGCAAAAAAAAATCCCTGGAACCTCCCCCTCACATTAATTCTTATGGGGAAATTGGATTTGCTTAACATTTCACTGAAAGTCACTTTTTTCAGGAACATAACTGCAACGTTAAGTGGGGAGTTACTGTTGTCGAAAATGAAAAGCTGCCTGGAGACTTGAGTTCTAATGTAACTCATTTCTGGAAAGCATATCAAATGTCTCGCAACATAGTACCTAGTGAATGTTCTCCATGCTATGGACATGAGCAGCTGAGTAATGCTTTATGCGGATTGGAGCATATGTGCAGGGATAGCTCAGTGGTTTGAGCATTGGCCTGATAAACCCAGGGCTGTGAATTCAATCCTTGAGGGTGCCATTTGGGGAACTGGGGTAAAAATCTGGGGATTGTTCCTGCTTTGAGCAGGGGTTTGGACTAGATGACCTGCTGAGGTCCCTTCCAACCCTAATATTCTATGATATGCAAAAAAAAAAACTTATGCTCCTGTGATCATGGACCTTCTGATTTCTGAACCAGGCCTATGGGATGTTCCAAATTATGCTATCTTCCAAGGTCTGTTTTGCAACTGGTAATTGTTGTGGTGCTAGTATGCTTCAGCTACATCAAGCTTCCCTAGCTGCATTTTCCCTACACCTGTCCCAGTACAGGAGAGGCTTTTGTAGCTGACTTAGGCCTTGTCTACGCTACAAAGTTGCAGCACTGGTGAGGGGGTTACAGCGCTGCAACTTAGGAGGTGTACACACCTGCAGGGCATCACCAGCGCTGCAACTCCCTGTTTGCAGCGCTGGCCATACACCCGGTCGTGCCTCGGGTGTAGAGGATCCAGCGCTGGTCATCAGGTGTAGACACTCACCAGCATTTTTGTTGACCTCCGTGGAATAAGCAGGTATCCCAGCATACCTGAGGAAGCCTCTCTGGTAATTAAGCAAACTCCACTGCCCTCCAAGCAGGTCTCCTTCCCCGCGGTGTGCTCTGGCGTTCCCCGACCCCCCTTCCAAGCAGGTATCCAGCCCCGCGGTGTGCTCTGGCATTCCCCGACCCCCCCTCCAAGCAGGTCTCCTTCCCTGCAGTGTGCAACAGCGCTGCAGCGTGGCCACATCTAACACCACTTGCAGCACTGGTTGCTGTAAGTGTGGCCACTCTGCAGCGCTGGCCCTATACAGCTGTACTAATACAGCTGTAACAACCAGCGCTGCAAAATTGTAGATGTAGACATACCCTTAGTGTGCTTTAAAGCTCTCAGTATGGCAGAAGTCACCCCAGTGCAGCTGAGAACTGGGGCTGCAATGCTTAGTACTATGGTATAAGTGCATGTGCAGTGCTGCATATTCATCCACTATATGAATATTGAAGCTTCAGTGACTTGTATGTTTTTGAATATAATCTACTTTGGTATGGGTTACTGATGCTCAAAACTAAGTGGCTCAGGCACTCATACGCTATGTAATACTTACTTACACTTTTGAGGTTTGATGCTCATTCTCTTGATGGAATTGTTGTAGTTTTTATCCTACTGGAATATTCCATCATTATTACCCACCAATCAACTTTTTTTCCCCCTAGCACTGAGAGCATTGCAAACCAAACTTTTAGAAAAATAAAAGGATATCCAAACTTTTTGGAATTTATAACCAGGAGTAGCTGACCAGAACATAAGATGCTCAAATTAAGACAGGATTTAGTGGAGTTGGTTAGGATGCTACCTATAAAGAAACATGAGTAAAGAAATTATGAAAGAGAGGCGGACACCAGACATCTCTTCCAGGTTCTTTGCTTGTGAGTAAGCCATGCTTGTAGTCTTCTGATTCCAGCACTCCTCCCCCTCCCCCCGCCTTCCTTCTGCTCTTGTATTTGGGAGAAAGGAAAAAATTCTGGGCTGCAGGAGGTAAAGAGAAGAAGGGGGGTTTTGAGGAAGAAAGCTGAATAAGAGCACTTCACAGGTGACCCTCCCCATTTGTGCAGGCCCCACTTTTCAGAGGGATGGTTGGCTCTGCAACTCAGGTGACTTACTCTCCTAATCACCAGAGTTTTTACTCCAGCAGGCCAGTCTTCGCTGGTATTTGGCATTTAAATTCAGGTGCCTCTCATTCTGCTAGGCATAAGCTTTCGTGGGTAAAAACCCCACTTGTCTCATTCTGCTGCTGCTCATCTTAAATAGCAGTTCATCCTCCAGTCATCTGTGCCTTCCACTAGAACAAGTGTGTTTCCATCACTTTCCCCCTTCCTCTTCAGGAAAATGTGACTATCCCTTTGTTTTAGGGGTTTCCCTTTGTGATATATCAGGCATAGATTTCCCTTATTTCCTCTAGGCGGGACGTGTTCAACATTGCAGTGACCATTGCAAGGAATGCTTCTGTGCACTTCCACCCATTTTCCCTGCTAGAGCCACATGATGACCATATTCCTGTCTTCTCTCTGAAATTTCTCCGTTCTTGCAGGATAAGCAGGCCCCCCTCACAGATCCAACAGTCCTCTTATTAGCTAGAAGTAAAACAGTTGGGTAGCTCCTGTCTTGACTGAAACATATTCTCCCCTCATGCCTGTTGCGTTAGCTCATCATGTTAGCATGACACCATTGAAAAGCCCTCTTAGCGTATATCTTACAGTTAACACACATGAAACAATGTTAGATGGCCATATTGTAGCCTGTGGGGAGCCTAGGCTACTACAATACGTCCAGCTAATGTACGTCTCTGGTGATCTCCATCCCTCTAGGCTCCCAGTGAAGTGGCAGGAGACTATCAATGACTATTTTAGAGCCTTTCCCCCAAATGCCTAGTTTTTATCCCAACTGACAGTTTTTCAAATAGGGGGATCCTTGCTCAGTCCTGTCTCCTCAGCAGGTGCTGTTAACTTTCAGCACAGCATGCACTTTTGTTGCCTAGTCTTAACAGACTGACGCTTGAGGATCCTGTTTTTCTTCCCCACAACACAGCCATTGCAGCTTCCCTGAAGAGTGGAGTGAATGCAGGTCTCCTCCTTCAGTCTGTTCCTCTCTGCTTGCAGGAGTTCTGCTGTAATGTCCCCTCTCTGCTTTGTGACTAATCTGTAAGTAGTACCGATGCTGCTCAGCAGTCATCTTGCAGGGCTTCCTGCAGTAATTACCTTCTGCTCTTCAGGCCTGTGTCCATTCTTTCCCCCAAGCTGTATGTGAGTGTCTGACAATCTTTCTCCTCTTGTCAAACAGGGAATACAACCCTCCCACCCACACTTTTTTTAGTTCAGTAGTTTCTCCTCAGATTATTAATCTCTCCTCAGATTTGGGTTTTCTCTGTTTTGATTGCCTTATTTTTCACGACACAGAGCAGGGAGCACTCTGCCCTCCGACTTGTCTGCAGAGTACACCATAGTTGGCCACTGTCTGTAGTTCTCACTGCTGACAGCACTGTGGACTCCATGGAGACCTATCAAGGCTCCTTAACTTCTGGTGCCCTTTCAATATCTCTGAGGCTGCAGTAGCAGGAAAGCAGGCTGCCCAGTTAGACTTGCATACTTGCTCCCTGCCGCATAGTTTCTTCTGAGAGACTGTTTGTTTCTTCTTGTCTTGGTTCTGAATTAATTCAGTTTTTAAGATCCCAGCTTCTTTAGCCTCCCTGTCTAGGTCTTGCTTGTAGGAGAATCCTCTGATCCTGTAGAAAGACCATTGCAGGTAGGGTGTGGAAATTTTCCTCAACTGGAGTTTTTCAATGAGTCACGTGTGGAACACTTGACTTCTCAAATTTCCAGGCTGCTGGCCACCCTCAGTTTGAAGATGATGAATCTTCAGTCTGAATCCAAGGTGGGTATTTCTGAGAGAGACCTTAAATGGAGCAATGTGGCCTGTAACATCTTGGGTTATATATTGTATGAATGACCTGTGATTGTCAGATGCTGTTTCCAAAGCCTTTACCTGTGGCCTGTACATGTTTGAGATTTCTAATGTTGTGATTCATACTGATTCTATGGCCACATCTGTTACTGTTACTAGGAAAGTGAGCATTCCCTCATTTTGGGTTTTTGACCTCTCGTGGTCCTCTTATTGGTGTTTGTTATAGGGCTTTACCATTGGGGATCCCCCCGGATTCTGTGGTTGTAGAACTAAGATCTATCTGCTGTTTACCTTCACTGTTAAGTATGTGTAAAAGAGCCACTAAGCTTTACATGCAACATGTTCTGCCCATCAGAAGGTGTAAGACTGCTTCTAAGGCTCAGAGAAAGGGTCTTCTGTTTTCAAAGCCGGTGTAGTCATTGGTTTAAAGGCAAGTGCAAACTTGCAAAAAGATGAGCAAGTCTTCATCTTACTGTGTGCCTACTGACTGGAAGTTGTGGCCCTCACTTCTGCTTTGATCATCTAACACCAGATGGGTGTCTTTCTCTAAAGCGGCTGACTTTGGTTAGCTTTCCAAGCTATTCTTGGATAAGCCCACCCCTTGTATTTTAAGGGTAGTGCTGCCACATCCACGAGGACCTTTGTGTTCTCTCTCAGGATGATACAGGAAGAGGAGCTTACTGGTTTACTGCTTACTTACTGGTACTTGATTTTTGTCTTAAGAGATGTTGGGATTTATTAGAAATAATTCAAAAGGTACTGTTTGTTGTGATTACAAGATCACTTGGCATGAATAATGTAGGATTATGATTCAGATGTAAAGTAGCAAACTATTAGTTCCTAATCTTTAGTCACTCTTGGCACTTAGCGCAATTGTTTAGAGTTCTTTAATCAAACTTCAGATGGTGGCTTCAGTGCACATATAATATTAGTATTAGTATTCTGGTTTTGTTTGGCTAAACACATTATTTTGTGATACACAAACTGCAGCAAAAGCACATACTGGGTACGTTTTTTTCAATTATAATTATCCCTGGGGCAATAGCAGTAATATATGGTAAAGTAGATATTATTTTTATCCTTAAGGTGCACACAGCCGTGTTAAGACTGTCAGACACCTACAGTTTTAACAGTTGGGATACCTCTGATATTGTAAAAAAAAAAAAAAGGGTTTCAAGGGAAAAAATTCAAAGTTAACATTATTGTGAGTGAGCCAATAGGAGCAAAGCTCTTCACAGCATATGTTTTAAAACAAAGGTTTAAGGATATTGAGAAAATGGCACGTTTGCCCTTCTCTAGGCTGACATGAGGATAGTTCTATAATGATTGGCATTGGTTAGTAAAGTGTAGAAATGGCCTCCTTAGAGAAGATAGTATTCATATGATGTGATACCTTAACCATTGCATCCTTAAACAAGTCTTAAGAGGTTACTGATAACATTTGTCATGACATAGAACATGTCATATTGTATTCTGCTTTTGTTGCAAATGGTATCTGCTTTGCTATTACTGGTCTCTCACTGTCTCACTACAATTATTTAATAGATCCAGTTGTACTGTACTGGTATTTTGAAAACTCTCCAATTGCTTTTGCTTTGCTGCATTCTTTATGTAGATATTTAAGTTATATGATAAATTATTTCCTTTGTTTTATCTGATTAGTACTTCTGTAATTGCTGTTAGTGGGTGCTGCAGTGTAACACCGAAGAGTCTAATTACAAAGGAGAAAAGTCTAATTTGAATAATTTCGATACAGAAGATACATGCTAAGAAGCTACCATGTTACAGTCTGAGGCAGAGTAAGACTGAGCATGTGAAATGTGTTTGTGTGGGAAATCATTGTGCATGGAAAGGGTTGTGTAGGTTTAAAACTTTACCTCAACTTTGGTCCAGAGAGAGTGCCTCTGGGAATTAAGTTTTTTCTCGTTTGCTTAGGGTCTTTTCCAAGGACTAGAGAAATCAAAGAACTACCATTGGCTTCTGTGGGCTTTGGATCAAGCCCTTAATCCTTGGCACCTTTACTAAAAATTCCAGAAAGGCTGTTGCTTATGATGACACCTATCATGGGGACACCTCTGTATTTAGAATTGGAGTAAAACACTGGTGCCCAAACTTTTCCTTTCCCACTCCTCCTTACCATTAATGGCATCTGTCTGTGGCGTGCCCCCCTCCTAGCCCCCCATTACTGCACGGCCAAGGCTTCCTCAGCAGAGGAGGATGGACTGAAGGTGGAACTGGGGATGGGGGAGGAGGTGGGGATGAGGGAAAAGATGGAGCTACAGATGGAGCTGGCCTGGGTGTGGAAGGGGAATGAGGACCGAACGGGGCTGGCACTGCAGCTGGGGGCGAGGCCGGAGCTGTGGCCAGGTGGTGCTCCTTCTCCGCCTGCTGTGGGGACTGACCCGAGCCTCTCCATGCACCCCATAATGTTCTGCCCCTCAGGTGCACACCCCACAGTTTGGGGACCACTTGCGTAAAAGTGTTGCACCTTTACACACAGGCCACTGTACAGTGTCAGATGGAAATAACTTAGCCAAAAGTCACCTAGCAGTGAAAGGTTCTGTATCCTGTTACCAGTTGCTGGAGATGTCTAGTCTTTCTTCCTCCTTTAATGACTGTCTTCCACAAAGCTTGGTGGTTATACAAGGCTGTGGTACAAGTTGTCTTTAACTTGTATTGTGTAAGGCTTGTGTAACAAAGGCCGTACATTGAGCACAGAAGTAAATTTGAAACCATTGCAGTCTGTAGCAGACAGGTGTAATATGCACCATGCATGCTATACTGGGTAGTCATACTATGCATTCTGTACTTAACTGAAGTTTGTAAAATGATATTTTGTTTAACCCTGAGTGTTATAATCGTCCCATCTTTTAGTGTCCAAGGCATGGACAAGGTCCCAATCTGAAATGAGGTCACTACTGCTCTATAAACATCCTGAAGCAACCCCATTTTCTTTGTTTTAAGTCAGTCTTAGCACTTCACCCATAAATTAATTTTTTTTGTCTTGAGTGAAATTCTATAGCTATTTAAACTCCTTTACAAACATCTCTTATTTTAAAAAGTGCTGTCAAATCTTAACTACTGGTTAGTTCAGATATGTAGCTATAACTAATGGAATGACACAGCTGTGGTGTGGGTAGAGGGAAGGAAGAGATAAGCAGATTGTCAAAACATACTCACATGTTAAAACAGCATAGGATTCTTGAATTCTAATGAATTAATTCAGTTCAGTATAGAAAGCTTTGTCTGCTTTCCTGGCCACAAAATGTGTTCAAACATATCTGGAAAACTGTCTTACTGCATACAACCTTCTCCTGTCCATATATAAACCTGTATCCATTGTTGGCTAGTTGGCTGACCAGGGAGAAAAGTGGTCTGGGGAAAGTGTGTAGGGAAAAATACTCTAGAACAGTAAAAAGTGCTCTGAAAATCTAGTTATAGCGGGAGAAAAGTGATGAGGAAAAACACTAGGCTTCTGAAATGAAATTTAGTTATTGAAGAACATCTGTTAAACAGTCCTATCATCATGCTCCTGGAAACAAGTGCTTACTTCCTTTTTCCCTTAGGGACCATAGGTCAGCTGGTGATAGTCTTGAGCGCAGTGAATTTGAGCCATTCTCCCCCTGCACCCCCCCGCCTTTGGTACACCTCCAGAACCAGGGGATAGGGAAGCACGTCAGAGGTTCCCCATGTTGGAGCTATCCACTTGTGGATTGCTTTCTGCTCTTTGTGGCACACGGTTGTTCTAAAGATCAGATACCACTGCCTTAGAATCTTTGGATACTACAACTTACTTTTTGACTAAAGAAGCCTTTCTTGCCAGCAGATCGAGGAACGTGATCATTCCCCTCTATTTGGCATTGGTGAGGCCTCATCTGGAGTACTGTGTCCAGTTTTGGGCCCCACACTACAAGAAGGATGTGGAAAAATTGGAAAGAGTCCAGCGGGGGGCAACAAAAATGATTAGGGGCTGGAGCACATGACTTATGAGGAGAGGCTGAGGGAACCGGGATTGTTTAGTCTGCAGAAGAGCAGAATGAGAGGGGATTTGATAGCTGCTTTCAACTACCTGAAAGGGGGTTTCAAAGAGGATGGATCTAGACTGTTCTCAGTGACAGCAGATGACAGAACAAGGAGTAATGGCCTTAAGTTGCAGTGGGGGAGGTTTAGGTTGGATTTTAGGAAAAACTTTTTCACTAGGAGGGTGGTAAAGCACTGGAATGGGTTCCCTAGGGAGGTGGTAGAATCTCCTTCCATAGAGGTTTTTAAGGTCAGGCTTGACAAAGCCCTGACTGGGATGATTTAGTTGGGGATTGGTCCTGCTTTGAGCTGGGGGTTGGACTAGATGACTTCCTGAAGTCCTTTCCAGCCCTGATATTCTTGCGGCAGTTGTTTTTTTTTGACCAATCAGAGATCTGAATACTCTAAAACAATCAAAACCCTTCTTAAAATTCCACTCTCACAAATTGGCACTATGGAGAACTCTAAAGTTTCTTTTCAAAGGTGTTTGTCCTTACCATTGGAATCAGGATATGATTCATAGGATCGTTCTCTACTCATCCTGTGGAAATAAGACTGCATCACTTAGGTCTAGTCTACAAGGCAAACTATTGCATGGGATGCCAAAGTATGATTTTACAGTGTTCTAGCTTGCCATGCACTAACTTATCCTGTGGACCCTACTACAGTGCACTAAAAATCCCATAGTGTACTTTGACATATTGCTCTTTGAAATGGTAGTATGCCACAGTGCACTACAGAATTTTTAATGCACTGTAGCAGGGTCCACGCAATGAGTTAGTAAACTTGATTGCTGTAGATTCGCACCCTGGCTTGCTGTGAGTTAACTCGACGTGTAGACAAGTGCTTGTGTCTGTGGAAATATCAAATCCTACCCATACATTACTGTTTTCTTCAAGAAGTCAGCTGTCTTATTCATGTTTTAAGCTGTCAGGAGTAAAGGGTTAGAGACTTTAGATGCAACAATTGTTGAGTCTTAGGGGAAGGCTGAGGATATTCTCCTCTCGAGTTTGAGAGCACATTCCATAAGATTCCTTAAGATCCATTTTTAGTGCTTGGACAAAAAGGAGTATTGTACTACTATCTTGTACTACTGTTTGGACTGCTTTTTAACATTTAAATTGCTCATTCTAGACTAATGGATTGACTGTGGCCTGGTCTACACTGGGGTGGGAGGGGATCGACTTAAGATAAACAATTTCAGCTACGAGAATAGCATAGCTGAAGTCGACGTATTTTAGGTTGACTTAACCTCGTGTCCTCACGGTGCAGGGTCCATTGCTGCCGCTTCCTCGTCAACCCCGTGTCATAAACAGATAGCTAAGGGTTAATGTCTCCTTCACCTGGAGCACCTGACCAGAGGACCAATCAGGAAACCGGATTTTTTCAACTTTGGGTGGAGGGAATTGTGTGTCTGAGGTCTTTGTTTTCTGTCTGCCTGCTTTCTCTGAGCTTTGGAGAAGTAGTTTCTGCTTTCTAATCTTTTGTTTCTAAGTGTAAGGACAAAGAGATCAAATAGTAAGTTATATGGTTTCTTTTCTTTGGTATTTGCATGAATATAAGTGCTGGAGTGCTTTGATTTGTATTCTTTTTGAATAAGGCTGTTTATTCAATATTCTTTTAAGCAATTGACCCTGTATTCATCATCTTAATACAGAGAGAACATTTGTATGTATTTTTTCTTTCTTTTTATATAAAGCTTTCTTTTAAGACCTGTTGGAGTTTTTCTTTACTTCAGGGAAATTGAGTCTGTACTCACCAGGGAATTGGTGGGAGGAAGAAATCAGGGGAGATCGGTGTGTGTTGAATTGGCTAGCCTGATTTTGCATCCCCTCTGGGGGAATAGGAAAGTCCTTTTTGTTCCAGGACCGGGAACGGAGAGGGGGAGTCACTCTGTTTGGATTCACAGAGCTTGTGTCTGTGTATCTCTCCAGGAGCACCTGGAGGAGGGGGGGGAGGGAAAAAGGATTATTTCCCTTTGTTGTGAGACTCAATGGATTTGGGTCTTGGGGTCCCCAGGGAAGGTTTTTCAGTGGGACCAGAGTGCCCCAAAACACTCTAATTTTTTGGGTGGTGGCAGCAGGTACCAGGTCCAAGCTGGTGACTAAGCTTGGAGGTTCTCATGCTAACCCCCATATTTTGGACGCTAAGGTCCAAATCTGGGAATAAAGTTATGACATGAGTGGCAGCGGGTGGGAGATAGACAGAATCCAGAAGCCAGTAGGAATATTATATTTTTCTTTTCTCTGCTAAGGGCTTTTTAGCAGAGAGAAACAGTTGGTTTTAAAAGGGAACCAGAGAGAATTTTTTTTTCTGCTCTCTCTGGCAGTTTGTTGCTTGCATGTTAAGCAAGAAGCCATTACCAGACTATTAACAGTCTTTTGTCACACAATAGCACTCCCATTGAGAGTCATACCAGCACTATATAAATGCAAATAAAGTGGTTTTTCAGGTTTACTTGACATTGAAGATTAGCTAAAGGCACTGTTGCTAGGCAGACTTCAGGAGGCAACAGAGCCTGCAGTTCAGAAGAGAAACACCGGAGGGCACCCCCAACACAAGAAAACAGGAACCATGTCTACTAAGGCAAAAATTGAGGCCGAAGACCAATTCAAAGAAGCTGAACATAGGCGACAACTGGAGCTAAAAGAAAAGGAAGAAAGCATCAAACTGGCAGCCTACCAAAGAGAACAGGCAGCCCAAGAGGCAGCACACAAAAGAAAACTAGAAGAAGAAGAGGTGGCCTACTGAAGGAAACAAGCAGAAGATGAGTTGACCCACAGAAGGAAGCAAGAAGAAGAAGAGGCGGCCCACCGCCGAGACATGAAAAAACACCAAAAAGAAATGGAAAAACACCAAAAAGAAATGGAAAAACAACAAAAAGAAAACGAAGAGAAGGAAAAACAGAGAAAACATGAACTGGACTTGGCAAAAGCTGGGCTGCATGTGCCAGCCAACCCTAACAACCCGGTGCCAATTATTGCTCCACAGCACAGGAAATTTCCCACCTACAAGGCAGGTGATGACACCGAGGCCTTCTTGGAAAATTTTGAAAGAGCCTGTCTTGGGTACAGCATCCCCGAAGACCAGTACATGGTAGAATTAAGGCCACAACTCAGTGGACCTTTAGCAGAGGTGGCAGCTGAAATGCCTAAGCAGCAAATGAATGACTATAAACTTTTTCAAACCAAGGCCAGATACAGGATGGGGATAACCCCAGATCATGCCCGTCGGCGCTTCAGAACCCAAAAGTGGAAACCAGAGGTGTCATTTCCCAAACACGCCTACTACATTGCAAAAAACTATGAGGCCTGGATAACAGGAAACAACATTCAAACCTTGGAAGAACTGAACCTCCTCATACAAATGGAGCAGTTCTTGGATGGTGTTCCTGAAGACATCACACAGTACATACAAGATGGAAAACCCAAAGATATCGCTGAGGCGGGGGAGATTGGAGCCAAATGGATGGAACTGGCAGAAAGCAAGAAAGCTACTGTCAAGGGGAACGATTACCCCAGGGGGCACACAGACCATAAACCCTACAACCGAGGACAGCCGAAGACCCCACATACCACCCAAGTAAAGCCACAGATACCCTACCCTTCCACCTCACCAGTCTCCAGTAACTCACTTCGGCCCAGTGACCCCTCAGATGGAAGATGCTTTAAGTGTAATGAACTGGGATATATCAAGGCCAACTGTCCCAAGAACACCATGCGAGTGCAATTCATTACACCACCATCACACCAAAGATCCCCAGGCCCGGATGCCTCTCAAATACCCTTGGAGCGAAGGGAAAACTTGAGAGTGGGCGGAAAGAAGGTTACTGCGTGGAGAGACACGGGGGCACAAGTGTCAGCTATCCACCAATCCTTCGTTGACCCCAAATTCATCAACCCAAAGGCCAAAGTTACAATTTACCCCTTCATGTCACAAGCTGTAGACTTGCCTACAGCTGAACTGCCTGTCCAGTACAAAGGCTGGTCAGGAATGTGGACTTTTGCAGTCTATGACAATTATCCTATCCCCATGCTACTGGGGGAAGACTTGGCCAACCAGGTGAGGCGGGCCAAGAGAGTGGGAATGGTTACACGTAGCCAAACCAGGCAAGCTTCCAGACCCATTCCTGTTCCTGAACCGTCCACAGAGGCCCCGTCTGTGTTACCAGAGACCCAGACAGAGGTAATGGACCCGGATTCCATGCCTACCACTGAAACAGCCACAGCATCTCCAGTCCCAGGCCCGGAACTGGAACAGCCACCAGCACCAGCAAGTGCAACCACATCTTCAACCTCAACGCCAGAGGGCGCCAGCGAGCCAGAACTGGCAGAAGCACAAGACAGCCATACCCAAAAGGCTCAGCCAGAGCCTGAAATACCCTCAGGTGCACCAGCGGAGAGCGGTTCACCAGCAACGGAAACAACCCCATCACCTACATCGCTTCCAGAGGGACCAAGCCCAAGTCCACAGTCTGAGGAAGAACTGGTGACCCCAGCCTCAAGGGAACAGTTCCAGACTGAGCAGGAAGCAGATGACAGCCTTCAGAAAGCTTGGGCGGCGGCACGGAGGACCCCACCGCCTCTCAGCTCTTCTAATCGATCCCGGTTTGTTATAGACCAAGGACTTTTATACAAGGAAATTCTTTCTGGTGGACACCGGGAAGAATGGCAGCCGCAAAAACAGTTGGTGGTTCCAACTAAGTACCGGGGGAAGCTCTTAAGCTTAGCCCATGATCATCCCAGTGGCCATGCTGGGGTGAACAGAACCAAGGACCGGTTGGGGAAGTCCTTCCACTGGGAGGGGATGGGCAAGGATGTTGCCAAGTATGTCCGGTCTTGTGAGGTATGCCAAAGAGTGGGAAAGCCTCAAGACCAGGTCAAGGCCCCTCTCCAGCCACTCCCCATAATTGAGGTCCCATTTCAGCGAGTAGCTGTGGATATTCTGGGCCCTTTCCCAAAAAAGACACCCAGAGGAAAGCAGTACGTACTGACTTTAGTGGATTTTGCTACCCGATGGCCAGAAGCAGTAGCTCTAGGCAACACCAGGGCTAACACTGTGTGCCTGGCCCTAACGGACATCTTTGCCAGGGTAGGTTGGCCCTCCGACATCCTTACAGATTCAGGGTCTAATTTCCTGGCAGGGACCATGGAAAAACTGTGGGAAACTCATGGGGTGAATCACTTGGTTGCCACCCCATACCACCATCAAACCAATGGCCTGGTGGAAAGGTTCAATGGAACTTTGGGGGCCATGATATGAAAATTCATCAACGAATTCTCGAATAATTGGGACCTAGTGTTGCAGCAGTTGCTGTTTGCCTACAGGGCCGTACCACATCCCAGTTTAGGGTTTTCACCATTTGAACTTGTGTATGGTCACGAGGTTAAGGGGCCATTACAGTTGGTGAAGCAGCAATGGGAGGGGTTTACGCCTTCTCCAGGAACTAACATTCTGGACTTTGTAAGCAACCTACAAAGCACCCTCCAACACTCTTTAGCCCTTGCTAGAGAGAACCTAAAGGATGCTCAGAAAGAGCAAAAGGCCTGGTATGACAGACATGCCAGAGAACGTTCTTTCAGGGTAGGAGACCAGGTTATGGTCTTGAAGGCGCAACAGGCCCATAAGATGGAAGCATCATGGGAAGGGCCATTCACGGTCCAAGAGCGCCTGGGAACGAGGGGATTGACTTAAGAGAAACAATTTCAGCTATGAGAATAGCATAGCTGAAGTTGACGTATTTTAGGTTGACTTAACCTCGTGTCCTCACGGTGCAGGGTCCATTGCTGCCGCTTCCTCGTCAACCCCGCGTCTGCCTCTCGCTACGGTGGAGTACAGGAGTCGACGGCAGAGCGATCGGGGATCGATTTATCATGTCTAAACTAGATGTGATAAATTTATCCCCGATAGATCGATCACTGCCTGCCGATCTGGCGGGCAGTGTAGATGTACCCTATGAATGAGAGTAGTTAATACTTCCTTACCTATAAATGTCGTCCTATGGCAGGAAATCTGTTTCTTGGCCTTGTAAATATGTTAGAAAAATGCCAGCATTATAGTTTTTTATAAGACAAAGTCTGTTGGATCTTTGATGCATTTACCAATTTTTAGATAGGGTGAGTTGTTTGGTTCTAAGACTTCCCATCAGTGAGCTGCCTCAGTGTAGATGACCATGGTCCACGCAACTCTCCATACCAGCCGAAAGGATTTCCTCTTATATGAGAGAGTATTGCATACTGTGCTATTATAAGGGCCTGCTTTCTAACCCACAGATGCTTCTCATAGACAACCTCCTAATAACACTTTCTAATTTATTTCAAATAATGGTTCTGTACTTTAGTGGCTTGCTTTTGGTTTCATATTGTGTTTTGAGAGAGCTGTGGTTCTTAAAGCAAATTAATCCTGTTTAAAAGGCAAATGATACTGAAGAGTGAAATAATTCAGTAAGAATCTCTTGATAAGTCTGCCATCCCAAGCTAGGGCAAAGCCCAACCCAAGTTTCTGCTGTCTAAAAGGCCCTCCTTAATCTACACAGACCCAGGAGAACTCCTCTGTGCTTTAGCTCTTTTTGCTCTGTTACTGAAACAAGTGTCTGCTATGCTTTCTATTGCTTTAACAATGTTGCAGAGCGAGTAACTGATGACATCATTAGGCAGGAGTGATTGTTTCCTTTTAAAACAAAAATTTAACCTTTTAATAATTTAAATTAAAACTTCTAGTACCCTCCAAAAAACCCTACATTTGTGTGTGTATACAACCTTGGAGAGAGAGAGAAAATATATATAAACTGCTGTATCAAATCTGCAACCTAACACAGCTAAATACAAGGTGGAACAGATTATTTAGCATAAGTAGTTAACTATCTGTTCCACCTTATATTTTGCTGTGACACTCTACTTGTATTTCCCAGACCTGAAGAAGAGCTCTGTGTAAGCTAAAAAGCTTCTCTCACCAACGGAGATTGGACTAATAAAAGAGAGTAGCTCACCCACTTTTTCTCTCTAATCCTGGGACCAACATGGCTACAGGAACACTGCATACTGGAAGTAACATGGCCTGTGTCTACCATCACCCTGCTTGCTCCAGTTGTAGCTTGTACTACTATTGTCTACTCGCAACTTACATGTTAGCTCCTGGTGGGGAATGGAATTCTGATTAGGATCTTGGGTTGCTATCCCACTTCCAATAAATAGTTAGATTTATGCCAGACTGGCTGAGCTATCCAAAACACCCAAAGCAACTGTGTAGTAATATTGTATGAGCTGCCTGTGTGTGACTGGTGCACCACTCACCAACAGGATGGTGCTTCTTCCTGTCCATTCTGGGGAATAACTGTCCAGATCAATGCCACCTCCCACAGTTGTATGCCGTCTCTCTCTACCTTTCTGGGTCTGCGGCCCTTCTCTTGCTCCATGACCTGTTGCTGCCTTTTCATGACTGAGCCCTCCAGCCAGGTCACCAAATGGTTTCCCCTTTGAGGGTTGGAAAGTCTCTTATAAATAGACTCAGATAGTCTTCCTATTTACTTCCTCGTAGTGACACTCCCTCAGTGGCTGGCAGGGAACTGAGACCTGCCCTCTACTCCGGTTTCTGGCTCGGGGACCCTCTAGCTAGCAGTCAAGGTCAGTTCCCTTCTAGACTTTACTGCCTTTCCCTAAGCCAGGGGTGGCCAACCTGAGCCTGAGAAGGAGCCAGAATTTATCAGTGTACATTGCCAAAGAGCCATAGTAATGTCAGCAGCCCCCCCCAACCAGCTCACCCCCCACCTCCGCTCCCAGTGATCTCACCCACCGGTAGCCCCACCGATCAGCACCTACGCCTCTCTTCCGATCAGCTGTTTCATGGCATGTAGGAGGCTCTGGGGCGAGCAGGGAGGAGCGAGGGCACTGCAGGCTCAGGGGAGGGGGCAGGAAGGGGTGGAGTCAGGGCAGGGCCTGGGGCAGAGCCAGGGGTTAAGCAGTGAGCATTCCCTGGCACATTGGAAAGTTGGCACCTGTAGCTCCAGCCCTGGAGTCAGTATCTGTACATGGAGCCACAGGTTGGCCACTCCTGCCCTAAACCCTATCCTACCTTCCTGGCTCCCCCTGAGTATGTCGGTCCAAATGCACCTCCCTTCTCCCAGGGAGTGATGGTAGATTTTCCTGGCAGCCCCCCTTCTGCTCCCAATTTCCTGCCTCTATAGCCCTAACCCAGCTCCCTCCTTCTCAGCTGGGCCCCTCAGTCAGGGGCTTACTTGGCCACCTGATTCCCCACAGCTGTGACCTGTTGGATTAATTAGCCCCTTCTCAATCTGCATGAACCCTTTCAGGGTAAGTGTGGGGTGAATATCCCATTACCGTGTCCCAAGAGAAGTTTTTTTTAATCAGTAAAACTTCTGCTGAGTGTGAAAATTTCCACAAGAATGTGTAACTGTGTAGGGTATCGGGGGGGTAGCCGTGTTAGTCTGGATCTGTAAAAAGTGACAGAATCCTGTGGCACGTTATAGGCTAAGAGAAGTATTGGAGCATAAGCTTTCATGGGTGAATACCCACATGAGTCTGATGAAGTGGGTATTCACTCAGCTTCGCGGGAGCCCCTGTGGCATGGGACCTTAGGCAGTTGCCCTGCTTGCCACACCCAAATGCTGACTCTGACTTGTGGACCCCCCCAAAACCTATTCTGTGACTCCCTCTGGGGGTCGCAGCCCCCAGGTTGAGAAACACTGAACTAGGAAATGTCTTGATGAGTTGATGTTCCCCCAGAAGACCTCTGTGTACCCTCAGCGGTACGTGTACCCCTGGTTGAGAACCACTGGATTAAAGTGTGGGCCAGAAATTGCATTTTTCAAGGTATTTCATGCCCTCTAATTCATAAAAAGAAAAATAATCCAAAACATGCATAGAAACTTGGTAAGAGCTGACATTGCGACATCTCAGGGGTGCAGATGAATAACAAATTAGAGACTTGTTAATGCAATATAACAGTAAAGGTCAGCCTTTTAGGGCACAGGTGCTGAGGCATTATATTGCAAAGCAGGAACGTTCATTAATAGGGCAGGAACTATTTGCAATAGCGTCTTCAGTTCTGGCCACCTCATTATCAGAAAGAAGTAACAAAATGACAATGATTGCAGGGATTAAAGAGATTGATACATGTGCATAAAAATTAAAATAATGAAGGTTTAGTTTGACCTAAGGGTTTGTCTAAACATAATCTAAACCACTTTAACTATATAGGTAAGGTGAGACAACCTCCTTAATGTAGATAGTTATACTTGTATAAAGGTGTTTATATCTGGAAGAGGAATAAGTTATACCAATATAAGGCATCTTTATACCAGAATAACTGCATCCATATTAGGTCTTGTACTGGTACAAAACAGGCCTGCTCTTTACACAGGTATGTCTATCTAATGACAGCTATCTAAAAAATGCTTGAAGGGTGTAATATGAAAAAGAGTGAATGTCTTTGGGTGATACAGTGGGTTATAACTAGGATAAATAGATGCATAGGATAAATAGAAATAAAATATGAAAAGGAAAAACTCAGGCTAAATATCAGGACTCAATTCCTCGCAGCAAGATCTCCCTGTGGAAATCTTTCAAGCTGCATGTTAGAATCACCATCTGTGGAGCATTTTAAGACTGGACATACTTGGTAGACCATATATTTCAGGGGGCAGAGTTGTATTTTGAGAGGGTATACCATATAAGATGATAGGTCTTCATCAAATGTATGACCCAGCAGAAGATTGAAAACAGCTGATTTTTTTTGCCAATTTTACTTTCCCTTTTATAAAAACATTAGCTGTTATTGTGTTGTTCCTATTTTTCATGCCATAATTTGGCATAGGGGACTATGGTGACCTGCCATTTAGAAATCTTTCTTTGGATTTCTGTTGGCAAATGAGAACAGATGGATGAAGAGCAGTTAGTACTCGTACATATGGCTGAGTGTAGCTGTTGAAATATGGAAACTATTGGAAATGAAGTGGTTTCCTGCAGTACTGTTGAAATATCAGATTAATTAAAAAATAAACAAACTTTTGTTTAAAACGTGTATTGAAAGGCTTTCTTACTATGGTTCATATTTATTTGCATTTTTCCTGTACGGTAATTACAAAACTTCTAAATAAAGACCATCTCTACACATTTTGAAGTCTCTTTTTTGAGGAACATATGTATGTTTACCTTTAAATGATACCTCAATTTAAAAATTATCCCAAAGAAACAATGTGGTGTTTGTGTTACTTCTGCAGTTGTAAGAAACCTACTTTTCTAATATATTTTTCTTATAATTACAGGTTCACATTCTGAAAACCATTTGAAGATTATTCTGCCATCCTATTGGATTACTTTGTTTACAGCACAGAATGTTATTCTGCCCTGGATTTAATTTGGTGTTTATGAATTAATCCCCCTTCTCTGTATGTCTATGTATTGGTGAAGCATTGGAGTTCTGCAGGGCTGCTGTTGATTGTGTGGAAACTGATCCATTTTGAATCCCTTCCAAAAGACTAGACACTGCTAGCAATGAGCTCCCAAAGCCATCCAGGTAAGGGAAACTTTTCCTTCAGTATAGGAACAAAATAATTAGAAGAGCTGGCAAAAGAAAAACAATGTTGTGTTTTGCTGATTGCAAGTGGTTTTTTTTTATTGTTGTGTTGAAAACTTTCACGTTTTGTGCTGAATGAACAATTTTGTGGGGGTTACAAAAGGTTTTTATTTTCCAACTTCTCTGCATGAGCATATTTCATCTGAAAATTAAACTTGCAATAAAACTGAAGATTTTGACTGCATCCATATTAAATCTCACTCAAGAATGTGGGGAATTATTTTTTCCTCTTACGCTTCTGTCTGTTAAATTATGTATCATTAAACCTTTTAGCTGTTTCTCTGAGGAACTCCCTTTTGCTCACACATTTAATTCCTTTTAGAATTAAATACATTATACTGTACTCTATGTATGTAAATAGGTTGTAGTTTCCACGGGATTGTGGTTCTGTTGGTGCTTCTCTTATCAATTATTGAACAAGTGAACTAGGTGACTTAACACACTCTCTCCCCTTTAATGAGCAAAAATGCTTCTGTTGGAAGTTAACTGCCAAAATATCTTTGAACTTTGTGACACTGGTGTATTTTTGTTAACAGCACCATGGTTAAATAATAATTTTCATATAAAACTACATATTACCATTTTCTGCAGAAAAACTTGTAGGTATCCTGAGCCTATTCAACAATTTATAGCTTAAATTTTACTGTTGCCTTTCTCTATTCGTCAAATCCCAGTTAACTTTTGTGTTAGGAAGACACGTGTTTTTAATACAGTTTAAACTGGCTAGTGGCTCAAGTAGCTCTCTGAAACTTTGTCCTTGGATAGACATAGATGGAACATACCTGCACTTTTCCAACTTCATGCGTAGTCTGTAATAAGTTTAAAATAAATAGGGGACTCTTGACATTCTGAAGGGATATGTTTCAGCGAAGGAAAAAGGATGACTCTTGCCATTTTTTGAATTTGGGTAGGGAATCTAGTTTGATCAGTTCTGCTTTCAAGGTTGTTCTGCACTAACACAATGTTTTGTTTATCTTCCATTCTCAAAACTGGAAAGGAACCCCCGAAATATGGCATTTCAATTTACATTGTATTTTATAACTTTCCTTTTTTTTTTGTTTGTTGCAAAACCTTGATTTTAGGCCTAAATTACTTGGCATAGTATTCTTTTAAATGTTTCTGATATTGGTCATAGAGCTAAGGAAGTCAAGTGGGAGATACTAGGTGGTGGTTTACTCAGTAATACTGAGAATCACCTCCATTGATTTAGGAGCCTAAATCATGCAGGAAGGGCCTAAAATTAGGTTCCTGTCTTTGAAAATCTTGGCCCAGAACCAAATAAGAGATTAGCAGGTAACTAGAAGAAGCAGTTTCTTTATTTTAGCTCTTGAAGTTTGCACTTGGCATTGTGCAGTGTGGAGACTAGATATAGGTCTTTTTAGAAACAAATTTTGTGTTGGAATATTTGCATGACAAAACTGAAATTGCACAAATGACTCCAGTTTGAGTAGTTGCTGTGTGATGAACTGTATTCCAAACTAATGGATAGTTATATTTTCTCTCTCTCTCCCTTGAAGCAGGGTATTGGGCTTTCCCACATCAGTGGGATGCTGTGGAACATTTCTCAGAAAACCTCTGTAAAAAGAACACCACCTTAGTAAATTCCTTTCTTATTCCCCAAGAGCAACTTACCGGTGATGTTATGGGAGGGGATGAATCTCCTTTAGTCACACTGCTAGCAGAAGTCTTGATGAGGGTTGGGTAGCAGCACAGGTGCTTATTGCTTCTGACTTCTCCATCTCTTGCCAGAGCTCATCCAAATTCTGCTGTTGTTAGAGATGTTGGCATCCAGAGCCTTGTCTTCATCAATTTTTATAGGTAGTTGCTACTCCTGGCTCCACCCCTTACTGATGACACAGCAAAGAGTCCTCTCCTAGGAGGAGGGGCATTTGGAAACCTCTGAAAGCGAAGTAGTTAAGACCAGTTTTGATTTGTATTTGTTTTATTATGACTCACTCTCACAGTCACCAAACAAATAATTCTAGCACAGTTTATCCTGAAATGCTTTTCTTGTATACCTAATTGAGTCCCACTCATGCTCCCACTCACCTGCTTGTATGTTTCTTTAAACTGTTTTGGCACTTGTCCTCTGAATGCTTTAGAGTTAAAAGATCTGTTAAAGATTTATTTATTTTTAAAAATCAGCACTTGAAAATTCTATGAATGTTTGGAGTAATGACCAAACTTGGTCATTCCAAACATGGAATATGTATTGCAAATTAAGTATTTGGTACATAAGTGGAGTTGTGTATAGAGTGCAATTACTGACGTGAATGAGAGTGCCTTAGGAAACATGGGGCACACTGATACAGTTGAAGCCCTCATCTTTGCTGGCATGATTCTAGTTTCATCTGGCTCCTTTTTCTTTCAGTGTAGGGTATTTAGGGAAATAAAGAAAATCTGTGGTGTGAGGGAGAATGACCTTACCATATTGTGTTTGTAGGGTGATGTTCAGTACATGCTTTATACAGCTCTTAGAGACCATTTAATCTTGAGCCGTGGATCCTATGTTACCTTAATACCTGTCGAATGAAATTTTGACTTCAGTCAAGTGTTAGTTTGCCTCATTTTTAATCCTGACCTTTTATTTTGACTAGAGATGCAATCATCTTGCCAAGTGTTGAGCTAGACTTCCTTGGTGAATCATGTCTTATTTTCCTCTGGTTTACACTGGGATATTCTTACTACCTATTTCTTTTAAAACATGCTCTGTAATGTGAGGTAGAAATTTATTGTTCTGGGACAATTCTTCTGAACCTTGCCAAAGCCAGCTTCTAGATAGTTGATGTTTGGGTTGATACCTGTTTTGGTTATATTGCTCCAAATAATTTTTACTAATGATGTGCACAGCCTAAGGGAAGGCTCCGGCTCAGCTTGAGCGGATGTTGAATACTTGGTTTTTGATAAACATGAAGTGACAGAAGGTTTTCCCTTCTTCCTCCCTCCCCAAACAGAGCTATGATAAGATTGTAGTACAGATGAATCAAAAACTTTGTTTGGAAAGGCGGTATATGTTGGAGAGTGAGAATATGTTGAAGAGCATTCATCAAACATGCATGGTCTACTAAGGATCATAGCACCCTCCAGAGTGACCACAGTGAATGGTGTCATGCCAGGCATTTGTGTAGTGAAGTACCCAAATCTAGCTCAGTCCTGCAAATCCATGAATCTCTGGGGCAGTCCTGTGGGTGGTACCAGGTAGGGCCAAGGCTTGCACCTGTTGGAGAGTTTGGGAGCACAGTGTGCTGTGATGTTTGTCCGTCCTGGAGACATGACTGAAGAGTACGCAGTGCTGCTTTTCAATATAATGAGCAGCTAAAGGAATGCCAGATCTGAGATTAACATTCACACAAAGTCAAACCACTACATTCTCAGGATTTGGCACTGGCAGCACCTATGGAATGCCTCTTGCCACTCCAAGTAAGAGGGTCCAGATTTCTGACCCATATAGCAATACAGGTAGTACACTAATTTGATATATCCTGAACTTGTTTCAGTGCAAAGATGTTTTTGCATCAATGTGCAAGACATGGACTTCATGCAGGAGGTTGCAAGGCCTCTTCATCAAAAAAAAAATGTCTGGTTTGTGACCATTTGAACTCTACAGCCTGGTTAGAAGAACGATTCAGTGTTCTCCACAGTACTTGGTTCCACCTGCACTTGAGGTTCTAGTGGCCTAGCCCCCACGTTCTAGATCTTGATCTTCTGCCATGAGATGTTCAACCTCATACCGTGGGTGGTGTCTTGGAGACCTTGGAAAGTGGGGCTGAAATTTTGACTTCTCTAAAGCAAAGCAGCATCATTGGCATAGTCTTGGCTATAAGCTTGCATTGACCAACCTTGATTCTGATATTCGGAGTGGCAAGTCCTGATGTCCAGACAATAGCTTGACAGAGTAGCGCCGGGGCGAGAC
The DNA here is from genome assembly GCF_007399415.2 of Gopherus evgoodei. Classification (NCBI taxonomy): domain Eukaryota; kingdom Metazoa; phylum Chordata; order Testudines; family Testudinidae; genus Gopherus; species Gopherus evgoodei. The sequence continues at coordinate 1,042,775 of NC_044332.1, forward strand.
TGCATCCCTGATGCACAACCTCAGGCGTATATAAATGTGGTGAAAACCGTGAACCAACTCTCACTCTCGTGCCGGTACTGATATGAAGATAGAGCATCAGATTTAGTGCATTGGCTGGATGCAAAATAATTGGAATAACTACTCCAATTGCTGGATTATACAACTTCCTTGCTAGAGTACAGTAATTAGCTTATGTTTTTTGAGGGCTAATAGATATTGTGAGCAATTCCTACACTATTCAGTTTTGTTGGAGGAAAATATGGTGCTGTGTATTCTCATGTTCTGGAAAAAAATAGTTGGAGTAGGAAGAATTATATAATACTGGAATAGATCATATTGAGATTATTGCGAAGTTTAACTAAGAAAATTAGGCTAAATTAAGATAACATTTAGGGTCATAAAGATTAAAGTGAGCAAAGGCATATCTAATTTCACATCTTATGACATGTGACATGCCCTGTAGTTCAAGCTTTTCTTCATGTAATAAACAGCTTCTTTTAGAATCCAACGTACTTAGTGATTATTTTGTAACATGTTGCTATGTTAATGGAAAAGTCTATTTAAATCTTTCTTTCTTCCCTTTCTGTCTTTCTGCCTGTCTGCCTTCCTTCCATCCATGCTTCCTTCCTGTGGGTATTTGACCAGCTGTTTAAGCAAACGGGTTAGACTGGACCTCATTATTGTGTATTTACCCCTTAGTGTTATTTCCAGCATTATAATTTGGCTTGTACCACTATTGTCAATATACTTCCCAAGACACTGAAACATAATTTCTAAGCTATGGCTAGTGAGTCTGACTTCCACTCTTGTAGCAAACTGGGCTTTATAACCTATGCTTGCTTAACTTTGATTTTTTTTTTCAATTCTACTAATTTATTTTCTTAATGGAAGTGGAATTGTGAGTATTTAGTCATCTTGTATCAAATGAAAAGTCTTAGAAAGGTGCTTTGACTTTATCCTTCCTTGGGGCTCCTTAGTTCCAGTAAGACTTTTTGTAGCATGAGAATAGGTTACAATAGATTTGGTTGCAAATACTTGGTTGCAGGAGAATGTGTTGTTGGTGACAACTTTAGTGAACTTTGGTCTTGTGACAAAAAAATGACTTGCAGCTGCTCATTATGTTCAAACTTAAATTAGAAATGAAAGAATATTTGGAAATCCCACTTTCTTATTTGCTCTCCAGCAAATCCCTTTATTTGGGATGGTGACATTTCTTCTACACTTTTAGATAGCCATGAAATGCAGAATCTTCAAGTCTGGGCTTGGAAAGGAAAGTAAGTGAAAGAAACTGTTGTTCAGATATTTTACTTGAAAATAATACATCCATAATTCTACATATCTGTCCTGCTAACAATCTATTGGAACTCTACTTTTTAGGTAAACAAGAATATATAATGTAAGACTTTTCAGATAGCTTGTTTCCTTATGTGGGGGCTGTTTATCTTACTGTCCTCTGTAGTTTTCATCACTGTAATGCAGCGGTTCTCAAACTTCATTGCACCGCGACCCCCTTCTTACAACAAAATTACTGCGTGTCCCGGGGGGGGGGGGAGGGCAGCACAGAGCCTTATCCCGAGCCCTGTCTTCCCGAGTAGAGTGGACGGGGCCTGAGCTCCACCACTCTGGGTTGGGGTGGAGCTTGGGCTTCAGTCCTGGGTCCCAGCAAATCTAATGCTGGCTGTGGTGACCCCATTAAAATGGAGTCATGACTTACTTTCGGGTCCCAACCCACCGTTTGTGAACTGCTGTTGTAGTGTCTAAGTGCTGCCTAAATAAAATAAATTTGCATGGCAGTATTCTCAGTGGACTTCAAGGAGAGTTCTGGTGTTTTGGGTATGTCTCCCCTATCATTCCTTAATCCCACTTCTGAAACATGTTTTAAAATACACGTTTGTTTAGTATATCAGAGCCCATTGTTTAACTGTCTGGCCCTCCAGTTGATTTCCTCTGGCCCCCCCCCCCCCCAAAACAAATAAATCCTGGAACCTTAATTTTTAATGTTTGGTACCTTAATCAGCATAGATTGTTCTGGGGTACATATTATCCATAAAGATTCTTTTAAAAAGAAACATTTCAAGTTAATCACTCAACTGATTTGTATGTGTCTTAAATTCACTTTATTGTAAAATAAATGAATATTTTCATGTTCAATGAAGGATTTTGTTTATGAAATGTTCTCTTGCTAATTTTTGAGTGTAACATTTGCATTCATGTTGCTTCTTAAACGCTACTTTTGCAGAGATGCAAATTTTTAGTTCTGAAATACTAAATGCTTGATTAAGAATATTGAATTTTAAGAATGAGTTGCATATACGAAAGTTCTGTAGAAAGATAATTAAAAACAAGTGAGAGCAGTTTCATATGCAGAGCAGAAAGCGTCGTAATTGCAGAGCACTGGCAAAACAAGTTAGTCACACGTTGTGATCCACTAGATTAATAAAGTACTTTCTTATGACATGTTATCTGAGCAGGTGTAAGAAGCCACACTACCTTTTTATTCCATAGTTTGATGAGACATGGAAGACTGTTTCATGCAGTATACATACAAACCTCTTTCCTCTTTAATCAGTTATTCTCTCTAAAGCATTTTTATGCCATAAATTAAATATTTTACATGCTGTTTTTTAAAGGCTAAGAAGTTTGTGTTAAAGATGCATTTCAAAATAGATTTTAAATGAGTGACCTATTTTCTAGCAATAAAGAACTTTTTGAAAAAGTTGTATTGGGGCAAAACTGTTCTTTCAATAAACAGAAAAAAATAGTCTTTTAAGCTCTATGCATAGCTTGTCCAAGTATCATCGTCCTTTTTGAACTGTACTTCAGAAGAGTATTTCTTTTCCTTCCTGGGCACCTGATATTCCATTATCCATTACAACTGGATTATTCTTCCTCATTTTCCAGCTATGGAAGTTCCTCTGTTTTTAAGTTCTCTTTCAGTTTACAATGTAGTGCTAGCAAGTGGAGCTGGTCAGAGAATTTACTGAACTCAGGGCTTGTCTTCACTGCTATGGTAAATTGACCTAAATTATGCTACTCCAGCTATGGGAATAACGTAGTTGGAGTCGTTGTAGCTTAGGTCAACTTGTTGGAGTGTTGTGGTCGACCGGAGAGTGCTCTGCCATCAATTTAGCAGGTCATCACTAGACCCACTAAATCGGCCCCTGCTGCATCAAGAGTGTTGATCAGCCCTCAGTGTCTCATCTCCATGGAAAGAAGGAAGAGGCTCCTCTAGGCTAGGGTTTCTCAGTCCGTGGGTCGGAACCCAAAATTGGGTTGCCAGAATGTTTGAGGGTCATGTGACAGCTCCTGCGGCTCCTGACTCAAAGGGCTGGCTGGCTTGCCTCCCTGCTCCAGGCACTGTGACCTTTGGGAGCCCATCACCACTCAGGTTTGGCCCAGCTGTCATGATGATGAGAGTCCAAGTAGGCCAAATGTGAGTGAGTGGGATTGTAATGTCAAGAGCCAGATCACAACTCCACTCTCTCAAATTTGGCTCATGCAGGGGGACGGGGCCAAAACTGAGCAGTGCTGCAACCCTGGAGGTTACAATGCCTGGAGCGGCGAGCTAAGCCCAGCTAGCCTCACAGCACAGGTGCTGCAGGAGCTGCCACTGTGAGGTGACTGCCAAGCAGGACCCAACCTGCCAGGGGGCAGGATGCAACCAAAACTCCCTCAGGGCTTCCACCCTTAGACAAATTATTGGGTCATTACAGGCCATAAACACTTACAAATGGGTCCTGAGCCCAAAAAGGTTGAAAACCACTGCTCTAGGCCTTTCCTCTTTATCTCCTGGCAGGAGCTTTTTCCATTTTATTTTATTTTCTCTCTCTTCAGTGCCTTGCTGGGGACAGACACTTTGCAGAACAGGAGTCTGCAGGAAACCAGTGTTCCTCTTCGAGTGATTGCATATGTGCGTTCCACTCTAGGCGTGTGCACACCCTGAGCACAGTTGCCAGAAATTTTTCTCTCAGTGGTATCCATCGGCACAGCTCGAACTCTATCTGCAGACACACACTTACAGCACTGGTATACAGTGACAGCTGGCCTCACGGCCCCTCAATTCCTATTTCCTGCCCATGATGGTCATTGGACCTGCTATCCTTGCTTTGCAAGCTCTTTAAGTGATGGTGGTCTTAGCTGTAGTCAGTTTTAGCTAGGTTTAATGAAGTTCTATAATTTCATGTTGTAGCGGAGTTTTTTGTCTGTTCCCTGGTGCCAAGGCATGCCTCTTTCGGCAGGCTTCAAGCCATGTGCCTCATGCAGCAAGGACAGACTTGTCATCTTTCAAGTTGGAGGTTGGGTCTTACTCCTCCCGTCCGAGGAGTCGTTCTTGCTAGTCCTCCAAGGATTTCTACTGTTCATGGACCCAGGCACAGGAGTACCATCAAGTTCATATTGAGGAGGTCACACTGGCCCTTTTGGTTCCCCTCCAGTTTCCAGGGTTATTACATGTCCTGGGAAAGGCAGATGGCATTGTCCCATCAGGCAGCACCTGGTCCAGACTCCTAATACTTAGCCCAGTACTGAACTGCAAAAGGCATCTCAACAGGATCCTGCTGAGGTAGAAAGGGAGAAATAGCATTCACTCCTGAGGAGGTCTCTGCCTCTCCAGACAAGGCAGTTTCAGGAGGGGACATGTTGCCTCTCCTGGATGACTATACTGTTCACCAGGAGTTGTTGAAGAGGGTGGCCTTAAATCTAGGCATACACCAAGAGGTAGGGAGAGAGGCCTCCCATTGTCTAGTTGACATTTTAGCTGCTGTGGACCCGTCAAAAGAAGCCTTGCCTCTAAGTGAGGTCATTATGGACCCTGTTACTACCTTGTGGTAGACCCATGGCTCCCCCCCCCCACGTCAAAAAGGACTGAACAAAAGTACTTTGTTCCAGCCCAGGGTTATGAGGTCCTGTACAGCCATCCCCCACTCTCTACCCCCGTCCTTGGGGATCCTTGGTGATACCTGCTGCCATTGAGAGATAGAGAGGCAGGGTCATCAGGGTGTGACCCCAAAGTCAAGACTTGAAGAAATTAGACCTGTTCAGTAGGAAAGTTTATTCCACTGGAGATGGGTGGGTGATTTTAATCTGTGGGACTCCATGCAGAAATGCAAGGACTTGATATCATAAGAAGCTAGGCAAGAGTTCTCCTTGCTGGTGGACGAGAGAAAATATGTGACTAGGGCCATGTTGCAAGCTGCTTTGGATGTGGCTGACTTGGCAGCATGTGTATGGCTTCTGCAATGGCTATGTGCTGATAAAAGTTTTAAATATAGCTCAAGCCTTTTTACTGAAATATAATTCTGATCTGAAAGTTTTGAAATTACAAGAAATCTACTATGGAAACAACTGCTCAGTTTATTAAACCCCACTTTGCCATCTTGTTGCGATGCTTGATTAAAAGGCAAATTTAGCTTTTCTAACGAACTAAGTCAATCTTTAAATATGACATAACGGTGTTTTGAAATAACTCACTTTAAATCCATACAATACCGTTTCTGTTTGAAGTGAACTATTAGGAAATGGTAACCTCTCAAGTTGACTGAACTAGTTTAAAGTTGTTTGATATATTTCTTAATTTATTTTGCGAGGGGAAAGTGTGTGCTGTTCTCTTTGAGCATAAAATTAACAACTTGGGGTATCATCCTCAAAAAGAGATGTTCAGACTTAAACTGGGACTGATCGTAACTAAAACAGGAGGTTCTCAACCTTTTCCATATATACAACACAGCCTCACAGCCCTCTTCCATCAAGCCATAAAAATGATGGTCCATGTGTAAGATGCAATTTAATTAGAATTTTACCATTTTCCTTTGTGCTTAATCACACACTTTTTTAAAAAAACAAAAAATCCCTTCCACAGCTGTACATGTCTCTCTGCTATCACCAGCTGCATTCTTTGTATCATTAATTGGTTTATTATTACTGAACATAAGAAAAATCTTAATTTTAAAAAAGTGAAAACAATCAGTTTTGGCAGTTACTTTTAATTTCATTAATAGGTGATGGGAAGTTGATGCTTCAAGGCCCCCATTGAAGTCCCATCCTCTTCCTGCCTGTCACTTCACTTCCATCTGTGCATCTCCAGTAGTGCTACTGTAGCAGGGTATGTTTGGCTCTGACCCTCATCTCAGCAGCACCAGAATTTGGAGAAGGGAGCATCGCTATCAGCAGTGTTCTAGAGTGCTGTCAGGAGTGCATCACCACCCAACTAACACAGCACAGCCTTGTAACCCAGAAACCAGACCCAGAGGATCTTGTTTACAGCTGTTGTCTTTGGCCACTGATGTAGCTGCAACACTGTGATATCCTAGGGCAGATGAGTATGAAGCCAGGGGAAACTGCACCAAAGCTCTACAATCTGTATTAAGGGTTTGCACCAGTGAAGTTACATTAGTGGCAGTCTCAATATAGATAAGATCTTAGTGTGCATTTTTATTCCTGCTATTCAGTACATTGTGAACTAATAAGATTTTTTAATGCTATCACAAATAACTCCTGTTTAGTAGATACTCTTCAACATGGGTGGAATTCTCTTGTTTGAAGAGGAGAGGACTGGTGGAATGCTGTCATCTGTTTTTCTGCTGTACCTGTAACTCTGGTAACGAGTTTGGGGTTAGAGTGAGAGATGGGGAGGCAGGCAGGCAGTGAAATCCAAAGTAATCACAAAACTAATCAGTCCAGAACCTCTTTCTCTATAGAAAAATCTGCCTACTCATTTTGTTTTCAGCTATTACACTGCCAAACCACACAAGCAGTTTTACATGGGAGTTGTAACAAGCATGAAGTTCAATTTGTGAGCCTTGAACTGACAGCCTTGGCTTTAGATAACCTTTATTTCTTCCTATCAGATAAAAATCTGAGGCTATTCTATGATAACAACCTTCAGAGCAGAGTGTGCCACTTACTTTTTGGCCATGTACTTTGTCGCATTGTTTGTTTTGATTCTAGGTGATACCTTCACTTCAAATGAACTACTTTGTGAAGACTTTGATGCCACTTCCAACTTTTTTAATCAATAAAGCAGGATAAATGCAACTGCTTTTTCTACACACGGTTGTTTTGGACACTAAGCTAGTAAGGGGGAGGGTTTTAATCAGAAGAGAGCAAAGTTTTCCTCTGTTTCTTTTTATGGAAGACCAGAGGGGTAATTCTTACCCACTGTAACACTGGTTTCAGCACTTTTGATCCACTCCCTAATCAAGTGATCTGTCTTCGGATAGAACTTCTTTTTTTACAACTTGCTAGTTTTCAGCTATGGCTTTGCTAAGGGGGCATTAATGAAACTTGCAAAGGATATTTTAAAAATTGTTTACTCTTGTTTTTGTTGCTGATTGATGTTGTGTAAAAGATATTGCATATCATTTCTAGTTATGAAGGAATTGGATTTTGTTTAAACATTGTAAACTTTTTAAATAAAACAGGCTGGGTATTAAGAAATGTGAGTTATTTCTTTTTGAATCTTTTCAAATCCTAATTTAAGATTTCTTAGGGCAATAAGTGTTCATGCAGCTCTTTTCTTGAAAGCAAATATATACACAATCCATTAAAGACTGAAGAGTTCAAAAACGTATTTGACAATCCATCAGATGTTAGATCAGGGCCACCTGTTGTTCCAAGAAGACATATCAATCTCCATAAAGTGAGCGAACACATTCTTATCCCTTCTTAGATAAAGGGATATTATCTTCTAGCTGAAAACAAGAGCCTGGATATCACTCCCTCTCTGAAGAGAGTCAGGCTGGTTGGCATTCAATTTTTATTCTCTCCAGCAGATGGAAGGTGTGTTGATGGTTTGTAACTTCTTGGCAGGTTTTATTATGGTGGCTCCACAGCAGGAGTGTCGGTGCAGTACAGTCAGAGGTATATGGCTTAAAGTTGCCTTCTCTCCTAATCATCTTCAGCCAATCAGAAGGAAAGTATGTTTTAGCTCGTTTCCTCAAGTGCCTCATCATTCACCTTGTTCCTCAGTTGTTTCTGCCTCTTTTTATATTGGACTGTGCAGCTGTTACAAGCTATGGCTGAAAATCCTCATACAAAAAGTGACCAACTTTTGCAGGCTCTTCTTGAAACCCACAATTGCAGGCCCAGTTTGTATTTCCATGCTGCTTATTTTGTCACTTATAACTTGAAACAGGGTGATGAGAACTGAACACCGTATTCATCATGGGGCATAGCATTGATTTATATTGACAGTATAGTAGTATTTTCTAATCCTTATTAATACATCATAGCATGATTTCCTTTTATGGGAAAATAAATACCTAATAGTCAACCATAACATGAGCATTTCCAGCTGCTGATTGGATACAACTTACCAGTGAGTTCAGAGCCACTTTCTACAGGCCTCCTTCTTGACTCTCAACATTACTGTTCCTCTGTATGCTTTGTACTTGCTTCTGTTAGTTGTGTTCCTTCTTCCACATGGCTTTCATCATATAAGAACTCAGCTTACCTTCTCTAACACTTAAACAATTCAAGAGCCTCCAAGTGGCTGCCTGAAGAGAATTCTTCCTCTTCTGATTGATTTCTGGCATGTAGCATGAAATAGCTCGCGTCAATGAAGTGTCATAAACCTTTGCTTATTGGTATCAAACATAAACACAAAGCCAGACTCCACCATGCCTGAAAGTAGGCCAGAGGTTGCTAGCTCTACAGCTGTAGAATAGCTAAATCCAAATGAATACTGCTCTGAGTGGTGTGGTTTTAAAGTTGTCATTTTTCAGGTTACAAGTTTCTTCTCAGTAGTAATTAAGTTTTGGAATTTGCGTATTTCTTTTATATGGGATACTGTTACAAATATCTCCAAAATGAGTGGGCATTTTAAAATAGAAATTTCTCTTAATTAATAGGGTAAATTATGTAAATTTTTAGAATTTATAATCATACCAAATGCCTTTTGTAACCATACTTCATCCTACTTGAATTAAGTTTTTTTTTTTTCTTTTTTCTTTGCTATGAAAGATATACTGACTGAAATCACCTTCTGGCTGGCTCTCTAGGTTTTGCTTGTTTCTCTACAGAGCAATTTTCCCTGCTCTTTAATTCTTACCATCTGAACTCTTGCTATTCCAGTGCACGTGAGTAGCTCCATGTGTTAACGACTGAGGGAGATTTTATGTTGCAGAAGTACTTAGCCATTGACAAAATCATTTCACTTGTGAGTCAGCAGAGATCTGAGCTCCAGTCTGAAATCGTGCTTTGTTACTGCAGTTCATGTTTTACCCTTTTCTGTATCTTTGCTTAGAGCACTGGACTGGGCCTCTGGAGACTTGAATTCATTTCCTAGCTCAAAAACAAATCTTGCTGTATGACCCTGGGCAAGTCACTTTGATATACCCTGTGCCTCAGGTTCACCATCTTTAACATGGGAATAATACTTCTTTGTCATGAATGCTATGCTGTAAAATCCCATTAATTCCTGTGAGATGTTCAGATGGTCTTGTGCTGAGGACTATACAAATGCCTAGATTATAAAGAATGTATCTGTCTTCATAACAACCATCTGAAATGAGTGAAATTATCTACTTGACCATTTCCTAGAACAATCATAATCATACACTCTAGACACTGCATGTTGCAGGAAATAGAAGGCAGGAAATTTGTCAGGTAGCATAAACTAGTTACTAGCTTTCAAAGATATAATTGAGTTTTGTGCCCACATGGAAAATAGTATCCCTATCTGCCACAGAAATCAATTAAGAAAACTCTTAACTTGAAAAATGTAAGGAACAAATAACAGCAATTTGGATTTGATGGCAGGATAACAGCACACTGAGTTCATACCATTACATTAATACTTGGACATCTATTGAAAGACTGAGCTGCAAGTCTAAGTTCAGTGAAACAGTAAAAATACAGCATTGATTCTGATTTCACTTGTGCATATTCAGTAAGGCCTATTTAGTTAGTGTGAAGAACACCTGCTATAACTGGGCAGTAAAGTGAAAATGTAAGCAACACACAAACTTGAGCTTTAAACTTGAATTCAGGCTTGTTTTTGGAAAGCTGGTGTGCTTAAGTTGCCCAAAGACTTCTGAAGAGGTACTGTGTAATATGTTGATCTTGGTCACCCCCAATATGTGCATGGGTGGCAGGTTTGTAGAAATTTTGGTGGTGCCCATAATCCGCTCTCACAACTCCGCCCACCCCAAACTCTGCCCCCCTGCCTAAGGCTCTAGGAGGGGGGTTGGGTGAGGGGAGGAGGTCTGGGGTGCAGGCTCTGGGATGGAGTTTGGGGAGTGGGAGGGGGTGCAAAGGGAGGGGGTGCAGGCTTTGGGAGGGAGTTTGGGGATAGGAGGGGTGAAGGGGTGAGGGCTGAGGAGGGTTATGGGGTGTGGGAGGGGGGATTAGGGCTGGGGCAGAGGATTAGGGTGCAGGGGGATGAGGGTTGGGGCTGAGGATGAGGGGTTCATAATGCAGGAGGGGGCTCAGGGCTGGGGCAGAGGATTAGGGTGCAGGGGGATGAGGGCTCTGGCTGAGGACGAGGGGGTTTGGGGTGTTGGAGAGGCTCAGGGCTAGAGTGGTAGGGCAGGATAAGGGCTGCCTGCCCTGCCATTTTTGGATGAGGGGCACTAGGACCCTGAGGCAGCAGACAGCAGTTGCTGCAGGGAGTGAGGTTCCACATGGGAATGTGCTACTCCGGCAGCACAAGCAGGCACAAGAGAGGTGTGTGCTGCTTTTTTTCAGGCAGGGATGCGGTGTGCGGGGGGGTGGACGTGTGGGGGAGGGGTGGCAGGTAGAGGCTGGGGCCTGCTCCAGGCAGGGACCTGGTGGGGAGGGAACCCGGGGGGCCGTGGGGTGGGGCCCGCTGCAGGCAGAGCCGGGGGAAGAGACCCAGCTTCAAATATTGGTGGAGCAGAGCCCCTGGCCCTGAATATTCCTGGAGCCCAGGCACTGCAAAAGAATATAACCTGCTGCCTATGAATATGTGTAGGTATGCTGCTATAGATAACTCCGAAGTCATTTTCAAGGCAGGGCAAAATAGTCACAGTACATAATACCTCTACCTCGATATAACGCGACCTGATATAACACGAATTTCGATACAATGTGGTAAAGCAGTGCTCTAGGGGGGCTGCGCACTCCAGTGGATCAAAGCAAGTTCAATATAATGCAGTTTCACCTATAAGATTTTTTGGCTCCTGAGGACAGCGTCATATCGAGGTAGAGGTATATCTGAAGTGCAGTGAAGTCCTCCAGGATGTTTAAGTATACGTACATTTTTGTTAAACAGTTGTCACTTTGTCCCAAAGGGCATGCTTGTTAGTTACCGTATGTGCCTTTAGTTGTAGATTCATAGAATGACTTGAGAGACTTACAGTAACTTTAATACAGTTTTGTTCATTTTAGTTTGCAACAGAAGAGAAAAGGAACTGCACAAGTCCAGAAAGTTAGTCAGGCTCTTACTGATTTCAGCATCGATCATTGCAGATATAGTGGTACAGTTAAATGTCAGTAGTGGTTAAATAGGACATACAAGCAGCAGTGAATTTTTGTTTACAGCCCATGACCTGTCCATGACTTTTACTAAAAATATCTGTGGCTAATACGTACCTTACTTATTAGCAACACACTCTCCTTTGGAGTGATACTAAACAGATTGTGTGATCCTCAACTGCCTCTGTTCCTTCCACTTAATGCCCCAGGCCTTAACAACTGAACTCTGAAGAAGGGAAAGTCGCTAAGTAGCGTGACTACTTAGATGGGCAGACTGGCTGTTAGGGATCAGTATCGCTGGCAAGACTCACCAGCAGTGTTCACAGGAGTAAGCAGGGTTGCCTGGTAGGGGTTTTGTTCTTACTTGGGATCCGAATGAGTAGTTTTGAGGAACTGCTCTTCTACCCAGTGGGTTCTCTCTAGTGAGCTTCTGTACGGTTCTTTCATGTCTCTTATCTTCCCCTTCCCTGTTCCCTCCCCAGTTCATGTACACTAGGCAGCTAGGAAGGTTAGTGAGGAAGCCTGGGCTATACTGATAACCCCTTCTATTTGTCTTACTACTTCCAAACAATGCTGTCAAATGATTTAACCAGCACTTGGTAGATATTGGGACATGGATAAAGGCTAGCTGGTCAGAGCTCAATCTGGATAAGACTGAAATGCTCGTAAGCTGGATAAGCAGTTGAAAGAAGTGGCAAGGACTACATCTGCCTCTAATGAATGGTGTTTGTCCACTATCTGTTACTAAGGTTGGTGGTCTGTGAGTATTGTACCCAGCCTTCTATTAGATAGCAGCAGTATCACTATCTATGAACACTTTTCCCCAGGCAGGCAAAAGTTGGGGGTACACTGTTCACTTCTTTTGGATGTGGTCCCTATTAACTGTGCTGATATCTCAAGCTTAGACTGCTGCAGTATACTTTTTGTGAGGCTATGCTATAATCTAGAAACTGAATATAGTGAAGAATGCTGCAGTCCACTTCTTAAGTGGAGCTTCTTGTTAAGAGTCCTGGGATTTGTGCTGGCTGCCTGTTATCTTCTAGATGGAGTTTTAAGGCATTGTTTGATTTGTACAGCCCCAAATCACTTGATTCTTGCTTATTTCATTTTCTCCCCACATGTTGTTCTGCCACATCTGCAGTCAGCACTTACAGGAGTCCCCTATCCTTAGAAGAAAGGGAGCACCTGGCAGGGCATTCTTCATAGGGTTGCCAAACCTCCAGAATTGGCCTGGAGTCTCCAGGAATTAAAGATTAATCTAATTAAAGATTGTCATGTGGTAATCTCCAGGAATACATCCAACCAAAATTGGTACTCCTAATTCTTCCTGATGGGCTGTACACTTAAATTGGCTTTCCCCAATGGTCTGAAATAGGCTGAATCTGTTGACCTTCAGTACCTGCTGCAAGGCACATCTTTTGGGGAGGGAGGAATGTAAACAGGATTGATATTGATGGATATGGTGGGATGTTTAATTTTGTGTTTGAAATTTGGGGCAAATTTATTTTTGTTTTTGCAGCAGTTGCTTGTTTCTACCATCAGGTATGTGTATGTTTGTTTAAACCAGACTCCTAAATCTAAATAGGTGCTTTTATATAAATTATGAACAGGTTTATAATAAACATCTCCAAGGATTACTTAATATGACTTTATATTTGTATGCATGTAGATTGAGTAATTCACTCTTGTTTGATAGAGAAAATGAGGTCTTACTCCCTTGATTCAGTGACTGTTAATTTTGATTAATTTCTCAGACCTCAGATAAAATGGTATTGAGAATACATGAGAATTTATATAGACTTTAGTGCAATGAACTAATCTGTTGAACCTGATCTTTCTTTGATTTAAAAAAAAAAAATCTTGGGTCACAATAGAAAAGGCTCTTTTTTTTTCATCCTGGTATTGAGTGTTGGTGCACATCTTTGTTTAGGAAAAAAGTAATAATCATAAACTGAAATCATAATCCTCTACAGTCAGGGTGGATTTGACTTAAATCAAATTGATTGAAATAATTATTTAAATCACTAGTCAGGAAGCATCGATTTAATCATGGATTTCAACATAAAAATGCATTCTTGTTGGTTGTTATAACCTTAATACATATTCATAACTCAGATAGATGTAGGTTTCATTTTTAGAAGGTACACACTATACATTTTTAAACAGTGATTTCTTTTGAAGACTTTTCAGATTAATTTTACAACTATATCAGAAAATGAATGATTGGTTATTTCATTTACCAAAGGTAATTGAAGCAGATATTTATGAAGTTATTGGGAAGTGAACTATCTCCAATTCATCAGATTAATCATTAATATTTGCAGGATTTTCTTGCCATGCTGTATTAGGAGGAGAACATCACCAGAAAGACATTTAAAATTGTTTTATTTAACTAAAACAACAACATTATGTATTCTGGATTTTTTCTTCAGCTGCACATAAATAATATTTTAACAAAACAAGCATATGAATTTTTGAACTTAGTTAAATATTCAAGTTTTTTAAAATCACATTAGTTTTTATTTAAATTGTTTAACTAAAATAGTTAAATGAAATATATATTTAAAAAAAACAAACCTAAAATTAAATAGACTATGTCAGCCCGGTCAACATAAGACACTTAAAATATCGGCTTCTTCAGCTAACTCAGTCGTTTTTACCTTCATTTTCCTGCTTGTTCATAATCAGGAAAAGAAAATTAAGCTTTCCTGCTTTTTCAGGTCCCAAACAATTTTTCAGTTTGGAATGAATTAGTCCAAAGGAAGAAAATATTCTTTCTACACTGGCTGAAGAAGCTACTGCTGTTTAAAAGAGAGATTATCTATTCCACAGTCTCTGAATCCAAGTGCTTAAGTGACTTCCACCAGTTCACTGGTGTGACTTTCTTTAAAACATCAGCAAACATATATTTCTTGAATAGTTCATCCTTAGCTCTGAAGTGTATTATAGTTGGCGTTATGGAGGGAAGATTGCTGGATGTCCATTTATAGCCAACTCCTCTTCTTCAGCAGTTAAGGTTTGACCCTGATACCGAGTAATGAGAATATTTGCAAGAAAATGAACTGCAGATAGTGCTTGTCCCCATTGTTTTTTTTTTAATGCTTGTAATTTAACTCTGTCATTGCATATTTCTCTTTTTTAAGATCTCACTCAGTTCCTTCGAAATTTCAACAGCGTCAGCAATAAAACAGCTATTTCCCTGCATTTTGTTCAAGGCCACAAAAGCAGGCTTCAGGGTACTCAGCATGTGTTCAATATTTCTCTGAAGCCCAATGTTGAGAACTTTGGCTGTGACAGTGCCATCATTTTGTTCACAAATTGTCCTCAGATTAGGCCAGTTCTTGATATAGTGCTCAAAACTGTCCACTACTGAGTTCCATTACATGTCTTGTGGGAAAATTAGCTTGGTTCCTCCCACTTTGTTCAGAGCAGCTGCTGCAAAGTGGCTGTTACCAAAGTATTTTGCAATTTCAACATTAGCCTTTATTTCTGGAACACTGAAGTCTTTGGCTAGGAGGTATCTCAAATGAGCACTGCAACCATATGTTATTAGTTTGGGACTCTGTTCTAAATAATTTTTTCTCATCTTGGATACATTTGCAGAATTATCTGTGACCAAGCTGCATACTAGACATTTGAATTTTTTGCACAATTTGTTTTATCTTTTACTGCTGCTACTTGTAAGTATTCTGCTGTGTGCGCATTTCCTGATGTATCAGTTGTTTCTGTAAAGAAGACATTCACCTCTTCTGTTGTCACACAGGCACATGCAACAGGATCATTGTGGACATTGCTCCACTCATCAAGACTCAGGTTAACGATTTTACTCTCTAGACCATATGCGCACTGCTCAGTTTCTCTTTCATACACTTTTTATTGAGCAATTTGCCTGCAACATCTTCTCTGTTGTGTGGATTGTATCCTGATCTTAATGACTGAACCATGTTAATGAAATGTGGGTTCTAAATCATACGGAAAGGAGAGTTCGTTGTGTAAACAAATCGGGCTTTTTTTCATCAGTTACCTCTTTCTAATCTTCTGGTTCTTATCTGTGCTTGTTTCTGGATGGTGGAGATGTTTTTTCCTTTTTGTTACAGGTGATATACTGTGGCTGTGTGACACACATGATGTGACTGAAACACTATCATTAGCAGATAACTCTGAAACTATAGAAAATTATGGTGATCTTGAAAGTGGATAGTCTTCAGAATCCTGTGTGTTGAGGATGGATTCTCCTAAACAAAATAAGTCATTGCAGTTATTTAATTATTTACCATACTGCTCATTTAGTACTACTCATTGAATTTCTTTAAAAGTAAAATTGTAAAAGGAAGATCTGCCTACTTCAGCTATTTATTTTTTTATCACAACTGTATCTAAAATAATAGTACCATAGATGATGATTATAGTTTTTGCTGGAACATGAGAATTCAAGAAAAGTTCAGAAGGAAGACAGGCAGTCCTTAAAAGTCTGAAATAAAGTTTACCAACCTGAAGCTCCTGCATGTTCAGACATGTTCCTTTCCTTCAATGCAGCTTCCTCTTGAGAAGCAACACTTCTCATGATGTTTTATTTGTGCAACCAGGCCTTGCATTTCTTAGTTGCACTGTTTGCATTTTGCACACATGCATGTCTTACCCACAGGTAGAGGAACTTCATTAAAATATTCCCAAACTGGGTCTCTTTTATGGCCTGCTACCTTATAGGTTTTCCCTTCTAGTGAGAGAATGGTATGGTAGATGTCAAATCAATGAAGGCTACACACAGAAAGACCTTAACACTTCTGGAATATCCTGCTCAAACAGTTTCACTTTTGTTACAAGCATGTTATCTCTGGAGACACAAATCCACAGTTTGAGAACTGCAAAAGTAAGCTTTGATGCTATCTTCTAGACTGAGCATTGAGGCCTGTTGGGTAATAGAAAGATTAACCTAAATCTATACAGAAGCCCCTCGAATCCCATAAGATTGGGTCCCTAATCCACAAACTATTGGAACTCATTTACAAAACTTTTCTTAAATATTACATGTATATATTGTCTCATACTATAGAATTAGACTTTATAATTCCTATTCCATAATGAGGTATCTTTGAGCTACAATGTATCTTAATTAAAACTATCTTTAGATAACGAGTCTGGTGGCACCTTAAAGACTAACAGATTTATTTGGGCATAAGCTTTCATGGGTAAAAAGCCTATGGATGGATCTGAAGAAATGGGTTTTTTACCCATGAAAGCTTATGCCCAAATAAATCTGTTAGTCTTTAAGATGCCACTGTACTCCTTGTTGTTTTTGTGGATACAGACTAACACAGCTACCCCCTGATACTTGATATCTTTAGATAGGTTTTTCCTCAAAAAGCATTTGATAAAAAAAATCCGATTTTTTTAAAGATCATTGATTTTATCCTCCCTGCCTACAGTGTAGTTGGATGAACACTAAGTATTAACACAGAAAATCAGTCTTGTTTTGAAATAGAGAGATAGGATATGAAGGTTTCTAACTTTAAGAAGCTAATGAAAGTGTAACATGTTTTTCTGTTTTACATGTGACTAAAATTATACTTACTATCATGACTATTTTTTTTACCGCATCAGTGAATAGTTTATAAATGACATGAATATTTGCTTATATTCACAGTGTTAAACTGATTGCTAAATTTCAGGTCAGGAAATCATCTGTTATGAATTCTTCTTCTCTCTCCTGTGCTTTCACTTCTCTTCTCCTTCCCTGTTTCCCTTGGTTATATTGGTTAACCTTTGTGGAGGGAGTATTGCCTTTTTTCTGGACTATTGGAAGGGTGTGATTAATCTGTTAGGGTGTTTCCATGCCATTAAAATGAGATGGAGAGAGGAAGGGGCGCTGCTGGACTTTTCTCATTTTCTGTTTTTCTATCAGCATCATTTTAATCTGGAAGTATCTGTATATCCAGAAATTCTACAGAGATTAGTACGTTTGCTAATGTTTTCTAGGAGGTATCTAGGATTAAAAAAGCAATAATGTTGCAGTGTGAGGTGCACTGGCAGAACAGGCAGTACAGCACAAGCTTGGGCAATGTGTACTGCTGTCAGTCCTTCCCTTTTAAGTATCATATTAGACCAATATTTTCTTAGAAGTGAGGCAAATAAATTATGCTTATTGTATTTGCTTGGGCTCATAATATACCATGGTGGTGCTCTTTCCAGGATAACAAATACTAAAACATCTAATGAGGGATCAGGTTTTCATTCCAGGCTTCACATATTAATAGGGCATTCTGATATGTTGCACAGATTTTTCAAACCACTGACCTTTCCAGAATGCTCTCAGCAATGCCAATAGAGAGAGCATGTTGGCAGCTTAAAGATGTTTTCTCTGGCATTCAAGCAGAAGTAAAAAAATTATTGCTGGTGGAAATAGATGGAGGGGAATGGGATTCTGAGGCTGTGGCTGTCCAGCATAGTTTGACAGTGAATAATTGTGGTAGTTAATTCATTTGTGTTTAAAGGTGGCATTAATGTTGAAAGCTCTGTGTATCAAACACAAACTGGATACCAATTTCAGAAGCTGTGCAGTCAGCCATGGTTTGTAGTCCACATGTAGTCCTTCATTGGTTGAAATGTGGTCCTGAAGCCACACATTTCATAAATTCTGTTTGAAAAGTTGCTAGACCACAGCGTAGCAGCCAAACTTGATGACTTGCTACCAGGTGCACTTGTTAATGTGTAGCAAAAAGAGGCAGAAAATGTGGTATTTCCTACCAAGAAGGAAAGTAGGATAGAGTTACGGTACAACGTGTGGGCAAGCCCAGGGGATCAAATGGTGATGTATATGCAGAAGATGGGAGATCTGGAATGCCTGTGGCTCAGAGAGAAAAAAAGATGAACAGTAGCTTCACTTAAACCTTCTCTGACCATCAATCCATAACTCATGGGGGTGCAGTTCTCTTGAAAATAACAAGCACAAGTGACTAAGAGCTCTTGGAATTTTGGAGCTTAGGAAACTGCTTTTTCAAAGTTTGACTTCTTTGAGAAAGCCAGAGCAATGCAGCTCCTTTTCCCTCACACTGTTCCTAAACAGGGTTTCTTCAGATAAAGGCCTTTGAGAGAAGAGGATTTATATTAGTCTGTTGCTAAAGATATATTGGGCAATTATTACCGTGAAACTGGTGAACGTATGCCATAATGAGAACAATATTACGAAGAGGCTAAGCCATTGGAAGAAAACAGTGGAATGTTGGGGGAGAGCCCATAGAGTTTTTGCTTTTGAGGCTTCTGGGAACAGTAAATACATCATCTGAAGAGGATCTTGATACATAACAAGGAAGAAAATATGGTAAATGAGGGATCATCTGTTGTGACCTAAACAGGATGTGCCGTGTTTGTCTTTCTCCTGGATGACAGAAGTGAGTTACCTGTGTGAAGTGCAAGCTGGGTCTCCAGTCCTTGAACTTTTTCTTCCAGTATGGAGACCAAGTATTGACCCTGCATAGCGTCACAGAAAATGAAGACTTCCTGGATAGAAGTCAGGATTTGGTACTGCAGGCACAGCATGCCAAAGACTCAGAAAGGGCAGTGCAGGTGGGACTGAAGAACAGGGAAGAAAATTGGCAGCGTGTGACCTCCAGAAGGAGGAGGAGAACCAATATACCCTCAATACAGATCGAGATAAGCAACCGCTTCCAGGTTCTTGGTACAGGTAGTACTGCTGAGAATGCCTTGGAAGAGTCATCGGAGAGAAGGGACCAGAAGGAGACCCCATTGACCAGAAGGCATGGGATGTTTTGTCCTAGGGATGGGGGTTCCATGACCACCACTCCTAAGAGGAGAAGGAGGATGATGATTGGGGACTCCCCTCTTAAAGGGAGTCTGCTGTCCAGACCAGGAATCCTGAGAAGTGTGCTGCTTGACGAGAGCTAGAATTCAGGATGTATGGAGAGTCTGTGGAGACTCTCGCCCTCAGGCCACTATTCTTCCTATTTATCCCCATGGGCACAAACAGTACAGCCAAGAATGACCTTGAGCGGACCACTGCAGACTACATGGCTCTGGGAAGAAGGATAAGAGTTTAGGATGTAAGTGGGGCTCTCTTCCATCCTCCCTCTTGAAGGAAAAGGCTCAGGCAGGGATCGTCAAATTGTGGAACTAAATGTGTGGCTATGCAGGTGGTGTCAGTGAGAGGACTTTGGCTTGTTCAACAACAATCTGATGTCTCGAGAAAGAGGATTTCTGTGCTGGCAGAGACTCCTCCATCTGTCAAATACTGGGAAGAGCATCTTTACACATCACCTGGCTAACCTGATGAGAGCTTTAAACTAGGTCCTATGGGGTATGGTGAGAAAAATGCAGCCAATGCACATCTAGGCTTAAGTAATGAAGACAAGGGGAAGAGGCTAAATTCTGGAGAAGGTACTGGGAACCACAATGGCAGTTAAGAGGCAAGAAGAAAATCAAGAGGGCAGTCTGCAAAATATCAATGAAAGGAGTATGGGGAACAAGCAGGATGAATGGGAAGTCCTGGTATATGAAGAAAATGATGACCTAATTGGCATTACAGAAACTTAGTGTGACAACTCCCATGATTGGAGTACCAGCGTTGGGGGATATAGCTTGTTCCAGAAGGACGGGGTAAGGAGGCATTATGCTGTACATGAAGCATATATACACTTGCTCTGAGGTCCAAGAGAAAGGTGAGCAGCAGACTGAGTTTCTGGGTGAGGATAAAAAATGGAAAATAGTAGCAATGTTATGGTAAGGGTCTATTATAGATAAAGTTAAGATTTTTCATTGATATTTTTAGTAAGTCATGGACAGGTCACGGGCAATAAAGAAAAATTCACGGAACCATGTGATCTGTTCTTCACTTGTACTAAAAATATTCATGATAAAATGGGAAGGGACTGGGGCAGCTGCGAGTGGCCGGGAGCTTTGGGGCCCCTACCACCCATGGGGGCTCAGAGCTCCAGGGTCCCCCTGCCCCCTCCCCCTGGAGAACTGTGGAAATCACCCTGCTGCCTCCTCAGTGGAGAGCTGCGGGGGTTCCCCTGCTACCCCCTGTGGTAGGGGGGAGCTGCCAAGGGTCCCCCTGCTGCCACCAGTGTGGCGGAGCTCTGAGGGTCCCACTGCCACAGTGTGGAGCTGCTGGGATCCTCCTGCCCACCCCAAGTGACTTGGGGCTGTGAGGGTCCTTCTGCGCCCCTCCCTTGTGGTGGCGGGGGGCTGCGGGACTACCCCTGTTCCCTGCAGCAGTGGGGAGTTGCAGGGTATTGTGGCTAGGAGCGTGGGGGCCACTGCCTCAGGACACCACTTGCTGCTGCTGGAGGGAGGCAGCAGTACCCTGCTGTTCCCAGCTGCAGGGGCTGAAGTCACAGAGGTCTTTGGAACTCACAAATTCCATGACTTCCACAACCTCAGTGACAGAATCTTAACCTTAAATATAGACTCTCAAATCAAGAAGAGGAAGTGTGAGTCATTCTTCAAACAGGTAACAAGATTAGCTAACACATGTGGGGTACAGTAACTCCTCACTTAGTCATCTCAGTTAACGTTTCATTGTTACGTTGCTGATCAACTAGAGAACATGCTCACTTAAAGTTGCGCAGTGCTCCCTTATAATGTCATTAGGCAGCTGCCTGCTTTGTCCACTGCTTGTAGGATTCTCTGGAAGAGCAGTCCCTCCTTGTGGGGATTAGAACCAAGGGAAGCTGGCAGGCCCTTCCTCCCATCAGCTTCCCTAAATTCCTGCCGTGCTGCTCCTGCCTTTCCCTCTGCCTTGGAGCTGCTCCCGGGAGCTTCCTGCTGGCTGGTGGAGAGGGGTGCTGATATCAGGATGTCCCCCTGCCCCCCTCCCCTCTGCTCTGTACCCCCTTTCCAGAAAACGGAGGAGGGGGACAGGGCTCAGGGACAGAACAGAGGGAGCTTGCTGGAAGCTGTTGCTGCTGCCTGTTTTAACTGGCTGAGCTGCTTAAAAGGGCAACATACTCGAAATGGTGTCCTTAAAGGGGCAATGCATATCTCTCACTCATGCACGGACCCCCCCAGCACTTTGGAAAGTCAGCACCTGTGCAACTGTGCATGTGTTGTCAAGAGGAGGGAGTGATGTGCTCCCGCTGGATATCATCATTTCAGTTTTTGCAGTAAATGTTTGCAGCTACTGCCCTGCATCTATTGTTTCCTCCCTCCTGCCTCAGTTCATGCTGCCTTATAGGGTGTGAGGCTACATTAACAGCAGTGTATTAACCCTTGAGGGCTCAGCCGAGTGCTAGTTAATCATTTAGCAGCAAGGCATTCCCAGGGAAATATTCCACCCTCCGACTGCACCACCTCACCCAAGCTTCACAATCTTTCATTGCTGTGTATAATATTAAATTGTTTGTTTAAAATTATTTAAAACTTATACCGTATATGTATATAATGTCTTTTGTCTGGTTAAAATTTTTTTTCCCTGGAACCTAACCTCTCCCCATTTACATTAATTCTTAGAGGGAAATTGGATTCACTTAACATGGTTTCGCATAAAGTCGCATTTTTCAGGAACATAACTACAACGTGGAGGAATTACAGTAATTTTAATGGGGGATTTTAACTTCCCTGATTATCCGTTGCAAGACTATTACAGCAAAACATATGCCCTGCAAATTCTTAGCATGTGTAGGGGACAGCTTTCTGAATCAGAAAGCTGAGGCATCAACTAGTAGGGATCATCCATTCTTGATCTAGTCTTGACCAACAGCGATGAATTAGTTACAAATGCAAAGGTGTTCTGGAATTTGGGATAAAGTGATCATGATCTGATAGAATTCAAGATCCTAAGGAATGGAAGACATGAGAACAGGAAAACAAGGACAGTGAACTTCAGAAAGGTGGATTTCAACCATCTCAGAGACATAGTATGTAAGATCACATGGAAAGACTAATTAGGAAGGAAAAGGAGTTGAAGGGGGCTAGCGGTTCCTAAAAGATGTAATACTAGAGCCTCAGCGTCAGACTATTCTGATGCAGAGAAAAGATGAGAAGAGCCACAGGAGGCCAATGTGGCTGCAGAAGGAGCTTTTTAGCTATCTAAAACTCAAAAGGAATACTTACAGGATATGGAAGAAGGGGGCATGTCTCCAAGGAAGTATATATGGGCATAGCGCGAGTTTGCAGGGACAAAATCAAGAAGGCGAAGGCAAGGAATGAGTACAGCAGATAAGAAATGTTAGACAGTAAGAAGGGGTTCTTGACATAACGCTAGACAAAAAAGGAAGATCGGAGATGATAGGGATCTGCTGCTCAGTGGAGAAGGTGAGCTATAATGGATGATGGTAGGACGGCAGAGCTGCTCAGTGTCTACTCTGCTTCATTCTTCTCACAAAAAATAACATGACTAGATGTCTAGCAAAGTTACCATAGATGACAAAGGGGAGGGGATGCAGATCAGGATTAGTAAAGGACATGTCGGAGATCTTCTAACTAATTTAAACAAATTGAAGTCAGCGGGGCCTGATGCTGTTCACTCCAGGGTGCTGAAGGAATCATCTGAAGGAATCCGAGAGTCACTGGCAATAACATTTACAAGCTTATGGATGACAGGAGAGGTCTCGGAAGACTGGAGAAGGGCTAACATAGTGCCCATCTTTAAAAGGTGGAAAAAGGAGTAACCAGGGAACTATAGACCAGTCAACCTGACCTTGATACCTGGGAAGCTAGTGGAACAAGTACCTGGAGGATTAAGGGGTAATCGCTAGAAGCCAGCATGGATTTACTAAGAACAGATCATATCAAACCAGCATGATTTCCTTCCTTGACAGGGTAACCGTATGGTGGATGAGGGAATGCAGTGGACATAATACACCTGGACTTTAGCAAGGCTTTTGACACAATCCCACATGACATTCTGATAAGTAAGCTGGACAAATGCAGGCTCGGTGGAGCTACCATTAAGTGAATACCTAATTGGTTGAACAACCACAAACAAGGACTAACTATGATTGGAATGATATCAGATTGGAGGGAGGTATCAAATGGCATTCCACAGGGGTCTGTTTTGGGTCTGGTGTTAAACATCTTTATTACCTGGATGTAGGAATAGGAAGCATGCTGATCAAATTTGCAGATGACACAAAGCTGGGGAGGGAGTGCTAACACTTTGGAGGCTAAAATGAAAATTCAGAGGGATCTTGATACATTGGAGAACTGGGCTATACACAAAAAAATGAAATTCAACGAAGGCAAATATAAGATGCTACTGTTAGGTAAGAAAAACCAAATGCACAGATTCAGGATGGGGGATAGCTGAGGATCTGGGAGCTGTGGTGGATCACAACCTCAACATGAGTCAACAGTGTGATGCTGTTACAAAAAATCAAATGCAATTTTCGGTTGCATTAACAGAGGCATAGTGTGCAAATCACGGAAGGTGATAGTACCACTCTACTCGGTGCTGGTTAGGCCTCAGCTGGAGTACTGTGTCCAAGTTTGATCACTGATATATAGAAAGGATGTCAAGAAACTGGAAAGAATATAGAGGCAATCAACAAAGATGTTCAGAATGCAAACTATATGAGTAAACGCTGAAGGAACTGGCTATGCTTAGATTGGAAAAGAGGAGATTAAGGGGGGACATAAGTGTTCAAACACTTGAAAGGCTACTATAAAAAAGATGAAGAAAAGTTGTTCTCTTGCCACAAAGGGCAGGCCAAGAGGCAATAGGTTCAAACTACAACATAGCAGATTTTGATTAAATTTCAAGGAAAAACTTCCTTCTTGTGAGAACAGTAGGATAGTGTAACAGACTGTGTAGGGATGACATAGAAGCCCCTTCACTGGAGGTTTTCAAAAGGAGGCTGGACAGCTGTCTGTCTTGGATGGTTTAGATATCCTGCATCTTGGGAGGGGATTAGACTAGATGACCCTTCCGGTTCTTTCTAACCCTATAGTTCTGTGATTCTGTAATTAATAACAGTTCATATGTATGAGGGAGTAGATATGTTTATGCATACATCATTTTGTCACTTCCTGACACAAGTGCTTAACTGTCCAAATTTAACATTCATATCTTTTGATGGAAGAGATTTGTATACATGTATGTGTAAGCAGAAATAATAAAACAAGCATACATTCTGGATACATACACACTTCCTAGTAGAGTGAGGGTTAAGGAAATACACAGCTAATACAAAAGTGATGAGTATTTAAAAAAAACCAGTTTTTACAAATACATGTAAAACAACATTTATCTTTTTCTCTGGAATTGGTCATTTAGTCTCAGTGTGTTTGTCGGATTGAAACATGCCTGTATGAAGAGCATAGCTTGAATTTTTTATGAGCGAGAATGTAAACATTAGAGCTGCACAAGACTTGCAGAGGAACTTTGTTGATCCTGTGCATCGTCGTCTACTTATGTAATCTGATATAATAGAAGTGAAACAGAAACCAGATGTCAGGGTGGAGCAATTATAATTCTTCATCCAGGAGTATTAGAATAAATGAGCTTTTTTTGTCTTCTCTTTATGTGAAGTTTTGTTTGTTTTGGGTTGGAAATGTACAGAGGGGATTTCTGAGCTCTAGATTTGATTCATTGCTGAAGACATCTTCTATTTAAAAGAATATTCTCTTGATCTTCCAAATCTTTTTCTCTTAGCCTTTCTTTTTCATGTCATGAAGCTCTTCTTGTTGCTCCAATTAGTCGATTTAACTGCTGTTTCAGATGAATTAGCTAGAATGGTTTTTAGTTTGGATAGTATTAACTGCTCGCTGTATTAACTACAGAGTCAGGATTTCAGGCTTTCAAGAAACTTACCCATCTGAAGTGAAGCTTTTTGATTTTACATTTTGATTTGGCAAGATGTTCTAAGAAAATCTTGTAGAGAGACATTTTGAGATGAAATCCTACACCAGGTTCTTCTGCTACAGAGATTTTTATGATCTACAACTGACTTGTTTGCTCTGACTACAGGATTTGAGGTTTAAAAGGAAAATGGGCCACCAGTGACCCTCACCCTGATGGGGAAATGGATTTCCCCTTTGATGAACCTCTTAACCAGCTAGTTGTATTTTCTTCTGCTAGATCAGACTCTCAATGAGGTTTTTTTTAGAATTGAAGGTATAGTAACTCTGGTACAGTATTTGATGCCATCTAATAAAGCTTTTGTTTCCTTATTTCAGATTTAAGGTATTTAATTCTGAATGCTCCATAGCAATTCCATAGTTAAAGCTGTGTTGAGATTCACACTTAAATCCAGGATTAAACCTCTGTATAGGAGTACATAGTTGTGCCATGTACTTGTACGGGTAACTAGGGAAGAACTTATTATGAGCTCACGAAGTATGAGAGAACATAAAATGATGGGACACAGATTGAATTTTACCAATCTTTCCCTTCCCTGTTTGTCTCCTCCTTCCTTAACCTCCTTCAATATTTCCTTTTCTGCAGCAAATTCTAACTTCCCCCATTCTATGCCATTCTTTATAGTTGCAAGGCTCAGAAGATACAGCTCTGCACTATTTACATTCAGAGTAGTAGCTGTGTTAGTCTGTATCAACAAAAAGAATGAGGCGTACTTGTGGCGCCTTAGAAACTAACAGATGTATTTGGGCATAAGCTTTCATGGGCTAAAACCCACTTAATCGGATGCATGCAGCGGAAAATACAGTAGGAAGATATATACCAGTATACACAGAGAACATGAAAAAAGTGGGGGTTGCCATGCCAACTATAACGAGACTAATCAGTTAAGGTGGGCTAGTATCAGCAGGAGAAACAAAACTTATGTAGTGATAACTCACACTTTCTAGTCAATTGTTGGAAATGGGCTATCCTGATTATCACTACAAAAGTTTTATTTCTGCTACTAGCCCACCGTAATTGATTAGTCTCATAGTTGGCATGGCAACCCCCATTTTTTTCATGTTTTGTGTATATACTGGTGTATATCTTCCTACGTATTTTCCACTGCATGCATCCGGTGAAGTGGGTTTTAGCCCACGAAAGCTTATGCCCAAATATATCTGTTAGTCTCTAAGGTGCCACAAGTACTCCTCATTCTATTTACATTCAGTTCACGTTTGGAAGGTTTTTTGGTTTGTTTTTTTTTTTCCTCCTCAACCATGAGGTCTAGTAACTTACGTATTTGAATGAAAGATAGAAGAATTGGACTGTTTTATGGGCCACATAAATGTGTTAAGGAATCAAGGTGCATTCTGTAGGCTGGGTGTTTGACACAACTGATTTCCAGTTCCTCTTGTGCTCTGTTTCTTTGACAGCTGTGGAGCATGTCATGGAGGAAGCTTGCATAATCTACTGAATAAAAATCTTTTTATTTTGCACTGACAGCTTGTTTTTGTGGGGCTGCTGCTGCTTAGTTTTGCTCAGCTGCTAAATAGGTCTTGATTTCATACATTTCTCTTGAGGAGTGATGAGACAGCAGCTTTGTGAAAGAACCCTATCTTTATTTTGATAAACACATTGATATTTTTAAGAAAGAAGACTACTTTAAAACATTTAGTTGTGGAACCTATTTACTGCTCTTGGCGTGGGCATTTGAACGAAGGGTCTGTCTTGGTTTTAGTGTTGCCTTCCTAGTTCTCATATGCCCTCTATTCCTTTAAAAATCCATACAAGGATTAGAACAATTGATCAACTTGCTAAGATTCCATCAGCCCCCACAAATAAAATCCAGTCTTCTTCATGCACTTAGTCAGGGAAAACCTGGAAAATAGACTTTGCGTTATGCACTGAAGATCACATATGTGGGCTTTACTGGTCTACTGTTGAATACTACTTTGAAAGAAAGGTCAGAACTTGTTAGTGGTCAACCAAACAGCAAAACTTTATCCTAAAAGCTAGCAGGATGTTTAAACTCTCCCATGACAGTTTGCATGTATTGGAAGTTTAGTGTTCATGAAATGTGCCAGGTTAACAAAACAGGACACTGAAATCTTACATTTCTGCACAGCACCAGGTACAGTATGGTCAGTGCAAGTTTCCTCATATAGTCTTGCCACAGTGTTTCAACATAAGCTAGAAAAGATGACTCTGAGGATAGTTCGGTTCTTGGCCTCATTTCTGATGGTGTTATAATAAAGATATCAGTTGTGGTGATGGTTTTGATGTGAACACTTCACTAGGAATGGTACTGAATTTGTTGCAGGCAGCCCATTGAGCTACCTTTTTATATAATAAATACTTTCAATAACAAAATATATTACTTCTGAGGGAATTACGTTCCTAAAAATTATGCACACAATATTTTAAAATTCTGCAAAATTCTGCACATTTTATTTGTCAGTAAATAAATGTGGCTCCAGCATAGCAGTGGGGAGCACCCTGAAGCCCCCACCGCCCCTTAGCAATGAGGCTGCACCTGACACAGAGTAAGGGCTGGGCCTGCCCCAGAAACACCCCGGGGCCCTGCCCTTCTGTACCAGGCGCACCAGGTGTGGGTAGGCAGGTTCAGCCCAGCAGAGTCTTAGTGTAGGGGGATACGGGTGTGGGGTGAGAGGTTTTAGCATGAGGCAGTCTGGGTGTGGGCAGCTCAGTGGGGGACCTGGATGCACAGGGGCTTGTTGTGGGGTTCCGGGATTCATTGGGGGGGTCCTGGTGCTGGGGGATTGAGGCTTGATGAGGTGTGGGTCCAGGTGCAGTTGGTTGGGGCTCAGTGGGATTGGGGTCTAGGTGTAGGGGGCTTGTTGGAAGGGTCCAGGTATAGGGAGGTAGGGCTCATCAGGGTGAGGGTTCGATGGGCCTCCTTAATGGGGGACGCTGCTGCTGAGTGGACGCTGCATGCCAGGATCCCGCTTTTCCCCCATGATTCTCCTATCGCCTGTTCTCCATTCCCCCCCCTGCTCTATTCCACCCCCTTCCCTCATTTCCCCCACCCCTCCTTACCCAGCCCCACCGTGGGAACTCACTGTTCCACAGAAAATAGGAAGGCTCCCAGAACACAGAAGGTGAGCACAACTGGCACTGGGACCCAGGAGGCTGCATTCAGCTGCAGAATCAGCGGAGTCCGAGAGGAGAGACTGCCTCTGTGCTGGGCAGCTCTGTGTTTGCAGAAATGAGGACGGAGGGGGGCAGTCGCATGTAACCCCATGTGCCCCTGCATGCCTTGCCTCTGTTTGGGGGGCAGTCCCCCCAAAACTGCACACATGTTCACCCCCGTGAGGCTTCCCTGCTGCTTTTTGCAGGGAAAAGCAGGAAATGTGTGTGGGGGGTGTTTTCTGCAGGTGCGTGGTCCCGCAGAATCCCCCCAGGACCAGGAATATTGGTGCACACATATGCTCAGCCTTGCCCCCCGATGGTGATCACGCTTGCCCAGCCCCCTTCCCCCATCTCTGAGGCTGCTCCAGGCATGCTTGAACAGACGCACTGCCAGGGAAGAGGCATTTGTCCCCGGGCAGATTTTTTTTTCATTTTTCTGCACAGAGGGCACACAAAAATGCAGGCCATATGAATTCTGTGCCCCTGCGTTGGCACAGAATCTCCCCAGGAGTAATATATTTTGGAGTACTTCACTCTGAGTCCATAATGAAAATATTGTAATTTGTGGTGGGTTGAAAATCAAGGGGAGAGGTGGAATCGAGCTTTGACCTCCATGTGCTCTTGTTAGCCTATCAATCAAAAGGGAGTGGGAAGAAGTCAGTTCTTCGGCTAGCTGCTTTTCTCTCATGACTCCAATCTGTCCTGAATATTAAGGGGCTGTCTTAGAATACTAATCTGTCAGGTGTGCAGGAGACTGTACTTTTCCAACTCTAGCTAGATGAATGCAGTGTACACTAGTAGCTTTGCTTTTCTGTCCTCTTTTGGCTCATCGTCTGCTGCCATTGGCTGAGATAGGGAACCACCACTGTGACAAAATAGAGGCTTCAACATGGAATAAATTTGCAGTACATTTGGGGCAAAGACACTAAACCTTCTAACTCACTTGTTGGATGTAGAGTCACACCACTGCAGAGGGCCAGCAGAAAGCCTGAAGCATCACTTAAGTGCTGAAGATAGCAATTAAGTGGGACTGAAGTGTTGCATTAGACCTCATTCTGGCCCTCGGTATCTGTGTGAATTTCAGGGAAAGACCTGGTCTACACCTGAAACTTAGGTCAACCGAACTGCGTCACTCAGCATGTGAAAAATTCACACCTGAGAGATGCAGTTAAGCCGACCTAAGTCCCAGGGTAGACGTCGGTGGGTTGACAATAAAAACCCTCTGTCAACCTACTTTTCACTTCTTAGGGGTAAATTTACTACAGTGAAGGAAAAGCCTCTTCCATCAGGATAGTACATATCTACACTAGAATAGCTGCAGCTGTGCCAATGTAGCACTTGTAGTGTAGATTACAAGCATTAGTAGCAGCATTTGGCATCTTCTTTTTATTCCTGTTTTACATCTTGCTAATTGCACTGTAGGAAATAAATTGGAGGCAGAAGGAGTAAATGTAGGAGAGAATATTTTAATTGAACTCAGTGGCTCTGCCTACAGTAGCCTTAAAGTTGCCACCATGTTGCCTAATCCTGCTTTGTGCATATCTCATTGATGTCATGGCAAAACCAGCAGCTGCTTCTGGTACCTTGTATACACTAGCACTCAATCTCTTCTTTCCTTGCCCCCCACTGTTACAACCCCTGGAGTTGAATCTATGGTAGCAAGAGTGGAGAACTTGGGAGGTGGGGGAAAGTCAGTATGAACAGTGCCAAAGGCAACAGGGGCAGAGGGAGAAAGCAACAAAACTGAGTAATGCGACTTTTTTTTAAAAAAAGAAAACAATTAAATGATGGTCATGAGGGACAAAGTTTTAAATATCAGTTGAGTAGATATTTTACTTAATTCATGTCTTCCTGCTGGAGTACAGCTGTTGGTTATTAAAAGGTTCTGTAACCTTAAGTGTCAGCCAAGGGAATGTGATAGTGCAGCATGGTTTTTAAGGTGTGTATGTGGGTGCTGGTGCTTGCTCGCTCTCAGTTCAGGTATAAACTGGAGGCTGTTACTATTTTAAAAAAAAATTAGTCCTGTTGAAAGTAACCTTCAGTATGGGGGTGAGCATTCTTAGTGTTGTTTTTAACCCATCTGTGTAATTTTCCACTATAAATATCAGTGCCAGTCTATTGTATACAGTTCCTTCCATCCTTACCCTCTGCTTTCTATTGCGTATGACACCTCAGCTGAAAGTGCATATTTCAAGACTCGCTGGAGTACAGTGTGGCTTAGTTTTTCTCTCAAGTATTGCGTAGAAATAAATGTCTTGGTTCCATTTGGTATTCTTGCTTAAGGAACTACTGCAAACATTTGTTTTTCTGTTTGTATATTTAAAAACACAACAAAATAATAATTAAAAAAACTGAGCTGAACACTCATACTCTAACCAGGTTTAAAAATAGATGAAGGTTGGAAACCTGTACTTTGATTCGTTTGCTGTGACATTGGCGTCAGCATGTGACATTATCTATGTGCAGATTTGTCACGCTGTTGACTAAGTCTGTATTTACACAATAGGAAGATATTTCTGCCCATTGGGAAAGGGGTGAAGAACATTTTTCCTACATGCTAATCCAGCTCCTTGCTTTTGTGTTCTTGGAGAATGTTTGTTTGAAATGCTTTCTTCTAACATTCTGCCTATTATTAGGCTGAATGGCAGAAATATTCTTTTTAAATTAAGGACATCTTTTTTTATATTATATTTTGACGTAATTATCATGAAGGTCATGAACTGGAACACTTTTGCGGTGAGGCTTGGTGCTAGTACAGGGATATATTCTGGAGACCAGTGATTTTCCTGTCACTGGAATCTTTTTTTAATAGAGAGAAGTTTAACATAACTTATATTGTAATATCAAGATCACTGTACAGTTTCCAGCACCAATAAAATAACAGGTAATGGTAATATTCTTCCACTGAAAGCTTGACATGAAATGTAAATAAACTAGCAATTGTAAGTTAGCATAACTAATTACTTTCCCTGTACTTTCCATATGTACTATATCTATCCATTAAACCTTTTGACTGCAATTCATAACATTTGTTTGTCCAGAATTGGAGATAATTTTGATGGAACTGTAACTTGCTCTGAATACTATAAAGTTCAGTCTACAGCAGTTGATCTGGCAGATGTGCTATTTCCAGATGTTCAGCCGCTAAAACTATTCAGATCATCATCTTTTTCAGGACAGAGCGACATACTGATTTACCCCATTCCACTTGCTTTTCTTGTGCTATACTACTAGCCGAGATAATATGCACATTCCATAATCACTTTATCCACAACCTGGTTCTTGTAGTATTCAGTTTATATTGGAATTCAGATTTGGGTGATGTTGGTTGACATGGAGAAAAGTAGAAGAATAAGGGGAAAGCATCAGAACAGTTGCTCTGGAATTTGTGCTGTTGCAACAGCCTCTAACAGACAAAGTTACAAGGGCATCAAAGTATATTTAGAATCCTGCTGCTTCTTTTCTTTAATGCTACTTAACTGTACTGTGTAAAGCAAAGCTTAATATAGTTGCTCAGAATGTCAAGTTTTCAGTGGAAAATCTGGCCATCTGTAATACTTTGGTTTTGGTAAAGATTGTGTTGGAAAAGTGGTGCAGTAATATACTAATCTTCTATATGCGGAAGTTAAGCTCAAATGAATAGTGAATAGTATTTTCTATATACCAATTTAGCAGGTAGAGACAAAGTTAAATACATATGTCATTGTGATGCAGCTGTTCTGCATACTTTTTCCCCTCTACGTCCTTAATTCTTTCCCTCTTATGAGGGTGGTTCTGTACTTTTGTGATCTTTTTGATATATTCAGTTTTTGAAATGAGGGTGGGGGGTGGGGGCAGGGAAGTGCAGAATAATCTGGAAAGGAGGGAAATTTAAACCCAAATACTGTGTATGCTTAGGTATTCCTTTGTCTGTCAGGACTCTCATTGTTAACTCACTAAATGGTTCACATTTTAGGTAACCTCAAAACATTTTTAATGACACCATGCATAGTTCTTTTCCCTTGATATACCAAGACTTACATGAACAGAGATTTCTAAACATTAGTAAGGTACATTGTGTGAAACAGAAAATGACGTCTCCACTTAGAAAAAACATGTTTTAAGTGCTCTTAAAATGACCATGCAAAATCTTAGGCAAACAATTGAATTTAAACTGCAATGCAGGCTTTTAAAGTGACTGGGAATTTTTCAAACAGTCTAATGTAAGCCCATCAAAACAGGAGAAGACTGACGATTCAGAATAGATCTTCATTTATGCTATTACTCTATTTGTGTGCATGTACATACCCACTTGAGTAAGAGGTGGTTCAGTGAAAGGAATTTTGGGGGCTGCACAATGCCACTGTGATGGCAGGTGCCACTCTTAGGTTTTGACAAATATTCAGGACTCCATCCTACACCCTAGAACATTATTAGAAGTTGAGTTCCTGTACTCTGCAAAATGTTACCAAACAATATTAAAAGCTAGTGTGAATTATTTACCTGAGTAGCAGAATACCAAAGCAGGAACGCATCAGTGTGTTCCCCAGGTATGATCTGAAAGATGCTCAAAATGTTATGATTATAGGAAAGCCACAAAAGGGGAGCTGATTTTAAAAAGTCCACAATGCGACCTGAACATTTAGTGTGACTGGTACAGAGAGCTTGCTACCCTGGAAAGAATATAACTCAAATCCTCAGTCATGTTGTATGCAAAAGCAAAAATCAGCACGAGTTAAAATAGTACACTAGGGCAGGGGTTCTTGCAACAAATTCCTTGGTGGCCTCAGAGTGCGGTCACCAACTCTTGGTGGTGGCTGCTCTCACAAATCCATCTCTCTGTCCCTGCTTCCTGTGGCCCTTCATTGAGATCCCGCTCTGGGGAAAGTGGGTTGGGAACTCTCCCGTCGCCTGTGGAGTCCCAGGCTCCCTGTGCTCTTGGCAGGTGGGAGCGGGGGAGCTGCCCAGGGGAGTTCCCCAGTGACTGAATGCTGCGGCTCACTCCACGGACTAGAGCTACCTCCAGCGCCATGCACGCCAGCCCCACATGTTTCCAGAGGGCGGCCAGGATCCCCAAGGAGGCCGTGTGGTGGAGAGCGCTGATTGATCCCTGCTGGCAGTGCTAGCGTAAACACTAAGGCAGCACATCTCGCTGCTCTTGGTAACAGCTATTCAGGACCAACAGCTGAGTGCTGCATGGAGGGGCTTCCTCTTCCCCCAAATCTCCACCCATGCTTTGAAGGCTGTCATGGCCACACAGAAAAAAATCTGCTGGTGGCCACATTTGAGAAACACTGCACTAGCCAGCTCTATCCAAAGAGATGTTGATCTGCAGGAAGAGCACAAAACCCATATGGAGACTAAGCAACACAGCAATGCCTCAGTCTTTGGCAAAGAGCCATTATAGAGACATATAACTTCCCTGACCATCAGTTCTTATTTTCGAAACCAGCTGATGTTTCTGTCTGGACACATAGTACAAATCTGTTTATGTAGTTTTAAGTCTTATACTTTTGGATTTTAAGTGAGTGCTAACATGACTCATATATGGAGCTAACAATCAAAAACACTAAAACTCAAGTGGTTGTGAATATCACATTGCGTATCTGCCCCTGGGAACTTTAATTGACATTGGACTGTGTTGACTTAGGAATTGCCAATGCTACTGGTATTGGGACACTTGATATCTGTAAAAATACAGCTAAAAGCAGAGAATGAAATTGCCAGTATGAAATCAGTTCTGCTTGAATGCAATCAAACTAACTAACAAGCGAGAACGTTAAACTGGGGGAGGCTTTTCAAAGACACAGATGGCTGTTAAGTGCCTAACTCCCTGAAAGTCTATTGTAGTTAAGTGGCTCACTGCCATTTGCTTTTGAAAATCTCCCCCTGTTGTTCTTGCAGTGTAGAACATGTGACAGCCAGTGGAGGCATGTACCAAATTCTAATTTGTTCAAAAAATTTAGTGTAAGGGGCAGATGGCAGAATAACTGAGCAAGTATGTATTCAATTTCCTGTCTTTTTATGCTTAACCAGCCATCTAGGCTTAAATGAGCATATAAAATGTAAAATCTGATGTATACTGTACAGAGACGCAATTACACATACAAGCTGAAAGAAACTCAGCTGCACTATTTGAAGCAGGTGAACAAATACTGAAAAGGAAATCTTAAAATTAAAAACTTTTTTCCAGTTAATAAATGGTCATTGTTTTGCCTTGAAATAGTGACTTCAACTTCAGAGGACAAGAAACTGATGTGGAAATCTGCTCAAGCACTTAGGATTTAGCTCTGTGAAGAAGGGAGATGTGCTTCTGCATCCCTTCAGTCAGGAATAAAAAGTAGCAGGGAAAATGGTTTTTTGGAGTGGGGGTGGGGGAGGAGATTTCTTTTGTCTCTAAAGTAAGCAGGTAACTCTGGAATATCGAGTAGCTCTGAGTAAGAAAATATCCTTTTTTACATAGTCAGTTTTAAATGGAACTGTACTTAGTTTGAGCTACAGGGGAACTTTCTTGGTGGCTCCTGCCAAGCTAGCCACAAGAAGAGCTCTAATTTGTAGGAAGCTCTTGGTCTGGTGAGGGCTGTTGGCCTCCTGTGGATAACATGAGAAGGAAGACCTTGATGAATGGACAGTTAAAAGTAATTGAGTGTAGGTAAGAGAATTTCCCCATGTGCATAATTTAAAGGTTATGAAATAGATTTTTTGGTTTTTTTGCTTGTTCCACAACTTTGCATCTTTTTTTAGAATATTTATAAGCTTACTTCAGAAACCCCATACTGGTTTTGTTTTGCAGTTGTAATGAATGTCAGAACATTTCTTCTTGCTTGTCATGATGCATTTTTGTTTGCAGCCAATTTTGATTTGTCCTTGACTTTGAAACTGTAATAAACCTAAAAGCACTAGGAACTGTCCTGGTTAAAGATTGATACAAGTGAAATTGGCTTGTAGACTTTGACAGTTTATCATAATACTGTTAAGGTGCCACTATAGTCTGTTTCTATTGAAATGTGGGTGTAACTCTATAAGCCTTTTACACTCAGTAGGAAAGGATGCAGCTGATGTCTGTTTGCTGTAGAAAAAGATGAAATCTGTTCCTATTTTATGAAGTTGTAATATTAACATAATGTACTAAATATCTCATCATTTGAAGTGCTTATTTACTAGTGGATTTCAAAGAGATTCCACATAGCCTCTGCCAGGGTGGCCTTTTCTTTGTCCTTTTGTGAAAGAGATATTGTACAATGTCTTATCTGATAGTCTTCTATCAATGCGGTAAAAGGTTTTATTGGCACTAGTTTAAGACTACATGTAACATGCTTGTGAGCAACTCCCTCGAGCTTTATACCAGACTAAGGGCATGGCTACACTTGCAGATGTAGAGTGCTTTGAGTTAAACCAGCCTTCATAGCGCAGTAGGGAAAGCGCTGTAGTCTGTCCACACTGACAGCTGCCAATGCACTGGCCTTGCCACATTAGTAGCTTTTGCAATGGCCACAGAGAGCAGTGCATTGTGGTAGGTATCCCAGCATGCAAGTGGCCTCAATGTGCTTTTTAAATGGGGCTGGGGTGGAGTGTGATCACGAATATGTTGTATGTATATGTAAGGGGGGAGAGTGGGTTTTTTGGGGGCTGAGAGCATATCAGCATGCTGTCTTGTAAGCTGAGACAGCAGCAGGTCTCCTTCTCTCTCTGCGCCTCTCTCGCACACAGCATTCCGCAGTAATGGTTGCTTTGTCTCGGAGCAGATAAGCATGCTGGCTGTCAAATGGAGCTTTCAAAGGGCATATCCAAAACAATGACGAGTCACTTGACTTTAGGGGATTATGGGATGTTTCCAAAGGCTGATCAGAGTGTAGTAATGCAACACCTAGTTCACACTGATGCTGGGGCGCTCCAGTGGGGGCACATCAAACATTATTCTACTTGCTGAGGTGGAGTACCAGGAGCGCTCTAGCCGTGGAGTCCGAGCACTCTGTGTGACTTGCCAGTGTGGAGGGGTACTGAGCTAGTGCGCCTGGGGCTCCTTTAATGTGCTGTAACTCGCAAGTGTAGCCAAACTCTAAGTGTGCTGAAATGAGCTGAAAAATACCATGTACCAGGCTCATCTGCAAAACCATGCATATATTTCCTGTGGTAAATCTTCTCTCTCTCTCTCAAATCTGTCCCATCCTCATCCAGTCTTTTGCCACCAGTAAAGACCATAGGTCCTCTGTGCAAACTTGGATGCATGCAGCTGGTCAAAAGGCTCTGTTTTCACATCTCTCATCCAGGTAACTATGCCAGCTTCTCTAGTTCTCAACAGTTTTCCTCCAGACTTTGAGGAGAGGCAGATGAAGCAAGCTTTCATTCTGAGATTGTTTTTGCCTCATATTTTTATCACTTTCCCCAGTGTCTCTTTCTCTAGTAATTTGGGCAATATGCTTGGAAAAGAGGGACAGAGAAGGATAGTTTAATGGTGCACCGTTTTTGGTAACATTAGGCAGACCACCATAGCAGGCACCTTATAGGCTAACAGACGTTTTGGAACATGAGCTTTCGTGGGTGAATACCCACTTCGTCGGATGCATGTAGTGGAAATTTCCAGACTAACACGGCTACCCCTCTGATACTTGACACCATAGCAGGATAATTTTGTTCTAATTACAAAGGCTTCTAGGCTCACTTAAATCCCAGGTGGCTTCCAGTGATCGTTTGAAGAGGTGAAATGGCATGGCTTCAGAGCACGTGTGCATCTTTCACACAGGGATCTCATTGCTCTGTGAATACTGAGCCTCACAATATTGCACATGTAGGGTATTGCAGATACAAAGTGGGTTTCAGCTTGTTTTGTTCGTGCATTTGTGTATGGGCTCCACCTGGTATGTGTTGCTCTGTAGCCTGTGCTTTGGTGAATCATTCATTTGACAGGTATTAAGGGAGTGAATGGGGAAGAGTTTGGTCTACAACATATAATGGGGTAATAGATGGGAATGTTCTTGTCTCTCTTTTGGAAGAGAAGAGGTGTATTGATCTCTGATAAGTCCTGGAAGGGTAGGGGAGGATTGAGTTTCTGGTGTTAGCTAATATGTAGTGTCTTTCCTGATAGACTGCTTGTGTGCTCAATCTTTGTATTTGTAAATTTATTGTACCAAGCATTCGTAGAGTGCAGATGTCCAAAGAAAGACATTCACGGCTTTGAAAAACTACGAGGCAGTCGTGAATGAGATGCTGTTCCAGGTAAGCTTGAGAATGAGGATAGTCAGCTTCTGAATAAATTAAGTTTTCATCACTTTTAAAAAACATCAGTCTAACTTCTATGGATGTGAAGAGAACTTTCCAAATATGAGCATAGTATATGCTAATACAGTGCTGTCTTCTCTGTTCTGCAGAGAGCACTCTAGTGCCTCTGCAACTGCTCATCGTTTTGTCGAGATGCACCAGAATGAGAATTAAATAGATGTTTGTTAGTTTAGTTTTCTCATCCATTGGCAGAGATCTAGCTCCAGTTGTATATTCTCTGCTCCCTCAACTGATGAATGCAGAGAATCAGGGTGTTTTTTGGGACAGGATCTTTTTGAGTGAGTTCAGGGAATTGGGTACTAGGAAGAGAGGGCACAGCATCCACCTGCTGAAATGCAGTGATTCCTCTAGGTCTGAATACTGTTCCTTACAGGGATAACAGGTGTATTTTGGATGTGACAGTCAACATGTCTGATAGGATTTTCGTAATAACCAGGAACAACATGATCAACCCTATCCCAGAGAGAGATTCTCCTGTCATGCATCGAACAAAGATTCCTACCTCTGGGTGCACTGCTAACCACGGGGAGATGAACACCAAGACGTAATGTGATAGAAATTAGATTAGCAGAGTGGATCCTACACCCGGATCTATTTTACTCCATTGTAAGACAACTTCTTGGGCTGATGATGGAACTCTTTGCATCTTGAAACAATAAATAAAGTGTCCTGTCCGCTCTCTGTGTCAGGACCCAGGATGGATGTTAAGTGGTGAATGACCTCTTCTGAAGCTGGGCAAGGTACCTGCAATGTCTGTCTTGTTATCCTGGGAGCAGGTGGAAAGGATAGGAACAAGAGAGCAGTGGGGATAATGTTTATGCTTTTCTATCTGAAGAGGCTATGGCTCTCAGGCTTGATTAACCTAGTATTGGATCTTTGGATGTCTCTATCTCAGAGAATGTCTGCTATTGTAAGGCCAGTCCTCCATCCAGGACCCATGCCAATTTAAAACCCATAACTTAGATGAAGTCATTATTTCTCTCATGTGCCTCAGACAACAAATAGAACTTATTCTGCTGAGTAGTGCAAAGTTCATAGTTTTAATTACCATGTTAAACCAGTGAAACACAGCCTTGCATTCTTCCAAGGAAGGCTTTATTGTGGGGGTATAAGAGTGTCCAAGCAAAAAAAACCCCAGTCTCTGTATTTTTATGTTCTTGGCATGTTCAAAAAAAAAAAGGAGTGTTATATCAGTGCAAATGTTAAATACTTCCTTAGGGCAGCAACATTATCCCGATCCTGGAAGATCATAAAGCATGACCTTTGGAACCTCATTCTGCTCTTTACAGCACTGCCCAGATTGAACCTCTGCAGGAGGCCTTGTTATACTTCCGATCCATTTACAGTAGGCCTCCCAATGGCTGCTGTCTCCATCAGACAATTTTTTAATGTGATGTTATGGTCGTCTTAGAGAAAGCACTGATAATTTGTATTTGTAATTTAGACAGATAGTCTTCACAGTTGTCATAACTTACACTCTCATAGTAAATTCAATAAATACTTCCTCAAGTATCATGGCCCAGTCCTTAGGATTGTTGACAATCTCAGGACAGAGTAGACGTGTCTACTGTATTGAGATCTTCTGGACAGCCATTATTTCACCAAATTCTGAGTATTGGTTATTCAGTTTTAGCCAGTTCCATTTCTTTTGTTTTGGGAGAAGATGCTATCTATATATAATCTAGCTCATTTTGAATGTCCATACTTAGCCCTGGTCTACATTACGAGTTTAGGTCGAATTTAGCAGCGTTAGATCGATTTAACTCTGCACCTGTCCACAAGACGAAGCTGTTATTTTTGACATAAAGGGCTGTTAAAATTGATTTTGGTACTCCTCCCCTGATGAGGGGATTAGCACTGAAATCGACCTTGCCGGGTTGAATTTGGGGTAGTGTAGTTGCAATTTGACAGTATTGGCCTCCGGGAGCTATCCCAGAGAGCTCCATTGTGACCACTCTAGTCAACGTTCTCCACTCCGGATGCACTGGCCAGGTAGACAGGAAAAGGCCTGCGAACTTTTGAATCTCATTTCCTGTTTGGCCAGCGTGGGGATCTGCAGTGAGTGCAGATCTCATCAGCAGAGGTGACCATAATGGAGTCCCAGAATAGAAAAAGCTCCAGCATGGACTGAGTGGGAGGTATGGGATCTGATTGCTGTATGGGGAGATGAATCCGTGCTGTCAGAACTCCGTTCCAAAAGAGGAAATAAAGAAATAATAATAATAATAATAATAATAATGTCCAAACATTTTGAAAAAAATCTCCAAGGGCATGAAGGACAGAGGTTATAACAGAGACCTGCAGCAGTGCCGCATCAAACTTAAGGAGATGAGGCAAGCCTACCAAAACAACAGAGAGGCAAACAGCCACTCTGGGGCAGAGCCCCAGACATGCCGCTTCTGTGATGAGCTGCATGCCATTCTAGGTGGTGCAGCCACCGCTACCCCATCCCTGTGCTTTAACTCCGTCAGTGGAGTAGCACACAACAGGGATGCAGGTTTTGGGGACGAGGAAGATAGCTCACAGCAGGGAAGCAGAGAAACCGTTTTCCCCAACAGCCGGGAATTGTTTTTCACCCTGGATCTGGAATCAGTACCCCCTGAATCCACCCAGGGCTGCATTCCGGACCTGCCAGGTGGAGAAGGGACCTCTGGTGAGTGTACCTTTTTGTAAATATTATACATGGTTTAAAAGTAAGCGTGTTTAATGATTAAGTTGCCCTGGCATTCGTGACCAGTATAGCTACTGGAAAAGTCTGTTAAAGTGTCTGGGGATGGAGCGGAAATCCTCCAGGGACATCTCCGTAAAGCTCTCCTGCATGTACTCCCAAAGCCTTTGCAAAAGGTTTCTGGGGAGGGCAGCCTTAGTCTGTCCTCCATAATAGGACACTTTACCATGCCAGGCCAGTAGCACGTAGTCTGGAATCATTGCATAACAAAGCATGGCAGCGTATGGTCCTGGTGTTTGCTGGCATTCAAACAGCATCTGTTCTTGATGTCTCTGTGTTATCCTCAGGAGAGTGATATCATTCCTGGTCACCTGGTTGAAATAGGGTGATTTTATTAAGAGGACATTCATAGGTGCCCGTTCATGCTGGGCTGTTTGCCTGTGGCTGAACAGAAATGTTCCCCACTATTAGCCACGTGGTAGGGGGAGGGTGAAGGGATCATCCCAGAGAATTGGGTGGGTGTATGTGTGTGTGTGGGGTTAATTGAGTTTATGCTGCACGTTAACCCGAAAACCGCAGCCCCTCCTCCTTTTCAATGGCCAACCCATTCTAAATGGCCAACCCAGCAGCTGCTTGGTATGGGAAATGAGGGCATTGCTGCTGTTTTGAAACCATTCCCATGTTATGAAGGTTAAAGAAGCCAAAAGACTTTCTTACCATGGCTGCCTGCAAGCCAAATTCTGTTGCTCAGCCCTGCGTGAAAGATCTCTCACACCAAACTGGCATACCCTCAGTAAGAGGCAAAATGCAACCTTGTACCTAAAGCACATGTGCTATGTAATGTTAACAGCAAGGTTTACCGTGAAAGAGTCTACTCACTGTTCTCTAAAATGTGTCTTTTTAACTACCACTCTCCCATTTTTTTCCTCTACCAGCTGCAGATGTTTCAACACTCACACTATCTTCTCCTTCCCAGAGGCTAGCGAAGATTAGAAAGTGAAGAAAACTCACTCGCGATGAAATGTTCTCTGAGCTCATACAGTTCTCCCACGCTGAAAGATCCCAGCAGAATGCGTGGAGGCAGACAATGTCAGAGTCTAGGAAAGCACAATATGAATGCAAGGACAGGTGGCGGGGTGAAGATAAGTGGTGTCAGCTTGGTGACAGAAGGCAAGAGGAAATGCTGAGGCTACTGGAGGAACAAACTGATATGCTCCGGCATATAGTTGAGGTTCAGGAAAGGCAACTTGAGCTCAGACCGTCGCTACAGCCCCTGTGTAACCAACTGCCCTCCTCCCCAAGTTCCATAGCCTCCTCACCCAGACACCCAAGAACATGGTGTGGCACCTAACCACTCCACCCCAGAGGGCTACCCAAGCAATAGAAAGCTGGCCTTCAGTAAGTGTTTAAAGTGCAGTATGGCCTTGTCCTTCCCTCCTTCCTCACCCCACCCAGTGCTTCCCTCCTCCCTCACTCCTCCTGGGCTACCTTGGCAGTTATCCCCCTATTTGTGTGATGAATTAATAAAGAATGCATGAATGTGAAGCAAAAATGGCTTTATCGCCTCTGCAAGTGGTGATCAAAGGGGGGAAGGTAGAGTGGTTAGCTTACAGGGAAGTAGAGTGAACCAAGGGTGGGGTGGGGGGGTTTCATCGAGGGAACAAACAGAACTTTCACACCGTAGCCTGGGCAGTCATGAAACTGGTTTTCAAAGCTGCTCTGCGCAACGTCCCCTGCTGTACTCTGCTAACCGCCCCGGTGTCTGTCTGCGTGTAATCAGCGGCCAGGCGATTTGCCTCAACCTCCTACCCCGCCATAAACGTCTCCCTCTTACTCACACACGGATATTGTGGAGTGCACAGCAAGCGGTAATAACAATGGGAATATTGGTTTCTCTGAGGTCTATCCGAGTCAGTAAACTGCACCAGCATGCTTTTAAACATCCAAATGCACGTTCTGCCACCATTCTGCACTTGCCCAGCGTATAGCTGAACAGCTCTTGACTACAGTCCAGGCTGCCTGTGTATGGCTTTATGAGCCATGGTATTAAGGGGTAGGCTGGGTCCCCAAGGATAAATATAGGCATTTCAACATCCCCAACGGTTATTTTCTGGTCTGGGAAGAAAGTCCTTTGCTGCAGCTTTTGAAACAGACCCGAGTTCCTGAAGATGCGAGCATCCTGTACCGTTCCTGGCCATCCCATGTTGATGTTGGTGAAACGTTCCTTGTGATCCACCAGTGCATGCAACACCATTGAAAAGTACCCCTTTCGGTTTATGTACTCGCTGGCTTGGTGCTCTGGTCCCAAGATAGGGATATGGGATCCGTCTATTGCCTCACCACAATTAGGGAAGCCTTGATATCAGCAGCTCTTTGTTTGCCTTGGCTACTTAGGTCACAGCAGCCTCCACAGTGGATTTGCCCACTCCAAATTGATGCCCGATTGACCGGTAGCTGTGTGGAGTTGTAAGCTTCCACAGGGCTATCGCCACTCGCTTTTGAACTGTGAGGGCTGCTCTCATCTTGGTATTCTTGCGCTTCAGGGCAGAGGAAAGCAAGTCACAAAGTTCCATGAAAGTGCCCTTACGCATGCGAAAGGTTGGCAGCCACTGGGAATCGTCCCAGACATGCAACACTATGCGGTCCCATCAGTCTGTGCTTGTTTCCCGGGCCCAGAATTGGTGTTGCACAACATGAACCTGCCCCATTAACACAGTGATGTCCACATTGCCAGGGCCCATACTTTGAGAGAAGCCTATGTCCGTGTCCTCATCACTCTCATCAGCGCGCTGCCGTTGCCTCCTCGTCTGGTTTTGCTTTTGCATATTCTGGTTCTGCATATACTGCAGGATAATGCGTGTGGTGTTTACAGTGCTCGTAATTGCGGTGGTGATCTGAGTGGGCTCTATGCTTGCCGTGCTATGGCGTCTGTGCTGAAAAAAGGTGCGAAACGATTGTCTGCTATTGCTCTGACGGAGGGAGGGGCGACTGACGACATGGATTACAGGTTTGGCTTACAGGGTTGTCACACAGAATGGCCCCCTCAAGGACTGAACTCACAACCCTGGGTTTAGCAGGCCAGTGCTCAAACCACTGAGCTATCCCTCCCCCCAATATTCACGGCGGGGGTGTGTGTGTAAATGAATACAAATGAGTACAAAACAAATTTGGTCTTTTATTGTTTTGATCCACTCCATCTCTCTTATACAGCTTAGGCTGGCAGCAGATGGTGCAGTACAACTAACTGTTGTCGTCACCTGGCTGCTTGCCAGAAGATGGTGCATTACAACTGCTGGCCATCGTCGTCTCCCATTTATGTCCAGGCACCCCCGGTAGACCTCGCCAAGGCCAACCAGGAGCACACATCTGCCCAGGTGCCCCCAACCGACTTCACTGAGGTTGGCTAAAAGAGCACCCAGGAGATGACGACGATGGCTACCAGTCGTAATGCACCGTCAGCTGCCAAAAGGCAATGAGCTGCTGCTGTGTAGCAATCCGGTACCATTCTGGCAGCACCCAGGAGACTTACGGTGAGCTGAGCGAGTTCTCTGCTTGCCGTGGTATGTCGTCTGCACGGGTAACCCAGGAAAAAAGGCGAGAAATTATTTATTGCCTTTGCTTTCACGGGGGGGGAGGGGAAGAAGGGGCTGATGACATTTACCCAGAGCCACCCGCGACAATGTTTTTGCCCCATCAGGCATTGGGAGCTGAACCCAGAATTTCAGTTGGCGGCGGAGACTGTGGGAACTGTGGGATAGCTACCCACAGTGCAATGCTCCGGAAGTTGAAGCTAGCCTCGATACTGTAGATTCACTCCACCGAGTTAATGGTCTTAAGTGGGGACATGCAGAATTGACTGTATAAAATGGATTTCTAAAAAATCGACTTCTATAAATTCAACCTAATTTCATAATGTAGACATACCCTTAGTGATCCTGTTTCCAAAATCCCATTGGAACCAATTGGTTTATCTACAAATAGGAAAATGTACCTGTGCTTACCTGAAGATGTCCTTTCTTCAAGTAATGAAGTCCACAGATCTACCCAGGAGAGAAATTTGTGATCCAGAATGAAATGTATATTGACATCGAAGAATTAAAGTTTTTAGGTGAAATTCACTATTCTGCACTAAGCAAAATTATTATGCTTTTTTCTCAAACTACATTTTAACAGTGTCTGTACCTTAGAAAAGTAGATTTGAATTTTCCTGGCTGTGGAAGTAATCTCAACTGGATGGAACTTCCAGGATGTGGGTCATTCCCCTGCTGCCAGTGATGGGCAGGCTTGGTTCTGCCCCTTAGCTGCAAGCAGGCTGAAGTACCCATCGTAAGAGATGAGTAACAGAGCTGTGGATCTTATTGCTTGATGAAAGGCAACTTTCAGGTAGCAGGGATAGATTTTCCTATTCACACAGCAGGATGAAATCAAGATGTATTATGCAAATCATGGATTGGAAATTGATTTTCACTAGCTTGTAACTACAAACCTGAAAGGCATTTTACGCCCATGGACTCCAGCACTTATCCCCCTGCCAAACTTCAGAATCCAGCTGCAAACTG
The DNA here is from genome assembly GCF_007399415.2 of Gopherus evgoodei. NCBI lineage: Eukaryota > Metazoa > Chordata > Testudines > Testudinidae > Gopherus > Gopherus evgoodei. The sequence continues at coordinate 1,087,638 of NC_044332.1, forward strand.
CAGAAGAGTTCTCTTCTCTTCAAAGAAATGAATGCAAGAATTTTTATGATGGAAAGTATTAAGCAACCTGTTGCTTCTCTCCTTATACGGTAGGGATACAGTGGAACTCTTGAGTCCTGATCTAATGTAGCACTTAAAAACGTGGTTAACTTTAAAACACATCGGCGTCCCATTGAGAGGGAACTCGCATGCTTTTAAACTCGTGTTTTGATTGCTTTGCTGGATTGAAAGTTTAATTCTGTTTTGTCTTGTATATAACCCCTACAATAACTAATCTTTTTCCAGTGCATGCATACGTATATAGATCACATTTAGTGCTGACCACTGTACAATCAGTTGCATTTATCATTCATCTTTGACTGCCTCACATCCTGTTCTCTGTCCAGTCATTGATCCATTTATCATTCCAAATCTCTGTGTAGCAACAGCCACCATTTAAAAAATACAACAAAAACAATCCTGTCCCTGAAATCTTATCCCAAATGTAAATTTTCCTCACAAAAAATACTCTTGAGATCCAAAACTTGATCTTACACTAGGACTGGTTTAAGGTTTGATAGTTTGCAGTCCTGCAAAGCTATCAATTGGAATCTTACAACATGGAAAAGAGCGAGATTTTCAGATTGGAGAAACATGGCACTTGCTTGCAGAGATCAGTCTAGTTATACCTTCCATGCTGAAATACAGAAAAAGAGAGAGAAACGTAAATGAGATTTAAATTTGTAACTTTAATAATATAAGTTAAGAGCAGAACTAAAATGCTTCTGTAAAATGATTTTTAATGTGGCAACCTAACTTTTTAAGTGCAAGCTAAAAGGAAGTTTACCTTAAACGTATTCAAAAAAGATTTACAACAGTAATTTTATTCCTGACTCTAGCCCAATCAGTAAAGCTAATCCTCCTCATTTCACTACAAAAGAAATAAGTGGAAACTGATTAGATACTATATTATTCTGGTGTGGTGTACATCTGTATGCAAAATTTTCGAACAGCTGTATTTGCTGAACATCTTTACAAAACTTACCTACAGTTTCAAGTTAAAGCCTTTGCAGCTGCTAGCATTTTTCCTATTCAATAGCAGCTGTTATATTGGCAAACCCATTTTTATCCTGGGAGATGCTAGCAGAGTGAGAATGAATCCGAAACAACTGTTTGTAATCCATGCTGTATAGATCGATTACCATGAAAACAAGTCACTCAGTTGTTTGCAGCAGGCATGCACCTTGAACTGTTTCACTCTATAAATAGTACATCATCATGTCTTCCAAGAAGTGTAAGCTAAATGTGTTGCACCATGAGAGCATAAGAAGAAAAATATTAAACCATTCTGTGAAGTTGAACCACTTCCCCTATATTCTTGGAGTAAATGGCATGAAAGGATAGCCACACAAATGTATCTACTTATGAGAACACTGAGTACAGTTCCCAGACCTGAGGAGCTCTGTGTAGCTCAAAAGCTTCTCTTTTCTCTTTCAATAGAAGTTGGTCTAATAAAATATATTACTTTCACCCACTTTCTCTCTTATGAGAACTGTGTTTATCTTGCATACTAATATATCACTAATTGTAACGTCCTGTATAAAAGGCATGATCAGTACTGCTGCTGTTCAGCAGTTTAAGTATGCTTTCACCCAAAACTCCTATGACAGTCCTTTCCAAAATTTTATTGAAGAGCCCAGATACTTCAATCGGTAGATTTGTTTGAACATTCAGCATCAGTGACTTTTTTGTCCCATTGCTAAATCACTTAAAATAACACTGGAGGATTCAATCTAAAAAAATTATAGAAGTACCAATCAGTTACTGTACTCCAGTCAACTTATTTGCTATTAGTTTATTAAAGATAAAAAAAGTTTAGTTACTTCAGCTATACAAGGTATAGTAGAGTTGAGGCAGTACAGACAACTGTATGTGTTGCATTCTGTTATCAGTTTGTTTTTAATCACTTCATCCCATCTTCCATCAAATAGTTTAGTTACAGATGGTTAGACAAGTAGTAAGTCTTTCCATTTCTCAGATCTTATTCTTGTGAATTACACTTTCTTTGGAGTGATGTTTTTTGGAATCAGAGTAATAACATGTAATGTAACAAAATATACATATTGGAGACTTTCACAAGGACTCTGAGGAGATGTCTTTCCTGATTTATTGTAAATAAGCACATTTCCTTAACACTATATTAGGAGTTTCTTAACATTGTAATAGGTAGCGGGGTTCCAGGTGTGGAGCAAAGTCCCAGAAAAGATCAGATAAATCCATTCTGAATCACCTACTTGCCATGTTGCAAGACATTTCTGATTTAAAGCTTTTCCACCGTAACCAGAATGATGCTTACAACTGTCCATCCCTTTCTCTATCCCCCCACCCCAAAGACCCACCAAAAACCCAAACCAACCATTAGCCCAGGCAGATCTTCCTATCACCAAAGAGAAGAGACGCTGAAGCCCTTATGAAGTCTATTACGGACTTTGCTTTGCCAGTCTTCTTTGAAATATGCCCAGATGTCGTGTATTTGGCACTAGTACGAAACCCTAGGATGAATATGTAGTTGAAATAGCTTTAGCCTCAGTTTTCTAACATCACTCTAACCCTTTTAATTTGGAACAGCCCCAGAAAATATGAAGATGGTTTCCTATACCATGTCATTCATCCACCATTTGTTAGTTGTTGTTTTGTACTGTGATGTTAAACATATTGGATAGACGCCTTCACAATTTAACAAGGTTCCACTGAGTCTCATCATTGAGGGATAAAAAGCCATTAGTGCTTTGACTGCGACACTAATATTTGTGTTTTATAGACATGATTACATGATAAAAATGTTTTATTGACTTTACTTTTAAATGTCTCCAGTGAAACCACAGGAGTTATCCAGGTAATTCCAAATGAGTGGCAGTAAAACCTTCCAGTCACAATGTTTACTGTGTATATACCATACTTTTCTGAAAAACAAATTTTAAAAATATTTGAATTTGAAAAAAAAATCTTGGCAATTTTTCTTACACTTTGGCACCTGTCGTCGGATGCCTTGGTTACCACTGTGCAGGACTCTCTTCCTCTTCCCCCCCCCCCAAAAAAAAAAAAAAAAAAAGGTAAATTAAAGATGTAAAGCCCTCCAAGAAAAGCTTTTCTGGTTCAGTGGGACAATGTAGATTCCTTACATTTTTAACAAAATATATACATTAAAAACTGTAAAATTTTAATGGATTTCTGTTAGGGTTTGTAAAACACTTTTTGTTTACAAAGACCCTAATATTGGTACTGAACTACCTGACAATCTCAAAATAAGATGAAAAATTGACATAATCTGAAAACTTTCAGATATTACCATGCATAGTGGAGCTTTTATTCTGAATGTCTTTTCTCATACAATTCACAGTATGTCCATCTAGAATGCAGAGACTTTGCTGGGGAAACCAGGCAGGGTGGCTCAGATTTGCTGTATTTATGGAGAGAACTGTATTAAGTGTTCCTGAACCATGTTAAAGGCTTTCTCAGATTAAGAAAAGAAATCCAATCTCTGATATCCTGGAAAGACCAAGACTTGGAAAATAACTGCATGAACATCACCAGATTGTGGTTTATGAAAGAAAATTATACCACTAAGATGTTCTAAAGGCAAAGAAATGTGAGAAATGTTTTTTTTTTCATTTGAACCCCAGTCCCAAGGTAAGTTTGAAGAATATTGGACTTCAGCTAATACTGCAGTTCTAACATGCAAAAAACCCACAACTAATAGCTACAGTGCTTATCCAGAATGGATTATAATTATCCACGCACCTATCTGCTAAAATAACTTTTTTCCAGCATTTGCTTACATCTGTAACACAATATACTGAACGCCAGGACCTGTATTTACATATAGCTATGCCAGACCAAAAATGTCTTCCCACCTGGATTATAGTAGGGCTGTAGCAGTGCTGTGGTTAAGGATGAGACTAGTTTACTGCTTAACCAGTCTTGTCAAAGTCCTCCAACATTCACAAGCTTGCAGGGTTTGTCTTGAAAACTTTTCCTTCTTGAGGTCCAGAGTAGGATTAATGGTCCAAATATTGAGGCTATTTGAACAAAATCTTTCTGAAATAGTCTCTTCTTCCCTCAGATAAAATAAACATTTTATATTGACATCAAAATCTTACAGTTCTTGTAACAGATTTTTGTATATGCCTGGGGCTTACACTGTGGCTCTGATTCTCTTCAAAATGATGTTACTGGTTTGGGATTGGTTTCTGCTAGTGTCCAGCGCCCATGGCCCTTTGGGAAGCAATATTTATAAAGTTATAGTAAAGGTGGGATCCGCAGTTTGGTGTCAACAGATGAGTCAGAGATTTGCTTGCACATGTGTAAGCCAGAGTGTTTGCGGGCAGCCTGCCATCAGAGTAAGTGAGTGGCTCAAAGTGACATCATGTGGCCACTGAACCCAAGGAAAACCCATTTAATGGAAGTTTGATTCCATTTGTTTGCATATTTGAGAGTATAGTGCACCTTAGGCCTTGGCTACCCTGGTGCTTTACAGCGCTGCAACTTTCTCAGGGGTGTGAAAAAAAACACTCCCTGAGCGCTGCAAGATACAGCGCTGTAAAGCGTCAGCGTAACCAGCACTGCAAGCTAATCCCCATGAGGATGTGGAGTACGTGCAGTGCTAGGAGAGCTCTCTCCCAGCGCTGGCGCTGCGACCACACTCACACTTCAAAGCGGTGCTGTGGCAGCGCTTTGAAGTTTCGAGTATAGCCAAGCCTTTGTTGCTCTCTAACTGCATTCTTCTCTAGGGCCTTTCCTTGGAAGTGCTATCAGGGTAGATAGCAACGCTTCTGGTTTTCAAAGTGCCTTAAAATCCACATGCATACTCAGATTTTTACTTTACAAGTATTGTCAAGGGGAAAAAACATTATTTAAATAGAGGGTAATGAAATACTATTAAGTAGCAACATTAGGGTAAGGCCTTATACTTCTTCCTCATCTTCTGAACAGTGAGACAGGTTGTGATTGAAGAAAAGCAAGTAGCTGTGACTCTCTTCAGTGTCAGCATGTTCAGAAATTCCACCTGTAATAGAAGAGAAAGTGTGAGGCTGATGTTTGAATAATGTCATGCCATGATCTTATTTATTTATCATGAAAAATGTGCATAGAGAACAAATGTCCGCTTCCTACAGTAATCCATCCAATCTACACAAACCAAGGGCTCACATCTATCAGTTTCATCCTTCGGTACTGTGGTTATTGGAAAAAGGGGTCTGAAGGAAATGTCAGACACTTGGAAAAATGCTAATCTCACAGTCTCTTAAAAACAGTTGATAAATCTCAAATGATAGCTCACCCACAAACTGGTATAAAAAGATCAAGCAGTGAACAAACAATTTTTAAATGATGTTGTAACCCAAAGGACAATTGCTGTAGACCCTTCCCACCCCTGTGAAAATGGAAATCCTAGTGCAATCTTACTTGTGGTTGTGCTACCGCCATACCATAAAATTGCTATTCTACGTTACAGCCAGGTAGAGTTACTGGTGCAAGTTGGAATCATTAGGTCAAGGGATTTCTCAGGTGCAGACCTCTTCCCTTCTCTCCATATCAATAAGGAGCTGATTTTGAATATCAAAGTGCTTTAAAATCCATATTCATTCCAGGAATGGCTGGAAAATTGGTATTCCACAACATGAGTTGGGACAGATTTGGGGAGATGGCAGCAGAGGCCAACCCATTTATGGGTCAGTTCACACCTCTGAGTGATCGTGCATTTTGGTTGTCTTCATCTCCAAAGGGTGTTCTCATTCATCTGACCCCATCCTATGGAGGTACATGAGCCACTTCACAAGGCCTTCTAGAAAGGAACATTATCAGGGTGTCAGAATTCTGTCCTCTTCTGCTTAGCTAGCTACCATTTAACATGGGATAGGGGTATTGCTATACTATGGGCTTGTCCACACTGGCAAGTTTCTGCTCAGTAAAGCAGCTTTTTGCACTCAAACTGCAGACACATACACATTGCTAAGCCACTTTGTGCGCAGAAGCTCCTCAGTTGCTGCACTGCAAAAAAAACTGCCTCTGCGCGAGTTGTAAGGCTGTTTGCACAGAGGCTCCAGCACTCTGTGCCAGTGTAGACACCTTGATTGCTTTCTGTGTTCTAATTGGCCTCTGGAGCTGTCCCATAATACATCAAGTGACTGCTCTGCTCATTGTTTTGAACTCCCTGGAGACATGCGCCGCTCTCCTTTCAAAGCACCATTTCTGACAGCCCTTGAGTGCTGTGCTGATGTGCTCTGGAACACACAGCAAACCATTAATGTGGAATGCTTGTGCTGTTGAACGTGTGTGTGTGTGTGTGTGTGTGTGTGTAGGGGAGAAGAGAGAGATTGGTGTGCGGAGAGCCCAGGGAGGGAGGTGGGGGCTGATGCCAGGGGAGGGGGAAACTGGTTGTTTCCTGCTGCTTTCTGAACGTACAAAACAGCATGCTGACACGCACTCTGTCCCCCAAAACAGTCTCCGTCCCCATACACGTACATACACGCGCACACACACTCCTGTCACACCCCTCACTCCCTTTTTTTACTTGTGACATTATTCCAAGATTCCTCTTGTGACAAAGTACTTCAGTAGTAGTTGATCTTGATGCCGAAACATTGTTCGTTTTTTTCTCAGCTGACAAACATAGATGTACACCATAGAGATATTTTTTAATATTAAAAGTTTGGGACAAAGAGAGGAAATGGAAATACAGTAAATGAATAGCAGAATTGCTTTGAAATCTTTCACACTCATTTCACAAGGTGCCAGTTGATGTTAAGCATTGTTTAGTGTGTTAAATGTTTTTTGTGTTCAATTTTAGCACTGCTAATAGTTTTGTCATCTATTATCAGGGAGGAAAAGGATAATGACTGTGGAGATAACCGAGGATTGTCATTAAAGCTGTTTTCTGCATCAAGCCATAAACAGCATAATTTGGTTTTGAGACTCCATAACTGTATCAGTGGCACATTGTTTCTTTTAAGACCATAATTTGAGAGCTAGAGAAATTTAATGTATTGACAACATTTTTGATGCTTGTTTGCTCTTGGAAATCCATCTCATCCATGATCTTCAAAAGCTAGCACTCTATTTCCTGCCCCCTTTTAATTTAAGAACATGTTTAGGCATCCAGCTGTTGAAACATGCAGACAGTTGCCTATGGTGTCCTATCTGAAAATCCCTTTCTGTCGTCACACGGCCAATAAATAAGAAGTGATCTGTTGTTTGGAGAGCACAGCTGAAGTTTCATCTTGCCAGATTTTTGGGCAGCAGTGTAACTGTTAGGAATGCATGCCTTCCCCCCTCTCTCCCCATACTAGATGGGACACTTCTCGACTTGCACAAGCAAACCAGTAACTCAAAGCTACTCACAAAATATAGCTAAAGATTTAAACTTGAAAACAAAATATGGAACTTCTTAAATCTAGGACAGCCCACAGAACTTTCATTTCTGGTTACCTAAATACCTTTTGTTTCTGTCTTTCACCAACAGAAGTTGATCCAATAAAAGATATTACCTCGCCATCTTGTGTGTTTAAATGTTCTGGGGCCAACATGGCTACAACATTGCAAGCAACTTTAGCTTCTGGGACTGTTCTGTAAAGGACCTTGTTCTAATGTTCCAGTTCCTCTGTAGGCCCTAGCTGTCCAGTTGCTTTCATTTGTAGTTGCCCTCCTGATGTGTGGACTGTAGAAAGAAGGCCTTTATGGACTTTGTGGATACTTTAATCGCTTAAAAATATTTAAACTATTTTTTGTACAGCCTGGTATTGTTTAGATTGTTTAAATATTTCTTGCGATTTCCCAACATAAACATGTAGTCAGTCTGATATTGGCTTCTTGGTCTCCTTTCTAACTCTCAGGCTTCATCAGTTAATTTCATACAATTGTGTCCTGTATCTGAATGATGTTTTAAGGTGACTAACCAAGAAAGGGAGATGTGACTGCTCCAATTATGTAATTTTAAGACTTGTCTTAATTGTTTTTTTAATGCCCCTCTAACATATTGATCTCCTCTTTTGTTGTCTAGGGGCTGGTGTGCACTGGGAGATTACATCAGCATAGCTATGTCTCTTGGGAGTGTAAAAATGCATGCCCTTAGAGACATAGCTATGGTCTTCTCCCTCCTGATGTAGACAGAAGAATTCTTCTGTCAACCTAGTTACTGTCTCTTCAGAAGGCGGATTACCTATGCCAATGGAGAAATCCCTCCTGGATGGGGTAATCTCTTATTTTTTTGTCAGGGTCCAAATTTCTTGGTCAAGGTGTAGTCAAGGTCCAGACTCTTGAGAAAATAATACAGAATAATGATCATAAGTAAATAAAAAGATTTTGTGGTCCATTCAAAAGCATCAGGTGGTCTGGATTTGGCCCACGATCTACCTCTGGCATAGCTAATGTCTACACTGAAGTGCTACAGCGGTGCAGCTAAAGCCATGTCTATACTACTGCTTATGTCGGCAAAACTTGTGTTGCCCAGGGGTGTGAAAAAAACACTTTCCTGGGCAACATAGGTTCGCTGACATAAGTGTTAGTATGCACAGCGCTATGTTGGCAGGAGAGCTCTCTCCTGTCAGCACAGAGCAGTTATATGAGTGATCTTAGAGCAGCACAGCTGCAGTGGTACAGCTGTGCTGCTGGAAGCTTGCTAGCGTAGCCATATCCTAATAGTTGAGTAATATAGTCTCATCCTACTGCCCTAAGGGTTTACATCTGAAACCTCTCTGCTGGTTGAGGTGTGTCACTTCTTTATACTAGCACAGGTATCTCAAAACTGTTAATATCTTTATGCAGCTTTAATGACATACAAGGAAGGTTTGAACTGCTGATTTTAAAATGTAATAGCTTAAAAACAAATTGATCAATACCAAAATGAATGAGCTGTTAACCAGAAGAATTTACTCCATTGGTTTAAAAAGTAATGTAGAGGTGTCCTAGATGAAGATGCTCTAAAAGGTATCGTTTCAGCATATTTTAGCAAGTTTGTGATTGCTAAACCAGAGGGATTAAAACATTGTAGCTGTGTATTGTCTTGATAGGCTTTTCATTGTCGGTTTCTAACTTGAAATTATTTGTTAGCTGAGCAACATTGATGTGCTGCCTCTTTATAGTGCAAGTTTTCATTATACCCTTGTCAGCAATTTGTAATGTAAAAAAGTGACAGTATGAAAGGCACTGTAGCTTGGTTAATATGTGAGACTTTTCGTAATGACTCTGTCCTTTGAAGAGAGAGTGCATTCCTGTGTAGGGTATAATTTAAACAATGAAGTCATAAGATATGTTACATCCTGATAATGACATGTCATGCCCTTGTTTTCTCAACATGACCTAGAGATGGTTTTGCTTTTGGAACTGTAGGCCAGCAGTGTCTCAGAATTTTTTTAATTTTTATTTTTTAATGAATTCTGATACCTAAGTTCACAAGACATTTTGTAGAGAGAACCTTTCCTAAACAGTTGGCATGGCCAGTCCGGGTAAATTGGAGCCCCATAAATAATTATATTGTGGCTGAGCATTGTTGGAATCTGCCTCTGTCTAAATAATGAAAACCGTGCGCTGAGAGAGATTGGATGTTGAAATGGTTTTGCAGTTCCCGTCTTCTCCTAGTGAAGTTGGATTAGTGCAGGGGTCGGCAACCTTTCAGAAGTGGTGTGTCACTCTAATTTAAGGTTTAGCGTGCCGGTAATACATTTTAACCTTTTTAGAAGGTCTCTTTCTATAAGTCTATAATATATAACTAAACTATTGTTGTATGTAAAGTAAATAAGGTTTTTAAAATATTTAAGAAGTTTCATTCAAAATTAAATTAAAATGCAGAGCCCCTCAGACCAGTGTCTAGGATCCGGGCAGTGTGAGTGCCACTGAAAATCAGCTCACGTGCCGCCTTCGGCACCCGTGCCATAGGTTGCCTACCCCTGGATTAATGCAATATTGCATCTACCTCGTGGTATGAAATATCCAACAATGAAACGAATGGATTTCTATGCATTAGCCTTCACTGTATTGTCCTAGCTCAGAAGCTGCTTTTCTAAAATATAATTCAAAGGGGTACTGTCACCTCTTAGGTCACATTTGTCTGAACTGTTTTACTTACCATTGCCAATTATATCTTAGAATGGATTGTTAAAATGGAGCAAGATTAGACTGTAACAATATATTCCGTGAATTGTTTATTTGACAGCACTTTATGTATAGTCTGGTCCACTTCTGGTCTTTTACCTAACATAATGACTTCACTCTCGTGCTCTGCTTTGGATGGAGTTCATATACCTGCTCTTCCTTGTGCATGGCAAGAGAGTAGTTAACAGTAATACAGCACACTGTTGCTGCTTTTGAGATTGAGTCCTGGGAGGATGCCCGTCTTTCCCAGCCAACTATAAAAGCTGGGTTGTGGTCAGGAGGTTGTCCTCTCCCATGCTTCCTGGATGCTTGAAGGGAAGAAATTTGGGGCATGAGTTTCCCCATAACTCCTTTCATGGAACTTAGGAAGGAAACAGTTGGGGAGATTCCACCTCCCCTCCTACTTCTCCTGCCATCTCACTTATAGGTAGACGGAGGGGAGGAGCAGCAGGGGAGGAGCAGCAAGGTCGAACTGGCTTTCTTCTCTCCCTAGCCTCCCAACACAGTAGAAATGAGGATTATGTAGGAGGCAAATGATGCACAAGAGGAGGAATAGGCTTCATCTTCCTCACTGCACCCTATGTGGAGCCATGGTAGAGGAGCCCTAAAAAGGGACAGGGGCATTATCTCCTCTTTGGAGCTGGTTAGGCGTGGAGGAGATCCACTCATCTAAGCATCTGTAGAGCCAGGTAGGAGCAGCTGAACCTTGGAGTTAGGTCTAATGGTTGCTTCCAGTTTCTATTCTGAGCCCCATCCATGGCATGGGGCGCTTTGTTCCTGGGTCCACTCGTTTATAGGCCCAATCATGCTCTGGGTCCCCTGAAGTTTGTGGGAGATTGTTGTTTAGAAGTGAAGGGAAAAGGAAGGTGTTTATTTTATTTTAAAGGGACCAGAGTTGGAGGGAATGAATTTAAATAGTTGGGGTCAGAATTGGTAGGTGAGTCAGCCATCAGGTATGCTGTCAGATTTTGATAAAATGTGTAGAAATTAAATGGGCAGTGACACTTAACACCATTGGACACACTAATCTGGCCTGCCAAGTGATAGAGAAATGCTTGTACCAAAATTTTATTCTACGTGTTTCTGTTGTAACAATCCTTCAGGTGACCTGCTGGTAGGAAAATCAGAACTCCCTTCTTTACAGAAAATGAAAGGAGCTTCCTCTGAAAGAAGAGGAGTACTTGTGGCACCTTAGAGACCAACACATTTATTTCAGCATAAGCTTTCAGCAAATAAATTTGTTAGTCTCTAAGGTGCCACAAGTACTCCTGTTCTTTTTGCGGATACAGGCTAACACGGCTGGTACTCTGAAACCTGTCCTCTGAAAGAGATTGTTCTGTACATGAGCGTTCAAATCTGATACCTATCCTGGTACATACTGAGTGTTGGAATAAATCAGCAAATTTGGCCTCATGATGTTTTATACAAACAACTATGAATCATTTGCTCAGCTCTTTATTTGCGTCAATCAGACCACATGTAAGAGAGGCTTTGCTCATAGTTTGGAATGCAGGACCCAGGGAAGTATGGTAATGAAAGTTTCAATCAGATGCTGTTGGAACTGGCTTCAACACTCTGACTGATACTCTAGAGAAATGCACATGGTTAAATTATAAACATTTTTCACTTCTTCTTGTGTATTGTCTGAAATTATAATTGCACTTACATTACTTATCGCTGTGGACTTTCCCTGTGCAGAAGAATTAATAGTTTTCTTTTAGTGTAATCCTCTTAGTAAACAGAATATTTACAAAGATGGCTTTTTCAGTTAAAGGCTTACAGATTTTCCCCTATCTGCTACAGAAATCTAGGTGCTAGTTAAAGTATTGGAACCTTTTTACTTGTAATCAGAATTGGTTTAGTCAAATTAACCTCCCTGTCATAGTCTTAATTTAGGAGTTCCTACATGCAGTGTTATCTGGACCTTGAATGATTTAGAGCGGCTTTAGCCGTAAGAGGTAGCTTCATGGCATTGCATGTACACAGCTTTGTTTGAACACTCTTCATAAAGGAGGTTGCCTGCCCTTCTCCTGGAACTCTTGTTTTTTGCCTGTCCCTTATCTTGGAATTGCTGGTACCTGGCCAGATGTCATTTATTTTCTTCTTTGAAGAAAATTAAAAAACTATACATTGGACCTCTTCCCTTTGACAGTGCACATTTAGTTAGCAGTAGGACAAGTAGCGTTCTCTGCAGTATAACAATTGTCAGCACAATACAGACGATCCAGTGACTTTCCTCTTCCCCTTGCCCCCTAATATGCCACTCCCCACTTGTGTTGACACAGAACCTTTCCACCTGCTCTCGTCCCCCAACCGTTCTTCCTGTCCATCTCCTAACTTCTGTGGCCCCTCCTCTCATTTTTAACAGGTTCCATTGCCTGATTTCTCTTCTCTTTATCTTCATGCTCTTCAAATGCATTGTCTGCAATTGCTGGCTTGAGTTAGTTTCTTCCAGATTTGATCTTGTCCCTTTCCAATCTGGCTTTTGCCCTCCGTAGTACTTTGATAATTCTTTCACCAATGTCTGGTGGTCCTCCCACACACTATCCCAGAAAAAGGAGTAGTGAATATGGGTCCTCCCTGCAGCCTTTCCAGGCAGGTCTGGAAGCAGCCAGTCAGAATGCAGCAGGCTCAGTTAAAAGGAGCTGCAGGGGCTGAGCAGTTCAGTTGCTGGCTAGGACTCGAAGGGTGAGGAACATTGGAAGGCTGTGAAACTCTCCAGGCAAGGAGGCCTGGTCTGTGAGAGACCCTGCTCAAGAAGGGAACAGACTGGGGAGGGAAGGGAGTCAGTTGATGTCAGGTCAGACTGTAGAGCAGAGATCTCTTCTGAATGCCATGAGATGTCTGGAAATCCCCTGTTGCTTTATGTAGTCCATCTGTGGAGTATTACTGGTTTATTAGAATGTTTTTCTCTTAAACATCTGTTTTTTGCAACATCCATGTCTTTAATTTATTAAACCAAGAACAGAACTTTCTAACTACTTTAGCACTAGCTTTGGAGAGCTGTCTTGTAGTAGACCCTCGTTAATCAGCAGCAGGTGTTCTGAATGTTCAATTAATCTCCAGAAGTATAGATTTGTGTAGGCAGTGTAGTCTGAGAACTCTAGTTACTGCTATGCAAACTAGCTTTTATATACTAACAATAATTTTGGGTCTAATTCCCATGAAGGATATTCTGTAGTATGGCTAGACTGTTGCATTAGTGCCCTGTGCTATCATTTGAAGGGGAATCCTATACTAAGGCTATGGCTGCCCTTGCAGATGTAGAGCTCTAGGAGTTAAACCAGCCCTCGGAGACCTCAGCAGGGAAAGCGTTGCTGTGTGTTTACGCTATCAGCTGCAAGCGCAGTGGCGTGGCTCCATTACCAGCTCTTGCAATGCCACAGAGAGCAGTGCATTGTGGTAGCTATCCCAGTGTGCAATTAGCTGCAGTGTGCTTTTCAAATGGGGTGTATGTGAATGTGACAGGGAGTATGTTGTATATGTGGGGGGATAGTGTGTTTTGAGGGTCAGTGTGTGTTTCAGCATGCTGTCTTGTAAGTTCAGACAGTGAGACAACTGCAGGGGGAAACCCTGACATCCCCTCCCCCCCCCCCGCCTCTCTCTCGCACGCCCTCTTGTCTCTGCAGCAGCAGCATTCCACAGTAATGGTTTGCTTTGTGTCCCAGATCAGATAAGCATGCAGGCTGTCAGAAACGGAGCTTTGAAAGGGGATATTCACATGCCCGCAGCAGAGTTCAAAACAATGACCGGAGTGGCCACTTGACTTCAAGGGATTATGGGACGGAGGCCAGTCACAGCGCAATAATGCAACACATCATCCACACTTGGGTGTTTCAGCCAGGGCGCAGCAAGCTCTATGCTTGTGGAGGTGGATTGCCGCGGAGTCTAGGCACTCTGTGTCTTGCCAGTGTGGTCAACTCAGGAGTTAGGGCGCCTGGGGCTGATTTAATGTGCTCTAACTTGCAAGTGTAGCCAAGCCCTAAGAAGCTAATAGGGTTTTAGATGTGTAGAGACCAACCATTAACAGCTGCTACATGTAAATTGTTTTCAGATACCATTTGAATGTTGACCTAAGAACAACTGATTTTCAAATGTAGCAAATGGCTAAAATTTAGACTAATGAGCAAGTAACACTTCTGTTTCCCTGACGATTTTAAAGCAAATGAGAATGACCTTTACTTTAGAAAAAGAGGCTTGCACTACTGCTTCCTTTTGGTTTTCCTTCTTGTTTGTGCGTATGTACATAAGTTTGCTTTTTCCTTTTAAAAGAGATTTGATACAGTAATTTCACATAGGCTTTAGTTTGATTGCATCCTGAGAAAATAGAGTTGTACTCTGAAAAGTGTTTTTGGGGGGAAGTGACATTGTGGGGTTTTGGGATTCGTTATCAAATGTGCTTAGCTTGCAAGTGTTGAGACAAATGGTTAGCGCTGCAGACTTTTCCCTCTTGCGCGTGATCATCAGTAATAAAGGGTCTGCAGGCCAAATTAGGTCCTCAGTGACATCTTTGTGATCGCATTAGTGCCAGTGGGTTTGCACAGGTGTAACTGATTGAAACTTTGTAAGCAATTCTGTTTGATTCCCAAGAAGGCAGTGTCCCACTCTATGGTGGCAGTTTTACATAGTGACTTTGCAGAGTAGGACTGCACTTTGAGCTGTCCAGGAAAAATATATGCAGGTGAAATGGGGTGTTGAATTTGGTATAGGGTTGTGTCCTGCTTAGCCCCCTTCTCTCACCTCATGTATACTTTTGAAATTCCTTTGCGGATTAATTCTTCAGTAGCTTCTCAGGGCCTTTGGGAAAAGCCTAATGCAATGGAGAAAGCTGTTATGTTTGGTTGGTCTGTTAGTAACCAATATAGTTAAACTTGGTGTTGTCACCAAACTTCTCTTCCCCACCCAACCTCTTGAAAACCAAAGCCTATAACGTCTGAAATTATTATAATTTAATTTTTGTATCCGAGTCTTTGATTGAAATGGAAAACATCAAGTATTCCGTTATCTTAATTTCTCTGTAACACCTTGAAATCCTGAAACCTGAAATCTTACGGTTTGCTCTCTTACTGTCACTTCCCTCATGAGTTTCTACCGGACTATTTATGAGTGTTGGGCTGTGCAGGCAATTTTTTCAGAATACTTAAATGTTTTTACTTTGAACTTTTCTTTCTAAACTCATGTGAAGAAACAAAAATGTTAGGCAAAATGTTTGACCTACAAACCTAGATGATGATCACTCACATTTGTTCAAAAATCTGTGGACCTGGGCATTTTCAACACAAATGGTTAGTGAGTTAAGTTAGGCTATGTCTACTCAACACTTTCTGTCAGCATCATTTTTCACTCAGGGGTGTGAATAAATCACCCTCCTGAGCGACATGTTACACTGAGGCCAGGTCCACACTACAGCGTTAAATCGATTTAACGCTGTACCCGTCCACACTACAAGGCACTTAAAATTGATTTTAAGGGGTCTTAAAATCGATTTCTGTACTCCAGCTAAACGAAAGGCGTAACCCTAAAATCGATATTACAAAATCGATTTAGGGCTAGTGTGGACGTAAATCGAAGTTATTGGCCTCCGGGAGGTATCCCACAGTGCACCAGTGGCCGCTCTGGACAGGTAAAGGAACTCTACTGCACCGGCCAGGTACACAGGAAAAGCCCTGGGAACTTTTGAATTGCATTTCCTGTTTGGCCAGCGTGGAGCTCTCAGCAGCCAGGTAACAATGCAGTCTCCTGAGAATAGGAAAAGAGCTCCAGCGTGGAACACACAGGAGTTATTGGATCTGATCGCTGTATGGGGAGAAGATTCTGTGCTATCAGAACTGCGTTCCAGTAGACGAAATGAAAAAACTTTTGAAAAAATTTCTAATGCCATGAGGCAGAGAGGCCATAGCAGGGATTCGGTGCAGTGCAGAATTAAAGTGAAGGAGCTCAGACAAGCGTACCAGAAAGCCAAAGCAGCAAATGGCAGATCTGGATCTGAGCCAAAAACATGCCGCTTCTATGCGGAGCTGCATGCAATTTTAGGGGGCTGCGCCATGACAAGCCCCCCCTTTCTGTGGATTCTGAGGTGGGGGTAGTAATCTCAGCCATTGCTGATGATTCTGCGGAGGGTGAATATGAGGAGGAGGAAGAGGACGACAAGATGGCAGAGAGCACGCAGCACTCCATTCTCCCCAACAGCCAGGAGCTTTTTCTCACCCAGACAGAATTACCCTCCCAAGCCACTAGCCCAGACAATGAAGCCATGGAAGCGACCTCTGGTGAGTGTACTTTTTTAAATATAAAACATAGTTTAAAAGCAAGCGTTTTTTAATGATTGATTTGCCATGAGGGCTTACATGCATTAGCTGGCATTAAAGTTACTGGAAAAGTCTGTTAACATGTCTGGGGATGGAGCGGAAATCCTCCAGGGACATCTCTATGAAGCACTCATGTAGGTACCCCAAAAGCCTTTTCAGAAGGTTTCTGGGCAGGGCAGCCTTATTCCGTCCACCATGGTACAAAACTTTACCACACCATGCCTGAAGCACGTAATCGGGTATCATTGCATGATGACAAAGCCTAGCTGTGTATGGTCCCGGGGATTGCTGGCATTCAAGAAGCATAATTTCTTTTTCTCTGTCTGTAATCCTCAGGAGAGTGATATCGTTCATGGTCACCTGGTAAAAAGTAATGTATTTTATTAAGGGGACAGA
Source organism: Gopherus evgoodei (assembly GCF_007399415.2). Classification (NCBI taxonomy): domain Eukaryota; kingdom Metazoa; phylum Chordata; order Testudines; family Testudinidae; genus Gopherus; species Gopherus evgoodei. The sequence goes on from NC_044332.1 coordinate 1,104,467, forward strand.
GATGACCATTCCTACAGTGATGCTTTCCTGCGGCTTACAATAAATCCTTCCCTTGCAGTTAGCCATGCGGGGGGAAGGGGAAAAGCAGCCCATTCCTACGGGGAGGTGTCTCTAATGGCGCTGACCTTTTTAGCATTTGGACAGCAGGAATTTTTGCTGCTAATTGCCAAGGGAGGGGGGGGAAGGGGGCGGGGGTAAGGTTTCAGTGACCTGCCATTACGGCAGACATGCAGAGTGGGGGGGAAAACCATTCACAATTTTCCTCTAGTGCTTAACCTTTCTGATGGCATAAGAAAAGAAGCAAAAGATGTGCTTTTTAGCAGTTTGGCTGCCCAGCATGAATTTTACCTGCTAATAGCCACGGGTGGGGCGAAAGGAGGAGGTTGTACGGTTAACTGCCATTAGATGTATGCCTTACCATGTCCGCCTGCAAGCTGATTTGTAATCCACGGACCTGCGTCTGTGTTGATCTGTCACACCACAGCCGCAAGCACTAAATGCTAAAAGAATCCAAAGGCGACCTTGTAGTGAAGTGACGTGCTACGTACGGTGAATAGTGTAGTTCACTGTGAAAGAGTATAACCATTGTTCTGTGAAATGTATCTCCTATGCTCCTTCTATCACTCTTTTCCCCCACTCATGCAGCTGCACATTTTTCAAGCCTCCCTACTCCAGTCCGAAGGATAGGTCAGATAAGGAGGCTGAGGAAGAAGAGAACACGGGAGGAGATGTTCACAGAAATAATGGCAGTAACCCGCAGTGAAAGAGCTCATCTGGGGGAGTGGAAAGACGTGGTAGCAAAGTACAGGAAAGCTGCCAGTGAACGTGAGGACAGGAGGGACCAACGTGAGGACAGGAGGGACGCTCGAGATGAGATCTGGCGGCAGGAAGATCAGCGGGGGCGGAATGGAACGCTGGAGCTGCTGCGCAACCAAACTGACATCCTCCGAAGTCTGGTGGAAGAGCTGCGGGATCACAGAGTGCCACTCCAGCCCATGTTTAACCTCCCTCAGTACTCACCATGTCCCATATCTTCCACACCCAGACGTGTAAGAACGCGTGGGGGAAGGCTTTCTGCACCTGCCCACTCCACCCCCATGGACAGTCCAACCAAAAGGCTGTCATTACATTGAAATGTCCTTAATGGCCTTTTTCTTCCCTCCTATACTCCTCCCAAACCACTCCCGGGGTACCTTTTTATTTCTCTTACTCTTCTTATAATGACATGCTATTCAAAGCAAGTGGGAGGGTGGGTTGGTTACAGGGAATGACTTTATTTCCATAAGCAAGCTGTTAGGGAAGGGTGGAGGGTAGCTTGCTTGCAGCAGGAGTCAATGCATGGGGGGGGAGAGGTTTATGAAGGGGAAAGAAACACAGCAGTCACACCGTACCCTGGCCCATGATGAAACTCGTTTTCAAGGCTTCCTTAATGGGCTTTTTCTTCCCTCCCATCCTCCTCCAAAACCCCTACCGGTGTATTTTTAATTACATGCTTTTTAAACAAGAGGGAGGGTGGGTTACTTACAGGAACTGAGATAGTAACTTTATTTCCATAAGCAAGCTGTTAGGGAAGGGTGCAGGGTAGCTTGCTTGAGCAGGAGTCAATACGGGGGGGCGGGGGGGGGGGGAGGTTCAGGAAGGGGAAAGAAACACAGCAGTCACACCATACCCTGGCCCGCAATGAAACTCGTTTTCAAGGCTTCTCTGATGCGCACTGCTTCCTGGTATGATCTTCTAATTGCCCTGGTGTCTGGCTGCGCGTAATCAGCGGCCAGGTGATTTGCCTCAGCCTCCCACCCCACCATAAAGGTCTCCCCCTTACTCTCACAGAGCTCGTGGAGCACACAGCAAGCAGCAATAACAAAGGGGACATTGGTTTGGCTGAGGTCTGAGCGAGTAAGTAAACTTCTCCAGCGACCTTTGAGACGCCCAAATGCACATTCTACCACCATTCTGCACTTGCTCAGCCTGTAGTTAAACAACTCCTGACCACTGTCCAGGCGGCCTGTGTATGGCTTCATGAGCCATGGCATCAAGGGGTAGGCTGGGTCCCCCAGGATAACTACAGGCATTTCAACATCCCCAACTGTAATTTTCTGGTCTGGGAAGTAAGTCCCTTGCTGCAGCCGTTTAAACAGAGTAGTGCTTCTGAAGACACGAGCGTCATGAACCCTTCTTGGCCATCCCACGTGGATGTTGGTGAAACGTCCCTTGTGATCCACCAGTGCTTGCAGCACCATTGAAAAGTACCCCTTGCGGTTTATGTACTGGGTGCCCTGGTGCTCCGGTGCCAAGATAGGTATATGGGTTCCATCTATGGCCCCCCCACAGTTAGGGAATCCCATTGCAGCAAAGCCATCCACTATGACCTGCACGTTTCCCAGAGTCACAACCTTTCGTAGCAGCAGCTTAATGATTGCTTTGGCTACTTGCAGCACAGCAGCCCCCACAGTAGATTTGCCCACTCCAAATTGATTCCCGACTGACCGATAGCTGTCTGGCGTTGCAAGCTTCCAGAGGGCTATTGCCACTCGCTTCTCCAGTGTGAGGGCTGCTCTCATCCTGGTATTATGGCATTTCAGGATAGGGGAAAGCAAGTCACAAAGTTCAAAGAAAGTGCTCTTACACATGCGAAAGTTCCGCAGCCTCTGCGAATCGTCCCACACCTGCAAAACTATGTGGTCCCACCAGTCTGTGCTTGTTTCCCGGGCCCAAAATCGGCGTTCAATGGGTAGAACCTCCCCCATTACCATCAGGAGTTCCAAAGCGTGGGGGCCCGCGGTTTCAGAGAAATCAGTCTCCAGGTCCTCATCACTCTCGTCGCCGTGCTGTAGCCTCCTCTCCTGCGTTTGCTGTTCATGGTTCAGCATAGACAGCACGAGAATGCGTGAACTGTTTACAACGTCCACGATCAAGATACTGATCAGACCAGGGTCCATGCTTGCTGTAAAATGACGTTTGCTCACTTCACCCATTAAAAAACGCGCGAAATGGCTATCTGCTGCTTTCAGGAAAGGGGGGGGTGAGGCTGTCCCCAGAACCACCCACGACAGTGATTTTTGCCCCATCAGGCACTGGGGTAGTAACCCATAATTCCAAGGGTCAGGGAACACTGCAGGAACTATGGAATAGGTACCCACAGTGCAACGCTCCGGAAATCGATGGACGCCTGGGACCATGGACGCACACCACTGACATAATGTGGCCTAGTGTGGACGCATAAAATAGATTTTATAAACCCTGTTTTATAAAATCGATTTTACTAATATCGATTTTAAGCTGTAGTGTGGACGTGGCCAGACAGAAGCGCCGGTTTGGACAGCACTAGGGTAGTAGGAGAGCTTCTCCTGCTAACATAGCTACTGCCTGTCGCAGAGCTGCGGTGCTCAGTGTGTAGACAAGCCCTTAGTGAAACTAGTTTTTTGCACAGATTCTGCTGCTCTCTAAAGTCTTTTCTTTATAACTCTGACAACTTATGGTATTAATAGAAGATACTTGTTGCAAACTGATCCGCTGCTCTAAGTGTATTGTAGTGTTATGATTTCTCGAATACTGAAATGATTTCCTGAACCTGGTGATTTTAGAAGCTTTTGCTTGGAGTTCCTACCCTGTAGTTTTCCTGTAACTGGAATGGTCCATGTTGCAGATATAAGCCATAGTTGGTGATGCACATACTTCTGGCCAATTGGGGGCAAATATTGCATTAAGAGCTCGTTTGCTCTGTATAGGACCATGAGAAAAATGTCATATGGTAAAGATGAACTGTGATTTTGCCGAATCAGAGTACTAAAATACAGCTACTGTGCATTTGTTGTATATTTCCACTAAAAGTGCTCCTCTTTGAATGTCATTGCAACTGTACTGGTGATTAAATTACGCAAAAGCCTTGTTGGCTGTCTAAGGCTTGTCTTTGCAGCAAAGTTAACTCAAATTAACTCGAGTTTTGCCCTGAATTCAAGTCTTGCCCACACAAAAAACCTTTAACACCAATGTGGTGGTGCTTTTTAACCCAAATTAGCTGGCCTGCCAGGGACTACAGGCTACAACTGCTAACACAAACTGCTTTTTGTAGTTCAAGTGCGGCTCCTCTCATTTCAGTCCAGGCCAGGGGTAGGCAACCTATGGCATGTGTGCCGAAGGCGGCATGTGAGCTGATTTTCAGTGGCACTCTCACTGCCGGGTCCGGGAGGCTCTGCATTTTAATGTAGTTTTAAATGAAGCTTCTTAAATATTTTAAAAAATGTATTTACTTTACATACAACAAGAGTTTAGTGATATATTATAAACTTATAGAAAGAGACCTTCTAAAAACGTTAAAATGTATTACTGGCACATGAAACCTTAAATTAGAGTGACTAAATGAAGACTCGGCACACCACTTCTGAATGGTTGCCGACCCCTGGTCTAGGCTAACAAGTGTAGATAACTTGAGTTACATCTGCAGTGAAGAATGACCCTCAGCTAGCTTATCTGTGGCTAGCCTGTGGACTCTTAATCTGTTTCTTGTAAGTATCTACCTAACATAATGACAAATGTTCTGTGGCAGGATCACTGACCATTTCTCTCCTTTCCCCTTCTCTATCATCATCTCCTGCTGGAGAAACAGTGAAGGTGAAACAAATGTTTTCACTCCCCAAAATATCCCAAGTGTTTTTGGAGGATCTGCTCCTGGACTTTCACATACAGCCATTTCCCTCTTCTGCGGGAGTGCAGAGAGTGAAGCTGACCAGGACTCCAATTTTGTTTGAGGTCACTGGAGACAGCTCTATGGGTAGTGTTAATACCATGAGTGCTATAAAGTGTATGGGTGAGGTGAGAGAAGACATGGGAGGGAGGAGATGTGGAAGAGGAAGATGAGTGAGTAACTAGTGGTATGAAAAGCAGCTAAGAATTTCAAACTTGAATCTTTTTCCATATGATAACTATCCTTACACCTTTTGTCAACTGTCTCTAAGGAGCCACAAGGACTCCTGTTCTTTTACAGACTAACACGGCTGCTGCTCTGAAACCTAAGAATTTCAAGCTATTACAGAAACATGCATAGAATAACTGCAAACTATAAACTAAGGTGAAGATGGGAATCTGAGACTAGGGTGTTGTCAACCTTGCCTTATGGTTCAGAAACTTGGACAACGTGTGCTAGGCATGTCAGGAGACCGAACAGCTTCCATTTGAGAGGCCTGTGCAAGATCCTGATAATGAAGTGGGAGACAAAATAGCAAACACAGAGGTGTTGTAGTGCGCAAAACTGACACACTTAGAAACTACTATCAAGAAGACGAGGTTGCAATGGCTCAGTCATGTCAGGAGAATGGGAGGAGACTGTATCCCCAAGAATATTTTGTATAGCGATAACCCCTAGAAACCAGGGTTGCCCTTTATGGCAGTACCATGACATGGGCAAAAATATGTTTACCCATAATCCAGTGTATAGATGGCTGCCTATCAGGCTTTGTTTCTTATCCAGTACTGGTTAAATTAATATCTTAAAGAAACTCAGAATGAGATCTTACCTACTAAAGACTTGCAATTCTGTCATCTCCTTTAAGAGCTTTTTTTGGAGTAGGGAGGCAGAGAGGGGTCAGAAGGTTTTCCCCATGTGAAACACAAGCCCTGTAACATTAATTGTTGCAATTTGGACAATTGCTTATTGTCTGTTACTACTTTTTTAACCGATGGGTATGTTTTATTGTGGTCTTCTATGGAAGTCAGGCGCATTGTACTGTGTTTGTACTCAGTCAGACCTTTTTTTCTGTAAATACAAAAACACTTCTGAATTGAATTATATTTTGTTTAAATGCAAAAGCCATGCAGTGATTTTTTTCAGATGAAATGTTACATGCTGAGAAGTCAGGAAATAGTTCGTTGTCCCATGAGAAGTACAACTCTTCTTATTTTATATAAACACATATACACATACATGTCTATTGCTCTGTTTTGTTGAGTATTATGCAACTTGTGTGTGTGTGTGTGTATATGTATATATATATATATATATATATATATAAAAAAAAACCATAGTGGTAGTTATAGTTACTGTGTGGAAACAACTATTTGAAAATCTCTAGCAGTGCTCATAAAACCTCAGCTATGCAGTTGCATTAATTTATTGCTGGCCTGTCTTTTAAAAGGGGAACCCACCCAGCTATACATAAACAAAAACCCCACTGATCAGTGTGTTTTGAACATGCAGTCTGGGAAGCCCTCCCTCTTCTTTAATAGTTTTTGTATATTCTACCTATTTTTTCAAGGAGTTGGTGATAGTTGTATATATTTTTTCTAAATTTCCGCATTATGATGGTGGCTTCTGGTAGTGTCCGCCACATTAAAATTAAATTTTTTTTACATTTTCATTCATTTGCTGTATGATTAGGGAGTCCTGCAGGAGATTGTCAGTGTAGTAATGACAGATTTACGGCTCCTCCTTATAGCAGATGGTTGCCAATCTACTTAAACCGCTAACAGCAACTCATATCATACCAAGCTAAACTTACAGCAAATCAAGAGGAAAAATCTAATTCCAATAACCAAGGCTGTCTGTCTTTGCATTGAGATAAATCTTTATACTTAGTCATCTCTGTTTAGTAAAAGAAACCTGAAAGTTAGCCAAAATCTGGTAAGCAGGGTAGAGGAAAATTGCATTCCAGCCCAAAGAAGAAGGGGACACAAACAGGTATATATCGCAGGGGAGAGAAATTTAGTGTGTATCTATAGAACAAGAAATTGAACTTGACTGAATTGCATTCAGAAAAGTATTTAAAATTCACAATTTAGTACTCCAGTGCACTGTGCATCATTTTTCTGCTGAGACCCAGGTGGTCCACTCCCTTTTTCTTCCAGTTAGCTGATTCCTTCGCTTCAGTTTTCATCTACTGTTTTTTTTTGATGTTCTTCTATTCCAAAATAAACAGTATTGCAAAAAATAAAATGTGTACAACTTCATAGTATTATTCTGACAACTGGTCTGATTGGATGAAGCTGTAAATGTATTTTTCTCTGCTTGTAATGCTTAACATTGCTTAATTACTTGTGTACTCTTTAAAAAGGGAGTGATGGCAAATAACATCCATATTTAACTGAGGCACAGTTTCTAGTCTTACTGTGTGCCTTCCAGCTAGATTAAATTTGTATGTTACCCAAAAAACTGACCACACCCATGTCCTGTAATTCACTTTATTATTAAGAGATTAATAAAACACATGGGATAGTGTCACAGTTTACGTAAATCTGCAGTATTTATTTGTGGAGATGTTATGCAATAGTTTTCAAGAATGAGGCCTAGTGTAAGAGAAAATTTAAATATTGCACACTACATAATGTGTATCACATGACAACAGAGCTACACACTTGAACACCAATTTCAGTTATTGTAGAAGCATTTGTAGTGGTGACCATGTGTGATTTGGCAGTATAACTTTCAAAGGCTGACAGTAAATCGAGTGTTACATTTGCTGTTGGAAGTTTGATACCATTATACTTCCAGTTTTTTTTCCTGCTTGCAAGACTGCCTGTGGTATTAATTCCATGGATTTCAGTATGTCGAAGTGGCAACCTTTTAACTATTTTTAAATTTTAAGTATGTTACTGCTTATAAAAACTGCTATATTGATAGCCCTGAAAAAGGAAATTGTTCCCACAGGAGAGTATCAGTTCAGTTTTTTTCTGCACTAATTTGATGTTCCTCAACTCTTCTTCTGGAGAATCACCAACAAGGTTTTAACTGTAGAAGTTCAGTCCCTTGACTTTCTGTAGTAACCATTGCACTTGTAAGGGTGATATTTTTGGTGATGTGCACTTTTCTGATAGTAACTAAAGGGCTGTTCGACATGGGGATACTCTGGAATGGTGAGAGAATTAACTAAAGGTGTGAAGTTAAAGCGCATAAATTAAATCCATTAAGCCTCTATCGGGATGCTCTCATTAAGAAGCAAAGTGGCCTTAGTTTGTTTATCTTAATCCAAGATTAAGAGAAATGAGACAATGAGTTCCTTACACAGAGTTCACTGCCATCAGATGGTAATATATTTTCATCACTACCAATCAATGTGTGACTCAAACCAGTGTATTAAATTTGAAAGGCTTTTGTAGCCATTGCTGTTTAATTGTAAACTTTCACATGCCAGCAGGATAGATACCAGTGTTCTTCTAATTTCTGTGCATATTTCTGTTGTTCTGTCCTACTTGTTAGCTTTGCTTATGAATATTTGACTTGCACCTAGAAATGAAGTTTCATGTGCTGTTACTACATAATGGGGTTTAACATTTAAGTGTTCTTGTTTTAAATTTATAACTTTTTTTATTGTAGTCTCTGTTTGGTAAGCTAAAGTATCTCATGTTTGATAGCTAGTTTTACACGTACTTAAACTCTGTACTTCTGATCATCCTTATATGCTTTACCTTGTCTCACTACAAAACACTAAATCATACTGTCTTGTTTATCTTTTCAAGAGCTGTTTCTCAAAAAAATCTAGACATTTGAATATGGTTTAATTCCATTTATGAAAACTGTTCACTTCTGGTCATAAGTCTTAAATCATATTGAGATATTTAACAGCATATCCCTCTATTGTAGTTTGTATACTGATTATTCTTCTAAATTTCTGACAAAAACTATACATGATTAACTTTACAATTTATACTTTTGATTCCTTTCAGTTTCCTTTGGGTATTCTATTTATTTTTTGGGTACACTGTTTTTTTATTATAAGTTTTCAGGGAACCGCGGTGCACACTGGGAGTCTTAAAAATAAATGATTTACAATGTATCAGTGTATAGTTCTTAATCCTGAAACCATGACTGTTGCAACTCTTTAAGCCCTGAAAAACTTCCTACTTCTTACCAAACTGCTTATTGGCTTTTTAATAAGCCCTTCAAGATCTGTGGACAAAAAGCACATACACTTCTACCCTGATATGACGTGACCCGATATAACACAAATCCGGCTATAACGCCGTAAAGCAGTGCTTGTGGGCGGGGCTGCGTGCTCCGGCGGATCAAAGCAAGTTCAATATAACAGTTTCACCTATAATGCGGTAAGATTTTTTAGCTCCGGAGGACAGCATTATATCTGGGTAGAAGCGTATAATATCCTATATGATTATCATTTTATCCCCTTCCATTTTAGCCACACGCTGTAATCATTGCTATTCCATCTGAGGAAGATAGGCGAGCACTATTTCTTCGCTCCTACTAGAAAGTAGGTTTGTGCATCCACCCATCCAGAGTATTTTGGATTTCCCTTGCCTATTGAGAATGACGAGTTTTATTGAGTCACCATCTCTTTGAAATAAAGCAATGTAAGCTACTCCATCTCCCTTAAAGAGCCAAGCTTACTGCTTCTGTAGCATTCGCTAGCATGTTGAGACACTAAATAGGGCACACAGTTATATAGGTCATAGAACTTCCCCCAAATAATTCTTAGAGCAGATTTTTTTGGAAAAAGTCCAGTCTTGGTTTTTTTTAAATGTTCAATGATGAATTCCCACCACAACCCTTGGTAAGGCAATTGATGTGACAGTGATGAGCGTTAAATGGTCTGATTGCCAGTCTATTCTCTTCTTGATCCAGTGAATACAAAACAAACAAAAAAGCAAACCAAAATCGCACACTCTTCTTTGTTTTTGACTTTTAGCCACCAATCAAGGATGACCATGGCTGCTTTTTTCATTATCTGTATTGGGTATTTCTCAGCTGCCTATCATTTGGCGGATATGTAGGAGCCCTATGAACCTAGCTGTCATTCACAACTGTCATATTTCCATCCAAATTTAGCCATTGCATTGAAATTGAAAAAGAGATCATAATATCTAGTTGGTATTTAAACAACTTAGTAGATGTCATTTGATCAGGTAAGACCACTATGTCTTCACTGTTGTAAAACTTTGCTAATTCATGCTGATTGAGAGTTCACCTCTGGATTACCAATTTCTGCAAATTTTCAAGCAAGCAGATAAACACAGTTTTAAAAATGTATTGAAGCTAATGAATTTCAATATATTTCATTTTGACAAATGGATCTGTGATTTTAATTTATGCTTATTGGATACTAGTAATATACTATAGTATAAATATCTGTGGTACGTTGCTTATAATTAGGGCTGTCAAGCGATTAAAAAAATCGTGTGATTAATTGCACCGTTAAACAATAATAGAATACCATTTATTTAAATACTCTTGGGTGTTTTCTACTTTTTCAAATATGCCAAGTTCAGTTACGACACAGAATACAAAGTGTACAGTCCTCACTTAATATTTATTTTTAATTACAAGTATTTGCACTGTAAAAAAATAAAAATATAGTATTTTTCAGTTCACCTAATACAAGTACTGTAGTGCAATCTTTATCATGAAAGTTGAACTTACAAATGTAGCATAATGTACAAAAAACCTGGATTCAGAAACAAAACAATGTAAAATTTTAGAGCCTGCAAGTCCACTCAGTCCGACTTCTTGTTCAGCCAATCGCTCAGAGGAACAAGTTTGTTTACGTTTGCAGGAGATCACGCTGCCCGCTTCTTGTTTACAATGTCACCTAAAAGTGAGAACAGGTGTTCTCATGGCACTGTTGTAGCCGGCATTGCAAGATATTTACATGCCAGATGTGCTAAAGATTCATATGTGTCTTCATGCTTCAACCACCATTGCAGAAGACGTGTCCATGCTGATGATGGGTTCTGCTCGATAACAATCCAAAGCAGTGCAGACTGATGCATATTCATTTTCATCATCTGAATCAGATACCACTAGCAGAAGGTTGATTTTCTTTTGTGGTTGTTTGGGTTCTGTAGTTTCCGCATTGGAGTGTTGCTCTTTTAAGACTTCTGAAAGCAAGCTCCACACCTCATCCCTCTCAGATTTTTGGAAGGCACTTCAGATTCGTAAACCTTGGGTCAAGTGCTCTAGCTGTCTTTAGAAATCTGCAGTGAAATTGTTCTTAAAATGAACACCATGTGCTGGGTCATCATTCGAGACTGCTATAACAGGAAATATACGACAGAATACAGGTAAAACAGAGCAAGGGATGTACAATTCTCTCCCAACGTGTTCAGTCAGAAATTTAATTAACACTTATTTTTTTAGTGAGTGTCATCAGCATGGAATCATGTCCTCTGGAATGGTGGCTGAAGCATGAAAGGGTATACGAAAGTTTAGTATATCTGGCACGTAAATATTGTGCAATGCTGGCTACAGAAGTGCCATGTGAACGCCTGTTATCACTTTCTGGTGACATAGTAAATGAGAATAGGGCAGCATTATACCCCTTAAACATAAACAGACTTGTTCTTCTTAGTGATTGGCTGAACAGAAAGTAGGACTGAGTGGACTTGTAGGCTTTGAAGTTTTATATTGTTTTGCTTGAGTGCAGTCATGTAACAAAAAAAGTCTAAATTTGTAAGTTGCACTTTCACAACAGATTGCAAATATTTGTAAGTAAAAATAATATGCACTTTGATTTCAATTACAACACAATACGGTATATATGAAAATGTAGACAAATGTCCAAAATATTTAATAAATTTTAATTGGTATTCTATTTAACAGTGCAATTAAAGCTGCGATTAATTTTGTTAATCATGTAAGTGAACTGTGCTTAATCAACAGCCCTACCTAAAATACAACTAGAATGTATTTCTGATAAAATTTTATTAATTTGCTATTCACTGGCTATTAAATATCTGCTGAGAAATGTGTTGAGAGCACTGACCATTACAGTTAGTGGGAAGTATGAGGTTTGCAGGTTAGCAAAATGAGACAGGTAGTAAGGTTGTGCCTGGAAACCTTTCATCAGCTAGTGTCAAGCACACATTCCTGTAGTGTCCTTGAGAAAGCAGCCAGGCAAACAGTCTGTCTTCACTTCAAAAATTGACTCTTCCTTTAATTTTCCCCCATGCTCCTTTTGTGCCATCTAACATATATTTGAAAGAGGTGACATTTTTCTTAACAGTTAACTATCATAGGGCTCCTTAAGAGAGTTCATGGTAATTGGTTACTCATATTTATTCTATGGTAAGGGAAATAAAGGCAACACAGCTTAAATCTTTTACATCTGGATGGATTAAGCTGTCAAATAATTGTTTGAAAGAATTTGTCCTCACTCAAGTAGATCTATATTAGTGTCTTGGGCCAAGAAGAAACACACTTCATACCCACAGTCGAAACTTCGAATCCACATATCAGTGTTCAGTTACGAGGCCTTAGTAAGTGGTGGTGGCAGGTTCTGACACCATGTGTGGGGAAAAGTGCACAGTGGTGCTCTCCTTAAATTCTCTACTCTTCAGCACTACTTTCTTTAACATCTTGACTGTTAGAAATATTCATTCCTGTGAGTTGATAATCTCCTGTGTGTAAAGTAACCAGCAATCCAGAGCTCCTTCCTGAAGAAAGAAATATATCCCTACCACATTTAGCATTAGTAATAATGCTGTGTTCTGTAGTGTATGCTTGGAAGTACTTCTGCCTATGGGTGCTTTAGAGAAGTGATTCACAGTTGGGTGTGTATCAAAGACACAGGCTTCCTCGATCATCAGTGCTGAGTGAATTAACCCACTCAAAAATGCTGTGGACTGGAGCATGTAGAAGCATAAAGAAAAGATCATTTATTAAAGACATTGATTCAGGACTTGGGCTATATGGGTTCTATACTTCTATGACCTGACACGTGTATGTGAAATCATGGGAAAACACTTACTGTGTCAGTAGCGTTGTTGAGAGGATAAATCCATTAATGTATTTGAGATGCTTATATTCTATAGTAATGAACATTATAGAAAAAGCCTATACAATTATTTTTGGTAGAAAAAACAAACTTGCAGGTGGGGCTGTACCTATTCTGAGTAATTTGGAACTTGCAGTATGTATTTTTTTATTTCAGTATTGCATCTAGTTTTATGCTTCATAAACAAATGATACATATTATCCATAATGCAAAGTAGGATAGTGCATTACAGAGAAAGTAAAATGCCTGAGATTTGATGTGGCAAAACATTTTCCATATGAAGCACTTAACTTTTTGTCATGAAAATGCATTTGCCAGTCTGGATTTGTTGCATTCCTCCAAACTAAGAAAAATACTATTTATATCTTCCTTGATGGTTAAGTGTTGAAGTGTCATGTTATATCCACTGACACACAGGAAAGAGAGTCTATGCTGAATGTTTTTTCAAAAATTAAAAAGGCATTAAATGCCAGAAGCAACCTATTTTCTCAGTCTCAATGTTGCTAGAGTATTACTGATGCAATGAGTGTTTTCTTCGCTTTATGAAATTTCAGTAGCCTGGTCATCATTCTAGAGATTCCTCTCAGTTCATCCGTATGTGGATTTACATCCTTATGTGGTACTTACAAGAGCTCAAGGAGACTCATAGCAATCTAAATACATATGTGAAAAGGACAAACCTTGTGTACGCTGGAAACTAGAATACATGATGAATCTATAATGTGAAGTTCACCTGTCACTGTAAACACACCAATAAAAGGATCTAGACTTCATCTGGGAAAGCTCAATGAAGATCTCTGCTCAGCGTGCACCAAAGGAGGAGAAAAACATGGATTCTGGTTAGGAGGAGATACGAATTACACAGGAAACTGTATAATGCCATATAAAAACTAATGGCATGTCCTCCCATTTTATACTGTTTGGTTCTGGTCACCTCATTTCATAGAAAGCATGGCAGAGCATGTGTCTCGAAGGGTAGCAAAATTGTAAGTAGCAGCTGACTGTATTTCAACTGCAGAAGATGCATATTGAATATGTTGTCTTGATATCAGTTAATATGCAAATTGGAATTGAAATCACTGAGTTTCTCTACATAAGGAAAAACTGCTCCTGCAGTTCAGCTGCAAGGATTATTATTTTTGTATTAAAGTAGTATTCAGAGGCTTCTGTCCTGATCAGGGCCTCCTTGTGCTAGGGCTACACAAAAAGAGACAGACATGGCCTTTGACCCTTCAGTCAAGACAGGGAGCAGCATACAAAAGGTGGGGAACATAGTCACACACATATAAATGTGTATATCTGTTAAGTGTAATTTTATAACTTTCATGTATATTTTTTAGCTGTTCATATTTTAGCAGCTGCATGCCTTGGAGATATGAATAAATGATTGGTGTAGAGGGTATATCCAGGGTGGTAAAAGGAAGACTGGATTCTGTGGGAATCGCAGACTTCAGTCTGAGTTTTAGCTGACAGTGTAGTACATATTTTAGAGTAGTGTTGTAGCATTGCCTTTTAATGTTGCGGTTTGTTCAAGCAAAAGGCAAGTACAGTAATGCTTTAGAATCGGAACATGGGACTTGCTGTTTCCAGTGAAGAATGAAATGAGCCTGTTGTTCCAGGGATGGAAAGATTTTAAAACTAGAATTTTTGATCATGAAAAGAGGAAGAAGAAGAAGAATAGATATAATCATTGAGGATATGCAAAACTGGCTTTTGCTACACTGTTCAATCCGGGCATTTATTCAGCTATCCTATAACATCATTATTAAATAATGTATTAATTTCAGTTATAGCTATGTGCTGAAGGCAACGATTTATGCAAAATTGCAGGTTCCTCTTGTATTCTTCAACAGTAGAAAATATTAGGGTATGCTGACTGCTGCTGTTCTTGGCCTTGTGCCAGTGGCTACGCAACATGCTTCCTTTCCCTTGGTCAGGTCACTTGAATGTATCCGTTTTGAAAGTATAGAAGTTTTTCATGCTGTTGTCCAGTCATGTACAGGTGACAAGTTTTAGATTTTAGTTGGCTAGGCTGTGTGCCTTGTTAATACTGTTGCTAAAGATTCAGTGGTGCTTTAGATGTGTCATTAAACAAATGGGCACCTCTCCAGGGACACTGTAGGTGAAGACAGTAGTTCTGCTGGATGGAAAAGCCAAGGACAGGGAGGAGCAGTTCTGTTGTTTTTGATTTGATGCTTTGTCTGCGTTGTAGAAGTAGTTGTCCAAAGCACTCCCTCAGTTCTTCTGTCTCACTAAGCCTGTTTGGGATACTGCTTGGCATAGGGAACATTGCAGTGGGGTTTTAATCTATATAACCGTGTTGTTGGTTTATCCTGTGTCACTTTTATCAACAGAAAATATCTATCCCAGGAATTATATACCCTGTGTTCAAAAATCAGTTGCAACAGACGGTTGGGAAGCCAGTGATTTAAATAAAAGGTCAAGCAACCCCCCCATCATCGGAAACAAGACAGCAAGAGAGAGGTTGCAAAATAAAATGACCCCTCCCTTTTACCCTTTCAGCCATCTCCAACTATCGGCAAAATATGGGTTTGAAATGGATATGTTTTTGAATTGGTCTTTCTTACAGGGGTTGGGGATGGACTCACACAG
This sequence comes from Gopherus evgoodei, assembly GCF_007399415.2. Taxonomy (NCBI): domain Eukaryota; kingdom Metazoa; phylum Chordata; order Testudines; family Testudinidae; genus Gopherus; species Gopherus evgoodei. Next base: position 1,119,796 of record NC_044332.1, read on the forward strand.
AGGGCTGCTGTCATGGATGCTGCTAGGAGCCAAAAGACAAGCTGCTAGCAACAGAGTACTCTAAAGGATACATTGCTCTTTAATGGAAACCGACAACCCGCCATCTAAGGAAATTGCCTGGGAGTTTACACTCCATATTACCCATGGAAAAGGCAAAATACAGACTGAGTTCTAGAGCAGTGGTGCCTAAACTTTTCCTATTGCACTCCCCTTACCAGTAATGGAAATCTGTCTGCGCCCCCCTCCATTAGTGCACAATTGGCTCCGCGGAGGAGCTTGGGCTGAAGGCAGAGCTGGGGCTAGAGAGAGGGGGCAGCAGGGCTGGAGTGGGAGCTGGGCTGGGAGCAGAGCAGGAGGTGGAGCGGAGCTGTGGTTGGAGTGGGAGCTGGGCTGGGCGCTTAACAGAGTTGCGGCGGGGGCTGGGCCTGGGCTGAGGATGGAGCGGGCCTGGACAGCATTCCCTTCCTGCCCCCTATGGGGCCTGGCCCAGGCCCCTCTTGCCCCCTTAGCGGGGAGCACCCCCCAGTTTGGGGACCACTGGCTGAGAGAATTATTTGGCATTTATTTGGAGCATCTTTACTGACTTCATGAAAGATCGTACTTCTCTAACATGCCATAAACAACCTAACCAAGAAATGATATGATAGCCTACTATAAGATATTTCTTACGCTGAAATCGCATTTCCTTTTACTCCCTTTTCTTTGCTTTTTGTAGATATTTTGAGTTCCCTTTGTGCTGTCGTTTGCTACTTGTGCAGACTTGTGGGATACACTTTTATTTATGAGGACAATATCATCTTATTTATATTTTATACTTTTCAGTTTACATGATAGCATTGTCTCATTTCTTGTTTTGTGAATTATACATTAAAATTGTAAATTTGATAGGAGAATGGTACATTTATAAAACAAATGTTAATGGACAGTAGCAGCCAATTAATTTAGTTTTTGGCTTGCTCATTTTACTTAATACCAAGCAAACGCAGCCTTGAATATTGAAGATTCATCATATGGATTGGTTTCTGTAGTCCAAAATGAAAATTTAAGTTAGACTAACACACCTGAATTTTTCTTGGATTTACTTGCATTGTCTTTGGAAAAGAGCTGATTTCCCATGGAGGCCAACTTCATAGTACACTGAAGCACTCCTGAAAAATCTTCTGGCAGCCAAAGTTTGTTCTTAATAAAGACTATCGCCTAGGAAAGCAAAATGCCCTATAACCTAGAAAAGCACAGCTAGCTTTATTAAAAAGCCTTTTTTATAAATGGATTTTGTAAGTTCAAAGAACCCTTTCATCTGAATGGCCAGTTAGCAAAGAGAACAGAGTGGGTAACACAGAGATTGACACCTACTGTTGATTCCAGAATTAGTCTGTAGGTAGATATGAAAGAAGGGGTTCCATCAGCGCAATACAGGAACAACTTTTAAGAAGCCTCTTCCACTTTTATTCCGTTGTGCTGGGATTTCTACCACTAGTATGTTTCTGATTTCAAACTTCTCCCCGTCAGTACCTCCAGTGGTTCTCTTTGTCCTATAGCATTGAGTATCTGTGTACGATTTATGTGATTCTTGGCATTTTATACTGCTGCCTGCAGGGTTTTGAATATTATTAATTAAATTGTAATCAGTCTTGTAAAATTGACTGCTATATCTTAAATGTTACAGTATGTTCAGCAGCAGGGGCACTGAAGCAGTCTGTCTGCAGACTCAAGAAGTTTGGTGCATCCATTTAACTTTTACATGTGAGCAGGGCCAGCTCCAGGGTTTTTGCCACCCCAAGCAGAAGAAGGAAAGAGGGAAGAAAAAAAAGCCGCAGTTGCGATCTGCGGGACTTCGGTGGCAGCTCTACAGCTGCCGCTTCAGTCTTCGGCAGCTGGTCCTTCGCTCTGAGAGGGACCAAGGGACCCGCCGCCGAATAGCCACCCGACGTGCCGCCGCTTCCACTTGGCCACCCAAAGCACCTGCTTGCTAGGCTGGTGCCTGAAGCCGGCCGCACATGTGAAATGAATGTAGCTTTGCAATGGTAAGGCTAGAAACATAGATCAGGTTTGAATTCTCAAGAAGTTAGTGTCTTAGACCCCATCATTTTCCCTGGAGTAAACTGTAGTTGGTTTATGTGCCTTCCACTGCCACTTGACATTGCTTTGAGGGAGGAAAATGCTGCATAGGCTTAATTTTTTTTTTAATAAAGATAGTAGGCCACCTAAAACTGCAAGGCAAGTTAAATGCGTTAAAAAACCTACGCGTCTTTCTTTGGAAAGTAGAGTAATGTGTTTAAGAAACAAAGGCAACATCTTAATCCACATTTTTCAGCGTTGATTACAAATAAATGATGCTTTGAAAAAGTGCTGTTTGTTTTTTCAGATAATCTTTGATTACTAAGAATGATAATTTCTCATCCTTACTGTTTTTAAAGTTGGTTTATTGCACTAGTTGTGATTCTCATTCTTTGTGGGCTTTTTTGAAGTTGTGGCTTTTAATTTCCTGCTTGTGGTGGGTTACTTGTTCTTTAAAAATACTGCATAGCTATGTTAGTGCTGATTGCCTTTCTGGTAGCTGTTATCAGCTTACTACCGTTTGACTTACCAAACACTTCACTACACAAATTTAAAGTATATGGTTATTGTATTAAATATAGCCTGCAGAGGCTTTTATGTGTGGACTTGTTGATTTTAAAACTTATATTTTCAGTGACCATAAATCAGTGACGTATTTGGCAAAGCCCTTAAACGAGAAATTCTCTTGGCTCGTTCAATTTTTTGTCTAATTAATTTTTCATACTAGTTTTTGGCATAAGGATCTGTTATTTTAGTGATGGACTCAAGAGAAAGTAAGCATGGTAAAGTTTGCACATTTCATTTATAATGTCAAGAAGATGCTCTATTGTGTCATCTAGTATGCTTCTCTGGTGATTGCAGCTGTCTACCTCTGGCCACACCTGAACAACCCATCCTAGGAATAACCCTTTTCCAATGTAAAATTTATTGAATATTGTTGGCTGCTGACAGTATATTTGAAACTAATTCAGCAGAAATTTTTATTTTTCTGAACTGCAGTAACACATAACTGGCAACCATTGTTTTGCAAAGAGATTGTGCAGATCCATAAAGTTAATGGACTGCAGATAAAAGAATGAGCAGATTCTACGAGACACAAAGCAGATATTTCCTTCATTCTAACTGTCAGATTTGGTGATGAGCACTAAATCTTGTAAACTGTTTTGTTTTTTGTAACACGTGAAAAATATTTCATCATGCAGTCATCTGATGCTAGTTTAAAAGTCAGACATAAACAGAAATCCTTAAGGACTTCAGGCCTCACCTAGATGTTAAAAATCTACTGAGATTTCCTGTTGCCATTATGATGACTAAGCTGCATCTCTGGATAGGCATCATGTAATGTGTATATACAGGTGGCTAAAGTATTTATGCAAACATAGCCCCTGGGGTGGTTGTCACCTCTCATTTCCCATTCACCCTTTTAGGGCTTGGCTATACTCAAAACTCCAAAGCGCTGCCGCGGGAGCGCTCCCGTGGCAGCGCTTTGAAGTGTGTGTGGTTGCAGCGCCAGCGCTGGGAGAGAGCTCTCCCAGCGCTGCAGGTACTCCACCTCCCCGTGGGGATTAGCTCCCAGCACTGGGAGAGAGCTCTCCCAGCGCTGCAGGTACTCCACCTCCCCGTGGGGATTAGCTCCCAGCGCTGGGGCACTGTTTACACTGGCGCTTTGCAGCGCTGTAACTTGCTGCACTCAGGGGGGTGTTTTTTCACACCCCTGAGCGAGAAAGTTGCAGCGCTGTAAAGCGGCGGTGTAGCCAAGACCACAGTCCTGCATGGGACAGAGCTTTACATTAAACACAAAATGCTAATCTTGTGCTTTCAAAGGAATGGATAGGTACACTTTCTTAATGGTCAGACAACACTACTGTTCTCTATATTCAATATAGAGATTTTGGGGCAGAGCAATAATTTGCTAAATTTCTTTGTAGTCAAATTGATTAAAAGTTGTTGATGCTGATTTTAGACCCTTATGCTGAAGTGCTTCCTAGCCTAATCTAGATATTTCTTAGGCCAGTATGTTTAGAACAGAACACTGCACATTTTGTTTGCATGTTAATGGGGATATCCTATCTGCACCCAAAACCCCAATCACTATGATTGTTTACAGGTTAATGTTAGTACATTTACATAGTGCTCTACAAACACACACATTCCTTGCCCCAAAGGTTTTTGGAGCTAAGCTCACTAATGTGTTAATCAGTCAATCTGCTTTGCATTAATTTTCTGTGTTCTTTCATCTAGGCTTCCTTACAAAAGCATTAAACAAGATTCATGTTTTAAAACAATTTGTGTGAGGGATTTGGGGAATAAAATGTGGGAGACACTGGGCAGTCTTCGACATGAAATCAGGCTACCTAGGAGGGAGATCCTACTGTGGGACTACATCCTGGATTGTATCTAGTTGAATTGGAGAAAATTTACAGTTCTTTACTATCTATTGGAAAGAGTGACATCTACTGGAGAAAGGCTTGTTAAATGCAGCAACACTTGAAATATCTTGAGTTTTCCTTACAAAACACATTGTTTAAAATTTAGCCTTAGATGGAGTTTACCAGCAGCTTTGGGCTGCATTCCCAAGCAACCCGACTCCAAGAAGACCCAGTCCCGGTGCGCTGGGGGACGCTACTGGCTTCGCACCATCCGCGGGCCTTGAACTTTAAAATGTTCATCTTGAGTCTCTGAGTGATTTATCTATTTGTAAAGATTAAAATTCTGTTTAATAGAAGCATGTGGGGTAGCTCCTGGATTAGTTTTAAGAATCATTGGACAGGCTGTGGATTGCACACACAGTAATTTTTAACTTAAAACTAAAGCAATTTTTTGAAATTATACTAATTACCTATTACTAATATAATAGACTTATGTCAATTTCTTATGATTATCTGGGAGCCTGTTGTCTGCCAGGGTGGGTTATTTGCAAGGTTATGGAGAAGGCAGTGGCATCTAAGCTCCAAGATAGCACCTATCCTTTGCCAGCCTTCTGTATCCTCAGAATTGGGCTTCAGATCAGAGCATGGTACAAAAACAGCTTACTGGTCCTCTGGACAGAAAGCAAGCTCTTACTGCTAGATCTCTGTAGCCTTTGACAAAGTTGCTTCTGTGGTGTTGATGAAATTCTGCGTAAGTCAGTGGAGGCAGCAGTCAGCTGGATCTGTTCATTCAGATCAGATCCTAGAGAACGGTGATAGCCACATGCTCTTCAACACCAACTCTCTGTTTTGTGAAGTTCCCCAAGGCTCAGTTTTTCTTTCCCCTCTTCTTCAACATGTACAAAAGACTGCGTGGCGTGGTCATGAGGCTTGGTTCCATGGATTCATTCTAGGAATATACAGATTAAACACAACTCTACATTGCTTCCATCATCAATAAGATGCTTTAACACCTGGACAGCTCATGGATGGCAAGTGACTGTTTAAAACCACCCCAAAAAGACACATACGTTAGTAAGAAGGAGAAAATACTCGTCAGTACTCTTGCTTCACCAGTTATCAGCAGTGCTGACCGGAGCCGCCAGGGTCCCTTTTTGACCGGGCGTTCCAGTCAAAAAACCGGACACCTGGCAACCCTGTTGCAACTTCATGGGTGAAGAGAAATAGAGCTGCTTAGAGTAAAATCTGCAGATAGAAGTGTTACTTATCTGCTCAGTTTTCCACTAGATATTACAAAAAGGAACAGCTCTTATGCTGCGTTAGGCAGTCTGGTTCTGTGGTGTGCTGTGAACTCGTAACTCTGTCTTTCTCTTACTATTCAAGTTGTCCCTTGTTTGCTAATTCCCAGTATCTTTCTGGAGACTGATGGACTCTTGCATACAAAAATCAGGCAACTTCTGTGTAAACAGTCTTCTCATAACAATAGAGTGCTTCATTCCAGAGAGACCATTCTTTTACTTTCTGGGCTTTGTCATCTAGCTGTCAATATTTATTGTTCTTTAGAGAACCTTGGGTTTGATGCACAAATTGGGGGCACTTCAACTGAATTCAGTGAGGCACAGGTGTGTGTGTGTTTGTGTCGGGGAGTGGAAAGTTCGAATAGAATTACCCTTATGTTGGCAAGGAGTAGTCTTATTAGTGCCCTCTAGAATAACTTGATGATCTGATATTCCTTACCTGCTATATGAGCCCATTCCTGGTTAAAAGTATAATCGGTAAGATTTTAAATAGCCGAAATTCAACCTCAACTGGTAAATTCATATTTTGGTGATTAATGTAGTAAGAAATGTCAAGGGCTCCTGTGGGAACAGTTTCTCCATGGTGTTAAAGCCCACTTACATTATTAATTCAAAAAAAATACTGACCACCTAGAGAGAACTCGTGTGAGCATGGAGTGATAGTTTTTCTGAGTGTCAGGAACATGCATGTGCAGATGTCTGCTTTGTAAACTTGAGCTGGTACGGTGACACTTAATTCTCAAACCGCAAGCACCCATGATTGAATGAAAGGCCTTTGAGTGGATTTCTGCCACTTTGTAAATAAACGAGCGGCCTGTTCATGCTTGCAGTGTCATCAAGACAGCAGATGGCAGTAATAAAAAGTCCCTTTGCAATCTTCCTCTTACTCCAGTAAGGACAGATCAGACTGTGCAGTACATGTCTGACCGGTTTTCATAATATCAGTCACTGCTCTTTTTACACATTCTGTGCCCTCTTAGCATTTCCAATTTAAATGCAGGATTCCCCACAAAAATAGCTATTTTTGGAAAATGATGAAACTGGAACAAATTTTTTGACTAATGGTTCCAGTTCTGATATGCCTGCCTTTCGTTAACAAAAACATTTTATTAAACTCGTGGGTCTAAAATATTATTGCTGCTTTTTTTGAGTGCAAAGAGTTAACTGTGTGGAAACTTCAGTGTTTGGAAACAGCTGTTCTGAGCTTACTACATGTTTTTTTCAAAAAAAAAGGATTGCTATTTACTCTTGTTTTTTCTAGGATGTTTTCAGAGTTAAAATTATCTTGTTTAAACAATTGTCCCTCCATGGCCACTGAGTCTGCTGTTTGTATTGCCAATTCCTCGAACCAGAGGATTTAGAAAGAATTGAAACTCCATCTGTACACTTTTAAAAAAATCTCTCTTTAGAAGCTGTCTTAAATACAATGCTATTGTAAATTCAGTACTGATCTTGGCTTTTTTTGCAGGCACTTCTTTACTTTCCAGTGCTGGTATGTAATTACTGTATAACAGGAGTTCTGAGGTTTTCCTCCTACTCTGGGGGCAATGGAAAGTACAGGAATGTTTCTCATGTACTGCCATCAGTTTTCATCTTTTAACAGAGTTGGAGCCTATTCACTTCATCTTTGGGCCAAACAAAGCTGGTACCATTGTTCTGCTATACTTTCACATTTTTGCATGACAGGGGTTATGGTGGAGCGTGTGACCTATATGTATAGTGTGCTTTCAGCTTGTTTTTTGGCTGCTTATACTTAGATGACCATAGTTATCTTTTTTATATATTTTATTTGTGTACATGTTTCTAAACACTTGTGTAATGGGCACATTTAAAAAAAACAGAAACAAGTATACTGTATATACTTGATCATAAGCCGATTTGTTTATAAGCTGACCCCCCCTCCCCCAAGATAGATAAGTAAAAATGGAAAATTTTTATAACCCATTCATAAACCAACCCTGTTGTTCAGGGGTCAGCAAACTTGAGCTCCTGGGCCATCAGGATAAGCCGCTGGGAGGCTGAGATGGTTTGTTTACCTTGAGCGTCCGCAGGCATGGAGGTAAACCTAAGTAAACAAAGTGTCCCGGCGCGCCAGCTGCTTACCCTGACGGGCTGGGACAGCAACTGGTGGGGAAATTTTTGTGGGGGAGAAGGTGGGAGTCAGAGGAGTAATCCCTGTGACCACCCCCCACATGACCCCACCCCTAGCCCAGGAACCCCACGCTCTCCGCATCCCATCCCTTCCCATCTTATCTGGGGAGAGCCAGGAGAGGAGGTCTCTGACCAGGCTGGACCTGGTCCGGTAGGCCGAGTGGCGTGGCTGCAGCATGTTCCAGTGGCCTGGGCCAGGTGGCGTGGCTGCAGCCTGCCAGCCCTGGAGCTGCAGCTGCTTCGGAGGCTGTAGGGAGAGCAGCATGGCCAAAAGCAGAGACACTCTGGCCCTGCCTCTTCCTTTCTGTCTCTGCTGGCTGTGCTGCCTCTCCTTGCTCCCTCTGCTGGGGGAAGGTGCTGCTTCCCTCCTTTCCTTCTCTGTACCTGTTCATAAGCCGACCCCCTTCTCTGGTGCTTCCCTTTTTTACTAAAAAAAATTCAGCTTATGAACGAGTATATATGGTATATCGCTAATTGGCTTCCCTTTTCCTCTGAGTAGAGCACACTTTGAGTATGGTAACTGTTGTTTCTTGCTTATTGCAGATCATCAGATTACCCAGCCTAAATGATCGATCTGGCCACTGAAAAGCATAGCCAATATGTCACTGGTTCTTGAAATCCTGTCCAAAGGGATTTCCTGTAAGGAATGGCAGGTCTCATTCTGTATGATCTCCCTCATATTAGACTTTGTAATTTATTAGTTTGGTGGCAGTGTTTTCACACTGTGTGCTGGAGATTCCACCTAACACTCTAGGAATCCATGCAGATCTCTCATTGAAGGCACCTGCCCAGCCAGCTATCTCATTGGTAATAGTGGTTTATATCTTTTGATTTATGGTAGTATCTACAGGCACCAACAGAGATCAGGGAGCCATTATACTAGGTGAAAAGAATGAGGAGTACTTGTAGCACCTTAGAGGCTAATGCATTTATTTGAGCATGATCTTTTTGTGGGCTAAAGCCCACTTCTTCATCAGATGAATGCAGTGGGAAATAGAGTAGGAAGGCACGCACACACACGTGTGCACACACGCACTTTTTAGTTTGTGTAATGACTCATCCACTCTGTCTTTCTTCAAGTCTAATTTAATGGTGTCCAGCCTAATTTAATGGTGTCCAGTTTGTAAATTAATTCTAGTTCTGCAGCTTTTCAGTGGAGTCTGTTTTTGAAGTTGTTGAATAATTGCAACTTTTAGGTCTGTAACTGAGTGACCAGGGAGGTTGAAGTGTTCTCCGATTGGTTTTTGAATGTTATAATTCTTGACGTCTGACTTGTGTCCATTTATTCTTTTGCATAGAGACTGTCCAGTTTGGCCAATGTACAAGGCAGAGGGGTATTGCTGGCACATGATGACATATCACATTGGCAGATGTGCAGTTGAACAAGCCTCTGATAATGTGGCTGATGTGATTAGGTCCTATGATAGTGTCCCCTGAATAGATGTGTGGACAGGGTTGGCAATGGGCTTTCTCCATGTTCATTTTCCCCCTACTGTTTCTCACACCTTCTTGTCAACTGTTTGAAATGGGCCATCCTGATTATCACTACAAAAGTTTTTTTTCTCCTGCTGATAATAGCCCACCTTAATTAATTAGTCTCATTAGAGTTGGTATGGCAGCACCCATTTTTTCATGTCTGTCTGTCTCTGTCTACGGTATTTTCCACTGCATGCCTCTGATGAAGTGGACTTTCGCCCATGAAAGCTTATGCTCAAATAAATGTTAGTCTCTAAGGTGCCACAAGGACTCCTGTTCTTTTTGCTGATACAGACTAACACGGCTACCACTTTGAAACCTGTCATTATACTAGGTGCTGTACAAACATATAATAACATAGTCATCCTGAAGAATACGTAGTCTAAGGCTATGGCTGCACTATGCTGCGTTTGCCTCTAAAAGATGCGCAGTGTAGCTGCTGTTAGGCGGCAGGAGAGAGGTCTCCTGCTGGCAAAGTGCTGCTCTGCTGTTTTTGTCAGTAAAACTTTTGTGGTTCAGGTGTGTGTTTTTAAAAAAAACAAAAACAAAAACAAAAAAACCCACACACCCAGCATCCCTGAATGACAAAAATTTTGCCAGCGAAGTGCCAGTGTAATCAAACCCCGTAAGCAGACAAGACAGACAGACATACTTTACATACTAGACTACTGGTCTGACTCAGAATGGTAATGCCTGAGTTCTACATCTGACTCTCTTACTTGAAAACTTTGAGAAAAGGGCAGTGCCATTGATTGTGTTCTCTTTACTACTTTGTGTGGATCTAAATCATCTGCTGGATGACTACTGCTCAGATAGCAATGTATTTTCTAATTCTAAGCTTTGTATGAGGAAACTTGACAGAAATTGGGTTTCTTCCTTAGCCTCTGAAAAGAGTGGATGCTTTAATGTGGAATGTCAGCATCCATTCAAAGGATTGTCCCCCTTCTTGGCTCTTTCTTGTCCTCTCATTCAGTCACTACACCCTAGAATCCTAGAGGAAAGTGTACATTTTCAGTTGCCTATAGATATTTTTGCTATTCAGTCTGTAACACACACACAAATCAAAATAAAGTAAATTCCGAATACATGTTTTTTGCTGTTTTAAACAAACATGATTCTTAACTAGTTTTGGAACAGGCCTCAGGTGGCTTCTCATTCCCTTTTTTTTTTTTTTGAGCAATTCTATCAAGCCCAGGAGATGTAGTGTCTGATTCTCAGAGGTGTTGAGTATATACAGATTCTACTGAACTCAATTGGAGCTATGCTCATCACTTCTGAAAATTAGACCTATCATAACATTTCTTCCCATATCTGGATCTTAACGTCCAAAATATGGGTGTTAGCATGAAAACCTCCAAGCTTAGTTACCAACTTGGACCTGGTATCGCTGCCACCAGCCAGGAATTATACAGTGCCTAGCTCACTGTGGTCTCCCCAAAACCTTCCCTGGGGGACCCCCAGACTCAAATGCCTTGAGTCTTACAACAAAGGGAAATAACCCCCTCCCCTTGTTTCCTTTTTACTTCCTCCCAGGCTCCCCTCCCTGGACGATCCTAGGAGATTCCCTGCTTCCAGTCCTGAAACACAAGCACCGAGAGATCTAATCTCTCTCTCCCCCCCTCACCCAGAGGATATGCAAAGTCAGGCTTAGTAATCTAACACAAAGAGATTTTCCCTCTGACTTTTTCCTCCCACCAATTCCCTGGTGAGCTGCAGACTCAATTCCCTGGAGTCCCCACTAAAGAAAAACTCCAACAGGTCTTAAAAAGAGAGCTTTATATAAGAAGAAAGAAAAAGGACATAAAATGATCTCTGTATTAAGGTGACAATATACAGAGTCAGTTGCTTAAAGGAAAAAAATGAATAAACAGCCTTATCCAAAAAGAATACAATTTAAAACATTCCAGCAACTGCACACATGTAAATACAAAAGAAAACAATATAAACCTATTGTCTTACTATCCTTGTATTTACAACTTGGAAACAGAAGATTAGAAAGCCTGGAGATAGAAAAATCACTCTCAGAGCTGAGAGGGTCACCGAACCAAGACAAAGAACAAATAACTCACACCCAAAACTTCCCTCCACCCAGATTTGAAAAAGTCTTGTTTCCTGATTGGTCCTCTGGTCAGGTGTTTGGTTTCCTGTGTTAACCCTTTACAGGTAAATGAACATTAACCCTTAGCTATCTGTTTATGACGAGACCCTTTTAAAATAAGCTTCTAAATAAAAATATTGAGTGGTTCACACTTCGTAGAGACTTAACCTATCCAGTCCTTTGCAAGTATCTCCAAGATACCAAAAGAAAGTTGGTGATTGATTGCTGTCTTTTACAAACTCCAGTCAAATAATGTGAAACTTTCTGGTTTGCAGTGCTGTTGTAGCCATAGTGGTCCCAGAATATTAGCGAGACAAGGTGGGTAAGGTAATATTTATTTATTGGACCAACTTCTGTTGGAGAATTTTTTTTTGCAAAGCTTGTCTCTTTCAACAGCTTGTAGGTTCTATCTTGCTTTTATACTACTGATTTGCTGTAAATATTTAGATGTGCATATAGAATGTTGGCTTTATCTCAAACATTAATCAATACTATGTAGTAGTTTAAAAAATCAGCTTCCAATATAAATCACAATTAAAACATACAATATCATGCAGTTGTCAAGAGATAAGAAAATATTTTGAAGTAGAAATCAGGAGGACAGTCTTTACATTTCTGATGTATGATATTTTGTTGGATTCATTTTACTTGATCACATAGGGATAATGGGTAGTGCTGCCTTGTGGAAGACTTTTGTTTGTTATTCCTACAGGGCCTTAGAGTGCTTTGGAGAGATTAATCCAATTGGAGTATCTTATTCCTCAGTTACCTGTACGAATGCTTAGTATGATATTCAATATGCACAAGCAGTACAGTAATGGGATTAAAATTAGACTGATTTTTGCCAATACAGAAAGAATGTTCTATTTGTTTCAGATCTCTGATTTTAACGATAGGTTCCAAATGCAATTTTAGTGGACCTTGTTTTGGATTTCTTTCTCTAAGAAGGCTGATTTGTCTTATGGCAAGTGCCTCTTGTATAAGAACTTGGTATTGGAAAAAGAAGATACAGTATAGTGCTTCACCATTAAAGTTTGTATGTTGATATATACGAATATTTGTCTTTTCCAGAAATAGTGAAGTCTTCGGTCCTTTTTGTAGGTTGCCAGGACCTCTCCTTTTCCCAGTCAGGTGGGCTGGCAGAGTCAGAACAAAAGCTGCAGAGATAATTCTCTGAAGAGCAGTAGGGCTTTCTCTCTTCATCATGGAAGCACTACATTGTATGGACCAAGACTAACTAGGTATTCAAACAGTGACAAATCCAGTTCTGTTCCTACAGTATCAAGGGAAACAAGGCCTGGGCTACACTTGCTGGGGGGAGTGGGGGGTTCGAACTAAGATCAGCTACTTAAATAGCGTAGCTGAAGTTGCATAAGTCGAAGTATCTTAGTTCGACTTACCTGGCTGTCCTCACGGCACCAAGTCGACTGCTGTGGCGTCCCCATCAACTCCGCTTACTCCTTCTGCCAAGGCAGAGTACGGGTGTCAATTAGTGGATCGATTCATCATGTCCCAGACGAGACGTGATAAATCGATCCCCGATACATTGAACACTACCGCCAATTTGGCGGGTAGTATAGACATACCTCAAGTCTTTCAGTTAGATTTATGAAGGGACATAAACATGTAGAATACTATTTAAATATGGTAATTTTCTTTTTTACTTTGGTTTAGAAATATTTTAAATCCCAAGTTATGGAACTACATTCTGTATGCCAAGAACTTCATATTTTATCAAATTTTAAAGTAGCCAAAATTGTGGTAGAGGAAACTAGTTCGAGTGATTTGTGGGGGGGAAAAAAAAAGCCCTTAATAGTCTGAGACTAAACAATCTTATCTGATTTGCATGGAGTTGTGGATTTTCAGTCTCCTGAATGCTAGCTAAACCTCGAAATAAGAGTCAGATTTTGTGATTCTACTTTATATTTACTCAAACATTGGCATAGTCTCTAGTTTATAATTCCACAGTTGAACAGCATGTCTGTGAAATCTGTTGAATAATAGGTCAAGCACATCCTCTTTGTTTGTTTAGTCATACTGAGATTTGACCATAGTTTGGCTGGTCCTGAAATCCAACCTATGAAATAAGAAAAATCTTTTTTTATGTAGTTAGCTATGTGAAGAATTTTTATGCCCTTTTCCTAGTTTGAGGTCTACACTGTCGACAGGACTGCTAGTGACAGTTATCTAGATTATGCAAATATCTCTTGAATAGAACAATGGCGAGATTAGTGAGTCTCATTGTAAATTGTTTTATTATTTGAAGTGGTAACCTCTTTTTAACTTGTCACGTACACCCTTAATGTTTTAGGTAAATTACCTGGCTAAGTGCAAATGGCACCAATTTATTACTAATACAGTAAGTTTCCTTTGCCGATAACTAGCTAAAGAATTACTCTTGAAAATACTGTGATGTAATGTTTTTATTATTGTCAAGGTAAAAGAATAGAGAGAGTTAGAGGATGTCTTAAATTATGGTGTGTAAAATACTGTAAACAATATGCAGCCTTTTTAACTCTTTGGGGTTTTATCTTTAAAATGCATATTTAAATGGAAATTAATATTTCTGTGAATCGTTCATTAACTATAGCAACAACATAAGCCTTTGTTCTATCTTTCACTTCCCTGGACTCAACTATGGCCCAATGTTTTAACAGTGTTTCAGTTGTATAATATAATAGTTTGCACTGTTATAGCATCTTCCCTTCCCAGGTTTTTAGAGAATTAACAGTGAGTAAAGGGAAATACAATCTCTATTTTACAGTGGAGGAAACTGAAGCAGACGTTAAGTAGCTTGCTGCAGGTCACACAGGAGGTATTCTGACACCATCCTGCCTTTGTCATAAGATCATACTTGCTTTAAAATAGTTCTTTAAAGATCCCATATGTGCAGGAGTCTGTCTTGTCTTGTGCTCAGTGGCAGTACTTACCTAGCTCAGATAAAAATGTTAATTTTGAATGTACACAGATTAAAATGCTCAGACTTAATTATCCACTCAGTGGTACATCCAGGGCATGACTGGTTCTGCTAGCAGCTGTGGCCTGAGGGATGGAGCTGCTGATGATACATGATCTAGGCCTGCCAAGGAAATGAAAAAGGGAAGATAGTTACACACACACAACCCTCTGCTCCACAGGTTCAGACGAAAGGGAGAGTGCAGCAAGAATAGCTTAAAGCTAGTGAAAATGTTGTGGTAAGTAAGGAAGTGGGTTCTAAATTCATCATTCCCTCTGGAGAGGCCTCCACTTCAGTGAAATCACATCTGGAATGAAACTCATGGCAAAATGAATATTGTGTGCCGGCAGAAAGATGCAAAATAACTGAATAAAATGGAAGGATCTCAGAAATGGAGCAAAAACAAAGCATCAGGAGCAGTTGACTGTCCTAAATGGCCCAGCCAGTCATGGCCATGACACCCAGCATTCGTGGGCCTGGGGAGGGCCTGGTTGATGTGGATTCCCTTGAAGTCTCTGCAGGGGGTTGAGATGGTTGGCAGCGAAGCTGTGGTCTGCAATGGAGCCAGTCAATGCCTAGGCTTTCTTTCTCTTGGCACTCTTGAGTACTGCACTTAGGTGGAGGGGGGCTTACAAAGGTGCAGCACTATGGATGGTGCCTGCTGTTAATAAGTAAGGAGACTGCACAAAAACACTAGTGTTATTAACAGGTAAACATAAAATAGAATCTCTGGCATAGTGCATGAAGTCTGCACTAGTAACCCACAATTTATTTCACATGAACAAGATCATTGCTTACTGGTGATCATCTCAATATATAACTGAAGAATTAAAAGCAAAAGTAGTATTCACATTGTTCCCTGGGAGCAACCGTATGTCTGACTGTACGTATGTTCCTGGACCTAAGATATCAAAGGTATTGAGTGGATGCTAAGAGGTTTCACCTTTTGTTTCTTGTAGATTTAAAATTCTATCTCCGGATCTGCTATATGAAGTGTAAGCGTGAGAAAATCCAGTTTTTATAGCCAGTATAGTAGCCCACATATTCATTAGATAGATTTTTATATTAGGCAAAACAGTAATTTGCCATATTTCTGGTAATGATATTGATCCCATCATGCCTCTCAAACTCCAGATCTGCCAGTGTGTATTTTGACACAAGCCATTGAAATGTGACAGATCACCAAATTATCGGACACCTATGTTTTGGTGTGCATTTGTTATGTGCATAATGGTTTTAACTTTAATATCTGGTTTTAAAGCGTTCCCATCACTGTGAATCAAATAAATCAGATTTGCAGTCTCTAATTGATCAGGGGAATGACAAAAAGGAATAAGAAAATAGTAGAGATGGATATACTGTGCTAAAAGAAAATAAAAATAAGTGGCAGTATTAACCCAGAATGGTATTTTACAATAGGATTATGGAGAGTATCCATATCTTTTCAGTGTTTAATTGTATTTTCTTTTCCATTTCTCTCAACTTGCCTTCAGTTACCTAATTCACCTATTTGAAAGAGAGCTGATTTGTATGAAACAGTCTGAACATCCCTTGTTCCCCTAAGGAATGTACACATTACAATTGCTAAATTTCCTTTTATCACACTTATGCTGGACTGTTTTTAACTGACTTTCAAAGCTTTTAACCTAATTAACAGCCTTGCAAAGTGCCATCTTGCTTTGCAAATACTTTTTTAAAAGTACATTGTTTTCCTCATTCATAGCAGAGTTTTGAAATTTATATTCAGTTATGTGCACAGGTCAAATCAGTGGAATTGACTTATTGTCCTGTTTAAGTTGAGTGGCTTTATTCTCCCACCACAAACAATTAAAAAGTAACGGCACAGGAAGCTGAAGACAACACGTTTGCATCTGACATTTAAAAATATTACTTTTGTCATTTGGATATTAATTTTTGAGTATCTTATGGTCTGTATCAGCAACTTGAGCTCTTACTTTTCTCATGTAATTGGCTGACAAGTGGAATATAATTTGAAGAAAGAGATGATAAAACTTCCTAGTAATATAGTGAAGATGACATTAACTGTGGATAGTCGGCATTACAGTGTCTCAACTTTAACTGAAGTGAGATCCGATTTCATGTCACTTGTTTTTGTGCAGAAATGTACATTGCAGCCATTGTAAGTATTTTGCCCATCTGATCCTGTTTGCCAAACGTTCATGGTTTATATGGCAAAATAGAGCTACAGAAAATAACTTGCAAGGTGCTGCTGAGCTGTTACTGACTTCAGTGGGATACTTGTCACCTTCCATGTGACATTCAGACATAGTAATGTCTCTTGGGTAATCAGTTGTGTCAGGGACATGAAGGAGCTTTAAAATTCAAATCTCTGTAAACTTTTTGTATAGTAGACAGAGAAGACGACATTGTGACTCAATTGCTGTTGCTTATGCATATGATAGTCATAGGCTTTAAGGTCAGAAGGGACCTTAGGGGATTGGACCTGCACTGAGCAGGGGGTTGGACTAGATGACCTCCTGAGGCCCTTTCCAACCCTGATATTCTATGATTGCCTAGTCTGACCTGCACAATGCAGGCCACAGAATCTCACCCACCCTCTCCTGTAGTAAATCCCTAACCTATGTCTGAGCTAGTGAAGTCCTCAAATCATGGTTTAAAGACTTCAAGGTGCAGAGAATCCTCCAGCAAGTGACCCATGCCCCATGCTGCAGAGGAAGGTGAAAAACCCGCAGGCCTCTGCCAATCTGCCCCGGAGGAAAATTCCTTCTTGACCCCAAATATGGCGATCAGCTAAACCCTGAGCATGTGGGCAAGACTCACCAGCCAGCACCCAGGAAAGAATTCTCTGTAGTAACTCAGATCCCACCCCATCTAACATCCCATTACAGGCCATTGGTCATATTTACTGTTAATCAAAAGAAAAGAAGTGTTACATAAGAAAACGAATATTTCTGAAAATACTGAAGGCTTTGCTAAGAGAGAGCACTGATAATTTAGGCACCATGTCAGACATAAGCAGTGAAAGGTCTCTAATGCTAGATAGTATATGTAAAATCGAGAGCAGTGTTGGATTAACTCTTTTTTTCCTCTTATACCCTTCCCTTATTCCCGTCCCCAGTTCTTATTGTGGATATCCCCAGTTATCTTTTACCCCACAATTGCTGTAATAGTAGTAAATAGAGCTTGTCCAGTAATAGCTGCTTACAGCAAATATTTGTTATGATGGTTTCTGCTGAGTTCTGCATGCTGTTAGGATACACTGAATTTTAATAATAAACTAAGCAGTCAACTCAATTGAATGCACTATTGGAGTTTCTTGGTAACTGCCATAAATCACATTGTGAGAAGCAAGTGAAGGATGCTTTCATTCTGTTAGACTTCTTCCCTTTTGGATGCACAGTGCATCTTCCAGCTCTCTGGGCTAATTAAAATGCCATTACAGTACATGTGCCAAGGTCCAGTCCAGGGAGAGTTCTAAAAATAGATTCTTGAGTGGAGACAAATTAGAATGGAAACATGCATAGAGCATTTTTCATAGGTTTAAGGAAAAATAATGTGTTTGCTGCCTTTAATTGCTTCCTCACTCCTAAATGTACACGTTTTTTTCCTCTTGTAAACTTCAAGTGACTAGGCAGATAAATAATACATTCACTAAAATTACTCTTCTCATTACTAATATTTTACCTTAGTGTTATATTTCTCAGTTACCTTGTATGACAGCAATTTGTAATTCAGGAAATAGTAGTGGATCACATTTAATTGGCAGGCACGAATTGTGCTGGTCTTTATTCCTCACACATATCCCGGTTCAGAATTCTTTCATTCCAATAATACTAGTGAAGGGCACTGTTTCTCACTACATTTTAGGAAGACAAAACCCCAAATCATCCATGAACTGAACTGTTTTCCTCAAATAAAAGGTGTGGATGAATGATGTGGGCATTTTAATTCAAGAACTACCCCTCTGTTTTATGCTCCTTTTATAAATCCATAAACAGAAGTTATATGTGATCACAGTGCATATATACCTATAATAGAAACAAATATCTTGTTGTTGTTTTTAGATTTGGAACATGTCCATCACATAGTCCCTGGGTGCGTATACACAATTCAAACACACAATTCAATGATCGATGCATACGTTACAATGCATACCACACTATAAACATCTGAAGAAATCCTGATAAAATAGGTGAGCTTTGCCATGTCCTGTAGGTCAATAGATTTCAGGTTATGTTGGACAGATAGAGAAATGAATGCAACATTAGAGGACCCTCCTGAGCACACCCTGCTTTCAGTCCCCAAGATTTCAAACGTCAGCACTGAGCAAGAGCACACCGTACTATGTCATTTGCTGTGATGACTTACACCAGGATAGAAAAAGCTATGTTAGTCTGCCTATTATATATTGTATAGCTTGAGCTCTATGTAAATACCTTTAATTACACTTTGAAGCAGCTGTGCAGTTTTAAAATCTGACCTACTGACTGATTTACTTCTGTGGCCCAGAGTCTCCTTTTTAAAAAATAAAGTCAAACTTCTAGGCCACATGCTTGTAAATAAAATCTTCTGAATATAAACTAAGGGTAAATTGATAGCCTTATCTTCCTATGCCTGCAGATTTAGAGAGGCATGAATTCCTGAAATGACACTTCAGTGTCACATTAAGTGCATTATTAATCATTTTAACAGATGGAATGAGGAAGGAGGTGAGAGAGAAGCTCTGGTATTGGGAATTGCTGTAGGGCAGTGTTTCCCAAACTTGGGACGCCGCTTGTGTAGGGAAAGCCCCTGGTGGGCCAAGCTGGTTTGTTTACCTGCCCTGTCCGCAAGTCAGGCTGATCGCAGCTCCCACTGGCCGCGATTCACTGCTCCAGGCCGCTGGGAGCTGCGAGAAGCGGCGTTCCCATTGGCCTGGAGCGGCGAACTGCAGCCAGTGGGAGCTGCAATAGGCTGGACCTGTGGACATGTAGGTAAACAAACTAGCTTGCCCCACCAGGGGCTTTTCCTACACAAGCTGTGTCTCAAGTTTGGGAAACACTGCTGTAGGGAATGAAGTGCAGAGGACAGAAGAGAGAGAATACAAAGACATAGGGATGAGAAACAAAGGGTTTGGGAAGGAAGAGAGGACAGAAATAGTGGTGTCCCAGGGTGGAGGAGGGGACACATTTTTCCACTGAATGCTTAATAAACAGTAGTAACTAAAAGTATAGTAATTATACAAAGATCAGATTCTTTCTTTGATCTTTGTGCAAACATCCTCTTGACATGAGTGGGCGTTCTGTTGTGGATGGGGAGATGGGGTATGGAGTACTAAATTTATACCCTGGCCCAAAGAACAGCGCTAGTGGAATGCAGCCCTTACTATCAAATGAATGTGACATGCTTGCTTTAATTGTAACCTAGCTCTACTCTGTTGGTGCGCAGCTGCATTTTCCCTTAACCCTATGTTCTGAGTGGCCGCCTAAGTTAGGCCCTTTTAGAGAACAACACAATAATCCAATGTTAGGATCACAAAGGCAGGAATAACTCTGACAAGGTCTACATCAGAGACAGAGTCACAATCATTTTACTAGAAATCAGTGGGAGAGAGGGGAAGATACTTCTGGTCACTAGTGCCAAGTGAGGATTTTGGAGCTATCAGACCTAAAAGTATTCCTACGCTGCAAACTTTTCAGACAAAGTTTAGTTAGTCTTGTCTGCCATGTCTTCTGGATACTGCTCTAAGGCGCTGAGCAGTGTCTGTTTGTCTGGGCTGAGCTTCAGCTAGCTTGTCAACTAAACTTTTTCTTGGTTAGGCACTCGGAAAGCAGAAGTTTTCCCCATTTGGGCTTGATGAAAGAGATGCAGATTTGCATGTCATCTGCATACCTATGGCAAAATAGCCCCAAATGTCTGTCTACCCAAAAGCCTCACCATCTGGGTGGTGGAGTAGAACAGCATAGAACTCCATGTGAGTGTCATTTGAGCTATTGATAGTAGCCCCTAGAAGTTCTTTGAGAACAGAACTGTTGAAGAGTGATCCAGTCTATAGGCAAGTAAACAAAACTTTCAGTTTATACCATGGTATCGAAAGCCGCAGACAGATCAACAAGCACTGTGTTCTCTTCTTTGTGCTATGCCCAGCCCAAAAGCCAGATTGAAAGGAATGTGGAATTGAGATGACACAGCTGCCTCACTACTACTTACTCAGGCCATGTCTACATCTAAAATTTTGCAGCGCTGGTTGTTACAGCTGTATTAGTACAGCTGTATAGGGCCAGCGCTGCAGAGTGGCCACACTTACAGCAACCAGCGCTGCAAGTAGTGTTAGATGTGGCCACACTGCAGCGCTGTTGGGCGGCTTCAAGGGGGGTTCCGGGACCGAGAGAGCAAACCGGGAAAGGAAACCAGCTTCGCCGCGGTTTGCTCTCTCGGTCCCGGAGCCAGCCAGCAAACCGCAGGGAAGGAGACCTGCTTGCTCGGGGTTCCGGGACCGAGAGAGCAAACCGGGAACGCCGCGGTTTGCTCTCTCGGTCCCGGAGCCAGCCAGCAAACCGCGGGGAAGGAGACCTGCTTGCTCGGGGTTCCGGGACCGAGAGAGCAAACCGGGAACGCCGCGGTTTGCTCTCTCGGTCCCGGAGCCACCCAGCAAACCGCGGGGAAGGAGACCTGCTTGCTCGGGGTTCCGGGACCGAGAGAGCAAACCGCGGCGAAGCTGGTTTCCTTTCCCGGTTTGCTCTCTCGGTCCCGGAACCCCGAGCAAGCAGGTCTCCTTCCCCGCGGTTTGCTGGCTGGCTCCGGGACCGAGAGAGCAAACCGCGGCGTTCCCGGTTTGCTCTCTCGGTCCCGGAACCCCGAGCAAGCAGGTCTCCTTCCCCGCGGTTTGCTGGCTGGCTCCGGGACCGAGAGAGCAAACCGCGGCGTTCCCGGTTTGCTCTCTCGGTCCCGGAACCCCGAGCAAGCAGGTCTCCTTCCCCGCGGTTTGCTGGCTGGCTCCGGGACCGAGAGAGCAAACCGGGAAAGGAAACCAGCTTGATTACCAGAGGCTTCCTCCTTCCACGGAGGTCAAGAAAAGCGCTGGTGAGTGTCTACATTGCATTACCAGCGCTGGATCACCAGCGCTGGATCCTCTACACCCGAGACAAAACGGGAGTACGGCCAGCGCTGCAAACAGGGAGTTGCAGCGCTGGTGATGCCCTGCAGATGTGGACACTCTCAAAGTTGCAGCGCTGTAACTCCCTCACCAGCGCTGCAACTTTCTGATGTAGACAAGCCCTCAATAACTTGAGCTAAAAAAAAAAGTGATAGAGAAATGGGTGTAAATTGGCATGATCACTAGCCTCATTGGTCTAATGACTTGTCATTTGAAGGAGATTGATACCAGACTCTCCTATAGAAAGGTGTTTAATTATTTTAACCAACATCAGGCTGAGTACACTCTGCTCAGGTTATCTAGTCTGTCACATGAGACATCGCTTATTGTATCTCCTCCCCTCCGTGTTTTTCTGGGATGTTTAACTTTGCCATGAGGTATTACTCCTCTGTGGCTCCTGCTCCTGGAGGACACACCGGGAAAGAGAGGACAGAGAAACTGGTGCAGTACAGGTGACTTGGTAAAACAGCCTAGAGAAATATCTACTCTTTTTTCCCTTCAGTTAAATTTGCCTTAATTAATCTGATTGTATTTGTTTATTTGGGTGGCTGGGGAGAAAGAGCTAAAATGTCTTTGGAATTCTGATAACGGAAACTAATTTTATTCATTTTGTAATTTTTCAATCCAGAATGTCTATCTCTTCGCTTATTCATGAATGTTGGCATAAAACTCTGGGTAAAAGCATTTCTCGTGTATTGTAAAGGTCAGTTACACGTCATCAGAATTATGAACTGAACGTCTCAAGTAACCATGGTAAGAAGGGAACGCAGCTCAGCAGGAGCAAAGAAAGCGCTTTTTTTATTCAGGGCCTGAAGTAAAATTCCATCAAGACTGCCAGCTTATTTTCAGTGTGGTAGCACAACATATGTTGTATTGGCTGTTATCACACATTTTTTATTTTAAAAAACATTTTATAGTTTTTTCTCTAATATACCTAGAATTTCTAGTCACAGCTGTAAGGTTGCCTAATCAGTCCTCTTCCAACAGCCCTTTTTTCAGTTGCTCATAGCTTTCTCAAACTTTCACTAGATTTGCTGTTGGCAGAATGATGATTTCTTTTGCTGCCTTTCTTTAAAAAATAAATAAATAAATTGAAAGTTTGCTCAGCTATGATTAAATCTTTTTTTGAGAGCGAAGACAATCCAGGCAAATTTTCTCCTCTAGCATTCCAGAAGAAGGGGGAAGAATGTTGACATTTTGCAGGGAAGAGAGCTCTTAAACTGGATATGTGGTCTTTTGTCATCTGGTGAAAATCTGACTTGATTTGGCAGTTATGATTAAAAAAAATCTCTTCTTTCAAGCATGGTAACTTTGTTTTTAAAAATATTTTAAAATAATGGTTTTCCAGTATTCTAATAGCAATAGACATGCATGCTTAATAACATTGTGTGGAATTTTAATCTTCATAGCAAAAATTGTGCAAACCCTGACCAATAGATCAGAGTAGCTTTTGTACTGCTTGTTAGATATTTTTTCCTGAGCTACTTTTTGGAAACTCCTAAGTATCTCTTTAAGGGAATGTAGTTGCGTTTGGGAAGTGACTCCTGACTTTTCTATTTTTTTATTCAGTTTTATAACGGTGGTTAATATGCAGCAACTAACTTGTAGTGATACATGACCAAACTCTTTCATGTATATTTTCGATGTAACATTACAGATTTTACTGAGTGTTAATGTTAATTCCTACTGTAGCAAATGCTTTGACAGTATGTATTTGTATGATTTTAATTTTGAAAGAAAATGTCCTCAGGTTCTGGATTGCTATTTGGTCCCAAAACTTAGCTTTCTATGGTATCTTTATCTTACTACTAAAAGGGATTTCCCCAGGCAGACCAGATTTGTGCTTGCCTGCTGATTTAAAATAGTGATTTTCAGAGTGTCCTGGCAACAGGTGAATTGTGTTCAACTGATCTTTTCAATTGTTGGGTTACAGCAGATGTGGAAAAGGATTTCTGCTTTGCCTGGCCTGTTCAGGTAATAACAGTGCTAGGCAACACCAAAACTCCAGGTGAAAAAAACGATTTTGCTTTTTATGAGGAATTAATTGCCTGGGAGATACCTTACTCCTATAAAGCAGTGAGCAGAAAATTAGTTAATATATGAGAACTTTCTTTGTTTTGACTGTCATTGATGTTGTTTTGATTATCATCCCATTGCATATTATCCATACCCTTGCTTTGATGTTAAAATTGAATTGCAATATTGAGTTAAAACTCATGGAGATGATCCTGATCCATTGTGACTGGGTTCTCCCTTTTCATCTTCAAACACAAGGGCTCCTCCTCCCTCAGAGTCTCAGGGCTGGTCCACACTACAGGGGGAAATCGGTCTTAGATACGCAACTTCAGCTACTTGAATAACGTAGCTGAAATCGAATATCTAAGATCGGATTACTCACCCGTCCTCACCGCGCGGGATCGATGTTCGTGGCTCTCCCTGTCGATTCCGCAACTCCGTTGGGGTTGATGGAGTTCTGCAATTGATATAAGCGCGCTCGGGGATCGATATATCGCGTCTAGATGAGACGCGATATATCGATTCCAGAGCAATCGATTTTAACCCGCCGATACGGCGGGTAGTCTGGACGTAGCCTCAATGTCATGCTGGCAGGGAGAAGTGTTCAGAGTATTGCCAACTCATCAGTCTCCTTACCACTCAGCGAAGCAGACACTTCTCTGGGGGGTCTTCAGTCTGGAAGTCTGTAACATGGACATGCTGTTGTCCTCTGGTATGACATTTGTGTGTAAGGTTCTGCAGTCTTCCCTTGGGTTTCCTTCATTAAGACCCTGCAGATGTACTTTAAAAAATGGGAAGTAAAGAGATTCGTATAAGAGGAAAGGGAGAGAGCTCTGTGCTTAGAACCTGGGGAGGAAGTTCCTTGTTGTAGTCATGATCTGTTACAGAACAGCCCATGTCATGGGCAGTGAAGTTACGGGAAAGAAAGTAGACTCTACATTTTCTAAGCATGGTAACCCTTTTAGCTATGCTAACCCTTTTAGCAAGAGAATTAGATCAAATACACCTCTGCCAAAAGATCTTACCGTGTTATAGGTGAAACCATGTTATATCGAACTTGCTTTGATCCGCCAGAGCGCGCAGCCCTGCCCCCCCCCCCCCGGCACTCTGCTTTATTGTGTTGTATCCGAATTCATGTTATATCGGGTCACGTTAGATCGGGTTAGAGGTGTATAGGCATGTGAACTGAACATTTTATTGCTTAAGACCCATACAGAAATATTTATCTATCGACCCTAGGTGCCTGTGTCATAACTTAATATATAGTTCATAATAATTAAATTGCATCATTTCCATCCCAGATACTCGCCAACCTGCAAGCTAGCTAAACTAACCATTGAAACAACCCTTCCTGTAAATTTAATCCCAGTTAAAATAAAAATTCTAGAATGTCTTCCAGGTGATCAGATGGGGGCTGATAGGAACAAAGAGGGAGAATGTTACTTCCAGGGACTAAAGTGGGGAGAATCTGGTGTATTCCCCAACAATCTATTTCAACAATTAACGTTAAAATGGAGGGAAATAAAGCATCAACAGAATAGGATTTTGTATATATGTCGTATTCATTTCATTTGTGTTATTGGTGGTCTGGTCTCTGGTACTAGCGTTTTTTTACTGCAGTTTTCTTTCTATGGGAACAGCGAGAAAAGTAAGTATAGTCTAAGTTATTTGGTTTCAGCCAATTCAATTTAAAAAAAATACTGTCATGAGGCTCCTATCTAGATACTGTAGGACTTGTGAATTGAAAAGCCTCTTCTCCCTCATCATAGCATCACTTCAGTTATTCTTCACATTTGTTAATATTTGTACTGTCCCCTGTCAAGGCCTGGATATCTTTGGTACATTGGGAGCTATGAGTGGGCTGGAGAAGGGGAAGCAGCAGGGAGTACACTACTAGAATGTCTGTGGTGTGTTTTTGTTTTGTTTCGTTTTAGGGGAGGAAATAGGATTTTTTGAAATTTAAAAAATGTCATATTTTTAATTTTTTTTAAATTGTTTAAAAGTATTGGTGAACTCTAGATTCTTCTTCGAGTGATTGCTCATATCCATTCCAGTTAGGTGTACGCGCCGCGCGTGCACATTCGTCGGAAAACTTTTACCCTAGCAACTCAGTGGGCCGGCAGGTCGCCCCCTAGAGTGGCGCCACCATGGCGCTCCATATATACTCCTGCCGGCCCACCCGCTCCTCAGTTCCTTCTTACCGCCCGTGTCGGTCGTTGGAACAGTGGAGCGCGGCTTAGCTGACCTCCACTTCCCTAGCTACTCGTTTTCTCGTATATAATTACGCAGTTATAACCCTTTTATATATATATTTGTATGGTTATACATGTTTTCTTTGCTAACATGGTTAGTTTAGTTAGCGGGGTTCAGGAAGTAGCCCCTTCCATGAGCCCAGTGCCGGAGCCATGCATGGCTCACCGGGTTTTCAAAGGGGCCCGGCCTGCCAGAAGCCGCGGCCGAAGAGAGATCTACATGACTCCTGTTTGAAGTGCCTCAGGGAATCACTCTTGACAGATAAGTGCCCCATTTGCAAGGCTTTTAAGCCGAGAACAAAAAGGTGCGGGACTTTCACTTACCCCTCCACCTTGGGCGCCGAGCGATGTTCAAGCGGCGGGCAGAAGCGCCTCCTCGGCACCGGACCCCGCCGGTACTACCAAGGCCTTTCGGCACCGACCGTCGCCGGCACCGATGTCGACTCGGCACCGCTCCCTTCTTCCGAGGTCGAGAGAGCCTACGATTCCTGCTGGTGCCTGGCGGCTCCCCGGCACGCGCCGTGGTTGAGCCCCCTGCTCCCGCTGCTTCCGTGCCACCTGCATCGCAGCCAGAGAGCTCGCCTAAGTTGCGTTACCCGGCACCGACACCTGCAGAGGCACCGATGACTTCGGCACCGTCGATTCCAGTCCCCCAGGGCCACTGAATCCGGTGCCTGGCAGCTCCCCGGCTCGCGCCGTGGTAGAGCTTACTGCTCCTGCTGCTTCTGGGCCAACTGCACCGCAGCTAGAGAGCTCGTCTAAGATGGTTCGCCCGGCACCGACGACGTCGGCACCGTCGATCCCGGTCCCACGAGGGCCGTAGAATCCGGTGCCTGACGGCTCCCCGGCACGCGCCGTGGTTGAGCTACTGCTCCTGCTGCTTCCGTGCCAGCGGCACCGCAGCCAGAGAGCTCGTCTAAGTCGGATCGCCTGGCGCCGACACCTGCTACGGCACCGATGACGTCGACACCGTCGATCCCGGTCCCACGAGGGCCGTAGAATCCGGTGCCTGACGGCTCCCCGGCACGCGCCGTGGTTGAGCTACTGCTCCTGCTGCTTCCGTGCCAGCGGCACCGCAGCCAGAGGGCTCGTATAAGTCGGATCGCCCGGCACCGACACCTGCTGCGGCACCGATGACGTCGGCACCGTCGATCCCGGTCCCACAAGGGCCGTAGAATCCGGTGCCTGGCGGCTCCCCGGCATGCGCCGTGGTTGAGCTACTGCTCCTGCTGCTTCCGTGCCAACGGCACCGCAGCCAGAGAGCTCGTCTACGTCGGATCGCCCGGCACCGACACCTGCTGCGGCACCGATGACGTCGGCACCGTCGATCCCCGGTCCCGCAAGGGCCGTAGAATCCGGTGCCTGACGGCTCCCCGGCACGCGCCGTGGTTGAGCTACTGCTCCGGCTGCTTCCGTGCCAACGGCACCGCAGCCAGAGGGCTGGTCTAAGTCGGATCGCCCGGCACCGACACCTGCTGCGGCACCGATGACGTCGGCACCATCGATCCCGGTCCCGCAAGGGCCGTAGAATCCGGTGCCTGACGGCTCCCCGGCACGCGCCGTGGTTGAGCTACTGCTCCGGCTGCTTCCGTGTCAACGGCACCGCAGCCAGAGGGCTAGTCTAGTCGGATTGCCCGGCACCGACGCCTCGGAGGCACCGACAACATCGGCACCGTCGATTCCAGTCCCACAAGGGCTATCGAATCCGGTGCCCGACGGCTCCCCGGCACACGCCGTGGTTGAGCGTATTACTCCCGCTGCTTCCGTGCTGACGGCACCGCAGCCAGACAGCTTATCTAACTCGGATCGCCCGGCACCGACACCTACCGAAGCTCTGATGACCTCGGTACTGTGGATCCCGGTCCCACGAGGGCCGTCGAATCCGGTGCCTGACATCTCCCCAGGATGCACTGTGGTTGAGCCTGCTGTTCCCTTCACGCCGGAGATGTTACCAATGGCGAGGGCTCTCAGTGCCATGACAGAGTCAGTGCTGCCTGACCCCGGCACCGCCGGTGCGGGTAGTACAGTCTCTTCAGGGGACTGTCCCCTGTCAGCACAGCAGAGCGGCACCGTTCATGATCACGGTCCCGCAGACACTCCAAGTCCTGTCGGCACGCCGGACACCACTGGCAGTCCCGGTGCTGTTTCCTCGGTACTGGTCACACTCCCTGCACCAGTCGGTATCCCGTTCGCCGACCCGCTATCGGCACCGTTCCGACTCCTGGCTCCGGGGCAGGTACCTTGACTCCTGTAGCCCTTCTCCGAGCCTCGAGATCTCGGTCGTCCTCCCGACACCGTTCTGGTTGCGGGTCTGGATCTCGTTCCAGGTACCGATACGCCTCCCGATGCCGGTCCCCGGTGCCGAGTTGGGCAAGGTCCGAGTGAGTCAGAGACTCTGCCTGTGCCTTCTTTTAGTACCTCCATGGCCGTCCGGACACGCATCCGTGTCATCCCATATGCGCAGATTTTATGCTCAGGACCACGATCCTGATATGATGGTCAGCGGGCGCCAGCCCCGAAGCAGAAAGAGGCTTGGCGAATGAACAGGCTTGGCCGCCAGGTGTACTCTGCAGGGGCCCTGCAGCTCGGGGTAGCAAAGCAACAAGCCTTGCTTAGCTGCGATAATTATAGCACCTGAGTGAAGGAGTTTCTCCCTCAAAACTTCCACCTGGAGTTCGCTGCCGTCCTGGAGGACGGGGGGGGAAAAAAAAAAAAAAAAGGTTCCCAGAGCGTCCCTCCAGGCCTCGTTGGACGCAGCAGACTCCGCGGCCAGCACTCTGGCCTTGAGTGTCGCCGTGAGGTGCATTTCATGGCTTCAGATTTTAAACCTCCGGCCGGAGCTGCGGTGTGCCATTCGGGATTTACCCTTTGTTGGTAAAGGCATCTTCGCGGCAGAGACAGCCCCAGACTGCGAAGTCTGATGGGCAATAGGGTCCTAATGCGTCTCAGCATGTATACGCCAGCGACCAAACGCAGGCCTTTCTGGCCCCAGCCGCCATACTCTGTGCCTAGCCAGAGGCAGAACTCTGGCAAACGGCAGGGCCAAGGTGGTCGCAGACGAACGTCAGGACCCCTAAAGAGCCAAAGTCAAGGTCCCTCGCAATTACCACCGGGACCAAAGACGGACCTTCCAAGGTTCACCTGAGGGCGGTGTACCAGTCGCAGGACGGGATCCCGACCCCGCTTTCTCCTGGCATGGCCCCAGTTACTTTCAGATCGCTGGGTCCTGCGCACGATGGAGCATAGGTACCACCTTTAATTTGCTCCAGCCCTGTCCCCCTTCAGCGGACGAAAGGGGTAAGGGGTTTTACCCCCGTTATGCCCTAGTCCCCCACTCGAACACAGGTCTCAGACCTTCTTGGTCCTGCACGGACTCAACCGGGTTAGGATAAGGTTGGAGTTCTGCATGGTATCCCTGGGAACCATTATTCCATCCTTGCCTCCTGGGAGCTACTGTGCCGCCCTGGATATGAAGGACGCGTACTTTCGCAAAGCCATCTTCCCTCCGCACGGGGGATGCCTCCGCTTTATAGCCGACAGTCAATACTCCCGGTTTACGGCCATAGTCGCCGCCTACCGTCGCTGATGTCGGATATGCGTTTTTCCGTATCTGGACGATTCGCTTATCCGAGGAGACTCTGAGACACAAACCACTCAGCGCGTGGGCATCGCCACGGTCTTATTCACAAGTCAAGGCCTGCTGTTTATTATAGAGCAATCCACTCTGGTCCCCACGCAGAGGTTGGGCTCCCTAGGGGCTATTCTGGTCTCCTACCTAGCCGGAGCCTGCTTATCGCAACTGCGATTTTAGGCGATGGCAACAATCATCTGAGGTCTGAAGGCTTTCCCAACGACCTCAGCGCGTTCTTGTCTCAGTCTCCTGGGTCCATGGTTGCCCGCAAGTTTGTAACCAAACACGCCAAGCTCCGCCTCCGTCCTCTCCAAGTCCGGCTCACTGCCCCTGACGGCGGACGCCTCATCTCTCTGCTCGAGTGCTCATGGTCACCTCTGAGCTTAAGGCCTTTGGTCTTCTAGGGAGCTGGCATTCCTCATCAATGCCCCAAAAATGAGAGTAGTCCGCCTGGCATGTCAGGGGTTCCAGCGGCAGCTGCGAGGCCGTTGTATCTCGGTGTTTACAGCCAACACAACGGCCAGGTGCTTCATAAGTATTCAGGGGGGACATAGTCCTCCCCCCTTTTTTGTCAGGAGGCCATCCATTTCCGGGTCTTTTGCATGGCCCACTCGATGGAGCTGGCGACGTCCTTTCTCCCAGGCGTTTGGAACGTCTTAACTCTTTGCCTCAGCAGGTCTTTCCTGCCTTATGAGTGATCACTCTGCCCCATGTGAGGCGTCCCGCTTTCCGGAAGTGGAGATGTTTCCTCACACAGACCTGTTCGCTCACCGCGAGAGCAGGAAATGCCAGGTGTTCTGCTCCTTCCAAGGTCTCTCCTCGGAATCGATCTTGGACGCATTCCTGATGCCGTGGAAAGGCCAACTGCATTATGCCTTCCCACTGTTCCCACTGGTTCATTAGGTCCTGCTCAAACTCCGCAGGGGCAGAGCGTGCATCATCATGATCACTCCTGAATGGTCCAGGCAGCACTGACATACCACGTTGCTCGGCCTGTCAGCCTAGACCTCATGACTCAGGGCAACGACAGGCTTCGTCACTCGGACCTGCAGCCTCTTCACCCCACGGTGGCTGCTGCGTACCTGAGTCGGGGTGACAGGCAGCCTTCCACCTGGTCAACGTACCGGGCCAGGTGGAATCGTTTCTTTTACAGCTGCAATTCGCTCGATCTTGCTCCTGCTGAGGTCTCGATCCCCTCTATTTGGCCTGCCTCTGGCCTTCAGCGGCAGGACCTGGCGGTATCAGCGCTGAGGATACACTCAGCAGCCATCTCTACCTTCCAGCAGGCTAAGATGGACATTCAGTGTTCTCACGCTCTATGGGTTCGAGGTCCCTCAAGGGCTTGGAGCGCTTGCACCCCCGGGTGCGCTGCCCAGCCCCGACCTGGGACCTCAACCTAGTCTTGGCCAGATGGTCTCTGAGATCAGAGCTCTTACGGGGGTTCCGCCGTACACTAGGTTTCACAAAGACAAGGTGCAGTTATGACCGCACCCGGCTTTCCTCCCTAAGGTGGTTTTGGCCTTTCATGTTACCCACAGCTCAACGCAATGGGCACAACCGTTGCACTCCTTGGACATCTGTGGAGTGCTCGCATTATATATGGTGCTGACAGAACCATTTCCTAAGGTGCCCCAGCTCTGTCCCGGTAGCGGGCCAAAGGGAGGGCTTGCTTGTTCTCCTCTCAGAGGATCTCATCTGGGGTGATGGCGGACATCCCCACTTGTTATGATTTGGCTCATATTTCCCCAAGCCATATCAACGTGCATTCTACCAGGGCTCAGGCTTCATCTGCCGCCTTGCTGGCTCGTGTTTCTACCCACGAGATCTGTCGCGAAGCTCCATTGGTCCTCGGTCCATACCTTTGCTTCGCAATATGCCCAGGTTCAACAGTCAAGAGAGGCTGTAGCCTCTGGCTCAGCAGTTTTATTCTGCCACATTTCACTCCGACCCCACCGCCTTTGTAAGGCTTGGGATTCACCTAACTGGAATGGATATGAGCAATCACTCGAAGAAGAAAAGACGGTTACTCACCTTTGTAACTGTTGTTCTTCGAGATGTGTTGCTCATATCCATTCCACACCCGCCCTCCTTCCCCACTGTCGGAGTAGCCGGCAAGAAGGAACTGAGGAGCGGGTGGGCCGGCAGGAGTATATATGGAGCGCCATGGTGGCGCCACTCTAGGGGGCGACCTGCCGGCCCACTGAGTTGCTAGGGTAAAAGTTTTCCGACGAATGTGCACGCGCGGCGCGTACACCTAACTGGAATGGATATGAGCAACACATCTCGAAGAACAACAGTTACAAAGGTGAGTAACCGTCTTTTGGTTTCTGAAACTTTGAGTTGGATATCAATAAGGTATATTTCAGAATCAAACATATGTACTTCTAAGTGGTAGCAAACCTACTGTCCTCTCCATGATGATTTCTCTTAGTAACGCACTTCCTTCCATGCTAAATAGTGTTTTCATAGCTTATAAAAACGAAAACACTGGCTTACACAGTATACTCTTGTCACTTAAGATTTCAGTGTTTTAAGGAAGAGGTTTTTAAAACAAATTCTCTTGTATTGAGCTGAACATATTATTGCGGCTGAATAAAAAAAGAGTAAACAAAAAGGTTTAATTGTTTTGATATGTGGCTTTTTGAAAATTCAATTATTTGGGCATTTTTCTTATTTAGATTTCTAAAAAGATACTAGAAATATCCATCACAAGATCAGGCAGCCCTTCTAAAACTGAGCATTCACAATAATAAAAAATCCTAAATTTTTAAATCAGTAGCCAGAATCCATACAACTACAATCTGAGCTAGCCCCAGACTGTAACTATCTTATGCCAGTAAATAACTGTGGCTAATTGTAATTCTATCCATTCTCCAAATACCCTGCTAAAGATCAGCATGTCTCCAGTGCTGAAACTCTAGACCAGGGGTGGAGAACCTCCAGCCTGAGGGCTGGATCTGGCCTCCTGCTTAATTTCATACAGCCCGTGGCAAGTCTCCACGCCATGGGCCGGAAGCCCTGAGCCTCAGCGCCCCCACATGGGACTGGAGCCACAAGCACCAGTTTACCCTGCTGTGGGGGGAAGCTAGGGTGCCAGGCTGGTTGGTCAGCGGCCCCTAAGCGCAGGGGCGATCAAGAAAGCTTCAAGTCTGTGTGTGCCTACCCCCACCTGTAGGTGCTGCCCTCACGGCTCCCATTGGCTTGGAGCCGCGGCCAATGGGAACTGCAGGGGTGGCTCCTGTGGGCAAGGACAGCGCACATTGTGCAGAGCCACCTGGCCTTATTATGGCCGCTTCCGGGAGTGGCATAGAGCCAGGGTGGTGGAGTGGGGGGTCTGTCTTAGCCCTGCCGCTGATTGGGAGCCACATGAGGTAAGCGGCACCTGGCCGAAGCCCAGACACCAAACCCCTGCCCAAGTTCTGAGCCCACTCCTGCACGCCAAACCCCTTGGTCCCAGCCCGGAGCCCCCTCCTGCACCCTGAACCTCTCATTTCTGGCTCCACTCCGAAGCCTAGGGGAAGCTCCGAGCCTCTGCGCTCTCCAGTGGGGCTATGTGTGACCCGTGACTGATATTTTCTATGGGTCAGTGGGCCCAATAGGGAAAAAGGTTCCCCACCCCTGCTCTAGACCCCTGCAGAGTAAGGGGGTGGGGAGAAGTCCTTCCAGAGACAGGAGGCTCTCACAGAGAACCCTCTGCCACAAGCACCCTCTTCTGTATATAGAGAGATTACTTTTAACATTTCTGATGATTAAAGCTATGGCAGTGTAGTACTCTGGTAACCCAGATCCAAATAATTAAGACTAGTTCCCTGAATGCCACCTGGAAACCTACAGAAAGCTTGCAGAATACATGTATTCCTAGTGCAAAGCTTTGCTTAATACGTGAGTTACTGCATTCTGGAGGGTGGTCTGCTTTTGAATAATTTTAGGTGTAGCCCTAAATAGTATTACAGTAGTCTAATGGTAAGGTGACAAATGCATAGATAAGTGTACCAAGTGCCACATCCCAAACAAAAAGTTGCACTCCTCTTATTAAGCACAGATGGGACAGTAGGCTCTTTGCTATGTAACCTTTGTTCTAATAAAGCCACAAAGTTGTGAGCCTGATTCACAAATAATTATACACCACCTGTTAATAATGTTGATATAAGTTTAGCCAGTTCTTCCAGTTCCTTCTTCCAGTTTAGTATTAGCTGTCATGATTAACCCTCAGCAGAACCTAGTCCTCAGCCAAACAGCAACTTCTTATAGATAAGTCTCTCATATTCATTCCACTGTAGCTGTGGGATCATCCATTATTTTACTAGCTATTCTATTTCCTTTAATAAAAGACGAGCATCCAAACCGTTTAACTGGCATGTGTTCGAGGGGCAATATTTGCTACCATTTGAAAAGAAAAGCTCATGACACAGCTCATTTTATTGATACATTGTACCTGAGGTTTTACCAAATCGGAAGTGCTACTAAGGCCATGTCTACACTTACAGTTTTGCAGTGCTGGTAGTTACAGCTGTGTTCGTACAGCTGTGTAGGGCCAGCGCTGCAGTGTGGCCACACTGACAGCTACCAGCGCTGCAGTGTGGCCACATTTGCAGCACTTGCAGCGCTGTTGGGAGTGGTGCATTGTGGGCAGCTATCCCACCATTCAAGTGGCTGCAACGTGCTTTTCAAAAGAGGGGGGTGGGGTGGAATGTGACAGGCAGCATGGAGGAGACAGACAGAATGGATTTTTGGAGTTGACACTGTTCTCAGCTCCCTGCCTTGCAAGTCCTAAGGACTGGAAGACACAGTGCCTACCTTCAATCATTTTAAAAGTTCTAACTCCCTTCCCCCACTCCTCTCATTCACTAAATGCAAATTACGTACTTTTAAATACCCTTCAGACCAGATAAGCAACTGCTCAACACGGACTTCCCCCTCCCCCCCGCCATGTGCGAGTGCTGTTTCTCTCTTCAAGCAAAGAGCTGTGAACATTCCAGAGTAATTCCCCTGCCTGCCTCCGCTCGCTCAGCAAACAGGAGCTGTGTTTGTTTTTTAAATAAGCAGTTTGGCTGAACTCCGAGCTCTCCCTTTCTTCCGGTTTGTTGTGGACAGGAATTCTGGGATACCTCCTTATACCTCGGAGGTCAATAAAAGCGCTGGTGGGCGTCCACACTTGCCGACCAGCGCTGGATCACCAGCGGTGGAATCCCTACACCCGAGGCTCGACCGGGTGTACAGCCAGCGCTGCAACCAGGGAGTTGCAGCGCTGGCCGTGCTTTGCAAGTGTGGCCACATCCTAAGTTGCAGCGCTGTAACCCCCTCACCAGCGCTGCAACTCTCTACTGTAGCCATGGCCTAAGAGACAACTGATGCACACAACAGATAAGACTTTTAATTACATTTTCTCTTCAAACTTTTTGGAGTAGAGAAAATGAGCAGAAAAGATGAGCCAGTATTTATGTAATGAAAAAAACATTAACATGTAAATAATAAACTCAGTGCTGTCTTTTGATTTGACTATGAGAGACAGGGTACCAGTTTTGATATTTTTCTAGAACTGTATATAACTTGATTCACATGATTTTAGAAGGTAGAAGACAGCAGGATGTAGGAGAAGAATTAACAAAAAAAAAAAAAGTGGGGGAAGTTGATGTGGGCCATAGTTGCATGGTCAACAAATACTTTAAGTGTTTGCTCTTTCATTTTTGGACAAAAGTCAAGAAGTCTGGTGTGACATTCTACCTCAACTTGTTTTGTATGGACGATGTAATCTTTAAAATAGAAAAATGCTTTGACAAGATGGACCTCTGCATACTGTACAAAATAAATGTGGATTGCTTTTGTTTTTTTTTGAAGTGCCTTTTCTGAAATCCAAACCACAGCAAAACAAGGTGCATGAAGCATATCTGTGCATTTTAATCTCCTGCACCACACTGTTTTTTTGACCATCTCTTCAGCATATTACAGCTGTTCTTAGAATGTGCCTCCCAGGTCTGTGTTTCTGTTAGCAACTTCACTATACTGTTGTTAAACAGAAAAATAAATAGCCATTTATTTATTCAGTGATAGGACTTACTTACTGTACCTTTTTAGTAGCAAGACTGACAAGTAAGGCTCCCGGAATTCTGACAACTACAACTAAATACTAAATAAAAACCAAAGCAGAAGAGACTAAAGTATGTTTCATATTTTCTGGCTTGATATATAGAGATCGTTATGATACTGACTTTAGAGCATCCTTGTTGAAAGTGATTTGTGATATTGGTATTTTTTTTCCTTTGCATTGATAATTAGTTAGTGACCAGAGATGGTGGTGCTAGCCCATTGCGGGCCCTAAGCAGGAATATTTTTGCCCCCTTCCAAACACATGCTAATGATTAACAACCCCCGACCCTTGAGCTGCTTGGGGTCCTAAGCAGTTGCTTAGTCTGCATACCCCTAGTGCTGGATCTGTTAGTAACTTTGGTTAATTGAACTATTTTAGACATTTTGCAAACAGGTGATGATGTCAAATCCTTTTTGTGTTTTCCAGATGGACTTTCTGGTCGAGATCAGCCAGTAGAGCTGTTAAATCCACCTAGAGTGAACCATATGCCCAGTTCTGGTAAGGAGAAAATACATTTCTGTCGAGTGTTTATTCCAGGAAGAAAGGCATGTAGAGTATTGTCTTATTTTTCTATTGTAAAGGGGTTAGCAGATTACAGCTGTAAATTTATTGAATGATGTCTACTAGGATTTATAAAAATTCACTTTTCCACGGTGAGTGAAAATGTTGACCTGGTGAGTGTGATTTGGGGAGCTGCTGGCTCTTCTGAAGGAGAAGTGAGAGGAAAGGAGCAGAACAGTCCACGTTTTCCTGGGTTTTTTTATTAGAGGGGTTGGGAGAAAGTAGAGTGACTGGAGCTACAAAGTTGTTCGCAGAAAGTGAGGAGGGACCAAGAGCGGAGTAACTCCTGAATTACTAGGCTTCTCACAGGCTGGAGGGAATTACAAAGTGAAGTGGCCTCTGAGTTGCTGCTCCTTAGGAGCTGGGGAGAAAGAGTGAGGAGTAGAGTGTCTTCTTGTGCCAGGGTGTATCAGAGAGGACTGACAGAGAGGTACAGACTAGCATGATTGCTTAGGGGTGGCAGAACTAATTAAACATAATTCTTTCTAAAGGTACCACTTGGGAGAATTCTCACTCATGGGTCTTGATTTTTTTCAATGTGCAGAATTCCCACAGCTCTTAGAATTTTGATCAGTGACATCGTTGGGTACTGAGTAAAAGGATCTCCAAATCACAGCTGCTATCTTTAAACTGGAGTAGCAGATCTTCATGGTCAAGGGTCATGTGGCGATATGGATAGAGATCTCAAACTTGGTTGACTTTTTCCCCAATAGAAATACCAGGAATTTTAAAAGCTCCTCTGAGGGACAAGATCCGATTTGCACATCAAGCGAAAGCAGTCTTCAACATGGATGGTATTGTTGCTTGTCTGCTGGGCCACAGGCATAGAAATGCTGAGAGCTTGACGATCAGTTGTGGAGCAGAGGGCTATAGAAAAAAGGTCATCCTGGATTCACTTTGGCCTGTTCCTTCCTCCCTCAGGTCCTTTCTTCATGGGAGGGATGGCAAAGTCTCTCTGAAGGCTTTTAATCCATTTTCTACCAGGCACCAAAATCGCAAGGGTTTTTAAAATATTCCATAGTATTAAGCCTGCCTGCAATTACCAGTAATGTGCAGGCCCTCTCTGTTTGAGGCAGACTGGAGGTTTTGTGTCTCTGATGACCCCCAGTCACCTGTGATACATGGATCCTGGCCATTGTCTGAGGTTACAAGTTCATGTTTTCCTATAACCTGGCCTGCTCTTAAGCACCCAAGGATGCTCTTGGGTTTCTTAATATCAGGGAAGAGATTTTGCAGAAAAACCAACCTCTCCTTGTAAAACATTGTGTTACTATATGAAAGACAGAAGGGAGCTTTGTTCCATGGTTGACATGTTTCAGCAAGGAGGGCATAAGAAATAGGTTAGCATGTTTTTTTATGGACAAGCATATTTAAGTGAAATCATTACATGGTTTTGGATGTAGAGGTTATTGGTCTCCAAGGGCACTGTCTAGTTGTATCTATTTGTTTACCTTTAGATTTGTGTACTGTCACCCATCACCATACCATCTGTGTGCCTTTCACACCAATTATCGTGTAAGTCTGTATTAGCAAAACCAATGAGGAGTCCTTTTGGCGCCTTAGAGATTAACACATTTATTTGGGCATAAGCTTTTGTGGGCTAAAACCCACAAAAGTTTATGCCCAAATAAATTTGTTAATCTCTGAGGTGCCACAGGACTCTTCGTTGTTATTGGTGATAGTAAGTTTCCCTAGTGCACTTAATGGAGTTGTCTTTGGTTCTTCCATTTTGGGTTATAAAAAGCTTTGCTTAAAATAACTTTGAGAAGGGAAGACATAGTGGGTAGATGCTGTTAGTGTCATACTGGTAATGATGGAAAAGCTTTATTGAAGGGGAATGTTTTGTCATTCCCAAAGGTGACTGGACTCTGGATTTCTCTATTCTCCTTTGAAGATTCATTCCACAGCCAGATCCCCTCAACTGAGAATGCCTTGTCCCTATGTCTTGAATGCTTCATTCTGGCCTTTGTGATCTGCAGTGTCATAAAGGAGTGAAAATGACTAAGAGAGACTGAGTGGGTGAGGATAATCTTTTATTGGACCAAGTTCTGTTGGTGAGTGAGACAAGCTTTCAAGCCACACAGAGCTCTTCTTCAGGTCCCAGCATCATAGCAAAATGCAAGGTGGAACAGATTGCTTAGGATAAATATTTAAGGGACTATTCAAGGTAGAATGGCCTGTTAACATCTCTGCAGTCATTGAACAAAAGAGGGGATTAGTGGTCCCTTACAATATGTGCCAGCTACTTATTGTGAACAGTCTGTTCCACCTTGTATTTTGCTGTGATGCTGGGAGTGTACCTTTCCCAGACCTGAAGAAGAGCTCTGTGTGGCTTGAAATGCTGTATTTGTAATAGGGATTTTTTTTTTTCATATAATGGGTCTTTCCCTGTATTTTTATTTGCTGAATTCAGAAAAGTTAATAGGCAGTTCTACGGTCTTCTGACCAAACTGATTAGGTTTTCAGGCAGCAGGAATCAAATGCACATAACTTTTTTCACATGTTGTTTTAGCTCGCAGGTGCTCACTAGATGTCAGTCTGCTTATTCAATGAACTCGGATCAGAGGTGAGGACGTGAGGTTCTACACACAGGAGTTTAGCCTATATATTAAAATGTGTGAACGTGTATTAATGATGTCTGTCTATGCCACTTGAATGAAAGCTGCTTTAAGGTTTTCATTGTAAAACTAAAATCTCCAACATTTTAATCAGAATTGTTGCATTATGTAAAATATATAGATAAGCCTCTTCAGGATTTAAATCAAATATGTTTTGTAGAATGCCCTCATTGCGTGTTTGATCAAATACAATAATGTCTACATTAAGTGTACTTTCATTTTAGCACTCGAATGAGTATGTTTTTTTTTTTTGAAAAACCATGTTTCATGGTGCTTAAGGTGGAAACACTTATGTAAAATAGTTTTCTTGTCAGCGTAAACTTTATTGTTGCTCATTTTGCTACAATTGAAAGTAATCTTAAGCAATTTCTCTACTGTTGGAAGTATGAAAACAACTTGGTGTATATAAGTTGCCAGGAAAATGCTAGAATGCACCATGGGAACATGTTCCTTTTAAACTCAAAAGTTCTTACTTTGAGTAGCAAAACTATGCAAATTGGCACTATCTGATCCTCTATGCAAGTCATGACAGATCTATTGGGTTTAAAAGTGACTGGGCTGTGTCCTTGTAGCGTATTTACTGAGTGACTTTGTTCCAGGAAAGTATGAACACATTCCTTTAACAATGTTTCGGCTGTGGTGTTTATAGATAGATGGCATTCAAGGAACAAAGCAATTGCTTTGACATGTCATACCAACCACTGTAAAAGAACTGGTTAATGAGGGAGATAGGAATATCTCCATATATTATTATCATCTCATAGAACTGGAAGGGACCCTGAAAGGTCCTAGAGTCCAGCCCCCACCTTTACTAGCAGGACCAAGTACTGATTTTGTCCCAGATCCCTAAATGGCCCCCTCAAGGATTGAACTCACAACCCTGGGTTTAGGAGGCCAGTGCTCAAACCACTGAGCTATCCCTCCTATCCATTATAAAGTAGATATTTAGAGCAGCACTTAAGCATAGCTAACAGATGCTATTTACTCTGTAATGTGGATGTCAGAGTTGAAAAGGTGTATTAAGATGATTACATCAGCAATAGCAACCTTCACCACCACCACTCACTGGTTTGATGGAGAATCTTGGTGGTTGTAGTGTCTGTAGCAGACTAGAGATGGGAGGTATCAACATTTTCAGTAGGCTCAACAAAGCCTGTTGCTGCCCAAGATACAGAGTAATCCCCTCAAAGTGCTAGGGATTGGTAGTAAGCAAAAGGGGGAGGAGAAAGATTCTACTGCTGTCTTAATAGCCTATGTAGTCAAAATTTGTCAACGTATTACTGTGGACGTTTTCTCAGACTCTGAGACTGCAGTGTAATGCCTTTTAATAGTAGTTCAGCAAAAGAAAAGTGCTGTAGCAGTGATTCTTAAACTTTTGTACTGGTGACCCCTTTCATATAGCAAGTCTCGGAATGTGACCCCTTTTATAAATTAAAAACACTTTTTAATATATTTAACACCATTATAAATGCTGGAGGCAAAGCAGGATTTGGGGTGGACCTGACAGCTTGCGACCCCCCACATAATAATCTCACGACCCCCTGTTTGAGAACCCTTGTGCTATAGCAATAGGGTGCATGAAATTTCAGCTCCTTGCTTCATCCTCTTCTTGGACCTAATTAGCCAGTCTCCCTTTCACAAATTCTTTTTTAAAAAGCTCCAGCTGTTAGACGTTGGCCATCACAAGGAGATGGACTCTGTAATAGAGCAGTTTGTCAAGCATGGACAGAAGTTTGTTTGTTGGTTTAGACATCCAAAAGGAACGGGGGTGCCTTTTCAGCGCATTGAGACTTTCCAGCTATCAGATCACTGCCTCTAGGTCCTCTATTCCAAAAGCTTTTGAAGAAAATGGAGAGGTTTGTTCAGTTCACTGTGGTTTTCTGAACCCGGTTCAGATTTCAGACAGGTCACTTAGAATTCTTGGATACTCAGAGCTACTTGGTTTTGTTCAAGAAAGGAGACCATTAAAACAGATAGCCAACGGGATTATTAACACTCCAGAAGATTTCTCAAGCTGAGCAAGCTTAGTGTTTTACTATACTTTTTATACTACATGGCATATCCTTCATGGAGACTGAACCTATAGTGGTAACACAGGCTAACTGCCAAGTTACTGTAAAACGGCACATCTGTTGGCATCCATGTGGTAACCCAGTTAAACAAGTCTACTTGTTAACATTAATGACTATACTGTTATCTAGTGATAACTGTATAATCGGCCTATGCCTCTATGATGGTTTTTGTGTCTCTAGGTTTGATATGTTTATTAAATCACATAGGGGTGGCATTTTTAGATGATATTGCATAAGACAGAAAAATGGCAGGGTAGGACAGCCAAAGTTTCATTACAGTTTCCATCTACAAGCAAATTAATTATTTAATTATGTCAGCCTGAAGATAACTCCGTCCTACGCTAGAGGGTCTGAGGAGGTTTGAATCCAGAAATTGTCCTATATATTTATTTTCTAGTACCCTTTCTGGATTCAAATCTCGTCAAACCCCATTCTGATCTTCATGTATCTAATCTTCAGGCAGCCTAGTCTTGTGGAATAAGGACAGAGCTGAGAACTGGGAGCTCCTAAGTTCTAAGCTTTTTTCCCCCCACTGGCTTGATGTTTGTCCTTGGATGTGTCATGTAATCTTTCTGTGTCCATTTCCTCATATATAAGAATGGAAATGACACTTGTTCATAAGCTGAATTTTTTTTAGTAAAAAAGGGAAGCATCAGAGAAGAGGGTCGGCTTATGAATGGGTGTAGTGAGGGAGAGGTGGGACACAGCCCCTCCCCCCAACAGAGGAAGCAAAGAGAGGCAGCAGAGCCAGATGCGAAGAGGTGGGGCCAGAGTCTCTCCACTTCTGGCCACGCTGCTCCTCCCCTCCGCCTCCAAAGCAGCTGCAGCTCTGGGCCTGGCAGGCTGCAGCCGTGTCGCTCGGTCCGACCCCTAAAGCAGGCTGTGGCCGTGCTGCCCGGCCCGCTGGAGAACGCTGTGGCTGTACCGCTTGGCCTGCTGAAGCAGCTCCAGCCAGGTCAGAGACCTCCTCCCCTGGCCCTCCCCAGATAAGGTGGGAAGGGATGGGATGAGGAGAGTGTGGGAGTCCCGGGCTAGGGGTGGGGTCTTGTGGAGGGTGGTCACAGGGGTTACTCCCCTGAGTCCCAGCTTCTCTCCCCACCCCACCCCCCAAAAAGAAAAAATTTCCCCACCAGTTGCTGTCCTGGCCCATCAGGGTAAGGAGCTGGTGTACCGGGACACTTTGTTTACTTAGGTTTATCTCCGTGCCTGCAGATGCTCAAGGTAAACAAATCATCTTGGCCTGCCAGCACCTTATCCTGATGGCCTGGGGGCCAAAGATTGCTGATCCCTAAATTATAGGGTTGGCTTATGAACCATTATAAAAAATTTCCATTTTTACTTATCCATCTTGGGCGGGGGGATTGGTTTATAAATGAACCGGCTTATGAACGAGTATATATGGTACCTATTTCACAGGTGTTGTAGGGTTAATTCATGAATATTTGCTCGCCTCTTTGAAAATGTCAAGCAGCATTTAAATGTGAAGTATTATTTTTAACCCTTTGCACAATTCACATAGGATGAATAATACACATCCTCAGCTATTTCTCCCTCTCTGCTCCTTTTACTACAAGGCTCCAGTTGCTTATTTATCTCTCTCCGACCCTATTCAAGTTATTAAAATTCCCAATGTTGATCTACTGTAGTCTTGTTTGGGCACAGAAGTGACTTGCGCACCTGCCTCTCTGTCCTAAAAACCTAAAACATGTGAATTTGCATTTATGTATCTGCAAAGCAGTGTTAGAAGAGGGCCTTTGAATTCAAGACAGTATTTACACTGAACTTTCAGATCTTATAGGGGAAGAAGAAAAATTAAAATGCAAATGATTCTTTAAATTTTTGTTCATATCTTTAATCAGTAATTGGTTCTCATTGCCTCTAGGCTTTCTAAAAATGACATTATTGTGCCATGAGTGAAAAATAAGTGATTAATATTTCATGGGGACTTGATCCTGGACTTAAGAATTTTTCAGTAGGGAATTCTTCAGGTTTCAGATGTGACCTGTAAGTTACTTTGTTCATTTCCTCCAACTTTCTCTCTCTATAATTGTAACCTCTTTATTTTGCCTGGATCTATAACCCTGCTGGAGAAAATGGCAGTCAGAGGAAGCGGGCTCTGATTTCTTTCATGCCAGGACAGTACTGTTTGGATACACATGATTAACATATGTTCCATCGTTCTGCTTTTCACTGGAGATGATTCAGAACCCAGTGTTTGTAAGACCGTTTGGATTTATCAGTACCTTTGAGAGGCCCATTTCTGTGTCTGCTAGATAGCAATGAAAATTCCTCCATTTGTAACTTCAGTTTTGTCAAGCAGGATTTACAGCTTTAGAATGGAGTGGGAGACCATGATCAAACTTTAAAATTTCCTAGGTTCTGGCTGTCAGTTCCACCGTACAGTTCAGGAATTGCCTTAATCGTTTCTAAAGAATGAATACAGCTAAAAAGTTCAGTAGTTTTATTCAACATGGGATTTTATGCTAGTGATACTGACCAAAACTCCTCCTTAGCAAAAAAATTTCACAACACATGACAGGAAAGTATCTGCTGCTTTTGATAGTCCACAGAGTTAGCCTCAAGTTGGAAAAATTTATTTTATTCACAGTATATTTTTCCACAAAAAGATTTGGCTTGATCCAGAAAGGATTTTTGTGATGGTACTTCATACTTCAGGAATCCTTGAAGTGCTTTTGGCATAATTAATTGGATCTGTGTAGTCCAGTGACTCCATAAGCAATGCAACTGTTACATGCTCAGCAGGAGCATACAGCTTTGGGCGTAGGAAACTTTTTAATGAGAGAGGACATATTGAACAGGACCACAGGGTGTATCATCTACATAGCTTTTCAGGGCAAGGCATTTGAATCCAAGATCAGATCAATCTGTCAGCCACCCCGTCTGACACACTGAACCTGCCTCTCAATACTCCTTTCC
Source organism: Gopherus evgoodei (assembly GCF_007399415.2). Lineage (NCBI taxonomy): Eukaryota > Metazoa > Chordata > Testudines > Testudinidae > Gopherus > Gopherus evgoodei. Next base: position 1,163,494 of record NC_044332.1, read on the forward strand.
CCTCTTCACAGACCTGAGAAATAGAGAAACAAAGCAAGGAAGAGAAGAAAAGCCCCAGACCAGCAAGAGGGTAGATAGAAGGTTGAGAAGGGAGGAACAATATCCCCATGTAATAGTTGAGGGGGTGGGGGGAGAAGGAGGCGTGAACCCCTCTTCATTCTCAGTACCTAGGCATTAAACAGATGTTGTTCTTCCAGTTGCAATATGACATGACCTCTTGATGCAGTCTTTCATAGATTCCAAGGCCGGAAGGGACTACTGTGATCATCTAATCTGAACTCCTTTATAACACAGACCGTAGAACTTCCCCAAAATGATTTCTAGAGCAGATTTGTTAGAAGAATATCCAGAACTGATTTTAAGCGTCATCAGTGATGGAGAATCTACCATGACCCTTTGTAAATAGTTCAAATGGCTAATTGCTCTCACTGACAAAAATTTACACCTTCTTTCCAGTCTGAATTTGTCCATCTTCAGCTTCCAGCCATTGGATCCTGTTAGACCTTTCTCTGCTAGACTGAAGATCTCATTATTAAATATTTGTTCCCCACACAGAACTTAATAGACTGTAATCAGCCTTCTCTTTATTAAACTAAGTAGATGGAGCTCTGAGTCTCACTATATAAGGCATGTTTACTAATCCTGTACTAATTCTCGTGGCTCTTCTCTGAACACTCTCCACTTTATTAACATTCTTCTTGAATTGTGGACACCAGAACTGGGTGCAGTATTCCAGTGGTAGTTGCACAAATACAAAAGAGAGGTAAAACAACTGCTCAACTCTTACTCAAGATTCCCTTGTTCATGAATTCCAAGATTGCACTAGCTCTTCTGGCCACAGCGTCACCCTGGGAGCTCATGTTCAGCAGATTATCCCCTGTGACCTCAAAACATTTTCAAAGTCACTACTTCCCAGGATACTGTCTCCCATCCTATAAGTGTGGCCTACATTTTTTGTTTCTGGATATGTACATTTACAGTTAGCCATATTCAAATGCATATTGTTCACTTACATCTGATATACAAAGTGATCCAGAGTGATCACAATGAATGATCTATCTGCTTCATTATTTACCATTCCTGCAGTATTTGTGTCACATGCAAACTTTCAGTGATTTTTATTTTCTTCCAGGTCAGTGATAAAAATGTTATCTAGAGTAGGGTCAAGAGTTGATCCCTTTGGGACCCCACTGGAAACAAAGCTACTTGATGATGTTTCCTTGTTCACAATTACATTTTGAGATCTATTGTATAGCTAGATTTTAACCTATTAATATGTGTAATGTTAATTTGATATCTTTGTAATTTTTAATCAAAATGTTGTGGGAGTACCAAGTCCAATACCTTACTGAAGTCTAAGTATATTACATCGACGCTATTACCTTTATCAAGCAAATGTGTAATATCAGAAAAATATCAAGTTAGAAAGGTTTTATTATCCATAAACACATGTTGATTTGCATTAATTATATTCTCCTCCTTTATTAATCAAATCCTTTATCGGGTGTTTCATTATCTTGCCTGGGAGCAATGTCAGGCTGACAGGCCTGCAACTATCTGGGTCATCCTGTTTACCCTTTTTTAAAAATTGGTACATGAGCTTTCTTCCCATCTTCTGGAAGACGTGTTCCAACATTTACTGAGAATCAGCATTAATGGTCCAGCGATCTCCTCTTTCAAAACTTGGATGCAAGTTATTTGAACCTGCTAATTTTTAAAATACCTAACTTTAGTAGCTTCTGTTTAACATCCTGCAGAGATACTAGTGGAATGGAAAGAGTGTTATCAGCATGAGACTATATCATTTGATTTTTCCCCATATCCAGAACAGAAATATTTTTTGAATACTTCTGCCTTCTCTGCAGTCATACTGATAATTCTACCAATTCCATCTACTAAAGAACTGATATCATTGTCCAGATTCTTTTTGTTCTCTCTCTCTATAAAAATATCTCCCTAACTTGGTTGGCCGTATATTTATCCTTGTGTCTGTTGGTTTCTTTTATCAGTTTTCTTAAATTCTGATTTATATTTATTACTATCAACTTCATCTTTTTTCCATTTTTTAATATATACAATATAAATTATTTTCTAGCTACCTTCCCTTCCCCTCTAAACTATGTCGATTTTTCACCAGCTCAGCCTTCTTCCTTAACTGTGGATTGTGGCTTCTGGGGCATCTAGTAATGCATTCTTAAATGATTTCCAATTGCCAGCTACATTTTTTCTGATTAAATACTTCTTCCCATCTGATTTGACTTATAATTGTTTTCCCTTTGTGAAATTGGACCTGTTAAAGCTGTGTGTGCAAGTATGTGTATTTTTTCTTTACTGGTCTAGACTTTATTTTGCTTGCACATTATAAATCAAGTGACGATCAGTTTGTACCTAAGCTATCTTCTGTGATCAGTTCCTCATTACCTGTTAGCACAAGGTCTTATGAAGAATTCCCCTGTGTTGGCTGCCACACTTTTTGAGTTAGGAAGTTATCTATAATGTTTAGAAATTCCAAGAATATTTTAGTACTGGTAACATGAAACCTCTAGCATATGTCACTCACATTTAAGTCTCCCATAGTCCGTTATTTTCCCTACCAATTATAGGTAGGAGCAAAAGAAGAAAGTCGTCATGTTCCCTAGTGTGATTTGGTGGTCTGTAGCAGACACGAGCTAATACCTCATCTTGTACTTTATCTGTTAGGCCGTTGATCCATAAGTATTCAAGATCATTTTCTTCTGAATTATCAGTGACTCGGAAACAGGTAATTCCATTTTTGATATATTTTGACAGTCCCCCTTCCCTTTTGCCCACTGGATCCTTCTTAAGTAGGTCATAACCATTGACTTTAACATTGTTTGTGTGAATTATCCCAGCAGATTTTGATGATAGCAAGTAGATCAAATTTATGCTTATTAATGAGCAATTCTGCTCTTTCTTGGTTGTTACTCAGGTTCCTAGCATTGATGTTAGAGGCAATTGAACAATTTCTTCTTCTCATGTTCTTTGATTCCTTCATTAATTTTGTTGTCAACATCTTGATTTTGTGCTAACTTTGCACAGGGTGGGATGTTCCATTACAATTGTATTTTACAAGTTTTGAAGCTTGAGTACCACTTCTTTGAGTGTTTGATGTTAATGGGAAAGGGATCCCTAGTTTAATGACTTACCTGAAGACACTTCTAACACATTGCAGCAGTTCCCATCTATTGCTCTGAAGAGTTACCTGTTTTGAGCTGTGGCCTTGATGAACGACTTTAACACTCTCCTCCCCTCCTCGGACTCTTGGGCTGGAAGGTGCAAGGTCCAACCCAAACAAGCAGGACTTTGGAGCTGTGCTCCGGCTCCACTCCAGCTCCAGGCAAAAACCTGCAGCTCCACTGCTCCAGAGCTGCTCCGTGCTCCAGCTCCGCTCCAATGCCCTGCAAACAAGTATGGTAACATAGCTTTTCATTGGATAACCTGATTAAATGTAGGAACACTTTCAGTTTGAACCATCGAGTGTTTTGACTTTTAATGTGAAGGGCTTTGGAGATGAGAGATAGCACCTGATTTGATGAAGATACTGAGATCTGAGTGGAAACATAAGCCACTTCCGCCGCCGCCTCCTACAATTTCCTCCTTTTCCTTGCTTGCTCTGCAGACTTTTGAAAGTCCCTGAGCGAATATCTCCTCTCTTTTTCCCTACCTGTTGTGACAAACCAGCTGGCTCTTCATCATGGAGCAGCTATGGGTTCCCTGCCCAACCCCAGCCTCTGTCTTCCTCTGTTGCTTTTTGTCCTGTTGGGAAGGGAGGAGGATGACACAGCAGAAGTTGGTAGGAGGTTTGGCCCAGGAAGAGTAATGAGGTGGTAGAATGAAGTTTGCTGCAACCTACCTCCCAGCAGCCCCAGAAATTTGTCAACTCCATGCTAAATGCTGTTGGGAACTGGATAATTTTCTGTTTGAGTACACTGTAGTGCACTGTACTTGAGCAGACTCATGCCACAGCCAACTCTTGAAAGAAGCTTGTGGCTGGTGCTGGTCCCCTGCTTGTCCGTGGGATGGTAATTTAAGGTCAACCTTAAACCAAAGGCTCCTATGTTCTTACTTGGAACATTCTGTAATTAAATATCCTTTCATTTTGCTTAACCTTAATACCTTTTGACCTAAGCTACTCCTTTTGTTGCTCGTTTCTCCCTCTATTTGCCATTTGTCAACTATTTCATATTGGATGAATCATTCATGTTTGATTAGAAATACTTCATTATAGAATAGTCCTAAGTTTTTGTTTACATATTTGGAATATGAAATTACATCTAATTTACATATTTGGAATATCACACAGAATGTACTTACAATTTAATGTCACTTTGCTAGAGAGGTATTTTAAAAACTGGGAAGAAGCTCATGACCACAGCAGTTCTATCCAGTAAATTTCATAAGCCAGTTTTGCATAGAAACTTCTAACAAAATTCTGAGAGAAGGCTAAACTTTATCTGTACTCAGCAGTAATTGTAGCAGCTACTCTACCACTGTTCTTCATGGCAACTGCGGGCCACATGTTTTAGGACAAACCTCATTTTTATCCTGGCTGCATTCCTGTCATGTTCAAAGATCATCAAGTTATGATGGTACCATTAATGGATCTTTTTCAATGTCCTGAGTTGCCAGCATATATCAAGGATAGACAGGAGGTGCCAGGAGCTAGAGCAGCAGACTTCTTTGGGACTTTGAACCTTCAGTGATAATTTTGAGTCTCACCCGACACTGAGAATATGAAGAGCATTTGGAACTCGGCTATTTACAGATTGTGTCTGTGTGTGTGTGTGTGCTGCAAACCTTTCTTTGAATAACTTTATTAGAAAAAGCCAATGAGAACAACTTCATTTTCTGTCCAAAATAGTTTTGACGTTTGACCTGTATGGGGAAATTATCATGACAAACTTTGTGCTGCAGTCCTGTTGTATGTATTCCAGGAAACTGTTACTTTCAGACTATTTGATAACATATTTATTTTGCTTTGGAAATTACAAGTAAGGTGGACCATAAGGACTCAGGAAGGATTGCACACAGATGGTGCCTACATAATGTGATTGATTCACATTTTATATTTTTTTCCATCAGAACGAGACTTGGACTTTTTTTTAAACACAATACTAATTTAATGTTTCAGAAGGAAGCATACTTGCATCCTATTGGTGTGAGAAATAGAATGGTTTTTGTTAACTCTTTTGACCATGTGGAATGAGCTTAGACAATCAGAAAGCAAGAACTAATATCATACAACTTGTGTCACCATCAAACTTGGAAATATTCTGTGACCTTTCACTCAAGTTTCTGCAAAAGCATTTTGCAAAATTCCTGCAATTCCACAGAAGTTCAGCAAATTCAGAACAGCACATTTTAAAACTTTGAACATTTTTGGCCAATTGTAAAGTAAATGCGTATCTAGATCTATACCAGGAGTCGGCAGCCTTTCAGAAGTGCTGTGCCGAGTCTTCATGTATTCACTCTAATTTAAGGTTTTGTGGGCCAGTAATACATTTTAACATTTTTAGAAGGTCTCTTTTTATAAGTCTATGGTATATAACTAAACTATTGTTGTATGTAAAGTAAATAAGGGTTTTAAAATGTTTAAGAAGCTTCATTTAAAATTAAATTAAAATGCAGAGCCTCCTGGACCAGTGGCCAGGACCCGGGCAGTGTGAGTGCCACTGAAAATCAGCTCGCGTGCAGCCTTTCAGCATGCGTGCCATAGGTTGCCTACCCCTCTCTATACAATACATGCCAAAGTGATGTGGAATACAGTTCTGGGGGCTTCTGTACATAGAAGGCTTAAACTGCAGCTTTTTGATGTCAGGTAGCATGTAGTACACAAGATGCACTAATAGCATGCACAAAGGATGCCTGTACCTGCCTTTAAAACATATTGTGTCCATGTGGTGCCACCTTGCTATGTACTAAGTGTGTAGTATTATCTGAATATATCCCATGGTCCTTTTTCTTTTCTGCTGAGCAGTGCTCACCCTGGGATTTTTCTCTGTGCATTGTGGGATACACAGTGGGAACCAGGCATGTTAAAATTAAAAAAAAAAAAAAATCATATCTCTACCCCATCCTTCCCTTTTGGGTTAGCCAGCACCGTTTCTGAATGCTGCCAGCCAGCAGAGGACCCAGCAAAGCTGTTGCCGCTATGCTGGTAACCACGAATACCCAGAGGCTGCTTGAGCTGTATTTCATTGCTCAAAGCTGAAGGAATTCTGCTTTCCTAGGAGTCCACCTGCTGCATCATGGACCAGGTGATGTGACAGCAGCTTGAAGAGCTTCAGAGTCAGAGAAAGCAGAATGAGAAAGAGGAGGAGGACACCAAGCAACTGATAAGACATGAGTGGTTTCTGGAGCAACCTCATACTGTGAAGTGCCATTTCTAGGCTTAGGAAACCAGCGTGGTTTGGTGGGAAAAGATTGTTCTGCAGCGTTTGGATGACTATCAGTGGCGAGAGAATTTCAGGATGGGGAGAGCAGCCTCTTTTTGAGATGTGCTGAACTAGTTTGGAGCTGCAGCGGCAGCGTACCAACATGCTATGCCCCTTGCCTGTTGAGAAGTGGTCGCCATTGCTATCTGGAAGCTCGTCAACCCTGAATACTGCTAGTCTGTAGACAAGCAATTTGACCTGTTGAGGGCCATTGTCATGCAGGTGTGTGATGTCATAGAAGAGGTATTGTGCACTGAGTTATAAAGTTTGGTAGTGCTGAGGAAATTACTGATGGCTTTGCGTGCATGGGGTTCCCAGACTGTGTTGGGTCAAGTGATGCGACTCATGCACCAATTACTTGGTACTCCTCTCCCTCCCTGCTCCTCCCACTTCAGGGCTTAGAATTCATAAACGGAAGGGGTATTTCTCCATGGTGCTCCAAGGTGTGGGTGAAATCTAGGGCTGACTTATGGACAGACGCTGGACGGCCTCAAAGGGTCCACAGTGCTAGGGTCTTTCAGAACTCAGCTCTGTGTACCTCAGTGGAGAAAGGACTCTTTGACCCCAGGAACAAAATGGACATTAATGTATGGAGATTGCTCCAGTTATTCTGGGAGGATCCAGCTCCTTGGTTAATGCAGCCATTCACAGGCTGTTTGGATAGAGGGAAGGCACTGTTTTAACTACCTCCTCATAATTGCAAAATGGTAATGGAGTGTGCACTTGGCTGTTTGAAAGGAAGGTGGCACTGTTTGTGGAATGGGTTGGAAGCAGCAGGAAAAAAAGTGCCAAAAATTATAGAAGCATGTTGTATTTTGCAGGGAAGTTTTGCTGTGCCTTGGAGGTGCTGTGCCTCTGGGGGCAAGCTGTATGGTAATCCCCTCTGTCTTCTTTAGGCTGCCCTGACTCTAGATGACATTGCGGTGAGGCGGGAGACTGAAAGGAAGAGAATGACCTTTTTTAAAAAAACAATGGCAGATAAATGAGACACTGTGTACCTATTCACTAAGATTGTCCACCTCAGAAGTGCTGCAGGAGTGGAAGGAAGTTGCAAGCTATAACAGGGGAACAACTGTGCAGCTAACCTGAAATGTCTGGACAAAAACTGAGCAATTTCTCAATCTTAGATTGAGCTTTAACTCCCCTGCTCAAACAGTGAAAGTGCAGAGAAAAAGAGATGGAATTGTGCAAGAATTCTGTAATGCTCACTGTTCCCAGTCTTTCTCCATTTAAGCTTGTGAAAAGCTATGAAAAGCTTTGGTATGCCTAAGGTAAAGCTCTTTGCCTGTAAAAATGCATGTTACAGGTCATCTATACCTGAGCAGGGAACTGTAGTCTTTGTAACTTTGTGGGTAGCAGTGTCCACATCTGTCTCATGTCAACAGAGAACATTAACCAAACTTCTTTTCCTGTAATCACTGACTCAAACTTTTGCGTTTAGTCTAAATGAACATTTTCATTATTGGAATCTGCCACAGAAAGCAGTGGGTTAGAGGCTGCGGCTGCCATTTTGAACTGATGAACGGGTTGGTGGTAGGAACACATTAGTGAGCAGAACAGATGAGGGGAGGAAGGAAAATAGGTAAATGGGTGTGTGCTTCCTCTGGCAAGGACCTAAAATGATAGTTGGGGCTTTAACATGAGCCAGAGGCTGACTGCCTGGCTGGAACATTTTGGGAGGGAGAGGGAAGGATACAGACAGTGTGGGCTGAGGGAGGGTAGGGGAGACCTTGGACTAGGAAAGACTCCTAGCTCACTCCATCTAAAATGGCTGCAGCCATGGTGCACCTGGAACAGAAGCTGACACGACACGGTAACATAATAAATTTATTTTTTTTTAAATAGATATTTACATGCTGAGGTTCCCTCTATAGGATCTGGCTTCTCAGTCCCAGCCTGGGTTGCTGCCTGGGAGTTGGGCTCGGTTATTGTACAGCAAGAATCAAGCTCTTTTGCTGCAGGGCAGGAATTGGGCTTTCCTCCACATGGCTGGCATCATGGTCCTGCCTGAGCCCTGAAGACATCCTGACTTCTGGGAAGTTCTCACTGGCTTGCTTGGGCTCCTCCTTTAGTGAACTTTCTGGTCCTCTTCAAGGGTAGAGGGGCATGCAGCAGGCTCCACAATTCTCCTGGGTTGAGTTGTAATGCAGTCATGCAAAATCCTGTCCAGCTCTTCAAAAATACATGTTACTGGTCCCCTACTGGATTTTTTTCCCTGTCATCCATGGTTTTAATATAGGTCCTCTTGAGGGGTTTGCTATTTAGCCAGTGCTATTTGATCTGGTCATGACCCCTCACAGACATCTGCAGTGTCCACAAACAGATGTTTATTCAGGTGGCTAGCCACAAGAGCTTCCTGCACTGATGCTTCTGTGCAGATGGTGATGAGATCCAGGGTCTCAGCACAGGTCCAAGCAGCCGCTTGAGGCATGTTGTAGGGCTTCTGGAGCGATATTGCAGGAGTTTTGATATACTTGAATCCAAGAGCAAATGGGCAAAATCTGGGCTCGTACCTGCTTCTAAACTGGGGAGGAGTTATCAGTCAGCTTGACACCAGAGCAAGGACAGGAATATAAACACATAAGTCAGTAACAGTTGTCCACAAAGTAGTGTGGGACAGCCACTGGAGGACAGCCCTAGTAGCGTGCAGCAGCATTGCATATACACGAATAGACTGAACTAACTTGATCTGTAGCAGTTAATTCACTTTGAAAGAGGACTCCAGAGTTCATGATAAATGCAGACTTAGTGTGCTATAATGAATTTCATCTTGTGTACACAAGCATTTTCAAACCAGGTTCACGTGACTTAATTCAGTTTAACTCCCACTCCCAATGTAGACAAGACCTAGAATTGTTCTATTGCAAGTAATGAAGCAACGAGTGATTTATGCAGATGATCCCAAATGAATGTCAGTACAATCCTTATACTTTATTAGCATATCATATATTGCATTTAAACCATGTAATTCTTCAGTAATTTTTTTTTTTTTATGTTTGAGTGTTCAAAAGCTGTACTGGTGCTGCTTTTTGTATCACCTCTTGGGGTAGGTGCCTTATTCTCAGATCCTGCAAAGAGATGCACATGGGCAGAGCTCAGGGAATGAACCGTGGTTGTCTGTTGAATTAAGTTGATATCTGTAGGACCCCTGAAGTAGGAAGGTGTATAGCGAATGAGGCAGGAGAACTGCAGGAAGAGCAAGAATAGTCTGGGATTAAGACAACTGAATGTTATCCAGGGGAAGTGAGTTCTATGTGTGGATCTGCTAAAGGCTTCCCGTGTGATGCTGGGCAAGTCATTTAAACCACAGTGTTCACAAGTGGCCACTAGTTGTGTGTTTCTAAAGTTCTGGGTACCCAATTTGAAATGAATCTGGCCTGATCTTCAGAAATGCTGCAGCTGAAGTCAGCGGGAGTTATGGATATGCAGGACCTTTGGCAGTGGGACTCTGTGTCCTGCAGAAATAATTGAGTCAGAGATTCACAGGTTTGAAGGTCAGAAAGAGCCATTGTAATCATGTAGCTTGACCTCCTGCACACACAGGACAGAGGAGTTCACCTTGTAATCTCTGCATTGGGCCCATAACTTGAACTTTTAGAATGATATCCCCAATTATGACAATTACTTAGAGCCTTTACGTTTTCAAAGGGTTTGATTTGGTTTTGCAATACATATACATGTAATCCTCACAGTCCTTATGTGAAGCATGTAGTATCCGCATCACTCGGCCCGCATGAGAAACTGGATCTTAGTCTGTTTCTGAATTATCCATGAGACCACCGTGCTTTCCAGTCTTTTTGTCCCCTCTTTAAACTTCTGTTCCTCTTTGAAAAATAACTATAAAAGTAGCAACTACCTTGCTCAGTAGAGCAGCTTCTTTCATGTATTCAATCAAAGCTGCTGAATTTAGTGACCAAAGTACTTTTTTTGTTTTGTTTTTCACTCCTCTTAGCTCTGCTGAGCCAACACAGCTGAAACACTGTGAACTGGAATCCATTCCATATTGTGCAGTATCATTAACTTCATTTTATAAGCTCTAATCAGTTTTATCTGTGCCAACCCATTGTAATAATTGTGATGCTTTCCCCACACTCCCATAGGGAAAGTCAGAAAAACAACTGAACCTTTAAATTTGGTGTGCTTAGAGGGAGGAGTGATAGATCCTGGGAGGAGTGGTAGATACGCTGGAGCGTAGGGATAGGATACAGAGAGACCTAGACAAATTAGAGGATTGGGCCAAAAGAAACCTGATGAGGTTCAACAAGGACAATTTTGCAGAGTCCTGCACTTAGGATGGAAGAATCCCATTCACTGTTACAGACTAGGGACCGAATGGCTAGGAAGCAGTTCTGCAGAAAAGGACCTAGGGGTTACAGTGGATGAGAAGCTGGATATGAGTCATAGAATATCAGGGTTGGAAGGGACCTCAGGAGGTCATGTAGTCCAACCCCCTGCTCAAAGCAGGACCAATCCCCAGGCAGATTTTTACCCCAGTTCCCTAAATGGCCCACTCAAGGATTGAACTCACAACTCTGGGTTTAGCAGGCCTATGCTCAAACCACTGAGGTATCCCTTCCCCTCCACCCTTGGCAACAGTGTGCCCTTGTTGCCAAGAAGGCTAACAGCATTTTGGGCTGTATGAAGTAGGACCATTGCCCCCAGATCGAGGGACATGATCACTCCCCTCTATTCGACATTGGTGAGGCCTCATCTGGAGTACTGTATCCAGTTTTGGGCCCCGCACTACAAGAAGGATGTGGAAAAATTGGAAAGTCCAGCGGAGGGCAACAAAAATTATTAGGGTCCTGGAGCACATGACTTTTGAGGAGAGGCTGAGGGAACTGGGATTGTTTAGTCTGCAGAAGAGAAGAATGAAGGGGGATATGATAGCTGCTTTCAACTACCTGAAAGGGGGTTTCAAAGAGGATGGATCTAGACTGTCCTCAGTGGTACCCGATGACAGAACAAGGAGTAATGGTCTCAAGTTGCAGTGGGGGAGGTTTAGATTGGATATTAGGAAAAACTTTTTCACTAGGAGGGTGGTGAAGCACTGGAATGGATTCCCTAGGGAGGTGGTGGAATCTCCTTCCTTAGAGGTTTTTAAGGTCAGGCTTGACGAAGCCCTGAGTGGGATGATTTAGTTGGGAATTGGTCCTGCTTTGAGCAGGGGGTTGGACTAATGACCTCCTGAGGTCCCTTCCAACCCTGATATTCTATTAAATGGATTGCACAGGTGTAACTGATGGCTTGATTTGGCCTGCAGAATCTTTACTATTAGTGAGGAATGAGATGGAAAGAATTTAGCTTGCCTTGCAGAGCCAGGCTGAATTTACAGGGCTGGCACTTAGGGAAAAAGACTTGGAACTCCACAATGCTATGTTTCTCCCTTTTTAGAACAGAAGTGCTCTTTTAAATGTGGGTAATGATAATATTCTGTATTTATGTAGCACTCTTTCATTTGTGTATTTCAGTGTGCCTTACAAAAATGAAGAAACACTTATCCCCGATTCACACATGGAATAGATAAATTAGAGTTGCAGCCATTTGTCCTAGTGAATAAAACATGGGTCTTGCAGACCAGCAAACTGAATTCTATTCCTGCATCTCTTGCCCTCTGGTGTTCAAAGCTTGCTTTTTCTTTGCCTTTTCACTTGTAAAATGGGAGTGATATTACTGACTGAGGTGACTTGGGGTCTCCCTCACTGGGGTTTGTGGAAGGTAAAGTGGTAAGGCAAGTTAGGAGGAGCAGGGGCAGCAGGGAAATAGAACTCTTATATTCCAGTTCCTGTACTTACTGCAGTAGGCCAAGGTAAGCATTATTAATGTGCCCTTTACCAAATCCTGGAGTTTCTGGAACATCTGTGAAGCTGTCTTGTCTGGATCAGCACAGTGCAGATGACTGGGCATTTCAATTAACGGTTAACCTAGCATCATTGTCATGCTCACAGTTCTAAGAGATGACAGCATACGGGTACTGCAGCTTAGTTTACTTTTTACTGCAGATAGAATGGACTGTGTTAGAGTAGAGACTTTCAAATATATTACCAAATATCCAATCTAAACGCAAAGTCTTTGAGATATCTTGAGGAAACCTGAGGTAATGTACATGAGCTATTCTGTTCTATCCTTTTTAAAGGCAACATGATTAAAAAAGAAGAGCCTAGTAGCTCTGAAAAAGAAGTTAAGCCTCCCTTTTAAATTAATTGAGTTATGATGTGTGTCTACATACTGGCTGGAGCAGCGTGAGAGAGACAGTCCAGCACCAGCACTGAAGGTTCTCTTTATGAACAGGGAGCTCTTTGCTCCTAAATATCCTGAAATTTGATGTAATATATCTATGCAAAAATAAAAAGCTGCTTCAGGAATCACTTTGTGACTTATGCAGATTTGCTTAAAATTTTGTGGCTTTTTTTCAAAACAGAGATTATTACTATATTCTTAGTTGAAAGGTATCATTATAAAAATTGAACAGAAGTCGCCACGCTGTTTGCTCAGTGGTAACCACAGCACATTCCCAAATGGGTAACGAAGGAGTGGAGCTCAGAATGGAATGCTAGGCCCCTGGACACTGAAAATTAAACAGATTGTAGAAGTAAGAGTCCCACTCCACTTGAAATGGGTGTGGGGGCTTAACCTCACTACTTAGTATCTGGATTCTAAAACCAGTTACAACATTCTGCAGAGAGACAGGTTTCAGAGTGGTAGCCATGTTAGTCTGCATTAGCAAAAAGAACGAGGAGTACTTGTGGCACCTTAGAGACTAACAAATTTATTTGGGCATAAGCTTTCATGGACTAAAGCTCACTTCATCAGATGCATGCAGTGAAAAATACAGAAGGAAGGTATATAGAGAGAGAACATGAAAAAGTGGGTATTGCCATACCAGCTATAATGAGACTAATCAATTAAGGTGGGCTATTATCAGCAGGAGAAAAAAAAAAACTTTTGTAGTGATAATCAGGATGGCCCATTTCAAACAGTTGACCAGAAGGTGTGAGTAACAGTAGGGGGAACATTAATTTGCAAACTGGACTATTTCCCCAAAGCTAATTTTCCCCCTACTATTACTGCCAAATGTGGAGATACAAGCTAACAGTTGTGGCCTGTAAGGTTGCTGGGAGGTGGAGGCAACATCTGTGCGCCCTAACCTGTGAATCTCTGAGGGGAAAGAGGAGAAGTGGCTTTCAGAAAGGGAGGGAGGGAGGGGTGTGTGTGTGTTTGTGGGGAAATGTACCTGGGAAGGAAGGAATAAGTAATCTCATCTTCTCCTAGTCCATGAGGCACTTGAATCAGGCCCAGACAGAGAAATTGGAAAGTAAATGCTCTTATACAGTACAATATTCTAGACTGTTAATACAAAGGGAAACTTTACTATATTCGGACTTCAACTTGGCTACATGTTTGTTTTGTATCTTCTCTGGATGAGGCTGCAGAAAACAGGGACTAGAATTCTGCTTATTTTGGGACCTGAATTTAAAGGGCGATGACCGTAAACCCGAAGGTTGGAGGGCAGGCAAGTTGCAATCCTCCGATAAATGTAGGCAGTGTTGTGCTGTGGTAGCATAGGGCCAAATATTTCAATTTCAATGCAGTGATGAATGAAAAACAAACTGTTCTAATCATGGTCTCCTGGCACAGAGCTGCTCTAAAGGCAGTGGATCAAGCTAGTGAAAGATTTTCTTCTGTGTATCTGAATCCTCACAAAATGAGTCATTGCCACTATAGCTGGAACACTTCATTAGTTCTCGTTTTAAACACCTATATATAATTTTATCTAAACTAAGAATGACTCAGTCTTGCTACTGATAGGAGAAGGCTTAGAACCTATAATTTCAAATTAGTGTGCATTCACCTGGACCAAGAGAGCAGACCTCCAGTAGTGTGAAAGTAGCTTAGTTTCCATGATTAGGAAAGTAACTGAAATACTTCCCTGATGAATTGTATTTTCTATTGGACAGCCTTCCCTAAATTCTCAACTACTGAGGGACAATCTTATAGTTGGCTTTCCACGACCAACTCTCTGTACGACTTTTCATGAGTGATGTACCCAAATACTTCAATGCTAATATTTAACTGTATTATTAAATTTATTCATCTAAATTTGGGTTATTGCTGATTATGCACTATATGTATCTTCTGACTTTTAAAACAAACTTTGTATTTGTGGATAATCCAAGTGCTATACCCAGATGTGCAGACACTTTTTAACTTGTGTACTATATAATTTTTTAACATTACCTTTAAAATATTTTGATGGATTTTGGAGAATGATAATCTTGATTTAGATTTCAGAGTGGTAGCCATGTTAGTCTGCATCAGCAAAAAGAATGAGGCGTACTTATGGCTCCTTAGATACTCAAACATTTATTTAGGCATAAGCTTTCATGGGCTAAAACCCACTTCACTGGATGCATGCAGTGGAAAATACCATAGGAAGATATATATACACAGATGCATGCATCTGATGAAGTGGGTTTTAGCCCATGAAAGCTTACGTCCAAATACATTTGTGAGTCTCTAAGGTGCCACAAGTACTCCTCATTCTTTTAGTCTTGGTTTAGTTAATCTGTTTACCTTTTTATTGCACTCATTTTTATGAATATCAACCAGCTCGGGAAATAATTCTGTGCCCCCCGAGGGGGCAACCCTCTTTCCTACCTATCTCACTCCTCCTCCTCTCCTTCCACTCCAGTGTGAGAACCACTGGTAAAAGTCTCTGAGTGGGTGAATGGATACCACAATGTCCTCTTAGAACATTTTTTAGCATTTTCTTTTGCTTTTTAACATAACACTTGCTCTTCAGAAGAGCAGAATTACTGTGGCTCTGGAGAACTATGGGGCATGTCTACACTACAGCTGAGAGTGAACTTTCAAGCCTGGGTCAACAGACTTACGCTAGTGGGGTTGAACTAGTACATTAAAAATAGCACTGTGGATGTCGGAGGTAGGGCTGCAGGTTGGGTTCTCAAGCCCACCCAGCTCCCTAGGCTTGAGATCTCGAACTGCACTGTCCACATGCCTACTTTTAGTGCTAGCACAAGTCAGTCAGCCTGGGCTGGAGCCCAGCTGCATTGTAGACATACCCAAGCCAGCTGCAGCTTGCTCACTGCTGGTGTGTTTACAAATTTAAATGACACTTTTACTATAAGAGCATTGAAAAATTAATTTCAATTCTGACTTTTGTGAAGGGTTTTCCCAAAAATTAACTCTTTAATGGCTGGGTGAAGGACGCACCACATGAAAGGGTAGAGTACGGAAACTTCACTGTTCACTCACTCCATTATATAGAAATACTATTCTTGATTTGGCACTTTATCAGGCAGCCTCAGAAAAACAGGTAAATATTGTATATGCTTTATGCATTGTATTGCCTAAGCACAGCATGGAAAACTGAGAACTAAATTTCAATTCTAGATTTGAGTTTCAGGGCAACCCATGCTCTGTTAAAGGAACTGTTTCTCTAAATTAAATAATTTAACTGCAGTCATCACAACTCTGTTTTGGATAGTTAAACCATCTGTGTCTGTGTGTAATTTAAACATTAATTGGCATGTTATTTTTCCTCTCTAAAATTGTTTCCAATTTGTTCTACACCCTAAAGACAAAAAATGTGATTATTTTTAATATGCTCTTTCTCCGTTCATGGAACTTTAATGTTCTTTTTGTGCTAGAGGATAAATTCCATTGACTGGCATTGAGTTCTGGTAAAAATGATATTCCTTTCCTGCAGGGCAGGTGGAATTTAAGGCCCCCAACACTGTGTGTTTGATTTGAACAGGCTTATTGCAGTGCTGAGCCAAGAATAAAAGCTGAGAATGCAGTTACTTGGCAACTTGGCTTTTAAGCAACACTAAAATATACAGTATTTCCTGAAAATTATAAATAGATTCATGCATTATTCTCTGAAATTGTGCAAAAATATACTCTTTTTAGATATGGCACAATTCAAACTGCATAATAATAGAGAAGTTTTAATTCTTACTAGTGGATAGTTCTGCTTACCTTTATAGAATTTAGACAATTAATACTCAAATCACTATAAATGGGCGAGCTATGAAAACCATACATGCTGGCTGGTGCAGATTGCTTACAGAATGGCTATTGTATAATTTAACCATAACTGTGTTTTTATTACAGGAAAAAAATGAAATCAAAATGTATTTTGAATGAAACTTGAGGAGGTGGAGAAAAAGCCAGAAAAACAAGAATTATGTACATTCAAAAGCTACAGTGTTGGAAAACTGTTAAAGCAACTCGAGAAATATTTCCAGTATTTTAAAGACATAAAACATGTATAAGTCTTAAATTGGTGTGCAGGTTAAGAATCTATTTCTTCTCCAGCCTTGAAGCTAGGATTTCACATATGATAAGAAAAAATGGATGGCTACTTAACTGAGGTTTAGATACAGCCTACAGTGTTATACAAAACCAGGAGAAGTTATTTTGCACCTCAGAACATCATGCTGTTAGTTGCTATTTGGTATGTAAAGTACAGCACTTTCCATTTTACAAAGAAATGCAATAAAAGTTAGGAGAAAAACAAGCATAACTTTATGCTGAGGTTGTGGAATTTCATGTTCAACAGATAGTTAAGTGCAGCACTCACAATTGATACAGACAGAAATGGGTACTGAGGACATCTGGTGACATTCTGTACCTTAAAATAGCACCCTGGAATCCCCATTTTCACCACTGTCATATAATGATATGTTTTGTACAAAGTATGCCTTGTGCTATCATTATATGTGAACTTATGAAGAATTGCTACATGTTACTGAAATACGTTGTAAGATGCCTAGAGCCAACCTTTCAGTTGCAACAAAGGACTAGCCAGGCATGTTGTTGGCCCATTAAAGGGAAACCACTCTCCCATGGCCCATCCCAGAGACTTCTCAGATAGAACATATATGCAATGGAGACCCCTTGTGAGAGAGAGAGAGAGAGAGAGAGAGAGATTTATTTTAAAAGAGAGGAAGTGACATAATAACTTTGCCTCCCTCATCCCTCAACTCAACATCTGGAAGGCAGAAGACCTTAAATTGGGGAATGGTGGTGCCAGACTGGAAAAGGGAGTCCAGTCTCTGTATTGAGGATCTGTAACCTGCTTGTACCATATGTCAGGATGAGACTCTGGTTGATTCAAATCCTGTTTTGTTTGTAGAACTTAAACTTCAAATTTATTTTTGTTTTGTAAGTAACCAACTCTGATCTCTATGGCCACTACTTACAATCACTTAAAATCTGTCTTTCTGTAGTTAATAAACCAGATTTATGTTATGTATGTAACCCTTCTGCCAGGCCAAGCTGACAGCAGCAAGGGCCGGGTTCAGCAGATAGGGCTTCCCTTTCAACAATACAATGCAAAACCAGCTCGAGCCCTCACCCAGTGACCTGGGAAAATTACACTCACACCCCCGGGCACCTCAAAGAGGCAATACTTCCCTCTCGCAAGCACAAAGTCTTAGTGTAGCAAAAATCTTTAATAACATGAGGTAAACCACAGAGCATTAAATTGGGAAGACACCATAACTAGGGTTCATAAACACAAGCCATGAACCCAAAGACCCACCCCCAAGTGGATTGGACTGTGTCCCTTCCCTTTGGTTCTTGAGTCTAGCAACCCAAAGTCACCCCTCCCTCCCACAGTTTCTGCTCGTAGTCAGTGCAGCCCCCGCTCCCCCCAAAGTTCAGAAGTTCCTCTGCAGAGTCTACCTCCCAGCATAGGTGGAGGTGGGGGAGGTATAGGGTTACCTTACGTGCTCTGCTGCTCGTGTTGATGTCTGATTGACGTGCCTCTCTGTGGGGTTCTGCTGCAGTCTTCACTGTGAGCTGCTTCTCTCCACCAGCTGTCCTGCTAGCTGCTCACCCAGTATATCTTCAGGCTCCCCTCGCCACACACACTTAACACAGCTCTCAGCAACTTTAGCTCTTTAGTGATTTCAACTGGTAGTAGGGGAGCCTCAGTGCTAGTACACCACTAGCCCAAAGTAGGTCTAATGCATAGACCTGGATATTGTGATTTCAGCTTTGCGGCATGTAACAGGACTCCTAATGGAGTCAAAATCAGCTCTGTTATTACAAAATGGAGAGAGGAGAAGTCGAAATGATGTTTGGGGCCTGCAGTACCAGGTACAAATACTTGTCCCCAGCCTTTTTTAGTTCACTGGAGTTTGGCACTCACATCCCTTGCCTAGTGAGTGCTATTTAGTTGAGGGCAAGTCTCTCCATCATAAAATGCCAAGTACAATGCTACTGTCCTTGATTCACATAACCAAGATAACGCTTTACTACTCCTGCCTCAATAACAAAGAGACTGGGGATCCCACAGCAGCCAAAGTGATCATTTGGGCCAGCAGTTCATCATGCTAGGCAAGGTGGGTGTGCCCATGCAAACAAGATTAGCCCCTGAAGTCCTTTTCCACAGCTCACCACCAGATGTCAGGGTAGAACCCATTCTGACTCTGCTTACATGTAAAACTGTGTTTTGGTTGAAGTGCTTGGGAAATCTCAGCTCAGTTTACAAAGACTAACATGTATCCATTTCATACTGAGGGAGTGGTGAACTGCTTAATGAACTTGCACTGGCCAGGCTTCTGACTAGTGCAAGATGGTACAGTTCTGGGGGGATTTGACTGGAGCCACCTGATTGATGGTTCATGAGTGACTGGGAGATCATTCATATAACATAGTTGGGTGTGTCCCTGCCTGTGGATGGCTGTGTAAGTGCACTATCTCCCAGTGTGAGTGGCAGCCCCAGTTGGTGGATTTGAAGGGTTCAGTGGTCCCACAGTTCAGGTTATGCCTCGGGATCCCCGTCACACATCTCAGTCTACACCATAGATAAAATCTAAGTCAGTCATGCACCTATTACATATTTAATAAAAGCAACTTATCTTTAAAGTTGTCACATAATTTTGAATCCATGTACTCCTCTAGTTGCAGAGCCGTATTGGAGGGATGTCAAGTTAGTCAATCATCTCATACAGAGGAACCTTTTGAGTAGTGGGGGGGGGGGAGGGCAGGAAGAGTTATTTACATCCACTACAAATATGAGATGAAATAAATCTGTCAATTTAATACAAATTATTAACAGCTGGAAATTTGAGCACTGGAAAGTATTTCCAGATAGTTGTAAAGCAGTGCTAGACTTCAGTTATTACCTGAACCCTCAGATCAAAATGAATTTAGATTTTTGGTAACTTGGTTTACAGGGGAAAGGGAATTCATTAATTCAAGGCATATTATTTTACATTTTCTTTATTTATATATAATTCAGATTTGTTGGTCCAAAGTGCTAATTTTAAATGGCATCAGTTTTCACAAGCAGCAGGCCTTCAAGCAAAACAGTCTATGTCACTACATGATGCCTCAGGTCTGCATATATATTGAGCTGCTGTAAAGTAGTAGGCTCAAAATCCCAGGTCCTTGATTGAGAGAGACCTGAATTGTTTGTTTTTTTGCCACCTGATCACCTAGTAGCATTGACATTTTCTTAATCACTGGTAGAGCTGGCGGTTTTGAATGGTTTTCTCTCACTCCTTCCAAGACCATGATGTCTCGTACAGAAAGGGAGAATGGTTCAGTGGTTTGGGCACTGACCTGGGACACAGGTTCAATTCTCTGCTCTGCCACAGACTTCCTATGGGAAATTGGGTAAGTCCTCTAGGGGTTGTCTACACACTTTTTATACAGCTATAACTGTATTGATTTAGAAACAAATCTAAAACTGTATGTCCTCCTAGTGTGGACACAGTTATTCCATCATAAAGGTGCTCATATCAGTATAAGTTATTCTCCTGGAGATTCAGGGGAATAAGCTATACTTCCAGGGGAATTTAGATGAAAACTCCAGTTTAAGGAACTTTCTTTAATATCAATATAATTGCACGCAGGTGAAGGGGTTGTAGGTTATGAATTAGGTCTGTCCCTAGTTAAAGTGATACAGAAATTGTCTGACCAGGGCTGAGGGCTTGTCTTCACTACCAGCTAAATTGGCGCTGCTGTGATCGATGCAGCGGCGTCTATTTGGTGGGTATAATGAAGATACAATAAGTCAATGGGAGAGCACTCTTTTGTCAACTTCAGTACTTCACCTCCCTGAGAGGTGGAAGCTATGTCAATGGGAGAGTGTCTCCCCTTGACATAGCCTGATGTAGACACCACTGTAAGTCAATCTAAGCTGCATGAACTTAAGGTATGTAATTTTAGTAATTTAACTAGCATAATTTAGATTGACTTACCTCATTAGTGTAGACCAGGCCGAAGTCTCTGTCTCAATTCACCTTTTGCAAATTGGTAAGAGTCGCACTGACTGTCTCACAGGACTGTTGAGAGGATAAATATGTTAAAGCTCATATGGCACTTAAATAATATGGTATTTGCAACCACATAACTATCTGAAAGAGAGAGAGAGTGGTTTAAGTTCAGGCTTGGTGTGATAGTGTGTGGTTGCAGAGATTACCTGGGCTATAAAAAGCAGAAATATATTGCAGTGTATATCCTGAACCCATACAGGTAAAAGTGAAGATGTGCTTCACACTTCAAGCCCGTTCAGATATAGTATAGCTATAAATAGTAGTACTAAAAGACTGTATTGGATTTGGCCTTTGGAAGATTGAGTAGATGCATACTGTCCTGAAATAAAGAGTTAAAGTTGATCCTCCCCTCTGAGGATCATTACTGTGGGGGGAGGGGCGGGCATGCGTGTTTGGATGAGCCCCAGGGCTATGTCGTCTGAAGCCTAGTGCTCCTGATAGGGTGACCCTAGGTGAATAGGTCTGGGAGCAGGTTCCAAACTAGAAATGATCCACTTCAAGACCCTTATGAAAGCCCAAAAATGACCACGCGAATCTCACCTGAACTAGAGATACCCACCTGTGTCAGGAGAGCATCTGGTGTAACCCGGCCAGGCCTAGCCCAAAAACGTGATGTGGACCCATCTCCTGGGCTCACCACCTGCGAGGCAAAGGGTGAGAGTCAGGTGCGATGGCAGCTGGAGGGCTCTAGGGTTGTGGAACATCACTTCGCTGGCAGGAAAGGAGCCAGAGTTGGTGGAAGAGGTGGAAAGGTATTGACTAGATATAGTTGGCCTCACCTCCACACATAGCACTGGCTCTGGAAACAAACTTGTCAATTGAGGGTGGTCTCTTTCCTACTCAGGAGTGGCCCCATGTGAGAGTCCCCAGACAGGTTTAGGGATACTCACAAGTCCCCGGCTGGGTGCTGTGCAGTTGTCATTTGTCCCGGTTGATGAGAGGGACGCCTCGATGAGACTTTATGAATCAGAGAGGAAAAACCTGACTGTTTGTGCCTATGCACCCAACAGCAGTTGAGAGTACTTGGCCTTTCTGGAGACTGTGGGATTGGTGCTCAATAGACTGCCACTGACTGACCTTATAGTTCTATTGGGGACTTCAACGCTCATGTGCGGAATGATGGAGATACCTGGAGGGGAGTGATTGGGTGGAACTGCCTCCCTGGTCTGGATCCAAGAGGTGAATTGTTATTGGACTTCTGTACTAGTTACGGGTTGTCCATAATGAATACCGTGTTCGAACACAAGGTTGCTCATAAATGTACTTGGTACCAGAGCACCTTGGGCTGAAGATCAGTGATCGACTTCATAATTCTCTTGTTGGACCTAAGGCCGTATGTTCTGGACACTCAGGTGAAGAGAGGGACAGAGCTGGCAACCAATCACCACTTGGTGGTGAGTTGGATCTGATGGCTGGGGCACCTGCTGGATAGACACAGGAGGCCCCAAACAATAATTGTGAGTAGCCTGGGAACATCTGTTGGAGGACCCTGTGCAGAAAGACATCAATTCCCACCTCCAGAAGAACTTCTGTATTCTGGGTGAGGTCTTGGACTTTGAGTCTGAATGGACTTTGCTCAGGGTGTCAGTCATTTAGGCAGCCATGAAAAGCTGTGGCCTGAAGGCAGTTGGTGCCTATCATGGTGGCAATCCTATAACCTACTGGTGAACTCCAGTGGTGAGGGCATCTGTCAAGTCGAAGAAGGATGCCTTCCGAGCAATGCTTGTGAACTGGACTCCTGATATGACTGAGAGGTACCGGCCGGCTATGGGAGCTGCAGCTGTGGTGGTAATTGAAGTGAAAGCGCAGGCTTGGGAGAAGTTTAGAGAGACTATGGAGAATGACTACCAGATGGACTCAAAGATGTTCTGGCAAACCATTCGTCACTCTAGGAAGGGTCAGCAGGAGGTTGCCCACACTGAACTCAGTAAGAATGATGAAACACTGACTGAGCAGACCATCAAGAAGTGGAAGGAGCACTTTGAGGAAATCCTCAACCTGATGGACACCCCCACCCCCCGCTTCCAGAAGGCAGCTCCAGAATCCTGTGGTGAGATTGGCTCTGTTTCTGATGCTGAGGTCAATATGGTGTTGAAGTGCTTTCGCAGTGGTAAGGCAACAGGGTTAGACAAGGTTTGCCCAGAAACATTGAAAGCACTGGACAATGTTGGGACGTTGTGGTTAACGCACCTCTTCAATGTTGAATGGAAGGCAGGTGCTGTACCTCTGAACTGGAAAACTGGGGTGGTAGTACCAATCTTTAAGAAAGGAGATCAGGGGGTATGTTCCAACTATGGGGGGTCACACTCCTCAGCCTCCCTGGCAAAACCCGTTAGTTGAACCCCAGATTCAGGAAGAACAATGCCAGTTCTGTCCCGGCCATGGAGCGGAGCAATGGACTGGCTCTTTGCTCTCTCGCAAATACTCGAGGGGTCATGGGAGTTTACTCATCTGGTCCATGTTTGTTTTGTAGACTTGGAGAAGACATATGCCCGCATTTCCTGAGATGTCTTGTGGGAAGTTCTGCAGAAGTATGAGGTGCTGGTGCTGCTTTTGTGTGCTATCCGGTCCCTGTATTCTTGGAGTGAGAGTTGCTTTTGGATTCTTGGCATTAAGTCAGATTCGTTCAAGGTGGGTATTGGACTCCGCCAAGAGTACATCTTGTCCCCACTCCTGTTCGTGATTTTCATGGACAGAATATCAAGGCGCAGCCGAGCTGTGGAGTTGTGTTCAGTACAGAGACTTGGAGGTGGCATCTCTGCTGTTTGCAGATGATGATGTCCTTTTTTTTCTTCAGACTGCAATCTCTGACGTGCACTTGACCGTTTTGCTGTTGAATGTGAAGCAGCTGGTCATGGTCCTCTCTGAGAAGAAAGGCGACTGCTCTCTCCAGGTTAGGGGGGAGCAGCTGCCCTTAATGGATGAGTTCAAATATCTAGGGGTCTTGTTCACCAGTCATGGCAAGCGGGAGTGTGATATCAACCGGCAGATTGGTGGCAGTGATCCAGGCACCATACTGATCCATGGTGGTGAAGTGGGACTTGAGTTCTCGGGCAAAGCTCTCAGTTTACAGGTCACTCTACGTCCCCATCCTCACCCAGGGTCATGAACTTTGGGTAATGAACAAAAAGAAGAGATCGTAGGTACAAGCAGTGGAAGTGAGGTTTCTCTGCAGGGTGGCTGGTCTTACTCACCGAGACAGGTAGACTAGAGCCGCTACTCCTCTGGATCGAGAGGAGCCGGATGAGGTGATGCAGGCACCTGATAAGGATGCCCCTGGGAGGCTTCCCTTGGAACTCTAGTGGATATGTCCCACCGTGTGTAGGCCCCAAGGCTGACCCAGAACAGGCTGGAGGGATTATATCTCCTGGCTGGCGTGGGAGTGCTGGGGAATTCCACATGAGGAGGTGGAATATGTTGCAGAGTAAAAGAAGGCCTGGTCCTCCCTACTCTCCATGCTGTCACCGCGACCCTTGCCAGGAAAAGTGGCATAAAGGAAAAAAAAGAAAGTAGAAGTTGATTCTCAGAGAAGGAAAACAAGTTACAAGTATGTGTTTAGTTCAATTACCTATTAGTTTCATATCATCTGGTGTCAGGCCCTGCTGCTGCCTCTGTTTGTCCACTCTTGGGGTTCTGAAGGACTGTCCCAGACACTTGTGCAGATCAAATAAACACGCTTTCTGGGGGTTAGTTTATTAAAATGCAGGTCTTTCTCTGCTCAATCCAGGGGTGCCCTCACAGGGCTCAGCAGTCTATTCCATTTGGTTCGCACTGAGCAATAAAAAGACATAACCCCTAAAACAGTTTGTGTCAAGTCCCTTTAACACCTCTGTATGCTGCCTACTCCAAGCTACTTCTTTCTGAAAACAGAATCATAGAATATCAGGGTTCAGGAGGTCATCTGGTCCAACCCCCTGGCTCAAAACAGGACCACTTCCCAACTAAATCATCCCAGCCAGGGCTTTGTCAAGCCTGACCTTAAAAACCTCATACTGTTCCTTAGGGCCTTCCAGGTCCCTCTTTAAAGGCTTTTTTCCTCCTGACTGTCACTACAGGTCACTCCAGTTAAGCCTCTCCCTGTGGCTGGTGTGGGGACCCCTGCAGGTGTCTCCCTGAAGGTCTTGTCAACTGAGCAGGCTCCCTTTTATAGGAAGTACTGCCTCTTGGTTATCGTAACTTGTTTTTGGGTCAGGTGCCCAGGCACCCCACACCATAACCTATCAGATAACTAGATACAGGTGAGGCTGAGCCAATTTCACCAATATTGGGATATCGGTCATGTAAAATATTTTACACAAACACCATATACTTCTTAAACATAAAAATCAAGGCAGATGGTAAAACAGTGTCCTATAAAATGTAACAAACGTGCTAACCACATATGTTGTGATGCCACATAAAAATTCCTAGATAACATTTCTGACAACCAGTAATAATTGTGTAAGGAAGAGAGAGTTTGGAGATGGCCAGGATTTTTTGTTCTTTGTTTTTACCTCCAAAGAATCATATGCACTAAAAATCCCAACAAAATACTAAATCTTTATCTTTTTCTCTGACCTTTATAATTTTGTTTGCATATTGCACCTGATTTTTCTAGCTCTGTTGTAATTCTAAATACTGCAAGCTTTTTTAAAAGCCATATCGTGACAGATATTAAAGCTGCCTGATGAGCTCTCTTTTGGGGAAATACTGTATTTGAGAACACTTTATTATGCAATGAATAAAGAGATTGCTCTGATCTCAGAATGGTAAAGGCAACAATTTATTTCCAAATAAACTAATAGTTCTTCATACTCTGATGATATCTCCTTTCTTTCTGTCTCTCTTGCCTGCATTCCCTTTATCTCAGTTGGTCTATCAGAATTTTTAATGTCCTTGTCTCTGATGCACCTCTAAAAAAGATAGTTAGAATCATAGAATTTCAGGGTTGGAAGGGACCTCAGGAGGTCATCTAGTCCAGCCCTGTGCTCAAAGATAAATTTTTGCCTCAGATCCCTAAATGGCCCCCTAAGGATTGAACTCACAAACCTGGGTTTAGCAGGCCAATGCTCAAACCACTGAGCTATCCTTCTTCCCCCAAATATATGGAGATATAACTATCTTATTGAACTGGAAGGGACCCTGAAAGATCATTAGGTCCAGCCCCCTGCCTTCACTAGCACGACCAAGTACATAGTTTTTGAGTTTTATAGTAGTTTAACCATTTTATCTTAGTTCTAATAGTCAATAGTTTTAGTACTTTCTTTTAGATAGACTTTGGGTTTTACACCCACACCCACGCGCAGGTCCAGGATTCGCGGCTTCAAACTCTGCGCCTCTTGCCCACGTTCCTTCTCAGTCAGTGATGACCACCACACTGGCTCTGCTGCCTAGGGGCAGCTCACATCACGTCCAGGAGCAGTATTTGCCAGTCCTTCCCCAGCCACATTTGATAAGGCCATGCTCTTTGCGTCCAGAAGCATCTCATGGAGTTTGTCATGAGACCTCACTTGGACCCAAGTGAGGAATCCCTCCCCCAGTTCATCAGCCAGATTCAGCAAGGAGCATAATTCTTGCTACCATGTCCGACCCCAGTGCCAGCAGAACCATACCCAGAGACCATTGTGGGGCCTAGTTAAGAGGTAAGGAAGCATGCTCATAAGCACTAAGTCTTCCTCCAAATCAAAAGAGATGGATGCTCTTTCCAGTAGTTTGTACCCAGGGGACTGAGCACACACCAAGTCCTATAGACAGGAGAAAAAGACCTACAAGCAATGGAATCCAGCAGTTTTGGACACTGATATGTTGGTACCACCATCGCTGGCACCCCACAAGATGTGGGACCCTTCTGTACTGGGAAAGACTACAGCAACAGTACTGATACCTTGAAAAGAGTGCCTCTTGCAACAGGGAGATGCAGAGCTGTGGCTGTGCCTTAAGATGTATTTGCCTGGCCGGATCTGGATTTACCCTTCCATCAGGTCCGTCCTCTTCTATAGAGAACAGATCCCTACCATGGGACATGCTTCTGAGGAGCTGTGTGGTAAAAGTAGCTACCGATACATGGAAGTGCTTGCATGGAGTACTCAGAGCTGGGAAATCAGAACCACCTATCTTGCTGAAGAGGAATGCTGGTCAGCTGCCAAACCCACATGGAGCTCGTGCAGCCAGCACCTACTCTACTTTGTCTAATAGATTCTACAGGCCTGAGAGGGAAGGAAGAGGAAAGTCATAATACTTAGAGAACAGAAAAAAGGCAACACAAAGCTGCTGAATGGGTCTAGGTACCTGGAGAGAAAATTTGTAATATCTTGCCTCCATGCAGAAGGAAGCGTAACAGTCTCTGGATCAGTGGATGGTCATTTAACAAGAACATATGTTTTAGCAACGGTTTCAACAGTCTAAATGAACTAGTTTCTTCAAAAGTCAACAAACTTCAGCCTATAAGATCTTTAAGAAAATCAAAGAAGCGGTAAGAAAACCAAGAAGATGTTAGAAGTCACCTATGCGTCTTCTAGGACATAGAATATAATTATATTAAAAGGAGTACTCAGAATATTTTAATGGTAAATGAACAGATTGATAATGCTGATTAATGATCTGGTCAATCAATTGATATCACATTTCAGCACAGGTGTACTGCAGAGACACAGAATAGGGTAAGAGAAATTTTACAGTTTACCTTAAAAATAGAAACTAATTCAGAGACTCCCCCAGTCAGAAGAAAAGTAAAAGGCTTTCACATAACTGCAGAATAACACAGCATGCTATGATAAGAGGGAAATCTGACCGTTCTCAAGGAATGCAAGTCCGCCTTCCCTTTCAAGACAATAGTATTTTCAGTAGATCATGAGAAAACAAGGCCCAGATCAGCAAAGCACATGAACGACTTCAAGCGGGTCAGTAGTCCGGTTGAATTCAGCATTCCTTGACTTTACTGCAACTTCTGCTTAAAATTAGCACACATACTAAAATGCTTTGCTGGATCAGTGCTCAAGACACTATTTTTATTCATTCAAAAAATGAACCCAAGGGGGAACAAATTATGCAATTTTAACACGATTTTGAAATAAAATATAATTCTATAAAAATTTCAGGTAATGCTAATAGGACACTGATGTATTCAAATTCTATAATACTGCAGACATATTACAATAAATTCATTTCCTAATTTTGCTTAGTGAACAAATGTTACCTTTCAGTTCCCCCAGTGCAAACTCTGTGAACCAGATTTGAGAGTTTAGATTTTAAAAGGAAATGAAAAGCTTCTTTATGGAAAATATCAGGTGAATTAATCTTCACTCTCTACAGTTCGATAAAGGAGATCCAAGAATAGAGTTTTAAAGTATTTTGTTGATAATGTCACACAGCATAGCTATATTAGGGGACACTAACATTAAATTTTGTAGTAGTTAGTGTCAAAAGGCAAAAAAGTCGGTTTTCTGTACACCAGCCTTGCCCGCCTCTCCCTACGCCGCAAAATTTGCCAACCTTCAAAGTGATAAATTTAAACTAGAGCAAGCTTTTCCTTGGCCCTTGTATGTGCTCCAAGAGCTACTGACATCAGATCACTTCTTTGCATGCACAGAACAGATACAAACAGCACTCAGCATTTTCTGGAAAATACCGGCAAATCCTCTGAAGACTAAAGCACTATTCTGTTTTATTCGCACCATATACATATGCTACTACTTCTAATTTACATGGAGCACAAATACCAGGCCTATCCTTTATAACTATAGAGACACAATTTATGAACTGGTCATAAGTCTGTGAAAACATGAAGGTTAAAGAGCAGAATTTAGCCATATAATAATTCCACAAAATCTCACAAGGAATAATAGATGTCTAAAACACAGGCTTTTTTAAGAACCACTGTTCTAGTGTAAAAAATTCTATGACAAGAAACATATTTAAAGCTGTGAATGAACATACTGCACACAGGAAAATTAAAGTGTGGATACAGTTAAAAGCAACAATTTTACCAGAATGGTTCAAACTGCTAAAGTTTTGAAGGCTTTTAGTATAGGCACAAAAATGTATGCAACTGAATTTAAAATTGAATCTATAACACATCACCTATTATGCTAAAAAAAAACAAAAAAAACAAGGAAAAACAAAATGTACTCCTCAAAACACTAATTTGAACATTATACTTTACAGAAGAATACAAAAATACCTCTTCCTCCCCTCTGCATCTTATCCTGAGGAGACCTTACTCTCTCCTATAGTTTCAACTCTATGGCAATGGCTGACAAATACATCTTCTCCTCTCATGCCTCCTTCTGTTCTGTCATAAATGTTAGCTTTTTTTAAAAAAATCTTTCTAGATGTCTTGCTAACAACTTGTTTAAAATAGCTGAAAAGGAGCTTCTTATATTTTCTTCTAAAACATTTCTCCATCCTCTGGTTCTGTTAACATCACCTCTGCCCTCTGTTGCTGGTAGTCATTTTGACTTCACCCTCTTCTTCCCACACAGGCCAAGTCACTTATCTGACACATTGATGTGGAAGTATCACCTCTATGATGTCTTCCTAGAGATCCGTAGAGGATGTTTTGAGGTGTCTCTGACTTTTATTTCTTATATGTCCCCCACATCAAATGTTCACATGTACTTGAAGTTTTCCCTTCCAGGGCAAGCCCATATTCCTGTCCCATCCCACTTCCACCTCAAAAGATGAAGTTATTTACAGTTTTATTCTCTCCATCTGCCTTCTCGTCTTTCCCAAAACAGACGGCTAGATACACACATTCCAAGAGATTCAGGAAGACCAAGAAATACAAATCTGAGAAATCAGTAGTCTTTCCTGTTGGATTCACAGGAGAAGGAGATTTTGCCTACCTGTCAACAGGAAAGACTTTTTTTTTAAACTGATGACTGGACTGTATTATAGAAAAGGTCCAGTCCACCCTGGATGTGTCAGATGAGGAAACGGACAAAGTTTCACTTTAAAAAGGAATCCACTAAAAATGAAAATATCCAAAGAAGGAGCTTGATTTAGCCACATTTTTTCCATTGAATCTAGAATCGATTTCAGAGGGCTGTGCCTAGAGCATGATAAAACCAACAACTAGACTTGACTTAAACTGTATGAAGTCTAGATGGACAAATATAGCAAACCTAAGGATAGATGCCATTGTCTCCAGGCTGAGGAAGATGACTGATACCACTCAAAGGTGCTGTGCTTCTTAAAGACTCGATTGAGAAAAGCATAGAGCAATGGCTTATAATGGGCCTTATGAAACTTTAGTGTCGTCTTGGCTGGTCTCTTGGGTCGATCAAGCCTGTGCCCTCATCATTTTGAGAGCAATGATATCAAAACTTTTCAAACTCTTTAAGGGCTTTTTAGTTGTCATGCTTGATCTAAAATGTATTGTATTGAATTCCTGTTCCTCTGTGTTTCCAAATGAAAAGATAAGATCTAGCTCAATGAATGGGTTGAAGATTCTCTCTCTAAAGCCAACGTTCATCTTCCATTCAACAATGCACTGTAGTATTAAAAAAACTGACTGACCTATGTAAGCTTCAGCTACCCAGCCAAGAAAGACTGAAGTAAAAACACTTCCAACATCAGATATTTTTGAAAAATGTGGGCAGAGGCATCCTTGCACAACTTTTTTTATTCTCTCAGGGAGAGGGATTCTTTAACTATTCCTCTGGTCAGAGGACCAGGCTTGAGACTGTCTTCCTAAATCATCCTGCAACACCACCACCTCTAAGTAACAATGAGTTTAGGGGCCAGCCGAGATTGCATAAGCCATGTAAGGTGAAGGCTGAACGAATTCTTCAGTGCCTAGACAAGTTCAGCTTGTGACCGATGGGCCCTGAAGATAATCTGATTGGGTAGTACGCTGTACACTCAACTGCATCACCCTTCGTACACATAATTTTCTTTCTTCATACCTCTATCCCACTTAGGGGTTTAAGGCACCAAACAGGCTGTTGGATCCTAAAAGAGAATATTCATAATTCTGCCTCCACGCATAATTAGGTGGAATGATGTTTAAGTGTTTAGGTTTGTGCATGCCCATTCCCTAAGACCATTTAATAGGTAAGACAGAATTGTCCTAAAACACTATTTACTACTTTTCATTTTTGGAGGAGACACAAAATCCGACTCTCCGTAGTATTTTGAGAATCCAATACAAAGGAAAGAGTTTGATAAACCATCTAGTCTTTGTTCTTTGATCTTCAATTTTAGTTTCCTGATTGAATAAAACTGAGGAATTTACTAGAAGGATCTATATTCAAGTGGAAATCATTTTAATTTAAAGATTTTACAAGAAAGATGTGATTATATATTCTGTCAGCATTTTACACAAATGCATTTATATTGGGGTGGGCAAACTTTTTGGCCCTAGGGCCACATAAGATACAGAAATTGTATAGAGGGCCAAGTAGGGACAGCTGGGGGAGGCTATGCCTCCCCAAACAGTGAGGCGTGGCCGGGCCCCCATCCAGCCCCCCGGAACCTCCATCCCCATCCAACCCCCCCACTCTCCACCCCTGACTGCCCCCTGGGACTCCCGCATCATATCCAAACACCCCTACTCTCTGCCCCCTGACCATCCCCCCAGGACGCCTATCCCCTATCCAATCTCTCCTGCTCCCCACCCCCAACTGTCTCCCCTGGGGCCCCATCCAACCCTCCCTGCTCTCCTTGCCCCATGTTACCTGTGGGGTGGGGGAAAAGGAGGCTTAGTCCTTTCCCTGTGCATTTCCCCTGCTCATTTCGCTGCTCTCCTTGGCAGTTGGGCAGGGCTCGCTCCCCGTCTGGGCTTGGCTGCTGGGGGAGGAGGGGGGCCCTGGCTTGCTCTGCCCCTGTCCCTGGCAGCAGGACCCAGGCCCCTTGACCACCCCCTGCAACCTTGGCTGCTCCTCGCCTCCACTGCCCCTGGAACTTCCCCTGCTCCCTGCCCCCTGACCATGCCGCACTAGAGCACCAGGTCTGGCGGTGCTGTAGCCCTGCCACCTGGCCGGAGCTGCAGTCACGCTGCCCAGGCACTGGGGGAACTGTGACTGCGAGGGAGGCAGTGAGGGAGGGGAGCAGAAGGGGAGGGGCCAGGGGCTAGCCTCTGCCCCACTCACCGCGCTACTGGGAAGTTGGGCTGGCTCCTCGGCAAGCCTGTCCTGACCCTGCTCCCTGGCAGGAGCTCAGGGGCCAGAGGGAAGGGTCCTGCTGACTGGATGTGGCCTGCAGGCCTTAGTTCGCCACCCACTGCTTTAGATTGAATTAAATACGAGAAAACAAGAGATGTTTCTTTGCAATGAATAAGTAACATTAAAACCCCATCTGTTTTCCAAAGTTCAACTCCTCATTTGAAAACTTTCAGTGGGTGTTAGGATAATTAAGTTCCAATTCAGGCTGAAATTTTCTCATATTCCCAAAATATTCCATTTCTTGTTCACATTGCAACCTGTGTGTTGGTTGTAGGGAATCCACGCTGCTATTACTAGAAATGTGTGTGAATTCCGAGGAGGATGGTCAAGGCTGTATTTGAATTCACTCCACGCATATCCAAGGCATGTAAGTGTTGAGCTGTGCAGAACTAATAGCAACTGTGGTGAACTGAGATACCTGCTTTTCGAGGATGGCCAAATCATCAGAAATGCTATAGCCTGTGACAACCACTATTAATGTGTTGTGGGAGGCAAGTCTTTTTAGCCCAGTGAGTTGTGGGTAGCAGAATAGTTTGTTTGAATAAGTATTCACTCTTTTTCATTTAAACAAGTGCATTGGTTTGGTCACACTCAACATTGTCTCTAAATTAAAAACCTTTGCTGTGATCATCTGTCTCGTAGCAAACACTAACTTTGAAGGTGGGTAGTAACTCTGTAAATATTTGATTCTTTTATGTAACATACAGTCTCCAGGTAAGATCGTTACGATATCATTGCTGGTAGGAAATCTCTCATAATAAAGACTAATTGTTCTAGATTTTGTGGTATTTTTAAAGCATTTTCTTTTGCGGAAAGAGCAGGTGGATATTTGATAGGAAGGTTTCTCTGAGATAAAAAGCAGTGCTCTGCAGTTGATATTTCATGCGTGTTTTAACTGTTAAATGTCCCAGTGCAAAACATGAAAACATGAAGCACTGGTTATGGGTTATGACATCATGCTAACATAAATCTCAATTTATTTTCTTTCTTTTTGTTCTAATAAACATTTCTGGTCTTGTATTGAAATGGATAGCTGGTTTCTTGACTCCCAGTTTAATGTGAGCTAATTGCATTCTCATATTTTAATAACAAACTTGATGATAAGCAAAAAACTAGCATATTGTGGACTAAATATACCTCATACGTGATAATCTTTCAAACATGATTATGATGCAATTCCATGTTTTCGTTTGTCCCATTATGGTTTACAGAAAAATATATATTTTTTTAATCTTGGCACTGCAGTCAGATACTGCAGAAGCTTGTTTCTATAAATAGCCCTGATCTCACTGTCTCTTAGTGTTTCGGCGAGTTTTGACATTTACTGAAGTGTAGACAGTAGAAAGAGTGCTTTGCATGCACAATGAACCCTTCACAACAGTACCAGGTGTTTTGGGTTTTTGTTGTTGTTTTGTTTGATTGGCGTTCTCTTCAGTGCTGAAAAACACTGCATGGAAGCAGAGAAAGGGTATTTGAAAATGATGTGGTGTGATTACTTTTTTTGAGACACCCATAGAATACATAAGGATAGGCAAATCTAAATTTTCATCCAGAAGAAATTACCCTTACTTCGTTTAGGAGATGATTTGTACCAAATTAATGCTGTGTTTTTTGGAAACTGCATTCATGCCTTTGAAGTCTCCCAGCTGTTCAGTATACTTGTTCCTTTATGTGACATGTTTCTGGCATATGGAAATCATTCTGACAATAGTACCCTGCATTTTTAGGCTTTGAATAGTGCAGCGTGTCAGCCTTGAGGAAATAAAACATGTGAAATGAAACACCTCGACACATACAGTACTGTTTCCAGTTCCATCTAGCAATGAAAACCACTGAAAATAATTCTTAGGGGAGATTTGTACACGTGCTTACTTATTCAGCTGCATCAGAAATAGCTGTCATCCTTTATTGTGTGCCTCATACTATGCAAATACCTTGTTTTTTCAGAAAGGCAGTGTGTGATGTTTTGCTTTCTGTTTGATGGTAATAACTGAAAGACTGCGGGTGTGGACCAGGGCTGCTTCATTTTATTTTTCTTTTATACTAACACACTTGACAAGCTGTATTGGCAGAATTTATCTGAAGGGCAACACTAGCATGGCAGCAATTAGAGGGAAGGAAAACTCATTAGTCAGAAACAAAGCTAAAGAAAGTCGTGAGAGGATGGGGGATGAAGGGAGGGAGATTGAGCCAATAGTTTCTGGAAAGCACTGGACTCCTAAGTTCAGATACATTGATCCAGAAGGAGTGTGTTCCTCCCTGATGTGTCGTGGTTTGAAATACACCAGGGGCTACAGAGTTACTGTATGTGTTGAAATGCTCTTGTATTGGGGTGTTGCGCACTCTGTCTCCCAAGCTCGCTGTCTGTCAGACACGTGGTGGTATGTCTGTACTCTAATCTTGTTTTTTTTCCCCCACAGCCTTGAGCAGAAACTCACCTTCACTGTTTTTATAGGAGACTGTGGAGATTAATGTATCTTCTCCCTTGGATCAGGAGAAAACTGAGGAGTAAACCGGACTGGGTATCTAGGTAGTTAGTATTTTGTAGATTCTGGGGTGTGTGGCTGTCTGTGTATGTGCGCGTCAGAGTGTCACAAAGCAAAAGACTAGTTTAATACATCTGCTTTCGAAGTTGACATTGCACCTAAATTGTAATAAAGGTATTGTCTTCTGTTTTACTTTACATAAACTACTTTGTGAGAAATTGGTTTCTATATTTAAAATTAATTCTGGGACATACATTTCCTTTGAGTAAAATGTATCTAAGTAAACATTGCACTGAAAATGAGAAGATTTTAATTGAGCTCTTACATTTTTAGATGTTTTGTTTAAAATAATTTTGTTAATGTATGTTTGTGTCTTTCTAGTATTTTATGCTTTAATGTTACATTCAGTGTTTTAAAGACCGCCAGGAACACTATAAAAGAAAAGAGAAAAATGCAAATTATTTTGAAGAAATGTAATGTAAATTTTGTGTGTATAAAAGTGACACTTCCCCCACTTCCGTTCAGAAAAAATTCTATACACACACATACACACATGCAATATTGGCAGAAAGCTATTTGCCAGAGTTCTGGGGCAAGAAGCAAAAAAAAAATACTAGTGCATGAAAATCTAGCAATGTGGTACTATATGTAGCCTTAATACGAAATAATTTAATGTAAAAAGATCTTTCAGGAAAATTATATGAGAAACCTACGGTGTGAAAATATTCAGTGTTTAGAGCGAACAGTTCATTATGGCAATTCGTAACCAACAAATGACTCCCATTAATTATATTTTGGGGAAACTATGAATTTCCAAATTTGTCAAATGTAACATTTTATCTAAGTGCCAGACTCTTAATGACTTCAACCGGTAAGGAGTGGGATGCTTTAGATCTTATCTAATTTACAACATACGTTTTCTTGGAAACCTCTAAATGTCTTCATTATTTTGGGGCAGAAGAATAGCACAGTGTGTTTTAGCATGTTATGAAAGTAGTAGTAAGTGGAGAGACTGAACAGAATCCCTGCATATCTAGTGAAAAATAAATGCAGTGTCCTCCTTTTTACTGATTATTTTCCTACAGTGCAGGAAAAGATGTGGAGAACATAGGATAGTTTATTATTCATAATTGAGATCTTGTCTTTTAATTCATGGGTTTGGTATTTCTCATTAAAACTCTGAATATAGCCTTTGTGCTTTTGCTAACGTCATTAATCTGATTGTATTAATATGTTCTCAAGGCAGAACCTATAAAAGCAATTTTCTAGTCTACCATAAAATATTCATGAATACAGGCTTTTTTGTTTTGATGATGCGTTCATTAAGTAGAAAAGGTTTTATTGTTTTCAGGAGGGCTCTGCAGGTCAGAAGCATTCAGTGCTTCTGTTGGGAACTCATGGCATTTCAAGTAGTTTTTGAGACGGAAATAGTACAAGTCATGTTTGACGCACCACTCATTGAATACAATGAATGAGAATTGTGGTTATGATCTCTGCAGCTGGCACACTGTGTTAGGATTTGAGACATTTTTTGTGGATTTGTTGCTCCATTGTATCTCTACTCAGTATTAAAAATGTGACATTTGTTGAGTTTTCTCAGGAATATTAAACTGTCTTTTTTTTTTTTTAACATGATGGAACGTAAGCTGTTTTTATGGGGCAAATTAATAGTAATTTAGTGCTGAAAAGCTCTATGAATTGCTCACTATTCTCGTCTAAATACTCCAGTGGTTGAGTAATCCAAAGCTTTAGCTGCTCCATTTGGTCTGATGCAGAACAGCTTAAGTGTTCATTTCTTTTCCCATTGAATAGAATTTATTTTTTAAATTTAGTAACTCTGACTCTTGGGTCATGAATTAGTAGTTTGTGAAGAAATTTTAGGTGCATATTTAGAACATGAATAATTTTGATGTAACGGTTCCTAGCTCTGAAAATTAGCCAGATTGAGTAAACAACTTTCACCTGCATTTTAGAAATTCTAATCTTTATTTAGTGTTTCCATAAAGATGTTTGCAGTACTGCCAACCCCAAATGTTCAGTTATCTTGTCAGGCCTACAAAAGTCATACACTAGACTTAAACGACATGAAATTAAAACAAACAAATTTGGGAGTTATTTTGATTTGCCCTCTGGTTTTTGGTCTTTTAGCATTCACAATTTCAAGTTCTTCTCTGCAACAATAAGGGTTAGAAACTTACTTAAAAAAAGAATGGTGGGATTCTCTCATAAGAATTCTAAGCTGTGGTTTTAAGAAAAACAAAGAACATTGAAAGACTCAATACAATTGTGAGTGCTAGCAAGATTTTGCATAGTATTGTTCATATTCATTATTTCCCTCACAGAAGCTTTCTGGGCAGGGAATCCATAGACAGCTGACTACTCTAGTGTTAACTATTTCTTTAAGGTTTGGATTGTTTTATGATCATACGCTGTATTTGATACAAAATTCCTGTATCTCGTAATGGACTTAAGCTAGATTTTGTTGAACAGTCTAATTTGAGGCTAAATTCTGACTCACTGGTATGAAATCAATACAGATTGTCTAGATTTACCCCAGTATAACGGAGATCAGAGTTTAGCCCTAAATGAATTATCTTGAGTAGATTCAGAATTACATAACATGAAAAACCAAATTGTGAGAAATATATTGCCACCTGTTTCAGGTATAGTTATCACGCAGATTTCTTACTGTTTACAGTTAATATGATGAAGCATACCTATAGTCCCCTTGGAGCAGAGGCTTTGTCTATTAAATCTAAGGCTTGTTCTACACTGGGGGGAAGGTGGCGGTGAGCTAAGTCAGTCTAAGTTACGCAATTTCAGCTACGAAAATAGCATAGCTGAAGTTGACGTACTTAGAGCTACGTACCGCGATGTCTTCACTGTGGTAGGTTGACTGCTGATGCTCTCTCGTTGGCTCTGCCTATGCTTCTCGCTCCGGTGGAGTACCGGAGTTGACGGGAGAGCACTCGGTGGTCGATTTTATCATGTCTTCACTAGATGTGATAAATCGACCCCCGCTGGATCAAGCACTCCAGAGGCAAGTGTAGACATGGCCTTAAATGTTGTTCTGATGGAAATAGTAAGTTGGCTCCTTCACACCCACAGTACATGTTGTTTCTGAAGATGAGTTGTGCATGATCTAGCTGTTAAAATTTTTGTTTTCTACTGCTTACTTTTTGTGTGTGGATATTTTCATTAGTCTCTATTAGCATCCTGAGACTTCTGGCAGGCTCTCAAAGATATGTACTCTAGGAATCTTACTGTGATGATAGCCTTGTTCTGTCTTGGGAGAAAAAACTTTCAAGTAACCGTGATGGTGGTGGGGGACATCCCATATTTAGAAAAATCAATTGTCTGCCTGTTCTTAAAATATTTTATACATTTGTATGTGTTTTCCAGGTTAGTATTTAGAGATATTTGATAACATTGGAGGTCTGTCATTACTCCGCCAAATTCTAAAGTTCTAGTCTAGTGTAGATGGCCATCAGAGAATTGTCATAGAGCTGTGAACAGAATCTGTTGAACAGATTTCATATTTAGAAGAGATCATAAGGGAAACATTAGGCCAAACTTCTTCTCAAACGATTTCTCCCTGTCTGCTATAATGCACATTTTATGGCTTAATGTGAACCAGTAGTTTTTGAAGATTGAGTGAACTAGTTGAACATTAGTAAATGTATCTTCAGTCTTTAAAAAAAAGAATCTGAATGCTTTTGTTCAGATTTTGGACTCTAGGAAACTGAATATTAGTTTCAAACTTAAAAACTTCTTCCCCCTGCTTCCAAACCATTAATGTTCATATAGCATTAGGTCTAACTTTAGTACCTGAAAATTCATACTTAAATGCTGACACAATTCTAAACTCCCCCTTTTATGTCTGTCTATAAAATACCTAAACTGATGCATTATATTACAAACTCAAATTAAGAGCATCCATGCTAAACAAAATCTATTTTAAAACCGTTTTAAAGTTTAAACTGGTACAACTTTGACCACAGAACAGGTCTTGGGGAATCTGGCCCATATTTTATCTCTCTGTCTCTCTCTCTGTTCTTATGTGGCCCATATTGTAGAGTATCTGAGAACCTCTCATGAGTAAAAACAACATTAGTGGTCTCTCTCTTCTCCCCCCCGCCCCACTGACAAAGGCAGGGTTTTTGTGTTTTTTGTTTTGTTATATTTGTTTTTTGAATCTTTCTCTTTTTCATGTATGAAAGTGATGGTGCCATTGCAGGAACTACTGTGATTTTTGACTATTTTAAAGGGTAGTACTTACAGACCTTAGCAAGTCTTGGAACCACAGCACAGTGAATTGTAAACACAGATATAATATATAAAATAACCATTTAAACCTATCTAACAGAAGAGTTCTCAGACTTTTCCATAGGATGGTCCTTCTTTTAATACAGAAACTGGCTCATGGCCATCTCTCCAGCCAGTAATTGGTGAAGAGATGGCCACATTGCATCCCAACTCTTGCAATTGCTTACATGGAAAATTAATGTTTAATTTATTATACCTGTCTTTTAATGGTTACAGTTAATAACCAGGAGGAGGACTGACCACTGTGAACCATCATTTGGTGACCTAGGCCACCAGGTTGGGAGCCGCTGATCTAACCTAATAAACTGTAAAGATAGCCAGTTGTTTAATTACATATTTCACTCCTACACTTGAAGATAGTGTTACAGTCAGCATGGATTTGTCGGGAACAAATCGTGTCAAACCAGCCTGATAGCTTTGTTTGACAGGGTGACAAGCCTTGTGGATAGGGGGTAAGCGGTAGATGTGGTTTATCTTGACTTTGGTAAAGCTTTTGATACTGTCTCGCATGACCGCCTCAAACTAACTAGGGAAATGCAACCTAGAAGGAGCTACTATAAGGTGGGTACATAACTGATTGGAAAGCCGTTCCTAGAGAGTAGTTATCAGTGTTTCGTATAATGAGTGAGGTCCTGTAGAAATCAGTTCTGGGTCCGGTTCTATTGAATATCTTCTTCGATGATTTAGAAAATCGCATAGAGAGGACACTTATCAAGTTTGTGGATGATACCAAGCTGGGAGGGGTTGCACGTGCTTTGGAGGATAGGATTAAAATTCAAAATGATCTGGACAAACTGGAGAAATGTTCTGAAGTAAATAGGATGAAATTCAACAAGAACAAATGCAAAGTACTCCACTTGGGAAGCAACAGTCAGTTGCACACATACAAAATGGGAAATGACTGCCTACGAAGGAGTTCTGCAGAAAGGGATCTGGGCAGGTCATAGTGAGGACCACAAGCTAAATACGAGTCAGCAGTGTAACGCTGTTGCAAAAAAAGCAAATATCATTCTGGGATGTATTCGCAGGAGTGTTGTAAGCAAGACATGGAAAGTA
Source organism: Gopherus evgoodei (assembly GCF_007399415.2). Lineage (NCBI taxonomy): Eukaryota > Metazoa > Chordata > Testudines > Testudinidae > Gopherus > Gopherus evgoodei. The sequence goes on from NC_044332.1 coordinate 1,203,273, forward strand.
ATTCTTCCGCTCTGCTCTGTGCTGATTAGGCCTCACTGGAGTATTGTGTCCAGTTCTGGGCGCCACATTTCGGGAAAGATGTGAACAAATTGGAGAAAGTCCAGAGAAGAGCAACAAAAATGGTTAAAGATCTAGAAAACATGACCTATGAGGGAAGTTTGAAAAAACTGGATTTGTTTAGTCTGGAAAAGAGAAGACTGAGAGGGGACATAACAGTTTTCAAGTACATAAAAGCTGTTATGGGCAGGGAGGGGGGTGCTGGGGGAATTGTTCTTCTTAACTTCTGAGGTTAGGGCAAGAAGCAATGGACTTAAACTGAGCAAGGTAGGTTTCTGTTGGACATTAGGAAAAACTTCCTAACTGTCGGAGTGCTTAAGCACGGGAATAAATTGCCTAGGGAGGTTGTGGAATCACCATCATTGGAGATTTTTAATAACAGGTTAGACAAACACCTGTCAGGGATGGTCTAGACAATACTTAGTCCTGCCATGATGGCAGGGGACTGGACTAGATGACCTTTTGAGGTCCCTGCCAGTCCTATGTTTCTGTGCCTATCTGTTTACCTGTTATACACAGTCTTTAACTTAGAATCAGCCATACAAACATCTGCTGTTGTAAGTGGTTCACAAATGATCACTGAGCTCCAACAAGAGATTCTTAGGTTCATCTAGCTTTGTGATGATGCCTGCATTTGAAACAGGATGCTATCTCTATGTTGCAGTTAGTGGCAAACAACTGTGTGTGAAACTACAGAGTGTAATGATCTGTCATTTTCACAAGCCTGATGTTCTATGAGAAATTTGCTACAGTATGTTCCACGGCACAGACAAGGTTCTAGTGGTGGCTGTTTTCCTTTTTTGTGCTTCTGGATCTGGAGAGGAATGTGGGGGAGTGGAAAAAAAATGGAGCAGGGAAAAAGTCAGGAAGGAAAACAATAAAAGTGGCAGGAGCAAGTTGTAGAATGAAAAATTGCGCTTCCAGCAATCTGACCTTTTGCTTTAAAAAAAAAAAAGTCTTCTGCATAGTGTGAATATGTGGGCAGGCTTAAAACAAACCAAAGGAAGTATTTTTTCACACAACCTGTGGAACTCCTTGCCAGAGGCTGTTGTGAAGGCCAGACTGTAACAGGGTTCAAAAAAGAATTAGATAAATTTGTGGAGGATAAGTACATTAATGGCTGTTAGCCAGGATGGACAGGGATGGTGTCCCTAGCCTCTGTTTGCCAGAAGCCGGGACTGGGTGATGGGATGGGTCACTTGATTAGCTGTTCAGTTCATTCCCTCTGGGCACCTGGCATTGGCCACTGTGGATAGACAGGATACTGGGATAGATGGACCTTTTGGTCTGACCCAGTGCGGCCGTTCTTATGTTCTTCTATGGGAAACCTCTAGGAACAGGTTGGTTCTGCAGAAAGTGGTTCTGGTGATTCATTAGCTAAAACACTCTCTGAGTCTCTACTGCTTGGTGCTGGATAATTACTTTTTGCTCATGTAAACTCCCATAATACCTTCATCTGGAGACGTTCTCATATATATAATACAAGTAACTTCATGTGCTAAACTACATTTTTGTGTGGTAAACAATTGCTACATTCCACCTTGGAAGTGGCTGCATTTCACTAACGGTGTCAATCATGTCATCTCTGTTCCTATATATGGTTTGGATATCAGCTTATGTGAAACACTTTTTTGACCTGCTCATCATGTCACAGGTCAAATTTAGGCAAATTGAAAACTTTGCTTACAAAAAAAATCCAGCATATCTCTATTCCCACTCACACTATGGCCTTGAAGTCTTTCTTCCCTGTCTTAATTTTCATACTGTAATTTACTTTCAGTTTCAATGGTTTCTACTTCCAAATGTACCCCCAAAATAGTCTCTGCTACCTTGCAGAGTGTGCTAGTTTTGAAGGGATGGATAAGAGCTTGCTTTTCCCAGACAAAGCCTTGCTTTTGACAAATGTCTAAACAGTTCTGGTGGTGGAGCACCTCAGCCTAAGCCAAGCTTCCACCCCCTTCATATTCTTCTTTAGTTGTCATCTGTAGACCTTTTCCCATGCAGCTCACCTATACCCAGGAATCTCTTCCTGAACCTGTCCACTATTCCTCCACGTCCCCCCTTTAAATGCAAGACTAAAAATTCCTAGAAGCAATCATCTTCCCTTTAAAAAAAAAAAAAAAAAGAGAGGGGAAGAAAAATGGTTTCCATTCATTTCTTCAAGGGTGTCTCATTGGAGCAGCACATCATGTGAAAGACAGCATTGTCTGCGTAGCTATCACAATCAAGAAATGTCGAATCTAAGGGTGTCCATGCAACGTTACTGCTGTCAGCTTGTACATTTGCATTACAGTACAGTTTTTTTACATAGATTACCACATTTTTTTAACCAGACGAGGAGTTGGAAACCTTCTCAGAGCATAAGCAGAGCACTGTTTTTTCCTCCAGTTTACCTGATTATGTGCAAAGTCAGGGTCCATAAAATCCTCACATAGGAGAAGGTCCAGATATCACAGAACCAATCATCAGGGCTCACTGCAGTTTCCTTTCCCATATTTATGAGGGGCTGAGAAGTCAATAACTACCTGGGAACTCAGCCCTAGAGGTCTCACTTTTAGGTGGGGTGGCACAACCAGGCTCCAGAACAGTTCATCTACTCTCTGATGTCCTGTATTACACAGGCCGTAGAATTTCAACCATTTATCACTGTAATTACCTCAATCATTTGTGTTTAACTAAAGCATATGTTCCAGAAAGGTGTCCAGTTTTGATCTGAAGACACACAAATTGAAGAGTCCACCACTTCCCTTGGTAGTTTATTCCAGTAGGTATTCACCCTCACTGTTAAACATTTGTGCCTTATTTCTAATTTGAATTTGTCTGGCTTTGGCTTCCAGCCGTTGGTTCTCATGTCTGTCTCTGCTAGATTAAAAAGCCTTTACGCAGTATTTTATCTCTGTGATGGTACCTAAACACTGTAATTCACGTCAGTTCTTGATCATCTTGTTGAGAAGCTGGACAAATTGAGCACTCAAAGGGCATTTCAACCCAGTGGGATAATGCACCCTACAGGCATGTGGTATCTAAAGCGCACTAGCATGTTGTATATTAATTGGTCTGTGTGGACCCTGCTGGTGTTCCCTGAAGGTTCCCTACTGTGTGTTGAGTACTGCTCTCTAGGGAACCTTCACAGTGTTATGAGCAGGGTCTACATGAGCCAATTAATGCACAACATGTTAGTGCCCTTTTGATATTACACCCTCACCCACAGTCCGTAGAGCATATTACGCCACCTTGCAGACAAGTCCTAAGTTTCTCACTGTAAGACAGCCCTCAAATTCTGTTTGTGGCTTTTTTTCTGCACCTGCTCCAATTTTTCAACATCCTTTTTAAATGTGACACCAGAAGTGAGCACAGCATTCCAGTATTGGTCTTATCAATGCCATATACAGAGTTAAAATCACCTCTCTGTTTGTCTTCACTGATCCCCTGTTTATACATCCAAGGATTGTGTTAACCCTTTTTGCCACAGCTTTGCATTGCTTGTCCACTATGACCTCTACATCCTTTTCTGAGTGATGGTTTTCCAGGATATAGTTCCTCATTCTGTAGATGTGGCCTGGATTCTTTGTTCCTAGCTGTCTGACCTTGCACTTAGCTGTATTCAGATGTATTTTATGTGAATGGGGTTAGCTTACCAAGCAGTCCAGATCACTGTGAATGACTGTCTTATCCTTCTCGTTATTTGACATTCCTTCAATATTTACTTTCAGTAGTGGTTTTATATTTACTTCCAGATAATTGATAAAAATATTGAAGAACATTAAGCCCATGGAAGCCCAATAGTAACACTCGTATTTGATGATGAAGGGTATTTATTTGTGAATGGTATTTCCAGGGTATTTGTTATGTTAATGGCCTAATAGAGTTTTGGAGTGAGAGCTGGCAATCCATCATGTCAGATATGACAAGACCAGTGTGGAGAGACAGAGAGAGGAAGAGTACTGGGGTGAAAGTAGGCTGTTGTGGGCCGGTACAGCATACCGGTAAGAAGTGGCCGCTGGTACCGGCACGTACGCAGCCAATGTCAAAGTACTGCTCTGGATCCTTTTAAATTGCCGCCGGAACCCTGGGTGGCATGGGTCAGGCAGCACGGATAGGGCCCCCCACCCTTTCCAGGGCCCAGAGTCAGGCCTCTGTACCAGTAAATCTTCTATGCTACTTTCACCCCTGAAGAGTACATTTTAAAAGATCAGTTGTGTACAGAAAACTCCTCTTAACATTGCTCAGTGGGGCATTCAGAACAAAACCCTAACTTAGTATTTATATTTTATAGATATTTGCAGATGACATTTAAGGACACATCAGTTTAAAGAACATCAAAGTCAACTTGTTCTGCAGCCATGTCTCACTTCCATAGGGAAGTGACTGATATAAAACCCATAGTTAAGCAACCAGCCTTTAAGTAGAATTTCAGTTGAATCTTGCATAAAATGAAAGCTTTCATTTGAGATATTAGTTGACATTTCCTTATATTGTATGACAGTTACCTTTCTGGTAGCCAGCATCTCACTTAGAATGATTAGCGAGCTGGCTGTTTTACTTACGATGGAATAATTTATATCGTTTTTTGCTAGACCCACACCCCAATTTGTTTCTAAGAACAGTTTGCCCTTCTATGTTAATCATGACATTGTCCATCTTTTAATTTGTTCTAATACTTGTTGGGTGTGGGAGTGTCATCTTCATGCCTCAGTTCTCATCAGATCCCGTCAAATAGTTTCTGACTCAAACTCTGTCATATGGGCAAAAACAAAGCCCTGTTTATTTTCTATAGAGAACATGTAAGCAGTCAAATATTGCAGTCCACGTGAGTCAAATTTGCTATCAAAGATTCTTTGAGTCATTTTTAAATGATTTCTCCTATCCCTTTTTGAGCTAGTTCAGTCAGAGCTGTGACTGCTTCTTAGGCAGAGAAAAAAAAAGTAATGTAAAGAAATTTACAAGAAGGTGATCTGCTATACACATCTCCGTTCCTTTATTGAACATTATTAAGGCTACGATTTAGTCATGAAGGGCATGGCAGTTCCGGATTCTGTGACTTTACCGGACCTCCGTGACTTCTTCAAATTCAGCTGTCAGGGACTGGAGATGGGGCTGGAGGCGAGACTGTGCGCCCTTGCCCTGCAACTGGCTGGAACCAGACAGGACCCTGCATCCCCTGTCCTGTGGTTTATGCCCAGGGGCTTCAGCGGTGGCCATGCACCCCACCCTCTGGCTGCGGCTGGGCTGGGCAAGGACTGCTGCCAGGGCCACACACCCCTGTCTTGCAGCCAGCTCCAGAGCGGAAGCTGTGCACCCCCTCCCCTGATGCCCCAACCCCATGGTTTCCAGCGGGGGCTTTGTACCCCGGCACCACATTTTTATACTTCGATAATTTGACAAACCATTTTGTTAGCACAAGTGTTTTCCAAGATGTTGTGTGTTCTAATTGTAGATAAATGTAGTAAATCATTTTTAAAAGGAATAAGGATTTTTTTGTAAAGTTAAATGTACATATATTTTTATCATTTTTAACAAATATGGCTTTTCATATAAATATAAACATCTCAGAGGAGAGACTGAGTTTCCTTGTGGAGCAAAACATTAAAAATACAGCAAATATAAACAGCTGTAATATTTAGTACAGAATTAGAATTTTGGTTGCAATTCTGAATATTTAGATGTGGTTGTAAACGGAAAAACAATGGAAATATATTGATTGAGATCAGTGTTGCTGCAGTGTTTTCACTGAACACCTGTCCTGTTTGCTTCTTTATGAAAAGTTCCCAGAGAAATGCTCTTTGTGTAGCCAAATAACTAACTCCTTAATACGCCAAGTATTCAAGTATATTTTTATATCCTCTTTATCCCTGGATCCTGATTATTTAAAGGCTTATGTCCAAACAGATGCTACACTGTACCAAGGGGCATGGTGTGGCATTTCTAGGTATCCATCTGCTTTAGAACCCCTGCCTTAGCTGCTAGTACACTGAGCTGTGTTTAGTGCTTCTCTGTTACACTACAGTTTTTCCCCTGTGGAAAGGGAGTTTTCTTGGGACCTCTCCTATCGTCACCTGAAATTTGAATTTTTCCCGTTTCCTTGTAAATTTTTGGCCACAATTATATCCCACAGAATAGATTTCATTTAGCAGTTTGCATTAAGTATGTAATAATATTAATACCCTACCTAGCTCTGTCTTTAGATCTTTTCATCTTTAGATCTCAGAGCACTTTAAAAAGGTCAATATCATCTTCTTTTGTAGATGGGGAAACTGAGGCATCAGGAAGGAGGTTACTTAGGCAGCATCACCCATCAGAACAGTGAAAGTCAGGAATTGACCTCAGGTCTCCAGTCTAGTACCCTGTGCACTAGGTTTCCCATTCCAGAAGCAGATGAATATGAATTTCTCACCTAGTGTGCAGCTCCTATGGTGATGTTAAACAGTGGGTCCTCTTTAGGGTTGCCAGGTGTAATGTTTTCGACCGGAATACCTGGTTGAAAAGGGACCCTGCTGGCTCCAGTCACCGCCATTAGAAGTCCAGTTGGCGGGGCCAGCAGACTCCCTACCTGGTTCCACGCAGCTTCCTGGAAACGGTGACATGTTCCTTGGCTCTTAGGTGTAGGCGTGGCCAGATGGGCTCCACAGGCTGCCTGAGCACCAGCTCCGCAGCTCCCATTGACTAGGAACTGCAGCCAATGGGAGCTGCGGGGGTTGATGCCAGTGGACGGAGGCAGCATGCACTGCACAGAGCTGCCTCGCCGCTGTCCTTGCACCCTGGAGCAGGAGGGATATGTTGACGCCTCCGAGGAGATGCCAGAGGTAAATGCTGACTAGAGCCCACACCCCTCATCTCTTCCTGTACCCAGCCACATACCCCAGCGGTTGTATGTCCTTTTGCAGTATGAAATATAAGAGAGATGACGTTTTTGATTCAGGTATTGTGGTTCCTGAAAGCATTCTAAAAGCCAAAGCTAAATTCACTATTGAACAGGGAATAGGCTGATCACTTTTCGTTTTTTTCTTTTGCAGTTGATGTGAACACAGCACTGCCCTTGCAAGTTGCACCAACTTCAGTCCCCATGGATCTCCGCTTGGACCACCAGTTTTCCATGCCAGTGACGGAACCTACACTCCGAGAACAGCAGCTCCAGCAGGAACTCCTGGCTCTCAAACAAAAACAACAAATTCAGAGACAAATCCTTATAGCCGAGTTCCAGAGGCAGCATGAGCAGCTCTCCCGTCAGCATGAGGCCCAGCTCCATGAACATATAAAAGTAAGTGATTGAAACAGCTGTGAGAGGTGTGTAGAAATACTAATTTAACAAAAAATGCTCTAAATGTAGGCGGATTTGTTTGGAAGACGGAGAAGCAGTGGGACTGGTAACCCCTGTTTAGAGAGCCATATGTGTAGGTTTGATACAGAGAACCAAGTACCACATTTTTAACAATGAGCGATTAAATTTAGCAAAGAATCCTGTGGCACCTTATAGACTAACAGACGTTTTGGAGCATGAGCTTTTGTGGGTGAATACCCACTTCTTCAGATGCATGTGGTGGAAATTTCCAGGGGCAGGTATATATATGCTAGCAAGCAAGCTAGAGATAACGAGGTCAGTTCAATCAGGGAGGATGAGGCCCTGTTCTAGCCTCCCTGATTGAACTGACCTCGTTATCTCTAGCTTGCTTGCTAGCATATATATACCTGCCCCTGGAAATTTCCACCACATGCATCTGAAGAAGTGGGTATTCACCCACAAAAGCTCATGCTCCAAAACGTCTGTTAGTCTATAAGGTGCCACAGGATTCTTTGCTGCTTTTACAGATCCAGACTAACACGGCTACCCCTCTGATACTTGACACCATGCAAGAGATTAAATTTAGATTCCAGTCTCCTAGGTCCTTATCTAGGCACCTAAATAAGTGGCCTGACTTTCAGAAGTGCTGAATTGCCCAACTACTCACATCAACCCACTTATATAGAGGCCTAAGTGTGGATTTAGGAGCCTGCATTTAGGATTTCATTTTTGAAAAATCTTGGCCTACATAAAGAAAGAGAGAGCCCCTTTTATTGCTGATATGGCTATTGAGAATAGAACTTGTAGGAGACCAATGTTACTGTTCTGCCTAATATCTAAATGTAAAAGTGCACTTATAAGTTAGTGACCATAGTTGTTAGGTTGAGGGAAAATATTGTGTATGTGATATGATTCCAAAATTATTCCCACCTGATGGATCCTTTATATAGCCAATATATGTAACATTCAGTAAGAAAGTTAAACGAAGGGTTAGGTTTGAATGTAAATATCTGAGATTGGGATATTAGAGTCTGTATTCAGTCATTGCAGTTTATCTTCCTAGGGCTTGTAAACTCTTTGAGGTAGGGACTGTGTGCGCTTTGGTATTTTAGCAAAGCCTAGCACAAATGTGGTGCTTTTATAATGGTGGATCATATTTCCTATCAACTGCAGAGGAAATTCAGCCAGAGTAAGGGGTGCTGAATAGAGGAGCATTAATTAATTTGATTAATATTACAAATTTGCTGTTAGAATGGACTGAACACGTTTTCCATTGCACATCTGCAAGTTATAAAGCAGTCCTCTGGATATTATCTCCTCCAGAGCAGCACAAAAGCACATGCAGGGTGGGGAAGGGGAAGGGGGAGAGGAGGGGAGGAGGAGTGTGTGGGGTGGGCCTTTCAATATTAAGTGCACCTTAACCTCTACCCTCATGTTTTAAACTGCTCTGTCAAACAGAATGAAAGCTAACATAACAAATGGAAGTAGGAGGTACGGTTTGGAAGATTGCTGTTGCACAGTGAAAATGTTAAACATTATATAAATATTCAGTGTAACAGAGTATTGCTATGGTAACATCAGTTTTCCTCTCAAAGGGGAGTTAGAACTGCACAGGGTAAATAGTGTTGATGTAACATTAAAAAGTGATTGGACTCTGAATCTTATATAACATTTTCATATATAACCTTTCTTTTTAAAGGTTAAGTGCTGTATTATATTTACAGACTGTCTAAACACTAGAAAAGACCTGTGTTAATTACTGTCCATTGTAACATAATTGACTTAAGTTGTCAGCAATAATACCTAAGAAACTGAAGATTTAGTGCCAGCTGTTGTGTGGCTCATCAGCACTGTGCATGCGTTTGTGTGGTTTTAAGAACATAATCTCTTTAGGGCAGGGACTGTCATTTACCATGTGTATGTACCGTGTCTAGCACAGTAAGGCCTAATCTGGGTGTTTGTTGCCTTTGGGTGTTACCACAATGTAAATGTTAAATAATGGTACTGTCAGTACCACAGTACTGACCTTCAGCACAGACTTAAATTGCACTCCGGGTTTCTGAGCATGAAAAATGCTGTTCATTCTGAACTGTACAAAAGATATGGTGGTTGTCAGGTGTCAGGCGGAGACATTCCTGCTAGTAACTTAATTATAAGGCCATTAATAATAATCTTAAAAACAACAACATATCACATGGAACCTCCAAAATTAATGTATATATTGAATGTATATTGAAAAAGTGCATCTTCTGATTTGTATAAAATTTGTGTTTGACTTCAATAAAAGTCTACGTTATAAAGAAAAATTGAGCACAGATTGAAAAAGCTAGTTCTTTTAAACCAAACTCTAATAATGTCATAATAATTATTTTCAGTTTTGGCATGTTCTTATTGCATTGTTAATAATTCAACCTACGTTTAAAAATACTTGATATTTAATAAAATGGGTGAATTAACCTTGGAAAACTGGCAGCTGTATTTATTCCAACCACCATTAGAGTTATATGAGTTTTCATTCAAGAGCTTGAATAAAACACAGAACCTCATGCTTGATCTCTGCCCAAAGATAACGGTAGTGGTTGCAATTTATTTTTATTGTTGTTGAGCTGTTTTGGAGCATAGGACATATGGGGCAGGGGGTGGGGGTGGGAATGCTCATCCCATTTTTTTAAAATAAAGCAAACAACCAACCTTGCAGCCAAAACAGAAAAGCTAGTTGTGAGCTGAAAGGTAACACTTGGCATAGAAATAGTCCTGTTTGAAGGGGTGGTGCCCGTCCTTTTTTCAGAGGAAATAAGTTTTGATTTGAAAATCATGCTTAGCATGTTCAGGAGAGTTCTATTATACTGTAGTGTGTAAGGAAGGGTCTGCTGTCCATGTGTGTGCATAACTATATCTTAGCTGCATAATGAAAGTTCTAGTCAGGTCCAGGTAGAGATTCCCTTTATGACCCTTACTTTTTGCTCTAGTGACTGAACCTTTTGCACTGTAGACATATCTGATTCATGGCATGACAGTTAGGAGTTCTGAGCATAAATTAGCATTGTTTGCTATGAGTACGTCTGCACTATGAGCTGGAAGTGTAAATTCCAGTTTGAGCGGACATACCCACGCTAGCTCTGATTGAGCTAGTACGCTAAAAAGAGAGTGTGGCTGTGGGGGGCAGAGGCCAGCCATTCTGAATTCGTACCTGTCCAAGATACTAAGCGTGTATTTGGGTGGCTAGCCCTTCCCACTGCTTGCATCACTGTGTCATCTCTCTCTCTGTTTAGCATGTTAGCTCTATCAGTGGGTATGTCCATTTGAGCTGGAATTTACACCGCCAGCTCAAAATGGAGATATACCCTATGTTTTATGGTATCATATTCTTTAAGAGATTATGGAATTGTAGAAGTGTCTGTTTTCAACATGTTTAATGTTAGTGTAAAACCTCAACAAGCTAGTTCAGAGATCCTTAAATTGTTCCATACCTTGGAGGTTAGAGCATTGGCCTTGTAAATTAGGGTCCTCAGTTCAAATCTCCATTGGGCCTTGTGGAAACTTTTGTTTGTGTCTTGTTGGTATAGCAGAATGGTTCTTCACAGAGGGTGTGAAAGATCCCAGAATCAAACGCTGACAGACCACCTTGGTGCATGTGATGTTTCAAGTAAAAATAAGGTGAAGGTTATTCTCAGAAAGGATTATTAACCATTGAAACAGATTACTAAAGCATGTATTGATTTCTCCATCTCTTGTACTCATTAAACCAAGACGTCTTTCTAAAAGATAGACAAGTAGTTCAGCCACAAGTCATTGAACTGGATGTAGGATGTTATTGCAGGAGATCAGACAAGATGATCATAATAGTGACTTCTGGCCTTAAAATCTATGCCGTTTCAATGGAGCAAGCAAAGTATGAGATACTTGCTCATTCACATCATCTGCCACATCATCCTACTTTTGGTGTTAATTTTATCGCTTTCTTAATTCAGCTTAACAGACACATTTAGCGATTGTCTCTTTCCTGGATTTGCAAGATAATATGAATGCAAATAATGTTTTTGCAGAGGATCTTCTTTATCATTCAGACTCTTCCTATTCTTGTATCCATGAGACAAAATAAATGTTTCAGTCAATGTTATACAACATGGGCCTTAAAAATGAAAATTAAAAAGCTATATTAGTTTTTTTAAAGAAGGAAGGCTGACCATGCCCAAACTTATTAGGCTCACTCGCATAATTTAGAGAGACCAAGACAAACATCAGATCAATGCGGAATGGGAAGATTTTGATATCACTCTGGATTGTGTTCTGCTGAGATAAAAGGTCCCCTCAAATTGGACCACATGCATGTGTTAAGTTAATCCTTCTATATGGGACAAAATAAGAGTCAGCTCTGCCTATTTCTTGCTTATGCCTAGGAGCACATCATTTTCTCACTTTCCACTTGGGAATTCAGAATTACCAAGTAGACTGTTGTAGAAGATTGGACTTGGGACTGTGGGGTGTGTCTATTCAATGTTGGAAAAAGTGCTGGATCTGAATAATTTACGAAATATGTTGAAATTAGATGAAAGGTCTTTTTTTCCAACCTTCAGTTTAGGTGTTATGTTTCTAACTGCACAGAGGTGGAGGGTTTGAAGAGACCACAAACAGAAGCAGAAACAGTAAGAAAGGGTTACATGTTCACACTTAACTTTGGTTTTTTGTGACTTTTAGGTTCTATTAGTGCAGGGGTTCTCAATCGCTTTCTGAGCTGTCATAAACAGATGGTTAAGGGTTAATGCCTCTTTTACCTGTAAAGGGTTAAAAAGTTCACCTAGCCTAGCTAACACCTGACCAGAGGAACCAATGGGGGAACAAGATGTTTCAAAAGGAAGGAGGGAAGTTTTTCCTTTGTTTAGAGTTTCAGTTTCAGCCAGAGTGAGGAAGATCAAGGAACCAGCTTCTTATCAGAGTAGTAAGTTTTTGAAAGGAATAAATAGGTTTATGTTTATTTCTTTGTAACCTGTCTTATGCAATTAGAGGTAGAATCAAATTGGGTATTTGGGTATTATTTTTTTTGTGTAACTAAATTTGTGCCCAGGGGAACATCCTCTGTGTTTTGAATCTGTTGTCTGTGAGAGTAGCTGGTATGCTAAACTCTCCCGGAGGGTTTTCTTTTACCTTTCTTTTTTTAATTAAAAGCCTTTTTTCTTAATACCGGATTGATTTTTCCTTGTTTTTAGATCCAAGGGGATTGGATCTGAACTCACCAGGGATTGGTGGGAGATGGTTAATTTCTTCTTGTTTTAAGATCCATGGGGTTTGGATCTGTGTTCACCGGGGAATTGGTGAAGTCCCTCAAGGATACCCAGGGAGAGGAAGGTTTTGGGGGGACAGGGAGTGATCCAGACACTGAAATTTCTGGATGGTGGCAGAGTTACCAGATCTAAGCTAGTAATTAAGCTTAGAAGTGTCCATACAGGTCCCCACATCTGTACCCTAAAGTTCAGAGTGGGGAAGGAACCTTGACATGAGCCACCCCCCTCCCTTGCTATAAAAGCTCCAGGGCCCACCTGTGTCACAATAATGGGTTTTCTTACATTGTAGTGGGGTAATAAGTTGCCCGTCTGAGTAAATCTGCAAAGCCCACTTAACCCTGTGCCAGCAGGATCAACTGCTACTAATAGGATTCAGTATTTAAAGCAAACATTACCAGTCTATTGCAGGAAGTATAGAAATATTACCAGGAAAAACTGTGCATATTAAACGGATTGATGGCATCCTATGGACTGATAGAAAAAGCACTTATTTGATTATGTAATTATGCAGATAGGAAGTTTTCAATAAAAATATAATCAGATAGACTGAAAATACCTTCTTCTGTTCTAGAAGGCTGGGCAACTAATTAGTTTTGTTTTATTTTTTGACTATTATGCCAGATGCAGGTACAAAATACACTTTTTAAAAATAACTAAGCATTGATTTACTCAGGCAATGAAGCCTTTGAAATAGTTTAGGGAAAAACACTCATTCTGAATGGACAAATGTTTAAATATTATAAAGCTTGCAATACGGACAGGCAGAAATCCATGAAATTGTTTCATATCTTTCTGTGCAGGGAGGAGATAATCATGGCTTTGAATCTGCTTTTGAGGTTTTCTTTCCAGTTTTCAAGTTGACTATATTCAGAAGTACATTTTAGTATTTCATGTAATTTTATTTTCTGTAAGTAATAACTACTGAGCTATGGCTGTCCTGAGAATAACGATGAGTTGGATTACATCATCCTAGCTGGTCATGAATTCCCCCAAAATGATCAAGGTCTCCAGTATTATTCATTCTGTTGTACCCTGTGGGTGTGTTAGGACACTATCTTTTGGAGAAGGGAAAACATTTCTGCCTTCCTGTATGATATTTGTGACATAAGTATCTACAATTTATGAATTTAGCTCTCCTGTGCTTTTCCATTAAATTAAATGGCAGGCGTATTAGTGAGTGAATGCATATGTATACTTACTGCTTATATGTCTCTTTGGGTATATGGGCAATAATATCCACATGCCTCTCTGCTGTATTTTATCTAGTTATGCCTAAGGTCGGGGTGACCAACCTGTGGCTCCGGAGCCACATGCAGCTCTTCAGAAGTTAATATGCAGCTCCTTGTATAGGCACCGACTCCGGGGCTGGAGCTACAGGCACCAACTTTCCAGTGTGCTGGGGGGTGCTCACTGCTCAACCCCTGGCTCAGCCACAGACCCTGCTCTGTCCCCTGAGCCTGCCGTGACCTTGCTCCTCCTCCCCTCTCCCCCTCAGAGCCTCCTGTACACCACGAAACAGCTAATTGAGAGGAGAGGGGAGGGGAGAGGAGAGGAGATGTGGGGAGGCAGTGATCGGCAGGGCTGCTGGTGGGTGAGAGGTGTTGGGAGCGGGGTGGGGGGGTAGTTGATGCGGGGCTGCTGATGTACTGCTGTGACTCTTTGGCAACGTACATTGGTAAATTCTGGGTCCTTCTCAGGCTCAGGTTGGCCACCCCTGCCTTAGATTATTACAAGCCTTTGCAGGCAAGAACTTTGCTTAGCATATTTTGGATACTGCAAAGCAGAGTGTACAATTACAATAGTACAGAAATAAGATATTGCATTACATGTTTGTATTGGCAAGTAATGCAACTTAAAATAGCTTTACACTATTGCCCTTTTAGCTGGTGAGTAGTTTCAGTGCCAACAGATACTGAATGGCTAAACATTAAACATAGTAAATATTATACAGGTGTATACGGATATACCTAGAGAACTAAATACATTTTGTATAGATTTCTTAAGTAGCTTTTTATAACTTGAAAATTGGAGGCTACCATGTCTTTTAAAAGAAATACATACAGTCCCGTTACTATAAATTTACAGCAAATAGTTGTGTAAATATTTAAAAGGACATGTTAACTTGAGTTCTGGTCATTTCAAAAAGTAGTCCCGGAGCCCCCTCCTGTCAATTTCTGCGGTTTGGCAATCACATTTTCCATTTTCTGTCACGTGTGTTTCTCTCTGCTATTGCTGTGTGAAAGACCTGCACAAAACAGGGGAAAAAATGACTGACACTAGAAGAGGAGGAGAGACATGGACTATACAGAAAATGCTGTTAAAAATACAGCCTGGACAAACTGGGGGGAGGAGATCTTTTTGTCTCTAATAAATCACTTTATAGTAATTTTAGGTGTTATTTTTAACAGGAATTGGTTTTTAAAAGTATTATGGAAGTGATTTTTTCTTTTCATTTTTAAATTGACAGTGTCCCTTTAAGTCTCAACACTCAACCTTTTCCAGAACATGACTTCATATTACAACCGAAGAGTCTCAGGCCCATCCTCTGATCCAGCCAATAAAGGAAAGGAGTGTAGTTGTGAAACCTCCTGGATATATTAATGACCCCTTCCTTCCCTCCCCCCCCCCCAGCTGACAATTGTTGCTTTAATACAAAACAGTGGCAGCAGCTGATTGCTTTTAAAGTATTTAGTCTCAGCTCTCTGGAAGAATTGGTCTCTGCATAAATCCAACCAGTACAAAGATCATGAAAACTAGAGGACTAGAATCTGAAAGAAATAATATTTGTGGTGGGAAAGTAGAATGGGTGCCGTTAAGGAGTTCTGCTTACCAGGGAAGCAAGATCACTGCATACACAGAGTAATGAGAAAACCCAAACATGTTTAGAGAAAATAAAACTCAGCCTTATGAAGGCTTCACACCATATGGAAATATAGAAAACTGTCTTTCACAACTACCATGAAGCTTCACAAATTGCTAAAACTTGACATCTGAAAGCAGTTCAAGAAAGCAAGTTAAAGGCTGTTCTCTACTGAGGCTGCTGAGGACTTGCTGCAGAGAGAAATGTTTGTTTCTGTACAGTGATGGTAAATGGATACATTAAGGAGATGGATTATCCACATAAACATGCTTTGCGAGCAGTGTAACATTTGTAGTACTCACTAATCTACTTCACTAAACACAAACAGCCAAACCATAAGAATATCAGGAATTTGAATGGGGACTTGGGGCCCAATCCAGCTCTCCATGAAATCAGAGTCTTTCCACTAACTCCAGTGGAAATTTTGTTGAGACTTTGTCTATGAAGGACTTGGTGCTGAGCTTTTCAGTCTCCAGTTCCAATCCAAACTTGGCTGGTAGTGACCCAAAGGTGTTGCCATTTACATTTTAATCAGTGGCCCAAGTGACATGATTGAGGAGTCTGTCTGGTTTTAGACACAGGTGTTTATCCTACAAAACCCACCACATTTAGCACTAACTTATGTATTTATTGGTGGGTTTACCGGAGGACTGAATGGACACAGTTTCTCTTATCTTTTCTCCCATACAGCTGGACTCTTCCTGGTCAGGGTTCAGGCATTTTGGTATCACAGTATCAGGAAGCTTGCACAGTCACTGTCCACGCTGCACTGTATCTGGTTTTTGGGTGTACTGAGGACTTTGCTTTCAGGTGCTGTTAGACTGGCACTTCCATTAGCACTAGCTGAAATGTACAAAACTGTTGTTTTAATGGTGGGACAGAAGATGTTATGGGAGAGACAGGTAAACATCTGCAAGTCAGGAAATTGCACATGACTTTGCCTTCTTGTGTGTACACGTTGTGATGAAAGTTTCAATTGTATAGTCTCATATTGTTTCTCAAATAAAGCTATGCTTTTTCCCTACAGTCTCTGACACACATGAGTACTTTTTCTACTCTGTGCATACAAGAGAGTCCATAGAATTAATTTATACTAAAAGTTAGTATACTCTAATGGCTTTTTAGTGGCCTCTGTGAAATGTGGTGGTGGCCTGTTACTTTCCTAATAGAAAAGTGTCCCCATAATAAAACCAGCACCATAACTGCCATTATTTGGTATCCTGCTGAACATCCGAATTGTTCAGTGGCTAGTGAAACTGAGCTGTTCTCTTTTCCAAGAGGTGTTCCTGATCACGTAGAACTGGTAGCACTGCCGCTATTCTTATTTGTACCTATTTCATGAATGGAGGACTTTCATTTTTAGTGCTGTCAGGCTGATCACTTGTATTCTATTTTTGTAAAAAGGAAAAGCCAAAAGAATTGATGAATAGCGTATTAGCTATGTAGAGCAGGTTATTTTCCCTTAATGTCATAAAGGCATACGTCTGTGAATTTAGTGAATATTTATATATGACCACCTACATATATTTGAAAATGCAATAATGCTAATATCCACTAGTGTAACTGCAAACTTACGATAAGAAGAGATGTGAGGAGAGATCTAGGGACCATTTTAGGAATCTCACAAAGCAGGTTTATATATCTCCTACAGCATTCAGAACTGTTAACTGCCCACTAGCCATTCTATTTACATTTTCATTTGGTCATTTGCACAGCAGGGTTTATAGTTTGAAGGTTAGACCTAACAAAATGTAGTAATCTTACAGGTATGCAATAGTGGGCAATGCATCTTGTGATGACAATATTATTGGTCTAAAAAGTTGCACCTGAAGGTTTAGTGGTGGGCTATAGCAGACTCCATGTTTTGTGCCTTGTTAATATTTAAATAGGTTACCACATGCCCGGGTGAGGGGTGGAGGTTACAGTAATTTTAGCCTCCTGCTTTTTCTGTTTCAGGGGTCTCCATTGGTTTTTCTGTTAAAAGCACCTGAGTCCAGTATTTTTAAACCATTTTAAAGACTTAAGCCCTGATCATGCAAAAACTTACTCAGGTCCCTTGCTTTATGCATGATGAGTAACAATGGAACTATTCACAATAAGTAAAATTAAACGTGTGAGTAAGCCTTTGCAGGCCCGGGGCACTTTCTTCTTCAGGGAAAGGGTAATTTCCCATGTCCCCAAAGGCCAAAACCTTTTACTTACAGACATCAAACAAGACTAATACTGACAGAGCAGGCTCTATTTTTACCTCCCGAAGATGTGTTGCTGCTTTCAGATAGGAAGGTCAATAAGCTGTGCATAGTAATAACATGAACTGATGTCTGAATAAAATCCAATATCATAAAACAACCTAATGGTACTCAGTGTAGTTACTGGTGATCATGCCATGATATCTTGACCAATTCTCAGATACCTGCTGCTACAGCTCATGTTACTACTGCACACTGTATAAATTAGAGGTCATTAATCTGTGAAGTTTTGGCTCTCAATTTTTTCCAGAATATTAAATTTCAGATTTTGCAGACATGTCTGATTTATAATACAAAGAGGAAATGAGAACTTTCAACTTGCACATGATATCTCGGATGCCTCATGTTTTTCCTTGTGTGCCCTCCTTGCCCAGAATAAATGATTAGGGAGCTGGAGCACATGACTTGTGAGGAGAGGCTAAGGGAACTGGGATTGTTTAGTCTGCAGAAGAGAAGAATGAGGGGGGATTTGATAGCTGCTTTCAACTACCTGAAAGGGGTTCCAAAGAGGATAGATCTAGCCTGTTCTCAGTGGTACCCGATGACAGAACAAGGAGTAATGGTCTCAGGTTGCAGTGGGGGAGGTTTAGATTGGATATTAGGAAAAACTTTCACTAGGAGGGTGGTGAAGCACTGGAATGGGTTACCTAGGGAGGTGGTGGAATCTCCTTCCTTAGAAGTTTTTTAAGGTCAGGCTTGACATAGTTGGGGATTGGTCCTGCTTTGAGCAGGGGGTTGGACTAGATGACCTGAGGTCCCTTCCAACCCTGAAATTCTATGATTCCATGAAATTTCTGTTTCAGCATTGTTTTTCATTTGCTGCCCAGTGCTATTTGAGGCTAGAATGGTGTTTCTTTGCAAGTATTCAACAAGATTATCTAGAAAATATGTAGAGAAAGGCAGTTCACTAGTCAGTTAATAGGAAATGCAAATATATTTTGGGTAAAGAAGCTTTTCTATTTTCCTTGTGTTTTATGTCAGTTATAGCGTGATTTATGGAGTGTTTGGTCTTTATAGCATCAACTTGTCTCCCATCCAAATCTGAACATTATGCATTATGTTTATATTGTATATAATATGTATATATTGGTATCTCTTCATGTGTACTGGGATTTTAGAATAAGGAGCATTAGAAAAAGAGTACGTTGCAATTCTCATGAATTTTCTACTCAAATCTTGTATCTAATTTCTTAACTTTATGAAATAAATTTTAAATATATTAACTGAAAGGAAATAAATAATGCCACTACTGGAAAATAAACAAAAAGAAAGCAAAACAAAAAATCCATTAATGAAACGCTATTGTTGAAATTTGACATGCACAAAATTCAATAAATCCAAACTTATGGGTCCCATAGCAACTTTGCGATCTGCTTACAAAAGTTACGAAAGGGAACAGAGTTAGCATTTGAATGGAAACCATAATTTTGAATAACCTGACTTGTTAAAATGTCAACAATAATGTTACATGAGAATTTTCTACGTTTACTTTTCTTGTTTGAAATGTGATCAGTCTGTGAAACAAATGAATTTATTCAGTTTGTAATGGTGCAGTATGTTACCTTTAAATTAATGTACCTGATATGTGCATGGGTGAACATTCAAATTATAGTGAATATTCACATAAAACATTTAAATTCATTTTTGATGCACAAAATTTTATTCAAATATGTTGCAAAAGTAGGTCAAATGTCTTCATCACAGACATCTGCAAAGAACAGCACTACTTCATCCTCTTCCTGACCACGGCCTTATACAGTGACGCTGCAGCCAGGTCAAGAGGAAGCAGAAGCAGAGTTGAAATGGTTGCTTTCATCATGCTTCAGCAGTTAATTTGCCAGCTCTGGGTATTGGAAGGATAAGGCACAGGAGGACTAATCTGAGCTTTATGGACACAGGAGAGAGCCGATCTCTCCTTGGGCTCTTTTCTCATTGGATGAGGGATTCTATTTAGAGACCACAGCTTATATCAACCAGACATTCACCTTTAGCATCTTCTCCCCTCTGGGAGACTCCTTTTCGTCTGTGTCCAAGAAACAGCCAAACAAGGGTATTTCTTGCTCTCTCACCACTGGGTGTCTCTGGCCATCTCCTCCATTGTCTTTGGGGACCTTTTCACTTCTCCCAGGGTAATAAATGACATATTTCCTCTCCTTCAGCTCTTTCCTTCTCACTTTTTTGAAAGTCCCAAGAGAATGCTTCTGAGGAGTCTCCCACCTCACAAAACGATCTGATTCTGCTATGAAGCCTACCTAACTTCTTATATGCCGTACGCGGTCACCATAGTGCTGGAGCAACTGGTAAACATTGCCAGACTTGCTTCTCTTCTCTTCCCCCCCCCCCCAGGGCTCATCAAACCAGCAGCATGCTCCCAATTGCATCTTTCCTTCCTCCACTAGGGTCAAGATCTGGTGTTTGGCCCCATCAGCTCTTCCCAAGCACCTCCACAGAATCTGCATGCTAGATCCTGCCTTCTATAATGTTTGGCTGGCCCACTCCACAGTGGATTGACCATTCCAAGCCCTCAGACCTGTCTCTGGATGCCAATGTCACTCTCTAGAGACCTTTATCAGAAGAAGGATGGGCATGATGAGGAAAAAACTCATTTAGGTCTCAATATCTGTGCCTCCTATACCTCTAGGTCTGCTCTCCAATGGTGGCTTAATGTGTAAGCTGACAAGTGGGCAGCTCCACTTTGTTGGGCAGACGCTTGGCAACTTCCTCTGGACGCAACCAGTTAGATCTGCTGGTCAGTTGACAGTTTTTGGTAAGGAGTTCTTAAGATCCATCGTAACCCAGCAGCCCTAGAAGTCTCTCCTTGAAAAGGGGGTTCCGAGCAGTCTCCTCTCAGTCACATGCTCTGTGTTCCCTAGTTCCTCCTCTTTCAGCTATACAGAGCCTCTGAGCTTTTACCTCTAGTTCTCCTTTTCCTCCTGAGTATTATCACTGCTAGTCAGACCCATTCTGTATACTGAGGATGGCCATATTGCAGAAGAAAACCATTTATCTTACTTGCTAATTGGTCTTGGTGATATGGTCACACCAACTTGTACTGTGACTGAAGGGTTTTCCTCTGGGTGAATGGACTCAGGCACAGTAATTAGCTAGACAAATGTGGGGCAATCTAAGCAAATTTATTCTCCAGCTCTGGAAGCTCTCAACTGGGATAGAGAAGAAGGGCTGGGTGCAGAGAGTCCTAGTGCCAGGTTGGCTGCCTACTGCCTGTCTGCGATGAGAAGCACAGTGAATGTACGTTCTGGTATTACTCCATCAGAGAAGGTGAAAAAACTGTGTTCTTCTGCACTGTGTTTTCAGTCTACTTTTTTGGGAACCTTTACTGCTTGTGTCTGTGTGTCTCTCTCTCTGAAAACCTTTCACATTCATAACACTTTCTCTTTCTGCCAGTTCAGCCAGTTACCTCAACCTAGCATCCTGTGCCCTTGAAGAGATCCACCGTAAAATTAAATTAAAACACGTGGTAGAAGAGTCATCAAAAAGGTTCCTGAAATCAGAGCTTATAGCTTGACAATTCAGTAATCAAGGAAGTGGCAACTTGAAATAAGTCAAAGCAGCTAATAGGCAATGCTGAAATCCTTAAAAAAACAAAATGAAATAAAACTTCCACTTAAAATCACCCTGTGTACAAATAGTTCCCCTTCAATCAATATAGTTTCTTGTTTTGCAAAGTTTCATCTTTACAATTTTAATTTTTTTAGGTTCTGAGCTTAAAGTTTTTGAATACATGTGTTCAGCCAAAAATCTATAGAATTTTCACAGAACATTTTGCATGTAGTTAACACAAGCAGATAAATATCCTGCTAAAGAGTGATTGCCAAAAAAATAAAAATATCTCTTCAGATGAGAGGACAAGTTATATAACTTACAAAAGCAGCCATTTTCACGTATCTGCTGACTCTTAGCTTGTTTAGACTATAAGTTCGTGGGGGAAGGGACTCTTTTTATAAATATTATATTGTTTTTTTAAAGCACCAGGCACCTTGTTGGTGCTTAAACATAATGATTCTTTTTATTTTTTATAACTTCTTTTAAACTGTGCACTTGGGTAGAGACCAAACTCTGATTCATCTAGACTTGTAATGTGTACCAGATATTCTGCTGACAGGTGGACTGGCTGAGCAGGTTACAGATCTTTCCAGGAAAAGGAGCTGAAAAGGAAGAAAAGGGTTCAGACTGATTATCTCAGGATAGGGCATTCCATCCATGGGCTTCCTTTTTGAAGCCAACAACACATTACTCTGTATTGTAGCAAGAATTCTAACTCATGAGCAGGAGCCAAGGATGCCTTTTCACAAGAGTGTATTTTCTCCTTTTCCTTTCATTTCCCTCCCAGTACAGTGACATGGAAGGCTGTAAAGAAAGTGGGCAGTTTCCAGTAGTCCGCTGATCTGTGTTGCTCCAAGTGTCCCTAGAGATGATCTCTCGCTAAGGGTATGACTACACTACGGGATTATTCCGATTTTACATAAACCGGTTTTGTAAAACAGATTGTATAAAGTCGAGTGCATGCGGCCACACAAAGCACATTAATTCGGTGGCGTGTGTCCATGTACCGAGGCTAGCATCGATTTCTGGAGCATTGCACTGTGGGTAGCTATCCCATAGTTCCCGCAGTCTCCCCCGCCCATTGGAATTCTGGGTTGAGATCTCAATGAATGATGGGGCAAAAACAGTGTCGTGGGTGATTCTGGGTAAATGTCATCACTCAATCCTTCCTCCGTGAAAGCAACAGCAAACAATCGTTTCGCACCCCTTTTTCCCTGGATTGCCCTGGCAGACGCCATAGCATGGCAACCATGGAGCCTGTTTTGCCTTTTGTCACTGTCACCGTATGTGTACTGGATGCTGCTGACAGAGGCGGTACTGCAGTGCTACACAGCAGCATTCATTTGCCTTTGCAAGGTAGCAAAGATGGTTACCATCCCTGTCTCACCGTCTGCCATTGTAAATTGGCGATGAGATGATGATTATCAATCATTTTGTACCGTTTGCAATTGGAAAGTGGCGATGACGGTTATCAATCATTTTGTACCATCTGCTGCTGTCATGGGTGCTCCTAGCTGGCCTCGCTGAGGTCGGCCGGGGGCACAAGGACAAAAATGGGAATGACTCCCTGGGTCATTCCGTTCTTTGTTTTGTCTAAAAATAGTCAGTCCTGCCCAGAATATGGGGCAAGTCTACTAGAAAGCCAGAGAGCACAGCCGCTCCAGGTCAAAGCCCCAGAGATCCTGCAGAAATGATGAGCTGTATGCCATTCTAGGGGGTGCCCCTGCAACAAACACACCCGTTGCTTCCCTCCTCCCCCAACCCTCCGGAGCTACCATGGCAGTGTCCCCCCATTTGTGTGATGAAGTAATAAAGAATGCAGGAAGAAGAAACACTGACTTGTTAGTGAGATAAAATGAGGGGGAGGCAGCCTCCAGCTGCTATGATAGTCCAGGCAGGACGTTAAAGGATTAGGGGGAGAGGATCGCAGTCACTTGCTGCTATGATAGTTCAGGGAGTACAGAATCTTTTCTTTAGACGCGAAATGCGAGGGGGGGGGGCTGATGGAGCTCAGGCTTCAGCTGCTATGATGAGGATGGTTACCCAGCATTTTGTACCATCTCCCAGGAATGACAGGAAGTCATTCCCATTTTTACCGAGGCCAGCCAGGAGCACTCAGGCTGATGACGGTTTTCCACCATTTTGTATCATCTGCCATCAGGAGAGGAAGGGGAGGAGATGCTGCTGTTCATTGCCGCAGCACCGCATCTACCAGCAGCATGCAGTAGACATACGGTGACATTGAAAAATGGTGAAACGATTTTTTTCCCTTTTCTTTCACGGGGGGGGGGGGAAGGGGGTAAATTGACGAGATACACTCTGAACCACCCTGGACAATGTTTTTGACTCTTCAGGCATATGGAGCTCAGCCAAAAATGCAAATACATTTCGGAGACTATGGGGACTGTGGGATAGCTGGAGTCCTCAGTCCCCCCTCCCTCTCTCCATGAGCGTCCATTTGATTCTTTGGCTTTCCATTACGCTTGTCATGCAGCACTGTGCTGAGTCCCTGCTGTGGCCTCTGTCTATCATAGCCTGGAGATTTTTCAAATGCTGTGTCATTTCATTTTCTGTAACGGAGCTCTGATAGAACAGATTTGTCTCCCCCTACAGCGATCAGATCCAGTATCTCCCGTACAGTCCATGCTGGAGCTCTTCTTGGATTTGGGATTGCATCGCCACCCGTGCTGATCAGAGCTCCACGCTGGGCAAATAGGAAATGCAATTCAAAAGTTCGCGGGGCTTTTCCTGTCTACCTGGCCAGTGCATCCGAGTTCAGATTGCTTTCCAGAACTGTCACAATGGTGCACTGTGGGATACCGCCCAGAGGCCAATACTGTCAATTTGCCGCCACACTAACCCAAATCCGACATGGCAATACCGATTTCAGTGCTACTCCTCTCGTCGGAGAGGAGTACAGAAACCAGTTTAAAGAGTCCTTTATATAGATATAAAGGGCCTCGTGTGGACGGGTGCAGGGTTAAATCGGTTTAACACTGCTAAATTTGGTTTAAACGTGTAGTGTAGACTGGGCCTAAGATTATCTGGATGATTCTGAATCTTCCTCCCCGTGGGTTCTGTGGCTTTCTGCACCAGGGTCAAGTGTTTCATTCCTCCTCAAGCACCTTAAGTCTTTTGTTCTGATTTGTGAACTGAGCTTTCCTAAAAGAATTAGAGAGATTAGATAAAGTGATCCAGACTGCAGTTACGCACTAGCACAAACATTACGTGGTGATGGGCATGGCATGGGCCAGAGGGAGCTCCAGCATGGCCAGATTTCCAACACACTTTGATTTTTGTGAGAAGATTTGATATAGCTCCTAGCTTTTTAAGAGTACAAACCAAAATTCTTAGCACCCTCTTGTGATCAGTGGGAGGGATACAGGGAGTTATTTCCATCTGGACTCTTACTTCCTTCCCTGCTTGGAATCCCACAACTTGTTGAGGGCTGACCAATTTTCTTAAGATGAACAGTCACCCTTCGCTCCACCCCTCCAAAGACAGGCTTGTTTTCAAGCAATTACGATTTCAAAGCGTGCACAGGTGCTCAGCACTGGCCTAACTCTGCTCCTGTTCGTGTCAATATTAAAACTTCCATTGACTGGATTGGGAGTAGTTAGATCAACACAGTGTGCTTTTGAAAATTCCTCCCTGAGTATCATTTTTTCATATAGTTCGGTTTGGCAGAATTCGATTATTGTTTTATAATTTCGACTGATAATCTTGATTATTTTTGTCTTTTTATCAATTTAAATATTCACAGTTGAGCAAAATTATGGAGGGGGTCAGACAGTAGTTATTTAATAATTCAAAGTATTAAAGCTTTATAACTGTTAAAACAAAATCCCAACATCACATGTTAAAATATAGCAAATAGCCTTAAATCAAAATCTAGTAAGTTTTCAAAAAAGCAGTTTTCTTACTTTGCCTATCTTTAAATGGTGATTATTATGGATGGTAATATTTATTTTAT
Organism: Gopherus evgoodei; assembly: GCF_007399415.2. Classification (NCBI taxonomy): domain Eukaryota; kingdom Metazoa; phylum Chordata; order Testudines; family Testudinidae; genus Gopherus; species Gopherus evgoodei. Next base: position 1,228,537 of record NC_044332.1, read on the forward strand.
CAGTTTGTGTGTGTATGGTGAAATGAACATTTACCGACATTTACTGATAGAATTCAAATCCTTCCAAGTCTAAATATAGTTCTATAGTCCTGTTAGTGTCCTCAGCTAGAAAAGGAGGAGAGATTGGAGCACTTTCCCAATTTCTATCCTATTCAGTATTCCAAAACAAAATACTTATTCTTCATACTTACCCCAGTTACATGATTGCCAAGTGGATTAGGAACTGTATCTAGGATAGGTACAGAGTAGCATGGAGTGCCTTGTCTGATCAGGATCAGAGTACATTCCATTCATGCTGCAGCCTTTTGTTCAGCAGTTGAACTGTGTATGGTGGTCACAGGGACTGATTTTGACCCAAATTAAGAGGTTTTATGTCTTCACAGAAGTTAAATTTATTTCAGATTATAGTAACCAAGAATCTGAAACAAATGCATTGAGCGTAATTTACTGTACATCTCTGCTAAAGTAAACCATGCACATGATCCTCCTCAGATACATAGGCAGTACTAAATTCTCTGGCTACAGGTAGTTTTACACATCCTTCAACTAATTGCAGTGGGTAATTTTTCAAAAGTATCTAAGTGAAAATGAATTGGGAAGTAGGTCGCTAAATGTCTTAGGTGCTTTCAAAAATTTTACCCAGTTTGACCAAATTTTAGAAAACAAAAAATTGAAGCTACTTTTAGAAAGCTGTCAAGGGGAAAGGTTGTAAATAGGAGGTTATAAATATCTTGGGAGGGAGGGAACTTGCCTGAAATTGTGAGTAAGAGGGAGCTAGCTCTGGGTTGGTTTTTGTGGCTGGGGGAAGGGGTAGGTGCAGCAAGACAGTTATTACCAGAAGCTCCTGGTTACAGACCTGCATGTAGGCAGTGGCTGTCAGATGGTTATTTATGCATTTGGACAGAGGCAGGACTGCAACTTGGCAGCAAGAACCACGACTGAGCAGCCCCTTTTAGGATCCAGACTGCTCACCTCGTGTGGGAGAGGGCTAGAAAAGGTGCCCTAAACACAGTCTGCCTTGTCTCCCCCAGACTGGATAACAATGTCCAGAGGGATCACCTTACTGCAGTCAAAACTGAACAATGAAATTTGGACCCTGGAATGTTTGAATCCTGATGGACAACCCAAAAATAACTAGCCAGAGCAAAGAACAGCGACTGTGACCAGAGAATTCAGAAGGCATGACGTCAGCATTGCTGCACTGAGTGAGACCTGGCATAGAGGAGAAGGAAAGCTCAAGGAACAAGGTGGTGGTTACACTTTTTTCTGGAAAGTAGCAGATGACAATGAATGACAAATCTACAGTGTTGGTTTTGCTGTCAAAAATGAAATAGTCAACCAGCTCTTGGAATTACCAGTTAGCATCATGACCCTCCATGTTAAATTTGCCAAAATCAACATGCGACTCATCAGTGCCTACACTCCAACCCTTGACGATGATGATGAAACCAAAGAAGGATTTTACGCCAACTTTGTCCAAATTCTCTCCACCAACCCCGAAGAGGAGAATCTCATACTCCTTGGTAATTTTAATGCGTTTTGGAATGGCACAATCAGAAAGGAAAGAGTGGGCAAGATCAATTTCAACAGAATTCTCCTGACCAAATGCACGGAATATGACCTAATTGTCACACAACATGTTTCCACCAAAAGAATAAGTAGAAGACATTGTGGAAGCATGTGATATAAGCATTGGCATCTGATTGACTATGTCATTGTCGGTGATTGTGAAGACGTTTACATCACCAAAGTGATAACTGAGGAACATTGCCTTATCTGCTGTATCACTTACATCAAATTCACACCAAAATGACAAATGCAGAAGAAATCAGCTAGATGGAAGATCAATGCCAAGAGTCTTAAAGACCAACTAAACTTGACCATTTCCAGCAGTGCCTCCCCAAGAAACTGATGAATATCAAAACTGAGATGGAGAGCCCCAAAGATCACTGGAAAGCATTCAGATTTGCCGCCCACACTGCATGTGAAGGAACACTGGGCTTCTCAACCAAGAAGCACCAAGACTGATTTGATGAGAACTATGAGGAAATCCAAGACCTGATCGACCGTAAGCACAAGGCCTTCTGTGATTGGCAGAATGATATCAGTTCCAAGCAGAAGCAATACTTCCACTATCAACTCAGAGCTGAAGTTCAAAGGAAAACCAGTGAAATGAAGAACAAATAATGGGAGAGCAAAGCAAAAGAGATCCAACACCCATGACATGCGAGGACTCTTGAACACCACCAAAGCCCTTTATGGTTCCCCAGGGCTAACCCTACTCCAATCCAGGGATGGAGCGAACCTTCTCAGGGAGAATGAATCTACCAGTGCATATTGGAAAGAATACTTCAAAGACCATCTGAATTGTGACTTCAGTGTTGGTCTTTGACTTAATCCCTTAACATCCTATCAAGGATGACCTCAGAATCCCACCAATGTTCGTTGAGGTAAAGAAAGCCATCAAACACATGAAGAACAATAAGGCATCTGGACCTGATGGAATCCCCACTGAAATCTTCAAAGGAGGAGGCGAACAGGCTCACCAGCTTCACGCCTTAATCCTCAAGATTTGGAATTCAGAAGAAATCCATATAGTTCTTGGAGATGCCATGATTGTGACCATCTTCAAGAAGGCTGACAAATTAGATTGTGGAAACTATTGAGGAATTACCCTGTTGTCCACCTCCGGAAAGATTCTTGCGTGAATTCTCCTCAGCTGGCTGCTGCCCTTGGCCAAGAAAATGCTCCCAGAATTGTAGTGCAGATTCAGACGATCTCAGAGTACCACTGACATGATCTTCTCTGCCCCCTAACTTCAAGAAAAGTGCCGCAAGCAACATCAACCTCTGTAAATGGTTTTCATTGACTTCACGAAAGCATATGACTCCATCAATTGTGAGACTCTGTGGAGAATTGTCATTACATTTGTATGCCCGCCAAAATTTGTTGCTGTCCTCTGACTCCTTCTTGGCGACATATCTGACAGTTATCCGCAATGAATCGGAAGTGGACCCCTTCCTATTCAAGACAGGAGTTAGGCAAGGCTGTCTCATTGCTCCAACCCTTTTTTCCATTTTCCTTTCTGTCATCCTATTCCTCATTTCTAACAAGTTGCCCTCCGGACTTGACATCCAATACAGATTGGACGACAAGTTCTTCAATCTCAGTTGTCTCCGATCCAAAACAAAGACTGAATCAGCCATTGAACTCCAATATGCGGACGACTGTGCCCTGTGTGCCACTCAGAAGATGATCTTCAAAAAAGAATCAACGCTTTCTCTGAGTCCTACAACCAACTCAGCATCACAATCAACACCAAGAAAATGAAGGTACTCCAACAACAGGATCCAAATCACCAGAATCATACCCCTGTAATTCAGGTCAGTAAAGGGACCCTGGAGAATGTCAGACACTTTCTTTACCTCAGTGACTATCTGTCTCAGAAAGCTGACATGGATGAGGAAATTCAACACCACCTTCAATGTACCAGTGCTGCTTTCGGACACTTGAGAAAACGTGTCTTTGAAGAGCAAGACATCAGGAATCACACCAAGCGTCTCATGTACCAGGCCGTTGTTATCCCTGCTCTCTTGTATGGTGTCAAAACCTGGTTCATGTGCAGTAGACACCTCAAGGTTCTTTAACGGTACCATCAACAGTGCTTCTGCAAAATCTTCCAAGTCAAGTGGACGACAGACACACCAACATTAGCGTTCTGTCCCAAGCCAAAACCTCCAGCATTGAAGCTATGATCATCCACCACTAACTCCATTGGGCTAATCATGTTTTTCAAATACCTGAAAATCAACACCCAAAGCAGATCATGTTCTCACAACTGAGCCATGGCCAATGGACAAGGGGAGGGCAAAAAAGGTGCTTCAAAGTCATCCTCAAAGCCAATATGATGAAGTGCAATTAAACTCATGGGAAACCCAAGCCCTCGACTGACCTAAATGGAAAAGGACCTTCTGTCAAAGATCCCAGAGACAGTGGAAAAGGAGGAAAGAACGTGCTGGAGCCCAACTCAACAATCCAGATCCACTCCTTCCACTGGGAAATGTCTGCACCAATTGTGACAAGATCTGTGGATCCTGGATTTTATGTAAGGCAATCATCTTCAAACTCCAAGGAATCACCAATGGACATGCCTAATTCCTACCATGATGATGGCCCATTTGTGTCTGTGGCTGGCCCCATTTTGTTAGGAAATATAGTTGCATTTGTTGTGGTAAATTGAGTCTTAATTATCATGTAAGTTTTAGTAACACTTGGTTTCAATGACTGTATTGTATTTCTTTGGGAATAATTTCAATGAGAGCTTTAATTAGCAGTATCTGTTTGTCATGACTGAGGGATTCTATTTTAGCAGCTTTACTTGATACAGTTGAAAAGAAAATAAGTTTAGAATGTATTTATTTAAAAAGCTGTGGTTTGCTCCCGTTTTCTAAATAAACCGGAATTAATTGGAGAATGAAAAAAAGTCATTTTAGTAAATATGATTGACATTTGTTGTACTGTTGTCTTCATATTTAGCTGTAAAATGATAAATGCCATTAAATCCGCTACGTTTTTCTGAATACATTTTTTTAGCATTAATATATGCCAGTAGAGCCTCAGAAGCTTTAGCTACAGGTACAGTTAAGCATTTGTGCATTTTTTGCAAATAGTAGAAGCAGTGACATTAAGCATATGAAGGAATCCCTATAGTTATACATATTTACAAATATTTATTTTGGCAAGAGTCCCTTATTCAGATATTCCCTGCTGCACTCTTACTAATACAGTATCCATATTTTTCACAGTACACTCTTCAAATTATGATATGTTCTGGAATTAGTCCTAAGGCAGGGGCTTGCCCTTGCCGTATAATTTTATTTTTTGCAAATATTCAATTTTTCTTACTTTGCAAGGAAAACATACTTTTAAAAGAACTGTGCACTTAACATATGAGCATTTCAGAATTGCAGTTGGTAGACTTGCCTGTAACAGAGTTTGGTGATAGTGTCTCCTACTGTTTCATAAAGGTATGAGAGAAAGTTCTTACTAGGATAACTAACAAGCCTTAACAAATCCACCTAAATATTTATTTGCATATATATAATTATATTTCAAAAGACACTTATGAATAGTTAGTCTGGGCAATATGTGCCTGCTTTCTGTGCTATCACACAGCCAGTAGGAAAAGAAGGAAGTCTCTATTTGCAATGTAGGAAAAATCCCAATATAGACACAGCAGAAAAGTGGGTTCTGCATTTGTCATTATTGCCAGAGTCTACAGGAGACCTCATTTCACTTTGTCCTAACAACGTGATCTAGAATGCTGTCTCTTCTCTCCAATAAGACAGGCTTTTTTTCATTTCTTTTCTCTGAAAAGATTCATAATCTATAGCAAGTATACTTCTTAGAGAGCAGGTTGGAACTCCAGCAGAAACAGCACATCTTTAATGACATTTTTAGAAGAAATCCAGTACAAATCTGTCTTCACTTCTTTTCTTCTTCATTTACATTTTACTACAGATGTTAATGAAATAACAGTTCCTTCTAAAACATCTGTGTATTTAAGCCATTCCAGGAAGCATAACATGATAAACCCAGCAGACTGCAGGTGAGGGGAAAAAAAAGGCTCCTGATTTCATTTAAAAAAAAAAAAAAGCCTTTTTAAACCAGTTGTTCAAAAATTATTTTTCATTTGCATACTTTCTGGGGCTAGGTTATAGCCACCATGTGGTGGACCTGTTATAAGTCTGTAATATTTTTTTCTCCCAACAGAAAAGTGTTAGTGGATGCAGCTAGTTAATTAAAAAACAAAAGAACAGGCTTCTGGAGGTTTCATTTTTGTATGTGGTTAAATCCTGAATTGCTCTCCATTGTTTAGATGGGTTGAACTAGAACATTATGAATAGACCGTGGTATTTCCAATGAATGTAATTGTAAGCAGTTCTGCATTATTTAATAGTTAATATGCTTAAAATTTTAGCAAAAAATGATTGAGGAATGTTTAAAACTCTGAGTAGTTAGCCAGTTAGATTGCAACATATGCAACCATTACTCCTTTCGTTCCACATGCTTGTATAGAATTTTATAATAACTTTATATATTTATAATGTGCCCCTTACAGAAGCTCATTGTGCTGAAAATCTTCATGGCGTCACTTAAAACCCCCAAAAGATAGCTATCAAAAACTTTAACAAATAAAAACAGATGGCGAAATGAAAAAGGGGAGGGAAAAAGTAATAAATACAGGCCCACAATAGCAAAAACATTTTATAAATAAGCAAAACATCTTTGGATTTTAAAAAGGATTAAGATACTTTCCAAAACTGGGGAGAGATGGAGTGAATTTTTTTTTTCTTGAGCGGGAGGCAAGTTAGAAATCCAGATTTTAGCAGCTACCACAGCTCTGACCCAGTCCCCTCCCAGTTAAGACAAGGTGGTGGGAAGTTTTGACAGTGGGTGGTATCTGAGCACAGATACCCATTAAGTCGATGCTGAAGGAAGAAGTCTCAACTATCGCCAGGGTCTACTAAGGGTTTTAAAAGTCAACAGTGCCAACTTAAAATCAATCTGCTAGTTTATAAGCTGCCAAGGTAAAGAATGCAAGGTGGGCGTAATGTGATTATGGTAACTCAAGCCAGTGAGTAAACGTGTTCCTGTACTCTGAGTAATCTGCAGCATAATAATATACGTAACTGAACTACGCAGAACATTCCATCTCGACACATAGGATGCACGTGAAATCTGGAAGCATTGTAGGAATGATGATAACCCATATATTTAGGTGGAGCTTCTTTTTTTAAAGAGTTCTAATATCTCCAGGATTTGCAGTGGGAACTTGAAATTTGGCAGGAGACTGGTACTGTTATGAGGAAGGTGCCTTTTTGTGGCCCCATGAAAAACCATTCTCATATAGCCAAGTGATTTGCTACTAAACACTGTCATTTCTCATCTGTTTTTTTGCTCAGGGCAGCTTTCTCCTGGTTTGCCATTACAACACTGAACTTTGTTAGCACTGTGCATTCACCCACCCTAGTGTGCTAGCATACTAAATGGATTCTCATCCTTCTGCTGACATACCCACGTCCCATGAAAATACCATTTGGCCTAGGAGATGGTGCTCTGGGCTGGGACTTTGTATGTGATGGTGGGCAAATCACTTAAATCAGACTTTCACAAATGGTCACTAATTGTGTGTTCTTCATCTTCTAGCTGTCTACATTTAAACCCCTGATTTTCAGAAGTGTTAAGCACTCACAGTGATAAATGAAATCAGTGGGAGCTGTGGATGTCAGACCCTCTGGAGTAAGGCTATGTGGTATGGAATGCAGGGATTCAGGAGGCCCTCAGTGCTAATGCTGGCTTTGCTATCTGATATGTCTACACCAATTAAAAAAAACTCCGCGGCTGGACAGTGCCAGCCAGCTCTGGCTCTGCCTGCAAGGCTTTCAATCCGGTATAGACTTCCAGGCTCAGGCTGCAAAACGGTGTGCTCTGAACATGTCTCTGGAACTGGTTGTAAATGCAGGGACTAGGGGATTGTTTGGCAAGTTGTGTATGTGGTAGAGGAGCCTGTCAGTAGAAGGCATGAGAAGCAGTTGTGAGCAGAGACAGAGATCCTTGGGCATAGACCTGACTGGAAGGGCAGACTTGGAAACCAACAATAAGAAACCGCCTGCTCTTGTTTGTTTCTACTGTGCAGGGAAAACAGTGTACAGTCTTTGTAACTAAACAGGAGAGCGCCAAATAATACACCTGACTCATCTCATCTCTCTCCTCATTGAAACAGCCTGGCAAGGCCCTGGATATTCGCTAACCACTTGAGCCAAAGGGGCAACAGTACTTAAATATTACTTACCGTCCTCCCTCACAGGGGAGTTATGAAGATTAATTATGTAATATCTGTACAGTACTTTGAACATGTGAAGGGCCATTTAAAAACACTAAATACTCTGAAAAATCACATCTTGGTGTCTCAAGATGGGCACCCAAAATTAGTGGAGATTTTTGCAGATTTTGGTCTTCATCTCCCTGAATCTCAGTTCTTCTTTTGTCAAAGCTCTATCTACTTCTGAGAGGTGTGGCCAGGATGAGTTTGAATTCATTGGGCTCAGACAACTTTTATTCTGGCACTTTACTAATTTGTGAGGGTCTCATTTTGTAACCTCAAAAACATTTTCTTAATATAGTCGTGATTATTTTGGTTATAATAATTTTCTTATAAAGCATTTCAGTTGATCAAGAATATTTACAAATGCACATGTTAATTTAAAATGCACAATGGCTAGACAGTACTAAACTAGGCAGTTTTTTCACCAGTGCAATTACATTGATGTTGGCTATCCTTGTGCAAGCCTGTAATGTAGATGTGCACACCCATAATGCAGATGTGCTGCACCAGCACAAAACTGGGCTTTCATCAGTGCATGTTACTTAAGTATGCACTGATGTAAGCTAAACTTTGTACCAGTAGTGGTTTGTTGGTTTGATTTACCTAAACATACTAGGGCCTCCCTTAAGAAATGTTTATTCATGTATCCTTAGGGCATGATTCCAAAAGGAAATGTTTAAAAATGATTGTGACAACCTGACACAAGTGAGAACCTGCTGCAGTGCCTGAAATTGACCAGTCTGTGAGCACAGTTGTTTTAGCCTCGTGTGGATGGTGGTGCAGATGCATGCCACACCATTGGGAAATCCAGGAGCTTTTGAGACTGGCTTAGACGAAAATGCCTTTCTGGAGTTCTGGTGGCTCTGATCATTGTCCATCCTTTCATGTAGAACCAACTGTGGATTGAGGAGCATAGCCCCACCCCTTTTGGAGAAGTTAGTGCTATTTAAATAATAGGTCCACGTGCTCACTAAGTACAGGGGCTCTGACTGTAACCAGCTCCTACACAGGGCCACAGAGGGTAAGCCAGGTACAAGACATACCACATCCCCAAAGAGGTTAGCCATAACTTAGCATGTGCGCTCTCTCTTAAATTTGGAATGAGGATGAGTGGAGTGACCTGCCCTCCTAATGCAAGAACCATTTGCACAAGGAGACATGCTCTTTCATTGTTTTGTTAAATGTATTAAAACGCATCAGCGTCAAGTTATAACAGTTCCTATTTGGTGCATTGTAGTATGAAGGCTTTGGGTGGTGAGGCTGTGTGCATTCACTTTTTTTCCTTTCACGTCTCAACAGCAGCAACAGGAAATGCTAGCAATGAAACATCAGCAGGAACTCTTGGAGCACCAGAGAAAGTTGGAGCAACATCGACAGGAACAGGAGATGGAGAAGCAGCATAGAGAACAGAAACTACAACAGCTAAAAAACAAAGAGAAAGGAAAAGAAAGTAAGTAACAGCAAGATAGTTTTTCAGTGATGGAATTTACAGTAGGTGGATAGAAGCCATGGGCACTCGTAACTCTGTTTTACACTGTGGTTGTACAAAGGTAGTTTACAATGCTTAGGAAACATCTGTAGTTCTCTGCATACAGAGACTTGTTGCATGAAATTCTCATGTTAACTGTGAGAAGAGATTAAGGATAAAGAAAAGATGAAACTGTATCTGAGCCCTCAGTTTTGTTTTTTATATATGTACAATAAAGTATCTTGATTCTGAAAGTATTTCTTTATACCTTACACGATATGGTTTGCTCTTGTGTATGTGGTAGTTCCCAAGGAAAAGTGTGCAACAAGATGCAGTAAAATTATCATCACATAAGAATGGCATGGTGGGTCAGATCTACGATCCATCTAGCCCAGTATCTTATTTTCTGACAGAGGAAATGAAGAGAACAGGGAAATTGAGTGTTCCATCCCCTGTCGTCCAGTCCAGCTTCTGGCAGTCAGATGTTTAGGGACATGCATAGCATGGGGTTGCATCTCTGACCAGGTTGGCTAATAGCCATTGATGGACCTATTTTCCGTTTGATTCTCTCCTGATTCTTTTTTGAACCCAATTACACTTTTGGCTTTCATTTCTCCTGGCAATGATTTCCACAGGTTAACTGAATGTTGGGTGAAGTACTTCCGTTTGTTTGTTTTAAATCTGCTGCTTATTAATTTCATTGGGTGACTTTTGCTTCTTGTTTTACATAAAGGAGAAAATACTCACTTTCTCCACACTTCTCATGATTTTATAGACCTCTATCACATCTCTTAGTCGATGTCTTTTCCACGCTGAACAGTCCCAGTTTTTTTATTCTCTCCTCATATGGAAGCTGTTCCATACCACTAATAATTTTTGTTGCCCTTCTCTGTACTTTTTCTGATTCTGATGTATCTTTTTTGAGGCAGGGAGCCAGAACTGCATAAAGTATTCAAGGTGTGGGTGTACCATGGATTTATATAGTAGCATTATATTTTCTGTCTTATCTACCCTTTACTAATGGTTCCTACGTTCTGTTAGTGTTTTTGACTGCCACTGCAGACTGAGTGGATAGTTTCAGAGAAATATCCACAATGACTCCATGGTCTGTCTCTTGAGTGGTAACAGCTCATTTGGCCCCCATCATTTTGTAGATGTAGTTGGAATTGTTTTCAAGAGTGCATTACTTTGTATTTGCATTAGGACCACACAAATCCCCCATCAGACATTTCAGTTGCTCATTCTGATCCTTACTGCACATGAATTTGAAGCACGTGAGAGGTGTTCAGTTAGCAGCATTGAAGGTTGAACTCCATTAACCCCAGATCTCGCAAGCAGGCTCCCCTCCCAATGTGTCTCAGTCCTGCCCTGGAGAGACCACCTTTAGTGCTTAAAGCAGGAACAGGCAAATTTTTTGGCTTGAGGGCCACATCGAGTTTCATAAATTGTATGGAGGGCCTGTTAGGGGAGAGGGTTGTGGCCCGGCCTCCACCTCCTATCTGCTCCTCCCACCTGGACTCCTGCTCTATCCAACCTCTCCGTTTCCTGATTGCCCCCCACCTGGACCGCTGCCCCATCCACACACCTCTTCTCCCTGTCCCCTGACTGTCCCCAGACCCCTGCTGCCCCATTCAACCCCTCCTCTCATTCCTGATGCCCCCCCCCGGACCCCTGCCCCATCCAACCACCCCTTCTCTGGGGTTGGGAAGCAGAGCCCTGGGAAAAGGCGGGGCTGGGTGGTGGAGGAGGCTGGATCTGAGATAGGGGGAAGGGATAGCTCAGTGCTTTAAGCTTTGGCCTGCTAAACCCAGGGTTGAGAGTTCAATCCTTGAGGGAGCCATTTAGGGATCTCAGGCAGAAATCTGTCTGGGGATTGGTCCTGCTTTGGCAGGAGGTTGGACTAGATGACCACCTGAGGTCCCTTCCAACCCTGACATTCTATGATTATCCCTACAAAAGTTGTAATTTATGGGGTAGGGATAGCTCAGTGGTTTGAGCATTGGCCTGCTAAACTCAGGGTTGTGAGTTCAATCCTTGAGGGGGCCATTTAGGGAACTGGGGTAAAAATCTGTCTGGAGATAGGTCCTGCTTTGAGCAGGGGGTTGGACTAGATGACCTCCTGAGGTCCCTTCCAACACTGATATTCTATGATTCTCCCTGTCCCCTGATTGCCCCCGGAACCCCTGCCCCTGACTGCGCCCTGCCGCCTCATCCAAGCTTCTCTCCTTCCTGACTGCCCCCCCCCCCCCCGGGACCCCTGCCTCCATTCAACCCCGTTACCACCATCCACACCCCTGACCACCACCCTGAACTCCCCTGCCCTCTATCCCACCCCCCCCCCCGCTCCCTGTCCCCTTACCGTGTTGCCTGGAGCACCGCTGGCTGGCAGCGCTACAGCTTCACCGCCAGGCCACAATGCCGCCACCACCACACGGCTCAGAGCACCGGGTCAGGCCGGGCTCTGCAGCTGTGCTGCCCCAGGAGCTCACAGCCCTGCTTCCCCAAACGTTGTGCCAGCAGCGGAGCGAGCGAACTGTGGCTGCGGGGGAGGAGGGACAGCAGGGGAGGGGCCGGGGGCTGCTAACCTCCTAGGTCAGGAGCTCAAGGACCGGGCAGGATGGTACTGTGGGCTGGATGTGGCCCACGGGCTGTAGTTTGCCTACCCCTGGCTTAAAGGGTACTTGAGGTACTCCATTCAGTCAGCAGTTTCTCTGAGACAGCCAGCAGGGGTGCTGTTTGTAGAGGTAGTTTTCACAGTGTAAACATTTGTCCACTAGAAGCTTCACTGACTCACCAACTCATTCCTTATAGGGTACTGATGAGCCTGCAAGAAACTGTCGGGACAGCCTGTTACAGATTTGAACTAGTGACTAAGCTATGCAAGGGGTCCAATTACCAACCCTCCTGAGACTGCCATTTCCCACCTCCTTACCTGACTGGAAAAACATTGAGCAAAGTAGTATGTTTTCTTGGTGGCCGGAGCTAGACAATAATTTGGAGAGTCTTCCAGTTGCTAGGAAGTGCTGTTTTCTGCATGACGGAATAACAAAGGTCATAACATTGTGAACCCTTATAGAGATACCAATATACTGTTTTAAAAAAAAGAGAGAGAGAAAAATAAGTTGCATGTGATGGTTCAGAAAACCCTTTAGAAAAGTTTCCCATTGTCTTCTAAATTCTCTAGGGATTTTCCATCAGGAAAGTGAGACAAGGAAAGGAAGTGAGAGGTGGAAGAGGCAGAGTGAGTGGATAGGGGAGACTTATGGGGGACCAGATAAGATACGTGAGGTGGACATGCAAGGACTTTTCCAGAAACACAATGCCTTTCAGGATCTGCCAGGACTGGGAGATTAAGTTTTGTCTGCTTTTTTCCTAGAATCTGATTTCCCCCACCATAAGCCCCCTCATTATAAGGGTAGGCAGTAAATCTAATCCCCATTCAAAGTGAAGGAGGCTGTAGATTTGGTAAATGCCTCAATAAAACACTTTTGTTTAAGGTCAGAGCTATTTTAGATGAGCTGGTATGACTAAAGCAAAAGAGTCAGAATTTACCATTAAGAAATTGGGTAGTTTGGTGCTGCTGATGAGTGGGTGAAGATGACTTTCCATATAGGATCAATCCTGTGGTTTAACCACAAGGATGTGTGCTGTTGGCTGCCATATGAGATGATACTTTCCCTTTTCTTAGTGTGTTTTTTTTGTTTGTTTGTTTTTTAGTATAAATCCTAAGTAATGACAATAATCTTTTACCATGTGGAAACTAAATATTACATCTTCCCTCTCCATTGTTAGCTCAGATCAATTGATGATATATATGCTTTGTTCTATCTGTTCTTCCTGTAAAACGTGTATTGTTTTGTTTTTATTTTAAATTTTTTTAAAAAAAATCAATAAAACAGACTGGCTACAAAACACTCAAAGGATCTGAAGAATATTTTTGAAAGAAATTCAGATAAGTGCAGAAGAAAGACTAGAACCGTGGGATGTTATGTTGTAATCATGGAAACAGTCTTCCTCTTTATTTTTCAATACTTTTATTTAAAAGGCAGGATAGTGTTTGTATAATCAGTGCAGCTAAACATTTTAGAACACTTAAAATATTTTTCTTACATCCTAACATTTTGCTAAACTTAATTCAGCTACAGTTATCCTAAGCTAGAAAATAAGGAGGAAATACTAGATACAAGAAAAGTCTACCCTCCCCCACCCATGAATATGAGACCAAATACACTGTGTAGTATTTTGTAAGAGACAACACAAACAGATTTCACTTAACGTAATAATGGCATCTCCCTTCTTTCTCATCTCAGGATACCAAAACTGCCGAATGTGACTTGAAATATGCTGTCATGATGCATTTGTACCAAAAATATAACTTCCACAACAACAATACAAAAGGAAAATGTTTAGCAAACAAAGTAGACTAAGTTAAATTTTCTTAACTTGTAAGTTCTTACCATACAACAAGGAGTAGCATCAGCAGCAGAGAGCTGGACCTTGCCTGTCATCATCCTACCTTCCCACCATTATCAGTAGGACCTAGAACCAGTTCTAAGCGCTGCTCCCAGCCAGCCACACCTGGCCCCATAATCTGCTGCTAACCCAGGCCTTCCAGGCATGGAATTTCAAAGTCCATTGCTGCTGCAGAGACTTTCACAGTCCTCCTCAGCACAAGTTACCTTTGGCACACTGCCTTTTCTTAGCCCTTCTGCTGTCACAGCTTGCAGTCCTTCTATCTCTGAACTGTGGCACTGTAGTTGTGATGTATCAGGGGGTAGCCTTGTTAGTCTGTGTGATGCAGTAGGGACTGTCTGTGTGGGGAGTGGGAGAGCAGGGGAGGACTTTAGGGGATGGACGATGCCAGGGCCTGTAACCTGAGCTAGGTAAGGGAGGGGAAAGGTCAACACCTTTGCCCGGGAAGGGGGACAAAGGAAGGGAGTGGCAGGAGGGAAACAGTTTGAGTTTGGGCTTGGGGCTGGATGGGCGGAATTCAGGGTATCCTAGCTAGGATCCAAGCACCCTGAAAGCCCAGAAGGACTCGGTGGAGGGGTCCTGACTGTGCCTGCAAGCTCTGCTGTAACCTGCGTTCCTGTTGTCCAATAAACCTTCTGTTTTACTGGCTGGCTGAGAGTCACTGTGGGTCCCCGGAAGAAGGGTGCAGGGCTGGACTCCCCCACACTCCGTGACAACTGGTGGTAGAAGTGGGATATACTGCACCCCGTGGACGGTGCTTCCTGCAGTAAGTGACTGGGGAGCAGTAAAACGAAGGGGTGGTTAACCCCTGGGAGTGTGTGCCCAGTGAGAAGGACTTTGCAGTAACAGGGTCCCCCGGGGGATTGCAGCGAGCGGTCCCAGGGGCGGAGGAGTCTGCAGCTCGACCCTGGCAGAGAGGTGGTGTCCTCACGAAGGGCTGGTGCACTAGGAGTCCCCCTGGAAGCCATGGGGAGCGGCGAGCACCCCGGCCTGTGAGTGGCCAGCAGGAAGATGTATGCCAAGCGGCGCAAGTGCGACCTGCTGGAGCTGTGCAAGCAGAGGGGGCTGCGCCCGGGGAGACTCACCAAAGACCAGCTGATTGCCCAGCTGGAGCAGGGAGACCGCATGAATGAGCGGAGCCCTGTCTCTGAGGGAAGCAGCCTGGCAGATGCAGCGCAGGCACCAGTGTCTGTCCCCGCTGGGAGTGGTCAGCCGGCGGATGAGGGCTTCCCGAGACCCACCCTTCCTAGGCCTAGGGGAAGGGCGCGGAGGAACCCAGTGTATACCGAGGGCACCGTGACACCCCCGGCCAGCAGGGGATCCTCCCGGCGAAGCTCACCCCCCAGCAGGGGATCCTCCCAGCAACGCTCAGCATCCGTGGAGCGGATGTGGCTGGAATATGAAAGGGAGCTGAAATGGGAGGAGCTCGAGTTAGAGGCGAGAGCTGGAGGAGAAGGCGAAACAGCGTAAACATGAGGAGAACCAGTGCCAGCGTGAGTGGGAGGAGAAGGAGAAACAGCGTAAACATGAGCGGGAGGAGAAGGAGAAACAGGGTAAACATGAGCTGGAGCTGGCCCGGCTGGCGAGCAGTGAGGCCCTGGCTGCGGTGAGTGAGGGGGGACCCAAGCCTACAAAGAGCTTTGATAAGCACTTGCTGCCCCGGCGTAAGGAGGGGGAGGACATAGATACCTTCCTGACGGCCTTTGAGAATGCCTGCGAGCTGCACAGGGTTGACCCTGCAGACAGGATCGCAGTTCTCACCCCCTTACTGGACTCCACAGCTGTGGAGGTGTACAGCCTACTGAAAGGGGTGGAGGCAGGGGACTACGAACTGTTCAAACAGGCCCTGCTCCGCGAGTTTGGGCTGACTCCTGAGATGTACCGGAAAAAGTTCCGGAGCCAGCGTAAAACCCGTGAGGTCACATACCTACAACTGGTCAACCGGGCGCAGGGGTATTCCCGCAAGTGGACAGCTGGGGCCCAAACTGAAGAGGACCTGCTTGACCTATTCATACTGGAGCACCTGTACGAGCAGTGCCCGTCCGACTTGAGGCTGTGGTTGATGGACCAGAAGCCGGAGAACCCGCAGCATGCAAGCCAGCCGGCCGACCAATTTGTGGACAGTCGGGCAGGGGATGGCAGGGAGGAGTCTCGAAGGAGCGGGCCTGCCTCAACGCAGAGAGAGAGTCATCATGGGACCTCCCAAAGGGGGCCTATGGAGAACCCCCCCAAAAGGGGAACATCCAGCGGCAGGTCCCTCCAACCCACTCAAGGGGACCCACGAGATATGGGCTGCTATCGCTGTGGCCAACGAGGTCACATACGGGCCCAGTGCCCCAAGCTCAGGGACAGACCAAGCAGACCCAACCCGCAGAGGGTTGACTGGGTAAAGACCCAGTCAGAGGAGAGACAACGTTCCCAGGAAAGGGGGGCTGGCAGCATACAACCTGTGGGTGCTCCAGGCTCCGGGTTTTTGGTTTACCGGGTGGGCGCGGGGCTGCCCCTCCGGAAAGAGTGCATTGTTTCCCTGGAGGTAGATGGGAGGAAGGTCACTGGGTACTGGGACACGGGCGCAGAGGTGATGCTGGCCCGGCCCGAGGTGGTGGCCTCAGATCGGATGGTGTCCGACACCTACCTGACCCTGATGGGCGTGGGCGGGACCCCATTCAAGGTGCCTGTGGCAAGGGTACACCTGAAATGGGGGGCCAAGGAGGGCACCAAGGATGTGGGGGTACACCGATATTTGCCCACTGACGTGTTAATGGGAGGGGACCTCGAGGACTGGCCTAGTAACACCCAGAGTGCCCTGGTCGTGACTCGTAGTCAGAGTCGGCAAAGGGCACTGCACCCCAACAACGGGGAAGGTACTCAACCCGAGGTGCAGGACCCTAACCCAGGGAGCGGGGAACGCCCAAGGGCACGGTTCAGAGAGGCTGCGGCCTCAGACCCAGCCAGCAAGAGAGAGCCGGTCCCCATCCCTGTCCCAGCTACTGAGTTCCAGGCCGAGTTGCAGAAAGATCCCTCCTTGCGGAAGCACAGGGACCGGGCTGACCTTAGTGCGGTACAGACCATGAGGAGAGGTTGCAAGGAGAGGTTCCTGTGGGAGAAAGGGTTCCTGTACCGAGAATGGGCTCCCCCAGGGGAAGTAGAGTCATGGGGGATCAGGAGGCAGCTGGTGGTTCCCCAGAAGTTTCGTCACAAGCTGTTGTACCTGGCCCATGACATCCCTCTCGCAGGGCACCAGGGAATCCGGCGCACCAGGCAGAGGCTGCTACAGAACTTTTACTGGCCTGGGGTCTTTACCCATGTCCGACAGTACTGCCAATCCTGTGACCCCTGCCAGAGGGTGGGGAAGGCCCGGGACAAGGGGAAAGCGGCTTTGAGGCCTTTACCCATCATAGAAGAACCTTTCCAGAAGGTGGCCATGGACATAGTGGGACCCCTCAGCAAGACGACCTGGTCAGGGAAGAAATACATCCTGGTGGTGGTGGATTTTGCCACTCGCTACCCCGAGGCGGTGGCCTTGTCCTCTATCGAAGTACACACAGTGGCAGATGCGCTGCTGACAATTTTCAGCCAGGTGGGGTTCCCCAAGGAGGTCTTAATGGACCAGGGGTCCAACTTCATGTCGGCCCTGCTCCGGTCCTTATGGCAGAAATGTGGGGTCCAGCACAACTGGGCCTCAGTGTATCACCCCCAGTCCAACGGGCTGGTAGAAAGGTTCAACGGGACGCTGAAGATGATGCTAAAAACATTTATGAACCAGCACCCGCAGGATTGGGACAAGTACTTACCTCACCTGCTGTTCGCGTATAGGGAGGTACCCCAGGAATCTACCGGGTTTTCACCTTTCGAACTGTTGTATGGAAGGCGGGTAAGGGGGCCCCTAGACCTGATGAGGGACGAATGGGAGGAGAAGGCCGCTCCCGAGGGAGAGTCAGTGGTGGAGTACGTCCTGACCTTCCGGGAAAGACTGGCCGAGCTCATGGGCCTGGCCAGGGAGAATCTGGCCCGAGCCCAGAGGAGGCAGAAGGTCTGGTATGACGGCACGGCACGGACCCGTGCCTTCGCCACCGGGGATCAGGTGATGGTTCTCATCCCCGTGAGGAGAAACAAACTCCAGGCCGCCTGGGAAGGGCCCTTCAAGGTTATCAAGCAACTGAATGAGGTAAACTATGTGGTGGAGCTGTCAAACCGGACACATCACCGTCGGGTGTACCATGTGAACATGATGAAACCATACTATGACAGAGGGAATGTGGTGTTGGCCGTGTGTGGACATTGGGAGGGGCAGGGAGATGACCCCTTAGTAGATCTATTCCCTGGGACAAAAGCTGGTTCCCCCCTGGAGGCAATTCCTCTCTCTGATCAACTGACCCCGGATAGCACGCTGAGATCAGGGGGGTGCTGCATCTATACCGACAGCTGTTTTCCAACCAGCTTGGACACACTAATTTGACTGTCCACCGGGTGGAGACCGGGTCACATCCCTCTATAAGATGCTCCCCTTTTCGGGTCACTGGTAAAACTGCCCAGGATCTTGAAAGAGAGGTCAGGGACATGCTGGCTTTGGGGGTGATCCAGCCGTCTTCCAGTCTTTGGGCCTCGCCAGTGGTGCTGGTCCCCAAGAAGGATGGGTCAATCCGGTTCTGTGTGGACTATCGAAAGCTCAATGCCATCACCGTATCTGATGCCTACCCTATGCCCAGGCCTGATGAGCTCCTAGACAAGCTGGGAGGTGCTCGGTACCTCACCACTATGGATCTTACCAAAGGCTACTGACAAGTGCCGCTGGACGCAGATGCCAGGCTGAAATCAGCCTTTATCACCCCTCTGGGGCTCTATGAGTTTCTAACCCTGCCCTTCGGCCTCAAGGGAGCGCCGGCCACCTTCCAGCGCCTGGTGGATCAGCTACTGAGGGGGATGGAGAGTTTTGCCATGGTGTATATTGACGACATCTGCGTCTTCAGCCAGACCTGGGAGGACCACATGTCCCAAGTTAAACAAGTCCTGGACCGACTCCGAAAGGCTGGGTTAACAGTAAAGGCTGAGAAGTGCAAGGTGGGGATGGCTGAAGTATCTTACCTGGGTCATCGGGTGGGGAGCGGCTGCCTGAAGCCGGAACCAGCCAAGGTGGAGGTGATCAGAGACTGGCCTGCTCCCCAAACCAAAAAGCAGGTCCAGGCCTTTATTGGGATGGCGGGGTACTATCGAAGGTTCGTGCCCCACTTTAGTGCCATAGCCGGCCCCATCACTGAACTGTGCAAAAAGGGGAAGCCAGACAAGGTGATCTGGACTGAGCAGTGCCAGGAGGCTTTCCGGGCGCTGAAGGAGGCTCTGGTTAGTGGCCCAGTTCTGGCAAACCCAGATTTTGACAAACCCTTTATGGTGTTCACCGATGTCTCAGACACGGGACTGGGGGCGATGTTAATGCAGGAGGATGAAAAGGGAGAGACACACCCCATTGTGTACCTGAGTAAGAAGCTGCTACCCCGGGAGCAAAGCTACGCGGCCATCGAGAAGGAATGCCTGGCCATGGTCTGGGCCCTTAAGAAGCTAGAGCCATATCTCTTTGGGCGACACTTCACCGTGTACACCGACCACTCTCCCCTGACCTGGCTGCACCAGATGAAAGGAGCCAACGCCAAGCTCCTGAGGTGGAGCCTGCTCCTGCAGGACTATGACATGGACGTGGTCCATGTGAAGGGAAGTGCCAACCTGACAGCGGATGCGTTGTCCCGGAGAGGGGGCCCTGAACTTCCCCAGGTCACTGGGCAGAGTGACCCTGCTCAGTTCAGTCTCAAAGGGGGGAGAGATGTGATGCAGTAGGGACTGTCTGTGTGGGGAGTGGGAGAGCAGGGGAGGACTTTAGGGGATGGACGATGCCAGGGCCTGTAACCTGAGCTAGGTAAGGGAGGGGAAAGGTCAACACCTTTGCCCGGAAAGGGGGACAAAGGAAGGGAGTGGCAGGAGGGAAGCAGTTTGAGTTTGGGCTTGGGGCTGGATGGGCGGAATTCAGGGTATCCTAGCTAGGATCCAAGCACCCTGAAAGCCCAGAAGGACTCGGTGGAGGGGTCCTGACTGTGCCTGCAAGCTCTGCTGTAACCTGCGTTCCTGTTGTCCAATAAACCTTCTGTTTTACTGGCTGGCTGAGAGTCACTGTGGGTCCCCGGAAGAGGGGTGCAGGGCCGGACTCCCCCACACTCCGTGACAGTCTGTATCCGCAGAAACAACAAAGAGTCCAGTGGCACCTTAAAGACTGACAGATTTATTTGGGCATAAGCTTTCATAGGTAAAAAACTGAAGAAGTGAGAAGAGTGAAGAAAGCTTATGCCCAAATAAATCTGTTAGTCTTTAAGGTGCCACCGGGCTCCTTGTTGTTACAGTAGTTGTGGCAACCCTAGTTAGTCTAAGCTATAATTAAGTATATTAATGAGCTAATTTGTCCTGTTAATTCCCTTTTAGCCTGCCACTCTATCCGGTTGTCTGCCTTATTTGCACCATATCCGTATGATCTCTCCCATGATGCTGACTGCATTCACTCCTGTTTCAGCATCTCTGCACTTTTTTCCTGTCGTTATTTCCTATCTTTTCAGAGCTCTCTCCTCTCCACCATGCCATCTCTACTCCCCCACACCTCTGCTCAGTTTCCCATGTGCAGTTTGTAATAAAACCGTATTCCACCTCTGGATTCTCTTTCTGAGTCCGTGCCTATGCCAACCTTGCTCGAACTCAGGCTCTAGTCTCATTTTTACCCTCTGCAGAACCTGTTCTTACCACAACTTCTATCCCTCAGTCTTTATAAACCAGTCTAATTCTTATATTCCCCCTCCCTTCTTCCTGTCTCCCATTCCCTCTACAATACCCTATCTCAAATGAAACCACCACCACTTATAGTCTCTTATCTTTTTCCTTTTATTTCTTTGCAGTCACTGAAACCTAGTTTCCCCCCTTCTCACACTACTACTACATGTACAATTACTGCTCCTCCTCCTTCTACCTAGGAGGCCACGGTGGTATTTGGGCTCCTACTCTCCAGCTCCTACTGTCTCCTGGTCTTCCCTTGTTTTGTTGGAGGACCTCTAGGAGGCCTCAGCTGTGGATTGTGAAGCTGTCTCTGTCTTTAATTGAAGAGTTAGAGCAGTGGTCCCCAACCTTTTCCGGGTGGCAGGTGCCAGACAACGAGCCACCGAGCACCATGGCCAGTGGACAAGCATCCGTCAAAACGCCACCGAGAAGGAGCAATGTCATGAAGCATCACTGCCTAAATAGTGTCATCAAGAGGTGTCGCTGCCGAAATGCCTCCGAAAATCAGCGGCATTTCGGCCGCAACGCCTTTTGGGGTACTTCCAGACTACCCATCGTATCAGCGGGTAACGATCGATTTTTTGGGGCTCGATATATTGCGTCTCATCTAGACGTGATATATCGATCCCCGAACGCGCTCCCATTGACTCCGGAACTCCACCGGAGCAAGCGGCAGTAGCGGAGTCGGCACGGGGAGCCGTGGACGTCGATCCTGCGCCGTCAGGACCCAAGGTAAATCGATCTAAGATACTTCAACTTCAGCTACGCTATTCACGTAGCTGAAGTTGCGTATCTTGGATCGATACCCCCTCCCCGCCCTTGTAGACCAGCCCTAGGTGATGCCGCTTTTCGGCAGCATTTCGGCAGATGCTTGTCTGCCAGCCAGTATATGGGCTCACATATATGCCCTGGCGGGTGCCATGGCACCTGCAGGCACCGTGTTGGGGACCACTGGGTTAGAGGCTTTTAGTCTAACCAAGATGGAGTTTCTCCTAAGCATTTCTCAGGCATGTGAGTCAAACAGCTGTTAGCAAAATCAGTTTTAGATGCTGTGTGGAAGTGCAATTGATGGTTATATAGCATCTTTTAGGAAAAATGTGGGTAAATAAGACCTGAAGTTTTAACATAACAGAGATCCATTTAAGTGGAGAGAGGGAGGCAAGGAAGAGGGCTAATAAATGTTCAGGCCTTTTTATATCATAGAAGAACAAAAAAAAAAAGGGACACCTTTAATTTAAACTAATCATACAATAGAACCTTGTCAGTCCATCCATGGCTAATTTTCACACACAATAAGAACCCTTTCTCCCAGCTTCTTGGTACAGATTAATAGCAGGGTTAATGTGTTAGATGTCATATTCCCAAGGCTACGGCTTTTTAACAAAATACACTACACTTCAGCCTTTTCTGGAACATTCTGAAGTAGTACAAAGCACCTTTTTGGAAGTATTAGCCTTGCTTTTGTGTTGTTCACTAACCTGCTAATTTGCAAAGTTCTGCAGACACAGTGTTCCCACCGTCCCCCATATACACACTAGTAAGATTTTGCTGTAACTAGCTTATACTTTGTTTCTTGTAGGGATTCTTGGATCCAATACAATTACATAACCCCCTATTATTATTACTATTAGGGTAGCATTTAATGGCTTCAGTAAAGGATTGAGGCCTCATTTTGCTAGGCAGTAGAAAACACAGAAAGACTGTCCCTGTCCCAAAAAGTTTACATAGTGTGACCCTGGCCACTTGGGAATAGCAGAGTAGTGGGGTTTTTTTGTTTTTTTTTTTTTAAGATGGACCATGGCCTGACCTAGTATGGAGATATCTATCTATCTCGTAGAACTGGAAGGGACTCTGAAAAGTCATCAAGTCCAGCCCCTTGCCTTCACTAGCAGGACCAAGTACTGTTTGCTGTTGTGTCCCCCCCATCTCTAAGTGGCCCCTTGAAAGATTGAACTCACAATCCTGGGTTTAGCAGGCCAATGCTCAAACCACTGAGCTATCCCTCTCCCCTAACAGCAGAGTAGTAGAAGGGAGATATACTGGCCACTGGATAAGCAGTTTTCTGTTCCCTGAGTGACCAGAGCAGGGGCTGCTCCAGGCTAATGAGAACACCTGACTCCAATTAACCTGCTAAGAGTCAGGTGAGGCTGTTAAGCACCTGACTCTAATTAAGGCCCCTCTGATGCTATAAAAGGGCTCACTCCAGTCAGGCCAGGGGGAGCCAGAGAAGAGGAAGTGTGTGTGAGGAACTGGGAGCAAGAGGCGTGAAAGAAGCTGAGAGTGAGTAGGCATACTGCTGGAGGACTGAGAAGTACAAGCGTTATCAGACATCAAGGTGAAGGTCCTGTGGTGAGGATAAAGAAGGTGTTGTGAGGAGACCATGGGGAAGTAGCCCAGGGAGTTGTAGCTGTCACGCAACTGTACCAGGAGGCGCTCTAGACAGCTGCAGTCCACAGGGCCGTGGGCTGGAACCTGGAGTAGAGGGCGGGCCCAGGTTCCCCCCAAACCTCCAACTCCTGATCAAACACAGGAGGAATTGACCTGGACTGTGGCTCCTACCAGAGGGGAAGGTCTCTGGGCTGTTTCCCAACCCACAGGGTGAATCTGTGAGGAGAGCAAATCCGCCAATAAGCGCAGGACCCACCAGGATAGAGGAGGAACTTTGTCACAATAGTGATCCTCTAGTGAGGACTTCTGCACCAGTGTGGCATTTCACTGACTTCAGTGGAACCACAGTGGGTTCTGCCCCAGTCACCTTGATACAGCATTGGGACTATGAGTCAGGGACTGTCTTTTTGCTCCATTTGTATAGCGCCTAGCACAATGGTATCCTGAGCCATGGCTGGGGGTTTTACGTGCTGTGATAACACCAAGAATAAGTATAATAGACAATAAATGAGGGAATGTTGAGGTGATATTAATGGACATGTCCTGTTAGCTATTTGCCTTTTTACTAATTTTAGTTTTAAAACTTGTCTGTTTTAGTTTGCCCCTTATCTTTGGCATGCCATTATCTGCTGTACCTAGAGAACAGAAAATGTTTTAATTCACATGAAAGTGACACTTAGATGTGTTAAATTGATACAGGAAGGATAATTAATCAGTTTTCACATCTGTGTATTTACCCATTTTCTGAAGTGTAGGATAGAAATCTGAATGGAACTGATGGATGTGCAGACTAATTCTGGATGCTTTCCCACAGTAACAGAATGGTGGGAGTTCCAGTTCAAACCCTCTGGAGTCAGGCTCCAATTCTGCCAGAGGTAACATTGGAGAATGGTGGAGGGTGAAGCCAGGCTCATTTTCTGTCTGTCTCCCCAGAACTGGACAGAGAATGGAAGGCCTTTAGTTTTTGTTTCTCCTTTGATATGTATGTAGTGCCTTTCAGCGCGCGCTCTCACTCACACTCACACACACACTTATTGCCGGTGGAGGTTTTGTAAACACTATGAGCTACACATATTTGGCTTGATGCTTCTAAATACTGTCATCTTTAACCAGAGCCACCATAACCTAGCCACATTTGATTATTTTGAAGATGTTAGTGATTAAACATGAGAATTGTTTGGCGAGACAGTATCTTTAAAGATATGTGGTCTTATTAGTCGCTCTCTGTTACTTCTCACCTTCTCCATCATTGTACTATATTACTTCCTACAAGCCTCCCTCATTTGAACTACCTCTTTGGATCATTGCCCAATCTACTTTATCTAGAAGTAACAAGAAATACTGTTTTCCCCCCAAAAAACAAATTTCTAAGATTTTATCACTCCCTGTAAAATGTTGAGCAATGCTGCACCTTCAAACAGTGCTGAGCAAATAACTTTGAGGACTTTTTCGTCACGGACAAATGAAAAGTTTTCTTCAACCTATCTGGTGGCATCAAAATGTTAAGTATAATAAGTAAAAGCTGGTGCTCGTTTTGGCTGACTTTTCTACCCATGACTTTGACAGTGTATATTTCTGTCCAGATGACTTTCTTGCATTCCAGATGTTATCCCTTTGGATGATTGGCTTACACTGTGGTTTAGATGAGCCCCCATATACTACTTGCTGTGATTACCAAAATGTCTCTGTGTTACTCCTTCAGAAATGCTCTCTGAGAATCAGTTCTGCCAACTGAAGGATAATTTTAATCCATCATCATAGTAAAATAGACTGGTCTCTATTGTGGAGTAGATAATTATTAGAAATTACACAGTTGACATTTTAACTCTACACTTTGAAATTTCAGATATTTTTTAAAATGCTACATTTTCTATTTGAAGAAATGGATTGCAGACTTGTAACTGAATTGGAATATTGTGTAGGTCTTATTGTACACAGATACATTGAACAAAGAGATCCTTATTTGCAAGATTTCTCAAGACAAAGTCTACATATGAGATATTCATCTCATTCCCCTTGTGCTTGCAGATGTGACATTTTAAAAACTTGATTATGCCCAAGACCCCTTATCCTAAATACCTTTGATTAAAAGAAAGCTGGAATACCTAGTACAAGTGCTTTATTCTACATGTATTTTTGTGCAAGTACAAAAATCCTCTTCAGAAACCTTTTTTTAGGAAAATGAGAAATCTCTGATTATATCTCCCTTTTCAGACATAGATTGCAATTATGTACAAGTCCAGATAGTAAAGAGGAGTTCTTCATTGAAGCCTCTTTGTCTTTTTTTCTTTGAAATAAGCTTTTTACGTTGATTGGAGAGCCAAAGATTTAGCTCTCAATCTTTTCAAATATTTTCTTTGTTGCTTTGTGAATGAAAGTTGCAAGTTTTAATTAACTGCTGCTTTCATCAAATGAAGTTGGTTAAATAACCTCTCTTTTTTTTTTTGGATGTTTCAGGTGCAGTTGCAAGCACAGAAGTAAAAATGAAATTACAGGAGTTTGTCTTAAATAAAAAGAAAGCTTTGGCACACCGGAATCTCAACCATTGCATTTCCAATGATCCCCGCTTCTGGTATGGGTAAGTGGTACTGGACTTATCATGATTCAGCCAGTGCCACCTTTGTTCACAATTGCTGGAGGGCTGAAGGAAATGCATTTAATGGGTGAACAGTATCTTACAAATAAAGGTGTTGCAAAGTAATTAGTTAAATTGTAACATAACTAGATCAACATTTGTAGTGGGTGTGAGAGGAATAATCTGATAGCCCATTCATTATATTCTTAATTTACGTGTGGATGAAGATCCTTTCCCTATAACAGTTCAATTCAAGCACTGTTATGTGTAATGATGTAAGGATGAGGTCTGTAATGTAAGGGTCTATAATGATGTTTCCAGTAGCAGAGGATTTTGATGTTCTTTTCTTTAATCTATGATCACTCAAAGTGGATTGTTCTGTGTAGTTGTACTTACAGATCAAACTCTACTAGACATCTACAGTTCCTTAATTCAGCATATGATACTAGAAAATCAGGACTCTAGTATAATGGGAAGATTACTGTTGCATTTCACTGGATTGTCACTCAAGTTATTTTTATTAAAATGTTTAAAGTTTACTCCTCATGTTACACTCTGACACTACAGGTATGTATCCAATCAAAAATTAAAGGATTTGGCTCTTAAAATTAATCCATTAAAAGTACCAAATGCACCTTATTTACATCCCCAATCAGGCAGAAGCCTGAAGAAACTGTGGCCTGAAAGTCAACAGAGTCTGGTAGTGGTGGACCAAATGTGGAAAGGAATTCTGGAGCTGAAGGCCATATACTGAAAATGCCTAACTGTTGGCCCGTGGGCATTCAAAACAGGCCCTGTGAGCGAGGCTGTGCCGGCATACCTCACCTGCCACAGTGGCACACACAAAAGAAAGAGATTTCTCAAGGAGATACAACTCAGCCTGTATAGAGCAGTGATTGGTATTTATTATTTTTATTTTTTTATAAGGAAGCAGACAATGAGAAGCACAAAATGGTGAATGAGTTACAGCTTGTCTTGGGAGGGCTGGAGCCATAGCCATTTTCTTCCCAAGGTCCCGTTCTTTGTATATGAAAGGATTTTCAGGACACTACTAATGAGGGAAGATGAAAATAAACATGCTTTATTGTGGGTGTGGGCTGCTTGGATACATTTCTCAGTAATATTTCCCATATGCTAGTGACCTGAACATTGTGGTCCCAACAGTTACTCGGCACCACTTCTCTGAAAGGAGCAGGGGAAACCACTTCTGTGTGCTTTCCAGCCATCTGACCAGAGTTCACAGTAGAATGTAAAGAATAAATCACACAAATACCTTTCAGTCAGCAGTACCACAGGCTGCTGACGTATCTCAAAGAATTCGCTTGAACACCTGAATATTAGCCATTGCAGGGAGAAAATCCTTGATGGAGAAATTTAGGGGGGAAAAGAGGCATTAGTGATACCATAAATGTCAGGAAAAGATTTCTTAAGCAACGGCCTAATCACCACTTTTTCAAAAGATGCTTGCATTCTGCCTTTATTTCAGGAGGGATGTCTGTGAGTGAAACTAGTTAAAACTCTGAGATGGCTTTGTCCCTCCAGAAACAGATGGATTTGGCTATTCCAGTCTGTTCATTCGTATCCAAAATGAAGATGATAAACTCGCCGTAGTGAGAAATATTAGACCCTGTTTCCGGGTGATGATAGCCAAACTTCAGTGTTCCCGCACCTGGAACATTTCCGCTGACTGAGACTTCCTAGACAATACTGCAAAGGAGGAGAAAATGCTAACGATACCATCCTCGTACCATTCTCATTCATCCTCCCACTTTGTGACAGAATGAAATTCACCTAGCTCAAGCTTTTTCACCTTTCCGTAGTAGTAACTCAGAAAGAAACATCACCTGATCCCATTTACTGGTTGCACACCAACAATATACCATTAGCTCAGTCTCTCAGACTAAACTTGTGTTTGTGCATGTACAGGGGAAATGTTTGGGATCAAGGCTGAAGTGGAAGCATAATGTGTGTGTGTGGAGGGGGACCAGTATGGGTGCAGATGAGTGTAGACATCCAGAGTTGGAAAAAACTAGCATATATGCTCTGACTGCTTTGTGCTGCTCCAGAGTGGCGTGCTGCTCCAGAGTGTACTGCTTAATCTGGCCTTACAAGTGTATTTTTTTAAAACTAAGAGTGGTATTATATATATTAAAATCCTTAAAAATATCACATTCTATCACAAAATTGTATTCTTTTCAGTGTCTGTCTTAGTGATCGGAAATTTTAAAAACCCAAACATTTCCCTATAAAAACTACGTTAAACTTGAGTTAAAGTTGAGTTCATATCAGAAATGTATCAGTAAAAACATTACAGGGATGTTGTAAGTATACCAGAAACAATTGTTATAAACTCAAGAATCTGAGAGTTTAACCCTTAACTTAAAAGAAATCCAAACACATTGAAGAATGGAAATGCACAATTAAGGCACTTAAAAAAAATCTTAACTCTACTTCATAGTGACATGATGGGGTGAGGGGAGAAAAAAATCGAATGTGTCTTTAAAAATAAGTTACAAGCTAATCATGATTGTATGGTTATTGCGTGGTATCGATATGGGCTTATCTGTATGCTAAAGTCGTGTGGATGATTTATGTGGAGACTGCTAAATGAATAATTGGGGAATTTTTTTTTAATGAATCTGAATTTGAAACTGGAGGCATAATGGCCTGGTGTGCATGTGTCTTCAGTCCTGACCGGAAATGTGCCTACCTATATACATTTTGTCTGTGCCCATGCTGTTACTTTCTCCTTTTCTCTCACATAATTGACTTTCTAGTATTCTCTTCAATTACAAGAATCATGAGACATTTTGGAATTATGTTAAGAACACTTGAGCGCTGTAAACAGCAATATTCTCAGTTTCCTATTAGCTTAAAATGCCTTAATTTCATTATGGAAAAGTTGCATTGGGGCAGTTACAGAATCAAAAATAAAAAGTGAACATTTTAATTCCAAGAGTTTAGCTCACTTTGATCCTGTGGCCTGAGGAAGGTTTGATGTATAATTTTAAATCCATCCATCCCCTCCCATCCCATCTGTTACAAAAGTAAATTCCGTTACAAAAGTTATAAAATGTCTGAGAGGGAAGTCAATCCCTTTGTGTCTGTATATGTGTATACACGTGTGTGTGTATCAATTAAGGGTGCTGATTTGTTTTTATAAATCAGCACCTCAATTGATTTATAGATCAGCAAATTAAATCTAGTCTAAAGTGTCACTTCAAAGGGCTGTGGTAATGCAGCATGTTAGTGAACAAGTGGTTTTGTCCTTTGATACAGCAAATGCTGACAACTCACTCAATTCTTCAAATCGTTCTGAAATACAGAACACAGATAGTCTGGTGAAATACATTGATGTTTTAAATTTCTGAAATTTCAAATCCTCTCTGTGATCCTCTTTGCCAGTCCAGATGTTGCCATCAGATACAGTACACACAAACATTGTGGTGATGTCATCCCATTACCTATGTATTTAAGGGGGTTGCCAACTTTGAGTTCAGTTGCTCATGTCTGCAAAAAGTGGAGAGATCATACTGTACTCTGCTGACATAGGGTACTAAAGAGGGGGTAGGGGAAGGGCTGGAGGCCCCTGAAATCCTTCTAGGACTGAGATCTCAAATTTTGTGGCTATCCCCATTTGTATCCTCCACAGAGTTACCAACAGTCTTCAGACTACCAGTTACTCCCTCCAGCAGGCTGCCAGCTCAAGGGACTTGGCCTGTCTGAGTCCCACAGTTCCCCAGGGTGGCACCCCTGAGGCTGACACTGGGACACCCACACCAGACTACTCAGGCCATTGCCAGGTATCCTGCCGCTCATGGGGATCATGAAGAGGAAATGGGGGGCAAGGCGACGTCAGCCTGAGACATATCAACGCCTAGGGCATCTGGGCAAGACAAGGCAAAAGCCCCCTTCCATTGGGATCAGATTCTATTTAATTTAGGACAGTTAGACCGTGAGTTATAAAGTGTCAGACTGTAAATATGTAGTGTATGATTCAGTACATTCACAAAAGCAAGTAAACCAAAAATAACAGCCCCCACCCCACATGTGCTTTTAATTAACCAATAATTTCAAACCAGCCTTCCAGATCCTGAGATTCCAGAACTCATCTCAGGAATCCAGTTATGTTCACGTGATAGGAAAATACTGAATCATTTACAAAATGGCTAAAGTGTACTCCTTTAACTTACTCTAGCTGTAAGCTGCAAAAAAGTACCTTTATAGTTCTTTGATATGATATTGAATACTAGAGATTAGCATAAGGTCAGTCTTGTTAATTAGAATCAATTTATAAATTCTCTTATAAATCCATGACAAGATTTAAGTAATGTGTGGTTGTTTATCAGTTAGTAATGGGTGACTGGGACTACCTAGGAAGATGATAATTTAATAGAGCTAGTCAGGAAAAGTTAAATATTTTCTGTAATTGTTTTTCAGTTGAAAAACTTTGTGTTTTTTGGAAAAAATGTTTCAAATGAAGAATTGATTAGCACTAGTGCTTAACAAGTAGCCAGTGTTTGTGTGATACGTGTTGCTAAGTTGGTTCTTCTAGGTTTTAGTAAAGAAACCAACATTAAATGTATAGTTAAGCTTCATAGTGGAAGATCGGGGGAGGTCCCTGATGACTGGAAAAAGGCTAATGTAGTGCCCATCTTTAAAAAAAGGGAAGGAGGAGGATACAGGGAATTACAGGCCAGTTAGCCTCACCCAATCCCTGGAAAAATAATGGAGCAAGTCCTCAAGGAATCAATTCTGAAGCACTTAGAAGAGAGGAAAGTGATCAGGAACAATCAGCATGGATTCACCAAGGGCGTGTCATGCCTGGCTAACCTAATTGCCTTCTATGACGAGATAACTGGCTCTGTGGATGAGGGGAACGCAGTGGACGTGTTAGTCCTTGACTTTAGCAAAACTTTTGATACGGTCTCCCACAGTATTCTTGCCAGCAAGTTAAAGAAGTATGGGCTGTAAGGTAGATAGAAAGCTGGCTAGATTGTCAGGCTCCACAGGTAGTGATCAGTGGCAGCCGGTATCAAGTGGAGTGCCCCAAGGGTCGGTCCTGGGACCGGTTTTGTTCAGTATCTTCATTAATGATCTGCAGGATGGCGTGGACTGCACTCTCAGCAAATTTGCAGATGACACTAAACTGGGAGGAGTGATAGATATGCTGGAGGGTAGAGTTACCATACAAAGGGACCTAGATAAATTAGAGGATTGGGCCAAAAGAAATCTGATGTGGTTCAACAAGGACAAGTGCAGAGTCCTGTACTGAGAACAGAAGAATCTCATGCATTGCTGCAGACTAGGGACTGAATGGCTAGACAGCAGTTCTGCAGAAAAGGGCCAGGGGTTACAGTGATCAAGAAGCTGGATATGAGTCAATAATGTGCCCTTGTTGCCAAGAAGGCTAATGGCATTTTGGGCTGTATAACTAGGGGCATTCCGAGCAGATTTAGGGACGTGATCATTCCCCTCTATTTGACATTGGTGAGGCCTCATCTGGAGTACTGTGTCCAGTTTTGGACCCTGCACTACAAGGAGGATGTGGAAAAATTAGAGTCCAGTGGAGGGCAACAAAAATTATTAGAGGGCTGAAGCACATAATTTTTGAGGAGAGGCTGAGGGAATTGGGATTGTTTATCTGCAGAAGAGGAGAATGAGTTGGGATTTGATAGCTTTCAACTACCTGAAAGGGTTCCAAAGAGGATGGATCTAGACTGTTCTCAGTGGTAGCAGATGACAGAACAAGGAGTAATAGTCTCAAGTTGCAGTGGGGGAGGTTTAGGTTGGATATTAGGAAAAAAAATTTCACTAGGAGGGTGGTGAAGCACTGGAATGGGTTATCTAAGGAGGTGGTGGAATCTCCTTCCTTAGAGATTTTTAAGGTCAGGCTTGACAAAGCCCTAACTGGGATGATTTAGTTGGGAATTGGTCCTGCTTTGAGCAGGGGGTTGGACTAGATGACCTCCTGAGGTGACTTCTTGCCCTGATATTCAGTGATTGATTGGGAGCTGTTTGTTGTAAGTGGGATAGGAGAGAGCAGCAGTGTTACTCACTGTCTTTCTAGAAGAGGCTGGAAGCTAGTAGCAGCACTGATTATCCCCAGTAATCCAGCCTCTTAAAGGCAAAAGGGCTATCACATGGTTAAAAAAATTAATCGCAATTAATCACGAGATTAAAAAAAATTGTGATTTAATCAGTTTTATTCACTGTTAATAGAATACCATTTATTTAAATATTTTTACATGTTTCTACATTTTCAAATGTATTGATTTCAGTTACAACACAGAATATAAGGTATACAGTGCTCATTATATATTTTTTATTACAAATATTTGCAATGTAAAAAAGATAAAAGAAACTGTATTTTTCAGTTCACCTCATACAAGTACTGTAGTGCAATCTATTGTGAAAGTGAAACTTACAAATGGTGTGTGTTTTTGTTACATAACTGCACTCAAAAACAAAACAATGTAACACTTTAGAGTCTACTCCATCCTACTTCTTGTTCAGCTAATTGCCAAGACAGCCAAGTTTGTTTACATTTACGGGAGATAGTACTGCCCACTTCTTATTTACAGTTTCACCTGAAGGCGAGAACAGGTGTTCTCATGGCACTGTTGTAGCTGACGTTACAAGGTATTTACGTGCCAGGTATGCTAAACATTCGTATGCCCCTTCGTGCTTCAATCACCATTCCAGAGGAGATGCTTCCATGCTGATGACGGGCTCATGCAGGTAACGATCCAAAGCAGTGTGAACGGATGCAGGTTCAGTTTCATCATCTGAGTCAGATGCCACCAACAGAATAGGGATTTTCTTTTTTTGTAGTTCAGGTTCTGTAGTTTGTAAATGAGTGTTGCTGTTTTAAGACTTGTGATAGCGTATTACGCACCGCGTCCCTCTCAGATTTTGGAAGGCACTTCAGATTCTTAAACCTTGGGTTGAGTGCTGTAGCTACCCTAGAAATCTCATACTGGTACCTTATTTGCGTTTTGTCAGATCTGCAATGAAAGTGTTGTTAAATCGAATAACATATGCTCAATCGTCATTCAAGACTGCCATAACATGAAATATATGGCAGAATGGGTGTACAATCACAGAGCAGAAGACATACAATTCTCCCCCAAGAAGGTCAGTCATTTAATTAATGCATTATTTTTTTAATGAGTATTATGAGCATGGAAGTATTCTGTGTTGTAATTGAAATCAATATATTTGAAAATGTAAGAAGAAATCAAAATATTCATAATTTAAATTGTTCTATTGTTGAACATTGTGATTAAGCATCATTTTAATCGCAATTAATTTTTAATAGTTTTTGTTTTGCGTTAATTGTGATTAATTAACAGCCCTAGCAAATAAATGTTCATTCTTACTCGCAGGACGTTTTTTAAAAAGAGAGCCCTTTGTTGATGCCTCAGTCAGAAGGCTAACTTTTCAGTTTCCATTCTTTCGGAAGGGAAGCGGAAGACCTTTTAAATTAACAAATTACTGGCACGTGTATGTATACAATCACATAGGCTACCAAGTCACTTATTTAGATACTTAGGTATAGGCATACTCTTGACATGAAGTAATCAGTAGTAACTATGTGTAATACACAAAATTAATGCTAACAGAAAAGAAGTATGACATCTGTTCTGTGAACAGTCAAGCCAATTAAAGGGTAACAGATTCCAGAATAGACACAAAATTGACACATCTCCAGACAATCACTTACTTCATTCTCTTTAAGGTTTATTGGGATCCAGTATTTTAATACAGAAGGCATTGCTCTGAAAAGCAAATCTGTAAAAACGGCATTATGGGATTTCATGTCTGTGTGTCAGTAACTTCAATATCAAATGTGTGCAGTTTACAAGGGAATTTGTTTCCTTTGCTCTAGTTTCAAACTCCACCTAGGATATGAAATGCAAACGAGCTCCTCTTGCTTTTTTGCAATGTGTAATAAAGGTTGAATTCTGCTTCTAGTTGTGTGCATACCACCACTTGTTTCCAGATTGTCATGAGTGAACCCTGTGGAATCTTGTTGCCTTCAAAGGGATTTCAAATATGTTAGAATTTTGTTGATGCACAAGAAGAAATTGACTCCAGCTCTCCCTGTCAGCTTTGTGGCTCTGCAGGGCTAACTGGAATAAAAAGCTGTCACCATTTGTTATTTTGGTCACTAACATAAATAGATATGATTCTGAATACACACAGGCAAAACATCTGCTGATTGCGAAGGGCCCAGTTTTACACAGTGGCTTTTCAGAGTACAGCTATACACTAAAGCAGGGGTAGGCAACCTGTGGCACCGGTGCCGAAGGCAGCAAGCGAGCTGATTTTCAGTGACACTCACATTACCTGGGTCCTGGCCACAGGTCCGGGGGGTTCTGCATTTTACTTTAATTTTAAATGAAGCTTCTTAAACATTTTAAAACCCTTATTTACTTTACATACAACAATAGTTTAGTTATATATTATAGACTTATAGAAAGAGACCTTCTACAAATGTTAACATGTATTACTTTCACAAGAAACCTTAAATTAGAGTGACTAAATGAAGACTCGGCAGAGCACTTCTGAAAGATTGCTGTGTTGTACAGACAAAACTACACAGGATCTTTTCAGGGGGCAAGACAAAGATACCACATTTATTATGATAATAATTTGATTTATGACTAATAACTAATATCTTAATTCTTATACACACACATTATACCTCATACCTATACACACACATCCATCAGATGTTCTGCAGCTGCTGCATAGTTACCAGTCCTGAAGATAGCTTAAGTTCATAGCTTGATTTTGTAGCTTGGGTTCGTAGCTTGTGGCGGCTAACTGGCCAGGAAAGCTGGGCACAAGGACAAGCTGGATCTCTGTTGGGCAGGCACCCATGTCCTTCCATGTTGGCAGCAGAATGTTACCCAGAGTGTCTCATCTCACCCTTCTTTTTTATAGGCTTTTAGTTTGGATTCAAAGTCTATAGGTCTTGCTGTGTCACGCTGCCTCTGGGTTTGGATTGATCACCCATCAATTGCAGGTGTGACTTTCAGCCTTGAACCTGGCTTTGATCTTCCTTCTGTTGTTCTCTTCTTTTTAGGGTGGATGCTTCTTACTTTGTTTAGGACTGTTGTCTAGGTCTTCAGCTGTTGGTATTTGAACTTTATCTCATCAGGACAGGCTGGGGCTGGAGGTTGATTCCATCATCCATACATACCTCATTCACACATCTAAACTAAACTAATAAGATTACAGCAGGGTTTGCAAAAATGAAGATTGGAGGAAGCTTTTACAAAATGGAGTGAGTGTTTTAAAATGGGGTTTGAATTACAATATGGAACAGAAGTTACAGTGTAGGCAAGTGTAGTGTGGATGGTGAACAGAAGTTACATTAATAAATTAAAAACAATT
The DNA here is from genome assembly GCF_007399415.2 of Gopherus evgoodei. Lineage (NCBI taxonomy): Eukaryota > Metazoa > Chordata > Testudines > Testudinidae > Gopherus > Gopherus evgoodei. Next base: position 1,263,541 of record NC_044332.1, read on the forward strand.
TCATTTATCAGTTCTACAGCTGACCCCTGCACTAAAGGATCTATTAAATGAAGGAGAGAAGCTATCAGTTCTTCAAAGCTGTAACTCTCAATAATATTACTTAGTCAAGAGGTTCTTATGGAATACATATTTAGACTGAATTTACATGCAACCAATGTTTTCATGCCATTTTGTAAACTCTTTTACTTCCATATTTCACATTCATTCTCAACTATTTAAAAGTCCTTTCCGTACTATAATTGTCAGCTTGTGGTAATAAAGCATAACACAACTACTTTCAAAATTTGTCATGATATTGTTGCCCACTGTTTAACTTCTAAAACTAATTTGATAGTCATAATTCTGTAGGGGTCTAAACATGCTATAATGTTGGTTCAGCTGGTTTCATTGTAATGGGACAGGGCACTGTAGGCTTAGTGGCAGAACTGTTAAGTTTTCTGAGGGAGTTCTCAATCACCTTTCTTGTTGGAATTGAGTTGTGAGAGTGGCTGCTTCTCAAAAAAGGAAGAAAACATGGAAGTTTACTATGAATGCATCTGTGTTTAAGTTAATAAGTGAGTCTCTAGGTAGATGGACTTACGATGGCATTGATTGAGATTAATCAATTGTACACAGATGCATACATTCTGTGTATGCGTGAGATTCCATTACAGATACATGAACTGAATGTACATTCAAACATAAGTGCCATGTGTGTATCATACGTAAAGTTACTGTGCAAACCTGTGGGAAGTATCACAACAGTTCAAATAATATGTTTATGTATTTGGAGACATGCATGATCAGAAATGCTCATGAATTTACTTCACTGTGCAATTTTAGATGTTTCAAGGTGTGATCAGTTACCAGACTTCTGAAATTCTTGTAAGAGTGTGGATGTATATATTCCATAGTGCCATACCTAGGGCTGTCGCATCTTAGATCCCAGTCCTACAAACAGTTATGGTGTATAAATGTTTGGAGTATTCAGGACTTCCTTTGTTCCGTGATTGAGAAATCCAAAGCATATCTAAACTCATTTTTGGAGTTAGTGTACATTCTCTAACAAAGTGGTGAAAACAGTTTAACCTGACATGATTCTGTACTTTAAGCCACAATAAGGTAAACTGTTTTTTGTATGGACAAGAGCAAAGAGTGGTTTTCTACATAGTGTGTCCTGGTGGATTGAGGCTTCTTGGTAGTAAACTTCACTTTGGGGCATCTGGACTTCTTGTTTGTGAAATAAGTTTCTGTGCAAATTGTTTGCTGCATTGCTTAACTTATAAATTGCTAAAAGGATTTATTTTGTTAAATTCTCCAGACTATTAATATTGAAAATCTGGAGATTTCCAAAATTGTATCCTGGTCAGACTGCAAAATCAGCCTATAAATTTCACACAAATCAATTAGCAAACATGATACACATCAGATTCATCCAGCATACATGCAGAAGGCTTGGGGAAATAATTAATTGAATATCTTTAACAAATTTGGCATAATTTACACCCAACAGCCTTCTGAAACAAAACACAAAGCCAACAAAATAAAACAAATAAAAACAAAACTGTAAATTACCAGTTTTCGGGATTGATTCTGAAAGATATTGAACAATTTGGTTCCAACCTTGCAAAATACTCAAGTACTTTTCTCAGTCAAGGCCTAAGTATGTGCTTAAAGCAATCTCGAGGACACCAGCTATCCAGCACTGCTGCTGTTAGTAAAGTCTACAGATGGTGGCTAATGTTTTTCTTCTAATTTTACTGTCATATTTATTCTCCAGTTTGGGTTCCAGTTCAACAAAGAACCGTCGGTGGGAGAAGTGATAACTAACTCAGCCTTTGAGCAGAGTGCTTAAGCATATTCTTAACTTTAAGAATCTGAGTAGTCCCACGAAGTAAGACCCCAATTCAGCATAGTACTTAAGCATACGCTTAAAGTTGCACACCTGGTTAAAAACCTTGCTGAATTTAGGCTTTATTTTCTGGGACTATTCCCATGCTTAAAGATTTGCATGTGCTTAGTTGCCTTGCAATATCAGTGCCTGAGTTCTTAAATTTTCTCTTCAGTGTAGTTTCAGATGGATGTCTAGGAAAAAGGAAACTGGAACGATGCAAAAAGACATTAGAATATAAATAAGAAAAAGGACCGAGATTCTTCTTCGACTAGTGTCCATGTGGGTGTCTCACTTCAGGTATGCATGCACACTGTGCCTTTGATCAGATATTTTTGATAGCAGTGCCTGTTTGGCTCACGGATGCACCTTACACATCCTTGTGCCCCATACCGAGACTATATATGAATGCGAGCGTGAACCATTCTCAGTTTCTTCTCAATTGCCATCGGCCAGTTTAGTGTGTGCCCGTCCTCTCTCTAGAGTTAGAATAGCGTATAGTGTTAATTCATGAGTGGTTTGTGGGATACTTAATTGTATCTGGGATGCTGACTTTAAAGGATGCCTCTCCTGTAGAAAAGTGGGGCCCATCAGCGATGGGCATTCTCAGTGTATTTGTTACTCGGAAGACTCGCATATCCCCAACAAGTGCAAGATTTCCACTTCTTTTAAGGGAAGATTCTGTGAAAACAGAAATTAAGTATAGACTACTAATGATGAGCATACCTTAAAACCATCTTTGGACCTAGGTACAGAGAATCTTTCTGTTACAGGGACTCTATACCTCTGTAAGTGCTCTGTCTGTGTCAAGATCACTGTCACCAAGAGCTTCCATGATGAAAACTGCGGAGACCCCAGCCTCCTAACCTTCTCCATGAGGGAGGTACCTATAACCACTACTGCAGTACTGAGGGTTTCCCACTCAAAGACTAAGGAAGGAGATTAGAGGAGCACAGTAGAAACTTCCTTCTCAGAGGATTTGGTCACCAGAGACCTCAGGCCCCAAAAGGATTGCTAATGAGGCTCTGAGCACTTGGGATACAGTGAAGCATTTCAAGACTTCAGTGAAGTTCCATATTTCGGTGGTAAAGGGCATGGTACCGAAGACTGCTGTCAACAGAGCCCATGATAGTAAGAGTCTGGCATCATAGGAATCTGCGGTACCCTCTCTGCCATAATCAATGTCTCAGACGAAGACATCGAGAACAACCTTGGTGCCCATTCCAAAATCTGTTGTGCTCCTGGTACCACATGTTACCCTAAAAGATCTCCTGTTACCGAAAGAGTCAGTGTGTCCTCTCCTTGCAACATCTGGACATCTCTCCGTATTGAGATCTGCTTGGTCACTGACCACACATGTTGTAGTGAGACCTACCACTTCCCCAACTTCTACTATTCAGGAAGTAGGGTTGTCACCTTCTGTACAATATGTGGAAGAGTGTTCAGACTTAGCTTTTGGCTCAAAGTGCTCCAGTTTACTTGAGGAGATGTTATTCTCCTCTTCATATGCCAGGCAGGCAAGATACATGACCTCTGCTTGTTGATACTTGAGACAACCACTGATGGGTATCTTCCCCCATGCCTTCTAGTCCTTCTCATTAGCCTTATTGGGACCCATGGGCAGTGTACCACCAGCAGTTTTGAGGGGTCCCGATTCAGTTTCATAAGAAACATAAAAGCTCTTTCTCCAGTGCGGTCTACCTCTCCCCTCCACTCTGAATCAGCAGAGGAGACCTGTGAGCAGCAAGAGGTGAGGGCGGAAAAGGTCACTCCCTTACAAATATCTCTTCATCATCACCTGATGAGGCAGTAAAAGCAGCAAGGAGTCCTGTGGCACCTTATAGACTGACAGATGTATTGGAGCATGAGCTTTCACGAAAGCTCATGCTCCAATACGTCTGTTGGTCTATAAGGGGCCACAAGACTTTGCTGCTTTTACAGATCCAGACTAACACGGCTACCCCTCTGATACTTGATGAGGCAGTAATACCACCAGCACCACCACCACTAGCTGATGACTTTTGTCAGTTCCAGAACCTGTTGAAGTGGGTGGTGGATATTCTTCAGATTCTCCTGGAAGAGGTACAGATTCACATCACAAGCTTATGGACATATTGCGTACTTCTACTTCAGCATGAGTGGCACTGCTGATTAAGTACTTTTAGAGCTAGCCAAGACCCTCTGGCAAACTCCAAACTCCAGCAATGGCACCCCTACAGGCAAGTGTGCCAATAAAACATACTACATCCTGGTGATGAAATCCAAGGTTTTTTTCATACCAGCCACCAAATTCTCTGGTTGTAGATGCAGTTAATGAAAGGGGGAGATAGCATGCTCAAATATCTACTCCATATAACAAGGACCTGAAGCGTTTGGACCTTCTTGGTCATAAAAGCTACTCTTTGACAATGTTACAGTTCAGGATAGCAAATCGCCACACCCTGAGGTTGAAATATGACTGCCTGATCTATGAGAAGTTTAATGCTTTTATTGACTATTTACAGTAGGAACACTGAGGTCAGTTTAACTCCAAAGTAAAGGTCGGTCTGCTCTTGGTGAAGATGTCTGCATCAAGTGAAGCTTAAAAGACAACACTGCAGTCTGGTCTATTTCCACCACAGCAGTGATGAGACAAACTTTCTGGCTTCAGTTGTCTAGTTTCCTGTGGGAAATACAATTGGCTGTTGAGGACATTTAGTGGCCACAACATCTTTGCAGTCTCCACAGATTCATAGATTCATAGATTCCAGGGTCAGAAGGGACCAGGCTCACATCATACCCTAAAGGACTCAGAGTACACTTAGATCTTTGCACATAAACACACCTGCAAATAAAAGGAAATGTAGCACGTCTCAGTCGGCTCAAAGATCTTGTCCTGCTCAGTTTTTCCACCTTCCATAGACCATCTGAGCCCCACTGGCTAGGATTTTTCTAAAAAGAAGCCAGTGACTACATCAGCTGCTTCCTCCCAGCTATCAGCATCTTCCAAACACCAGTTCTGATGGTTTTGTGCAGAGTCTAAACCACCCAATAGTGAGAGTTCTTAGCTGTACCATTCCACCCATTTTCCTCAGTTTCAACACTTTATGTATACTAACATGCCTGGGAGACTAAAACATTAGACAGGTGAGTATGGGAAGCCATTAAATCTGGTTATATGATTGTTTGCCTCCATCCCATCCCATTTCCCCATCTCTCTTCAGGAAATCCTCTCATGATCAAAAGCAAGGATATATCCACTGCTTCTGGGCAATGCAGCATCTTGCATTTTTGGTAACACAGAACACCAGATTACATTGTTGATGTCTCCAAGGGTGGCACAGGACAGTTTGTGCCCAACACAAACAGTCTGAACAAACAGGTGTCCATAACCAGTTGGATCCTGCAATCACTCACCTGGTGGAAGGATCCTTTCAAGGTTTGTGCAGGAATCCCATTAATCCAGAATCATCTTATGGTCATGATAATATCAGACAATTCCCTCTTGGGAGGGTGAGCACATATGAGTCCTCACACAGCCCAAGGCAAAAGGTCAAAGCAAAACCAAGACTTGCATGTCAATCTGCTGGAGTTAAGGACTGTCAGAAATGTTTGCCTTCACTTTCTTCCCCTAATCAAAAACATTCAAGATCATCACAGACAACATAGGTTGTGTATATATCAGTAGTCAGGGTGGAGCGCATTCCCCCTCACTCTGCAAAGTGATAAAGCTTTGGAATTGGTGCATAGCTAGTGAGATGGCCATTTCAGTTTTTTATGTCCCACGTAGACAAAACACTTATGGCATACTACCTCAGCAGAATGTTTTCCCTAAATTACAAATGTGAATTGGACTCTTTAGTCTTTAAATAAATATTCCTAGCTGGGGGTTTCCAGATGTTGACTTTTTCATCACTGTAGCCAACACAAACTGCAGAATATTCTGTTCCAAAGGATAACTCAATCCAGAACCTCTAGGAGACACCTTTCCCATTACATGGACAAAGAATTTTATTTTATTTTATTTTATTTTTTTTGTGGTATGCATATCTACCAACTCCATTGCTTTTAAAGGCTCTTAGCAAGATCAAGTCAGACCAAGCCAGGGTCGCTTGGATTGCACCAGCCTGGCCAAGATAAGTTTGGTTTCCTTACCTCATCAGACTCTCCTCTCATCCTCTGTGGAGGCTCCTGATCAGTTCTTGACTGTTGAATCAGAATGCAGGTAGAAGACTTCTCCCCAGTCTGAACATTCTGCAACTCCAAGCATAGTTCCTCAATGTTTCTTGGGACTAGAAGCATCCCGTTCATCAGAAGTAAAACATGTGCTGTTAAATAACAGCAAGGACCCTACAAGACACACTTACTTTCAGAAATGGAGAAGGTATCATCTTTGGTGTAACTGCTGTCACCTGTCACCTATTCAGTTGTCTTTCCACAATCTTAGATTACCTGTTGGAATTGAAGACATCAGGTCTATACGAGTTCAATCGAGGTTCACTTAGCATCTATTCTCCTTTCAGTTTTCTTTCCTAAGCCACACCAGACTACACTGGAAGCCATCTTCCATATACTAGTTGTTAATAGGACATTAGCCTTTTACTTGGACAGAACCAGACCGTTTCAGAGCTTCCCTAGACTTTATTTCTATTGCAGATAGGTCTGGAGGATCCACTGTCTCCATGCAGAGACTGTCTAAGTAGATCTCTGGATGTATTATTACCTGGTATGGCTTGGCTGATGCTCAGCCTCCCCTGTGAGTTACTGCATGTTCTACTAGATTACAGTCATGGTATCTAGCCCTGCTCAAGAAAGTCCCAGTTGCTGAAAGCTGTAGTGTAGACCATGGTGCATGCAGTTCAGTAACATAGTTCTCTCCTTAGTGCTGGACTCTGTTCTGAATCGCCCATCTTCTTTAAAGGGGTTACTATTCAGAAGTCACCTGAAATGGAGCACCTGCAGGGACACTACTCGAAGAAGGAGAGGTTACTCACCTTGTGCAGTAACTGGAGTTCTTCCGGATGTGTCCCCCTATAGGTGTTCCTCTAGCTGCACTCCTTCCCCTCTGACTCAGAGTTTTTCTGTGGGAAGAAATTCAGGGTGGTTCACCCATACAGCCCTTTATAGCCTCGTTGCAGGGCATGAGGATGTGTAGGGCACTGCTACCAGAAATCTTTGAGCAAAGGCAGAGGTGCACGCCTGAAGTTGAGCACCTACAGGGGGACATGTCTCAAAGAACTCTAGTTACTTCAGAAGTTGAATAACCTTCTTTTCCTCTGACCGCATTGTCCAGGGTTAACTCTCATTGTCAGTAATGGGCATTCTCTGCTTTGAATGTCAGTACAGGATCATTTAATATAAACAGAGAAGATAGTATAGATTAATCTTCTCTTACACATAACTTTTGTAAAGTTTCCACTTTCTCTTTCTACTCCTTCCTATATAGGAAAACTCAGCACAGTTCTCTTGACCAGAGTTCTCCCCCCCAAAGTGGAATATCGGGCACCTACAATCACCCTGTCCTGGGGATGTACGATTCCAAAGATGACTTTCCACTCCGAAAAACAGGTAAATCCAATATTAATGTTCTGTCTTGCATCCTAAATATCTTTACTGTGGCAGTCTGTCCTTTTGTAAAAGGAGTAAATGTTAACTAAAATCATGGGTGATGGTTTTTAACGTGTAATCCTTCTTTTTTTTTTAACACCTCTACCTCTGTAGACTGTAGAATTAATGAAAGTGTTAGAATTTGAGTTATGTTTAGTTTGACCAGGCAGAAATTTTTTATTAAGAATTATAAAAACTTCACATGGAAGCATAATTTACGTGAAATTTGTGAGTTTGTCATCCTCACAAGTGCAAAATTAAAACAGATTTGTCTTCTTCGATCAATAAGTGTTTCATTGAATGAGAAAAATGCATATTTCTTAATACTATTTTAGGGGCTTTTTTGTTGTGTCTATGATATTATGCAAAAAATAATCATCTCTGCCAGTCAAAGCATGAGGATTTACAGTACAGTTACTGGCTCACACCTGTGTGTGGTTGTTTCTCAGCTGTGCTCTTCCCTGTGTTTTGATTGAGGGGCCAGTTATTTCTCAGCTATACATTATTCAAATATCTGTTTTGTTTGGCTGCTTTCATCAACTCCACATCTTATGCCTACAGCCAACATGGAGTGTTGGCTTCTAACCTCAGCAGCGTAAAGCTCTGAGTAAACACACCCTGATGAGCTCCCCTCGATTTCACTAACAGCCATGCTGGGAAGGACTGAGCACACAGTGCTATGACTTTAAATTACCTTTTAAATAGGGAACTTGAAAATTACTGATTTAATTTTAAACATCCCTATTTAAAGCGCTCTTTTTGATTTTTTTGAGGGGAGAGGAAATGGGGGGGAAAACTTATGCTTCAGGATTTCAGCAGGCTATCTGCAGAGGTCGGGAAGGGATTTTTCTTCCCCCATGTCATATATCTTCTTCCAGTGAAGTGTCAGAGTTGGCCACAGCTGGAGATGGGACATTGGACAGGGAGGGCCAGGGCTCTCAGATGGGCATTCTCTCTTTGAGGTGCTTGGCTGGCTGGTTATTTTTCACATGATCAGGGTCTTAACTGATCGCCAGGTGTGGTATCAGGAAGGAATTCTCCCTGACATCAGATTGGCAGTGATCTTGAGGGTGTTTTGCCTTCCTCTGCAGCATGTGGGCTCAGATCATTTGCCAAAAATTAACTGGGTATGTTTCACTCAATCATCTCAAGCTCTGTTGCACCTCGATCCCTCCTGTGGCGCATAATAGTCTAGTTTCCTGTGGGCTGTAAAACTTTGGTCTCAGTTTGGTGGTGATGGCCTGTGATACAGTGGTGGTCAGACTAAATGATCTGGTTGTCCCTTCTGGCTGTAAACCCTGAGTCTAAAAGCAGAGGTGCATTTGAACAAAGGAGTTGTGTACAGAACTCACTTCAGCTTCTTTTGAAAGCTGCCAACCTACATGGCTATTTCTCTCTCTGTATATACCATGCAAATCCATGCTCTCTGATTGGCTAACAACCACCAGCCAAAAATGTGCAGTGATTTCCATAATCATGTTATGATTCTTTTACAGCAACCATGTTGCAAATATGTTAATCTCTGTGCTCTGATTAACTGCCATATTTCAATTGCTGTTCACCTGCAGTGGACTGCCCTAGGATGACCAGATAGCAAGTGTGAAAAATTGGGTTGGAGTGGGAAGCAATAGACACCTATATAAAAATATCGGGACTGTCCCTATAAAATCAGGGCATCTGGTCACCCCAGACTGCCCCCTCCACTAGTGAATTGTTGTGCCCTTTCTGGCATGCATTTATTTATATGGTCTGATCATGATAAGTGAGACATTTGTTTTAAGTATAGTGCCATTACATTATTCCAATACTATTAACTCCTATATATAGTAAGGTAATTGTGCTTCAGTTAGCTTCCCCATTTGGAGCCAAAATAATCTGAAGTGTCAAGATGGGGAATGCTGTCTTAATAGTGTTGAACTACAGCTCTCTTAGGATGAAATGTCCCAAAGTTGCACACATGATTGGTATTGGGTTAGCACAAGTCCAGTAAATCAAGTTGGATCTTTGGTTCACTCCTACAGTTTGCATGTTTTGTTGAAAAATCTAAGTTTGGTCCTCCTGGACATCACACTCATATCCACAGGGCTTCTGGATTCATTTTTCTGGCACAATTAAGGCAAGAGCAGATAGAAAAGAAGACCTAATTTTACCTGATTTGTTTTGCATTATTTATTCTTGCTCCTGTTAGTACTGCATGACCCAGCATAGAGAAGAGAGTGTGAGTGGGTTGTATTCCTTGTACTCAGCAATAGAACTCTTTACTAAGTTCCAATCAGTTACACCCATGCAAACCCAATGAAGGTTAAAGGGGTTACCCAGGTGTGACTGAGAGCTTCATATAACTTGTTAAACTTTTATTACAGAAGATACTACATGAGAAGGAGAATTTTAGCTTGACTTGGAGTCCGGGGTTGAGTTTGCAAGTCTGACAGAAATTAAAAAGAAAATCCTTTATTACGTAAATCAAAGAGAGAGAATAAATATTAAACATCCTATGCTGTTTTTTCAGTCATTTCTCAGAGAAGAACAGCACTTCTTTTAGTATTGGCCCATATGACAAAACTTTAAATAGGAGCAGACCAATCTACTTTGAAATTTAAACGCTACAGGTAAACACTAGGCAGGGCAATTGTACAATAAATCTGTATCTGTTCTGCTGCTGTGGAAGACTTTGACTTAGATGCTATTTGTGTTTCCAAATGCATCCTGTTCCTCCAACATTTATAGCAAGCTTTGGGAAATCCTCTCTGGGTGTCCTGTTTTCTCTTTAGTTAAGCTCTATTTAAAGACTATGTCTGTGAAAATATATGGATATCGGTCCTTCGTGTATTCAATGCACCATTTTCGTGACATATGGAAGATTAAGAAAATGTTTGGGACTAACATACACATGTTTTTTCTTGCAAAAGTTTTGCCTAAAAAGCTAGTTTATAGATGGAGTGTCCAATTATATTCTAACACTTTACTGCATCTAATATAGTCTCCGCCCGCAGTGTTCTTAGTCATGTTTTTCAATCATTTAAATTGTTGTTTTTGTAAAGCCCTACAGCATCAGAATTTTAATGCAAATCATGTATAATAAATTAGTATGACAGCTGTCACTCTATTTGGTACTTATTGTTCTGTACACCATAGAACTTTAGAACAATATTTTTGTCAGCTAGTTCCATTATATTTTTTGCACATTACTCTGACATATAAATAAACTGCTGTCATCCTGTGTAGCTGGAAAAGAGTTTCTAATTTCATAGTTTCAAACAAGTTTTATCACAAAAGAAGCAGAAAGAGGGAAAGGCCAAAGAAAATAAATGTTAGTATAAGGAATACCAGTTTTAACATTACTAGTACTGTGATTATAAAAACGATGGAACACTAACAAACATACAGATTTTCAGAGATAAGTATTAGCAATCACCAGGAGGAGCAGGAGAAACAACCTAATACCCAACTACAAGTGAAAGAATCAGACCCCAAATGGGAGGAATGAACTCTGCTTGCTTTTATAGATGGAAGTAAGGAGGGGAGGGGGGAATGAGACTGCTCAGATTTCTACCTAAATGTGGGAGAATGTTGGTGATCCACTTGGTCTTAGAAGACTCATGGAATGGAGTCAATACTGTGATATTTTTGTCTGTGCTTATTCAGCTTTTCCACTTCCGTTTTGTTCTTTGTGCCCTGATATTCTCAGAATAAAGAGGAAAGCGGTAAATTTTCATTAATTTCTAGAAGCCATGATTAGAGGCCCACAGAGGGGCTGTTACCAAACACAAAGAGGGTGTAGAGAAGCTGGATACTAGGCATAGGTGTGGCAAAATAACAGAACCTCTCTTTGAGTGTAGCCTGTACACGAACACCAAGAACCTTTACTAACTGCAGCCCTTCCAGGAAAAGGACACAAGCCTAGGTTAATTGCCTAGACCCAACCAAGGAGGAAGTAGCTCTAGATAGGGTTTAATTTGGATTTCTCTAATGGAATTAGAAATAGAGTATGTCTTAAGGGCTATGAGTCTTTTAATACCAATTTTAGTCTGCCTCCTCAAATTCAGTTGTATGACTTTTTACTTATGCAGGCAAATTAAATATTAGCATTTTTTTCCTATGCTGTGTGAGCAGGCAGTTCTATGTTTGCAAGAATAAGCAGGTGTCAGAGGGTTAGCCGTGTTAGTCTGTATCCACAAAAACAACGAGGAGTCTGGTGGCACATTAAGGACTAACAGATTTATTTGGACATAAGCTTTCATGGATAAAAACTCACTTCTTCAGATGCATGGAGTGAAAATTACAGATGCAGGCATAAAAATATTGACACATGAAGGAGGAATACCAAGGACTACCAAAAGAAACTACACAATCTGCTCAAGAAACTCCCTGCTATAGCACAGGAACAGATCTACACAGACACACCCCCAGAGCCCTGACCAGGGTTATTCTATCTGCTACTCTACCTCTTTACATCATTATTCCACACGAGGATGGACTACAAGCTGTCAGGAACAGTATCCCTGATGAGGCCACAGCACACCTGCTGGCTGAACTTTGTGACTTTGTCCTAACCCACAACCATTTCAGATTTGGGGACAACTTGTACTTTCAAGTCAGAAGCACTGCTATGGGTACCCACATAGCCCCACAGTACGCCAACATTTTTATGGCTGACTTAGCAAAACGCTTCCTCAGCTCTCGTCCCCTAGTGCCCCTCCTCTGCTTGCGCTACATTGATGACATCTTCATCATATGGACCCATGGGAAGGAGGCCCTTGAGGAATTCCACCTGGATTTCAACAATTTCCACTCCGCCTGGACCAGTCCACACAAGAGATCCACTTCCTGGACACTACAGTGCAAATAAGTCATGGTCATATAAACACCACCATATACTGGAAACCTACTGACTGCTATACTTACCTTCATGCATCCAGCTTCCATCCAAGACGCATCACACAATCCATTGTCTACAGCCAAGCCCTAAGATACAACCAAATTTGCTCCAATCCCTCAAACAGATACAAACACCTACAAGATCTTTATCAAGCATTCTTAAAACTACAATACCCACCTGGGGAAGTGAGGAAACACATTGACAGAGCGAGACAGGTACCCAGAAGTCACCTACTACAGGACAGGTCCAACATGGAAAATAACAGAACACCACTGGCCATCACGTACAGCCCCCAGCTAAAACCTCTCCAGCACATCATCAGCAATCTACAACCTATGCTGGAAAACAATCCCTCACTCTCACAGACCTTGGGAGGCAGGCCAGTCCTCGCTTACAGACAGCCCCCAACCTGAAGCAAATACTCACCAGCAACTACACACCACATCACAGAAACACTAACCCAGGAACCAATCCCTGTAACAAACCCCGTTATCTACTCTGTCCCCATATCTACTCTAGCGACACCATCAGAGGACCCAACCACATGAGCCATACCATCAGGGGCTGTCATAAATATAAAGGGAAGGGTAACAACCTTCCTGTATACAGTACTATAAAATCCGTCCTGGCCAGAGGCACAAAATCCTTTTACCTGTAAAGGGTTAAGAAGCACAGGTATCCTAGCTGGCACCTGGTCAAGAGGACCAATAAGGGTACAAGAGACTTTCTAATTGGGGTGGGGGTGGGCTTTGTTTTGTCTTTTCTGGGTACTTGCTGGAGACAGATCAAGAAAGCAAGCAATCCAACTCAATTAGAATTAGTAAGTAATAGGAAGGGAGTGTGTTAGCTTACTTTTATTTTGGCTTGTGATTTTATCTGTGCTGAGAGAGAGGTGTATTCCTGGTTTTCTTTTTGTAACTTTAAAGTTATGCCCAGAGGGAAATTCTCTTGTGTTTTGAAGCTGTTTGCCCTGTGAGATTATCTTCCATTCTAATTTTACAGAGGTGCTGCTTTTACCATGTTTCTTTCTAATAAAGTTTGGATTTTTTAGTGTCCTAAAAAAGTCCAAAGTTGGTTTGTGCTCATCTTGTTTATTCTCAAGCCTCCCCAGGAAAGGGGGTGTAGGGATTGGGGGGATATTAGGGGGCAGTAGGAACTCCAACTGGTCCTTTCCCTGAGTTTTGTCTAATCACTTGTTGGTGACAGCATTACCTAATCCAAGGTACAAGAGTTTTTAACCTAAACTGGATCCCCAAATTGGAGAGGGAACCCTGACAGGGGCTCATTCACATGCACATCTACTAATGTGATATATGCTATCATGTGCCAGCAATGCCCCTCTGCCATGTACATTGACCAGACCAGACAGTCTCTACGTAAAAGAATAAACGGACACAAATCAGAGATTAGGAATGGTAACATAAAAAAGCCAATAGAGGAACACTTTAATCTCCGTGGACATTCTATAACAGATTTAAAAGTAGCCCTCCTTCAACAAAAAAAACTTCAGAAACAGACTTCAAAGAGAAACTGCGAAGCTACAATCAATTTGCAAATTTAACACCATTAATTTGGGCTTGAATAGGGACTGGGAGTGGCTGGCTCACTACAAAAGCAATTTTCCCTCTCTTGGTATTGACACCTCCTCATCAATGATTGGGAGTGGACCACATCCACCCTGATTGAATTGGCCCTGTCAACACTGGTTCTCCACTTGAAGGTAACTCCCTTCTCTTCATGTGTCAGTATATTTAGGCCTGCATCTGTAATTTTCACTCCATGCATCTGAAGAAGTGGATTTTTTACCCATGAAAGCTTATGCCCAAATAAATCTGTTAGTCTTTAAGGTGCCGCCAGACTCTTCATTATTTTTATACCATACACAGTAGGCATAATGGCATATGTGAGGAAAGAGGTGAGAGGAACGGTTTTGTGCATGAATTTCACCATCTTCTCCATGTTCCTGTATTTTTCCTGGTATAAAACTAGGTTAATTTTGTTCTATTACATTTGGTTCAGTCTACTATGAGCACTTTTGTATGGCTAGATCTTTTGAAGTCAGGATTGTTAAGGAGTAGGAGCAGAGAGAGACATTGAGGAGATATTTCAGTTTTTGTCTCATTTTCCATTAACGATGTCAGTTGTTAACCAAAATCATGATGGGATCCAAGTAGCTGTCAAGTCCATGTAATTCTATCAACAAGTGTTAAATTTAATTTGATGGTTCCTATTAGAACCTTTTCCATTGGTGAGTTCTACCAGTGCATCTTTTAGCCATAAGATTAAGACTGATAGAAAAGAAAAGAACAAATTAGCTTTGAACGCTCTTCTTCCATACTAGTTCTACAATGGCTATTTCAATTCTTTTACATCTCAAAGGATTATGATTTTCATTACGGTTTCAAGATGAAGGTGTCCAAGTTTTGAGGCATGATTCTCACTACTGACATGAAGGTTCATACAAAGTAGCTAAATGCTCTTCCCTAATGTCCCAAAGGGATTTAAGTACCTCAGCCTCCAGATAAATTCAACCCTTCCCAACTGTGTAAAACTAATTTTGAGCATTTCTTGCCACTGATGGCATCATGACCTCATTGAATGGAATGGCATTACTAGCAGCTGGCTGAGTCATATTTTTAGCTAAACATATGACTCAGCCAGCTGCTAGTAACCTTATGGCTAAAAGATGCACTCAGAGGAAGCAGGCCATAAGTTCCTATGTCGTGATGATTTTCATTCTATTCAACATTGGGCAACTGTACCTACCACCCTATTTGAGCTGAAAAATGACAAAGCAGGAGCCATTTGTTAGCAAACAAATATTAGTGTCTTTGAATAATGCTTGAGATACAGTTGCGAAGTACTTAAAAACGTTTCTTCCATTATGAGAGATTCTACCATTTCTAGTAGTAGTCCTCATCTCTCTTATAGACTTTCAGCTAGAACTGGTAGAATATTTCAGAATGGTAGGCAGTTTAAAGGTGCCCACTGTAGGATCCACCTTCAACCAGGTCTGGTGGGAAATAGTTAACCATTGACTTATAATGTCAGCTCTGTGACAAGGTCATTACTGATCATTTTTGGCATGAGTCCTGCCAGTCAACCTGAGAGTAATTTAGACTAAGATTAATAGATTCATAGGTCCCAGTGGCAGAAAGACCACTGTGATCATCTAGTCTGACCTTCTGTATAACACAAGCCATAAACTTCCCCAAAATAATTCCTGTAGCAGATCTTTTAGAAAACCATCCAATCTTGATTTTAAAATTGTCAGTGATGGAGAATCCACCATGACCATTATCTGTGACCGGAAGGTAGGTGGTCAGGTCTAGCAGTTGGGTAGCAGTTAATCTTAGTGGTCAGCTCAGGGATCAGAGCCTGAGACAGTGTCAGGGGTAAGGCATAGGAACAGAGACCTGGAGAAAGGCAGGAAAGTAGGAACTGGCAGTAGATCAGAGTTTGAGATAAAGCAGGGACCAGAACAGGCAGGAATGCAGGGCTCAGGAGTCAAGTAAGCAAGAGCCAGCCACATAGTAGCAGCCAGCCATGGATTCCTCTAGTTGCTTGTTCAACTTCCTGTGTTACTTCCTGGTTTATATCGAGCTCCTCAGCCTATTGGGGGTGCTGGATGTTTCCCCCAATAGGGAGCTTCAAGAGCAGGACCTTCTCTGTAAGCTACCACTTCGCTGGTTCCCTTCTCTAAACTTGGAGGTGTGGTAGATAGGCTGGAGGGTAGGGATAGGATACAGAGGGACCTAGACAAATTAGAGGACTGAGCCAAAAGAAACCTGATGAGGTTCAACAAGGACAAGTGCGGAGTCCTACACTTAGGATGGAAGAATCCCATGCACTGTTACAGACTAGAGACTGAATGACTAGGCAGCAGTTCTGCAGAAAAGGACCTAGGGGTTACAGTGGACAAGAAGCTGGATATGAATCAACAGTGTGCCCTTGTTGCCAAGAAGACTAATGGCATTTTGGGCTGTATAAGTAGAGGCATTGCCAGCAAATCGAGGGATGTGATCATTCCCCTCTATTCAACATTGGTGAGGCCTCATCTGGAGTGGTGTGTCTAGTTTGGGGCCCCACACTACAAGAAGGATGTGGAAAAATTGGAAAGAGTCCAGCGGAAGGCAACAAATATGATTAGGGGGCTGGAGCACATGACTTATGAGGAGAGGCTGAGGGAACTGGGATTGTTTAGTCTGCAGAAGAGAAGAATGAGCGGGGATTTGATAGCTGCTTTCAACTACCTGAAAGGGGGTTCCAAAGAGGATGGCTCTAGACTGTTCTCAGTGGTACCCAATGTCAGAACAAGGAGTAATGGTCTCAAGTTGCAGTGGGGGAGGTTTAGGCTGGATATTAGGAAAAACTTTTTCACTAGGAGGGTGGTGAAGCACTGGAATGGGTTCCCTAGGGAGGTGGTGGAATCTCCTTCCTTAGAGGTTTTTAAGGTCAGGCTTGACAAAAGCCCTGGCTGGGATGATTTAGTTGGGGTTGGTCCTGCTTTGAGCAGGGGGTTGGACTAGATGACCTCCTGAGGTCCCTTCCAACCCTGATATTCTATGATTCTGGTTACTCAGGTGAGCTGCTCGTTCCCGGTCGTGGCTTGAGCACTGCCTGGGGACCCATGGGCCCGGGTTCAAGGCCCACAATCCCTCACACCGTTGGTAAATTGTTCCAATGATGGTTACTCTCTCAATTAAATTTACATTTTTTTCTATTTTGAATTTATCTAGTTTCAACTTCCAACCATTGGATCATGTAATACCTTTCTCTGCGAGACTGAAGAGCCCATTATTAAATATTTGTTCCCCATGTAGCTATTTATAGACTATGATCAAGTCTCCCCTTAATCTTCTCTTTGTTAAGCTAAATAAATTGAACTCCTTGAGTCTATCACTGTAAGGCAGGTTTCTTCTTCGAGTGCTTGCTCATATCCATTCCAATTAGGTGTGTGCGCGCCGCGTGCACGTCCGTCGGAAGATTTTTACCCTAGCAACACTCGGTGGATCGGCTGGGCGCCCCCTAGCGTGGCGCCGCTATGGTACCGAATCTATACCCCTGCCGACCCGTCCGCTCCTCAGTTCCTTCTTACCGCCCATGTCAGTTGTTGAAACAGTGGAGCGCAGCTTAGCTGATCTCCACCTCCCTAGCTTTTCGCTCGTTCTAATACTTATTGTGTATATAGTTTATTCTCTGTAGTTCTAGTTAATAGATTTTTGTAAACGTAGTTAGTGTATATAGTTCAGAGGGTCGGGGATTAGCCCTTTCCCTCTCCCGGTGCCCAGGCCCATGCCTGGCTCACCGGGTTTCAAACCGTGCTCGGCCTGCTGTCGGCCAATGCCCACGGGAGACCCTCACAACTCCTGCCTCAAGTGCTTGGGGGAATCCCACCTTGCAGACAAGTGCCGGATCTGCAAATTGTTCAAGCTGCGGACGAAAAAGGAGTGGGACTTTCGCCTTAAGCAGCTCCTAATGGAGGCAGCACTCACTTCTCCACCTTCGGTACCGGCTGCCAGACAGTCTGTGCCGGGGAGAAGTGCCTCATCGGCACCGCAAAGACAGCTCGGCACCAGCTGTCACCGGCCCAGAAACCGGCCTGGCACCGCTCCCTCTCCCCGCGTGCCAAGAAGCTTAAAGCTCCTGCGGCCCCACTATCTGCATCGCAGTGTGAGCAGCAATCTAAGTCGAGCTGCCCGGCACCACTAACTGCCGCAGCACCGACAATCTCCGCACCGTTGATTCCAGCTGTGCAAGAGCCATCAAGTCCGGTGCATGACAGCTCCCCAGCGCATGCCTCGGTAGAGCTTCCCGTTCCCACTACGCCAGAGACATTTGCTACGGCGAAGGAACTTTTTGCATTAACGGAGCCCGCCCTGCCTCAACCCCCGGCACCACCAGTGCGGGTTATCCAATCGACAGGCAAGCCTGCCATGGTAAGACCACCTTCCATACCAGGGCTCAGGCCTCATCGGCCGCCTTCCTAGCTCGAGTACTCATCCAGGAGATATGTCAAGCAGCTTCGTGGTCTTCAGTACATACCTTCACTTCCCATTATGCCCTGGTGCAATAATCCAGAGAGGACGCAGCCTTCGGCTCTGCGGTTCTACACGCTGCAGTATCTCACTCCGACCCCACCGCCTAGGTAAGGCTTGGGATTCACCTAATTGGAATGGATATGAGCAAGCACTCGAAGAAGAAAAGACGGTTACTCACCTTTGTAACTTGTTCTTCGAGATGTGTTGCTCATATCCATTCCAAAATCCGCCTTCCTTCCCCACTATCGAAGTAGCCGGCAAGAAGGAACTGAGGAGTGGATGGGTCGGCAGGGGTATATATTTGGTGCCCTAGCGGCGCCATGCCAGGG
Source organism: Gopherus evgoodei (assembly GCF_007399415.2). Taxonomy (NCBI): domain Eukaryota; kingdom Metazoa; phylum Chordata; order Testudines; family Testudinidae; genus Gopherus; species Gopherus evgoodei. Next base: position 1,282,246 of record NC_044332.1, read on the forward strand.
GGCGTCCAGCCGACCCATCGAGTGTTGCTAGGGTAAAAATCTTCCGACAGACGTTCATGCGGCGCACACACACCTAATTGGAATGGATATGAGCAACACATCTCGAAGAACAACAGTTACAAAGGTGAGTAACCGTCTTTTTCTAATCCTTTAGTTGATCTTACAACTCTTATCTGAACCCTCTTCAATTCATCAGAATCTTTCTTGAATTGTGTGCACCACAGCTGGACACAGTATTCCAGCAGCAGTTACATCAGTGCCAAATAGAGAGAAAATAACCTGTCTGCTCCTATTTGAGATTCCCCTATTTATACATCCCAGAATCACATTAGCTCTTTTGGCCACAGCATCGCACTACGCACACATGTTCAGGTCATTATCTACCACAATGCTCAAATCTTTTTTAAAGTCACTGCTTCCCAGTCCCCCATCCTGTAAGTATGGACTACATTCTTTGTTCCTAGATATATACTGTGACAAAGCTCTGTCCTTGTCTCCGTGGGTCCCGCGTTTCCTTACAGATTTCACTAGCCTCAGAGGCTCACTGTGACCCTTTACGTGGCCCTTTTCTCTAGTTCTTCATTTGGAAAAAAATTCTGGAATCTCAATTTATCTTGAAAACCAGGGCATTTACATTTCACTGCTTCTGAAACCCGCAGATACAGTTCTTAGGGTGAGAACTGGTTCCTTCCTGTTCTTTCTAGCTACTTCCCGTGTCTCCCACATCTTTTATTTAAAAACTCTCTCCCCTGGCCTTCCTCAGTTTCTCACTCTGGCTTTGATGCTTGAATTTATTTTTCCTCTCTATTCCATCCTAGCCATCATCTTGGCTTTAGGATTTTTACTGTGAAAATAAATACTTTCTCTTGTTTGCTTTAAAAAATTCTAAAGAACCTGTAGGACAAACGTTAGAGCCCCACATCTCAAAGGTTATTTTAAATGTTAAAATTAAATTTCAAAATTGAGCATATTATCATCCTGTTTTCACCAAACACTGCTGCTTCCTCCATCTCTCCATTTCTTAATTCCCTGTCAATACTGAAAACTCTCCCTTTCTCCTGCCTGTCATACACCTTGAGTCTTTAGTCTTTCCGTGATGTGAATCTGAGTCTCTTTGACTTGGCTGCCTCTGTCAGACCTCTGCTTCTGTCTCTTAGCTCCTCCCCTTCCATCAACTCTATAGTTCTGTTGTCTGTCCTTTGCTCTCCTTAAACTACCCCCTTTTCCCCATAACAAATTCTGGCTGTTGTCACTGGGTGTCTTTCCCCTTTAAATGAAGCAGGTCCAGCTCCCTTGTGCCATTACAAGTGCTCCCAGCTTGGGCAGTTAAGAGGGCAGTGCATTACCTGGGACTGTAAAGGATCAGGGAGTACCAAAGAGGGAGGAGGTCGCTGAAGGCAGCAGATGGGGTTGCCTGCTGATTTACAAGCCTGAGAGCCAAGCCTGAGAGCTGGAGAGGGATGAAAGCAAGGGAGCAGTGGAGGGGCTAACCCACTGATGTCTCCGTGCTTGTAGGAGGTTGCTGAAGGAAGGCTTATGACAGGAGAGTAACAAGTTTGCCAGCTGACATTCCCAAGCCAGACTGAGGCTCAGAAAGGGCTGAAGGCAGAACAGCAGAGTGGCTATGATCTGCTGATATGTCCATTTGGGAGAGCTGGAAGGCTGAGGGCCATGGAAGCAGTGGAAAGGCATGACTGCTGGCCTGTCTGAGAGGAGAAATGAACTGAACAGGGAGAGTGATGGGTGCTTCTCTGCAGAGGAGTAACTCACAGCAGAAAGGCTGCAGGGTTTCCCCCTGGGGAAAGCAGAGTTGCACTCCATCTGGTAGGGCTGGAATGACCATCTTGGCAGAAGAACAGAAGAGGACCAAAGAAGAGCCCTGGTACGATGAAGATGTTGGAGTGTGACACGTTATGTCGGTGAACTAGATGTTATGGGCTTTTAAGGACTAAATGTGCTGGGTATGTCAAATGGACTATGTTTGGGGGACCCCCCCAGATTTTTTATGTTTTTTTATGTAATAAACTATCCCCAAGCTGGAGTATTATAAAGGCAAGAGAACCTGTCATGGAGTCCTTAGGTCCCCAAGAGATGAAGTGGGACAGGGGTGTTGGGGACTAAATTGTACTGTCCCCTTACCGTCACTTGCTGCATTACTACTCTCACTCGCTAAGTGACCTCTGGAAGGCCCATTACTGTGCTGATGTCCAGTTAACTCTGATGCTGTATCTTAGTGTGCTCTGCTGCCCAGGATTTCACCAATTATTCTAAAGCCAGAACTGGCACCATTTGTTGTGCCAGTTTCCCTTCACTTGGCAATTCTTCCAACTCTAGTCCCATACACCTCAGCCTTCGAGAGAATAAGGGACCCTGACTGTGTCTGCCCCCCTCTAACTGATGATCCCTTGAATTAATCCTTCTCCACTGCTCCCTATTGTCCTCAGTTTTCTCATGGCTTCTTGTTCCTTTCTGCAGCCTTCAAGTAATCTTATCTCTGGTCCTAAAGTTCTCCACTTTATCACCCTATGCCTTGAGAATGCCGTCCCATCCCACTACCTTGTTTTCTGCCAACTCTTTGCTTGGTCACTTTCATCTGCCACCTGACCTTTCTGCTCTGACACTGTCCTCATGTACGAAGGACTCCTGTAGTAGCTCTTTCCATGCTCATCTCTACCACGTCACTGTCTTCATCAAGATGATTCACCTCCTTTTTCTCCCTGCGTTTCCGTGTCTCCAGACCATGTTTTAAGGTGTTCTGGATAAGACTGCTGTTGGGTAGGTAAGAACCCTGAAGAGCACAGAATAAAGTGCAAATGATTACAGTGGAGTTGCATCATAGGTGCATTTAACTTATGTGATTTTAACTATACATGCTTGGCAAAACAAAGCAAAGAAAAATTACAATTTAAATACTGTACCTGTAGTGTGGGTGATTCTGCCTGTCATTCCACTCAATGAGCATTTGACTATATGTGATTTTTGCCTTACGCACTGACTTCAGAACCTAACACCTGTGTAAGATGTGACTCCCCTATAATTTGTTTCATTCAGCTATGGGAGTAGTCCTTAAAACAGGGAATAGCAGTTGCCAGGATTGGGCTGTTAAGGAATGGGAATTCTAATATATGGAGATATACCTCTCTCATAGAGCTGGAAGGGACTCTGAAAGGTCATCAAGTCCAGCCCCCTGCTTTCACTAGCAGGACCAAGTACTGATTTTGCCCCAGATCCCTAAGTGGCCCCCTCAAGGATTGAACTCACAACCCTGGGTTTAGCAGGCCAATGCTCAAACCACTGAGCTATCCCTCCCCTCCCCAGCACCACCAAGCCAATTCTTCTTTTTTTTTAAACTAACAAACTAAATCTGCAAAAGCATGGTTTCTGATTTATAATAAGAGTTATTTTAGATGAGTAATTGATACTGCACTAGCACTTCATCCTCCAAAGTACAGATATTGGTCCTCTTTGTACATCAGTATTGATATTCCTTTTTGGCAACACAGTACAATGTATACAAGTACCGTTGAATTTTTTCTTTGGTTTTCTGGTGCACTGATACTCTATTTAAAAAACCCTGCAAGTGAGCTTTCAGATTTTGGGGCCTGTAAAAATGCTGCCTTAATTGTATTTGTAACTTAAAACTGCCATGTCATACCTTCCAACTTTTATTAAATTTGATTAAATTTTCTTAGTTGAAATACGAAGTCCATCACAGTGCAGTTCTGATTACAAGAACTGGAATCCAACATAAGTGTGACATAAGAGGCTAAAAGAACACAGCTTGACTCTTTAATTCCAGGTTAAACATTCAGTGCTGGCAGTTTGACTTGTACACTGACAAAGTTTAATATGGAGTCATTCAGAGAATACATATGTAACCACAGTAGGTTATTTTTAGTGTCATTTTTCTGTCTTCAATGACTTCAGCTGCATCATGACATCTTGGGCAATAGATTCTTTTATATTCTTTTGTGCACTTCACATACTTCATTTGATGATGTTACTTTAAAATTAAGACATAAGCATAGCCTTTTCCTCCTTTTTAAACAAACAAGGTCAAATCCCCATATAAACTGATATTGCCTCAGAAAAAACACATACTGTGGGCATGAATCATTTCTGAAGAAGAATTTCTGGAAAACTCAGTTTGTGAAACAGTAAATACTAACAGCATGTCATTCGTGTATCCCGTCTCTCAAAGTTCTGTTCTAATGTATTTTGTAGGGCCAGATTGATCTGTTGCTGTTTCTTGGCCATTGGTTTCTGCATGAAATTGTTCTGCTTCAGACTCCTTGGAGATGCAGTTTATAATTATTTCTGCCCTGTTCTCAATCTGGTTGCAAGATTGTACTCTAAAATGTATCTCAAATACTGTCTCTCGTTTTAACTGAAAAGTTAGTAGTTTAGTGCTCTCATGACTTTTTTCTTCCATTGTGTAATATACCTTGTCTAAGAATTTAATAGCAACTTCTTTTTTCCATTCATTGAGATTTGTTTATGAAGGTCTGAGTGTACAAGTCCTGTTTGCAGCTGTTGAGAAAATAGTGGTGATGTTTTCCTAAAGCGAGGATGACTCTTTCAAATGTAATATAGCTGCTGAGGTGCCATGCAGTGAGCTAAAACAATTGCTGCCTATTGTAGTGAAGTCACAGGCCACGTCCAGACTAGGGTATTAAAATCGATTTTAGATACGCAACTTCAACTACGTGAATAACGTAACTGAAGTCGAATTTCTAAAATCAAGGTACTCACCCATCCAGACGGCGCGGCATCGATGTCCGCTGCTCTCCATGTCGATTCCGGAACTCCGTTCGGGTTGATGGAGTTCCGGAATCGATGTAAGCGCGCTCGGGGATTGATACATCGCGTCCAGACTAGATGCGATATATCGATCCCCGAGCAATCGATTTTAACCCGCCGATGCCGCGGGTTAGTCTGGACGTGGGCTCAGAATATCCACTGACAGCTAATCTTTTATTGTTTTTGCTAGGCCTAAGGTGTGGTGGTCTTTTGTAACCTCTCCAACACCCATTGCAGTTTGTCAGAAACTCTTATATTTGTTGAAGTTTTGTTTAATATGGTTCTTCAGATTTACATGATTAGCGATATAGGTTCCCAGTTACTACTATTCCTGTATTCTGATTCTTTTGCTTTTGCTTTTCATGTTGTCCCTTGACTTTTGAGAAGTTTGAATACTATGAAATGTCCTGCTTTGTCCTGAAATGCACACACCGAGACTTAAGAGACTGAGGAAGAGAAATGGTGTTAGGGTCTTTTTAGACAAAACAGAACAGTATATTTTTTTTCTTGTGGATTGTCCATTCTGCAAAGGTCAACCAACCTTTGTTAGGCACTGTGTATCCTGAACTTCCATTGACTTCTATGGGAACTGAGAATGGTTAGCGTCTCACCAGACTGAACTCCTACAGTAACTACAGTTCTTCTTCGAGTGATTGCTCCATTCCAGTTAGGTGTACGCGCCGCGCGTGCACATTCGTCGGAAAACTTTTACCCTAGCAACTCAGTGGGCCGGCAGGTCGCCCCCTAGAGTGGCGCCACCATGGCGCTCGATATATACCTCTGCCGGCCCACCCGCTCCTCAGTTCCTTCTTACCGCCCGTGTCGGTCGTTGGAACAGTGGAGCGCGGCTTAGCTGACCTCCACTTCCCTAGCTACTCGTATTTCTCGTATATAGTTACGCAGTTATTACCCTTTTATTTATATATTTGTATAGTTATACGTTTTTTTCTTTGCTAACATGGTTAGTTTAGTTAGCGGGCTTCAGGAAGTAGCCCCTGCCATGAACCCGGTCCCGGAGCCCATGCGGGGCTCACCGGGTTTTAGAATGGGCTCGGCCTGCCAGAAGCCGCGGCCGAAGGGAGATCCACACGACTCCTGTTTCAAGTGCCTCAGGGAATCACGCTTGACAGCTAAGTTTCCCATTTGCAAGGCTTTTAAGCCGAGAACAAAACGGTGTGGGACTTTCACTTACCCCTCCACCTGGGGCGCCGAGCGATGATCAAGTGGCGGGAAGAAGCGCCTCCTCGGCACCGGACCCCGCCGATACTACCAAGGCCTTTCGGCACCGGCCGTCGCCGGCACCGATATCGGCTCGGCACCGCTCTCTTTTTCCGAGGTCGAGAGAGCCTACGATTCCTGCTGGTGCCTGATGGCTCCCCGGCACGCGCCGTGGTCCAGACCCCTGCTTCTGCTGCTTCCGTGCCACCTGCATCGCAGCCAGGGAGCTCGTCTAAGTGGGATTACCCGGCACCGACACCTGCAGAGGCACCGATGACATCGGCACCGTCGTTTCCAGTCCCCCAGGGCCACGGAATCCGGTGCCTGGCAGCTCCCCGGCACGCGCCGTGGTAGAGCTTACTGCTCCGGCTGCTTCCGTGCCAACGGCATCGCAGCCAGAGAGCTCATCTAAGACGGATCGCCCGGCACCGACGACGTCGGCACCGTCGATCCCGGTCCCACGAGGGCCGTAGAATCCGGTGCCTGACGGCTCCCCGGCACGCGCCGTGGTTGAGCTCCTGCTCCTGCTGCTTCTGTGCCAGCGGCACTGCAGCCAGAGAGCTCGTCTAAGTCGGATCGCCCGGCACCGACACCTGCTGAGGCATCGACGACGTCGGCACCGTCGATCCCGGTCCCACAAGGGCCGTAGAATCCGGTGCCTGACGGCTCCCCGGCACGCGCCGTGGTTGAGCTACTGCTCCTGCTGCTTCCGTGCCAGCGGCACCGCAGCCAGAGAGCTCGTCTAAGTCAGATCGCCCGGCACCGACGCCTGCTGCGGCACCGATGACGTCGGCACCGTCGATCCCGGTCCCACGAGGGCCGTTAGGATCCGGTGCCTGACAGCTCCCCGGCACGCGCCGTGGTTGAGCTACTGCTCATGCTGCTTCCGTGCCAACGGCACCGCAGCCAGAGGGCTCCTCTAAGTCGGATTGCCCGGAACCGACGCCTGCTGCGGCCCCGATGACGTCGGCACCGTCGATCCCGGTCCCACGAGGGCTGTTAGGATCCGGTGCCTGAGGGCTCCCCGGCACGCGCCGTGGTTGAGCTACTGCTCCTGCTGCTTCCGTGCCAACGGCACCGCAGCCAGAGGGCTAGTCTCAGTCGGATTGCCTGGCACCGACGCCTCTGAGGCACCGACACCGTCGGCACCGTCGATTCCGGTCCCACAAGGGCTATCGAATCCGGTGCCTGACGGCTCCCCGGCACGCGCCGTGGTTGAGCTTATTGCTTATGCTGCTTCCGTGCCGACGGCACCGCAGCCAGCCAGCTTATCTAACTCGGATCGCCCGGCACCGACACCTACCGAAGCTCTGACGACCTCGGTACCGTCAATCCCGGTCCCACAAGGGCTGTCGAATCTGATGCCTGACAGCTCCCCACTATGCACTGTGGGTGAGCCTGCTGTTCCCTCCACGCCGGAGACGTTACCAACGGCGAGGGATTTCATTGCCATGACAGAGTCGATGCTGCCTGATACAGTCTCTTCAGGTGACCGTCCTCTGTCAGCACAGCAGAGCGGCACCGTTCATGATCCCGGTCCCGCAGGCACTCCAGGTTCTGTCGACACGCCCGGCGCCATCGGCAGTCCCGATGCTGTTTTCCTCATCGGTACTGGTCGCACTCGCTGCACCGCTCGGTATCCCGTTCGCCGACCCGCTGTCGGCACCGTTCCGACTCCCGGCACCGCGGCGGGTACCTTGACTCCTGTAGTCTCTCCCCGAGCCTCGAGATCTCGGTTGACCTCCCGGCACCGTTCTGGTTGCGGGTCTGGATCTTGTTCCAGGTACCGGTACGCCTCCTGGTGCCGGTCCCCGGTGCCGAGTTGGGCAAGGTCCGAATGAGTCAGAGACTCTGCCTGTGCCTTCTTTAGTACCTCCATGGCAGTCCGGACACGCATCTGTGTCATTCCATATGCGCAGATTCTATGCTCAGGACCATGATTCTGATATGATGGCCAGCGGGTGCCCGCCCCGAAGCCGAAAGAGGCTTGGCGAATGGACCTGCTTGGCCGCCAGGGTACTCTGCAGAGGCCCTGCAGTTCTGGGTGGCAAAGCAACAAGCCTTGCTTAGCTGCAATAATTATAGCACCGGGGTGAAGGAGTTTCTCCCTCAAACCTCCCGCCAGGAGTCCGCTGCCGTCTTGGAGGACGGGGGAAAGAACGTTCCCGGAGCGTCCCTCCAGGCCTCGTTGGACGCAGCAGACTCTGCGGCCAGGACTCTGGCCTTGGGCGCCGCCATGAGGTGCATGGCTTCAGGTTTCAAACCTCCGGCCGGAGCTGCAGTTTGCCATTCAGGATTTACCCTTTGTTGGTAAAGGCCTCGTCATGGCAGGGACAGCCCCAGGCTGCGAAGCCTGATGGTCAATGGGCTCCTAATGCGTTCTCTCAGCATGCATATGCCGGCGACCAAACGCAGGCCTTTCTGGCCCCAGCCGCCATACTCTGTGCCTAGCCAGAGGCAGAACTTTGGCAAACGGCAAGGCCAAGGTGGTCGCAGACGAACGTCAGGCCCCCTAAAGAGCCAAGGTCAAGGTCCCTCGTAATTACCACTGGGACCGAAGACGAACCTTCCAAGGTGCGCCTGGGGACAGTGCACCACCTTTAATTTGCTCCAGCCCTGTCCCCCTTCAGCGGACGAAAGGGGCAAGGGGTTTTATTCCCGTTATGCCCTAGTCCCCCACTCGGGCGCAGGTCTCAGACCTTCCTGGTCCTGCACGGACTCAACCGGTTTAGAATAAGGTTGAAGTTCTGCATGGTATCCCTGGGAACCATTATTCCATCCTTACCTCCTGGGGGCTACTATGCCGCCCTGGATATGAGGGACGCCATTTTCCCTCCGCACAGGAGGTACCTCCGCTTTATAGCCAACTGTCAATCTCCTGGCTTACGGCCATAGTCGTCGCCTACCATCGATGATGTCGGATATGCGTTTTTCCGTATCAGGTCGATTCGCTTATCCGAGGAGACTCTGAGACACAAACCGCTCAGCGCGTGGGCATTGTCACGGTCTTATTCACAGGCCAAGACCTGATGATTCCTATAGAGCAATCCACTCTGGTTCCCACGCAGAGGTTGGACTTCCTAGGGGCTATCCTGGTCTCCTACCTAGCTGGAGCCTGCTTATCACAACTGCGGTTTTAGGCGATGGCAACAATCATCTGAGGTCGAAGGGCTTTCCCAACGACCTCGGCTTGTTCTTGTCTCAGTCTCCTGGGTCCATGGTTGCCCGCAAGTTTGTAACCAAACACGCCAAGCTCCGCCTCCGTCCTCTCCAAGTCCGGCCCACCTCGGCGTACCGCCCGGACAGGGAGCCAATGGTCATGGTGGTCACCGTTCCCTCGAACACCTTAGGCTCCCTAGAGTGGTGGCTAACTCCCTCCCTGATGTGGACAGGGATGCGGTTTCATCCGCCCCAGCCCTCACTGCCCCGGACGACAGACGCGTCATCTCTCTGCTCGAGTGCTCATGGTCACCCCCGAGCTTAAGGCCTTTAGTCTTCTCGGGAGCTGGCATTCCACATCAATGCCCCAAAAAGGAGAGTAGTCCGCCTGGCGTGCCAGGCGTTCCAGCGGCAGCTGTGAGGCCGTTGTATCTCGGTGTTTACAGCCAACACAACGGCCATGTGCTTCATGAGTATCCGGGGAGGGACATAGTTCCCCCCCCCTTTTTTTTGTCAGGAGGCCATCCATTTCCGGGTCTTTTGCATGGCCCATTCGATGGAGCTGGCGACGTCCTTTCTCCCAGGCGTTCGGAACGTCTTAACGCTTTGACTCAGCAGGTCTTTCCGGTCTTACGAGTGATCACTCTGCCCCATGTGAGGCGTTCTGCTCTCCAGAAGTTGAGATGTTTCCTCACACAGACCTGTTCGCTCACTGCAAGAGCAGGAAATGCCAGATGTTCTGCCCCTTCCGAGGTCTCTCCTCGGGATCGATCTTGGACGCATTCCTGATGCCGTGGAAAGGCCAATTGCATTATGCCTTCCCACTGTTCCCACTGGTTCGCTAGGTCCCGCTCAAACTCCGCAGGGGCAGAGCGTGCATCATCATGATCGCTCCAGAGTGGCCCAGGCAGCACTGATATACCACGTTGCTCGGCCTGTCAGTAACAGACCTCATCACTCAGGGCAACAACAGGCTTTGTCACTCGGACCTGCAACCTGTTCACCTCATGGTGTGGCTCCTGCATACCTGAGTCGGGGTGACAGGCAGCCTTCCACCTGGTCAACGGACCCGGCCAGGTGGAAGTGTTTCTTCTACAGCTGCAATACGCTCGATCTTGCTCCTGCTGAGGTCTCGATCCCCTCTATTCGGCCTGCCTCTGACCTTCAGCGGCAGGGCCTGACGGTATCATTGCTGAGGATACACTTAGCAGCCATCTCTACCTTCCAGCAGGCTAAGGTGGCCGTTCCGTGTTCTCATGCTCTATGGGTTCGAGGTCCCTCAAGGGCTTGGAGCGCTTGCACCCTCGGGTGCACCGCCCAGCCCCATCCTGGGACCTCAACCTAGTTTTAACCAGACTTATGTCTCCCCCAGTCGAGCCGTTCACGACTGGCCCTCTGCTATACCTGTCTTGCACGACAATTTTCCTCGTAGCTGTTACATCGGCCAGACGGGTCTCCGAGCTCAGAGCTCTTACGGTGGTTCCGCCGTACACTAGGTTTCACAAAGACAAGGTGCAGTTATGACCGCACCCGGCTTTCCTTCCTAAGGGGTTTCAGCCTCTCATGTTACCCACAGCTCAACGCAATGGGCACAACCATTGCACTCCTTGGACATCTGTGGAGTGCTCGCATTTATATTGTGCTGACAGAACCTTTCCCTAAGGAGCCCCGGCTCTGCCGCGGTAGCAGGCCAAAGGAAGGGCTTGCTTGTTTTCCTCTCAGAGGATCTCATCTTGGGTGATGGCGGACATCCCCACGTGTTATGATTTGGCTCATATTTCACCAAGCCACATCACCATGCATTCTACCAGGGCTCAGGCTTCATCTGCCGCCTTGCTGGCTCGTGTTCCTACCCACGAGATCTGTCGCGAAGCTCCATTGGTCCTCGGTCCATACCTTTGCTTCGCAGTATGCCCTGGTTCAACAGTCGAGAGGCGCTGTAGCCTCTGACTCAGCAGTTTTCATTCTGCCACATTTCACTCCAACCCCACCGCCTTTGTAAGGCTTGGGATTCACCTACCTGGAATGGATATGAGCAATCACTCGAAGAAGAAAAGACGGTTACTCACCTTTGTAACTGTTGTTCTTCGAGATGTGTTGCTCATATCCATTCCACACCCGCCCTCCTTCCCCACTGTCGGAGTAGCCGGCAAGAAGGAGCTGAGGAGCGGGTGGGCCGGCAGAAGTATATATCGAGCGCCATGGTGGCGCCACTCTAGGGGGCGACCTGCCGGCCCACTGAGTTGCTAGGGTAAAAGTTTTCCGACGAATGTGCACGCGCGGCGCGTACACCTAACTGGAATGGATATGAGCAACACATCTCGAAGAACAACAGTTACAAAGGTGAGTAACCGTCTTTTTCATGGGCCCAATGCTGCAAGATGCTAAATGCATTTAATTTTTGCTGAAATTCAGCAGTTCTGGAGGGACTCAGCACCTCATTAGGAGCAAGCCAGCTGATAAAAAAATAAGTCCTTGAAATCTGTTACCTGTAAAAATTGTTTTTGTCTCGGTATCTGTATTTGAGCCTTTCCCAAAAGTGAGCAAATCAATGTAGTCTCAGGGTTTCTTCCAGTTATTCATCAGAGGTGTCCCCTCCAACATCATTAGTATAAAGATGGTTATAAAAACAAAATAAAGAAATGAGCACTTGTCCACTCTTTGCAGTAAAGACTGACTGAAGAGCCTGACTCCTAACAGGAAAGATATACTTAGACCAGCTTCCCATCAGTCCAAAGCTAGGACTGTGAAAATTGCTGCCATTACAAACTATAATTTATAGTCTGTACAAGTTGATAGAGTTGCCAGGTTTCAGGTTTTCGAATATCTGGTCAAAAGGGGACCTGTGCAGTGTATGGTCAACCCTGCTGACTGGATACCAAAAGTCAAGTTACCGCAGTAACCATGATCAACCACTGGAAGGGAGGGAAGAGCAGCTGCTGCTGGAGGAGGAGCGGGGCCAGCAGCACATCCTCCCACCCCTGCTCCGCAGGCGGCAGATGAGTCCCGGGGAAGGGAGGAGTAAGCGACAGAGAGGCCTGTAGTGTTCGGTTTTGAAAAATTGAAAAGTTGGCATCCCTATGTACAACTCTTTTGGCTCTCAGAGAGAGACTGGCTAGGAACTACCAAGAACCATCCTTACCCTTGACCACTGAGGGCCGAGAGAGAAATGCCAGCCCAGTCTGGCTAATGGAACTCCAACTCAAGATGCTAAAGTCAGAATACACAGAATGGGCTTTCTTGTGTAAACCCTATACCAATTCATTCCTTTCCATCAGCCTCAGGTGCCTCTTCTCTGTCATACATTACAGCCAAACTGAGAACGGTACTGGCCCAGCAGAGTTATTCTCACAGGTCTGCGTGGAGTGTTACAGGACTCTACATATATCAGTTTGTAATTTGGTCTACTGGCTAACCTGGCAGACTTGGAGTCTGTAGACCTGGGAACTTTTCCAGCAATGCTCATAAATTACTTGCTGTCATAAACAGATAGCTAAGGGTTAATGTTCTTTTACCTTTAAAGGGTTAACACAGGGAACCTGAAACACCTGACCAGAGGACCAATCAGGAAACAAGACTTTTTCAAATCTGGGTGGAGGGAAGTTTTGGGTGTGAGTTCTTTGTTCTTTGTCTTGGGTCTGACCCTCTCGGCTCTGAGAGTGATTTTTCTATCTCCTGGCTTTCTAATCTTCTGTTTCCAAGTTGTAAGTACAAGGATAGTAAGACCATAGGTTTATATTGTTTTCTTTTGTATTTACATGTGTGTAGTTGCTGGAGTGTTTTGAATTGTATTCTTTTTGGATAAGGCGGTTTATTCATTTTTTTCCTTTAAGCAATTGACCCTGTACATTGTCACCTTGATACAGAGACTATATATTATGTCCTTTTTCACTCTTTTTATATAAAGCTTTCTTTTTAAGACCTGTTGGAGTTTTTCTTTAGTTGGGACTCCAGGGAATTGAGTCTGCAGCTCACCAGGGAATTGGTAGGAGGAAGAAGTCAGGGGGGAAATCTCTGTGTGTTAGATTTACTAAGCCTGACTTTGCATACCCTCTGGGTGAGAGGGGAGAGAGGTTAGCTCTCTCGGTGCTTATGTTTCAAGGACTTGAAACAGGGAGGGTGGAATCGCTCTGTTTAGATTCACGGAGCTTGCTTCTGTATATCTCTCCAGGAACCCAGGGAGGGAACACCTGGAGGGGAGGAGGGGGAAGGGAAATGGTTTATTCCCCTTTGTTGTGAGAGTCAAGGAATCTGAGTCTTGGGGTCCCCCAGGGAAGGTTTTGAGGAGACCACAGTGAACTAGGCACTGTATAATTCTTAGCTGGTGGCAGCAATACCAGGTCCAGGCTGGTACCTAAGCTTGGAGGTTTTCATGCTAAAACCCATATTTTGGACACTAAGGTCCAGATCTGGGAAGAAATGTTATGACACTTGCCCATGGGATTACCAACGTTTTTGCATCCATCCATAAAGCAAATGAAGAAAGATAAGCTGATTTTTGATGTGCTGGTTACTTAAATGCGTAAAAGCTTCTGTACTAAATTTCCTACGTCTCTTTAACAGATACACTTTTATAGAACACAGTGAAAATGAACCTGAATAGTTTCTTTTCTAAGGTGCCAAGCTCCCATTTACTTCAGCGGGAGGTATAAGGTACAAGGCCTCATTCTCTAAAAGATACCATTTGCCGAGAGTCTCACACCTGATTCTCTGTTCCATGGTGTGAGACAACTGAAATCTCCTAACTGTTGACATGATTATTCCCTAAGGAGAGGTAGCAGACTAGAGTGTGAGCCCAGCCTGCTGAGAATAACATCTACCCTTGGAATCTTCCAGTCAGATCCTCCTTAATGTCAGTGAGGGAGGGGCGTTGAGAGGAGTGCACTTTTCCTGTTGTTACTCAGGCTCTTTACTGTGAACTGTTTCACTCATCTTTGGGGATTCCTTTCCATAGCCCAGTCTTCCAGTAAGGTCTAGATTATTGAAAAATTACTTGCCAGTTTTCCCGAGTGCTTCAGTGCTGGTGGTGTTGTGCTTGACACCAGGACTTCGGCACTTTTCATGGTTTTACTATTTGCCCTGGTGCCTTAGCATCTATTTTTCAGTGCTCTGTGTCTTGCTTTGGTTTTTCAGCAGTTCTGTGCTTACCTTGGCTTTTCAGCTAGCGCTGGGTCACTGCCACTTGGTGGTTTGTGCTCCATCCTGTTGCTGCTGCTGCCTTTAGCGATTTAAAAAAAAAAAAATAGCGCAAATCCCATAGCCTCAGGAGCTTGTGTAGATGCTCCTATGTTGCTTTAGGTAGCTGAGACCTAAGAATGAAAATCCTGGCAAATGGCAGCTTCAGAGAAGCAAAATGACAGGTCAGTAATTTTCCTGAATTTGCTAATGTGGAGTCTCACAGGAAAGGACTGGCCCATGCACTCCACATGCCGACAATTAGACTACTGAGCTGGCTAATTTCTAAATAGCAGCATAAAAGACATGTCTCCTTTATTGATGCTGATTTCTAAAGGGGGAACAGTACAGACTTACAGTTGCTTAGATCCTGTAGTGATGGATGCAGGATAAGAAAATGCATAATTGTAATAGAAAAATCATCTCCTATTGTTAGCACTCATTTCCATGTGCCTCCATGCATCAGGCAAGAATCTGTGAGTGAGAGCAGGAGGAGAACGTGCCCAATAGCTGCGGGGTGAAATTTTTTGTTTGTTTGTTTTTTCTTTGATGTTGCAAGAACATGGGTAGGGTGGTATTATATTGCTAAAGTGGTAGAATTGTGCTGAACACCTTGTGTTAAAAAGAAATTGCATTTTGTCATTAATTAAAACACTGCATTCATCAAGAAACACTTCATACCTCTCTGAGCTGATTCTGATCCTTTGGATGTGTGAAGTGGCTTGTTTTATGACAAAGATTGTTTAGAGGAAAATAGAGTAGGCTGAAATCCCAGCGTCGTGTGGGAGTATAATTTAGAGAGAGTCTTTGAGTTTTATACTACATAGTGTCACTCAAGTTTAAGAGAATCTTTGTTTTCCCACCTACGTTGTATTTCCTGATGCTGATGTGATCCAGGTTCTGGTTCTCTTGCATTACATGCTTTGTACCACATATCCACACATTACTTCAGGGCATACTCTTCTAATGAGAGGTAGTCATTGACCTATTAAGACATCTGTATTTCCTGTACTAAGTGGGGAGAGGAATAGCCTTTGAGTGTATATATGTTACTAAAAGTAACTTAATAAAATGCATAAAAATTGCCTAGTATTTTGGTTCTGTAGAACATCTATTCAGGTCAAGCTGTAGAAATTCTAGAAAATAGTAAAAGAAACCAAACAGCAAGTTGGGGGAGAGCCTTGCTTTTAATATCTTCCCCCATGTCCTTTCAGAAAATCAACTCTAAAATGTGTGTTAGGGATTTTCTTTAAAAAAAAAAAAAAACGTTACAGGCTTTAGCAAATGCAGTCAAAGCTTGCAAATCACGTGCCATGGAGCCCTTCTCTCCTACCACCTGCTGACTTCTGGCCTAGCCCATCTACACTAGATTAAGAACCTTAATTGTGAGGCTTTAATGCAGTTCCTAGTTCAGCTTCCTCAGTCAGGAGTCACGTTAAAGCAGTCCAGCCAGCTCTCTTGCACTGCTAAGTGCTACCAGGGGTGTGGAGGGGGGGAGCCATGGCTTCCCTTTGATGTCCTGATGGAAAAGGGGCATGAATAGTTACGCACCAAAGGAAAGCTACTATTTCCCTTCCCAACCTACCACAGTGCTCCAAGGCGCTCTCGAAGCAGCTGAGCTGTTTTGAAAGAGCCCCTAACTAAAGGAAGAAGAACTAAGAGCTGCCCTCAGTTTCTTGACCCTATTGGATCAATTTTTGTTGGAGGATGAAGGTAGCAGATGGAGAGAAGAGCAGTAGCTCTAAACTGCCTCTTCTGGCCCCCGGGATGAACCCAGCTGCCCTTTCTGCCCCTGATGAGCTCCCACTTTGTATTCCAGAAATTAAATTGGGAGTATTGCTTACGTTAACTTAGATTTAATATTCCTTGTGTTGTTCTTATAATAGGTGGGAGTTGAAAAAGGGTCTTTGTGGCCACCTATTGCAGCAGAAAGAGAGTCAGGTTTGTCTAAAAAGCACAACTGAAGATGTTGATGTATTCTGAGGAAGGGGAAATGTTAATAAATGTCATGACATGTAGAGTTAGTTGTAGAGGGAATGTTTCTATTTCTTCCATACTTCCGTTCTCATCCTTCACTATGAATGTGTTATATAAATACCATCAAACTTGTTTTCAACAAATAAAATTTCAACTTCATCCATCTTATTCTAGTACCAATAAACTTCATTCTACTTGACACATGCTCCAGTAATGTACTAACGCACCCCTTGTTTTGGCTTATCACTGTAGTTTAACCTCTTTCTGATAATTCTGAGGCACTGTTGCCATCCTCCTGCTATACCAGCTTGGAATGGATGCCCAGCATCAGGCTCTCTGTAGCCATTGCAGCAACTCAAGCACTTTTGTCCTTTGCTGTCTAAAGACTAGATGCTCTCCCTATGCATTTCAAGAGAGTTCAGCTCCCCATTAAGCACCTAAATGAAGTAGTCTGATTTTTCAGAAGTGCTCTGAACCCAGCAGCTCTTTTTCTTCTTCTTAGGTGTTGAACACTTGGCCCTTATGCTCCTTTCCTCCCTTTCCTTGTCTCCTGCCATATATCTTCCCTCTTCATTAGCTGATATAAATTTGCTGTCCGCTATGCTAGAGTGACCCTGGAACCTCTTGATGCCAGCCAGCAGAGGGCTCAGGGGGTGCACCGGGAATTTCAAGGATCCCCTGCATTCAGTATATGCACAGCAGTTCCCCAAAGGGTGGCATGTGAGGTCTCTACTGAGAGCTTGTAGCCCATTGGTCATCATAATCATTGCAAAACGTACATACAGATAATATTTAATGAGCTGGGTCCGTACGGAAAGTTATGTTCTTAAGGCAAGTAACCAGCAGGTGACATACCTCAGGAATGTTCTTTTGAGGCAGGAGGTAACAGATATTTATATCCCAGTCTGGTCATTGTGTAGTGGGTATTGTCCATCTCACAATGTGTGTCTATTTGTATATTGAGCCCAAGAACAATCAGGAGATTTTGATATTGACGAGAGGGGAAAGCCACAGTCGGGGGGATCCCGGTTATGAGTAAGGATAACGGATAGTTCTGGAGTACCTGGGAGTCTGGTGACATACCCTGGATCTTTCACCAAGGAGGCACACATGAATGGAAGATCACAGCTATATCTGGCTGTACGATGCAGTAAGGGCTTTGGTATGAGCGTTACTCTGTAAGACAGAAATGTATCTAGTTAAGTCTAAGTTCTAGAATGCATGTTACGTATGAAGTAAAATCATAACCATTTGTTTCCAGTTCTTCTACTTGCTATCACTCAAATCCCGATACGTGTATCATGAAAACATGTAAAAGTGTATTTCGCAAAGTATCTAAGAACTGTATGTTAAGCAGAGATGTGATGTAAGCCTTCGGCAGTGGAACGAGTAAGTTTGGTGTACTGTTCTTTTAGAATCTGCCAGTCTGTGAATACTGTGAGTGTGCAGTGAAGCAAGGGTTGGACATTCCACAGAGACACTCAGAGGGCTCAGAGTTGGAATGAGCCAATCCCTCCTCCGTAGAGAGGCAGAAAGGCCTGTGCAGGTCTAGAGGAGAGCACTTGTGTTGCTTATGGCCAATGGACTTGGAGAGTTGAACCCCAGCAGGGCCAGACAAGGCTTCCTCATATTAAGGGTAGGTAGCCAGGTGCCGGACAGGCCTGGGTATCCTTGGAAAGCGTCACAGCATGACTGTGGTGTTTTTCTGTAACTGTAGGGGTGACGTCAGCACAAGAGCAGCAGTATCACTAGTTTAGGGCCTTTCCACATGTGAAGCTGTATGTTCTAGGCATTCTCATGAAATGTCTGGCCAGTTACAAAGGAACTCCCCACTGTATACTCCTCTCTACTGCTATTTTGATTTCTTCTACGGTCAGGCAAGCAAACTATAGCAAAGCTATAAAAGAAGTGTAAACAGCCTTTGTTCATCCTAAAATCAAAGCTTCTTTTGATCACTAATAAACATTTTGTCCTAACAAACCCACAGCACAAGTCATTAATTAGATTTTAATTAGGATGAAGAGCCATACATAAAAATACAGAAGCAGCCCTTCTCCACAGCTGTACCAAGCTGTTCATGCAAGCACAGAAAACAAGAGTTTTTCTTTAAGTGTTTGCTCGTGTCCATTCTATTATAGGCGTGTGCACTCAACACATGCATCATTGCCGCAAGTTTATACCCTCAGTGGTATCCATAGGGGACCTGCTCTGGCACCCTCTGGAGTGGCGCACATATGCACCGGTATAAGGGGGGCTACTGGCCCCCTCTCTCTCCCTCAGTTCCTTCTTAGGGCTGATCTACAATATGGGGTAAAATCGATCTCAGATACGCAACTTCAGCTATGTGAATAGCGTAGCTGAAGTCGAAGTATCTAAGATCGAATTACTCACCGTCCTCACGGCGCGGGATCGATGTCCATGGCTCCCCATGTCGACTCCGCAACTCCATTGGGGTTGGTGGAGTTCCGGAATCGATATAAGCGCGTTTGGGGATCAATATATCGCGTCTAGATGACACGATATATCGATCCCCGAGCAATCGATTGCTACTCGCCGATACGGCGGGTAGTGAAGACGTAGCCTTAGTGTTAGTGCTCGAATGTTCCTCTTGCTCTAGCAAGTAGTTCTCATTCAGTGATTCTTTGAACCATTTCTTTTGTAAATAGTTGTAATTAGCAATAGTTAACAGTTCCTAATAGTTTTAATATACTCTAGAGCAGTGGTTCTTAACCTTTACTGCAGCCTGCACCCCTTTGGTTCTCAAAATATGTTCTCACATTCCTGATCAGGAGCCATTGAAGTAGGTCAGTTCTTTAAACCTAGATTTATATATTACAGTAATCGTTAAAAAAATGTATAATGTTAATAAATGCATAGATTTAATGAACAAAGCAGTTGTGTTGTACTTATGTGCCTGTGCTTAATTTGTGTTTTTAATGATTTACCTTCTAAAAAAATCTGGCATGTCTTGCACCCCTAGAAAGGGCATTTTGCACCCCCAGGGAGTGCGTGCACCCAGGTTAAGAACCATTGCTCTAGAGATATAGTCCCCTGAGAGACTTAGCCCAGGGATGGGGCTTGCCCCTTTCCTCAGGCTTCAAGCTGTATGATCGCTGTAAGAAGCCCATGCCAATCAGCGATCCACTTCTTAGTTATTTGAAGTCTCTGGGTGAGTCCCACATTAGCAAGAAGTGTCGCATTTGCAAGGGATTTAAGCCCTGGACCAAGAAGGAGAGAGAAATAAGACTCTGCATGCTCCTCATGAAGTCAGCGCTCAGAACTGCCTTGGAGCCAGCACATTTGGACTTGGTATTGAGTACTTCAGCGTCAACAAGAAGCGCCCTATGTCACCAGTACCAGCCAAAAGGCACAGAGAGCACGTAGGAAGGGGTGCTCCCTGGGGACCCATGAGGGCAAGGATAAGGGAGAAGATGAGCCTAGACAAACTTGGACCATCTCACCATCACAAGAGGGTAGCCAGGAGGCAGCATCACCTGTTGGGCCTAGTCCTCTCCATGATCTGCCTCCTACTCCAGGGAGTAATAGAGGCATGCAGTACCTCATGGTGCTGTCCATCTCGGAAGCCTTTCAAGCCTTTCTCCCTCCCAGTGCCACGTACTCCTCAGGAAGAGAGGGCCAAGGACCCCTTCCTCCCAACCATTTGTAGGGGAAAGCATTCCATGGCACCCCTACAGAAGTCAGCCCTGCAGCATCGTACTTCCCCATCTCACTCACCAGAGCCGTGCCAACAACCTCCAGAACCATACCTCAGACCACAGACCTGTGGCCACTGGGCAAGTTCCCAGCACAGAACGCTGGACTCCAGGCACTGATCCCTTGGATCCCAACATCAGTCACAGGACCCATGGTACTGGTCCCCAGAACCCCAGCAGCAGTCACCCGATAGACGCTGCTCCCTGGTTCTCAGGCGCCGCTCGCCAGAGCCTCCTTGGCGCTCTCTGGAGCCAACCACCAGAGCGTCACAAACGATCCCCACACTCGTAGTCCCGGTCGCAGGAGCCTGCACACCCTCCTCGAAGCAGGTGGCATCGCTCCCTGGATTATTACTGGGCCTATGGGCAGTACCACCAGCTGCCAGATATGTTAAATAGATTGAGCTCTTGGAATCTGTCACTAGATGACACATTTAATCATTCCTGTGGGTCTTCTCTGAACCCTCTCCAATTTTTTAACATCCTTCTTAAGTTTTGTGCACCAGAACTGGATCTGGTATTGCACTGATGCCAAATACAGAGGTAAAACAGCCTGTTTACTCCTACTCGAGATTCTTCTGCGTATACGTCCCAGGATAGCATTTGCCCTTTGCCAGACTTATTGTGAAAGTCAATATTACTTAGAAATACTAAAGAGGTACCATTAATATCTGTAAAGATAGGTATACTCCTGGCACATTTGTCTGATAATTTCTCCCATAAATGTGTTGTATTGGGACTATGAAAAATGCTACATCTCTTATGCTGTTAGCCTGAATAGCTAATGAGGCAGTATGTAAGGTCACTTCAGAAGACCACTTTAAAATGAATAGTTTCACGGAGGAAAACAGGCTGAAAGAAGCCAGATAGAATGGCTCAAGTCATATTGGATCCTGTGGAAAAGCACATGATAGGTATCTTGTTTAGGAAACCCTGTGGACCGAGGAAGCAGTTGTTCTACATGTCTTAATTTCTTCAGTTATTAATTTACTCACAACATGTTTTCTCCCTCTCCTTGCCCATGGACTATGCTTTGACATGGCAGGAAGGCTTGTGTGCCCCCATAAAGGCAATGGTGAAGGCCCTATGTTCCTCATGCAATGGAGAAGCCTGAGAGGAGAGAAGAGAACATATTACTCTTGGGGGAATTCTGCCTAAAAAAATTTAAAATTCTGCATATTTTATTTGTCAAAATAATGCAATATAATCAAGCCAGTTCAAATTATTTTAGTAATTTATTTAAACTACCGTACAGAAAAAAGTCGCTAACTATTCAGCACTTCCTAAACACATGGGAGTTAAGTTACAAATACTTGATAACCAATACCCTGTATCACACTTATAATCCTGGCTAGCTACTTTTGAAAGTGACTGGTTCGGACAGTCCTGACGTTTTATTGACCGTTTGATAAACATTTTATTTTTCCTCAGTCTTTTTTTTTTTTTTTTTTTTTTTTTTTTTAGATGGGTAAGTAAAATAGATCCTGAATTGTAATCTACCCCATTGTGCCACTCTGGCACGGGAAAAAAGCGAGAGAGCACATGGATCTTCCTAGCTGAGGATTCCCTTACTGTCATTACAATAAGGCTCCTTTACACCACTCTGGCAATGTAAAGGATCCTTAAAAGTTTTACACCGGTTTTATGCTCCTACGGGAATTCGCTATAAATGAGAACAATTAACTAACAACAATAGGAACAACTATGCAGGCAGGCTGCTACATTTTCTGCTCTGCTTGAGAGGACAGAGCCTGCCTCATACCTGCCTCCAAACAACCCGAAGCCCTATCCCTCCACACTAGACTGAGCAAGAGTGTCTCTTGCTTGTACACATGCCTACCCAGCCCTGCCCTCTCTCGCGGTGACTGACGTCTCCCCACACATGCATGCCCAACCCCCGTTCCCCCCACATTCATTTACATCTCTTCCAGCTACTATGGGCGCTTGAACCTGGCTGCTGGGGAAGGGGCATTTTTTTCCTTGCAGATTTCTTTACTTCCCCATTTTTCTGTGGTCAAGCGAAGAAATCTACAGGAGAGATGAATTCTGCATGTGCACAGTGGTTCAGAATTGCCCCAGGAATAACATATTTTCTCTAAATAAACTGAGGCACTAAGGCCACCATTCAGTAAGGTAATTGAACATATGAATGGTCCCATTGACTTCAGTAAGACTAACAGCATGCTTAAAGTTAGGCATGTCCTTAATTATCTGGCTGAATAAGTACCTAATTGAATTTTTGAATTAATAAGTGTATACCATTAGATTAGAAGACATTACATGACCTGAAGAGTACAAAGCTTTTGAAATTGACTTCCAAGCACTATAGATTGTGTTAAGATTCTGAGAAACACTTCGTTTGGTGGAGACATTGTATGGTGGGATAAATTTCAGTTGATTTTCCGTAGAACTGATGTTTCTTAAAGAAAATTGAACTATACACTCAAACTCCATAATATTGTTTGAGTTATGTGCTGCCTGATTCATGTTATTTTCTTAATTATTCTTTTGAAGTACAGGTCTCTTGAATTTA
Organism: Gopherus evgoodei; assembly: GCF_007399415.2. NCBI lineage: Eukaryota > Metazoa > Chordata > Testudines > Testudinidae > Gopherus > Gopherus evgoodei. Next base: position 1,304,821 of record NC_044332.1, read on the forward strand.
GGCAGCATTTTTTTTTGTTAGATGACAGTGAAAAAAACAAATAAGCTTGTTGGCCTTGACTGAGCTTTCAGTATGCATTGTTGAAAATTGAACCTCTTCATAACTCTGAGACATTCAGAAATGACATATGTAAATACCTAGAATTTCAGATCATTCTGTGCTGCTGGCAGGGTGTTTTTAATTCACTTAACTCTGCGTTACATAACACCTAGTGAAATATATACAGATATTTTCATGTACCGTGGATATGAATGACAGGTGAAATGGGATACCAATGTTTAAAAAGTCCTTGAAGTTTTGATAAAGATTTCTGTATAGGATTAGTATAAAAAATTAAAAGGAATATGGTAGAACAAAGTCTAAATATTTAGTTGTAGCATGGTAAGGGTTTAAACAATGTCTCACTATTTTGAAACTTATCTCAATATGAGGAGGGGTTGAAGAACACCATGTAATACATTTGTTTGGGAAGTTCCAGTGTGTTTTCTTTGGATGGTCATATCTTCCTTTGGAGAGGTTTTGTTTAAGCATGTGGTTCCTTATTTTCATTCCCACTGAAATTCTTGTTACAGGGAAGGATTCTTATTAGTATATTCAGACTTGTAGCATCATTTGTAATATTAGGTAATCTGATACCCTGATTTTTTTCTCCATTTTTAAGGTGTTTCATACTTAGACACTTCCTTCATTGTATACCTTTAAAATAACAGTGATTTGTTTGTTCCCAACAAAAACATAATTCAGACAAATCCCATACAGGAATAAATAATATGAATGAAATCCTCATTTTAATGTAATTTATATTGTCACATTTTTCTTTGTCAGAAGACAGATGCTTTAACCAACTGTAGAATATGCCTCCATTGCATGCATATGTAGATACTCCATATATATGCACAATATACATGATCACATCTATATGAAACATTGCTTTGCTTTATTTTTAAATTATAGACCCAAGCATCTAATCAATTAGTTTATTTAAAATGTAAATTTGCTGCAAGTGTAAATTATCTACCTTGAGGCTCTGAGTATTCTCACATCTATTGTCTACTCTTAAACTAAGATTAGGGTTTTTTTTTCCTTTTTGAACTAACATTGAAGAAAGTGCAATTGTTATTTAAATAGCCTCCTCTTTAATTTTGTCCTTCCGGCAAACAGCAGATTTATATTCTTTCCACTTGCTTTCTTTATGTAAATGGTATATAACATTATTTCGCCCTTCACTAATGGATTTCAAATTGAATTTTAAACATCATCTTGATGAGTCTGACACTTTTTTAAAGTACCTCCTTTATCTTTTTTTAAAGCAAATTTAGATAGACAATTTTTTCTGTCCATGGTATATTCATGAAACACTCCTTTTGTAAAGTTTCATCAGAGAACAGTTTTGATGAGAACTTTTAAGCAAATATTTGATCATGAAGTCATCAATTTCCAGTTTGTGTGCTCTCCACAATTAAAACATTCTGTGTTGGCCTTTTACACACTCTAGCAGGAAATAAATTTGTAACCAGACTTTGTTAAACAAGATCAGTTTGTAAACCTGACTTCAAGTCTGCTGAAGAAGTTTTACATTGTCTACCCTTGGGCACAAAGAATCAAGTGTATCAGTATTTAGTGATGAGAGCATAGAATTGCCAGTCAAAGGAATTAGACAACAGAATTGCTGGAGAGTGAAGGAAGGGAAAGATTGAGTAAGCTCACAAATTCAGTAAATGTCAGAAGCCTTGGAGCACTCAAAGAAATATTTCAAATATACTCAAGAGAGCACAAAGTTTAGAAAGAAAGATATCTTCCAGTGGGAATCTTTTTTCCCTTTCTCATGGCTTCCTTACCTATTGAAAAATATTTTTATGAGACTCGTAGTCCTGGCAGTTCACTGTTTCTTTTCTGATTCCTACTTAGGAGGATGTGGTGAGGGTTCTGAGCACATCTCCTGATTCTTGCAGTGGATGAATATAGCATCTTGGAACATTCCTGAAACTTTCATTTAAAGGGATAGCTAAAATGTGTATCACTTGATGTAAAGGAGTTCAAATGTTACAAACATCCTCTTGGCAGTGCTGATGACCTTAAGGTAGTCAGACATTTTAAGATAAACTTGCAAAATATTTGGTGTGGGTTAGTCATACAACAATCCTTGAACTATTCTTGGAAAATTAAGATAATTATTCTTTTGTTATCTGCTGTAGAGACCCATTGATTCTTTTATTAATTTACAGAATATCCATTGCAAGGCTCTACCTTTGTGATAAGCTTAGTAGTCAGCAGTGGAGTGGTTATAAATATATTACAGGTGAATATCTTACTTTGTATTAGATCTCATGAACTTTACAACAAACCATACTGAAATCCACTATCTCCAGTCTATAGGTAAAACATTGTAACATTAATTTTTATAAAAAACACTATTAATCCTGATCATCAGTGTTTTAACAGAACTAGTGCAGAACACATCTGTTGGTATATTTTCATTATACTGATAATTCTTTATTCAAATTATGTCATATGACTAATTTCCCTTACATTTCTGTGGTATCCTTCACTGAAGATTAGCCAATATAGTTGGCAGAAAACAATGAATAAGATGATATTAAATGGAACTCTGAATGCAGTGATGACTTTTCCTTTCTTTGTACAGCATCTGAACCCAACCTGAAGTTACGATCCAGATTAAAGCAGAAAGTTGCTGAAAGACGGAGCAGTCCCCTGTTACGGAGGAAAGATGGCCCAGTGGCTACTGCTCTTAAGAAGCGTCCCCTGGATGTCACAGGTATGTTGGGTAAGCAACTGAAAGCCATGCCTCTTGTCAAATTCTATACAAGGCTCCCATCTTAAAACCTGTTTATATGTCTGATTAACTCTTTAGTCAGGATCTCTATACTCCCTTTGGCACCCTTAACTATTTAGTCCTTGCACATTCATCATTGAAGGCATTGTTTCCAAGTTCACAGCCTCAGTTTCACAACTTTAGTTTTTAAGCTTGTGTTAATCAGTTATAGGTGACAGTGTAGTATTTCAAGATGATAGAAATCACAGGTTGTTGGGAAATACCTTTGAAACGTTTCATGCTGTATCTCTGCTAATGTCCATAGATACAGTTGTTAAGCATAATTCATAACTGTACCACTCCAACAATAAGTGCTTTTGACGCCATGTTCTTTATAGGCCTCATGCAGACCTCCATTGTTTTTCATAAAGCAATTTAAATTAGGACTGTCAAGCGATTAAAAAACAATAGAATACCATTTATTTTTCATATTTTTCGATGTTTACTACATTTTCAAATATATTAATTTCAGTTACACCACAGAATACAAAGTGTAAAGTGCTCGCTTTATATTTATTTTTAATGACCAATATTTGCACAGTAAAAAACCAAAAAATTGTTTTTTCAATTCACCTCTTACAAGTACTGTAGTGCAATCTCTTTATCATAAAAGTTGAACTTACAAATGTAGAATTATGTACAAAAAAACTGCATTCAAAAATAAAACAATGTAAAACTTTAGAGCCTACAAGTCCACTCAGTCCTACTACTTGGTCAGCCAATCACTCAGACAAACAAGGTAGGTTACAATTTGCAGGAGATAATGCTGCCTGCTTCTTGTTTACAGTGTCATCTGAAAGTGAGAACAGGTGTTCGCATGGCACTGTTGTAGCTGGCGTCACAAGGTATTTACGTGCCAGATGCACTAAAGATTCATATGTCCCTTCATGCTTCAACCACTATTCCAGAGGACATGTTTCCATGCTTATGATGGGTTCTGCTTGATAACAGTCCAAAGCAGTGCGGACCGATGCATGTTCATTTTCATCATCTGAGTCATATGCCACCAGCAGAGGGTTGATTTTCCTTCTTTGGTGGTTTGGGTTCTGTAGTTTCTGCATCAGTGTGTTGCTCTTTTAAGACTTTAAAAGCATGCTCCACAATTTGTCCCTCTCAAATTTTGGAAGGCACTTCAGATTCTTAAACCTTGGATCGAGTGCTGTACCTATTTTTAGAAATATATGGCAGAATGCGGGTAAAACAGAGCAGGAGACATACATTTCTCTCCCCAAGGAGTACAGTCACAAATTTAATTAATTGACACTTTTTTCTTTCTTTCTTTTTTTTTTACGGCATCCTCAGCATGGAAGCCTGTCCTCTGGAATGGTGGCTGAAACATGAAGGGGCATATGAATGTTTAGCATATTTGGCATGTAAATACCTTGCAATACTGGCTACAAAAGTGTCATGTGAACACCTGTTCTCACTTTCAGGTGACATTGTAAATAAGAAGCAGGCAGCAGTATCTTCCATCAAAGTAAACAAACTTTTTTGTCTTAGCAATTGGCCGAACAAGAAATAGGACTGAGTGGACTTGTAGGCTCTAAAGTTATACGCTGTTTTACTTTGCGTGCAGTTGTGTAACCAAAAAAAATCTGCATTTGTAAGCTACACTTTCATAGTGAAGAGATCGCACTTCAGTACTTTCATGAGGTGAATTGAGAAATACTATTTCTTTTGCTTATCATCTTTACAGTGCATATATTTGTAATTAAAAATAATATAAACTGAGCACTGTACACTTTGTATTCTGTGTTTGTAATTGAAATCAATATTGAAAATGTAGACAAATATTTAATAAATTTCCATTGGTATTCTATTGCTATAAGTGTGATTAATCAAGATTAATTTTTTTGAGTTAATCATGTGAGTTAACTGCGATTAATTGACAGCCGTAGTTTAAATGTAAAAACACGTTGTGTTGTTTTACCATAGATCATATATACTTATTTCACAACCTCTTGTAAAAAGTAATCAGTATTTCTTTTATTTGATAAATTTCATACTTGGAGGTAAACTAAGTAAGACTCTAGATTATCATAAAGTTTAATATTTAGCACCATCTAAAGAGAGCTGTCTGTAAGTATGTTTGGACAACCACTGTTTTTCCTTTTCTCAGACCTTCCTGGCTCCTCAGAGCGCAATGTCATAATTTATGCAACATAAAATTCAGCTCTGCTCTGAAAAGTGACTCTGTAGAAATGGCATCATGGGTTCCATGAGTGTATGTGTGGGTGTGTGATCTCCTTACCAAATGTTCTTGGTTGACAAGGCAGGAGATGCTTTCTCTAACTAGCAGCCCTGCAAACTCCACAACAGAGCTGAGAGGCAAGCTTATTTCTTTCCTCCTCATGTTCCTGCCTGTTACAAAGGTTCTGCAGGCTAAGTTAGGGCTTTTGTAACTCATGTGCAACCTCACTGTTTTCACATGGTGCCTCTGTGACACCTGTGCATGCCCAACTTTGCTGGGTGTCTTCAGATGTAACTGACTGGAACGAAGTTTAGAGCGCTGTTGATCCACAGGCAGGAAAAGATTCCTGCTTATGCTCTTAGCTGCGTGGGCTCTTGCTGCACTAATAGGAATGAAAAGCATGAGCATTTTATTTTGGTCATTAGTCAGCGAGTCAGACTCTAGGTAAATACAGAGTACATGTGTTGAGTTGAAAATGCCATTTTTACAGCCACTTTTCAGGGGGAAATTGTACGTTTAATCCATCGAGAATACCCCTGGATGAATTTAAGGCTTGAATGTATCACAAAGATAAATTGATTGCCATGTGTTTTTTTCTTTTGTTTAGGTAATACACATGGAATCCAATAAATCATAGCTCATGACCTGTTACTTACAGAAGTGCATGTATTTTCTATCCAACCAGAATGTTCTTTCTACAATGTCTAGGTTTTCATTAAGCGCCACAGGTGCCCATTGTGGGGAAAGTTGAAGGGCAGTAGTGAAACTTCAGGTTAATTGGGTTTTCTTCACTCAAAATACTGCTGCTTAGTGCTCACTTAATTGAACAGAGGAAGACCAACCCTGGCAGCAGGAGGCAAGGCACAAGAAAGAGTAATGAGGCTGTTTTTACACACAGATGCCTTTTTTCCCCAAAAAATTATGTTCTAAAAGTATGAAGGCCTGCTTAACATACTGGTTTATTCATGGATGTAATGCGGTGCTACAGAGATCTCAGAACCTCAGAAAGTAATTTTTTTTCGAAGCACGAAGTGATGTTACCAAAAAAAGAAGGATTTTCTGCCTCAGTGCTACTATTGCTGAGTGTCTGCATTCCTGTCGGCTGGGGTAATGTTCTCATGTCTAATTAAGGAGGAACCACATCCTTGATCAGCATTTTAAAAAGAAGTATTTGGTTAATTTCTTCTCAAACTCTTCTATAGTACTTTGAAAGAGCTTTTCTCCACTTCCAGTGTCATCAGTGAACTAAATGAGCATGCATCTTGGTAATGGCTTCGTTCTCATATCTTTGCAGTAGAATAGAAAATGCATTGCTATTTTGGGCAAGTCTATGGATGAAAAGAATTTCCTTTTGCTTGTAGGTTAACTTTATATAGGAAGGAATAGTGCTGAGTACTAACTTTTGCTTACAATGTCAGGAATAAGGATTTGGGCAGGGGAAGAAGGTCTCCCATTTGATCAGTACGTTCAGTAAGCATGCTCATACATGTATGCATACTCAAATAAGTCCTGTTGCTGGCTTCTCATTCTTTACAAGTGTATTGGGAAGCATGACTTGAGAAATCATAGTATTGTTTGGAAGGTATGGAGAAGATAGTTGCTGAAGCTCAGAGACGGTTCCATAGTTTCATGGCTGGGACATGTGGTAGTAATGGATGTCGATTCACTAGAGCTTATAGAGTCACATAAGTAAAATGCATAGTGCTTGGAATAATCAGATTAGTAGCAGATTTATAGAAAGAGGATACCTTTGAATATGCGATGTGTAATCATTACTCGGTGTGCAGTCAGTTTTAGATCCTTAAATTTCTCTTGGTTGTAGAGGACAATAAAATCTACTTATTTACTCTACTTCTACCATAATATGTGCTGAATTACTCTGCTAACCAGGTTAAGGGGATTTCAGTAATTAAATAACTAAAACAAAAATTGTATCATGTCCCCAAAGTCATACCAGTTGGCTCTGTCCACTGAGACATCCCAGTGAAACGTCCCAGATTGCATCAGGCTGTTATATCACAGCTACCAGAAAATTATATTGGGGTCAGCCAAATCCTATTTTCTCATATTTGGAATGGCTGTCAAAAGATTGCAGTGATTTCTGCTTTCTGTTGGTAAATGTTGGTAAACATCAATTTCACTGTTCAACCACAAACTGACCAAAAAATATTTCCAGTCCAAATTTACAGATAGGCAAAGTAAGAAAAGTGCTGCTGGAGAACTTATTAGAGTTTAATTTTAAGGATATTCAATTTGTATAGTTTGACAATTTTAACAGTTATAAAGCTTTCTTTTTGAATCTCAATGGCTGCTCTCATTTAATTATAGTCTACTTCCTTTCTCCCTGCCCAAATAATTACCTTCGACTGTGAAAATTTACATGAATAAAAACGCTTAAAACTGACATATTATATGTCAAAAATATTAAAAAAAAAAAAAAAAGAAAAGATATTCTGCCAAGCATACTTCTGAGATAATAAAAAGAGAAACACTGAAAACTGTGCTATATGCAAAATAAGAGAGGCTTCTATGGGCCAGCTCTGTGCTCCAAAAGAATTTCTGGTAGCCGTGAAATCAGTTAATCTGCGATGGTGCACTGGAGCTGGGAAATGCAGCTTTATAGTCTGTTAAAAATGCTTTGGGTTCAGTTGGATGTCCCACTTGCCCTGGTTAGTGGGGGGTGTTAAGAACATAGCGGCAGCATATATAGCAATAGAATTATAAAATGAAGTTTTACTTTAAGTACAAAATTCTCGTGGTTGTGTTTTGATAAGTTGTACACACTCCACGCTGGACCAGTGCAGGAATGGGTCAGTGGACCGTCCTAGAGACAGGGGCTTATATCTGTCCTATCCCGCCATCACTGTCAGAAGAAACAAGCTGTAGGTAATTAGGAAGGAGTAATCATACAAAGCGCAGGATGGGGTCAAAGGCAGTTCCCCTGACCAAGGGAACACCTATCCCTAGAGGCTTATAGTTCTAGACGTATAGGCCTGGCACAAGCTCTGCAAGTGAGACAGTGGAAAGGGAAAGGTCAATCAGTACTTAGTGAGTGGCCAGAACAGACTAGGATTCCCTAGGGACAAACTCTGTGTGGGTTTGTGTTACCTCTGAGAGACTTTGACCAGTATCTACATGGGGGACTTTCAGTCTAATATCTGGGAACTTTGCACGTTTTCATGAAGGTAGAGCAGAGGTCGGCAACCTTTCAGAAGTGGTGTGTCGAGTCTTCATTAGTCACTCTAATTTAAGGTTTCATGTGCCACTAATACATTTTAATATTTTTAGAAGGTCTCTTTCTATAAGTCTATAATATATAACTAAACTGTTGTTGTATGTAAAGTAAATAAGGTTTTTAAAATGTTTAAGAAACTTCATTTAAAGTTAAATTAAAATGCAGAGCCCCCCAGACTGGTGGCCAGGACCTGGGCCGTGTGAGTGCCACTAAAAATCAGCTCACGTGCTGCTTCGGCACCCGTGCCATAGGTTGTCTACCCCTGAGATAGAGAGTTGTCCAGCTAGTGCTGCAGGACAATAAGTGTAGAGAGACTGATGTCTGGAGATACTCAAAACAACTATTATGACTGTCTTTCATTTTCTCAATTATCCTCCCATTGTTCTATCCTGATAAGAAGGCAGCATATGGAGGCATCTGCCTGTAATCCAGGGGGCAAAAAAATGTATACTTGAAAGTCAGACTTCATCCTCTGTGTTCATTGCTTCCTCACCTGGAAGCCTGGAGACTTGCTCATGCTCTTCTGATTCCAGTCTTTTCCTAGTGCTTCCATGTTGGGAATGGAAAGAAACTAGTACTTGGATTGGAGACTTCCAAGGAAAACCCAAGTGTTGTGGGAAGTTATATTAATTATCTAATTAGTACTGTTTCCTCTAATTCAATAGTGGACCAGGGCTCCAGATTGGTGTTAGGGTCCTGTATGCTGCTGAAGCTACAATTCTGTAGATGACACCACCTCAGAGAAATAACTGTTTCTCATAGAATGCCAAGCGCGCTGTCAGCTCTTAACAAATAACCACTTTCATTCATTAGGGCACTTTTTGTAAAAGTAAATGTTGGTGCTGGTGTGAAATATCTGTCAAGGGTCAGGAATGAAATTATCTTTCCATTTAAAACATGAATAAATTCAGATATACAAGAAGAGTGCATGGGAAAACGTCAAAGCTCCGAAAGTTACTTAGTTGTGCAAGACCGAGAGCATGATTAAGATAAAAGGCTAAAGTGGATTGGAGGAGGCACTTCATAAAACTGTAGTAGAACAGTTTGACATAGACTGACTTGGCTTGTTCATGCTTTCTAAATTGTTTATTGTGTGTTTAATCATATTTAAAGTTCTTGACACACTATACAAAAAAAAGTTGCAGAGAAAAGATGGAAGTAAGTAAGTATTTGGCCCCGCTGTTTGAAAGTACATCTTGTTGTGTTATTCTCAATATAGAAATGTTTTATTACATCTTCAGGGTTTTTGTTTTCCCTGATAGATCTCTCCTAAGAGCATTGCAGAGATCGTTTTTACTGTTTCTAATAGTTGTTTTTGAATGTGTTTTAGACTCTGCATGCAACAGTGCTCCTGGATCTGGTCCCAGTTCTCCAAACAACAGCTCTAATAACATAAGTGCTGAGAATGGAATTACAGGATCAGTCACAAGTATTCAAGCAGAGGTACAGAACTGCTCTTTACCTTGGACTTGTGCTTCCAATGAACTTGTGGAAGCTTTTAAATATGCAGGGAAAGCTGAACCTTGATTTGGATGGCTACTCTCCTAAACAGTGAAGATTTGAGTGTGTTGTGTACGTAACATGCTTAGTCTGAGTTTGCTCCTAAATATCTGTGCTTAGGGTAACTGGCAGTAGCCATAATACGGATTGATAGATTAAAAGAAGGAAAGGGATGTTGGGGGAAAGTCGTGAAAAGGGTTCCGTTGTCAAATATAGGTTGCCAACTCTCTTGAGTGTTTTAAAATTTTGGAGATTTATTTTCATGCTTTATAATGTGGGATAACTTCACTTTATACTGGGGATTAATACAAGCATTGTTCAGTTACAGGGATGGAGGAATAAACCAGGTAATAAGTTCCTTCTCCCTCGCTCAGTACAAAAAGGTTTCCAGTAGTGTGTTGACGTTTGCTACCAAATTTTAACATCCTCCCACCTTTCTGCAGTTTAAATCTTATCTTTTGTTAACCTTTGCTTTTGTTTCCATAACTGATCATTAATAATAAATGATCCCATAAACTGCAGGATGTTTGCGCCATCCTCTTAAACTTCTGGTCTTGGCCACTGTCGGGGACAGGATGCTAGACTACAGTTGGGTCTGATCTAGTCTGCCAATTCCTATGTTCCTGTTATTGAATCTGAAAATACGTGACCCGCTCTGTCATTTTGTAAACCTCCACATTTGAAAAGATGGTGTGTAATTATCCAGACCCCGCTGCAGTATTTCACATTGCAAGCTTTGCATTTGCTGTTTCCCTTGAATATTGTACATGCATTTACATTTATAAACTTTCTTGACAAAGCAGAATTTTGGTTTAATCAGACTGTCCTCCAACGTGTAATTTTGGAGAGTGGAAAGGTGCATTTTGAAGCAAAAGCCAGGCTATTTGAACTTTGGCTAGTAGCGGCATACTCTTCGCTGGTTCACTCTACACTGCTCCCAGGAATGAAAGTAATAACAATGACTTGTCACTACAGCCAGTCCTCCTTCCCCTCAGCATTCTGCTCTCATCCCATCTGGGGTTTAGCAGATTTAGTTGGGGACTGCTGAGAGACTCAGCCTCGGCTACAAATATTCAGTGCTGCACAGGAAAGCTTGTACCTGTTCCAAAGGGCACAGCTTCCCCAGCATCAGTGTTGTGGGAGCGCTCATCCCATGAGTGTGGATATGCAGAGGCAACACTCTCTCCAAATAACTTTGCTTTTTACAAATGAATGTATTATTTCACCAGGGCTTTAATTTCCAGTCCTTAGTAACTTCTGCACAAAAAATATTTTAGATACACATGCTGTTGTTGCAAGCATTTGATAGCCACTTTCAGTGACTACCTATTGCCTCTTGTAAAGCAGTGAAGTCATAATTTAAAGACTGAGGCATGAGTGATGCCAGACATGTAAAGTCTTTCCATTGCCAAAACAGTTCTCCAGACATGTAAAAGATACTTGTCTCTTTCCCCACCTCTTCCACAGTTTTACTACAGTGTCCAAGTCACAAAAACATAAGAGCTCCCATACTGGGTCAGATCATGATCTTTCTTGCCTAGTATCCTGTCTCTGACAGTGGCCTGTACCAGAGCCTCAGGAGCAGTGTAAAGAACAGGGTAATTATGGAGTGATCCACCCTGTCTTATACTCCTGCCTTCTGGCAATCACAAGCTTAGGGTCGCGCTGAGCATAGGGTTGCATCCCTAACCATTTTGGCTAATAGCCATTGATGGACCTAGCCTCCATGAATGTATTTAGTTCTTTTTTGAACTCCATTATGCTTTTGTCCTTCACAACATCCCATGGCAATGAGTTCCACAGGTTAATTTTGTGTTGTGTGAAAAAGTACTTTCTCTTGTTTGCATTAAACCTTCTGACTATTTAATTTAATCAAATGATACCTGGTATTTGTATTGTGTAAAAGGTAAATAACATGTTTCTATTCATTTTTTTTCTACATCTTAGTCCAGGTGCATGTGAAAAGTCCAATGTGATCTATGAATTAATTTAAATTGAAACGCTTTAATGTAGCCTCCCAAAACAACCTATGTGTAAAGTAAAACATTTTCTTCTGCTGTTTCTCTGAAAATTGCACCTGGAATTTTTTCACCTGTTCTATGATGTTATGGAAGAGAACAAGAATATAGTCTGTAAATTATGGTGCTGTCGTGATTTTAAAAGTAGGTATGATATGAACATTCGGTCCACTAGATCTTTGAGGCCACAGTCCACAGGTAACCTCACAATCCACTAATGGATGGCAAATATTTTTTGATTACCTATTGCACCAACTCTCTTGCTGTCAACAGATTTTAGAGTTTATTCTGTTAATTAAATCTTCCCTAGCCTCAACATTCACATCTTCCAAAAACTGGTCATGCCCTTCATTACCAATTCTTTTCTGTAAGCATTGGATATTTCATGATGGTAACAGAGCCATTCCTCCAAACTCTTCTGCCTGCATTTGTCAGCAGCTATCCAAATACAGTTAATTAAGACAGCGTTTTAAATGCAGATATTTCTTTTCAAATGAAGGCTGTTGTATACATCAGGAAATAGTATTACCCGATTAATGCTTGCTTCCACGTGTCTTGTAAAAGGTCAGTGTAATGCACAAACTGGACTCCAATTTCTGTATTACCCTGAATGATAGACTCTCTCTGGTAAATCAGACCCATTTCCACTTGTAAATTGTAAATAATCAACAATTTCTGAGCAGTTAGTCTTCTCCATTGTGATAGTTTCACATTTACCTGAGTGTTCGGTTTTAAATGCGAAATGTGTATATTTGCCCATCAGTTGGTCAGAGATTCACCTCTCGACCCATACCAAATGGGAAAACTGATCATTTTTATATTATTTAAATTAAATTACTTGCCTCAAATGTAGAAAACATACAGCTCCATTCTGTTCACAGTAGATAAATAGCATTTATTTTTTAAATATTGTGTTAAATGTAATGTTTTTCCACCTGTGCAAGGCTATTTGACGTTCACTGACATTTTAGTTCATATTCAGCTTTAAAAGGTGCTGCCGGATTAGACAAAAACTGTAGATGCTGGGTTTGTGCTACTCTCTGTATTTCCACAGCATTTATGTACAACTCCTAGACAGATTCAGTATATTTAAGATGATGATAATGGAACTGAAATTTTGTGTGCGCAATTAGTTTCAAGCTGTTGTGTTTTTCATTCAGTTGTGCTTAATAGAAATAAACCCGCTGAGACTATCTGAAGCACAACTAAATGGGGATTTGACTGTTTAAAGTGTAAATTGATGTAATTTTGTTACTTTTATAAGATCAGTACCCTGTAAAAGTCAAGAAGAGATTTCAGTACCTCACCTACAGTACATACCTTATTTTCAGCATGTGGTGCAGTAACATTATGTTCACGCTTTAAAGCAAAATTGCCAAGTGTTCAAAATCCCCCTGGCAAATAAGTGAGTGGAAACACAAACAAGTTCTTTACAATTTTGCTTTGGTGTTAGTGTGTGTGCCAGTGGAAATATTTAACTGCAGAGAAATTATCGATGACAAGACCTTTGTGATAGAACTGATCTTCAACAGGTTTTTAATAATTATTGTTGACAAGATTGCGAATACACAGGAGGATACTTTAGAAATGAAAAGAACCTCACTGGCAAATTGAACTTAGCTTGAGCATATGTAAGAACTAGATGACTTTACTACTTTATCATGTGAATAAATGGCAGGACAGTAAAGGGAATGACTAACTGACTAATGTCAAATTAAACCATTTATTTGGAAATGCAGAGTCTTTGGCTGTAAAGATGGCAAATGTAGTCTTGTAAAGGTATCATTGCTACACTTGTCTATGATCCTCTCTCACAGGAATAGCTTTAATGTTACCGTATTCAGCAATTCCAGTTTCACTCTTCATTTTTCTTTAGAGAATATTTGTATATAGAAGACTTGCTTTTCAATAGTAAATGTTAAACTATTTTCTAATCAGGGCTTCAGACACTTTTCAATAACTACAGTTAATATTTGAAATAAATATTTGAGTTCATATTTGTAAGCAATCACTGCTGTGAAATTAAAAATGACTTTTACACTTCCGTGGTGCCACATTAGCTGGCTATAACGTATTCATCTCAGTTAATTTCACATTCTTCGAGAGAGATGTCCCTGTGGGTGCTCCACTCCAGGTGTCGGTGCGCCCCTGCGCCTTTGATCGGAGATTTCTGCAGCAGTACTCATACCAGCCACGCATGCACAGAGCATGCCCCTCCACCTCCCGCTCTGAGTATACCTCTTAGTGAGCATGCGCGGCCAGTTCCCTCAGTTCCTTCTCTACTGTCCCCGGCTTGAGACGGAGCTCAGCAGACTCGTTAAAGAATTTCTTTCCTCATCTTAAAATAACTTGTAGTTAACTAGTTCTTCTTAGTTAGCTGTTAGTTAGTGTTACTTACGTTTTTTCTACTGTTCAAAAAAAATAAAAAAATAAAAATAAATAAAAATATTTTTCTCTCAGCTGCAGCCGCTTCCGACATGCCTGGCTCCACAGGCTTTAAGCGCTGCTCGTCCTGTAAGGAACCTATTCCTCTTTCGGATGGACACTCACAGTGCATAAAATGCTTGGGGGGACCCACATTCCCCAAAAATGTGCCCATTGCACTAAACTAAGCTCCAGAGCGAGAAAAGACAGGGAGCTAAAACTTAAACTCATGCTACTTCAAAAATCCTTAGGGTCAGCCTCAGACCCTGGCGTGGACTCTGCCTCCGCTCCCTACTACAGCTCCCCTGCTTCAAAAAGGCCAAGAAAACAGCAAAAAGAGGGCACCTTCTGTCAAACTCAAAGGAAATCCTCAGACACAGGCCTTCTCCAGTCAGATCTACTATTTCTTTACCTGTGCTTCCCCGTTTGAGCACTTTCGACGAGCCGGGCTCCTCAGGCACCGTGCCAAACCCGCCTGTGGCTGCAGCAGCAGCAGCGCAAAGCTCCGGTGCCGAGGCTTCAGGCTTCCAGTTGCCTGCCTCAATCATGGCACCCATCGGCACCGCGTTCATCACTGTGCCAACAGACCAGGGCCTCCCTGAGTCAGAGCAGCCTGCTATTAATAGCACAGCACCAGCATTGATGGCGCTGTCTGGCACTGAGCCAAGACTCAGAACACCAGTGCAGATCCAGTTTCCCTCACAGCAATTAGATCATCTTCAGCCTTCACCTTCAGCTGCCTCAGCGCTGCAGTTCACCCTGTGAAGTGATCTCTTAGTGTCACCTATGCTGCAGTCACCCCTGCTTAAGGAATGCTTCTCCCCTATGGATGATTCAGGGTCTGAGCAGCCTTCCTCCAATGAGGAGGAACCTGAAATACAGGGTGATTTTTTCAATGTATGCAGACTCCCATCCTCGGACCCCTGTCACCCATGGGCACAGGAACATTACCTTAGCCTATCCTCAAGATCCTGCCTCCTGGTGTGTGAACCCATGGATGGTACCACCTATGCCCTTCCCACCACCATGACAGTATTGGGCCCCATGGGCATCTTTTCCTCGGCAGCACACCCGCTACTCCACTTCGATGATGCACGGCACTTGCTTAGCACCATCAGATGAATGTCCAAACGATATGACACACTTGGCAGCACTCTCCCACTTGCAGGATCAATCAACTCCTTCTCCTGACCCAGTAGCGACTGAAGTAACGCCAGAAGAAGACTTACTTCCCTCCCCTCAAACGTCTTCAGATGATTTTTCGAAATTCCAGAATCTTTTTAAAAGGGTTGCCAGCGAGCTTAGAATTTGATTTAGAGTAAGTTCCCTGACCAACAACATGAGTTAACGGACATCCTGCAACCCTCTTCTTCGTCCAGAGTGGCATTACCAATCAATGCAGCCCTTCTTGAACCCGCTAAGTCCATCTGGCAGGCTCCAACCACAAGCCAGCCTACCTGCAAACAAGCGGACCGTAAATACTTCATTCTCTCTAAGGGCTCCGAATTCCTTTTCTCACATCCTGCACCAAACTCCCTAGTAGTGGACGCAGCCAGCCAAAGGAACAAACAGTATTTCCACTCCACCCCAACCAACAAGAAAAGCAAACCCTTGGACCTCCTTGGCCACAAAGTGTATGCCTCTTCAACTTACAATTTCGAATTGCCAATTATACTGCAGTTCTTGCAAAGTATGACCACAGAAACTATAACAAGTTCATGGACTTTATTGAAGACGTTCCAGATCAAAAGAAACAGCAATTCACAGCTCTAGTCTCCGAGGGCCAGATCATATCATGCACGGCTCTTCAAGCAGCTCCGGATGCAGCCAATACCGCAGCAAGATCTACCGCTACTGCAGTGGTCATGCGCCGAGGTTCATGGCTCTCCTCTTCCTTTTTTCCTCGCGAGGTTCAAAGTACTATAGAGGATCTTCCTTTCAATTAAACTCTTTGCTTCAACCATGAATGATGATCTTCACTCAATGAAGGATTCACGGGCAACCCTCCGGTCTTTAGGAATCCAAACCCATACGACCAGAAGGCAACAGTACAGATATCAGCCTTACCACCGTCCACGCTACCCTCCATATACACAGCATTTCAATAGATCTCAGGAATAACAACAGCAACACCAATGCCAGAGATCCAGATATCAGCGTCGTCGCCCCAATTCTTCCAGGGCACCTCAACTTCCTCCAACTAATAAGCAGATTTGAACCTTTGGTTGAGGGTCTCGAAAACATCGTCTCGACTTCAGCGTATGCACCGCCTACAGCTATCTTTGGACACCGCCTAAGGCTATTTTTTCACCAATGGCAGGACATTATCACCGACAAGTGGGTTCTAGAGATCGTCACAACTGGGTATTCCATCCCCTTCCTCTCCTTACCTCCCACCCACCCTCCCTCCCCATCCCTCTTCAGGGACCCCTCTCACAAGCTACCCCTCTGGCAAGAAGAGCAACATCTCCTTCAACTGGGGGCTATAGAATTCGTGTCTGAATCCCACTAGGGGAAAGGATTCTACTCCCATTATTTCTTAACAGAAAAGAAAACTGGAGGATTGCAACCGATCCTCGACCTCAGGCGGCTCAACAAATTTATCAAAAAGCAGAAGTTCAAGATGGTTACTCTCACTACCATAATTCCAGCCGTGGAGCAGGGCGATTGGTTTTCAGCCCTCAACCTACAAGATGCCTATTTTCACGTCACTATACATCCGGCCCAGAGACATTTCCTTCGTTTTACCCTCGGCTCAATACACTTCCAATACAGCGTTCTACCCTTCAACCTTTCCGCTGCCATCCCCCCCACCCCACCCCCCGAGTTTTCTCCAAGCTCCTAGCGGTAGTAACTGCCTGCCTCAAGAGAAAAGAGGTCATAATATTCCCTTACCTCAACGATTGCCTTCTCAAGGCCTCCACATTCGACGAAGCTCTCCACTTCACACAACTCACCATTGATTGCTTCCTATCTCTGGGCCTGGAAATAAACAGAAACCAATCCACTTTACGTCCTATCCAACACCTGGAGTTTATAGGAGTGGACCTTGACTCCAGAACGGGACTGGCATCTCTCCCACCTGACCGATTCAATACCATAAAACTGCTGGCTACAAAACTTCGCAACAGCCCCCAGGTCACCGCCTGAGACTGCCTCCAACTACTAGGGCACATGACCTCATGTACCTTCGTGGTCCAAAATGCACATCTCTACATGAGGTGCTTCCAAGCTTGGCTGGCCACAGTTTACAAACTAAACATGCACTCGCTAAACAAACCTCTGGCCATACCTTTCCGAGTCAAAGACTCTCTCCTATGGTGGACAGTCCCCTCCAACCTCTGCTCTGGAGTCCCATTCCTCCAGACCTCCCCAACTCTGATAATGGCTACTGACGCATCTCTCACAGGCTGGGGTGCCCACATCTCTCACCAAACAGTCCATGGGCTATGGTCTCCCTCCGAGACCTCCCTGCACATAAACGTTCTAGAACTTCGAGCCATACAAAATGCCTGCTGCCACTTCCTGCCACTAATCAAGAATCAGCACGTACGCATAATGACAGACAATATTGCCTGCATGTTCTACATAAACAGGCAAGGAGGGACTCGCTCCCACTCTGTTTGCTCAGAGGCCATAAAACTCTGGAATTGGTGCCTTGCGAACCACATCCGCATATCAGCTGCCTGTCTCCCCGGGGTGATGAATACCACTGCAGACGAGTTAAGCAGACGTTTTCCCTGGGAGCATGAATGGAAGATAGACAAGGGAATCATTTACAACATATTTCACACTTGGGGTCACCCAACCATAGACCTCTTTGCAACTGTGAAAAACACGAAATGCCTGAAACTTTGCTCCAGGGTGGGACTGGGCAAACACTCCCTCGGAGACACATTCATGATCCCATGGCACCGGGACTTATTCTATGCATTTCCCCTAATACACTTCTCAACAGGGTCCTCATAAAGATACAAATGGACCTTGCCAGGGTGATCTTGATTGCACCTTCATGGCCGAGGCAACCGTGGTTCCCTTTCCTCACCAGAATTTCAATTCGACCACCGATGTCGCTGCCTCTCATCCCGAACCTTTTATCGCAGCAACACGGCCGGCTTCTTCACCCCAATCTCTCCATGCTTCATCTCAAAGCCTGATACCTGCATAGTTCTCCCAAAATGAACTAGCTTGCTCTGACCAAGTTCAAATAGTGCTCCTACACAGCAGACTACAGTCTACCAGTGCCACCTGTCTTTGAAAGTGGAAGCGATTCACAGAATGGTGTTCAACTAAACAACTTTCTCCTACAGCCACACCCCTCCTCCGCATACTAGACTACCTATTTGACATTAAGCCGGCCTTTCTTTCAGCTCCATCAGAGTCCACTTAGCTGCCATCACAGCCTTTCATGATACAATCGACAATACTTCGCTCATCCCATCACCAAGCGTTTCCTTAAGGGATTCCAAACCCTATATCTAGATATTAAGCCACCTACCCCTCTGTGGGATCTTCACTTAGTATTGTCCTGTCTAACTCATCAACCCTTTGAGCCCTTAGCCACCTGCGTCCTATTACACCTCTCGATGAAAACAGCCTTTTTGGTGGCGATTACCTCCGCCAGACGGGCAGGAGAAATAGCAGCCCTCATGGCAGATCCACCATATACGCTCTTTTTCAAGGACAAGGTTACCCTGAGGCTACACCCCAAATTCCTTCCAAAAGTTCACGCCTCATTCCACATTAATGAGGCAATACATCTACCAACTTTCTTCCCAGAACGACATGCAAACTCTTTCGAAGCCACAATACACACGTTGGATCTGCGCAAGGCCTTGTCCTTCTATTTGGACAGAACCCAACCCTTCAGAAACTATTCTAGACTTTTTGTCTCCATCGCGGAGCGCTCCAAAGGCATGCCTATCTCTACCCAGAGACGTATGTTTGAAAACTGGATCTCCGATTGCATACGACTCTATCGGATAAAAAACGTTATACCTCCAGCATCCATCAGAACCCATTCCACTAGACCTGTATCTACCTCTGTAGCCTTCTTACGTAAAGTGCCATTGACTGACATTTGTAAAGCAGCCATTGGTCCTCTGAACACACATTTGTTAAACACTATGCCCTTACTCAGGGCCCTCTCTCTGACCCACGATTAGGCAGAGCAGTATTATCTACTGCATTCCTACCAGATCCGAAGTCCCTACCTCCTTGAGACACACTGCTTCTAAGTCACCTGGAGTGGAACACCCACAGGGACATCTCTCGAAGAAGAAGAGGAGGTTACTCACCCTGTGCAGTAATTGCCATTCTTCGAGATGAGTTTCCCTGTGGGTGCTCCACTACCCACCCTCCTCCCCTCTACTTCGGAGTTGGAGGGAACCGGCCGCTCATGCTCACTAATTGGTATACTCAGAGCTGGTGGGGGGCAGGCTCTATGCATGCGTGACCAGTACAAGTACTGCTGCAGAAATCTCCGATCAAAGGCTCAGGGGTGCACTAACACCTGGAGTGGAGCATCCACAGGGACACTCATCTCGAAGAACGTCAGTTACTGCGCATGGTGAGTATCCTCCTCTTCCTTCCCTGAAAATCAAGAAATATCCACCTAAGAGGAAGATCTAGGCTCTTTAATGGAGCTTTACCTTGTGTTTAAACAACAACTTGATAGTGACTGATGCATTTCATACTGTCTTTGGCCTGGTGATGAGAACATCCATCCTGTGTAATGTAAAGTTTGTTTGTTAAAACCACCTTTTTTAGCCGTGTACTTTAAGGGACAAATGAGCCATGGAGGCTCTCTTGATATATGAACCGATGTTTCCTGCACAAAGGGTTAAAGGAACAGGATTCTGGCGGGGATGCACAGATGATCCCCACTCCCTCTCCAGGGTCATGTAGAGCAGTTTGTGGGAGTGGGAAGGGTGTTCCAGGGTGTGAAAAGAAACCATTGCTGCATGGATCTCCCAGTTCTCTGCCCATGTTAGGGCTATGAATGGGTTAAAGGCTACTGTAGCCATTCAGTTGGATTAACCCTTTCAGAGCAGCTCTGCTACCTTTGTGAATGCACCCAGTGCTTATCCCATCTACTTGGACTGAGTACTAGGCACAGATTAGCCCCTACATTCAGAATCTTTTGGTATCAGAAGTGAAGTTGTTTGCCTTTTATTTTTCGTCATTCCCTTTTCTGCTTCATACTCAAGATGGTTCATGAATTAGGCAGACTATAAATGTAGCTCCTGATTATTCTCTTTACATTATCTGATTGTCACAGTTTTCTTAATTCAATTTCCAGACCAGCCTGGCTCACAGACTAGCGAATCGTGAAGGCTCAGTAACACAGCTTCCTCTCTACACATCTCCTTCCTTGCCCAACATAACGTTAGGACTGCCCGCAACTGGACCTGCCAGTGTAAGTGATGTTTAATGTTGTCTTTGGGGTTGTGGTTTCATTGACTCATTCATAAGCTGAATACTTTACCAGTTGTATATTTGCAGGCGGGATCAGGACAGCAAGATGCCGAGAGACTTGCTATTCCAACCCTACAACAGCGGCTTTCCTTATTTCCTGGCACCCATCTCACTCCTTACTTGAGCTCTACGACTTTGGAAAGGGATGGGGGAACTTCACACAACTCTCTTCTGCAGCACATGGTTTTACTGGAACAACCAACTGCACAAACTCCCTTAGTCACAGGTGAGCTTACCAAAGCTTGTGTGCAAAGGCTAAGATAATCCAGCTCCTAACTGGGAGAGTGGTACAATCCATTTCAATTTATTGCAGTCTTCTTCATGAAAGGAATAAGGGAATACCAGTTATCTCTGAAATCATATATGTTTATGACGTGGAGCATGTATTGTTGATGTCATGGGCACCTACAGTATTGGAAAAGATCTGTGATTGACCAAATTACACATCTGTAAGAGGTGGGAGAAGGCTAACATCAATATCATTTTGGCAGGATTAAGATAAACTAGTTTATAAATATCATTATAAATATAAATTTATTAGTATTTTAATAGTAGAACCCTACCCAGTTTGATCAAAGGAACAGTGAGAAGGTATTTTCTTAGGGAATGTTTTTTTTTAAATTTACTGTGTTTAGTGTTTACAATTACTGCATAGCTGCTATCCTTCTTATAAAACCCAAAGCATGTGTTTTCATTATAAAATGTAATATGAAAAGCACAGTCGGTCTAATAATAATTCTTTTTCTTCAAGAGGTGTTCATGTCCATTCCAGTCAGGTATGTGTGCGCACACATGCACAGTGGCCAGAAGATTTTTCCCCTAGCAGCATCTCTCAGGTCTGCCTGGGCTCCCCTTAGAGTCGTTCCTTCATGGCGCTCAATATAGAGGCCTGCTGACCCGCCACCTCCTCAGTTCCTTCTTACTGCCAGTGATAATTGGCTGGAAGGTCCCACAGCCCTTGCTTAGCAAGCGCGTTCCACAGTTACCTGTATATAATTACCTTAGTATCTGTTATTAGTATTAGAGTTCTTAGTATAGAGTTGTTGGGGGTTATCCCCCCCACATTCTGCCTCCCTGGGCTTTAAAAACTGTGTGGCCTGTGCGAAGTACAAGCCAAACAGCGATCCACACTCCTCGTGTTTGCGGTGCCTAGGGGAGGATCTCCAAAAGGATCACAGGAAGATCTGCCACGAGTTCTGCCCTAGAACTCTTAAAGAAAGGGAAGAGCAGCTTAAGGTGATCCTCATGGAGGCAACTCTATGTCCCAACTCTGACCTGGGCTCAGTAGACCCAGCTCCTAACGCATCGTCTTCAACACGGAGTGCCTCAGCACCGTTGTCAAGCTCACACCAAGAAAGGATTCGTCCCAGTATGCTCAGCACCGACACGACACCTCACGAGGCCTGGTTGAGAGCAGGCACCGATCCCGCTCACTGGTGCCTCAGAAGAAAAAGAAGCCGGACAGTCACTCACCTCCAGCTAAATCCAGAGAAGTGAGACTCCAGGCAGGCCACAGCTCCGGCTCCCCTACTGGGGCCGTGTCCACTCCTGCCCAGTCGAGGCGGTTGAGTCCAGGGCCCCCACGGTCGCCGGTCCCTACACAGCAGCTCCAGCTCCCATTGATGCTGAAGGCTTATCAAGCCACCCAGGACCTCCTGCAGCTTATGGCACTGTTTTCACCCCCAAGGAGGGAAAAACCTCCAGTGCCAGTGGACCCACCCTGCTCCCTGGAGCAGTCAAGAAGGAAGCCAGCTATGATGTCCAAGTGCTCCCCCTCTCCATGTCCCTCAGCACCAGCCCAGTCAGACAGAGAGCCTACCCACTCCCCGAGCTCTCGACTCTCGAGGCACCGAGGCTCAGCACCTCTGTGGTCTTCAGTCTCGGAGACCTTGGAGTCAGAGTCCGACTTCTATCGCTCCAGGAGAAGTAGGAGCCATAGATTGAGGTCGGGGAGAGACAGGAGGGAGCCCCAGGCATGGCCTCCGCAGTGACAGACTCCACCACAGTGGCCCTGCTGGACCCCCTGGGCCTTTCACCAAGGCCAGGGAGGGACCCAAGGTCACCGTTCCGCGGTGTCTTCTGTGGCCTCAGCCACCTTCATCCCACCATCGGCTATGCAGCTTCTCTCGACGCCTGCCCACACATCAACACCTCTGGCAGCGGCATCAGATTCAGCACCGACCTCGGCACTGCTGTTGCGCCAGACTTCCACGCCAGCACCATTGTCGAAGCTGACTATGGTGCATGCACCGATGACAGCGATGGGCTCTCCATCTTCATCGTCACCAGCTGCATCGACAGTTCCTCCCATCGTACTGTTGGCGGCACCAACACTGGGTTTGGCGTCTGCAGCCCCAGCACCACTGAACGCACCATTGACACTGACACTGCCCCGAGAGTCGAGGGACCCCCTGGGGCGG